>NC_068940.1:56239534-57489534 GCF_026419915.1 Harpia harpyja | reverse complement strand
TCTCAAGAACAGGAAGAGGCAGACATAACAATTGGTTTTCATGGTCACTGTTAAGAGGACTATTGATTTCACCCCACCCCTAGGTTGGCCCCATACCTCTCCAGCTGCAAGGAGATGCTGGACAGTTCCCCAACCACATAGCAGGGTGGAGTCAACAGTGGCATGGACAGTAAGGTGTCCTCCCTGGTCAAGTATTAAATAAAGGGGATCAAATCTCCCATTCTTTTGAAATGTTCCTACCATTTATAATGCTCAAGCCACATAAATCCCAGAGAAACTAACCAAAGCTCAAGAGAATTCAAAAGAAGCTCTCTTAGATTTAAAAAAAAAAAAAAAGGGATTGGTTTCATTTCTTGGATGGATAAACTATTGAAAAAGGTCTTGGAAAAAAAGGCAAAGTCTTTCTGATGAACAGCATAGTAAGGGAAGTGCTTCGTTTTGGAAACTGTATCAATTTCTGAAGATTTCTCACCTCCTCTTAGGTTCATTCAGCTAAAAATTAACTGCTCAGAAGTGCAGCATAACTATCAAAAGATGATGTCACTCATTCATGAGAAGCGAGACTGCTATGAAAGCAGCAGCAAACACCCTGCTGATCCACTGCCCAAAAGAGCTTTGTTCAAAGCATATGAAAAAGAGTACAAAAACTTACATAAACAAGGCACTGTTCTTACAAAACCTTGATATTCTGGATTTATGTTGCTAACTTTGCTACTTGAAGGAGCTGAGCAGCTGGTCTGTCACACAAGAATGACCCAGCCTCCTGGACACAGCATAGACTAAACAATGATAGCCCACTTTCAGAACCTGGCAGAGGTGTCCCAGCCTCACCCTATCCTTCTTTAACCACAGGCTCCCTCCTTGCTCTCTTTATTTAACAACTGCCACCTGTTTATTGCTCACTGCCTAAAAACTGCCCTAGTCTCTGGAGTTGGAAAAATGTTGTCTCTCACAAACCAAAAACCTCAGTTTATCTCAGAGAAGGATGGAACCATCTTTTGCTCTTTCTCATCATTTGTTTGAATTAACAATGCTTTCAAGAAGAAAGAAAAGACACCCACAAAACAAACTGAACAAATGAAGACAATTTCCACTTGAACTGGCCCTCCCTGAACACACAAATAGACAAATACTCTCTCTCATAGTGCTAGCACTGCCCAGCTGAAGGGGTTGGAGAGGTTGGTAAAATAATTGTGATGTCCTCATGGTGCCCAGGTTGCTTCTCCTCTGCCTTCTGTTAGGGCAAACAATGAGTTGTTACTGGCAATTAATTACTTAATGTTTCAAAGCAGTAATGTTGCTTCAGGTATTTTTCCCCTTGGAATTTAGCTAGGGTCAGGTATTGATGACACCTAATGAAAAGCTTTGAGAGGAGCTCATGACCAGCTATCATTTTCAAACACATTTTGGTAAAGGACAGAAATGCACACAAATACAGCAAGGAAAATAAGTGGAAGAATATAGTTAAAAGCACTCGTTCTTCAGGAGTATCATCAGAAGTTAAAGTAACGGGAGGAGGACATCTCCTTCTGTCCCGTATCTTTCCCATATTGTTCCCCTCTCCCCTCTTTGTTGGATGGCACAGGGAGAACTCATGCTCCTGTTTATGATTGGTTTCATTTCCAGCTGACTAGAGCTCTGATACAATATAGGCAGCCACCTCCTGTCAGAAACCACATTGTCACGTAAAACAAGACAGACCTAGCTATTGGGTCACTTCAAACCACGTCAATCTGAACAACATGTGATGGGCCAGAGGAAGAAGCGCAGATAGGGGAATACGCTTCCAACATTCACCCTGAGAAGTTGACTCTGAAACTAAATGCGGCTCTTTCACTTGCTCTAGGACTATGGGCTGTGCTGGAATAAAGTATGTCTCATCCCTACTTTCCTTACAGGTACTTCCATGGGTTAACCTAGAACAGGATCTTCAGGGCTGTACTTCATTATCTGCCTATACAGTACCTTTTCTAAGGGGAGCCCAATCATGTCTTGGACTGCTGGTAACCCACCCCAGAAATCAATGCAACAGGAGCTCCTGACTGTCTCACTTGCAGATAGTGCAGACCCTGTTTTACACATGCAGAATTCACACATCAAATTCTTGTTTCAGCTGCACTAATCCACTAACTCACGGAGAGGCATGCTTTCCTATTCCAGTTCATGTACATTCTCTAGCTGCAGGGGACATTAAGCTTCAATAAAGACTATTTTAAGAAGTCAGCTCTTCCCCCCCTACCCCCTTTTTAATTCCTAAACTCAACTATGAAATTGAACAAAACCAAACAATTTGTCATTAATCTGTCAATTGAGATAGACCCACTGAGCTAAGATAATGGCATATATTGAGTGGTACAAGCTCAAGAATTACGCTGAGCTGAGAATGTGCTAAGCTGCCATGAGAAATCTGTAGTGTCTCAGTGTGATTTCACACTGTAAATTCCATTCAAGGGCAGCCCTGTCAATCAAGATGCATTTGAAATGATCTAAGACTTCTGGTGTTGCTCAAAAAGGTCTTAAAGCACCAAATTTACACGAACACTTCAGTTTTAGTTTCTGACATAACAGAGACTATGTCAATAGTTGGTGTGTTCAGTGCTATCACAGCGTAAACAAGTCAAGATACATAAGCAAAAATAAATGAAAAGAAGCCCCCAAATTGAAAGACAAATCTTAGAACATGTTGGAAAACAAGCAGCAAGTCAACATGGAGTAATGTGTTCTGGTCATACATGGCAGACCATAGGAAAGTGAGGAGCAAGCCCCATCTCTAAAGCAAAGCAAAGCAAATAAACATGTATTTTTCCTTAATCCAGTGTTACAGTACTTGTAAATAAAGGTTTTGTCAAAAAACCCCAAAGAATCAGTAACTGTCCGCTCTTCTAAAAACAAAGTGAAATCTCCAGCTGCAACTAATGGCAGCCCATGATGGGCATCGAATCCTCTTACCTCCTCCATCACGCCTGCTGCTGATGTTCAGCAAGCAGAGGTCACGCAAGTCTTTCAGCTTCACCCACCCCCTCACATCACTCCCTCTCTCATTTTTTGGCACAAGGCTTACCTGCCCAATGTTACTCCAATGACATGTTTGATCTGTGTACCCACGTTGCCATGGCGTAGGACAAAACTTTGTAAATCTCCACTGTTCAAACAGATTCTCTCAAGATGTGTCATTTTAACGCATTTTCTCAATCTCTCTTTACATACCATCTCTCCTCCTTCCTTCCCCTCCAGCCCAATTTCCCTTCCCATTCCCTTCAAGAATAGCACACACAGTAAGAAGTGAAAATGCAGCAGCTGCTCACTTGTTAAAATATTTATATTTTTCATTTATGCTTTAGAGATTCAGCCAGTTATGTTCTCTGACCCAATCTGAATAAGATATAGAGCTGTATGTTTTATTTAATCTAAATAAACACGCAAAGAGTCTGTGGCATTTGGGAGAGACAAACACAAGTGACAGGTTGCGAGATGGGACAAAAAGAATATGCTTGCTATTTCTTTTTAAAATATAGTCCTGCCTTCCGATCCTTTCTTGGGAATGTTTACTTTTGTATTAACACCAGAAATTATTTCAACTGCACTGTAAATATTTCTATTAATTTCCTAGTTTAGTTTAAATTTCATTAGTATCCTAAATACAGAAAAAAGGAAATGTCTTTAAACAATCAACAAGATGCAGAGAATTTTGCTGGGATGCTGGAAAAGCTCCTGTTTCGTGCTGAACCCACTCCACTCCAACAGCCCAGTAGTGATTTCAGTAACTTGCTCTTAAGCACAATTATAGCAATTCCTCCAAAAATGCTACAGACCCTGTACTAACATGCAATTAACATGCATGCAAGGAGAAGCACAATTATAGCAATTCCTCCAAAAATGCTACAGACCCTGCACTAACATGCAATTAATGTGCATGCAAGGAGAGGTGCATTTTCTGCAGTGATTAAGTACAAGAATTAAGACCTGCTTAGGTTTCAGCTGGATTAACATTAGCTGAGCACAAAAAGTCAGTCCATATGGAAATAATCAGTTAAATGAAGACTGAATGCTTGGTACAAACTTCCCTTAAATAAAGCAGAAAAATATATTACTTTTCAACTGTACAAATGACCTTAATTTTTTTTGTCTTTTCCAGTAGAAAACTCCCACCATTTATTAAACCACTTCACATACAACAGAGTCCTTAAAAGGAGATGTGGCTCTCGCCTACGAGCAAGATGGATATCTAGCTGGCCCCTACCCCTACAGTCTTCTGAGCTCACAGGCTGGGGGGAAAAAAAAAAAAAAAAAAGAGAGTACTGCAGGTCTCCTTTTCATCTCTCTAACTTTCGTCTTGATTTGTCTTTGCTTTTCATACCATTAGGCTGAACTGCAGTTGGATAATATGTCATCAATTAAGAGCCACAGTTAAAACCCATCTATGGGTTTTAACTTTCTTGGTTCACAGTTCTCTAAAGAATAGGGGGGAAAAATCTTCAGGTGGACAGTATCTCACTGAGATGTTTCACACTTTCATTGCTCTGTGGTAGAGACCCACAGACATGCACTCAGTTAGCAAACAGCTGAAGCAATTGAGCATGCTCCCATCTCCTCTCCATGCTTGTCCTGGCCCTGGCTCTGCTAGCAGGGGCTGATGGACCTAGACCCGAAAGCTGACACACTCTCAGTTTACATTTCCTTCCCATCCTGAGCAAGACTTGGATGTAGCCACCTGGGCTTTAATTCAGAGCAGCTTCAGCTTCTGTAGCTTATTTAAAGAGTCAAAATTATATGTGCCATATAGGCGAAGCAGACCATCACATGGGCGTAAGGAGCTCCACTTTTCCTTGTTTTTTTCCCAGAATTTGATATTTTCACTCGTTTCTGAGGAGCGATTTTCAGGCAAGCCTTGCTGTTTCTTCTTCTTCAATTCACAGATGAAGATAGCAACTCTATATTCATCATCCAGATTGCAGAGACAGTTTTCTATCCTTGTTTTGAAGTCCAAGTTAGTGCAGATAAAATACTGGAAGGAGTAATGAAGAGGGCTGACCTGAGATGACAGCTTTATGACTGCACACGTCGGTGCCGGAGGAAAGCCACAGCACCCACCAGTGCATTGCAGGCACATTTCCAGCTGGGAACAATGGCTGAAAGAAACCTCGTCAGGGCAGGAGGCAAGATCACCAGTGGGAAGCAGAGGGGCAAATGGCTCCTCTTTTCCCCCCTTCTTGTTGGCACTGGTGTTGTTTATTTTACCAAACCCAGATACTTCAAATCACAAAAGGGTGTAACGACCTCTGGAACAAACCCAAACTCAGGTTTTTGTTGTTTTGGTTTATGTTTTTTTTTTAAACAATGCCAGTGCCAGATTCATTTTCCACAGGAAGAGTCAAAACTGTCAAGAACTGGCTGGTTCTTTCATCAAAGAACTAAAAATTGCTTTGGCGCTTCACAGAAAATTCAAACTACTTCTGAAAGCAGAACCCCACCCAGGTCTCACTATTTAGCCTTCACTCAGGAACCAACTTGCCACAAAATTTCACTGGCTTGCAGCTCAGGAGCCAGGCAGAGTCTTCCAGCAGCTTCTTTTTCCTTCCAGAATCACAGCATACCTATCCTTGATACATTAAAAAAGAAGAGATGCCAAAGCCAGATGTTCAACAAGGAAAAATGAACTGTCGCTAATGCTGAAAAGATACATTATTGGTTGCATATAAAGAGGTTCATATTGCGCTAGAAGTACACTAGAGGACTGAGGGTTGTCCACTAGCACTATCCCACAGAAGGCACAGAGTGCCAAATCCGTGGGGGGCCACAGGTGGGCGAGCTGGAGTGGGGCAGGACCCTTCCCTTCATGTGAAATGGCTGGTTTTCCTTCAAGAAATTGCTGCTGGAGCTATGACAGGTCATGCTGACACCCTCCTGCCTCCCTCTTTGGTTTGAACAAGAGGACAAGAAAGCCATGGCTCCTCAACTGCCCGTGGCAAGCGTCCCACAAGAGAACATGAGAGTTTCAGATCAGCCACAGGCATGTGACGGCATTTCTGGCGGGTTAGCTGGGGCCTGTGATATGACATTTATTTTGACTTGGTGCCTGTACACCACCTTCACGCCAGCTGTAGAAGAACAGCTAGTATCTGATCAGGCACCAAGCCAATCGGTACTGAATTACATAACTCAGCTTTTCTCTTTTTTAATTATTAAATAGAAGTCTTGGGATTGGATGTGCAAGGAACAACGAAGTGGGATTTACCTCATCACAAAGCCATCACAGCAAAAGATAGTAAGCTGGGGGGAGGTGTCTACACTATATAGATCAAACTGCCCATCAGACTTGGCCACTATTTAATAACGTACCTGACCCCTGCCCTTCCAGTCATGCCTCACAAAAGCCTCCCACAAGAATCATGACTTCTCCAGCCTGCCAAAAGGCTTCAGAAGAGCATGAGGCTCCTCCTTGAGGAGGTGAGCCTGAGGCCGAGGGCTTGTGCACAGCTAAAGGAAGATGCCCTGACAGAAGTCCTCCCTGTCAATGCCAGGACATGCCACCTACCATACCCCTTCTGGAGCTGGGTGTGCAGCAGTCATGAGGAGTTTTGCAGGTGCCATGAACCCTCCACCATGCGGCTGGGTGGACCAGCATGGCACATCCCTGCACGGAGCCAGAGGAGCGCGGCACTCGCCTGCTGCTGCAGCCAGGGCTCCGTGCCCCAAATGCATTCGCAGTGTTTTCAGACCTGACTCCGCTATTCCAGTGTGGTTTCTGGTCCAAAGGGCTCTGAAAAAATTAATCAGCATACAAAATGTCTTGCTAAGGAAGAGAAACTCTCTTGTAGGCACTCAAGAGCCTTCTATTTCAGCTGGTGCAGTAAGGTCGTTCACATCTCCCCCTTCAATTTAACTCAAACTCTTAAACAATTCTGTTTAATAAAACCATACCTAATAATCTGTCTGCTGCTGGGCCTCTTTTCTTAAACATTCTCAGTCATTTCTTTGAGGGATCTTTAAAAGAAGATGTTTAGACTCAAGGAAGTGGAGGTACACGTTTTTAAAAAGTAGATTACTGCAGATACACAGAAGAACAGAGAGGAGTTTGCAGACTTAGCCTGGGAGAATCCCCTCTATCCCCCAAACCCAACTGTCTTCAAATTGCAAGTCCAACCTCACTGCTGAAGAATACCTAAAGCAGCAAATGGACAAGAGCTAGAGCCAGGCTTTTCACCTCCTACAACTATCATTTTATGTGATGAGCCTAAACTGCAGGGGTTGATCCAGGTTTTTGGTCCAGGTCTGTCTCTTTACTGGAAAACAAAAATGCACTTACATGCACAGTACTTGTAAATGTTTGGGAATACCTTGTATTTTATGAAAGGATCCTCTGTTATTACAGCAGATGTCTCTCCAGTTACAAGAAACTACAATAAAGTCATCAATCTTGGTATTAATTTCCCTTTTTTCTCCTTGTATTTCTGAACTGCTGGCCTAAAGAGTTTAATCATTTTACCTTAAAGCACTAAACAAAGTTACTTTGGTGGCACTATGTTTAAGAAACCTGATGACCTTCTTCACCTGCAAACCATCACTGCAAAGACATTTAAGATAACATAAAAATTACTTTTTTCATTTGGAATTTGGGGCTTAAAAAGTCACAGATTACCTGAAAAGATTTAAGCCCCACTTAAATTTAGTAGTAAAATCTTCAAGTTGTTAGCTGAGCTTTAGCATGAACTTCAGATGTTTTCAGGCACTATGAGGTTCTCCTTGAGCAGAAAGAGCTAAAAGGAAAATGGAGTTAATCCTAAGATGGTTGGTTTATCCCTGTTTTCAACACAAGTGTGCATTTAGCCTGCTGGCAGATGTTGGCAGGAAGCAAACTATAGACCAGAGGTTAAAACCATTACAAGAAGAGAGCATTGTTGTAGAAAAATCAAGATAAGAATTAGAGAAAAGTGTTTTCCAACCTGTGATTTCTCCCTGCTCTTTCATATAGTTTATATATCAGTTCTTTTTTTTCCCCCCATTTCTTTTCTGACAATGCAGCTGACAGTGCTGGTTACAAGGTTCAGCTCCCCAAGGGTAGCAAATGTTGCAGTGACAGCTGAGTGACCCAGGTAGGAACAGACCAGTAAGTGCTTGAGAATGGAAGTGAATCTCAGGAGTTTCTGTACAATAGTCCTCCCTTCTCCTGCAGACTACCTGCCTCGTCTTTTACAAGGACTGTCCAAAACACCTTGTCTACCCATCTGCAAGGGAAGGTAGCATGGTCTATATAGGTATCTGTACCTAGAGTGACTCAAAAGTCAGGAACTTTAACAGAGAGGACATGGCAGGGGGGAATAAAGCCCCAGACCCAAATAACTCCAAGCAGACTTGACATCACAGGGGAGTAATAGTGAAGGGAAAAGAATCGGAAATGGGCAAAAGGCAATATAAGTACAGTGGTTATTTCCTGTTCATTTATTTCTTAATTTTTTATTCATGTGTAAATTGACCCCATCTGTCTTTTTCATTCAATCCCTGAAGGGAGAATATGGGCCACAGTTTAATAACAAAGTTCCCACAAGACTTGGCAATTCAAGGTCATCTCAATACATTGTTCCAAAAAGTAGAAGGAGGTGGCACAACACAAAAGACCGTAAGAGTGCCACATGACAAGTAATACCCATTTGCAGACACATGTAGGATAAGAGTGAACTGACAGCAGAATGGAAAACAAAACAAATATAATCCAACATTAAACACCAAAGAAAGAGCGTACATTGTGAAGGCTAGTTCTAGCATGGCTGCAAGCAGCAAGAGGACTTTCCCACTGCTATTCCTGCCATAAATTTTGATGGTAACCACAGAGCACTTGCAACATCGTGAGAAAGTCATAGACCAAGAACACTGTATTTTACAGAAAGTCTTTCTAGATCATTCTTTTGAAATCTCTTCACATTAAACATTATGGAAAAGGAAATCTGCAACCATCTTTTGGCAACTCTGCAACATAATGTTCTAATTTCCTTTTCATAAATGGCCAAATGCTACCAGGTCTCCTTTAAGGAGTGCCATCAAAGCTACCTGAGCCCCTACCTGTCTGAGGTGGCCATACTCCTTATTCAAATAAAGGCAACCATTTCTTCACCACTTCACAGGAACCCATCTAAGAGTCTGCTTTTACACCAGTCAGCTTTGGGTACAAGCTTTCAGGGTTAAAGACTGAAAATACCACTTCTTAGCAGCTACATGCGTATCAACCGAAACCACCTGTGTGGACAGAATAGTCCCACTGTGTTATTTGCATTATAGTCCTTCTAATACGGATTTCAGAGGTTATGATCTTGCTTTAGATGCAAGTCTTGTCCACAACTTACTTACAATAGCCTCTTCTTTTAAAACAGAAAGTTATCATTTATATTTCTCCCACACACCGTGGGACTAAGGCAATCAGCCCTCCACGTTACCCTGGTGCTCTAATTTGGGGTTACAATCATATAGCACAAAGTGATTTAATGCCCTGGGATACTCTACGAAAGGTACTCGGCTCTGAAAACAGGTTCAAAAAAGGAAGCTTTCATCACCCGGTTTATAATAAAAACATTTGAAAGAAAGGGAGGAATAAAATAGAAAACACATGCGCAACACAGATGTTGTAGGAAAAATCTGTTTGTTTCTAATGCGCTGGTGAAATTGGTCAAGACTGTCACATCTGTTCTGAGGTACAGTTCTCATAAACACAAACAAGGCCATAAGCAAAGGCAAGGATTAAGCAGAAAGGAGGAAAGGTAAGAGGCCTTTGCCCCTTCATTCATGCTGGCCACTGTGGAACGTACCCTCATACTTCGTGAGAGCCAGAGGTGCCAACACATACCCTAGAGATCAGTGGCCCTTCTCTTCTGAGCATGAGACAGAGGGATGTGCTCAAAACAACTCAGCTCCAGGTCCTTGGGAAAGCTGTTGCCCTATCTAACTGCATCCATCTGCTTTGGGACACAGACACAAATCCCACTGCAAATTTTTTTAATGAGAAAACAGAGATCTTATAAAAAAACTAGAACAGAAAACACACAAATCAGATGCCTTTTCATTAGATTCCAAAACCCCCCAGATATTAGAAAAACTTTAGTCAGTATAGGTGGAAACTATATTTTTGGAAACAAAAAATTCAAGCATGTGTAAATTGAGAACAGCCAAGCACTGTCCACCCTGCAGAGAAATGCCTCCAGAGCATTCCCTCTCAGCGCTGCAGTTAGAAACAAATCCTTCTGGTATATAGGCAATCAAGTTTTAAGTAGAAATTCTTGCTTTCAATAGGGTAACAAAGTCAATGGCGAGTTCCACTAAAACAAAGCAAAACAAAAAAACAATAGGAGAGGTTTGGTCCAGTGAGACTTGTACGTGCCCACAAAAATTTAGAGGTGAAATGACAACACTCTCAGGGTACTTTCTGGGAGCAATTGTTGGATGCAGCTAGTTATAAAAGAAACCCAAGATAAGAAATCAACTCTGAAAAATCTTTTGATATATTGTATTTGCCGTGGAAATGCATGTAATAAAGTGGTACGCTGAAATGGAGGAGTAAGAAAAATATATAGTTACCAAGGAGGAAGCAGCCTGGTCAAATAATGCATTTTCCTCTACACTTCGTTTATAAAATAAGGACAGAAGGAAGATGCTCTATGGATCCTCAGAGGTAAAAGTCACTACATAACAACTGACTAAAAGAAAGGCTATTTTATAGGGACCAAATCTCTATTAAGATTAATTACAAAACACTGTAAAAACAATAAACTTCTCTTTGCCATGCTCAGTTGTCATTTTCTTTTAAAAAACTCATGACCTTCTCACTGTGCCCTTGAATTGTTGCATTAGTTATACACAATATATTGTGAAGTAAAATGAACGATGATCATCCATGCCCAAACTTTATATATAGATTTAGAAAAACATTGGCAAATGGGCTATTAAAAGTGGATGCACCTTATTGATTCCCCCTTAAAGCAATTTACAGTTAGACAGCACTATTTGCTCAGTAGCATTAGAACAAAAATTGCTTGTATTTATCTTGTTGGCAAGGACAAAACACATCAGTGCATTAGAGCTGAGATTTGTACCTTGTTCAAACAGCGCTAAGAACTTGTCCATTGCATCTAGCACAGAACTGCGCATGTGCTAATGTGCCGATACTTTAAAAGATGAAGATTAGCAAAAGAAAGAAATATTTTGCCATACAACTGCATTTCCAAGTGATTCCCTATATTCTTCACTCCTCAGTGGGTCTTCAAGACAAGTAATTACAGAAAACACTTTCACTGCAAAATGTCTGGAGATTTAATAGTACATTTCATCAAGACAAAAATATCTGTATCTATGATACTTTAGTTGATGCTCCCAAAGAGGAAAAAGCACATATTGGAGGGAAAGACAGCTACAGAGACCGGGAGAGGAAGGGATACCTTGACTGCCCAAAGAGTGCATAAATCAGAAAAGAAACTCAGTTTGACTAGTTCCTTATGGTACCCTGGTTCAGGATAAGTCCCCTGACTAACATGCCTTCTTCCCTCATAGACCTCCTCTTAGACATCTTTTTCTGGGTCCATTTGTGGAATTTTTAGAAAAACACAAGAGCATTGCATTTTGCTTAATTCAGTGAGAAAACCACACAGACCATGTTGCACTAGTCAGTGTTTATTAAAGATATATAGAGGTTCTCACCTGCACATCTGATCAAGTCATGCTTAATGGTTTCAAAATCTGCCCACCCTCACCAGGCATGATTTGGGTACACATATTTTCACTTTCATAAGCAGCCTTTCTCAAAAATACACTTCCCAGAAGTCAAATAGTGATAAAAATATTAGTCATCATAATCAGACAAATTGAGACAGATTGAGAGAAAGGTTTACTTTTGCCGCTTTGGAGTAAGGTTAAGCATGATAATCACTATCCCTAATGACTGCAAACGTAATTTCATACAGCCACTGACTGAACCACAAGGTTAAAACCAAGCAGGGACGGTAGTGATGCCATCATGACATTAAGTTACCAGGAGCACTGACGCATCAGGGAGGCTCAGATGATTCGAGTCTGTTCCTAGCAGATGCTTACCCTTCTGTATCAGCAACCACTGCCACTGCTGCTTCATGTCCAAGTGCCTACCGTTAAGAGTTGAACTGTGTTTGTTCCACCACATGCAGCAACGCTGTGTCACAACACAATGACACCCTCATCTTGACCTGCATTCCTCTGCTGCTCTGGTTTGGAAACCTCTTACTTGTGCGTGAATGCCATCTTTCTGTCATACTCGTTACCATCTACACTGGAGATTATTTCCAATTCAGGTAAACAATTTTCTCCTTCCGATAAATTCTGAGGTGGATCCATGAAATAGATTTACTGGTTTGGGGATACAACTGTGAAAATACAACCTCGTATCTGTCTATTGGGAAGGAGAGCTTTCAGACTAGAGGATACTAGAGGGTACATTCCTCAAATGTATTCCTGCAGTAATAAATTAGCCCTTATTCACTTAACGCTATTTATTTTCTTCTTGATGAACTTAGCAGATACCATCAGAGCACTGAAATGCCTTGAACAAATTAAAGAGTCAGTGTCCTTGAGGTTAACTGATCAGCCACAGCATGAACAAGTATCTGAAAGCTCTCAACAACCAGAGACCCCTGTGCTTTTTTGACAGTTCCTGGGAATGCATTCTAGAAAAACAAGGACTCATCTCCAAAGAGCCTAGGGAGACAATGGGAACCACAGAAAACCTGCATCCCCAAAACACTGGCAAAAACAGTGAAGCCTTCTCCAAGGGGTGTTTATCTGACATTTGCCATTTTGGAGGTTAGTGGAAGGCAGGTTGGGCAGCCCTCCCGTGCTGAAGCAAAGGAGATGCTTTCCGACCTCTGAGAAAAGAGGCATTTTTGTCACATGGAGATCATGTGCGTCCAGGAACACTTCCCGTGACCAAACTTAACTGGCATGTACTCAAGGCTGGAATCAGGACACAGAACAACAACAAAAGCCCTGCAGCTGCCTCGACGTCATACATTTGGATTGCACAAGTCATCGATAACATTCTTCTACTGCCATTATAAAAACCAGCCATTTCTGTCCTTGATGACTGAAGGGGATTGCCTCCTACCTCTTGTCAAGGGGCACCATGCCTCCAGAATGCTTCATGCACTCCTTGTTCTGGCTTTTAGGTGCCCATAAGTACATGTGTTAACAGGTAAAACACACAACTGCACAATTATGTCTTGTCCAGCAGATCAGATTTTCCTTCCATATTCATCACACAAACAAACATCTCATCAGTTACATATGCCACCGCTATAGAATCAGCAAGCGTTTGTGAACTTTGTTTAAAGGAAAAAAGATGAAGCTTTTGGAACAGGCACCAGAGGAGGCATACAAAATCTGTGTAACATTCATCTGACCGTAACAGAGCTTCAAGTCTCACTTTAGGCTTCTCAGAGGCTTCTGGAGCCATATTAGTTACATCTTTATCAAATGCTTTAAGAAAAAAATTGTTACAGAGATAAAGAGTATGCCACAGATGTATTATTTCCTTATACTAAAGTAAAAACTCATTAATATACTTGAGATGGCTGATTTACAAAGCATTGGGCCTGATCCCAAAAGTCACACCCATGCACTGACTTGCTTTCTTCAAATCAGTGTGAGCTGAGGTTATTCAAAGCCTCCCCAGAAAAGCCTTAAGAAACAGCTGTGTTTTGCACTTTTAACTGTTCTTTAAGCATTTAGAGGCAGGATACTGTTAGTAAATAAACAGATAATACTTCCATGGTACACTTAATTTCTATAATATTGAAAGGGAAGTTAATTTTATGACTAAAGCTTGGTTTTCAGTGAATACAGCTTTAGCACAGATGCTCTGGTGCTGCTGAAATCCACAGGATTTCCACAGCATCTGCATCGTCCGTTATTATCGCCATTAACTGAATGAATCTGTAGTTCACCAAATCTATACAGGCAAAACATAGGGTCTACTTCCAATTCGGAGAAGGTTCCTATATGTCAAACAGGACATTCTCTCTGAATCAGCACTGCTGGTTCTTCGAGGCACTTGCTGAATTTTGCAAACTAGACAGCGGCAATTTGCCCGGCTCCTCTGAGCGATTAACACTCATTAAAAAATGAGCAGAGACATTTGAAGTGAACAAGTAGCATACGAGCACTCCTGGAGGTTTTTTTTAGTGTGTGGAAAATGGAGATTTTCATCCAAGAAAGTGGCTTTAGCTGGAAAAGGCATCATGATCACCATACAAATGGTCTCCTGGAGCTCCAACCAGTGAATGCTAAAAGGCAAAGTGCACAGAAACAACAACAATGTCTTCTTCTGCCCATCTGAATACGCCTGTCTAGAGGAAAACTGAAACTGGTTCAGGAATTTTTGCTCCTGGGAATACCAATAACTTCAGGGAGCTGCTTTACTAAGCCATTTATGGCAGCTATAAGAAGCATCTAGGGGTCAGAAGACTGCATTAGCCGGCACCAGCAAATCAGCAGGAGTCACATTCAACCAGTTGAAGGACTGGAGGTTAATAGTCTCTAGCCAATTCAGCAATGACCTGGTTAACTATAAAACATCTTAAAATGGACTAATTGTTTCAAAGGCTTTATAGATCAGCAGAATAAGAAAAGCACAACCCTATAAACAATATAGGCATCAGGCTGGTGGTGGAAACTTCACAACAGCATTCACACGTTTGGATTGAGCTTCCTTTTAAAATTCAAAATCATTTTTAAAAATTTAACGATTGCTGTATAGAGCAATGGTCTAGCATGGACAACGAGCCCAAGTTCTTTTCCTGGAAATTGCGAGAGGGTAAAAGGAAATTCTCTGAAATTCATCACCAAGTTTTACCAGTCCTCAAAATCTTTGCTTTGATCACCCATTTCCTGACGTCAAATCACCCTGCTGTACACCAGCCTGATGTCCACAATATCACTTAGAGTAGGAAACCACCTGTGTTTGAATGAACTACCATGCTAAAACCAGGTTGGTAACTACTCATGGAGAAGAACAGGCCAGGCCAATTTTATTCAGTACTGGCTTCATCTCCAAGGATGCTTCTGTTGTTTCTTTTCTCCTTCAAAGCCTATACTGTTCAAAACCCCATTAACCTGTGCAGAGTTCAAATAAATCAAGCTCAGCATGTCTCAGGACTGCAAGAGCCTTCTGATGGTTTGGACCATGAGGCTCTCCATGTTGTCCCCTGCTCCAGTAGTAGCAGCAGCAAAGGAAAGCAGCCAGGACAGCAGTCAAGAACAAAAGGTACCTCTCATGATATTTTGTCTTTCCATCAACCTGCCACTGAACAAATCCTGGAACCAGGGGATGTAGTTGTATTTAATGGCACTTGATAGATACTTCATCTACAAATTTCCCCTGCTTGCTCTCTGAACCCATGTAAATACTGTGGTAATGAGTTTAAGGGTTTTAAAAAACTTCTAAATAGAACTTGACACAGCTGTCAAATGCATGACATAGACTATAATGTACTGTTGCAATACAGTG
This sequence comes from Harpia harpyja, assembly GCF_026419915.1. Classification (NCBI taxonomy): domain Eukaryota; kingdom Metazoa; phylum Chordata; class Aves; order Accipitriformes; family Accipitridae; genus Harpia; species Harpia harpyja. The sequence continues at coordinate 57,474,020 of NC_068940.1, read as the reverse complement.
GTATTTATGAAAAAGCAAACAGGAAAGCTAAAGGCATTGGTGTATGCTTTGAAAAGGGAAGGCATGGGCCTGTCTCTTGACGCCCTTTGCAGGAAGAAACTTATTAGTGACACAGGGCCATGCCTGGAGGGATGATTAAAGGACCTGTCCTGCAAACATTTAGACACCAGCTCAGTTTCAGTGGGATTCCTCACATGCTTAAAGCAATGCTTAAAGCAAAGCAAGTGTGTAATGTTTGAAGAATGCCACTTTGCTAATGTTTGACACTCTAAGAGCACCAAATATTTGCTATTGCCTTGGACAACCTGGGGACTCTCAAAGAGATGTTACATACCTATTCACAGAAGGATTCAGGAGAATATGAATCCCACAGCAAGGTGGACTGTGTCAAAGGAAGGTCAAGGGAACAGACCTGTTATTGAAATGCTAAGAATTCACATCTTTTGCTCTCCTGGTTCAGAGCCCGTCACCTGAGACTCTTTCAGCATCAAAAGTCTCTGCCAATACACAGTTCTGTTTCGGAAACACAGCTCAGTACAATGGAAAAGCTTACAGTTTCCAAATATTGTCTTTAAAAAGATTCTATAGTTTTTCTTCCTCTAGTCATAACAATAAAACAAAACAAAACAAAATAAAACAAAACAAAATAAAATAAAATAAAAAAGAGCATGAGACAGGCTCTTACCTCACTCTCCTGCCCCTGCACATGGTACTACACCACACTATTGTATAAAACCAGTCACTGTCCAAAGATGCAGTGCTATCCCCTGATGCAAGCACTATGCACATACAAACACCTCTTCTCTGACGCTTAAGGTGGTTTATTGAACCAGAGTTTGTCAGACACATGGCCTGAAGCTCCACTGGTACAACCTTTGCAGCAATACCTCCTCGGGAGCACCACAAATCCCTGGTACTTCCCGACAGCTCCCCACGTGCTGGCAGGGCAGGAGGGAGCTCAAAGCCAGGTCAGGCGTTTGGCAAGCACGAGGCGTAGCCCAGCGGTCCCTGAGCTGCTCACCGCCACAAAAACCCAGGGGCCTGACCGCAGCACCCCTGGCCCAAGCAAGGCTGCAGCAGTGGGACAGCCGTAGGGAAGCCCATGTAGAAAGGGTGCATCTCCCTGGGGTGTGGGCATCAGAGCACTTACCCACTTCCACATTTGCTATGGGAAGAGCTTACCCGCATTTCTTTTTTTCAAACAAATAGTAGATTATTGAGGCTTTAGCTCTGCACCAGAGGGGCACTGGCGGCAAACATTGGCTGAGAGGAGTGGTTGCACATCTCGGCCAGCCTGCTTGCTCGGGTCCTCACCTGGCTGCCCTCCTGCCAGCCACGCCAACCCAACCCTTGGGGGGTAGCACGGGCCCAGCCCGTTTGTCTTGGTAAGGGAGGATTTTTGACTTGGGCCAGTGCAGCAATTCATTCCAAAGCACAGCGGTGATGGAGGAGGGCTTGGATACACCAGGATGGGAAAGGTGGCAGAGGAGCAAAACCTATGCCAGCACTGCTGCCGGCGCTTCTCTGACCTGAGAAGTAAATCCTGGAAAAGCAGCATGAATTTAATGCTGTTGCGAGTGTGTCACTACACGGAAGGTGACCACCTTGCGTCCTGAATAACAACTTCTTCAGGCAGGATTTCAAGCTCCCCAGAGGAGAGAAGAGCTCTCCAGGAGTGCTCACGGAGCTGCTCTGCAGTGACACAGGGCAAAGAAGAAAGCAGGTTTGAAAGAGATTGTTTCGGGCTTTTCTAAGTACATTCCTTTGTTTAGGATTAGAAGATAATGACTTCTGCTACACTGCAGAGCAATTATAAAAATAATTCTATTTACCTAGTACCTTTTATCCTGAGAGATCCAAGGGGTATTTATGAACCATAGGCCAGATTTTTTAGCTTAGGAATGTGTGCAACTGCAAACAAACACCTTCTGGACTTGTTCAGTCCAAACTTTTGCACGTGTGAACATCCAACTACGTGTTTCATTTCATCTGCTTTAAAACAAACAAACAAACAAACAAGAAAACATGCTATTTGCAAAACTGATATCTAGAAATAAAATTCATGTGTTTTTAGGAAAATACTGAAAAAGCTCCACTAAGAAAAAACACACTCTAGTAAAATTACAAAATCAAGAGTGATCCTGTTACAGATTCCGTAACAACTACATTTAATTACACCCATGCGTATCAATTTACCTCCGCTTTCTTGCAGGTTTTTTTATTATCGCTTGACAAGAATATCTCCCAGGCAACTCACCTGGGGGAGTGGTGACAACTGCTGTTTAATCAGTACAGCAATTAGCTTAAGTTCTGCTTAATGGCTGAACATTCAACCGATGGCATGGACTTCAGTGGTGTTTAACTTGGGGATGGAGCAAAGGCAAAAGTTTAAACCTCCATCTTATTTCAGAAGAAGCTGCAATGAAGATTAAATAAAATTTTTAAAAAAAGTATCAGCAACAAAATTTCAGTAAGGCTCGTTTTCAGGATGTTTTTAAAATAAGCATGGTCCTCTTGGCCAAATACAGTAACACAATTCCCAAAGTGAACTTCCTAAGGGAGTGCTAAGGGTGGGAGGGAGGAATCCTCCCACTGCACAACTACTTTACATCAGATGGCTGAAACAGCTTTCTGCAGCCACGCTGCTCCCCTGCTCCAGCTTGGGGCACAACCAGGAAAATCCCTGCTAGATTGCAAATGCTTCCAGATGCACTGTAAATAAGCTAAAGCAAAAAACCCACCAAACCTACGCCAATTCCTGTGCAACTGAGTCTCCCAGAGAGGTCAAGAAATGGTTGTGGGCTGGGGAATGCAGCTCTCAAACCCTGCTGGGAAGCCTCGGGGCTTCTCTTCCAAGCTGTGAATCACTAAAAAACTGCTGCTGCTGAGGCTGGGAAGGGCAATACCGCTCTGAAAGGCTTATCGCCTCTGTTAAACGCTGCAAAAGAAAGGCAGCGGGCTCAACCAGCCATTTAACATCCTGCAGCGGACACGGTTTTGATTGAAATTCTGATTTGGGGCTTGATAGTTTTGCCAGGGAAACGAATTGGGCCTTTTGAGTCTGATGAGAATCCAAGCTGTACTGCATCATTCTTAGATTTTTCTTGAACGATGCTTGAATAATTGCTATCTTGCAATTAGAAGTGAAATCATACCATCTTTCTCAGCACAGGGTACATTAGTAGTAGTAGTAGTAGTAGTAGTAGTAGTAGTAGTATCATTATTATCATTATTATTTGCATGAAAAATAACTAGATAAAGGATGATATTCATTCTAACAAAAGCTAAGGTGCTCTTAGTAGACACAATATATTACTGGAGTTGAACCCTCAAGTGAACTGTTTTTATCTATTCTGTGATATCTGCTCTTATCTGATGTTCTGCATATGAACTACTGCAACAAAGTAGTGCTAAATCTCTGCTATTCAGAGGCCAGGGCAGAAGATACAATTCAATTTACTTTAAGTGGACATAATTCACTAATTTTTAGAAGCCTATGAATAGCTCTCAATTTTATGCCTGTGCCACATATAAAGTTCATTAAGTTTACCATTTTGGTTGGGGTTTGTGTAACAGTGATTTTTCAAGCCTTCCTCCTGAATTAAAAGTGAGGATCAAACCAATTTGTATTCTCTGAAAACAAACAAATACAAGTCCCCAACAGATGTTAAACTGCATGCTGCATTTAAAAGGCATGCAAGGCACGAGTGTATTAGGAGGAAAAAAAAAAGTTGGTGCATTAGTAACGGGCTTGTAGCATCATTTCTTCTGCTCTTTTCTTTCCAGTAGAAAATATTTTGTGAGAAAATTGTGCTGCTAAAATATTATAAAAACACAGTATGTGGTATCAGCTGTCTTAGTGCCATGTTCACAATAACAGAAGAAGCCCTTCCTAAGTGCCATGAAATAAATACAAGAGTATATAGGTTTTAATCGACAGGGCTGCTTCAATACAGAGTTAATTCGTATTCAGCTACACACACACACAGATCTTCTGCTACACCACCACCCACATATAGTGCTCTTCAGAAGTATCTGCTCGCCATTAAACAGACAGCTTTCCACTTTCCTAATCTGCTTTGACTTTTCAGAGTGGATTTGGCCACACATGAAGTTACACTGATACATCAGTTTACATTCACCCCTTCGCTTAGACCAGCACAGCTCTTCCACCAAGGCTAGCACTTGCTTGCGAGATGCAACCACATGTAATGTAAATACAGGGGTTGGAGAGCCCAGGGGCTCCTTCTGGGGACCCTTCTCCACGGCAGCCGCGGGCTCTACCCTTTACTCCGGCCACTTTGTCCTGCCACCAGATGACCCGAAGGGAACACTGGCTCCTGCCCTCGCCGTTCCTGCAGGGGATCCCAGAGCCGAAACCTTGGCGGGGAGGGCTGCTACTGCTGCAGAGAAACTGTCTCAACTTGAAGCTCTTCAGAGAGGGCAGGGAGTAGTTTCACCAATCAAGAAGTTCAAGGCAGAGGAGGGGGGGCATGTTCCAGCTTTTAATATAAACACAAGGAGCTCTGCTCAGCCAAGTTGAATTTTTTTTGTCTCCTTTGTAAAGCTCATCGAGGTGTTCCACACGGCAGAACAGAACAACAGGGTTGTTTAGCACCCCGGGCAAAGAACAAATGTTTATTAACTAAGAGAAAATATTCCTGCTCAGACATGGCCTGGCATGCACAGCCCTGATGAGAAGTCACTCCAACCTTCTACATTAAAGAGACTTGGCTCTTCATTAAGAGTAAAAGAAGTGTCTGCTCTACATGTCCATCATAGCTCTACTCTTTTTTTTTTTTAAATAATATACAAATTTTTCCATTTTAGCTTTAATGAACCTGTCATTCCTACCTGTAGCCATGTGCTATGTACATCATGGCTTCAATGTAAAAGGGTCTGTTAGGTCTCCTAATAACTCCGTACTTCTTACTTCCATCCCTCCTTCCATCTCTTTAGACACTTGAAAATACACTATCTTATTTTAAATGCTTCCAGAAAACACGTATGTTAAACAAACCTGAGAATTGTTTAAAATCCCAAAGCTTTAGCAAAGTGCAGGTGAAGCCGAATGGATGTTAGATCTCTGCATGCAAAAGGAGCAGAGACTTCAGGACATGAAGCCGCTGCAGAAACACTTCTTTACAGTTTTATCATTTCATTTTAAAACTAAGCACAGGAACTGTTAGCCACAGTTCTGCTGAAGTTAACAGGCAAAGTTGCATCTTCCATTGGTATCAGGGCCACAGGGTCAACAGCACACACGCACACAGTTTCACTGTGAAAATAAGCTAAATTTCTTTCTGGGGCAATATCCCTTATTTGTACTTCCTCCCTACAGTATGGGATTGCAATGCCCCCCCCCATGGGCTAAGTGCAACCACTGAATTTGGATGAGTAATGACTGGCTGGGCTGAAATGTCTCCACTAAAATGTTCCTCCACCACAATGTCTGAAGCCTTTTTTGTTTTCTGGCTTTTAGTTCAGACTACAAAGTCCACAGATTCAAGCAGGCACCCCATGCTTAAGCCAAAGATTTGGACTATGGAAAGTTCATTCTTGTGTGGTAATGCAAACAGAGCACACTGTCACCTGGAAGGGACTAAAGGAACAGAAACAGGATGACATGCAGGAACAATACATATTAAAAAAATACTCTGCTGAAATACAAAACACAATACAATTACCTGTACAAAACAGGACAATCAGCATTCATCTCAGTAGCACTATAGCTCCTAATTGCATATAACGATCTGCCAGGTAGCAAGTCACTCATCAGGTCTACCACCTCAGCACAAGAGGACAGATGGTTCTTCTACAACATGCATGTTTTCCAGAGAAAGGTAGGAAAAGCCAGTAACTATCCCAGACAACTACAAGTCTCTCTCCTGACTTCATTGTCTCCCATTCATAAAAGATTGGTCACAGTAATTTTCTTCACAAGCAGCCTTAGAGGGAGTCTGTGACTCCAGGGCAGACATTTTGAAAAACCTGAAGATAACTCCCTGATAGAGAAGCAATGCTAGTATGAGAGATGTCTAACAGATCCCATATTACACATCAGCTGCCCATGGAACAGCATTTTTTTTTAAAAAAACAGACAACAAAAAGACCCTCCTCCCCAAAACCCTTTGCTCTTCCAAATGCTGAGGAATGAGACAATGCAAGCAGAACATACAGCTTTACTCCTCCAACCAAGGTCCACGCATTAGACCTCTGTGTGTCTTATGCAGAAGGGATTCAACAGTCTGCAGTGTTGGCCATGGGCATTTAACCGTATGCAGGCAAGTACCAATTTGAAATGTGGGAAGGGACCCAGAAATCTCTCCCCAAAGACGAACGTATGGAATTCAACCACGTTATCTACAAGAACTTGGAGACATCCCAACAACAGGTTAGAACAGCCCTGACATATCTGATGCTTCAGCAAGAGCCCTGTGGGAATAGCTCACGCCAACCTGTGCAGCTGGCAAGCATCCAGTTTCCATACAGAAGATCAGGAGAATCCCAAGAACTCACCAGGACAGCAAGAAACCATTAACAACTTCAAAGCCAGGGGTATAAAAACAATATTCCTTTTTGAAGGGTGGGCCAGAAGACGCATAAAGGCAAAGCAGCCAATACACATTTGGAACTGTCCAGTAGCTTTCCAGTTGTAATGTTCTGCCTCTCTCTTGGCAGAAATGAAGCACCTTAAATCCTATCTATAATCATGTGATCCAGGAATCCTACATGCTTTTAAAACTGCTAACAGACACAGTCCTGTGGGCCAGTGAGCATAGCAAATGACTTCTCTATCAAACAAAGGCTAGAGACCCACTGCAAACATGAGTCATATGATGATGGGATACGAGAAGTTCCTCCATCCTGCCACTCCCCAGAGATTTATATAAAAGCAGACTCTCTACAACATCACCCACTCAATCTCATTTCAGCTCTAAAAGTCAGATTATGCTTTTCAGGTGTGGCACTACACACAGCACATCCTGATTTCCTCATTAATTAAAGCCTAATTCTGCATATCAGCATGGCCATTTCTTCCAGATCAGAATGAAAGCCCTTGCACACGCAGCCTTCTAACTGTTAGTTGCATAGACCATGTGCCGAGAGGGATCATTTCAGTTTAGTCATACCTTCATGCTCTGTTAGTCCTACTGCTACTCCAGGAGGAAGCTGTCAATACTGCAGAAGTCAACACTGCAGATCACTTCTAACTCACACAGCCTACTATAAGACTTCAGGGTTTGTGCTGAGAGTGAACGTCTCCATCCTAAAGAACCTGAATTGCCTCCCTAGGCTTTCTGAGCTTTCACTTTTCTTATACCGATGTCAGTTGTACGCAGTTTGGAGTTAGCTCACTGGTGATTTAAATGAAGGTGTTAGATTCACACTCCAATAATAGAGGCACTTTTCCCTCTGCAGACCCTCTGGTGGGCTCGGCCGTGTTGGGCAGAGGTGGCTCCTTCGACCAGTCCAGCCTCACTCAGAAGCATGTGTCTGAACTTGACCTGTGGTCCTAACTGTGCTTGATGCAGCAGAGCTTTGTGTTGCAAATGCAGGATTAGGATTGAAAAGAAGTATATGAAAAAAATCAATTTCATAAAGCACTTTTACTGGCAGAGAAAAGTTCCCCAGAAAGGTCAAAATTGGGTGCTACAAGCAAGTTGCTAGATTTTGCATACATATTCTACTAACTATAGAATAATTTCTGGTATTAAAACTGCTGGGGGGGTATTTTGAATTGTATCACTGCAAGTTTGAAAGATGATGAACCAACCTCCTCAGATTAGCCTTAGGGAAACAATTGTTCTCTCTCTCATTATTTATTTATTTTTTTTACATTTCATTACAGCCAAGGCTTAGGTTTTGAACCCAGTGACTAACCAAAACAACATACCTTCTCTTTTGGAAGGTGAAAAGTAGGGATACCTTTCAGCTGAAAAGCAGCAAGATCTGCTTTCCATTTAGTCTCATCACTGCCTCCTCCCTCAGCTTCCTACTCCCTCGCTTTGCACAGCAGGCTCAGATTGGGCTAACAGGCTACACTGTGCTAGTTCCCAACCTTATCTTCACTTAGTAATCCCACATATCTTTAAGAGGCACGAACAACCTTTGCAGAGCGTAATGGTGAATAGCCCACGAGCTTAAGGGGGTGAGCTCTGGCATGGGCCTTTCAGGTTGCTGCATTTCCACCAGTGAAGTACAGAAAGGCACCTCTTCTCAACTCCTCGGAGCTGAAAGTGAATTTCAACAGAAGTACAACTGCACAGGAAGCATCTACTTTCCCTTCAGTGAGTGGTAGGGCTGAAAATCAAAATCAGTATATTATATGCTGCTCCTGCTTATGTAATCCAGCAGTTCGCATTATGTTTCCAAGAAACAATGAGAAGGCTGGATTTAAAAAAAAAAAAAAATAAAAAAAAAATGTAAAGGCTATGAACTTTTGTCCCCTCCCACAAATATGTACAAAGTCCTTGGATATTCCCATCAGTTTCTGGCCTTGTCTTTAAAGACATTAATATGCTTAAATACCTGGGAATTAGGTTTCAATTATCACGATCCCCCAGAGGTGTTTTGACTTTTTCTTCTTCATTATGCAAAGAACGTGAAGCAAGATCGGGTTTTTATGAGCCCACCCACAAAGGCATCAAATATGCTGACTCTTAATAACAAATTTGGAATGGAGAACCTAGTCTTGGTGAATGTATTTTAATGTAAAAAAAGAAAAATAAAACCGCCGAAGAGGTCCTTTCACTCTAATGGCACAACCACAGGACAGTAATGAAAGTAATGTGACTTCCCGGTGTCCCCAAAAGGTCACTCCGTACAATTTCATCACCTGCCAGGGTGCAGGGTAGATCTAACTATTCCTGCTGCCTTCTTTGTTAAAAAAAAATTTATTGGGGGGAAAAAAAAAAATCTGGCAGCTTCACTTCCATCCTGTTCTCCAGGCAGCAGCACAAGGTGGGCAGAAACAGCACCAGCCATCACTCACTACACCTCCCTGGTGCTGAGAAGACTGAGCTAGTTACCAGAACAATAATGCAAAAATCAACGGATGTAGACCCATAAGAGGCAGTTAATACAATTACTAATAAATACAGCCATTTAGTAAAACCATCCACTTACTTTGTTTACGCACTAGAAATTTTAGGCCTCCTCAGAAATTATCTTTCATCCTCTGGGAATGGAGTCTCATGGTTGGCTTCAAAGATGCTGGCACAAAGTGCAGACCTTTTGTTTAATTGCCCTCTTTTGAAGCAGAATATTAAGTCAAATGAAATTGAATATGAAAGGGAGAGGCCATACTGGAGTTGATGGGAATGAACGTCACTAACGCAGACCGTATCTGCCCCCTTCTCCCCATCTCTAATGTTATTAAGGCAAGCATACTTTCCCATCTAGCCTCTGCAAAATGCTCCAGCAGAAAAGAAAAAAAGAATGTTTTGGATGGAAAAAAACTATACTTCCCCAAGTAAATTTTATTTCGTTTTATTTTTTAACATACAATAATATCCACAGACTGTGTATCTAAGGCTGGCACTCTCAGAAGTACTGGCACTGGAATAGCTCTCCTCCCATTGTCGTGAAATCACTGGTATCGAGTTAGACTAAAGCCACTTGACAAAAACTTCATTGGCAATGTTTTTAAAAAATCAAGGTTTCTATGCAGCAGATGTGTGAAAATATGAATGTACATATACATACATTTCCATGGATACATGTAAGTAAATACATACAGAAATGCACCAACCACCTCACCTCTGTGGACACTAGGGGTTGGTTCCCCCCTCCCCCCCGCCCATGCAGGACTCAGAACATTTCCAGCATGCTACAATTTACTATTTGCATTCCCTCATTGAAAAGGAACTGCCAAAGTGGATAGCTTGAATTGTGTTTTCATTTGCTGATACAAATTGTTATGCAAACAAAAGGGAATAACTACTTAGAGGATGGTACCTATGAACATGCAGTAAAGTGCTTAACTTCGACAAAGAAAACTTCACAGGGAAAAAAACCACATGGTTTCTTCTCCCTTTCCTGTAATAGCAAAATTTTCTACTCTTTTCACAGACATCCAGGACATTGCTTACTTAAAGCTTCCAAAATTTAAATGAAACCACCTCATTGTCTTTATGCAGTTAAGTAAACGATTATAGATGCTACAGGTATTAAATTTCTGGAGTACAAGGAGACGGCTTGCTCAGTCATCTTAGCTGAGCACCCTGAAACTCCTCTTTAACAAGTTTGGTGCTGGATTTTTATTTAGCATTTGAAGAACTTCTTTTCCTTTCCCTTGTAAAGTCTTCACCTCAAATGAGTTATCGCAGGCTGGGATCTGATGGGTCGAGGGACACAACCATGTCCTTTACTTCTGGCACTGGGAAGCGTATGTCATTTTCATGAAGGAGATAAACTGTGGTCCTAAAAAGGATGTGCAATCTGGGATTAGACAGTTGATAATGAGTCATTACATGTAACACACAGCGAAAGGCAGAGGCCAAACTGCCGTGTACATTTAAGACAAATGCTTTCTTTGGGCAAATACAGAAATGCATGCTGTTCCCTGCCACGGCAGACAGGGAATTCTCCAGGCAGGCGTAGATCCATACTGCACTGTAAATTATGGCCTGCTATAAATGAAAAATGCTGATTTGGGGATTGTTCACTTTGTTATAATTTTCCAAGAGTAATATCCTGCAGGGAACAGCCAAGTTAATACAATGTTTCCACTCAAAAATTGGCAGCCTGAGCTCTGCCGATGGGGTGTATTTAATGGGAGTTTGCCTGCTGATAAAATGTTATTGCAGAACATGCAGGCAAAGGAGACCCTCATATTTTCCATCCCGGGATGTAACCTTAGCCTAGCAAAACGGGGTAACTAGCAATAGTTCTCTGGATTTGTAATACACCGTATATTTTTACTCTGTTTTAAACGTGTTCTGTAACTTATAAGGTCTTTCAGCCATTAGAAGCGTACAGACGCCGTTTTGTCTGGTTTATTCTCAAAGGTAACGGCTTGGGATCTGCCATGGATGAGACTCATACCCGTTATTTTCACGCTTGGCTCCAATGTGCCACGCAAGGCTCATCTGCTCCATCTGAACAGGAGCGTAACTCATGGAGCTAATCACCTCCGACACAAGTATTTGCTCACCTTTCCTTAACCTACTCACGGCTGGCTTGGTATTTTCTCCTAACTTCCTATTTCTGGCACGGCAAGTGAATAATTTACAGTGAAACGTGAAACTATGGTAAAGTACAAAACAAAAGCCGGGATCGAGCAACTGAACTGAAAAAAATCCGACGTGTCAAAAAGCCCCCGCTGCTCTGTCGTGAGCATGGCACGAAGGTAACAGATGTGTGCAGCCCTGAAACCATCCTCCCTGCCCCTCTCCCTACCCCTACACCTACAGCGCTCAGCATTCCTTTAGCAGCCATCAGCTTACATAAAGCTCATGAGCTGCCGAACTCTGAGACTCGTGGAAATGTACAGGGGAAAAACTCCATTTCACTCTACATCTTGGTGATCAGCATCACGCACAGATCAGGTTTCAATTTCTGCAACCCTCACCAGATGACAGATCAGTGTGTGAACACCGAGAGCTCGAAGGAGGAAGCCAAGCACCACAAGAGCCCTTTGGGCTGGGCACAGGAGGATGCACAGATGCACACCAACAAATGTTACACGTCTCCCCAGGGAATGTGATCCGAGTTGTACAGAGTGACGGTTTTGACATAACTTGTAGAATATCATTTTGCGACATAACTGTTTTATGTCCAGTATTGTGCAGAGGAGGAAACAAAACCCTAAACACTGCCTTGAGATTGCAGGCCAAGTGCTTGCTAGAAGCTACTTACAAACATGTGTGTGTGTGTCAGTGTGTGTGTGTGTAACTCCACAGCTCCTTTCTCCACCCCCATATACAGTGCAGGGAATCTGCTAATGTTTAAATGGCGGGGAAGGTCAAGGATTTATTGTGGGAAAGCCAACAGTAATTTTGCTGCCCGACTCTGGAATACTGCAAACAGCCAAATTGCACAGCTTAAGAAGAAAAATAAAAGTTACCCTTTAATTTAGGACTTTAAAGAAACCATAGCTCCACTGGTCTTAGAATCAACCACCCAAGGGTACAGACCCACTGTACGTTTCCATAAACTGAGGGCAGCAAGTTACTCCTTCGTAAGCAGAGCTCCTTCTACATAACGTGACAACAAGCTTTCCAGAGGTAGAACTGGGACTTCAGAAACCTCCTTGGTTACAGGCCTGCCAAAACCCCAATAACCCTCCCTGCCTTTCCTAAGCATTCTTTCAACTTTCCCTAGTGCTCCCCCAGAAGAAGAGGCATGCAAACACTTTGGCGAGAGGCAGAAAGATCTCCTGGAGACAGAGTGCAGCACTGTGCTTGATCTGGAAGCACAGTTTCCCTTAACACCACAAAGGATGAACAAAGCCAGATTTTGCAGGAGAGTTTGCTGTCTACACAAGCACCCATTTGCCTTTGGTTACACACACACAACTTTGGGGAACACCGAATGCTGCAACCGTTGTTAAGTGTCCCAAAGAGCGAACCGATATATCTAAATGCTTATTCAATCTCTTGGCTGCAGCGTGGCATCTCGAAACATGTTATCTGACCCCCAGGCTGATCCCAGGAGGAGAACGGCTCTCCGTCTTTGCTTTTGGGAGTATGTTTTTCCATGGAAGAGGGCAGCTAGCGGGAAAGACCCCCTGCGCTCAGGAGCGGCTGTGTATTGCAACACCCTTGTTTGGCAGAGGAGGCTGCGGTGTCCCTGCAGCTGTCCTGGGCAGCGGCCAGGGGCTCTCGCTGAAGGTGCTTCATCCCGTGTCCAAGTCTTTTATGAGTCCCAGACTTGCACAAGAGGACCAATGCCAAGTTCAGTATGTTCTTGGTTTTACCAGCTGCCTTTTTTAATTAAATTAATTTAATTCATAAGGGGATGAGAAACTATGAATAGCAAGGTGCGAAAGCTTCACTTGCTTTTGTTCAGGTTCCTCAGTGTTTAGCTGGAGATGTTCACCCAACAGCCCAAGGCCTCAGCTGGTGGCCAGTGCGTGATGCAGACGTTTGTCTGGTAGGAGCAGGAGACTAAAAGCATTAAAGTGCCAATCCTATGTAAAAAGCATGGAGCATCTGGTCTGTGCTATACACTCCTGTGCCAAACTGCTGCTAAGTGCCATAAAAAGTGAGCGTCCCTATGTACTTCATCCCAAAGCTTCCAGCAATTTGTTCCATTACCAAATCTCAAACCAGCTACTCTTTCAATCAGCTGCATTTTAGACCTCTGTGCACTACTTTTTCATTCATCACAGATACTTAGAAACCAGGTACTTAGCAATTTTTGCCCTCTCCACCCTTAAGCCATATAACAAAAAGCCCACTATGGACAAAGTCAAGGGGCAACAACTCAAGTGTTACGGCCTCCCTGCCTTTACTTCTCGGACTTCACCACAAGCAGACCTCCTGGTGACTAGGTTCACCAAGGAAAATATTCAATGCTACATAGGTCCTAGGCCTGAGGGATTTTCCTTTGAATCATATAAATTTCTCGTCCAACTGGCAACTTCTCTTCTTGCCACGATGACTGGGAAAGCAAGTTAATGAGTGTTCACCAGATTTGAGAAGAAATCCTGAGGATGCTATATGAACCCACTAGGCTGTGATGGCACATGGCCATGTGCCCTGTCCAAACAGCTCGATCTTAACCAATGCGGGAAATGGACCGGACAAACTGTGCCAGCAGTTGAAATGTTTTCTGAAAACCACTGAGAAGAAAAAAAATTCAATTGCTGGCCTCACAGAGTACCATCAATATGTGACAGAAAGCAAGCACTTGGTTTCAAAGGGGTCATTAAGCTTTTAACTATCCGCTTAACATGAAGGCCACTAGCAATACTGGTCAAGTCAATGTTTGTGCATGATTACGCTTCAAATTTAGATGGGAAGCTGTTGTACATAACAGGATCTGTGGAGACTTGTTTCTCTTTCTAATGGATATAAATTGCCAATAAAACGGGGCCCAGGGCCGAGATGCAAAACGAAGCTTGAAGAACAAATGTTTTCACTGTCATTCATTTTCAAAATGCTACAAAGATCAAGGGGATTTTGTCTTGCCTGTCCAATGCACATAATTAAATAAAAATCAATTAAAAATAAATAAAGATTGTGGGAAGGGAGCACCTTTTGAATCAAATTACATGATGGACAGCCATCACATGGTGCTCTTCTCTTCTCCACTGCTCACCCCAAAGAAAAAGGCTGCAGGTACCAATACCCTGGGGGCAGCGAATTAACTGGCACTGCTGTCTGGGGGAAAGCAAGCCCAAACTACCCAGCTATAAGCTGCTTTTCCTTCCTTCGGAGCTTCATCCGGAGGCACAAATCAGCCCTCCATGCGCTCACCCACCCGAAAACTTCTGGCAAGGGCAACAGGCAAGTGGCTGGGCAAAGGAATAAGCCTATCTCGGCCTGGGAGAAAAGAAAGCAAACACAACACGCCCAAGACTGGCACTGGGTTCCTTGGCCAGGGAGAAGTCTACATCCCCCTTCTTCAGGGCTTGATCCAGCCAGTTTGCAAGTATCCTTCTAACACATTAGTTAAGCGCAGAAGTTGTTCAGCACCTTTTCCAGGCTTCTCAGATATTGCAGGGCTAATTTTTGCTTACAAAGCTCTTTTGTATTCAGAAATGATGCAAGATCTGCAAACCGACTATTGTCCTGAGATTTTGCCAACATATAAAAGGACCAAATTCTCTTTTGATGGAAATACGCTATGAAGTCCTAAGCCCCTACGGGATCAAATGCTTTAAAAAAAGAAAGCAAGAAAGGAGATGTAAATATCCCACCTGCTATCCTGGCATGCTGCAGAAAGTAGTGTCACTTTAAAAAAAATAACAAACAAACAAACAACAACAAAAAAACCCCAAATACCACCCTTCCAAACACCCAAACCAGAACCCACTACTCCGTGCAGGTGTCCCATAAATATCCTCTTTAAACCTCTACCCATAGTTGAATTTGGACTGCAGCAAAAAATCTAATTTGTATTCAGCAGAAGGATTGCTGCTAATGCTGCAGGAAAACACAGTGCAGATTAATTCTCAATATTAATGAAAGCAGAATATCCCAAAGCTGTGAACTAACAAACAGACAGTTATGGCTAATGGCAGTTTGTAGACAACATGTAGTTCAAAGCTTAATAGTTGTTTTTTTTCTTTCTTCCCCTTTTTGTTTTCTATTGCTCCACAACTTACAAATCCTGACAGACTTTGCCAGAAAATGCTATCGATGGATAAATTAAGAGGACCCTAAGGAAGAGGTTAAGCAATCCCTCACCCAGCCGAGTTTTAACACCATGAATCACGCCTAACCCAAACACAACCTTCCAGCTTATCAAGGAGACTCGAACCACTCTAGCCGCCAAGCCGGGGCCAAAGAGCGAACGTGCAGCTGGGCCAGCATGCGAGGCTGTGAGCGGTGCCAGGAATTGCAGGGCAGGCAGAGCCCTTCCTCCCCAGCGCCCCTGGAGAGGGGCTCCCATGGGGGCATCTCCCACCCAGCAGCAGCCCCCGTGTAGTGCTTGGCCCTGGCTGGTGCCTACCTGCTCCTTGGAAAGTCAGAGGCAATTACCAATGGACACATTTCCCAAAACCACCGGATTTCGTGGCAATTTCCACACATGCACAGACAGGCACTTTTTAAGACCCCAGCATTTACATCCTGCTGCGGCTTCACCCGCCCTTTGTTTTACGGCTAAGTAAATGCCCAGAGGAAAAAAAATGTAATTTCTTTAGTCTGTGTGCCCTGTATCGAAGCATGTAATTTCTTGATTATGTACAATTACTTGGGGTTGGGAGTGGGGCAGGGCTTAGACCATATCAAATCTATATAACAGTGCAGACAATTTTAATACACAGATCCTGATTTTATAATCCTCTTTTGACTACCTCATGGGAAATCCATTATTCTGATCCCTATACAGTCAGTCCAACCCACCCAAACAAAACCAAAACCAACCCCCACCCCTCCCCAAAACCCAGAACCTGCTGAAGATTTAATACTTGAATTCAGGTAATTTTAGCTTCTCCTTGCTGCATTTTTTTCTTGGCCATACTTCTTCCAGCACTTACTCTGAGACGCTAAACGAAAATCCCTTGCTTTATCTGCAACAGATTAATTATTATTTCCATGCAGAATTCTTTAGTGCAGTTAGTTACACAGTGGCCTGAAATAAATACCCAAAACAACAAAAAGTAATTGAAAGAGTACTGCATAGGACTTCTCTACAAGGGCTTGGATTCATAAAGGACAAACAGCTTTTTTTGCCGCAAGCCCTTTATGCCAGGCAGCCCAAACTGGGAGCAAACCTGAAAGACTTGCATCCCTGCTTTTGAACACTGCTTTTCCTGGCTGCAGACCCAGGTCTACTTTCAGTCCTGAGTACAGTACCTCAGCACTTCAGCAGGGCTGTGGAAGGTTTACCTGAGGGCAGAATGTGACCTCGTGTTTTCATAGCACAATGCTGCAGCTATACTTACACTCTCCCCTTCCATTCCTGCGCATGTAAAGGTACTGTTAGCTTTAGATAACAGCTGCCCATGCAGCTGCCAGCTGCACAGGTAAATGTTTGCTATTCCTCCCTATAAATGAAACTATGCTGTCAAACTAAAGACTTTCTTATATGACTGTCAGAAGCCTCTGGTGTTTAACTTAGTCCATAGCTAAAGCAAGCCCTCTCTTTTTAGCATACCGCATCGCATACAATCAGGAAACCCAGAAAGGGAACACATGCATTTTAAACAAGGAGCACCAAGCATTATAAATAAATTTGGTGCAATGAAATATGGAGCCTACGAAATAATTTTCTAAGCCTTGGGAAGCTTCCTCCCCCTGACATCAGTCACTCGCTTTCACTTTGTGCATAGGTTGCAAGTTAGGGAGAAAACGTCTTCAGGTATCAGCCCTAGCTACCACCGCATCCTTTAAACAAGGCCCTGAACTTCATGTACTGGAATAATCTTGCTGCCTTTGATTTTGAATTTTAAAACAGACTGTCCCCTCAATGTCTCTGTGAGCAGACGACCAAATAAATTCCCTGCCTGGTTAAACCACTATGAACAGGGAACCCAGTTCCTCTGCCCCTGGGAACTCCTTTCAGATAAACAGTCATCAGACTTCTAAGCTTTTCTGTCTCTCTGTCTCCAAAAACATTTTTAATATACATCTAAAGCAGCTTTTAAAAATCCTGCTAGTGTTGGAAAGCATTCTCCACGTAACATCGAGTTTATCATCAGAGGATTAATTGGGTATCAGGCAGACAGGTTGCATTTTTAAAGGTGTATGTACATTTCTGAGATAAATCACTGCCTGCCTAATTATTGCTGCAGTGCATTCAAAACACTGACTACAAACAACAAAATACGTCGTTAAAAAATTCTACTTTTGACTACAAATTGACTTCTTTTTGTTATGTTTCAGGCAAATTATCATACATGTTACATGTCTGAATACCTTCACTAAAAATCTATTCATTTAATACAGTACTGCAATACGCATGGAAAATCTTTCATGAGCTGAAGCCCCCTGGCATATTTGTACCAGAACTAAATTGAGTTACTGAAGAGACTTCTTGGGGTCCACCTCGCTTAGCGTTCCTTATCCTTTGGGCAGCACCGCAAAGATGCTGCATGCAAAGTTTCCAGTCCCAGGATACAGCCACTGTCACTGCCTTTAACTTGGTGAACTTCAAAGTGCTTTTGGCATTTGTTCAAACAAAATGTACTGAGGCTGTAGGATGGTTACAGAGTATAAGCCTGCCCCACCATCCTAAAGTACAAGTGACAATAAAGATACTTATCAAGGGAGAGTATCTGTGAAGATCAGAATGGGAATTACAGAGAAGGAATATCACCTCAAGCGCTGGAGGTTATACCACAGTGAAAGCATAAAAAGTAGAGGTTCAGAATCATCCGAAAGTGATCTTTTAAGTGTTCATGCCTACCTGACTCAGTCTAGGAGGGGAAAGGGCCAGCTGCCTTCCAAGCCAACACAGCTTTCACACAAAACTTGTGAATTTTCACAGGCATTTTAACAGCACCCTGGCTTCACCAGGGCTTAGGTTCAGCTCTGAACATCCAGCTATAGCAGATGAGACAAACTTCTGCAATGCTCCCTCCTAAGTTACCCAGCTAAGGACCCTGATGGGGGAGAAAGGATGCGAGATCCCCAGCACTGCCTGTCCTTAGGTGGATCGCCAGGACTAGCCCTGAAACGTACCAGGGAGAGCACAGTAACCCTGCAGGAGCAGAGACACCACTAGACGAGTTGCTCCCTCCAGGCCCCCACGTCATTTATCTCACAACTAACAATAGCTCACTGGTGAACAGTAGTAGACAAGACTAAAATTCAGGCTGCAGAGCACAGAACTCATTTTTACACAGTTTTGGATTAGCACCTATGCAGATTTTTGTCCATATGGTGATTTCAAAACACTTTCAAAGACTAAAGGTGCTGTCCAGAAATTTCTGTCAACAGGGAAAGGGACCAGCATACGTGCATAGCATTTTTCTGTTTTTTATTTCAAGAATTAGAAAACTGCATTTGTGCTTTTGTTTTATGCAGTCTGATAAAAACAGTGGCTGTGGGGGAGGTCCACAAGAGAACAGTAATCAATAATAATCATGTGAACACAGTGCTACCGAGAGTAATAAGTAATTCCTCATAATCCCAAGTATGCTTTTTCTAAGCACATAGTTTTATTAATGCACAGATACTCAGCTCAGTTTCTAAGAGTTGATAGGGATTAAGAATACAAAGAAATGTAGTAAATTCATTAGCATAGAAAGTCTTCCTATACCACAGCATCTTAAAAGGAAAATTCCTGAATAGGATATTGACCTTACACTACTAGGTTCTCAATGATAAGGTATAGTCTTACAGAGTCCAGACTAGCTTAAAACCTTTCCTAGTCTTTCCTAGGTCTCTTGCCTCAACTACAACAATTACTTTTTATTGTACAGAAACTTTTATAATGTACCACATTATGAATAGACAGCAAGTCTATTTATTAAGGTTTAAGAGACAGAAAAACGTCATTAAATGCACACACCCCAACACCGTTTCCTTGCTATCAAATACAGGTGATGCACAAATGTAATATGAAACCTTGCCCAAAACTCACGCCCACAAATCAAAACTTCCGATACTTCCAGTTACCCATTACTTCCATTTCAATCATCTTCAGTGGCTCATTGTTGAGAAATGCCGAGTATCTGCCCTCGCCAGTCACGCCCTACACAAGTGTCGCCACTTGAGCTTCTCAAAACCATCGCTCCCTTAAACAATGTCATTTTTGTCCCCTGTACAACAAGGTTCCTGAACCTGTACCAACTCTAGGCCTATAAGCAACTCCTCTGATTTCAAAGGGATCACACATAGACTTGAAATAATGCATCTGCCAAAGCAGCTTGCTGGATCAGAGCTATTGCTATTATTTCCATTAAGAACTTTTCTCAACTCCTTTTACTGTAGCATTCAGCAAGTGTTAAGTTCCTACTCTCACTCTAGTTACGTGCACTTTAAAAATCTGTCTAATGTACTTTTCTAAGTGCTACATAGACGGGAGCTGCTTCAGTACCAGGTGGTATAGCAGTTGCTGCGGTAACACCATTTTTTTCCTTAAGTATAAAGCAAGAGTGCCAGAGGCCTCTATAAACTAAGAATTGCATATTAACATATCATCTCAGGGCTATAGTAAATAATTGAGAGAGAGAGAGATGTATACACATGCACACACATGCTTCTTTGTAAGAACTCCCATGTAAAAGTCTTGGCTCCAACACATCCAGTGCGCAAGTGAAATGCCACTCAACTCCATCAAGTTCATTCCAGCAAGTTTAGAGACGTTGCCTTTTTGCTAAATCATCAGATCACTGCTTTGGCTGGCAGAAAGCAATGCTGAAGCCACACCACTTTACACGACCTAAAGAATTCACCCATATTAATCCCATCCAACGATATATCTGGAAACAATTTTTTAGGAAAAGAAAGTGGAAGGACAATTACCAGAATATGTATTTACTAGACTTACTTTTAAGCATACCCAGGCAAAAGGCTCATTTCAAGTTATAACACTGACACCACAATACCTTGTGATGTGATTATAATTTCTAATCTTACCTTCTGTTTCAGGAGAATTACTTTTTGGCATAGTCTTCATATAACACAGTGTGGTATTCTATATCAGTTTTTCCCTTCAAACTAGATGAGAAGAGTTTTCTTAGGCAAATAAAGTAATAAAAAAACCTGATCCTGCAGTCCTGGCAGGCAAAATATCCATAGACTTCAAAGGGATATTATGCCTAAGGTTTGCTGGATCAAGCCTCTATAGAAGATGCATGTCCCTGCTGCAGTGTTACTGTAATTGAGAAGCAAGAGTTCCAGATTTTCTTCTTTCTCCTCCAGCTCTCCATGATTTTACCTTTTCCATGGACTCCCCTGCATGTAGCTGCGGTGGTTTTCTTCAAAGCTGCACGCTCTGAAGCTGGGGAGCCAGACTCTCTTCGAGGCCCTCCTTGAATTCCACTTTACCACCCGCTGCCAAATACATCAGGAAGGTGGAGATGGAGCAAGCAATTTTATCACAGACAGTGGGCCAGTCAGGATCATTAGTTTAAGAATTATGTTTTTCTGGGGTAAAGCGCTCCTGAAGCTGCATAGGTGGAGACTGGAGAACATATTGGCCCAGGATATGTTCCTACCTCTGCTGCCACCCCCTAAAGAAAATTAAGTAAATAAACACAGGCAAGCGATAACTCTAGGAGGACAGACTCTGTGCCTATTTAGCAATAGGAACGTTTCTGTTCCCCTCCTCCCTAGAGTATAAAAATGAAACTCCACCTGCAGGCAGGTAAGGCAGCTCCTTCTTTGCATCCCATGCTGCAGAAGTGGAAAGTCCATGTTCAACTCTTCACTGTGCTTTGCATTATCAATGCATCTGCATTAGATATGTTGAATATCACCAACAATATCGGAGCCAGAGCAATTCACCGCTTGACTAAACTAATGACATATAGAGTATTTCCCTGCTCTCATCACTGTATTATCAGTGCAGTCTAACAGCTATGTTGCTTAATGCACTGTTAAATACCCTGTGCTATTTATTTTCTTGCAAGAGAACTTCCTTCTCTTCCCACTTTGGATTATAGCCCATTTTGTATCACACTGTGGCTGATAATTTGTTATTTAACCAATCATGTGGAAGGGATGAAGGGGAAAAAAAGGAAAGGTAGGAAGTTAGTAGCTGTGAGAACAATTTGAAAGGGTCCATACATTGACACAGCTTGTAAGCTATGGACAAAATTTAAGTGCTTCTGCTTTTTTTTTTTGAATGGCATATTAATGCCTGTGAAAGTAATTACACCTTTTTAATGTTCACATTCTAATAACTGTCATGCTAAAAAAACCACAGAGAAAACTAACGACAGAATAGAACTATAGTAAACTTCAACTGTTTTTCAATTTTCATACAAAACCTGCAGCGACATTGCCCATTTCTGCTGACCTAGCGAGCGCTTGGCAGAGGTAATGAAAAGGCGCCTATTCTCCACACATGGGACTACAGCTTCAGGTGTAAACCTACCCTGGCCCAACCCAGGTGAGAGAGTTCTGCGCAGTTACAGCAGTTGTGGACCTGACCCATTAATTTTCAGCTGATGCTATTTTATTTTTTTTTATTTGAGTTATTACACTTTCAGAACGAAAGTCTTATTTTATATAATTACATAAACACAATTGATGGTAGCAATTTATTCCAGGGGCTGAAGATGTTCATTGGCAATCTAACAATGGAGGGAATTATTGCTGACAATTTTACAAAAGCTTTTATCAAAGTTTATGGGCCATTAAGCCCAACAGTGCAATTACCAATACGATATCATCACTCTCAATAGTACAGTGTTGGCCCAGAACAATCCATTTTCTAATCCTGTCTATTATAACTAGTCTGTTTACTCAGAAGTCATATGTTTGCTATTTCTGAAATGATCCAAATCTTTGAAACAGTATTTGAGTTTAGTTCATAGACAGGATCCAATCGGTACCATGCTAAACCAGAAGAAAATAGCCCGAGTCCCTTTCAAGTGCCCATAACCAATTCAGATTTTCTCTTCATATGAAATACAAAACACAGACATTAGCTGAGCATACAAGCATACACATATTAAATTCCATGATACACGGAGGCAGCTCTGGGAAACAGGCAATACAACAAAAAAGGGAACATTTCTCTCCAGAACCTCAAAGAATTAAGTTCTTGACCTGACCTTGGCATTTGCACCTTCCATGCCCTATGCTATCATGAATTAATTTGGTTCATAGTACTAATGACCAGATGCAAAAGAAACAGAGAAGGTGTTAATTAGCTATTTTTACTCTTAATTCACTGAATACCATGTGCTCATTGATGCAAACCAGACTGCTGCTGTTCAAATCAAGATGATCTTCATTTAGAAAAAGGGTCTGTTCTTCCTTTTTTGCGCTTGACAAATCTTTTCAGTGTCAGGGAGAATTATCCACACATACTGATGGGAGCACCTTACACACTGATGAACACAAACTTCCATGGTGCTGGATTAGTTCATCTACCACAGACAACTGTGATAAAGTGATGCTGCCTAGGGGATCTGCCTCATTAAGGAGGAAAGAGAGAACAAGAGCAGCTCTGAAATAACAACATCATTAACAAGAGCACCTTACAGATCTTATTAGGTAGGAAACAGACTGACAATACCATTGTTCAACACTTAATTACTTTATGAAGACCAGATGGAAATGAGAGAGCATTTCAATGATAATCCTTTCAAATCCCAAACAAAAAGACAAATATCAAATTGACCCATTAATTGGGCATGTACCCTAACACAGATGTTTTAAGAAATTATCAGATCCTACCAGATAACTGAAGATGCTCAAGTTTTGACTTCACCTCCTACTGCAGACATCCTCACTGCAAGTGGTCAGATTAGGAATTACAAGTGGAAGACATCACATTTTTCCTTTTACACTGAATTAAAACTGCTGCAACTCAACTACGTATCGTCCTTTCCAGGTAGGTGGAAGCTGAGCATGCAACATAAGTATGAACTGCATGTTTCCCTTTCTGGATCTGCTGAGAAATACTTGACCCTGCTCCTACTCTCAAAGACTGAACTTCTGCCATTAATTTTGGGGAAGTGATAACGGCATCAATATCTACCTAGATGCTACAACCATGACAATAAAGGCAAAACATGGAGCTGATACCACCTTGCAAGCCTCATGCACTTCATTCAGTCTGCTGCACAAAGACACCAGCTCAATTCTAACATTGACTTTCCCCTGCTCCACGAGTGAAACTTCAAACAGAAGCCTGTGCTCTGTCCCCAACATGTAGGAGTACACAAGGACCAGCTAGAGAGTTTTTCATTAGAAAGCCAAACACTTGTATGGACGTTCAATGCCCTGCCAGCCATTGTGCCTTGGTAAGGACAGTCTTGCTGTGAGCAATCAGATACCAGTCAGAATTCAAATATTGAACCTGAAGAGGGAAAAACACTCTTCCTGGGCATAATTCATCTTCTGTTCACAATACCGGAGGTCTCCATTGGGAAAGACCTGGATCAGTACCTGAGGAAGGGGAGATAGGGCTGTTACTAGGTTTTCTGACAGCTTGTTTTTCAGGGAGTGACCTCCCTCCCTTAGTCTGGCTCTGAAAACGAAGTCACACTTCCACCACTTCCCAACTCTCAGCAAACACCAAGGGCCCCGTGTCCTACACACTGCTCTGTGGTGCAAAACCCATGTTCATGCGGAGGCCCAACAGCTTCAATTATGGTCTAGCTGTGACAAAACAGCTTCCAGAGTCGGGAGTTTGCCAACTAACACTTCTCTTTCCAAAAAATTGGTTTGTTTTGTTCTGGTTTCATCGGTTTTTCACTTGGGGTTTTCTGTTTGTTTTTAACAGGGAGGGGGGAAGGGATGGACTTGGTGCAAAACTAGTCTGAAGAGCAGCAAAACAAATTGAATCCTGTTCAACAAGTGAGAATGTCAAGTTTCCATTCATGAGAAACAGGCTGCAATAAAAATGGAGGAGAAAAAAACACTCCACACATTTAACAGCTTTTGACTAAAGGCACTTTCTGTTCAGCAGTTCCCAAGAATGTCGTGCCAACCACTGATGGGCTCGCACTCAGGGACTTGAGGACATCTCCCCACCACTTTTTTGTGGGGAAGGTTTCCTTGTCTTCACATGCCCAGTAGATGATCTCTGTACCTTCAGATTTAACACATGAGAAGCAAGCCTGTCAAACATTAGTCACATCTGCTCTTACAACAGCTTTCCCTTCCCAATGATTAAAGGGAGTAAAGAAGGATTTTTTTTTCCAGCTTCCAAAGTCATAGTTTGTGCAGAGTTTACCACCAACACCTTCAGGTAGAAGAACTGGTAACTTCTACTTGCAGAAGAAAAAACAGTGATCACATATGCAAAATGTTATTTTTATCTGGCACTGAAGATCTGGTATCTTCATTATTTTGAAAGGCTTTTTTTATCGAATAGGTATGCCTAGTGTCTTATGTATCTTTTATGTTATATTAAGTGAAAAAGTTGGAAAGAAACACGATTGCAAAATTTTCTCCTGAATAGAGCAGACGCTTATCGGGCCAGCAGGTCCCCAAATCTTACCTATTCTCCATATCCCCAGAGTGCACCATCAGCCAGAGCTGCTTATTGCCTTTGATAGCTCAGGTGGTATTTTCTTAAATTAATCAACATTGCTTTGTATGTGGTATAACCAGTTATGACAGAGCAGTAAAGTGACCATATTTTTTTTTAAATACTACTTTCACAATGCCAAAACCACATGGGATTTTTTGATTGCATAATACAGCTACTTAAAATTAAGACAAACTACAAAATAACGACATTAGGAAACAAAGGACAGGAAGACCTTTTCTTCCTTGTCTTCTACACCGAATTACCATGCCTCATCACAAGTCCAAACCCAATAGCAGAAGCTGCAAGTGAACCATGAAGCACATCCCCTTGGAAACACCAGGGATAGCGCGTAATCCATGAGCACATCTGAGAAAAGCAGTTTTCTGCATCTCTGGTTATGCCACATCCATTGGAGCTGATGGCCCAGGAAGACATGAAGGAAAGCTAAGACTGCAGCAAACTGTAAATGTTTGGTAAGCACCTGCTTGAGAATTCCTCACTGCAATTAAAGAAAACAGAGGTGCACTTGGCAAGGTGACTCCTTTTCCCTGTTAAGTATCTGCTCGTGGAAAATTAATACGAAAACATAAGTGTTGAAGATACAGCACAATGCCACCTGTACAAAACAAATGTGTATCTCATTTTAATGTAAGCTTTGGTTAAGTGGCTTGTGTTGAAATGCTACCCAGCGTTCCAAGTGTAACCCAACTTAATCACATCTATTGAAAACCACATAATAAATAACATGAAATATGCAGCATGCCATCCTAATTGCAGAGGTTGTCTCATTTACTAGAAGTCATTTATTTATTCAAATGACTTGAATGAACTTGAATCATGGGAACTAGTTACTGATTTGTGCAAACAGCCTCTTACTTCGTTGCTAAAGGCACTGTTGAAATAACTGACCCAACTGCTAAAACAAGCTTCTTCCTTGAACCCTGCCTCCTTCCTTAGTCTTACCTCCTGAGTGAACTTCAGAAAACACGATTGTTCTACAAAGGCATTTTGAACTTAAGAATTAAAAAAAAAAACAATAGAGACTCAATGAGTTACAATGCAATGTATTAATTAATGCAATGGAAAAAATTGGTATTTCCAAGATCAGAGAATTGCTTAGCAATCGGGAACTGCACATGCAGCCGTAATTGCACTTTGCAGAATTTAAGTACACAGCTCTCAAGAAAAAATGTTTACTACCTCAGACCTGAAAGCTGAATTTGATTCACAAAGTGCACATATGTCTCTCAGATCTTAATGGGGGGGGGGGGCATATACATATCCCCAGACAGAAGCAGCTATAGTCTCCTTTTGTTTGTTTTTTTGGTTTTTTTAAGTTAGGCCTTGCAAACATGAAAACTGCCATCACAACTGTGCTGCAGCTATGTAGAAAGCATAATTTAGGAAACAATTCAGACTTTACAGTTGTTTACACCCCACCTTGATTTGCAGCTGTCTCACGCCGCTGTTATTTCAGGAGGTGCCGGGGCTTCCCCTGGGGCGGTGGAACAAGGGGCCAGGCATGCTGAGCCCTACCACAGGCGGGGAATGAGCACACTTCGGTCGCAAGGAGCCAAGCCAGATGCATGCCACCGTAGGTCACCTCAGCCCAGGCTCCGGCCAGGCTCCGTCAAGGGACATGTCCCCAGGGAAGGACACGCAGAAGGGCCTTCAGGAAAGAGGAGAAACGATGCTCTGCATGAGACATCATTTCAAAGCTTGCGAGTAAGCCCCGAATAGGATGTTGGTTATCTTCAACTCCAGGCAGTGTTTATCATTGGCTTGGGCGTGGGGCGAGAGGCCAAAATCCTAGCAGGCAACTTCGCCAGCGACCAGCTGTGCTGCCTCAGGCAACCATTCAAAGCCTCCGTGGCTCCAGTCCCGTGGCTCCTGATAGGTAAAATAATACTTTTCCCTACCTAGGAGAAGTGCTGCATGAACTCGCAGTGCCCCAGTGCTAAGAGGGGCTGATTTCCAGGGCTCTTCTGGTTATCTTCATATTTACTGCTGAATCTGGTGACGGGAAGGCAGGGATTATGCCACCGCATTTTGATTACCAAACGCACACAAAACCCATTCCCACAAACTGATAATTTTCTTCTCATAAAAGCCAGAGCTAAAATACTACTATCCTGTCATCAAGACAGCTGGTTTATATCCTTTCCTCCTTCCTTCCACATCTTCCTCGGAAAACATCCTGCCTGACATGGTCCCTGCCGACTTGCCCGGCCCCACTGGCCCCCATGCCCCAGGAGGAGCCGACTACTCTGGCAGAGCAGTTCTGGCAAAACCGCCTTTGCCGGTCCTGCATATTTTTATTTATTCTTTTTTTTCCTTTGGTTTGGGATGGAGGGGGCTGGCAAGCCCACCACTTTTCCAGGGAGCTGGAGGGTACACCTGGGGAGGCCACCCACCCTTCACGTGGCACCTTTGCAAGGTAAAGGAACCACAGAGTGGTAACCACTAGACGGAGGAGAAGGCTTTTAACGTACACAGAAGCACGGCCAGCCCTTGGGGCATTGCTACTGCTCGGCAGCTTTCACGCCGCCTGCCCAAAGCCCCGGCCTGCCTGCTTGTGTACCTCCAGCAAGGAGGTTGCAAGCCTCCAGCTCCAACTCTGGCCAGAAGTTAGCAAGGTATGGTGAAGGCACCAAACATATGTAGGTCAGGGATGTAATGGATACCAAGCTTTTTTAAAAAATTTATTTATTATATTTCATTATTTCTATTATTGCATTATTTTTATTTCATTTGATGAAAATGGGAAAAAGTGATCACAAACATTTTGGACTGCATTTATCTTTCCACTTAACGTTCACCCAGATCGGAGCGGAGCTATTTATGTGTATGTAAATGACAGATTACCCCACTCCCAAGACCTTTAGTTTTTGGGGGGGGAAGAAGCAAACTGAAGTTAGTTCATTAATTTGAGCCAAACTCAGCAAACACGCCTTGGCCAAAAAACTGAGTGGGAGGGAGGCATAAGAAAATGAAGTGGTGTTCTGGTATTTTCAAAATAAACCTGCAAATTTTCATTTCAAACGGCATTTCATTTTCCTTCTTACCCAACTTAAAAAGAAAAGAAATGGTCTCAGGTCAAATTTAGTCTTCCAAATTATCTTAAAACAGGGGGGTTTTGTCGGTGTTTTGTTGTTGGTTTGGTTTTTTTTTTCCCTTCACTTCACTAGAACCACCCTAGCATTTGTTTCATTTGACTAGAAGTTATTCCTTTTTTCCAGTTGTTTTTTTCTTCTCTTCAACCACTGAAACAAACAAAACCCACCCGTGATTTGATGCACTCTAGTAGTACGACATGCACGCGAACACGTAGATGTTTACTTTCATGTACGCAGATGTGTTGGGCAGGAGAAGGCATGCTGGCAGGAGGAGGAACCTTGCATCTGCCTTGCACAGATCTGTCAACAGGCAAAACACACTTTGCATTAAAACTTCAAAATGAAAGCTTGCACACCGCACGCCTTCATGGGCTACATAAATCCAGTGCTGCTCTCTCCTAGCAATGCCTTCTGTTCTTTAAAAAAATTTAAAAGGTGCAGCGTGGTAGCACGTGTACTTTTTAGCTCAATGGCCAACCGACACGGCCTCATCTTTTCACTCTGGTCATCAGAAAGTTCTCCTGTTCAAACACACGATACAAGCGGGTTTCTCACACTTCCTCCTTGTGAGCAACCCTCAACAACATTATTAAGCACAGAGAGCACAAGACCCACACCTACACATTCTCCCTATAAAACAAACTAGGAAGGCATGTCATAGCTCTTAATAAATAACAACCTTCTTCAGCAGGAATAGACATTTATTTTGGTACAACTTCTCTGTACAGAGAAGTACATCTTTTTTTTGCACATTTCCTTTAGGAATGACTTCTGCTGCCCATATTCACGCCAAATGTTCTGTAACTATTTCTGAAGAAAAAAAAATATACTATTACTCAATACTGTTAGGTCAGCAGAATTCAGTCCTAAAAAAAGTATTACAGTCCCGTTTGCTGTAGCTGGAAGCCAAGAGGTAACACATCAAAAACCAGAATGGGCAGAAACAATACTAGATCTCATACTGCACCTACTAATAAAGCGTTCCTGGAAGTGAAGGGGCATAGGAGAATGTCAAATCAATATGTATTTCAGGGTCAGCATGTACTGTACCAAGCTGAACAACAAATGTCAGAGTCCACACAAAACATCAAGCAGTGGATTTCCACCCTGCGTACCGTTAATTCCTGGCAAAAAAAATTCACCTGAACACTTTCTACCCACACCTACACACTGCTGATAAATCCATGGTGCTGGCTCCCCATGTCCTCATGCCTCTCACGACCTCTCCAGAGGCAACAGGTAGGAACAGCAGCGGTCCTCAGGAACAGAGGACTTCTGATGAGTCACATCCAACACAGCTTTTATCCCACCCTCGTCACCCAGACCAGGGGACTTGTGGCATTGCATCAGCCTCATTTGAAGGGTGCATCGCAGAGGTGAAGGCCCATCGGCTAATCCCTCGTCATTATTCCCACTCTCCTGCTGTAGACCTCAGCGCCACACAGCTCCTGGTCATCGCCCCCATCACAGGTGCTGGGTGAAGCGCTGCTTAGGACCCAGAGAGGCAAATTCTACACTAACTTCTCCAACTGCACTTACGGCAAGACGTGTTGCTCAAGCTCACCTGGAGGCGAGAGCAAGGCAGGTGACTATCCCCGTCACAGCAATAACTGCTGCTTGAGTATTCATTGGAGGCTACACACCTTCTATGACTGCTACAGAGCAAATCCGGGAAACGAAAAGCGAGAACATGCCTTCCACTGAGCAGGAAATAAAAGCTCTGCTGCCTTTCCTTATAACTTTCCCTTTTTGCTAAAACTAGCAAAATCCTAGCTGGGTTGAGTGCGATTGCTGTGCCAGCTGAGCCCTGACCGACAGAACTACATTTTTCCCTGGCAGATGCTCAAGGAGAGCAGTACAGCACAATCAGGTTTTGAGACATTATAAACACAAATAGAAGATGCCTAATGCAATTCACACACACTTCCAAAATAACAACTACTCTAGCTAGCAGGTCATCTTTTTACGGAATTAGATAGACCTCACCCCTGTTTCGACTCGTCTAAATTATAAAGGTTTGTCAGCCAGGTCACCCCAGCAAGTGCTCCTAATGTAGACTGGCCAGAGGATGCTTTTGTGGGTACAGCCAATTCTGGCTCCCCCAATTAAGGTTCTACAAGTCAAAGCATTTCTCTGACAGTACAAGCACATTTGCATTACACAAGCCCTTTTGCAATACAGATCCATCTAACATGAGATTTGACAAGAGTTCTCATACGTGTAAACGCCAATGCTTATCACATAACACGCTGACTGCTAATTTTGAATGTATGTTAGTTCTTACTGGGATACTCCACTCACATACGCAGGGTGACTTTACCCTCTGATGCACACATACTACCGAAACTTGGACTAATCCAGGAGTTTGCACCAATATCAACAGTTTCTATGCAAAACCATTCCGTGAAGGTATTGTCGTCCTCCCTAAAATGAAGTAAACTTTTCAGTAGGCTTGTTTCCGAAGAGCTATTAAGCAAAGGCAGTTTGTGCTCAAGGAAGATAAGGACACCTTCTGAAGGAACTGGTTTGGCTAGTCAGCTATCTTGCTGCTAAAGCTAGCATATCCCAGTGATTTCACTGATACATGGATACTCAAATGCAAAAGTGAGCCCTGAGGACCATAATGGCATTGTGTGACACTCCCTGAAAGTCTCTCTCTATAAATTAACAAATAAATTACAATGGACTACTCTGATTGTAAAGTCTCCAGGGCATTGATCTTGATTTCTTATTTATCTGCAACTCTCTTAATATACTCTTGACACAAGAAATAACACATTTGTATTTACTGTCACTTCAGCGTGTAGTCTGCTCACCATACACACAACACTTTGCTGAGAGGCCAATCTCTTTTGTAAGTTTTTCACCTAGCCACTGTATTTTGCAGATTACTCAAATTAAGGAGATGACTGCTGGCACTTTACCGTCCCTTCCCTGCTTGTCAGAAATTGCCCTTAATGATGGGATTTGGGTTTTGTTCTTAATCATTCACACACTGCGGCACTGGAGTAAGAGCAGGTCTATACTCAGGACTACTTATTTAATTATATTATCTCACCAAATTGGACCATATCAGTGTCTAAATTTCCATATCTCTAACTGCATTCGCTACCAAGGCTGCACAGATTTATTTTAGTTTCCAAATCCAAAAATGTTCAGTCATTTACCAAGGAGAACAAAAAAAATGAATGGGTGCATAGACAAGACTTTAGATAATAACCGAATACCTACACACACACATATATTCGCTCCTGTCTCCAGAGAGAAAACTCCACCTGCACCAGGATAATACAAATACAGGAATGACAGAACAGCGTAGCAGCAATCTCTGCTCCCACGGAGCAGCAGCCAGGTTACACAGGAGGGCATCTGAAAAGTCACTGGATGCCTGCTCATAACCGGATCAAGCCCTATACAACCCACAAAGATTAGTCTACCTGTATACATCTGTCACAAGTAAGTACAGAATAATATACAGTGCAGACACTACAAAACAATGTAAAGGGCAGCAATACATAATAGCAGTACACATGTAGCCCACACATAAACACTGCACAGGATATTAGATGGAGCTTTTTCATGTCATGTGAAAATGAATACTTCAACATCCTTAAGGAACTTGAGTTTTCCTTTGTTTTTCAGGGAGCAATGTAAGACATCTGGTACAGAAGGCCATCGCAGCCGACTTCTGCAGCTCCCGAGCTGCGCAGAATGCTTGCATGCACGCTCCCAACATGGAGCGGCACACTCCCATCCCACAACGGCTGCAGCTACAGATCAAAACTAGCGATATAAAACCAATATATAGCAACAAAAAGCAGTTCGCTTAACTGTAGCACTGTCACCGAGCATTGCCACACAAAACGGACATGGGTCAAACGCATCCTGCGTAAGTGGCACGCCGGCTGTCGCAGGTATTTGTCTCGGGTACCACCGAGCAGGCCATCCGGGGTACATTACTGGAAATCCGGATTAGTTCCACTGTGGTTAATGTGGGTCAACATCAGAGCAGGTAGATAACAGAGAGAGGCAGGTATCGATCCCTGTGAGTGTACTTCAGTTTCCAGCAATGCTGTTTGGTTCTGGAATATGCACAACTGGGGGGCGAGGGGGTTGTATCTTAGTGACTACCATGTTATAACTAAACCAGTTTTTTCTCATCCACATTCAAAAACCTCATTCTAAAAGTTTGGGAAAAAACAAAATTGTATTTAAATTTCCATTCAAACATTATGTTGATCAGATTCTATAGGTTGATTCTCACATTCTTCTAACAAAAACAACATTTGCCCAGGTACTTTTTTTTTTTTTGAGACATCTCCTCTTTTTAGTAATAGAACAAATCAGGTTGAAATTTTTAAAAGTGTAATTTCATATGTGATTTGAACTTTAAAATCCACAGAATTTGGTCTTAAAACTCAAGAGTGTTGCATATATTTATTACAGCACATTTACTTCCAGAATTACTCTGAATTCTGATGCTAGGCCCTATCACTTGACCAAGGAGGCAGGTCACAACATACACTGATGCTCTATTACCTGTTGGACCTGTTGCTTCAAACCAGTATCTCGCAATTCTCAAATGCCGCTTCATTTTGTACCCCTGACTCATTTTCTTGCTTATCCTTAAGCGTGGGGAGAAACTAACAATGACCAATCGATTGATTAATGCTTCCTGAAGAAATTCTTCTGCCCTCACCTCTGCCACTGAGCCTCTAGCTCTCCACAGAGGAACAGTTACCTGCTGACAGAACATACTGAGAGTAATCTCTATTGGGTTTATCACTTAGCTGTTGATTATTTAGCAATCCTCAAATAACTGGCACCCTCCTAAGTTTATGAGACACAGAATTGAACACTATAACACGGTATTTCTCCTCACACTTTCTATATTCTACAGGGCATATGCACCTGAGGCTGCATCTCAAAAGACTTATAACACAAGCACAGCAGATGGAATCACCCTGCTTCTCATCATTTTCAAAGGATGAGGGAAAAAAGAAAGAAGAAAAAGAAAACCGGGAAAGAAAAACTGCCCATGTTACGTCAACAACAGGTATGAACTTGATTTCTGGAACAAGAAAATCTCTCCACTTTTTAAAGGTTGTGCAACTAGTTCTTTTGGATGGGGTGTTTCTCCCTTTCAGGGCGGTTGTACTGTCCACAGTCACGAAAGACTAACTCGGTTGCTTTATGCCATGCATCAGCCCTTCTAAAAACTATTAATTCTCTTCTCCCACTTTTTCTTTAAAAAGAAAGAAAGGAAAAAAAAAACCAACCCAATCCACACCACCCAAATCTGCATTTTTCCCTGGCTGGCAGATTTCCAAGATAAAGAGGACTGCACTCTGCCTGGAACAGCAGCCGGGGCCTGCTCTCCAAACTCACAAAAGAGAGCACCACACAGAGAGAAAAAAAAAAAACAAACGACGGATCCGACCAGCCAGAAACGTTTTCTCACCCTCTAAACCAGTTTCTCAAAAAAAAAAAGAACCAACCCAAACCCAAAACCAAACCCCAAACCACCAGCCCCCACCAGCGAACCCGAGCCGGAGGCGCCCGCTCCGCGCCGTTCCCACGCACCGCCGGGCCGGGCGGTCACCGCGCCGGCAGAGTCGGGACGGCTTCTTCACGCCGGGTCAGGCAGGGATAAATCGCCCTGCTTTTTAATAACTGGGGAGCCAGAACCCACCTGAAGTTTCCCCTCTTTCCACGCCACCCCCACCCCCCCGCCTTCCCAGGTGTATACTTTTTTTTCTTTTTTTTTTTTTTTCTTTTTAACAGGACAAGCGGAGGTGTGCGGGTCAGGGCGGCAGGCGGGGGTTACCGGAGCGGTGCTTACTCCGGGGCTGCGCGGCTTTTCCCGGCCGCCACCGCGGGGGTGCCGGCAGCGGCGGTGCGGGGCGGTGCGGGGCTGAGCCCGCCGCCCGGCCGGGCACCGCGCTCCGGGGAGCGATTGGGCAACGCGGGAAGGGTGGGAAAGAAGAAAAAGAAACACGACAGGAGAGAAGCACGACCGACGAGATGTGCCAAGGCTTATTCCCTTTTATTTCCTCCACCCCCACAAAAGAAAATAAACCTAGAATCAGGAAGTCAGAGCTGCGTGATCGCTGCTATAGGTTTGGGTTTTTTCCCCTTTCTCCTCTCTGTCTCTGCTTTTTTTTTTTTTTTCCCTCAAGGAAAGTAGTTGGGACTTTCCCTCCGCCGCTCCCCACGGGAGGCCGCGACGCGCCGCCGCCCGCAGCCTCGGCTCCCGCGGTCCCACGGGGCGCCGCCGGCGAAGCGGCGGCGGCGGCGGGACCCCCCCCCCCCTTCGCCCCCCCCCCCCCCGCGCCCCCCCTTACCTTTCTTTTCCTCCACGGCGGAGCAGAAGGCGACGCGCCCCAGCAGCAGCACCAGGACAGCGGCCCCGCGGGGCCCGACGGCAGCGAGGGGGCTGCGGCCGCCCATGCTGCGGGACCGCCGCTCCCTCGGAGGCGGGGGGGGGGGGGGGGGAGAGGTCGGACGGGACGAAGCGCACGGAGGTTTCCGCGGAGCCGCTCCTCCGCTCTGCTCTGCTCTGCTCTCCTCCCGCGGCCGCGATCAGCTCCGCGCCGCCGCTCTGCCCCGCGCGGCTCCGCGCAGCATGCTGGAGGGCGGCCGTCGAGGGCTTGCGCGCACACGTGCGTGCCCGGCTGCGGGCGGGCTGCTGCCTTCCTCCTCTTCCTCCTCCCTCCTCCTCCTCCTCCTCCCTCTGCTCCTCCCGCTGCAGGCGGCGGCGGCGGGTGCGCAGGGGCTTGCGGAGCGGCTGGAGCCGGCTGCGGGACGGGGCGCGCCCGGCTGCGCTCTCCGCCCGGCCGCGGAGCGCAGGGGCTCCCTCTGGGGACGCCGAGGAGGAGGAGGAGGAGGAGGATGGGGCGGGAGCAAGGAGAAGGGGGGAGGAGGAACCGGCGGCGCCTTCCCCGCCCAGGTGGGGAAGGGACGGACCCGTCACCTGTCCCGGGATACAGGACGAGAGGAGGGGGTGAGTGGAGAGGGGACAGTCTAACTGCTTGCTCTAGAGGGTGGGGGGATGCCCCGCTCCCCGGTGGCCCCTGCCCGGCAGCTGCCAAGGGCATGAGCTTGCATTTGCGCCGCTGCTCGCAAAAAAGCGGCGTGGCCCCGGCACAGCCTCCGCCCCTCCTCTCCCCCCCCCGCCGCGTGTCGCCTCCCGGGGGGAGGCCGGGTCCCCGCGGGGGGGACAGCGTCTGTGCAGCAGCGCGGGTTCCCCGGGGCGTTTTGCAGCAGAAACCCTGTCCTGTCCCGTCCCCCCGCCGGGTCCCTGCAGCCCCCAGGGAGGGAGTGAGGGCAAGGAAGGGCTGAGGCGCTTTAGCGGGGAGCAGCAACCACGAAGCGGCTCCGGAGGTTAAATCGGCTCCCTCAGGGGCGCATCTACCGGGGCTCTGGCCCTCCTTTCTGCCCCCCCCCCCCCCAAATCAGCGGAGCCCACTGGGCGTCCCTACAAACAGTCCTGTTCTCGTTCAGGGCATTTTACGCCCAGTGCTTGCGAGGCCAGGTGTGTGCGTGAAATAAAACCGCACTGTTTCTATGCTTGTTTTAGCACAAGGATAAGAGGGTCCGTATCTGTGCATACCGTTTCTATTCCCCTGCAGTGGCAGTGAGAAGGGGCTCCTTGCTCCACGTAACAACTTAATAAACACGCAATAATATAAGTGTTCTTGAGGTGCTCCGGGGACATCCACAGACCCACAGACGTTAAGCAAAGGAGTACATGCATGGTGCTCCTTGCCCCGCGACATCTTTCCGCTCCGAGAGGCAAACCCAAGCTTTTCAGTATTCAGTAAAATATGCTTATGGTTACAGTCTCTTTTTTTTTTAACAGGCTGCTCCTCTGGAAAGTGGGAGGAAGCACCGTCTTGTCACTCAGGCACATAAATAGGACATAGAAGTGTCACTTGTCTGGGCTGGGATCTCTCTGAGTAAATCATGATTCAACATACAAACTTGTTAAATGCTGGTGGCAATTTCTTTGGAAAGCTCTTGTGAAGACTTGGGTCACACAGTCAATAGGATATGAAGCCTTAGAACTGTTATGATTAACTGGGAACTCCAGAACTGAAGTCCAGAGTGACAGGAGTTTTGGGAGATGACATGCTAAATGCCTGTGTCTGTCACAGGGTACTGGAACACAATAGATTGCAAAATAGCCTCTGAGTGTATCTTGACTTTCCTCTGTGATGCATGTTCCTCTGAGACAGGCATTACTTTTCTCCTACCAGTCAACTTCCTCTGTACAATCTTTTTCTGATAGTTTAACTAGTTACTGTCCTAACTAGGCAGAGAAAACCACCATCCCATTTACTTATCCTAGCACAAAAACCAATGCCTGACCACATGCCTTTAACCAGGTATCATCCCGCCATGCCTGTAATCATTTATTAAGAGGAATTGGGTTACAAGTCAGCTTTTGTATGCTGTAGCTGACGTTCTGGTTTGATTATATTTTGTAAATAATGTGAAAGATGTACTTTGAAGTAAACTCAGACATTAGTAACAGGAACTCTACTCATACGATTTGTTTCAAGGCTGTAACTGAGGGCAGAATCTGGGCTTACAATACAACATTAATGCAATTTGCTTCAGAGATGCTCACACAGTGCAACTTCATAAACATTCATGTATGTGATGCATTTTCATTTATTTATACAAATAGAAGGATCTTTAAAAATGAGAGGAGCAGGAAAAAACGATCAAATTCTGGGGAGGGAGGATTTGAAGAGCATCCTCAGAACACACTAATGATTGCAGCTTGCATTATGAGAAAGGAAACGCAATTAAGACAACCAAGAAAGGAACCTCAAATCAGTTCTGTAGATAAATACTAAATAAAAGACTTGTGCCCCTAGACATGCATGTTGAGCATCAAGCTACCACTATGGAAGGCAATGGAGTTTTTAAAATCTAGAAAAAGATAGGATTCAAAGTGACAATTGAAAAACAAACTAAACTTAAGAAAAAAAAGAAAACATCTTTTGCATATGAATTCAGTGGAGAAACTTGTCCAAGTCCTGTCCTAACATGCTAAAGAACAAATACTTGCTTTGCAGAATTTTTTGTGCAACTGTGATTCTACCTGCTATACTGAGCAGGAACATTTCGTAGTTGCTTCACCTCCCATCACGTACTGTCCTTCCATAAATGCACATAAACCCAAGAATTTGATCCTAGCTAAACGCCTCCTTCATTCCTGACATGATGGGCAAGGGAAGACTAGGCAAATTCCCCTTTAAATTTTCTTTCCCACACTGCAGATATCCACTACAGGAGACTCTCATCTGCTGCTGGCAGTGCAGTACTGCTGAAGGGGCTGCGCAGCAAGCTGCCATGAATTCCGTCCTCCCACCTTTTTGAGCACAAATGTGTTACTTTCATGGCATCTGTGCTCTACTTGCCAAGGTCATGAGATACATAAAGAGACTCTAAGACTGAGGTTTGAAATGCTTATGATCACAGGCAGGGCTTTCAGGCCTTTTTTACACAACAGAACAATTTCTGAAACAGTTTGAATTCAAACATGACATTTTCCCGAAACAGCTGGTCACATACCCAGTGACTGCCTTTGGTATAACTCCTTTGAAGCTAATGTAACTACATGAATTTTACCGAGGGCATGCAATATTCATATTGCAAAACTTTTATTACCAGCTGCATGTGTGCATGGATCAAAGGTTATGGGACAAAGGCCAACCTTTTGACCACCAATTTTTAAATTGATAGCGCACAGTGAGAATATCACACTAAATGCAACAACTTGCAACAACTTGCTTCAGCTTTCTTTTGGCTGGCTTGCTTTATAGTATGTATATATCCCCCGTCTTCTATATATTAAGCATAAACATGCTGACCTGTGAAATAAAGTCCATGTAAGCTAGTAGTTCCTTCACACGAAGATACTGCCGGATTGCAGAACTGAACTGCGATTGCTCACTGCCACTTGCCTGCGCCGCTGAGCTGATTACTTTGCCACACATGGAAAGAAGTAACTATAAGAGGATGAATAACTGATTTCCCTATCAGTGGAAAAAGCAGGATTAATTATCCTCTCTCTTCCACATTCCCTCAAAACAGAATAGAATCTCAAAATCCCTTCAAAAGTAAAGAAATCCCTGCTGCTGGGTCCTTTCCTTGAATGAAACAAAAAAATGTGTTGGTTTTCATTATCCACTGAGAAGTGGGTCAGCGTTTGCCCCTCCAAAAAAATCCATCAGCAACTGTTCCTCGATGGCAACAACAGGTCTTCTCTGCATGTTGCAAAAGTGATTTAAAGGGCAGGCTTTTTACTGGAAGAGAATAAATTAAGTTGTGCTGAATTAGCCGGGTTTTACAGTCCCGCTTGCTCAGATATCATCTGCATGGTGTTTGAGATTGTGGACATTGTGGTTTGCAGTGTAGTTTGTATTCTGTGACTCCTCGCTGATGTTTTAAGGCAGACTGAGGTAATAATTCACGGAGCTTTATGGCACTTTGCATGTTGAAAACATTGCACAAACATTAACTAATTTATCTTCGCAAATCTCCTGTAAAGCAGGTTAGTAGCTATCATTTCCATTTTATAGAAGTAAAATAATTTGCCTTGGGCAGAGTGTTAGTGGCAGAGCTAGGGTTATCACTCAAGAGCTGTTTATACCAAACATTGTATTTAAACCTCCTCAGATCATGCTGCTTCTAGAGAGTGTCCCTGATGAAAATGTATGTATTCTTACACACTCAGATTCTCTTTCCCTTCTCTTAACACTGTTTGTTTGTATAACAGCACCTAGAAAGGGCAAAACCAACACACACATGGGTGCTGGAATTAAACCTTAATTATAGTAAATTGCACAGCCAGTATTTCAACACATGACCATGGTGTTATCTCAGGAGGGTTCCTACATGTTCTTTATTTTTTTCACAGCCAGGTTTTATCTGTCATCTCAGTCACCAAGTTCCATGTCGCATTTTCTAGGGAAGTTGCACTTAACTCAGAAACAGACTTTTAAAATGTTTTAAGCTCTGATAGGGATTTGCAGCATCAGCTTATTCACTAATGAAAGTAGGCAACAAAAAAGGAAATATAAAAATAAAAACTGTGTGGCTGCAGTGGGTTTTAGTACCCAAAGATCTTGTTGCCACCCATTGCACAGGAGAAAGTGCTAGCTATCTATTCTCTGAATTATGGCTTCTCTTTGAAAAGACCCCCAATTTTTGTCCAGTATAAAGCAGAAAATAAAAAAAAAAAATAATGCTTTGTACATTTTGATTAACATCTAAAATAATTACAAGAAACAAAAAAAGGTTATAGCAAATTCTTTCAGTACTGAAGATAAACATTAGAATTCATAACATAAACTGAACAATGTTATCAGGGTATCATGGGAATAATTATACTATGTTGACAAAAGTATGTAGTTTTAATTCCCATATAGTTATTATTTCCCCTCTTGCAAAATCTCTACTGAACTGCTGGGGAATATGGCATCTCCATTGCTATCTAATAGATCATTTCAAAGGGTAGAATAAATTTTCCTGCTTAAAAGCATCCATCGCTTTGGTGTTTGTAACATCATGCAGGGACTACTGTGGTTTGTCACATACTTTAACAAATCCTGAAGCTAGGCATTTCTTGCTATCTTCTTACCTAAGTAAGTTTTAGCGTTTGTATGTGCAAGGACATAAGGACTGATACTGTGATGGAATGATGTATGTTATATCCAAAATCTTTGTTACCAAACAGTGCAGTAGCTTCCTACATAGAAACAAGCTTCTGCCTTATTTCTGTACTTTGTTAGGGTGACTTACGCCGATATTACTGTACTACATATACTCTTTTGCTCAACCAGAAATCACACATCTTTGTATGCCTGCAGCAAATACAATAAATCGGATGTCAGTAGAAGCAGAGCTAACGTCACCAGATGACACCATATGGTTGTTCAAGATGGGTGACTAGTAATGGTACGTGTCTGATTATGAACACTAAAACTGCTAATTGCATTACTCTCACTGTCCATTCTGCACAAGCGAAGAAGGAGCTTTATAACCTTGCTCACCAAATTCCTGACCCGCTGCATAGGCTGTCATAGCCCACGTATGTCCACAGTGACAAAGAAAGGGGGACAACAAGGCACAAGCCGGTGCCCTGAACTTCGGAGAAGAGTAAAAGCGCCATGAAGGGGAGCTCAGGTGTGGTGGTTGGCTGGGGCTGGTTGTGCTTATCCTGCCCCATCCCTTCCCTTCTCAGTAAAGTCCTTTGATCTACCCCTGCCCAGCTCCCACCCGAAGTTCAATACCACATGCAAATACAGCAATTGGCTGCTCAAAATACTGTCTCCTT
This sequence comes from Harpia harpyja, assembly GCF_026419915.1. Taxonomy (NCBI): domain Eukaryota; kingdom Metazoa; phylum Chordata; class Aves; order Accipitriformes; family Accipitridae; genus Harpia; species Harpia harpyja. The sequence goes on along the minus strand of NC_068940.1, from coordinate 57,433,775 downwards.
AGGTGTTTGTACTGCTGTGAGATCTATGGCAAAGAGAGAGTGAGGAAAGCTGATAGCCCTGAGTCAACGCACAAAGAATGTGAGTTGCATCAAGGGTGCGGCTAACGGGGGTTTCTTCAGATTCAGCCATCTCCTGCTGTTTGCATCCAAAGCGGTCACAGATAGGAATGATAAGAGATTGCAACACCATGATTCTTCTAAACAACTGCAGCTACCAGTCCTTATTTGGGCTAGCAAATATGGAAGAAGTCAGCCTTCCCTTATATCCATCCCTTATTTTGCATTATGGAGGTATCTCTGCCTTAACTCACTTTTCTACATGAATTCCTATGTATTACTGAAATTAAAACAAAGACAGACACACAGAGGCTGACTATATAAGTAAATTCAACATTTTCAGGACCATTCTCCAGCATGTAAATGGATTGCCACAGAGTAGCTTGTGTCTATCAGAAGGCTAAACTTGCTCAGCCTCCAGATGGGTGTGGTTGCATCCAAACTACCTACCAGGAGCAATCCTTGGCCTCTGCTACCTCTCAGGCCGTGTTTGGGAGAACACTAGCTGGCCCAGCCTGGGACTGTTTGTATAAATGCATAGTGCAGATGATCTAGCACAATGTGCAGGCAACAGTCCCTGCATAATTGACCAACATGGACATGGTCATACCTACTTCTCAATATTTCAAAAAGTCAGCAGTTCTGTTTCTTACTCATGTCATCATGCACATATTGAATAACTAGAGTATCTCAGTAGGCAAATTTCCCTTTCTAGCCAAAAAAAGCAAAGATGATCATCAGTTCTTTTCTCCTAGCCCTGTAAGACAATAAGTACCCTAACAATTATAGACACTTCATTGCTTGTTGCTTCTCTATGACTCCAGCGATATGCCATTGAAATCATTACCTTGCATTTTCCACATGAAAACTTGGCCCAATAGCAAAGCTGTCACTGAAGAGAATGGGAAAAGGATTTTTCTGTCATGCACTTTGAGGTTGTGTCCCCAAAGCATTTTAACCACAGAGTAGATGGTCATTTTTATTTAAAGCAAAATGAGTCATAATGCTTAAATAAGAAATTCTATCACATTTTGTTCAGCACTGCATAGCTAAATAATAAAGACATATGTGGCAAAGGCTGGGCAATTCAATATGATTAATCATCTAACCTGTATCCCAGAGATATTGCAACTGTGCTGAAACAAATCCCACAGGACATAGCCAGGCAGCCAGTTGCCTTTTTCCCTTTATCATACCTTTAACTTCCCAAATCTTTCCCAAGTAGATATTTTCTGCAGCGTGTTGGGGACCATCACTAAATGTGTCTGAGCAGAAGAGCAGGTTCTGGAGACCAGAGAGGTCATGCCGCGCCTGACTTCCCAGCAATGGCATCTTTACTTTCTAATGGGGAGGACCTAATGTAAATGCCCCTGAGGAAGGCCTTACAGCAGTTTGGCCAATGTAGCAATGTACAACATTGAAAACTGAGATTTGGGCAAGTAATGTGACACTGGAGGATTGGATCTGTAAAGCAAAACAGCTGGTACAGAGGCCCTGACATCCTCGCCACGTGTTTCTGGGCATTTTAGTTCAGACTGCCTCTCATGTGATCCTATGGACTGAATATCCTTTACTGGTTGGGGTATGCTACATGTGCCCCTGGAGCGCATCCTTCAGCTCCACCTGGAAAAAACACAGGTTGTGCACCCCAAGACCACAGCATGAAGAGAATCACCTTCAAAAGCACACTCCTGTTCCGTAGCAAAATGCTTTTACAAATGGGGTTTGTTTACACTCTTCCTTATTTCCCTTTTCCAATACCCTTGACTGCAATCTGCTGTTTCTAGAAAAAAGAAACAACAAAAAAATATTTGAGTTCCTACAGAAGTTTTAATCTTTAGAAGGCAAGATGGGCCCTGGATCCCAACTTCAGTCTTTGAGGTTTCCAGACTGGGCTGACCCCAAACCCAGAACATAAACAAACCCAGTCTTTCACAGGTTACCTAGAAAACTGCTCAATATGAAAATGGCAGTGGGACGAGAATGCCAAGCACTTCCCGTTACCCAGCGATACGGCAAGATAAGCTAGATAAAGTAAACCCATGGATAATACAAAACGTACATAAGACCTGTAATGAAAAGAACAGGCTGAAAACAGTCAGGCAGCTCTGCAGAGAGCTGGTCCAGCAGCACACAGCAGCGGGCGGGCAGGGCAGGAGCCAGGGCTGGCCATTGCATCCTCAGGAATCCAGTGCCGCTACTGGATCAAGGGAAAGTTAGTTAATCCACAAACCAGATAATCAAGGGCCGACATCACATTTTAGGTGTTGTCAAAAAATGGCTACAAAAAGGGGTTGAGAGGGGTCACCTGAATGCTCTGAGCTTTTTCTTCCTATTTATAACATGGTCCCCAGCACACCTCAGGATATCTGTTTGATCTCAACTCCCTGGTATTTACTTCTTGAGCTCCCAGCAGCTTTGATGGCAGTACTCCCTTTCTGTTCAGACAGATGAGCAATTCTCTGAGCATTTCAGTAAACCTTCCAGAGGTAATTAAGATACAGCTGTCTCTGCAGCTTCCTCTTCTCCAAAGTCAGGTTCAGCCCTTAAAATCCCCACGTGACTTGCCGCAGAGAGGATGCGAACCTCTAATCAGTTCCGTGTGCACACTCCCACCTCCATCAGAACCCCCAGCTACCAGCATGTGATATCCTGCACCACTGGTAAGAACACAATATCCTGGTATAATAGAAAGCATACCATAAAATAGCCTGGGGATATATGAGGATAAAGCAACCCGTCTCCTGCCATTTTTTTTTCTGAAATGGGTCAGATTGGGTAGGCTACTTCACATTCTCCATCACCCCACCTTCATAAGCAGCTCCCCAAACTACAAGCTCCTTGTCATTTGATTTTATGCATTACTTCCTTTCCCAGCCACTTCTGCAGAACTAGAGACCCAGTCTTTTAAAAAATAAGACCTAGTGCAAGAGCATGAACTTCTCCAGATCTGCTTCCTTCCTGACCCCACTGCTTATTTGACTGTAAAAGAACTGATGCTGCAGTTTTCAAAGAGGCAAGTGAGGACCACAATTTCTATTCCAAATCTGTGGGAGTGGGAAAGTGACTTTGGCATAAATACATGGAATTTGATACTTTAAATATATTGTAAACCAGCTCCTTTTCCTTTAAACCTAATTTCCTCCGAAGACAGAAATTTATCACCAATGACTCAAACATCCTCAAGGTTTTATCAATTTAAACTTCAATAATCTTCTTCCTTCATGTATTCATGCTACATTGCCTAGTCCTCGCTCACCCAGCAAGCGCTTGCTCATGCGAACCGATACTTTGGCTTTTCTGGTTTATTTGGGTGAGCAAGTGTTTTTTCATTATGCGCCTTGCCCAATCTATTAATTTGAGAGGAGGGTCTTGTGGGAATTGCAGATGAGTCTGCAAATGGATGAGTGGTTTAAAATCTTGCCTGTTTTCTATATGGTTGCAGCAGAAAGAAAACAAATACCTGGGCCTCTCTGCAGTAGAACTACCGGAGACTGGTTTTCTACAAATGATTTTGCTTTCTCCCTTTGTTGCCTGTCATCTGCAATACCCTCTTGTGCCCTCCAAGCCCAGCTGGATTAGAGGCAGCCGGTATGGAGATGTATGCATGTTAATTGGCCACGTGGGCTGATGGCGACAGAACAGAGAGCTGCTGAGGCTGCAACCTCTCGTCTCTACCTACCGCCAGGTTTCACAAGGCTTGTGAGGTCCTTGCTCTTCCATGGAACTTGGTTAAAATTAGTTAACAGGGATGGGGACCAATAGATGGAGCAACTGCATGAATCTTGCTTCCAGGCTAAAAAATCGGGAGCTGGCAAGAAGCTGCGATTGCCTGACTTGAAACAGTTGAAATGTGCCCTTGATGTCCTTGCTAGCACCTCAGGAATAATGACAGGTTTAGAGAGTGCAACTCCATGACCTTATTTGAATTGGAGCACACGGCAGCATGTCTGAACACTCTCTCAAGGCTTTTTTTTTAAAGTTTAAAGAGACTATATCGGGACATCAGTGTGGTCCAAGGTTACCAAAGTTGTTACAGCTAATGGGAGAGGCATACGCCCTCCATGATCCCAATGTTTGTCACTCACAGATCTGCTCGTGACTTTTGGTTTTATCTCTGCATCTCACCCCTGAAGCTAACATAAAGTGCAACAGAAGCCAGACCTACTTGAACAAGCCCACACAGAAGTCAGAGGGCTTCCCTGCAGAGTCAGCCACCGGCTCGCACGGTCTTCCCTCGGGAAAGGAAACCAAGGAGGTCGCATTTCATTTGCAGTTTCTCAAGAACCAGAAGATTGACCATACGTGAACACCAGGCTTATCCAAGTAGCAAGGAGGTGGCAAGGGAAAATAAGAATTACAATGAAAAAGTCTCAAAAACACAAGTGGGAGCACATCACTGCCTTTCTGGGAGACCTGCGCAGCTGATGAGTGCAAAAAGGAAAATAAGTCTTTCTCAAAGGAGGTAAACTACTCTGCGTGGCCTGAAAAATTAGGTGCTGAAGTTGGAGCCAGAGCTTTGTAAGCTGTAAGTCTGTCTGAGCCCAACCTTCCCTCTGTAAAATGGGAATAACAAGTAGCACAAATAGCTAAATAATTTTTAAGAATAACAACTTAATAACTACGTGGTGCTTTACAGCCAGGGCAGGCTTTAGGAATGCTAAATATTCTTAAAATCTCAACCTTTCACCATGATTTTGGTTTGGTATATCTGAGAGGGTGTTTGCTGTTTGAGAGAACAGCTGCACTCTCACTTCTTAAGTGAAGCTTCATCCCTGAAACAGAAAGATGGCAAAGTCGATGAGATACAGCATTGGCATTGCTGCTCTGTTCACTCTTAATTACTGGTGTGGTGATGAGAGCTGTATAAATCAAGCCAGTCCAGTAAAGAGTTCTTGCCACAGGCTGGTTAACCACTACATTAATATGAACATCTGACACTTCATTTTCTAGGAGGGATTAAAACCAGGGTAAAAGCTTGGGGGAGGCCATTCATTTGTATGCGTGGGGCGGGTGGGGGGAACAGAGGCTGCAAGCAGCAAACTCCATGGTTTCAGCTGGTATAGATGCTTCAACCCTCCCCTTTAGCCCATAATGTGGAGCCCACTTAACGCTTACTCAGAGCCCAGTGTGAAAGAGGGCAATGAACTCTGATGGGTTTTGCTTCATAATGGTTGCATATGTGCCTATAGGCAGGTCCAAAGCAGGCGAATAATTCACTGCTGTTGGTGATCAGAGTGGAATGATGTATTTGCTTTCTTTCCATTTTGAAAGAAAAATCCAGCCTGAGCATTTTTAATAGTAACATTTCTCTAGGAAAGGCATTTGTTTATTTTAGTGCCCGTAAAATTTGTCAGAACGGCAGTCTGGGAAATAGAAAGCCTTGTCTTATTCACAGAACAAGTATAACAAGTCCTGCAAGCTCTGTTCCAATGTTTCACCAATATGCCTCTACTCAAAGCTTGCAGATTAGACTTCATATTCAACACAGCACAGATATTTTCTTTAAGTTTAAGAATTAAATACTGCAATGTCTTCATAAATCTGGGTCTAACACAGATAACTACCTCCCACCCAAATAGCAACAGCGTTGCTACAGGCACAAGCTTTGCTGGGGACAGGGCCAGGACTTTGGGAAAACTGTGCTGCCGAAACTTGCCCAAGAAGAGCAGAGGTCACTGGCCATCTCCTGCAGGCCCTGTAGCCCACACTTGACAACAACATTATTTTACCAAAGCTGTGCTTTACCCCTCAATGCCCAGCTTTGCTGTGGAGCTCATCGCCGCAGGATGTTGTGATGTACATGAGCAATTAATGAAAGAGTTCAAGTTCATTGAGGGCTGTTAAATACAGGGACACAAGTGCAATCGTTGTCTCAGGAAAGGTCTCAGCACCCAGCTGAGACCACCACAGCAGCCGTTGGGGTTGGGTGAGACAGGGAAGGAGAAGTGTCACGAAAGCATTGATTTTAGTTGGACACAGTCCAGCTGCTCTCCTGCTGCACTGAATTAATACTGGCAAGCAAAAGTGGAAGTCCTTTGGCACTGTTACCCAGCTTTTTAGGTGTTTACATACACAGAACAGCTCTTCTCCTTCCTCTGGGGAGGGAATGACCCTCACTCGCCACCACCAGAGCTACTTTTGAAGAGCAGAGAGGGATTTTCCGTGGTGTCAGCTCAGGAGCTGCTCTCTCCCTGAGCTCATGGACTGCGACGCACACTCTGTCCAGCTACAGAAAATACTTGTGCAGTGACAGGGGTCTAGGGACTGCCAGATCTCTGAGATATCCATTAGAGGTGGGCGATAATTTGGGTTGAGTTCCCCTGATTCAGCTCTGATACCAGGCTGCCGCCCACGTGTTTCTGGCTGCTGGCTGCGTAAATCACTCCCACATGACACAAACCTACCCAGGATCTGTATGTGTGCGATCAGATTGACCCAGAAGTACAGGAGGGGAAGAGACAATATTTGTCCTTAATCTTATGGGCGAAGGCTCTAAAGCTTGACCCCGTGTTAAGTAAGGCTTCATTTCACTAGGAGCTTCTCTCCTCTCCAAGGCATTAGTCATGGAGGAGGGACCTACTCACCATAAGTAAAAGCTTTGGAATCTGGCCTTTAATGTGGAGCACTATCTTAGCAATAGTGAATATGTAAATCTCTGCTTTGTACAATGTATACATGATATTAGGAAAACACTGCATAACAAAGAGCAAAACAAGGGAAGTGGTGCCAAGCACTTCAGTCTACATTCAAGCTTGCCCAAGTTAACACAGCCCTGTTGATTTACACAGCTGTAGGACAAGGTCTTGATCTTATTTTCCAACAAACTGCAAGAACAAGATGCTGACAAGTTATTTAAGGAATGTGCTCCTCTAAGAGCTTATTGAACCTGTCTGTATGTCCATGCACATGCAGAGGCATTGCAATTTTGAACAGCACTAAGAAAAGAGACCAGCCTCCATAGGTCCACATACAGCTTCCACAGATCCTAGCAGAGTCTCACAAAAGACAAGGATACTCAGGACCATTAACACTTGTTACCTGACCTTCCTTCATCCCAAGCAGCAGATTCCCCAAAACAATTTACCATGACAGAGAAAGAAAGGCAACAGCATTTTATCTTTGAAGACTTCTGGACACGTACTATTTTGCTGTAGAAAAGCAGAGCGTACAGCAAGACAGAAAGCACATTTTCTGCTCTGCGCTGTTGGCTATGGCCAGTGGTCCAGCCTGTCTGCTGCTACCACTACAGAAGAGATCAAACTCATCAGATTATAACCTCATGAATTATGTTTGTAACTGATTTTGGGGGGGAGGGAAGGAGAAGGAATGGAATTTGTTTCAAGCTTGTCTCTCCTCATCACATTAAAAAAAAAGAGGGAAAAAAACCCTCAGTTATTTTTGCTGTAACAGAACTGTGTTCAATGACGACACAGCCTAAAGGTAAGTGTTGAAATTAACTCATGTAATATGTCACAAAAACACACTTAGGCTCTTTGACTGCTTTGATTTCATATATGGCTTGCAGTTCACAATCTACAATGAGATGTGAGAATGTGATTAGGACAGCTGAGAAATGAATTTAAAAAATCATGTTATTTTAATGAGCAAATTCTGCAGTCTACACCATATTATCTCACTAACTCCACTTGAAGTGAAACAACATCCAGGCTGAATATCTGCTCAGTTCTTGTCCTACACAGAGGTGTCAACAAGAGGGCAGAAGCTGATTTTTATGATGCGAATCAAGTCTGGTTGAAACTATCACTTCTTAAGTTCCAGCAGTGGGTTGGCCTGATAGATAATATAAAATAAAGACTATCCTTGCCCTAAGGGGCTTGCAGTATAAAAAAAGGCCAAAGGAAAGTATTTCTCTCTTGCAAAAGTGATTTATTTAGTTGGTTCTCTGAGTTTATAGTCTACTTTGGAGGTGGGCACATTTGTCATGTAAATTTTAGCTTTCTGTGAGAAGCACAGAACAGGCTGTACTGATAATGCATGCTGTTTCAATTTTTCCAGAAATTGTGTTTTGTTAAAAAAAAAAAAAATCCAAAATATTCTTTCTGGTCTGTTCAGAAATTCTGAAATTGAAATGCTTTAAATTATTGGTTAAGAAATATTTTTATTTCTAGACTTCCTTTAATATGGTTCCTAAAGAAACCGTCTTATGGACAAAATGTGTCACTCCCAGAAGTGATTCTTTCTACATTTTTTTTTACTGAAAAATTCTGGGGAGAAAACTATTCTGAAGGAAAAAATTCAAAACCTGAAAGCTGCCAAACAACCTGCTTTTCAGTAAGCTTTGCCATACTAACCAAAACTAATCATTTCAAGAAAGAGTGATCATTGTAAACAAACGCGCAGCAAAGCAGAGGACTGGACTAATTGTCAGATCGGGTCATCTGCAGGACTCCGATTTAGCATTCCAGGTCGTAATTGGGTCCGTGACCACCTGCTTTGGTCACTGGAAATGAATGCAGCTGGACTCGGCCAGTCACTCTGTCAAACATTTGCTAAAGAATGCATGTGAGCGCTCCTGTTAGCTGTTATTTGCTGTTCAGGTTTTAGTCAATGTAAATTGTTGCTGAGCTTAAGTCTTGCTGTCAGTAGGAGCAGTAGTGGCAAAGGTCCTTACGTAAAGAAATACAATCATCTCCTCTCTCCATTGCCACGGGGCTTTCTGAAGCACAACAGCATGAATGCATGTTAAATAATATACAATTCATAATGCTTCCTACACAGAAGAAGCAAAAAAGTAACATGGCTTAGTGGAGACTGCAGGCTTATGTCAGCAACCCGGTGTCCCGGTCACGTCTCTGCCAATGAATTGCTCTGTATCCTTCAGCAAAGGGCATAACCTCTGACCCTGCGCTTCACTTTCCTTTAGATAATGATATCTACCCTCACTTTATAAAATATTTTAAAATATACATGTAAGATAGGTTGGATCATTACAGGGCAAGCACACAAACAAATATATGCACACCCAGACAAGCCATAGTGATACATAAAATGCAGACACTCCCATGCACAGAAATGTGCTGATGACCTTAGGCTAATGACTGAAGTCTGGGTGGTACTGCCGGTATTCACAGAGCACACACTCGAATAGCTGTGCAGGTCTGCGCAGGCAGCCAGCGAGCCCTTCTGCACGACGTTGGCTAGCGTGGATGTTCTCGGGCATGCTGAGCCGTTTGGGGTGGCTGGCAGCTGCTGGGATGCTGCCAGGCGGGCGGTGCTGCCAGCTCTTCTCTAGCCTCAGAGGGGAGGGTTTATAGTCACAGTGGAGAAAAAGGGAAAACAGTTCCCGCTTTCTAGAGAGCTGAGATTTTTATTTGCTTATTTATCATAGCTGCTATCTCCTTTAAAGCCCTTACATAATTAGCAGGAGCCTTGCTAGACTAAACGCAGTGGGGCTGGTGGCCAGGCTCCAGAAGTGTGTCTTGTTAACACTTTCCACAGCGATGAATGGCCTTACTTCTTCCACGTAGTTTTAAATTGCTATGTTTGGAAACATAGAAATGAAAAGCTTTGGGAGCAGAAAGGAAACAAAAGGAAAAACGGTTGTGAAGAATATCGATTTCCCTGATTTTAAGTGCAATTTTAGAAGCAACCCGAAAATAGTTCATTCCAGATGGGCCCACGCTTCGTAATTTTCGCACTTCCAGAGTCCTCCCACAGGATATCAGGTTCTTAATATTATTTTATCAGAAACAAATCTCACAGGTATATCATATCCTGAGTACATGGCACTGCACCTAGCTCTGCTGAGAGCTCTACCCAAACAATAACCCCTTCACACTGTCTGACAGACACCTCACAGCTTCGAGTCTTACAGCAGCTCATGTGTGGTACACAACTGAGTCTTGTTTCATGTATTGCTTGCTAGATCACTTATAAACTTGTGAAGTTAAACTGTTTTTCTTTAAAAGAAATAGCTCTAGTGATAATCCTGGTCTCTGTGAACTAAGCCCTTCCTCCAAACTTCGTGCTGGGTTCCTGTCCAATCTGATGCAGGTTGTTTCAAATTGTCCTTGCCAAGCCAGTTAGTACAGACTGAACAGCACTGGTCAAATTACTGCATCTGCAGTGTTCTGCTTAGAGTCATAAGCTGAATGTTACTCCATCCCAGAAGGAAGAGGCTTACAATACTTTGCTCCCCTTAGTCTGCCTGGTCCGTACTTTTGCCCAGGTACGAGTTCAGTCACACGTGAACAGTGCTGTTTGTGAACAGAAACAGTATTGTTTAACTTTGGACCTATCCTACCTCATAAGCAGGGCTCAAGTTCTGAAGGTATTCAGAACTGTTTATAGCAGTTCTGTAAAATCAAACCAAACCCAAAAGCACCCAAACAATGACTGATACCTAAACTCACGCACCTCAGCATGCTTTTGGCTATTCCATAACCAGACAAATTAGTCTAATTTCTCATTGTGTGTATTCAAACAGGAAGCTGCTCTGCAAGCTACCAGGTTGCATTTGACCCTGAATAAAACTGCTGCTTTACCAGGTAATGCAATCCTAAGCAGACTTATAGGAGACTTAAAGTTTATTTCATATGCAGGCAAATAGCTTTATCACCATCTGACTTTATTGTTTCGTCTTTCAACATGTTAGACATTATGGGATCTTCCTAAGTTTCTCCTCCAGCAGCACCTCCCTCCCTGCTACTACTAACCCTTCAGGCACTGCTTCTAGTTTGGTGACTCCTAGTTACCAAAAATAAAAGGTCATTTTAATCTGGTTTCTGAGAAGAAACAGAGACTAGATGTTATGGTTAGAGACTAGCAAGTGCCCTCACAGAGATAGAAATGTTCTGTAATGAAACAGATTTCCACTGAACTTCTCATCCTCTTCAAACACTAAAGACTAGAATAATTAAATAGTTTTAACTCTTACAGGATTTCTACATATTTCTTTAATGAAATAGAAATTTATAGGAAATTAGGTTTCATTAGTTCATCTCTTCTTGGAACTACTCCTTTTCCTATACTCAATATAGTAATGAATTTTACAGATTTGTCAGAATTGCTCAACAAATGTTTGTAATAGTTAAGAAACGTTCCATTTCCGAAAGCTCTCTGAAGCAAAGGCTCCTCTGCATTTTTTGATGTTTGGCACTCTGTATTTGGCCAGTGTGACTCAGCACGGGAACGTGGTTTCTATTCCCTGAATGGATGACTCAATCTGTACGTACAAGAACAGTGCCTGAAGAGAGCACATCACGTCGCACGTAGGAAAAGATAAGGAAAGGAGAATCCTCTAAGAGTTAACTCTGCTTCAGAAATATTAAACATGCTCTGGAAATATTATTGACTTTTTCTACATAGGAATATAAAGAGTCTGTGATTTTAAGAAAAAAAGTAGTAGTGATGAAATTCACCAACAATTCTCATATTCACACCTTCTTAACACAAAATAATTTCCTGGGGTTTTTTTGTAAATGCATTTAATTAATGGATTAGTACTTGTATCTGGAGAAATAAAGCTCCCCTCAAACATTCTTGTGTGCAGATGTGATAACTAGTTGAGTTGCTTAATGCAATATTAGAAGAAATCAGATGGTGAACATGGTACAAAGAACGCAAGTAGACAATCCACATGTACTAACTCACGAGAAGTCAGGTGACATGGACTTAGCAAACATGCTTGCCGAAAACAAAAAAAATTCCCAAATGACACCAGATCGCAGATCCAATACTAAGCCCACAGACTCCAAGAGATGGGATGAACACAGGAGAGCACAGGCATCTGTGCGGAGGCTTTCCCCGCTAAGCATCTCAACAGAGAACTCAGCTCACGCTCAAACCAGCTCACAGGAGGGTTACTGCCTTTATAAAACACACAAGAAAGCTTTACCATTCCCCAGTCTCTCACTCCAGGAGGAATAGACGGTTACGGAAGCATGGCTTTAAGTCTGTAGAAATGCTTGACCGACATCTGCTGTATTTTAGTACTTAAGCAATAAGGTTTTATAGATGCTGGAAAATGCAGACACAAACACAAAAAGGATTAAAGCTAGTATTTTTCAGTCCAATGTGACTATTATTAGGAGTTCTGCATTTTGCTCTGTTCACTGCCTAGGTTGTTATAACCTCCTAGGTATTAGCTAGAGACCAGGGAAAAAGCAGTCTGAAGAAGGAAGCAAACAAAAGCCGGGCTGCCTTGTAGGCAGAGCCCGTCTGTTACACAAAACATGCAGTAGCCTGCAGTACACCTTGACCACAGGACTCAGTCACTCCAGGCAGAAGAACCCAGTGGCTAAAGAAGATGGCTAGCAGGCAAAACACGTCTGCAGATGAGCACCAGCCACCCTGCGTTCCCACTGTGGCCAAAACATCGTGGCCCACGTTTGCCAAAGTGTATGGGTACGTACCATGGGGTTAGAGACCTAATTGCCTATATGAAATTGGCCTCTTGCCTTCCCAGAGCAAAATGTACCCATCTGTAAAGCCAGTCATTAATTCTTACCTCACAAGAGTTTTGAAATTTTAAGGATGCTACTTGAGACCTTTACCTGAAAAGCGCTCTCAGTGAATCATTATAGTTCATTACCAGGCTTGAATTTTTAAATGACAAAAAAGAAGCCTTGGTCACTTGATTAAAAGGTGATTTCATACCAGCACAGACCAATAATTTGCTTCCCAGAAGCCAAGTTATATGAATTAAGAATAAAGTACGCTTATGGCTCTTGCGCAGGACCTGCCAGTAACCCAGCTCACCCCATTGAGGAAAATTAGTCCTTACCTGGCTTCTTGCTAAAAAGGTTGTGGTGAGGCGGACACATCTTTTGAGTGTTGGTGGTCTTGCCCTGAACTGCACAGCTCTGGGAGGACAGAGATACTTGCCTATCATGGCTTCTTCTGGAAGTCCAAGTTGAGAAAGGATAGCAGAAAAATGAGGTGCCCAGTTGTTTTGGGGACTGAACCAGAGCCCATGAGACTCAAGAGTCTTTCTTCTCCATGGCAGGATTTGAACCCTGCAGAAGCACCTGCCAGCTGTATGGGTATTCAGAAAACTTCATTCAAATGTTATAAACTTCTGTGTTCAATCCAAAGCTGCGATTCAAAGGAGATAAGTGACTCTCAGAGGGTACAAATTAGGGTCGGTTTGCTTGAGCCTGTAGCATATGAAGACAGAATTCTCCTAATCAAGCTTTTGCAGGTTGGCTATACCAGGTGTCCTTTAAGGTGTTTTGACCTCTAGAGCATCCCTTAACTACCACCTCCTTGGTTACACATGCCCTGATTGCTTTCAATACTTCCTTAGGTTTCTTGCAACCTTTAAGTTTTTCAAAGATGTTCAGTACTCCAGGGCCCTGAAACTCTTCTGTGAGGGCATTCTTATGATTCTTTATCATCTGATAAGGGAATTATTTGATTTCTATCTTGCTGTCTGGCATCCTTCTGTGAAGCCTGTCTGATTCTGATGGATGTTATGAAGGTTGTGCTTTTGCTATTCATTGGACTCATTGTATTTAATTTAGTCCATGTTTATAAATAATGGTTTGGACCACACTTGTTCTAGTGTGAAACCTGTGATATTTAGTATCTTTCTTAATTCCTCTACCTTGGTTTAAAAGAGAATTCCAGTCCATGTATTTTTAAAGAAAATGCCAGGCTCATTGTTGCTGCAGGAAAACTTTAATAACTGGTATTGAAATGACTGGCAAATAAAGAAAGAAAGAAAAGAGAGAGAAGTAAATCCCTTTTCCCTTGACATAAAAAAAACTAAAAAGCCTGAAAAGCTCACCTGTAGATGCACCACCAAAAGGCAAAGAAGCAAAGCCCATATATATTAAGAGGACATGAGTCCTAAAAATCAATCACACTATTTCTGTGTGACAGAGTTTTGAAAGTCTGTGGCTTGCAATACCAGATATAGATTTATCTGTACAGGGAGAAAGGGGAGGAGGGAAAGGTAGTGTGGTCCCTCATCCCTGGGACCTCCGGATGCTCCTGGTCATCTTCCACACAGAGGCTTTTTTGCCTCCTGCATAAAGTTCAATTTAGTTGTAGGACGACTACAAGAACGAGTTGTAGGAGATGTCCCTATGCCATTCCTGTCACTGCATCTCTGTGAAGGTTGGGTTTAGAGGAGGCCGAGAGCAGGGCATGCTGAGAAAGGTTCCCTGAGGAATATTGCTGGATCATTGCTCACTTCCAGCAGTCCCAAGCAGGGAGTCAGTTTGCCATGCACAGTTCAAAGCAGCTTTTATACAAGAACAATTGCAATCTGTGGGCAGTTAGCCTTTGAAATTTTTCTTCCACAATGTAGTAAAATCTTTTCTTCTATTAGCAATTATTTGTACTAAATTTATCATTGAGAGATGCAGCTCTCCTTTCTGTTAAGGCATTTTTCTCTCACTGCATTAGAGAATGCCACCAGAATAAATGCTGCTTACAAGCCTGTGGAGTTTATAATATGGTTGGGAGCTGGGAAGAAATGCTTTGCCTGTGCCTTGCCAACTCTGTGGTAGTATAAAGCTGAAGACGGACATCAGAACACTAACTGAGGGAATGCAAAACAGAGTTGACAATATTTTGCGCTTACCCGAGACTTACTCAAGTTTAGAGAGCTTAATATATTCATAGCTGCTTTCAGAAATGTCTGCGACGAACTCAGCTGTGCACAAGGACTTAGTGCTTTCGATACTCAAAGAAAGGAAATAGCTTCATAGATATCATTCGGAACTAAATGCTGCCATCCTTGCTTTTATCAATTATTATATGCCTACCAAGTATTGTACAAGTCAAGATGAATTTAAGTAGGTAATTCTTGCCTTCTGCAATTTAACCTCAGTAGTTTACAGTTACACCAGAGAGGATTGCAGATTTCAGGTGACACCTAACCTAATTCCTACAACATTGAAGCCTATCAAATGCTGGGAGGAATTATGTGCGGAGCAACTCACCCAAAAATAGCCTTGGCATGAGGCAAAACTTGAGCACTGGGAACAGCATCTTGTCCTAATCTAATATCCACACAACAGCTCTGGAGCAGTGGGAAATTCTGTAACCACGTCGTGACCACTACGACAGCCATATAGGTTAGAGGAGCAGCCGCAGCATCTTGTTCCATGTGAAACAAGGAGCAGAGCCAAACATAGCCTATAATCATTCATAAGGGGATGCTTAGGACAAATTGACTTGGCCATGGTGAGATGGTTGCGTTTTGGACGTTTGAAATGGTTTTCTTTTCTTGCAAAAGAAAATATTGTGGATGGACTTGCTGTCCACTGTAGCCAGGACAGTGCTCCACTCGGTGGGTTTAAAAATGTAAATCCACCACAAATCTTGAATAAGTTGTTCTTTATTTCTGCAAGAATAATAAAAGCGATTCTACTTGCTTTAAGTAACATACCTTAAATTATACCCACTGGTCAGTATACCTGTGTGTGTATATTGTATTACAAGCACACCCACACATCAAAAATATGGTAGTCACTTGTATATATTTTCAAGGTGGGTTTCTTTTGTCCCCTTTTGTTCTGCTGCTAATTTTCTCTCTCTGTATGTGTATGTTCAGATATCACTGAACCAGTGGTTGTCCAAACGAACTTGAGTGTCTTGTTATACGAGGAAAATATAGTTTTTCACATAATCCTACTAATCTCATGCTCTTTGTAGCCTAGTTTCCTAAGGCAATGAGGTTAATGTAATCATGCACTCTGTGTGTATGTTTATGTGCATGCATAACTTGAGTCAGTCAACTTTTGATCCCAGTAAACTTTGATCCTGCTGGCCAACCAGTTCAATTTAACAAAGACATGGCAGCCTCAGATATTTTAAGTTCCTCCAGCTAGGCAAATAGGCAAGCAGATGATAGGGAGGAGAAAATCCCCCTGAACTCTCCCACTGAGAAGGCTACAGTATGGATGCCCTGGCTGAATGCAGAGAGTCAAATGTCCTGAACTCTGTAGTCCTGGGGAAACAACTGGAGTTTGTATCTAATTAGACAGCAGAGAACACCTCTGCAAGACAAAACCACAGGAAACCAGACTACATCACCTCCACAGCTCTTGGATGAGCTGGGTATCACCTAGACATGGGTTAAGATTTAGGTTGCCCCTTGAGACGTGGCCACTGCCATGGTCCTTGCTCAAGGGACACCTAACCCAATTTTTACATCACTGAAGCCTACTGAATGTTCAAGGAAAATTCCTTGCAGAGCAACTCACCCCAAAATAACCTGTATTAACGAAGCTGTGGAGCCCTTCTGTAGGCCCAAGGGCCATCATGCTTTGCAAATTAACCTCTGATGGTACATGCCCCTTTCTTTCTTCTTTATTTAAGGTGCTCAGTAATTTGCTACCTGTACAATGACTGAGAATTACAATGTGTTCCAAGCTGTGGTTCTGGATTCAGTGGTGGGGGAGGAGAGAGCAAAGCTCATTGACCCCTGTCTGCTTTAGCTGCTGATGGCTACTATTAGCTTAAGTCTACGGCTAGCTCACACAGGATAATGAACTCCTGCTTTCACCCCGCTTTGTCTTGCCATCCAGGACATTGGCAACATTATCAAGGCTACACAGGCCCTGTGTGTAAACAGGCATGTTGAAATGCCCTTTTCGCAATTTCCTGATCAGTAAGCAATGGTGCACTTTCTCTTGTGCTATTGGGCGGCTCCACCCACAGTCAGAGACCACGTTGGGCATTAAGCAGCACAGCCAACCCATCTGCAGGCAGCCAAAGCTGGGAAAAAAACCAGACAAGTAGTCCTGCCAACTCATCAAGCAGCATTGCTTCCTCATACCCAACTGGCTGTGAATTGCTCTTTCTAAAATGATGACTAGACTTAGATCAGCAAACGTGGCCTTCCATACACCATTCATCTTCCCAATGGAAATGCCTTGTTCTTATAACAGCATTGCCTCCATACAGACAGCAGGACGTGTCCTGGGCTTTGCAAATCATAGAATATCTTGAGTTGGAAGGGACCCGTAAGGATCATCAAATCCAGCTCCCTGCTCCTCACAGGACTACCTAACACTAAACCATATGACTAAAAGCATTGTCCAGACACTCCCTGAACTCTGACAGGCTTGATGCTGTGACCGCTTCCCTGGGGAGACTGTTCCAGTGACCAACCACCCTCTCAGTGAGGAACCTTTTCCTAATGTCCAATCTGAACTTCCCCTGACACAGCTTCATTCCATTTCCTCGTGTGAGAGATCAGCACCTCCCCCTCCGCTGCCCCCCTTGAGGAAGGTGTAGACTGCGATGAGGTCACCCCTCCCTTAGGTCTTCTCTCTAAGCTGAAGAAGCCAAGTGACCTCAGCAGCTCCTCTTAAGTCTTGCCCTCGAGGCCTTTCACCATCTTGGTCACCCTCCTCTGGACACTTACAGTTTGATGTCCTTCTTACATTGAGGTGCCCAAAACTGCACACAGTACTCAAGGTGGGGCTGCAACAGGGCAGCATAGAGTGGGACAATCACCTCCCTCAACCAGATAGCTATGCTGTGCTTTATGCACCCCAGGACATGGCTGGCCTTTTTGGCTACCAGGGCACACTATTGACTCATATTCAACTTACCATCAACCCAAACCCCCAGATCTCTTTCTGTGGGGCTGCTCTCCAGCCTCTCATCCCCCAATTTGTACGTATAACCAGGATTACCCCATCTCAGGTGGAGAATTCTGCACTTGCTCTTGTTAAATTTCATATGGTTGGTTATTGCCCAGCTCTCTAGTCTATCCAGATCTCTCTATAAGGCCTCTCTGCCCTCAAGGGCATCCACAGATCCTCCTAGTTTTGTATCATCAGCAAACTTAATGTACATTCAATTCCCACATCCAGGCAGTTTATAAAAACATTAAAGAGCACTGGCCCTAAAATTAAGCCTTGTGGAAGCCCACTGGTGACTGGCCACCAGCCTGATGTAACCCCGTTTACTATAACTCTGAGCCCAATCTGTAAGTCAACTGTTCACCCAACTTCTTATTATTATGGACTTGTCTAACTGTGTACTGGACATTTTGCCCAGAAGGATACAGTGAGAGACAGTATCAAAAGCTTTGCTAAAATCCAAAAGCACCACATCTACTGACTTCCCTTGGTCAACTAGATGGGTGACCCTGTCATAAAAGGAAATTAAGTCAGTTAAACAGGACTTTCCCCTCATGAACCCGTATTGGCTATGACCAATGACTGCGTTCTCTCAAGTGTTTTTCAATAACTCCTAGAATAACCTTCTCCATAATTTTACCATGCACTGAAGTGAGACTGACAGGCCTGTAATTACCAGGGTCTTCATTCTTACCCTTCCTGAAAATTTGGACAACATTTGCCAGCTTCTAGTCAACTGGGTCCTCTCCATATCCTCAAGTGGTTGAAAATAATGGAGAGAGATCCCACCTCATCAGAGAGAACTGACCTCAAGTAGCAGAACAATGTTATCTCTCATCCTCCTTTTGCTGTTAACATATTTTAAAAAGCCCTTTTTGTCCTTCACAGTACTGGCCAGCTTGAATTCTAATTGAGCTTTGGTCACATGAATTTTCACCCTACAGTGGTCAACAGCATCTCCGTAGTCCTCCTGTGTTGCCTGTCCTTGCTTCCAACATCCGTACACTTCTCTTTTCCACCTAAGTTCTAGAAGATCCTTGCTCAGCCAAGCAGGCCTTCCTCCCCCCCCCCCCAGCTTGACTTCCCACACTTTGGAATTGCCTGCTCCTGTGCTTTTAAAAGATGGCTCTTAAAAAGTGACCAGCATTCAGGGACTCCAATACCTTCAAAAGCAGATTCCCAGGGGACCTTACTAATTAGCTTCTTCAGCAACCCGAAATCTGCTCTTCCTATATCCAGGGTCAAAGATTTTCTGACAGTTTTTCTCCTGTTGCCAATGATTTGAAACTCAACTACTTGGTGGTCACTGTGACCCAGACAGCCATCAATCACCACTTCACCCACAAGTCTCTCTGTTTACAAACAACAAATCTAGGAGGATACTTTGAGTTGGATCTCCTAGTACCTGCACCAAGAAGTTATCTTCAACATGCTTCAGAAATTTCCTGGACCTGTTTGTGTCCACTGTATGCTGTTCCCAGCTGACATCTGGGAAGTTAAATTCACCCATAAGGACAAGGGCAGCTGATCTAGAGATATCCCTTAATTCCTTATAGAATAATTCATTTGTGTCATCGTTGTCCTGGCTGGGTGGTCAATAGTAGACTCCCACAACAACAGCTGCTTTATTTGCTTTCCCCTTCATCCTTACCCAGAGGCTGTCAACCATGTCATCACGAACTGCAAGTGCCATACAATCCAACCCCTCCCTTACATACACCGCTGCCACCCCCCCTGCCTCACCTGCCCAGCCTATCCCTCCTGAAGGGCCTGTAACTGTCCATCACAGCACCCCAGTCACAGGACTCATCCCACCAGGTTTCACTTATGCCATGATGTTGTAGCTTTGGGACTGGGCCAAAGCTTCTAGCTCCTCTTGTTTATTCCTCATTCTGTGCTCATTAGTATAGAGACATTTCAGATGTGCTCCACTGTACTCAGCACATTGTGAAGCAGGCTGAAGGACCTCGCTAGCACGCTGTCCCTGAAACACTGGCATGCCATCCCGTGACTTATCACTAGCAAGCCTGGTTTTATCCCTTTCCCCCTTCAAATCTAGTTTAAAGTTCTTTCAATGAGCCCCACTAACTCTTGCGTGAAGATCCTTTTCCCACTTTGAGACAGGTGTACTTCATCTGTCCCTAGCAGACCTGGTGTCTTGTAGACTATCCCGTGATCAAAAACCCAAAGTTTCTGCCAATGACACCAGTCACAGAGCCAGGTACTGATCAGCTGGGTCTGCCTGTTTCTTCCAACATCATTCCCTGCAACTGGAAGGATAGATGAAAACACCACTTGTGCTCCTGAACCCTTAACCAGTTGTCCCAAGGCCCTGAAGTCTCTTTTGATTGCCATTGGACTTCATATTGCGACTTCGTTGCTGCTTGCATGAAAAAGCAATAATGGATAATATCCAAGGGCTGTACCAGGGTAGGAAGTTTCCTTGTAACTTTTTAAATCCAGACCCCAGAGAGGCAGCAGACTTCCCTAAGAAGTGGGTCTGGTTGGCATATTGGGCCTTCTGTTGCCCTTAGAAGAGAGTCACTTATGAAAATAAGCCATCTTCTTCTCTTCATAGAAGTGGTTTTGATGCAGGGCATAGGCTGACTTAACCTTGGCAACACCTCCAAACTAGATGGACCATCATCCTCATCATTGTTTCCTTCCAATTCCAGAGCCTCATACCTATAGTACAAGGCAAGAGTAGAGATTAAATATTGCTTTATGATAAGCACAACTTGCATTTTTTGAACAAGATACACTAAAATTAGATAACCAAAGAGCACACAAGATAATCCCTTACCAAAATTTCAAATGAACCTTCCTGCTAAGACCTATAAGAATGTCAGAGAACAGTGAGATCAGGGTTGCTTCACAAGAAATGATAAGCCAGAAACCAAGGGTGACCCCAGTGCAAGTAGTGCCCTTACCAACTAGGGTGCCATCCCACAGGGCACAAACAGGGTGGGGATAACATGCTCCAGTAACAATCCCCTACAGGGCAAGCTGATGGATCAGGTCCATGGGACATTCCAGGGTCCAGTCAAGGGCAGCAGGAGACAGAGCTGGAGATCCACCCAGGAGACCAGGTCAGAGACAGAACTGAGCGCAAACACACCCACAACATAGTTCAGGCAAGAACTAAAGGTCCAGGACTGTGCTTAAATAGGGGTCCTGGGCCCATTGGCAGAGGCAGGGTGCGGGGGTCCAGGTGTGGCTGGTCTGGGCTATTAAGGTCTGTTAGTGCCCTAAGGGCACTGAAAAGAGCTTGAAATTTTGCCCCTAGTCAGGTATCGGGACAACATCTATTGCTGCTTACACAGTTTCCACAGAGATAGTCTGTCCATCTATCTATCCCCCCAGAAGTAGCTTCCACACACAACCTTCCGTGGTCCAAGCCTAACAGTATGTGATGGAGGAATCATAGTGTGCACCTGCACCAAGGAAAAAGCCACACAGATACAATGGGCGGAGCCACAGACAGTGACGCCAGTTAGGAAAGAATGATTCAAAGGTGATGGATCACCACCTGGTGCTAGAAACCACCTGCAGGAGAAAGGCAAAATCGTAGCTGATAAATGAAATGCTTTTTGGTTTCTGAGTCAGCAAAGCAGGTTTACTGCAAAAAGTACCTGCTAATTGATCAGCTTTTTAGTTCAAAGACAACCCAGCCTGCACACCCAGGTTATCTTGCAGTGGACAGCAGTGTGTAGGTGGGATGAAAGGGGGAGTTGGGGGAAGAATGTATGGACACTCGTGTCTAGCTGGGTCTCAGTGTCAGGACCTGTCCAGGGCTCCTGCCGCACCAGGAGGATAGGCAGTGCTCCCAGGACCTGCAGTCCACACAGAGCCAGCTTATTCCATAACAGATAGCACAGCCAGTGTGGAGCAACCAGCAAGAAATAAACCAAATTTGATTGCCAGTATTGCGTCCCAAACCATGGATGTCCCAACCACAACATGCCCAGTTACTCCGACCTCCAAAGTCAACAGGAGGGCAAGAAAATCCTCATGAAAATGAGTTTACATGTTGCATTTTGATACCATATCAAGACAGAGTGAGGAATGACACCTACTGAATACCTCCTGCATCCTGAAGCATGACCACAAGATTCTTCTTAGTGTTTGAACTTTGAAGCTATCATAAGGTAAAGTGGTATTGCTATGAAATTAAAAGGCGGAGCAGGAATTAACTTTTTGGCAATATCATGTTTGCTTGATAATAAAAGGTCTTTGCTATCTCAGACCTGTGTTTGGCAAAACCATATATCTAAATAGACACCTTTTTTTTTTTTCAGAATTACCATCTTTGTTGGAGCTTTGCTGCCACGGTGGCTAATAGTACAAAAATATTTGTGTGAATGCAAGCGCTGGAAAGGCAGAAAAAAAACTTTGCCATTTAATCTGTTAGGAAATTTCTATAAAGATGCTACATAGAGCAACTGCAGAACAAATTTGCCTTTTTTTCTTGTTATGGTGTGACACACTGTTGGGTCATGCTGGCTTTGCCTGTAATCTTATCAACATTATCTCATCCTTTAGGAATCTCTGCTACAATTTTGGTTGAAGTACCTTTCTGGAAAACAGGACTCCTGAGAAAGAAAAGCAGTTGTACAAGATGACCTAATAGTTGAATAATCTTTTCCCTTTAGGCAAAGCATGAAAGAACATGAAAGCTACCAAACAGGGTGATCAGAAATAACTGGAAATACATGTCCTGAAGGGTGGTCCGTGATAGAACCCAAGGGTCACTCAAAAACACACCACCAGTTATTTGCCCCTTCTAAACCTGTTTTTTTTGGGAGATTCATATTCCCCCTTTTTTTACTTTGTTCTCTTTGAGACACACACACAGTCATTTACACACACATAGCGTCAGGATCTACACCGATACATACCACTGATGGAAAACAAATGGCAGTATAGGAGCCCTAGAGATCCAAGAACTAACTATCCTGTTCTTATTTGAGGGTATGTTACTGAACTGACAGACTCTCGCTTCAGGTATCTACCATACATATATTGCCCAAAGATGCACGCATTATACTCTGTCAAACGTGTTTCCTCAAGTTGTCTCTGCAGAGCTAATTCAGCATAATGACAGTGGACTGTAAAGACCACTACTTAGACAGGACAGTATTAATATACATTTTGTTTAATGCAGCCTTGTTAGCTCACTGCCAAGGAACACGTAAGCAAATCATCATTCATTAGGGAAGCTTGAGTAACATCATAAGCTCGAGGACCCAATTTTGATTAAGAGTCTGAAGTTATCTCCGGGCACGTATCCAGTGTTTCTTCAGATCTGCAGCAGCATAGAAAGAGTAGTTTTTCCTGAAGTTACTTTTGTATTCTGCTCTTTAGATGTGTATTTAAACACAGAAATTCACATGAACCTAATACCTGAGAAGTTACTTTCCTAATAAAAAACAATCATAGGAAGCAGGTCAAATGCTGGTCTCATTCACAGCTTCAGTGACTTCTGTGGGGGTTTAGTGATCTGCCAAGGACAAAAATTTGGGTCCATATTCCCAGAAAGGGTTATGGTTAGGAAATCTGAAACCATGTAACCTTTGTGCAATCATCAAGTATATATAATAGAACTGCTGGTGTAGAAAGTGCTTTTGGACTATGCCTGTGAGACTGATTGTCAACCTTTTCAAAGAACAATGTTGCCTCTTCGCTCTCCTTGAACTGGAATGCAGAAAAATACAACCACCCCCCCCCCCCCCCCCCCCCCAAATAGGCTGCTTAGGGTATGGGGTAAGGTTAGGGTAAGGGGAGTCAAACTCAGGCTTTGCTGAAACAGATTAGCAGCATCCTCCCCCATACCCTTACAAGTTATCTTGGTAGTTTGGGGGATCAGGTGGCTTGTACCAGTTACCAGACACATTAGGGAGGGAGTCAGAGCATCTTGCAGAAAAAACATACTGCAGGAGGGAAATTGGCTGGCCTTAATGGGAGCAAAGGGGTAGACAGACTGGAGATGGCTGTAGAGGGAGCTCTGTGCTGTGGGACCACTGCACCACACCTGAGTCAAAGGGACTGCAAGAATAGCTCTTGGGAGCAGGACTCCAGGCTGGCTGCTACTGGCTACCATAACACCAGGAAGGGAAGGTACATGAAGCTTTTAAGTAGAGAGGATTTGTGGCTCCAGGGAAGAGGCCAAGAGAAGACAAAGGATGAAATCTCACCTCAGGTGCCAAGGTCAGCAGTGAGACTGACAACTCTCCAGTTTGGAAGTAAACAACCGACAATGTGCGCTCGCAGCCCAGAAAGCCAACCGTATCCTGGGCTGCATCAAAATGCACCTGCTGCATCCTGGCCAGAAGGTCAAGGGAGGTGGTTCTGCCACTCTACTCTGCTCTGGTGAGACCCCACCTGGAGCTCTGGGGTCCTCAGTAGAGGAAAGACATGGACGTGTTGGAGCGGGTCCAGAGGAGGGCCACAAAAATGATCAGAGGGCTGGAACACCTCTCCTGTGAGGAAAGGCTGAGAGAGTTGGGGTTGTTCAGCCTGGAGAAAAGAAGGCTCTGGGGACACCTTATTGCAGCTTTTTAGTATTTAAAGGGAGCTTATAAGAAAGAGGGGGACAGACTTTTTAGTAGGGCCTGTTGCAATAGGACAAGGGGTAATGGTTTTAAACTAAAAGAAGGTAGATTCAGACTAGATATAAGGAAGAAATTTTTTACTATGAGGGTGGTGAAACAGCAGAACAGGTTGCCCAGAGAGGTGGTAGATGCCCCATCCCTGGAAATATGCAAAGTCAGGTTAAATGGGGCTCTGACCAACCTGATCTAGTTGAAGATGTCCCTGTCCCCGTCCCCCCCCCCCGAGGGGCTGGACTAGATGACCTTTAAAGGTCCCTTCCAACCCAAACTATGCTATGATTCTATGATTCTATGAACCAGAAATCCTGTAACCACAAAACATCTGAAAGACTTGCAGAGGAAGGGTTTGGGTTTGACAGGTCTTAATGAGTCTGAAATTCAGCAAAGCTGAATAACTCAAGATTCTCAAAAAAGAAGGGTTTAAGTAGTCTTAAAGTCATTTTAAAGTTTGCCTGACTTACAGTGAGACCTGAAGAATGTAAGAGAGAACTGTTACCCCTGGGTTGGCCCACCATGAAATGCTTTAAAGGTGGATAATCTTCCATGTGTGAAGGGAAAGCTTTCAAAATAAGTCTTTAACTTGTCTCGGACATGTCCTAAAAGATGTAGCCAGTGCACATACTCAGTGTAGAGAGGTATGAGTATGCTCAGGAATTAGTTCGAAGCTTGATTTGGGAATTGAACCAAGGCACAGAATTGAACCAAGGCACAGGATTGAGAACACCGGACACAAGAGTAACCTGAACAAGGAGACCACACACTCAAGCATAGCGCATCCTCATGGAGGGACAAAGAACAGACAATGCTGTGTCTCGAATGCCTTTGCATCTGGCTGATGGAAGGTGTATCTCCACTCTTTTAATCTCCACACTTTAATAATCTTCACTATAAAGTCTACAGAATTGCATATCATCACTTATATATACGTGTGCGCATACAGTTCATATAGCACTAGCTGAAGGAGAGGGAAAGATACCCTTTGTGTGAGAAAGTCACTGAACCGTGTTAAACAATTGTGGGAATAACTTTCAGTTTCATGACTTTTGCACATGTAACTCTGAGCCATGAAACTCTATTCAGATAGATTTGTCTGTTTTAATACACCAGCACTGAGGTGCGGACAGTGATGTATTACCCTGGCTTGTGTCATGTCTAAGACACGGTGCTCTTGGACAAGGTCTGATGAGGATGCTATAGATATGTTTCCTAAGAAACAAGTATAAGAAGGTCCAGGAGCAAACCTGACCAGTAGACCCGTAGTCACGGCTTGTTAAGTCATGTCCTTGCCCTGTTTTGGTCTGTGGCAATCAATCGTCCACAAGGTTTGGGGTAGGGGTCTCTCCCACAAGCCAATATGAATGAGGCTGCACTAATTTTGGTTCCTTTCACCCTGCATTGCACTCTCAAACTATCCCAGCTGGTCTTGTACCCTTAAACATTTTGACATGTCCTCATGCCATTTATCAGGGCATGAAACAAACGCCCTCAGATGGACTACATGCTCCGGTACAACACAATGCAGTCCTCACATTAGTTCATTCATTCTGAAGACGAAAAATGACAGCTTGCAGTCAGAAGGGCATTGAATGGCTTATGCTCTGCTGACTAGGAGTGTGGATGTCTCTTTACATCTGCACCTGCAGGCTTGCTCTTAAACAGGCAGAGTTACAAGGCCCTTTGGAAAGAAGACATGCAAAGTTGCATGGAGGTGGTACAAGTCTCCATCAGTTCTGACTCCCTTTCCTCTCAGAGGGCAGATGCATTTCCTGCAACTTCAGAGATTCCTCCCTTATAAAGAGACATCAAAGCTGGCAGTTCAGTCCCATGTTTTCTAAAAATAATTTAAAGGAATTGTTTCCAAAATTTGCCGCCTTTTCTACTTTCCTGATGCCCCACATTGAGTACAAGACCTTTGAATAGCAACAAGTCACAGGACATACTGGCAATTTTCCTGTTCTGAGTAGGGAGAACCATTTCTTTAATGATGACCACAATGGGACCAGGACTAGTTCTTTCTTAATTTATTTGTCACTGAGCGCAGCTGTTAGAAACTATATGTTGTGATGCTTAGTGCATTCCTGTGACAGGTATATCAACTCCCAGTGATGTGGCAAGAGCTTTACAGAAAGATTGCAGTGTATGTGTTCTGAATTGCATTATTATGCACATACCCACACACATAAATATGTTGCATTGTTTTTGTGATCATAATCAAGCTGCCTATGCAAAGCAAACACCAATCTCACATTCAAGCACCGGGACAGAACTTCCATCACAAAAACAGATCAGTCAGTTGTTGTGTAGGGTTGCCAGGTTCCCAAAAGGCTGTAGCTCTAACAGTTGGTGTCTCAAAATCACCCTCTACACGTGTTTGCTTCCACCTTTTGTGCACTGCTGCCTGTATATGTGTTTATGCACAGAGAGCATGTCCTATGTAAGCAAGCACTTTGAAAGGGAACATACCCGTTACATGAGTACATACATGTAAGTACAGAGGAAATCTCTCTTATTTATATAGAAAAGTAAGAATCATGAGGGCCACTTGTTGCCTTCGGACTCTAACTAGTAAAGTACATTTATAAAGTAGCAAAGAGTACCAAAGGAATCTCTACCCAGTGGGACGGAGAGTAACACATTTTAGATCATTCTATTATTTATGCAAGAAACACTGAAGATGTGCTCCTAAATACATAAATTTGAACACAGGTAAAGAATGATGTTTTATGGACAATTCCTTAATTTCTCTAAAGTTTAAATGAAGACACCTTTTTTTACTTGTTGAGGTCTTTTCTCCTCATATATACATTTTTTGAATTATTTTACCCAAATCTGTGCATAGTTTCCCTGTAGCAGAAGCTGACTGATCTGAATACATCTGCTTGGAAACCTTGAAGAGCTGAAAAGCCAGAGGTTTTTTTTTTTTTCTTTTTTTTTTAAATTATTAGACCTGACTGAAAATATTCCATTGAGCCTTTTTTTTTGCCTTTTTCCTTTAGTGGAACAGCTAAGAGCATGTAAACTCACATGAACTTAACTATATGTTTAACCCTTTGCAAAAGAAGAGCCATAAAATTCTTCCCGTAAAAGCATGAGAATCCCATACACTTCAATTTTATATACATGCATATATAGCCACATTAAGCTTTGGCTCACCCTCTTTACAAGCCATTAGTTATTTGAGCCTTTTGATGAAATGATCTGTGAAAGATCAGTGTTCCAGAGTCCCAATGCTTTAATAGAGATTTAATTGTATCTTTTGGGTAAGTGCCAAAGTGATGGATAGAGTTATCACAAATGACATTCTCTCCAAGTGAAAACACCATTGGTACACTAAGAAGCACCAAATTGGCCAGGTAATAGTTAAGTGGAGTTAAAATAAAGGAGCTGATACAAGCAAAACCCCCAAAGTACTGAGCTTGCATTTGCCTCTTGGGAGGACAGTGCAGAGTCCAAATGCTTAAGGAACTGAGGTTTAAAATATAATCAGGTCAGAGGTATTATATTGGGTATTTCTGGTGCAGATCAAAGGGAATTCTAAAGAGCTCAATTAATCCTTCTGTCCCAGCATGATGCCTGCTCCCACATAAGCAAAATCCTGTGGGACAGTGTTCATTATACTAAGGTGGTATGTTTTTAATGGCCAGTTCATAGCCACTGCTGAGGATGTGCAGGAAAGCCCATGAAACGTGGATTATTTTGCATGAAATGCTAGTTAAACATTAGATGTTCTCTCCTAAGCTATTCTATACTTTGACCAGTTCTTATTAATGTACACACATGCAATTCTCTTTCATATCCCTTTTCTCGCTTGGAATTCAGTCCTCTATGAAGATGGCTTGCAGGTTGTAGGTGGGTAGGGCTAATGAAGATGACAGCCAGTGCAAATATATTCTTACTGAATTTCTGTTGCATAAAAGAATCTGTTTTTCTATGTTAACTCATGAAGATGTCCAGAGATGCCTCCTGTGCATGAGCACTTACTTCACTGGGAAGAGACTGTCATAGGTGTGGCACACCTATATGAGCACAAGGCAGGGGAACACAGCAAAGATGACATTCAAACACCTGTGATAAGGCGCAACTCCCCTCCCCACACTTCCCTCTCACAGCATGAAGTGGAGCAGACCCCCCAGTTCTCCCTGCCCGCTGGCAGCACACACCAACCCAGTGGTGTGCCCTACAGTTCCAGCTGCTGCTTCTGGCAGTGCCCCTCACCTCTGGTCTGAGCAAAGGCAACCTCAGGGGACAGCAGAAGAGGCTTGGCACAGCCTTGGATGAATTTTCCCTGCGTTCTTGCAGATACTTTATATCCTGTCTTCCTCTGGAGTAGGCAGAGCACTCCTCGCAACAGACATCTCGTACCTCAGTCCTTGGGCCCTTCCTCGTATCAGTGCTGAACATCTCCTCAGCCTTCGAAGACTACATGTTCTTGTTGTAAGAATCAAAACATTTAAGTCTCTGCTAAATTAACACTTTAAATAAATAATATATACATACATATTTTCCCTTCTTTCACTGTAGTACAACTATCAGAACAGAGAAAAAAGTGCCACTATCACATGGGAACTGTCAGATCATTGTGAGCCAGAGTTTGGCAGTTTCTGATACATAAATTACTCTATTGCTTCCAAGCCTTAAAACTATATTAACAAACACATCAGGGTTTGCGTACATTCATTTTCTAGATCCACAGATTTCAGTCTCTTGCAGAAGGTGTATGCTACCAGAAAGCCTGTCCTCTCATCTTTGAGGATGTGCCTCCATGCTTGCTACCACCACAGCTCTCCTAAGGTCTAGGGGCAGGGCTGCTCATTGCTGTATTTCAGGAAGGCCCCTTCTGTCTTAAAAAGATACAAATTAGTTAATCAGCATTGGAAGTTGGACAGCTAGTTATAAGCTTCTTTACATACTCTTTGGCTGTCTTGCACTATCCACATGAGACAGACAGATCTAACTATGATAAAAAAATCTGACCTAAGGCATCAAAGACATTGTTGTTGGTTGAACTAAGGCTGGAGTGTCGGACTGGAGTGTCAGAAGTCTGGGGTGGGAGGAAGGCTACAAGAGCTGTGTCCTCAGCTGATGTCATGTCATAGAGCCTGAGAAGAAAGCCTAGTTCACATACGACCCTTTGTATAGGCGTGCTCTAGCTGCCAACTTTAAACCCCAAGGATTTATTTTAACTGCCTCTCCGTTATTATAGGCTCTGCAAAAGCACACTCTGTAATGGGATCCCT
The DNA here is from genome assembly GCF_026419915.1 of Harpia harpyja. Taxonomy (NCBI): domain Eukaryota; kingdom Metazoa; phylum Chordata; class Aves; order Accipitriformes; family Accipitridae; genus Harpia; species Harpia harpyja. Next base: position 57,404,300 of record NC_068940.1, on the reverse strand, counting down.
GAAAAAACTCCAAAGGGAGAAAAATTCCAGCATATTTTTGCTTGCATTTGCAGACACAGGCAGAGACCAAGCAGGCCATATGGTCTAACTTTGACACCTCTCATCCATCAAACCAGTTAGTCCCTCTAGTACTTCATATACAAATCAGAAAAACCACAGGCTGGGCAGACATGAAGCTTCCTGCCCAGGAATGTTTGGGCTGCAGAGGAGTAAATCCTGGCAGTGGGCAAGCAAAAGTTAGCACTCGAATAGAAATCTGAGGTGCGGGGCTACACTTGTCATTTGAAGAGTTGAGTGGTTTTAAGTGTGTCTGAGAAGAAACGGAGGTCAAACATCTCTCAGGTATACCAGTATAACTCCACTGACAGCCCTGGGTTGCACCAATGTAACCAAGAACAGCCTTCTAATTATACACGCTAAGTAGTGCAACAAAAGGCTTCTCTTGTCCTTACTAAAACTTAGAGAATACTAACTAAAAAGTCTGTCTGTTTCCAAACGAGATGGGCTTTCTGTGTTGTCACCACGTGGGACACAATAACAGAACCACTACTGATTTTTGCAATTACAATATTATCATTTTACCTGGAATTTCTTAGAGGACCCCAACTCTCAACTTACTTTCTGGTGGACAGGAATTACAGTCAGTCCACTTAGGTATATTTTGATGCAGTTCATCAGGACAGAAACTGGGGGTTTTTTTGTGTTCCCAACCTAAGGTGCCTCATGAGTGGGCTCTGTGTATTATCATCAAACACAGGTGGGAATAAGCTCTGATTAATCTGTTTGTAGATGCCTTCATTTAACAGTTTCCATGGTATATCCCAATAATGGGATACTTGAGTTTTTCCAGGAACTGGGAAAATAATATGAAGTCAAAGTTAAAACTGAACAACAAAATGCTACCCAGTCATTTTTTTTGGAGTAGATGACCTCCAGAGGTCTGTTCCAATTTAAATCATTCTGTGCTAATGATTTCTTCCATGAGGTTTGGGTTCTGCCATACACATTCAAAAACACAGATGAAGAAACAGTGTTTCAGCCTTTAGCTCCTCACCCAAAAAGCTCTATCAAAACTAGCAAGACTGTTGACAGAGTGAAATCCTACTCAAGGTGAGCAAGGGTACTGCAGAATCCAAAATTTGCTTTATGTTGTTAAAATGCAGTTATGCATATTTGTGCACCACTCCATGCTCTGTGTTTGGAGGTTGGCAAGATGAAAATAGGTGTGTTACTTTTCAGATATACCCTGTGACTAAACACATTTCCCCAAAGAAGCCAGCCCAGTTTGCCATGAGTTTGTTATGACTGTTAGCCATGACTGCAGCAGAGACACGTCTTTTGGGTTTGATCCAAAGCCTGTGGAAATTGATGGAAAAATTTACCCACTTCCAAAGGTGTTCCGAGAGAGTTGTCTGCTCCTACGTAGTATGAATAACATTCTGAAGTATCACACTTGAGGCAGATAATCATTAGGACATGCACTGCTTTTTTGGCTGTACAAGAAGACTGCAATGCTTTGGCATTTATTTAATAAATCATAGTTGGTTTATGAGGTTTCATACCTCAGTTGGTGGAGGTATGAAGGGAAGGACAGAAGGAAATACCAGATGGAAGAAGTGGTCAGAAATGAAGAATTTCTTCAGAATTGCCATTGGAATTTCTTTTTGCATATGAAGACAAATGATCATACCGTTTTTGCCCTTGCACTTCTGCTGAAGAATTCCCTTTAAAGCACCACTTACTTCACAAGGGAGAGATGCTTCACAGGAAAAAGCCAGGACCAGCACCACAGGAAAAAGCCAGGACCAGCACGAACAGGAAAAAGGTGAGAATGAGCAGGACTAGTTGTTCAGACTTGCAGAGCAAAAAAACCCCAACCCAAAACCTAAATAAGACACACAATTAAATATGTGAGAACTGGCTCAGCTCTTTAATAGGTTGTTTGGATTAACATACCCACCAGGAAGAAAAAGACACTATTTGTGTTTGCAGTCCAAATGCTCAACCTTCCTTAGCCCTGTGCTCCATCCTGAGAAAGGATGTCTCCACAGCTACTGTAGATGTGGCAAAGAGCTCAATCCGGAGAATGTTGAGGGAGATGTACTGAGATGCAAAGGCCTGAAAAACAAGAATGGGAGAATGACACAGGGGTCCTGTCCTGCTCTCACAGCCACATGCCCCAATTTCCTCTGCCCAGCAGTAGAGCACCCGAGGTCAGCCTCTGAGTCAATCAGCCACCAGAACAATTCAAAACAGCAAGGAGGAAGTTGCCCATTTCAACAACCACTTTAAAAAGTGACAGGCCGTTAACTGTTTACTTGAGGCATCCTTTCCTTTTGTGTAGTCTTGCCGTGACTACACACACTGCTGTAATCTGTTGCTCACCACAGTCAAAATTAATTTAAAAATTTTCTGTCATGCAAAAAGCCCAATCTATGCTACCTGAGAAGACCCTCAATAGGCAGCAGTTGCGCAGCACTGCGTTATGTGAAACTTGGCCATTCAGGCTTTGAAAAAAATCAAGATAAATGAACAGCTGGACATGCCCTTGGATCAACTCTGCCCCACAACTCCCATCATCTGTCTGGAGCAGAAAAAGGCTGGCCAGGTGCTGCTGAGCAGCCCCAGTGGGCATTGACCACTCAGGTGCTTGTTGTACAGATCCTAGAAAGCAAGTGAAGCTGTGGGTGGTATCTTTCTATCTGCTTTCAGGTCAACTGAAGAGTGGCATAGGCCTCTGCTCAAAAGTTAAGGCTATCTGAGGGAATGCAATTGTAATTCATTATCAAATCTATAATTCTTCAGGAGCTACCCATGAATATCTCAACATATGGTATCAAAGACTGAAGTATTATTACCATGAATCTTCTAATTCTGCAGTCAGAAATGTTTTTTTCAGTAAGTATAAGGTGTGCCATTTTTTCCTCACAACGTCATGTATAGAAATTCCACACAGGCTTCATTCAGACCTTCCACACCCTGCAAAATTCAGAGATGGTAAAGAAACTGTATTTAAAACTCTGCCAGAATGCTTTACCTCTCTAACCTTTCTTCTCCACAGCTCCCAGCTGTGTTGGTGGGAGCCCAGCTCTACAACACTGGAGCCTCTCCAGCTACCAGCTACAAGTGGCAGTAAGTCTCTTGTTCCCAGTTATCCTCTTCTCCACTTGGACTTTTTCAATGGCTGAGCACAACCTTTTCTCCCGGCTCTCCTGCAGTAAGAGATAAGGCTTTTCACCTCCTGAGCAGGGATCCAAAGAGGTTCTTCCCAGCAATTTCAACAGCATATTTTTCATCAGAGTGGTTTTTTCGACACAGAGTTGTTCATCTCCCTCTTCCACTTGGATTTCTCCTTTTTTGGACTGTTGTACCTTTTCTGAGATCAGAACCCAAACGGAAATAATCACTGAGCTGCGTTAGCTCAGCACAAAAGATGACTTTGCTCAGATCCAAACCAGTTTTGAGAAGGAAGTTTCTCTGTGTGCATGTTTACGATGTTTTCTGACAGTGCCTACAGAGTCAGTAATTATCATCTTCCTTTGTATCAGCAGTCTGCAGAAACAAGCTCTTCAGGCAGTGATGGTATTTCTCCTGTGTTGTGGACATGAGTGTGATTAAATATATTCCTGGAGCACTGTGGCCTGACTTTTTTTCAGAAAAGCAGCCAATCATCTTGGATGTCCCATCTGAGACATCTGACTTCCAGAGGGGAATGTCAGGAATTTCCGAAGAATCAAAACCCCATACCCAGCATATGTTTTGAACTGGGCACCCAAAACAAATGGTCACTTGGAAGTAGGCTACTGTTTTCTGAACACTCCCAAATATCTCTGAATACTCTGACAAGGAAGTGATGTGTCCACCAGAAAACTGCAAACTATTTAGAAATGCTAGACATCAGAAAAGAACATTAATAAAAGCCTATCTGACATACAACTGTAAAGTAAAAAAATAGAGAAGAGAAAGGAAAGGAAAAGAAAGGAAAAGGAAAGGAAAAGAAAGGAAAAGAAAGGAAAAGAAAGGAAAAGAAAGGAAAAGAAAGGAAAAGAAAGGAAAAGAAAGGAAAAGAAAGGAAAAGAAAAGAAAAGAAAAAGAAAAAGAAAAGAAAAAGAAAAGAAAAAGAAAAGAAAAAGAAAAGAAAAAGAAAAGAAAAAGAAAAGCATGACAAGGCCAGTATTAGCTCTCAGAACAGGAAAAACTTCCAACTCACCCGGTTCAGCAGCATGTCCGTGGCAGAGCTGGGGTTAAGAGGGGCCCAGCCAGAGGTACAACACCAGCACCCAGCAATCAGCCACATCAGTATTTGCTGCCAAAAACTTCCTCTGGGATCACTATGCCTATATATTTGCTATTCTGCCTAGAAGGCCCCCAGTAAAGAACTGGGATAGAGCACTAGAGAGGAGAGGAAGGGGATGCATCGCCTTGACACCCGGCACAGGGCATGATACCTGGGCTCCACCAACTGGTTATGGGCTCCGAGAAGTTTGACCTTTTATTTTAACTCTTGCTGACTCAGGCCTTACGTTCACTGTTCGGCACCCGCTGAAAGCAGGCTCCGGACTGCATGAAAGCTAAAACTGGAGCAGGGGAATTCTTGCCCTTGGCATGAACAGCTACCACAGCAGCTGGCCGAAAAGACTATAATACATGGGAATCTGGCAGGTGGTTCAGGGCTGCATAGCTTTTGGGGAAATATTCTGTATTGCCCCAGAAAGCAGGATACAAGAGAATACATATTTTGCACATGCTGCAAAGTGATAAATAAAAGATTTAAATAACATAAAAGATACCATCCGTGTTTAATGTTAAAGATAAAGCCCATAAATTACTACAAAATCTTCCCGTGTCCTGACAGCAAAGCAAGATCACTCTCAGGGAAGGGATACCACGTACATACCACAAGTTCTCCAGATGGCATAACAGTTCAGCAGGAGATCATGCTGCTGCAAATACTAGAGGAGGCACTTAGCGGTCTGTAGGCTGCACAGCCCTATTGCCAAGTGCTGCTTTCCATGCAGAAAATGAGGAAGGACGTCCTGCATGGGCAGGGTTACCCCATGCCTTTGCAATGTGGATGACACCGTTTGAAGCCTCATCTGACTTCTCAGGTAATCCTCCATCTCCAGAACCATTCTGAAACTCACAGATGTTGATCTAATTGTAGAAAATATAACAAGTTGGATTAAAATTCCCTGAGCTGAAGACAGGGCTCCCGTCCATCATAAAAAGGATTCACTTTTTTTCCCCCCATCTCGCTGCATACTTCTTCCAGAGAACTGTAAATGCTTTCGAAAGAGAAGAGGAAAAATAGTGATGAAATATCTGTACAAGCCATCAATTTCTGAAGAATTCTCTCCAGAACAAGTTTTCAGATGTTTTGGGATATTTTGCTGGCAGTGAAGATGTGATGCTCGCAATTTAATACAAAGATACTCATGAAATCAGAATGATGCCATAATGTTTTGTGCTGGTACCAATCCCAAGAAAAGCCAACTTTCTACAGTCCTCATTGTTTTGAACAGAACATTAAAAATACACTGATTTAATTCTGTGAGTTTGTCTTGGCTCAGCAATGGGAATATGTAAGTAGTTAGAACAACAAATTTAAACTATATCCTGGAGAAATGGATTCACCAAAAAGACAAATCCTTTAGTTTTTAATTATTTTTTTCTTCAAAGCCATCTAGTTAGATTTAGATTAATACTAAATCAAATTCAGTAGTAGATCTGTGACCAATCAGTGAACAATTCTATACATCGGTGTATATGCATTTTTACACATGCATTTTTGCCGCTAGTCAGTAACTTCAGAGTTAGCTTTTTCATTGCCTAGATGAAGCCTGCAAAGCTCGGGTCCCACACTATCATAACTGCTTCTGTATCTGCATTTATTAGCATGTGAGGGTTAATCTTACACATCTTTAGTGAGAATTACAGTTTTTTGGACTTATTTTACCCCATTTCTTGTTTCTGAAAAAAAGTGAAGCTGCCCTTACCCAAAAGGGGGGAAGAAAGGTCAGTTCCCAGTGTAAAGGCACATGTCCATCCTCCTTGGCAATGTTACCTGCAAGGTAGAGCACATCCAGTCCTGTCACAGGCTCCATTTTTCAATGGTATTTGGATGCCTCATGCTTCTGAGAGTGCTTGCCTTTCGCGAACGAGGCCTAAGGGGCTCTCACACGTCATTTAACACTTCGTACAGGTAAGCGAAGGATGCTACATTATGTTGTAGGTTCAAGTCCAGGCTCTGTGATTCTTTTTTTCATTTTCCTGTCCTTTTTTCTTTTTCTACAAACGTTTCTGTAAAACCAATGCCTTTAATATTACCATGTGTTTCGCCACAAAAGTTGCAAACTCACTGAGAACCAAGGAAACGCTGCTTGTGATTTAACTGTTTGCCAATTATTTGCTTTAATGTTTTAATCTTATGTGGCCTCATAAAATAATTCTGTGCAAGTTTGATTTTTTCAGACATTTGATCAGTCCAGCTTGCCTGCTAAAAATGATGCTTGACTCACATCCTGGCAACAGTGTTTATTTGACATGCACTGGTGAAGCACTCTAAAAAACTCTACTCAGGCTATTCCAAATTTAGCCTCCTACATCTGTGTGTATTAGTGTTTGGGTGAGTCTGACTTATCAGTGTGTGTCAAGTGGGTGAAAAGCTGATCAGTGCACCTTTGTTGTTTAATTACAAGTTTGGTGCTGAAGAATCCTTCAGAGAGAAAATGTCCGTGATCCTTGTGGGCTTTTTTTAGATCTGTTTATGCTGGGTAGCTTTGTGCTACAGGAAAATCCAAGTCGCTTTAGACCGCGTCTATGCTCAGCCAAACTCCAATTACTTTTGTATTTCTCTCCAAATAAAACTACTTGCTGTAAATCCAAACCTATTAAAAATGTGCAGCTGTGAAGTTACATCCATTCCTGTGCTCAGAAATGTTAAACCACAGGGCCAAAGTTTTTTAAAGGAAGGCATACCTGAAGACTAACCGCCGAGGGGAGAGTCTGGCCACATGCTAGGTTTCACATGGGAACGCTGCGAAGAGGGGAGTTTCTCATTAGAAGTAGCTGCGCTAAGTTGGCTGAATCGGTCTTCCAGCGCACGATGGGTGTCACGCAACGCGAGTGCCTTGCCAAGGAGTGTCCTCCAGGATCACGACAGCTTCGGTGGGAGCGGAGGTGTCAGGCCGAGGCTCCAGCCAAGCCCCGGGCTGGGATTGCATATTGCTTGCTGAAAATGTCTTGCAGTTTCAGTTCGGTGACCTATTCCTCTCTCCTGCTCCCAGAGGTGAAAGGATCTGGGGGTTGGTTTGTCCTTCAAAAACGGGAATGAAATCCTCTGGTTCCTGTTTACAAGAAGCGAGCAAACATGTAGCTGCTCAAATGAACAGCGGCTAAATTCACTTTATTGGCATCTCCTCAGTGGCTCCACCACCCTACACAGGTTAACCTGCACGGCTTGCTGTGCTGTGTGCCAGCGCTAATTGGTTTTTCTCATCAGTGGAAGCAGCAAGAGCACTGGTGCAGGCAGCGGGAATGGACAGGCGCCTTCACCACCAACCTTTCACCATTACCATTGCCTAACCCACCTCAAATGGCTCCTCCGTGGCTGCGCAAGCTGCAATCACACCGTGGGTGTGGGGTGCAGACATAGGCTAAGAAGACATCTCCTTTCTTACCACATATATGGTAAATTAGGCTGTATTTTCACTCCACAGAGGCACTCCTGCCCCATGCCGTGAGGACAAGGCAGTGCCCCTTCCCAAAGAGCCTGTCACCTTGCTGACAGGCTCTCTCTTATGGTGGGACGATGCAGCTCCTTCAGGAGACCTGACCGCATTCCCGTTTGTAATGGATGCAAAGCTGTGGAGGATGGTGGGGCCACTAAAATTCACTTCTGCTAACTCATTCCTACCTGAGATGATTTACCTTCAGGGCTCAACATCAGTCCGATTTTGGAATGCATCAGATTGTGCCAAGACACAGAGGATGGAGAAACGGCAGGGAAATGGCACAAGATTTCAAACCAGGCTACCTGATGCCAGCCCTGGCTCTGCGCACACTTTCCATTTCACATCACTTAAGCAGGGTGACACACAAAAGCCTTAATGCATTCAGAATATTTCTTTTCAGGATGAAAGTGTAAGTATTTCCAGCCAGCACAGCAAACTCGGGTTTGCCTGCCAAGATTTGTAGCATTTTTCTTTAATTACAGCAGCAGCCAATAGGTTTAAATTTGAGAGCCAATGAACAGACTCCCTGCCTCTCCTCCCTCTTTGCTGATGGTTTGAATCTTCAAGAAACAGCTTCCTAGTCTTAGTCCGGGAAGCCTTTAAGCACACCCTTATCATCAGCTAATGCATTGCAGTCAACTGGGTGGTGCACGTTTGCCAAGTTTAGTGTGTACTTAAGTGCTTTCTGGGGTGGAGGCTGGAATACACTTGGTTCACAACTCTGAAAGCATGTGATTACAATTAATTTATCTCACGTCAGAGAGGATTTTTTTTCTGGAAGGTCTCCTGTTTAAACAAGAATCCATTGGTGTTTTTGAGGCTTCTAGATCAAAGCTGCTATTAAAAAATGCAAGTATTTCAACATTGCACAGATATAACATTATGTGTTGTATGTAGTTTGCAAAGTGTGGGAGCCTTTTGGATGAAAGGTACTCTGCACGTATATAATATCGCCATCATCATTATAAGTGCATCAAAGGCACAGAAGCCTAAGCTGATTTATTATGGGCACCCGTCCCTGTATAATTTTCTAACACTGCCCGCCTGGGTGAACTGATGAGATCTCCACTAAATTGGGGTAGCTTGTCGTTTTACTCAGATTAAAATGGATTTTCTTGCCTTGAATTCCTGGCAGAGAGAAAACAATCAAAAAATAATGGCTCACAGATAATAAAGTTGCATGTCAAGCTAGGCATAACAGATACACAGCTGTCAACGCCTTTCTTGCACACATTTGCATCGTTTCATTATGAGATGAGCAAGGCCAGGATGAGAGATGGAACAGGGGCAGGGTGTTTGCCATTTGGCCCCTCAAAACACATTTGGGATCCTCCTAATAAAGGTAGTTCTGCTCATACTTTACAACAGCCAGAGAGATGGGGTCCCCGGCAGAAGGGTAGGCAAATAGTTTGCCTTCCTTCAGATAAGGAACACTGATTATGTTCCAGTGAAATGGTATCTAATATGGGCTTTTGTATATTTTGGCCTCAACGTGGCACCACATCTCCTGCTCTCATCTCTGGAGAGTTCTTAATGTCCAAGTGACGCATTTTGTGGAGATTTCAAGACAAATACAGGCACCCTGGCCAGCTTTCCCTCTCTCAGGCTACACGGAAAGCTGTAACTCAATACATAATGGCTTGCCTTGGTTGTCAACAGAGTCACACTGGCCCAGGACAAAGCCCTGCTTGAGCCCTACAGCTCCATCGTGCTACTGTGGCCAAGGCACACCAACTCCACAGCCAGCAGCAGAGAGGACAGGAATGTTATTGTCACCCTGGGCTGGCTCTGATTCCCCAGCCCGGACGACCAGGTACCCCTTTCCAGTGCAATGTTCCTGCAGAGACTTGGTTCTCTGGCTCCAGAGCCGACTACTTCGGTTGCTCCACCACCTCCGTTCCCTTACCTGATTGAGCCTTATATAAAGTCCCTTAAAAATTATTCTTGAAGTATGAAAAGATATCCAAGGTCTACACTTGATTCCTTCCTTCCCTGCTGTGTCTGAGTACGTACTGCAAAGCTGAGAGCAGTGGAGTTAGCAGCAGCTGCCTGCAGCTCATCTGTTGGCGAGGCTGGAGCTGAAATCACATTCTCCAAGTGCCAGAAAGATAGACTTTCTGGAAGGAAGTATCGGGTGAAAGAGCAGGAAAGTGAGTTCCCTTCCAAACAATAAACACGCAGATCGGAAATAATTGAGGCACTAGAACAAGGAGGAGGGACAACAAAACAAACCATAACAACGGATCCTCAGATGAACTGGTTTTCCCTAGTAATAGGGAAGGGGGAGGAGGGGGAAGAGGAAAAAACCCGCAACTTTAGGTAGCTCAGAACTGACCAGAAAAAGATTTTTCACTTTGTGATATACGCCGAGGAGTTGCTAACTCTATGTTCAGTGTCACAGTGACAAGCTGGCATCGTGGTGGTTCTGGCAAAACAGACAGTCTTTCAGGACCTGCCTGCCTGCTGGCTGACCTGCCAACAAGCCAGGCAGCTAGTCGCTTTGCCTGGCTTCCTTTAAAAACACCAACAAAACCGACCTATTTCAACACAGCATTTCAGTTCTACAAACTCACCATCTTCCAGCAGACTCCTGTCTGATCGGGAGATTTCCAAATGGACCTGTGATGCCAGACAATTACAGCTATAAATGTTTTTATTATGGGATACCACGATACTGTTCTGTAGAAAGACATAGAGAAAAGGAACAGAATAAAGGCCAATGTCCCCTGCTACTAGATGGCACATACGCTGTGTGTGAATGATACCTCCAGGCTCCTAAGCAGACGACTTGTGGGTCTCTTGGGGTGCGAGGGAAAAGGGACAAATAGTTCTGCAAAGATGGGGAGCACACATGCAAACTAGAGGAAAGCAGGAAAATGAACTTTTTTGCGGCTTCACAGGATACCATGTACAGATGTAAAGGTACGTGATACTGTTTTCTACAGCACAACAAGAGGTATATTCAGAGCACTGAATTTAGACACCCAGCCTAGCTGGTTAAGTTATCTGGCTTGCCTCCTTAAACTCCCTTAATAGAGAAGCTCTCCTAGAGGCAATTCAGAACAGGAGCCCGACACAGGCTTGCTGAATTGCTCCTGGAAGCAAGTCTCTCTCTCTCTCCCCCTCTGTTTTTCCATTGACTCCAGAGGGAACCTGGAGAGCCTAGCTGGCTAGCTTAACCAGCCAAGTTGGGTGGCTAATTTTGGGTGGTCTGAACACCTCTGCTTCAGCATGGGGCCTGGATTAGGGTTTGGGCTTTGTCTTTAACATCTGCATTTGCTGAAAAAGTACATCTTCGCTCTTCAGCCTTAATGTTGCTATGCTTTAGATGAAATATATATTTATGTTAGGCATACTTTGTTTTTCACTTGTACACAGGATATGAAAGTGAAAATCTAGAAGCGTGGTGTGTTCAAGAACAGGAGGACAAGGGGTAAGTTGATAAATAACCTGGAAGCGACCAGAAGTTCACATTCACTTTGGGGCATTGCCTCTATCGGAGACTGCATCTTCCTGCCTTCTGAGTCACAGGAGTGAATAATGAATATCAACGAAAGCCCTGAGTGACTGTATGAGCAACATGGTGCTGTTCACTCCTTGTTCACCGTGTTTATAATGAATTCTCTCTAAGTGCATCTGCTCTCTGTCTGGTTTTTGCAGCCTTCCAAATATGAACATGCCTCCCCAGCTTCAGCTTGCATTACTGCATTCCAGCATACTCACTTTGCGTGACATACCAGTTACCTTCAAACAAATTTTGGGCTAAGTTTGGAAAGACTAATTCAAAGGTTGTCGTTTAAAGAAGCTAAATGTTTCACTGCTAGGTATTCTAAAGCTAAGCTCTCACCAAACACCTAGTCAGATGTTTCTTTCAGGCCAATGAAATAACATGCAGCCAGCCAGCTCCTACATTTCCAAAACTGGCCTTCAACAGTGCAGGCTCAGACCAGATTAGGAAGCTGAATCATAAATTATTCCTTAAAAAAATAAGCCAACTCACTTGTCTGTGGTCCTGAGAGCCCAGTCCTTATCACATCAGGGTGAGCTGCCTCTCCTGTGCCACAGGTAACAGCCTAAACCTGGCGTTACCTCCAAGCACTTGGCAGGCGGGAGGAAGAGCACTGGACAGACCAGGTTGTGTGGCCCCAAGCAGGCACTTGGGAGAATGACATGGTCCTGCGTCTGGAGCATTGTTTCTTCCCCAGGTGATGCAGAATCACTAAAAAGGTCATATTTTCGTAGTCCACACCTCTTGCCTCTTCCTGAACAGACAAGCCTGTTAAAGAGAAACACATATTTATCATCAGAGCAATCCAAGCATGAATCTAAAAGGTCAGAGCGTAGATCTGTTGACAAAGATGGAGTTATCGTTACTAACTCATGTTTCAAAGCAGAACCACAAAGATTCTGTATCGTACATGTAACCTTTCCACATCATAGGGGGTGGGGTGGTCGGGTGGGGTGGGAAGACAGAAGAAATGTTTCCCAGTCTCGAAATTAATGCTACTGTTTCTTATAGTTTCCCCCAGCTGAAGGGGCATAAAAGAATCCATATACGCTTGGATTCATGCAGAGAAACATCAGAGAGGAAAAAAAAAAAAAAATTTCCCATGCTCCTGTTGCTTGATTTTCGCTATGCAGAACACAGACCTGCAATTGTGCTATTATATATTCTTCAAATAGGGGTAGGTCTGAAAACATCTGGCCTGGTCACATCACGCTTGGCATGGATGAAAATTCATGTATAAACTCTAATAACCAAGATCTACTGATAGGCAAAAAATGCTGAGATTTTGTTGTGTATACTTTGGAAGAAGTAATTACATTTAGTTATATAATCAGTTACAAAACACAGATTCTCCTCAAAGTAAATGGTAGCTCCATCCATGAAGACTTTTGATGTGTGTTCCAAGAATTTATAACAAATCAGGGCATAAATGGGATTTTCGGTGGTGCAGGTTGGAAATCTTACAAGGAAACAAAATTTCCTTGAAAAAACCACTGCTTTTAAAGACTTTGTTTTTACTGAACTTTTACCAAATCCAAGACTTTGGGCCGCACATGGGTCCTTGGAGAGTTTGTCTGAGGCCAGTGGTCCTCAGAGCCTGGAAGCCCTTGGCCTCAAAGCAGATCACATATGCATCTGCTCCGCAGCCGCATCCCCAGCCCCAGAGCAGACAAGCCTGAGGGTTACCATCCCGCTGCCAGAGCTGCTAAAACATGAGTGCTCCTGGCTCCAAGGCTCATGCACTCAACAGCTCTGCCTTAGGAAAGGGGGCTTTGGAAGCTGCTTGCAACCACCCCGAGAAATTAACGTTTTTGAATACAGGCGAAGCCGGGAGAGCTTCCAGCTTGATTGCAGAAAATTAAATAAAAGTTGGATTCTCATCAGAATCCAAACAAGCTGAATTAAAATAAGAAATTATCCTGCAAGGCTCTGCCTGGTGTGTGGCACTCTCAGTATCAAATATCTTGGTTTCCTCCAGAACTGGAAGCGGTTCTGTCAGCACACAGGGCAAGACTATCAGCTGGTGGTCATTCAAGTCAGAGCGGGCTATTTCTGATATAGGGTATCCTATATATAGATACCCTTATGCCAAGGGTATAACCAGAAAGCTCGTTTTTGGGCCAATTAGTGTCACATAGAAGTAACTTTCCCCGGTCACCTCTGACAAGCTTTAACATATTTACCGTGGTCAGCACTCAAGATCTCACATTCCAGTGCTACAGTGCAAAAACAAGCAATGTAAGAAAGAGATACCAAATCTTCATGTTTCAATCCAAAATTTTGCATCTTTCCTATAACAAAATTCTAAATAATGAATGGCAAAACTTAAACTATTGAAAAGAGAATGTGAAGAAGGAAGAGAAAGGGGGAACCTTGTCTAAACTCTACCACAGGTAGCTCGAGTATCGACAGAAAGACTGTGAGGGATAAAAAGCATGCAGACCCATCTTGTGCTATGTGTCTGCAGGAGTTGGCCTGAAATAGTCTTAATATTCAGTCCTGGAGGCTGACAGCCGGTCAATAGCCGGAAATGTTAGGCTGAGGGATTGGTGGGGAGATTTAGGCCACCTGACATGACCCCTCAAATTCATGTACGAGATTTTAATTCATTTTATTGTGGTTATCCTGAAATTCTGTTTCTTTCATTACTATGGCCTGAAGTCAGTAATACACTTGAAAGCACATGTGTATCTTTAATATAACTTCGAACACTTGAGTAGCCCCATTATCTTCAATGAACATGTGTGAATACTTTCCTGGGGCCTGGGTATGCTCTTACTCACTGGCTCAACAGCGCTGGCCAAAAGAAAAGCCTCACTTTCTTCTTCTTCTTCTTTTTTTTTTTTTAATTAAGTAGAGCATGACAATAAAGATTCTCTAAATGATGTCCCTCATTAACCAATAGAGGCATTCATTTTGATGCAGTCATTATTTCTACTTCATGGCTCCAAATTGAAGCAATGTTGTTCTTGCAACAAAGGTTTAAAAACAATTTCAGTGTTTTACATAGCTCCCCGTGGTGACCTAATGTATCTGGAGCTGTAATACAGAGACGTATTGAAGGTATTGCCTTGTTTTGGTTATTCAGATACATCATTGCACAAGTCCAGAAGGCCTTCTGTCAGGAGATCTTCCTTCATAGGCTTAGGTCCGTGGCAGTCTGTCAGGACTTGGTAGGACTGAAAATTTTGATTGCAGTTATCATATAAATTTCTCCCAGTGCCTTTAACGTTTCTCTCAGAGGCAATGTTTTATGAGCTATCACCTGCAGTTTGGCTGTCTTCAGAGAAATATATGAAAACCCTATTGCCAGCTTCAAGTTTGGAGCCTTATAAATTAATGCAGCAATCCCAAACAATGTGAAAATATCTAATTCAGGAGACACATTTGTAAACAGGACATTCTTCTTTCCTACCAAAGTAATAACAAGTGCATTTTCTTGCTGAATGACCTCCACAAAATGGGCTACATCTATTTATGCAAAGTTAATTCGGTCATAACATTTACTTTTCCTGTTCACAGATGAACAACTTCTTATAAATCAAAATTGAAGCTTTGCCTCATTTCCAGTATGTGATTTTTAAAATACTTCTGGTTAATATCATACTTTTTTTTTCTGAGATTTTATTTTTATGACAGTATTTGCAATGGGAAATTTAATCAATTAAATCAGCTTGTAGATTTTCAGGCATCATGCTTTTCCACATGGCAGGTCTCCACTCTTTTTAATGCTGAAACACAATCTTGAATTTTTATTGAACCTATGTTAAAGCTTTTCAAAGGCCTAAACCCACCAATTTATAAGTATGCATCATGCAGGTAATATCATACTATTGATTTTCACTTGAATGTAAATATATTCAGTGATTCAGTGGATCTGAAGTCTATAATAAAAGGACACTTCATGGGTCAGAGGCAAATTCATGTTACTGTAAAACAGTATAGTATAATCTTGTTTATAAAATTATCTGGCCCTGTTATGAATGTGTTTGTTCTAACTATTGGAAGCCTGTGCCAGAAAATACCTTCTAATTTACACGTTAAATGTATTCACAGATATATACATATTCATACATATATATATGGACATGCATGTATGTATATGTATGTAGCACTGAATACCATTTGAGAAAGTGCCAGTCTATATGGGCCTGCTCTTGGTGCCAAGAAAATAATTAATGTACAGTTGCAATAATTTTCTAAATTATAGTTACAATAATAATACATGGGCTTGAAAAGGGGCCATGGTAATAGTTTTGACACAGTGTGAAGCTATTCTTTTCTCTTTATAGCTCTGTAACAAAGTTACTAAACACATGCATAAATCCCCAATAACCTGAATTGAACTTCAAAATATGTTTAAGGGCTTTGCATAATGGGCCTGGGACTTGAGAGGTCAAAAATGGCACACTTCTACTTCCCAGAAAATACTGATAATTTGACATTTTTCTAGTTTGAAGTGGGGCAAAAAGATGAAAGCATTTTGCAAAATGAACACTCCAGAATTAATTGTTATAGCCAAAGCTATAAATTTGAAAGAGATTTGACAGATAAACCATTATAAAATAGTAATATGTAAATTAAAATTCATCCCTGTAAGGCCAATAGAAATGGAAAAACCAGAACAAAATATATTGATGCCATCCAAGTAAAAAAAAAAAAAAAAAATTCCCCATTTAAACATTTTCTCTTCTCAACACTGTAAAATCAAGATAATCCCCACAAACACTTTCAGTTTCAAAAAAGTACAGATTTCAATCTCATTTTTTCTTGAGCTTTTTTTAAACCAACCAGCCAGTATTATTTGGAGGTTTAATCGTGCAAAACAAACCTATCTATCCTACCTTCAGCATTCCCACAGAGTTTCTATGCCACAGAAGTTGATCTGTGTGTTTCTTTACACAATAACTAGAGCCTGGGATGCACATTTCATGGCTCCAGGTTATGAATCAGTGGCTGGGTATCTTTTATATTGGAGTCCAGGTGAAACCATGCCTAGAAATACTGCATATCATTTTGGGAGTAACTGAATACTTTAAATATATCAGCCCTTTGCAGAGAAAAGCAATGAAAAGATGCACTGTTTGAGTTGGGGAATCATATGGGCTCAAAATTATATATTAAAAAAATATGATTAACCTAACTACCATAAAAGACCTAATTTAAAACAAACCAGGCCTTCTCACAGCAAGGTACTCATCCTACTGTTATTATTTATGCTGCAGTAGTCCCTAGAAACCCTGGGTCCCCGTTGTGCCACGTGCTGCACAAATACAGAGTGATCATACATTTATTTATTTATTGGGCATTAGATTTCCCTGCTCCTGAGTGAACAGGTAAAGCAGTGATTACCAAGGATGCCATATATACCCAGGCAGCCAGCCACAGAAAGTAATTTCAGCCTGAGCCTTTGTTTTAAATAAACACCTGCATTTTCATATGGAGAAAAGCATTTGTTTCACAATGAGCTGTCACAGCATGTTTGCCTGCTAATGAACCAAAAGCTCTTTGAATTCTGTCTCCCATCCTTCCCACACTGCAATTTTGCCAGCCCAGACTATCCCTTTTATTGCTTTTTCTTTTTTTTTTTTCTTGAACAAAACATTCTTGCTTAGCCCTGCAGTAACTTTGTAATTCCCATATTATTTACTGCACTGAAAGGCCATGTCTCCATCCACAAGAGAAAGCAGCAGATCGCTATCACTGCTACGTGCAGACACGTAGTCCCTATTTGATGGTATTTCAGTGGGAAAATATATTTGGTGGCCAGGACAGGGAGCTCAAGACAAGGCTGCTCGTCTCACCCAGGACCATGGCACAGGATACCATGCTCCTCAGAGTCCACATACAACCCAGCCTGATTCCACCAGTAGCTTTACACTCCAGCCTATTGAAACCCCAAAGACTTCCATGGATGAGGCCCTCCTCCGATGTAAGAGTGTCTGGCACATGGCAAAGCACTCCCCGCGCCCCACGTGAGCCAACCCTTGCTTTTAGCATTGTAAAACATGGAGTAAGCCTTCGACTTTCTGTATCGTCTTGAGCCGCGCTCTTGGAGTTTTACACAAGAAAGTCTGTTTTCTTTGGGTTCCTTGATCAAGGACAATCCTTTGACAATTGTGGCATTTAACATTTCTGCTCCCCAGGTTGCTCACTGGGGAGAAGCACACATTGCAAAAGTGATGTTATGCAAGCACAATGTTTTGTTAACCTAGGAAATTTCTCATGGGGCCCATTATATACGAGGAAGAACAACTGAGTCATTTTTAAGTATAGGAATTAAAGCATAAAAATAGCCAAGACATCCTTAGCTTGAGCGCCTGCCCCAAACTCATCCCTCCTCCCATCCCTTCTGCCTTCCCATCAAGCATGGGCTTTCCCCTGCACTCATCAAGAGTGTTTTCCTTGCCTGCGTTATGCTACTGCACACATCTCACCTACATCTTACTTCACGGCAACATGAAAGGGATGCCACCGGCTCTGCCTTCTTGCCCCAGCTTAGCAGAGGAGACAGGTCTGCTTGGGCAGCCCGAGCAGAGCATTGGGGGTGTGTGGGTGAAAAGGGTCTCTTGCACCCAGGACTGGGGCATGGGAATGAGCGAGAATCCTGGGGTGGGGAAGGGGAGGTACTGTGGAGGCTCTCTGCTGCCCAACGATGCGGGGACATGTGGGCACAGGGGTGTCGGTGCTGTCATGGGACATCTTCATGGGGCACCCCCAGTCACCCTCAGCACTTCACAATGGGAAAAGTTCTTTTAAGTTCCTATTTACCTTCCAAATCCTCCTTTCCTGACCATCAGACTCCACAAACCACACGTTGTTTTGGAGCTACACACGCACAACGGGGAAATAAAACGTTCAACAACTGTGTGGCACCTTTTCCAAGACAGGTACTGAGAGCAGGTAAAGGCAGGAGATGGGATGGCTCACCAGCCTGCCCTCTCTCCCTCTTCCCGTTCTTTGCAGGAGCCAGCCAGGCTGTCCTTGGGGGGCTGGCATGCACGTCCTGGGTACGTTAGCACCCAGCAAAACTCCCCTGGAGAGAGGGCAGGGTCACAGCCCTGCCCTACGTTGCAGGGCTAGGCCAGGCAGGCGAAGGGCATGCTGCCTGCTGCCAAAATCCTCACGCTGGCACGGTGGTGCATCACGTCCACCTCCAGCATAGGGCCACCAGCATCACCTCCCCAAAGGGTCACTCCCCAAGCAGCCCTCCGTGGGCCAGCTCGCAAAACCAAATGTGTTTAAGCTGAGACTGTAGTAAGCATGGGCTTTGCTCCTGTAGCAAAGGCTTCCTCTCAGCAAAGCTACCCTCTGTTTTGTCAGCCGCTCCTTGAAACTAAAAGCACTTCATAAAAAAGTAATATAGAAGAATATAGCAAGCAAGAAATGCCTAAGTGCTGCACATCACGTTCCCTCCGAGGCTAGACTGCTGTTCCACCGTGCTGACTGAGGGATCAGAAAAAATCCCCGTATTAATGTTAAAGAGAGGGAGAGGGAGGTGCTTTTGGCTGGGAGGCAGAGGTTGCAGGGCTGTAACTCAGTCCTCCTGCTGCCCTGCTGCCAGCCCAGCCAGCGAGTTACCCCTGCCCCGCTCTCCCAGGGTCCGCTCTCTGCCTTCCCTTCCAAGTCCTTCAGGCAGACCCAAAACACAGGGATGCCAAGCATGGCCGAGGCTTTGAAACTCCTCCTCTGCGGAGGTAAGAAAAAAAGTAGAATATTTCCTTTAATCCTCGCCATGACCCAAATAGAATTATGCCAGTTTACAACAGATGAGTTTTAACGCAGAAGAAGGAAAATAAAACAAAACAGAGATATCTGATACAAGTTCTCAGCTGGAGGTCTTTTAGACACTTACTGCCATTTTTACTCTACCACACACCCGTTTTACACTTCCAGGAATACCATGCAGCTAATACTAACAGCAAATAGTGTACCATTCCCACAGCACAGTTTAACCAATAAGTTAAGTAAGAATCTTCCTTGCTTTGAACTGTGGCTGAATTTAACCCTTGGATGTCGATGTCAGATTAAATTTTTAAAAAGGAGAATTCTTTATTTGCAACTAGATACACTGAGGCTCACCAGGATTGAAAGGACCAGAGTGGTTTTCTTGCTGCTTGATGAAAGGGAATCAGCAGGCCAAAAGACCATTTTTAAACTGTCTTGAAAGACAAACTTAAAAGAAATACTCTATAACCGGAGGGAGAGGTGGTAGGGTGGGATAGGATTTTCTTCTCCTGTTTATTAAAAAACACACCTTGGGCACCATTCTAATCTGATTTAAGCATCACGTGAGGTGTATTTATTACATGGGAAAATTGCCTCAGTGCTTTCACTGACACAGTTTGGACCCAGCCTGCAAAAGTTACTCTGTATGCAGAGGACTCCCCAGCACACAGAGATGAAGCATAGGGGAAGGAAGAGCAGCCAAGAAGTAAAAAGATAATATCTCAGGGAAAGCCATCTGAAAAATAGCAGAACATGGCTTGAGGCTTAGTGAGCAAGGATGTCCTCCTCCGGAAAGCTGCAGAGCAGTGGGCACCAAGAAGGGTGGGACCACTGGTAGAGAGGAAGGGAGAGGATGAGGAGAAACCAGTGGGGTCTGGAAGGTCTTGGAGCCACGCCATAAAACTGAGCAAATTGTAGTCAGCAAAATAACACGTGAAACAGCCAGCCATTCCTGAATGTGCCGAATCGTGCTACTGTATGGTTCCAAGGCTTATAGCCTGCAGGAACAGAAACCCCAGAACAAGGGATAAGCAGCAAGACACTGGTCTTCCAGCTAGAGCAAGGAGCATCTATGGGTCCCCAGGGCTATGGGACACCCACTTCACACTAAAGGCAACTGGGAAACAACTCATGGGAGTAGGCAGTGAATAAAAGCACCTGATGATAACAGCAGTGGGGAGCAGCTAGCTAAAGCACCTCACGGGTGCAGCGAGCAGAGGAGAGCAGCCTCACACCGCAGGGTTAACAGTCACTTGGTGAGGGCTCCCTCCACGCAGCCGAATCCGGGCTACACTACGATGGAGCTACAAGACTTGACATCAACACATCGTGTGCATGGGATGAGGGAGGCAGTGCGAGAGAAACAGCCAGGGTCTCATGTAATCAGTAATCTTTGCTCCAAAAGGAGGACTTATTATTTAAAAATAGCCAGTTTTCTGGGCAACAGCCCAGGGCAATACTTTGCTAGAGGTTTGTAGAAACCAAATCCAGCCTTTTCCTTTTGCTGCCAGCCAAAGGCATTGCAATAGGCTCCCCATATATATCACAGTTATTCCTCTCTCCAAGTAACACAGTTTGTAAAATCATCCCAGATGTCTCCAGGGTTAAATCCCAACCTCTCACAGTAGATCAGTCAATTATCAAAAGACTTCAGCGGGTCCAGGATAGCACTGCAACCTTAACAGTAAGTCTAGAATTACTGTTTTGAAACTGAAGTGTACTCCAGGTCCTTATAAACAGACACACTTCCTCTGGAAAACTCTCCCTACGAACCTCTGTGCTGCATGGAAAAGCATGTTTAGCCCAGTCTCATCCTTACGTACAGCTGGAACAAGTCTTCCGCAGTGTCAGAGACCCGTTGCGTGGAAGCTGGAGGTGGAGAGGCTGAGGTTATGCCTACAGAAGCCAACGAAGGAGGGGCATGATGCACGTGCAGGCAAAAAATATCACAGAAGTGTGATTAATTATCAATATTCACCAAAGCTCCTGGGAGCCCAGTGGGAGTTTGGACCCCAGAGTGCTGAGCACTGACCGCACAAAGCTGTGTCCCTGCAAGGCGATGGGGTGCTACATAGAAATCCCTGAGGCGTTAGAAACCAAACACGCTCTGAAAGTGGCAGCATCCTCTCAGTCAATCACTGAACAACTTGATTACCTTGGGCAAGGTACACTGTTAATGTGGGATCCTGCAGCCCTGTCTCTGCCACACCAGCTGCTGAAGCCCTTGCCGGGGTGCCCAGCCTGGAAAACAGCTGGCAGGAGCAATGTCTTAGACTGCAACATTTGGATTTTTCTCCAGTTTCACCCCCTCTGCCCAAGTCTACAGTCCTGTAGCATAGCTGGCAGAGGACGATCCCCTTGGATAGCCTGAGCTAGAGCAGCTCAGATGAGGACAGACTTTCTGCTCCCTGCTGTTGTATTAAGCAACAGTATTAATATCAGAGTAGGTGCGATGAGGACATGACATCTATCAGAATTCATTCTAAAATTGGCCAAGTTGTTCTGGAGCTTGGTTATGTACTGTAGACTGTATTGGATTTATTATTAGTAGGCTTGCTACACCATTATTGTCTATTTTTCAGGATCAAAACAGATAATCTACACTACGGTATGGAAATCCCTCATTCCAGGCCATGGAAAGCAATTTAAATAAGTAAGACTATAATGGCAGCAGCATTTTGTCAGTCACTGACATAAAAACCAACTCCTGCCTACTACATCCTCAAAGAGATCATCTGTTTCCTTAAATTAGGTGTAAAATGTTTAGTCCGTGCCACATTAGGACATGGGCTTCCTACTTCAGGGATAGAAATCCACAGTCAAGTCTACAGATGACCAAAGCACCACCTAAACATTGGCAAGCAGATCATTATGCAGAAGATACTGATGACCTTATCGGTTGCCAAGTTCTAGTCCTGTAGATACCTCCCAAAGGTGAATTCAGGGCAATTATTTATGCAAAAACATTGTTCTTGCTTCAGAAGTCATACATAGACAGAGGAAATCATGGAAAAGTCAGTTAGGAAGGGGCCTCAAGAAGATTTCTGCATTTCCTCCTGCATTGAGGAAGAATCCTGTATACCCAGCTGTCCTGGTCCTTGGCTCTGTGACTGAGAGAAATGCATATTAGTATGAAAGAAAACACATATTGACTTTTTATGTTAACAGGTTACTTCTTATAAAGCTACATGGCCCAGAAGGGCAGATTGCGGTTGCAGCAGCTGGGTATATTATTAATTATATCTTTGGCTGCAGCTTAAAGGATGCATTGTATCTCACAGGTCAGACTTTCCTGCTGCCAGTGCCATCAAAGAATTTGTAATTGACTCCATAATTCACTTAAATTTTTCTGGCAAAACACTGCATTGAGAACTACCTGACACTTCTTCCTACATAAGTTCCTTACAGCATACATGGTAATAATGACTTATTTAACGCTTGCACACTTTTTTTTTTTCTATGCATAGAACATCCATTGAAATCCAGACTAGTTTTTTATCCATAGAAAACAACTATTTTATATTTCACATGGAATTCATTGTGACTGCAAAGAAATCCTGGAAGAAAGCAGCAATGCAGAGACACTTGCAACTCAACGTTCCTTCTTTCTTGCAATACGAAATTAATGATTTATTATGAAACTGGTTCTGTCTCAGCTAATCTGACTGTCAGGAGGAGAACAGTGCCTTCCAGTCTGCCCTGTCCCATCCCTATTTATGTAGTCCAAATAGCCAAATTACACAGGGAAAGACGTATGTTTTCCGCAGCTACTGTAGATAACTCCCTCACGAGCTGTTTACTGCTCCACCAGGCAGTTTGGTGGTATATGTTGTGGTACAAGTTCCACGAACTAGTCTGAACACTTAATGGCAGAACTGCATGAAAAAGAAAAGGGAAGAAATGTAATAAAGACAAGGAATAGTAATTAAAAAATAAATTCATACACGATAGTCCAAATGCACGTTACTGTTCTTTCCAGTCAAAGCTGAATGAATTTTCTTCAGACTCTTCTCCTCAAACACAAACAAGTGTTCCCCTTCTGATCAGAATCAAGTACACTTAACACCATAGCAGGGCTTTACTTAGTTTCAGAGGAGGTTACATGACTATAGAAATAGAAATTACGGCTCCACTATGGAAGCGCTCATTCTCAAGGCTACTGTTGCCTTTCCAAAACATTGCAGGAAAGTGGTCATGCAATGGGAAGCTAAACTTGCAAACACTATGTCAGATGTGGCTCTGACAAAATGTTAATTCATTTCTGCTGATTGGTTTGCTATCTCAGCCTCAGCTACTATATCAGGTCCTGGAATGACAACATGGATCATGAAGAATTGTCAGTCACCATTACCTCTAATATAAGGAATATTTAAGAGAGCTATGAATGCCTCCCACTCTCTGTGGGATAAGTGCTTCATAAGATTGGTTCCCTGAGCTGGAGGATGAAAGAAGTCTGTTTTGAGGTGACTCTGCTCCACAATATCTCTGTATAGCATTTCTGTTTTATAGGGAAGAAATAAAAGCTTGTTAAAAGAAGGTGACTTGCCTGAAGTTGCACAGTGGTAAAAATAAAATCCTGATGTCACAAATCCTGGTACAACAGGAACCTTTGCATAATACCAACCCACTTCATCTCCAGTTCAACAATTTCAGCAGCAAGATACTGTACTTGGGCTTTATGAGATACTGGCTCCTTACATTTCCTTCAGATGAGGAAAAAATGCCACGGTCTAGCCCTGAAAATACTCAACCTTCCCCACCACCTGCTACCCTCCTACAAACCTACATTAGCACTGAATACACGAGGTTAAAGATTTGCAACTAAATTGATTTGCAGCCTCCTAACATTTTTTTTAGTGGTGGTTTAGCCTTCTGATGATTGAAATTTCACTTTATTGACAGTACCTTGCTTGCTTATTTACCTGTCATTGATCCCCTCAGAAGTAGCTCACAGGCCATGAGGGCTCTGCCAAACGTAGACTGAAACCACTTCTCTGGAGAACTGCTTGTCAAGTGATTTTGTGCACCGGTCTTTTACACCACAACATAAATCCTACAATAAATCTAAACCAAACTTCGTATACAAGCAGACCAGCTTACTTCCAGAATTTATTACTTCCTATCTTATCATATCTTCACTACCTTTGATTTATGTAGCACTTGTCATCCATAAGGGCTTTAGGCTCTTATTCCAAAATGCTTCTGGGTCTGCTGCTGACATGCCTGCTCTCCCAGGACAAAAACCAGAGCAACCCTTTCTCCTCAAACCCTACCACACAGAAAAAAAGTATTGCTCTCTACTAAGGTCGCTGATCACAAAGCCATACTTCAAAACAGCAAATATAGCCAAATTATGTCTGTTAAAGGCTCATATAAACTACAAAGTAGTAACTAGTAAGGAAGCTTTCTGTGCTGATACCTTAAATGTCTTAATTACCTTTTTCTCCCTAACACAGACTGCTGCAGAAGGATGTCTCTGCAGGACTTTCCTCAGAGAGGCAGCAAATCTCCTCTGTTTTCATCCACTGCTGAAATGCAGCAGCCACGTTTGGGGAGAACCAAGCTCCTAGGCATCGTTTGTATGACCATCATTCTCAGCCCTGCACCAGCTCCTTGAGCAACCCTGAGCAAAAAAAAAAAGAAACAACAAAACAAGAACAAAAAAAGACACTTCTTGTCCCACCGTCTGTATTTCATCTGCAAGATAAAGAAAATAGTAACTTCTTATCAATGTAAAATGTCTGAAGTTCAACAAGGAGACCTGCAGTTCTATACAGACAGTATCACAGGCTGCTGAACAGCTATTGCTGGCTACTCACAATAAAGCAAAACTACTCTGTGAGAAAAGCCAAAAATAATTGTAAGAACTAAAAGTATATATATCAATATGAATATAATAAGTATGCATGACTTTTTTTTATTTTTAATTTAAAAAAAAGCAAATTGTAATTACTTGATGTTTGGATTTTGCTCAGGAAATGAGGAAAACTTCATTTCATTGTTTTTCCCCCTCTAAAGACATGCTTATTTTGGAAAAGAACAGGTAAAACGGAGAATCTGCTGCATGCTGAGCAAGAGTCTCATCCCTTTGACATTTCGTCTTCTTCTATAGTGGTACTTCCCCTTGTAATAAAAATACCACGGTCTCTCTTCAGCTTTGAGATCCCACACGTCAGGTCTGGCTGAGCAGCTGCCAGTCCACCAGACACCCCTGGCACATGGCGACCTCCAGCGAGGGTATGGAACTGCCCGTAACAGAGTGGCATGTCCCTTTGAGCAAGGCTCCTCCTAGGGCAAAGCACTGCCAGGAGGCACGTGCTCCTAATGGCAGGTCCAGCTGGTGGCTCTTCCACCAGAGCAGGGCCTTGTGAGCTCCTCCCATGGGCAGATGGGGAGAGGGGTGCCTTCCCGCCCTCCTACAAGTCACTTGCAACATCTGGCACAGAAGAGGAAAAAAGGAAACAAGTCTTAAAAACATAACTCAAGTCTGAATTGCAACCTTGCTTCAGGTAAGCACCTGGATGTCTATGTCTATCCAAACTATCCAGATCTCTTGGGTTTGTAGCAAATGGGCTGTGAACTTTCCGAGACAATTGCAGGGAGTGTAAGAAGCAGCCCAAAGTTGTTTTTCCTGAATCCCTACATATGTAGAAGTTCAGGAGGCAGGTGGAGGTTCATTTGGTGCACTGCCTGCCTTAAAAAAAAAAAAAAAAAAAAAGTCTGCCTCTCCTTTTTTTCCCTCCTCCTTCCACTTTTTTTTCTCCCCTCAGTTTGGTGCCTTATGTTGACATTTGAACTCCTGTGCAGTGAGTGTAAACGTGCCCCTGCAATCTGGTAGCACTGTACATCCACTTCGAACAAGCATAAATTATTTAGCAGGGTTCCAGACAGCAGCAATCAGGCCAACACCATCCACCCTCTCACGAAGATGTTGCTTTTTGCTTTTGTCTTGTTCACTTAATCTGAAAGGTCACTGCAACTGGAAGCATATGTTTATTCTTTTATATGGAAAATATAATACTACTTATTTCCTCCCCGAGAAGCCAGAAATGCTGGAACAACCATTTCTTTCACGGAATTACTGCACTTCTGTTTCTCATCCTGTCTGGAACCTAGAATTTCAAAAGGACATAAAATAATGGAAAAGTTATGACGAACATTTCTGGAAAGTAAAAAAGGAAAAAATTGATTTGAGTTGTCTCTAAAGGTAAAAATTACTATGCATTTAAAATCAGTTCATCCACCTTGCCTGACTTTGCGGTCCCAGAGGCTGTCATTCAGAGCAATCACTAAGGCTTCACAATCAGCCCTTTCGAAAGGATGCATTTTTTTGATCAGCTTTGACTTATCACTGCAAAGTGGTAAAGAAATAAATCTATATTAACGGCATATGCTGGTACAGTTAATCCATCCCTTACTTTTAATTTGAGCTGTCAGAGTTTTGTGGCAGAGCTGTAAGCAGTTCTATAAATTCTGTATTTCTGCAGTTCTTCCCTGTGGATCCACCTATTTCCTTTGCCAGAACTGAAACGAAGCTCAGCTGCTAACGCAGCAACTGCATAGGTCTGTGGAACAAAATTTCCTGGTGTGTGACAAGAAAACAATGTTTGATTCATTAGTGAGGTGAAAATGCAGAAAAAAACCAGACTTTGCACCAGAACTGCAGTTCTGCAAACTGCGATTTGGATTTCTGAAATCTGTTCTGCATAGTTTGAGCTTTAACTTATTTTAGCTCTGAGTCTCCCATGGGGGCATTTCTGGTTATTTTGAGGATTCCTGATGGGTAATAGCCTTGGCATTGCCCTGGTTTCTATATTACTCAGTGACCAGGAGCCTCACTATTGAAAAGCTTTTTGCTTCCACAAAAATAGAAGCAGTATTTGATGCATGTGATACCTGGAGACCAAGGGTGAAACTTGGCACTCGTGGGTCTTCATGGAGTTTTGCTCTCAGTCTTATCCATGCGATCAACAACATTCCTACTCAGGAGTGATGGGTGCAAGGAATGAAAGGCATGAGGAAAAGTCTTTATAAAGAATAAAATAAATAGGCCAAGTTTTGCTCTTACACATGACTTCTAGTATGCCAGAAAAAAAAGGCTTCTCCAGACATACTCAGACTAGTGTAATGAAGATAAATGAAAATATGTTTTATTTAGCCTTTCATCTTTGGGGTTTTTTCAATTAAAAGCTTAAAAAGATAAATTCTTCCAGACAAAGAAATTATTCCTCATTAAAATGCAATAGATCTCTTGCAGTAGTACCTGAGGTATGCCTGCTATATTCTTACAGAACAGATTCCTCTTTCTTTTTCTTGTACAGCATTTTACTCTACAAACTATGCACTGAAAATGGGCATGATATGAAGGGCTGGATGCTAGCTGGGTGCATGGCAACACCAGAACTAGAACAAAAAGCTCAGGTAACTACATATGCATTGTAAGCAGTCTGTTTTTTAACCTGTGGCAAGAGCTTGCAGAGCAAGTACCTAAATTCAGTCTGAAGAGGAGTGGCAATGTACTTAACCACCAAGTCAGAAACCACTAGATAGATCAGTACATTGTAAAGATATTGTCAGTGGTGAATGAGGCTTTCTATTTCCTTTTTTTTTTTTTTAAACTATGGATGCCATTATGGGAGAAAGGTTTCTTCCTCCACTGGAATTACCCCCCAAAATATAATCTGTCTTTATTCATTATTTTTACATTTTTCTTAATAAAGAGGTGATCTACAATTTCTTCTTTTATATTTTTCATCCAAAGAAAATCACTTACAAGCCACGAAGAAATGACCTTCGAGCTCCATAAATCAGTATGACAGGTGATTCAATCAGCCACATGCCTTCTCTGATTTAAGCAGCTGCTGACTCCCATAGAGCACGCTGAGTGCAGGTCCCAGTGGCCCTGCAAGTGATGAAGAAAGCAGCAGGTCTGCACTTTTAAAACCACTGAAGCCTGGCTGAGGAAATCACTGACACAAGTGAAATAAAAGGGACTGAATATTTAATTTGCATGAGCTGCTGGCACCGCACACACCTCTGCATCACATTTTCTCACTCTGCATGCTCTGTCAGTATCGCTAGAGAAACTGCAACCTCAATGTGGATTTTGTTCCTATGAAGTGATACGTGAGTCCATGCCTGCAATTTTTGTGTACTTCCCAGACATGCACTTCATGAACTTTAAAAGAAGAACTACAACAAGTGTAGGGGAAATACTTTTTAATCTCAGATGGGAGAAGCAGAACTGGACAGGCTGCCAAGTGCTGAAAGGAGACCTTCACCTGGTGGGCCAAATTCTCCTTAAATTCAGAGTGGCTCATTACATCAGAATGACTGACAACTGAATTTTTATGGCATTGCTTTGGATTTATTCAGATAGATATAATAAGAGGGTTCAACAGCGTTGCTGGTGTCTAAGCCAAAATATGGTTTATGCCTGCAACCAAAAATACATAGTTCATCTACTCAGGTAGTCCATATTTTTCTCCTCACTTAAAATTTATTTGCACATTGCTACCTCAAAATACCCTGCAAATTCAACAGTTCACAGTGCTTTTCCAGAACTGAAACCTCACCTCTCTTATCTTTAATCCTTCAGGCCACCAAGGGAAGCACAAAGAAAGATTCATGAAGCTTTCCTATGAAAGCTGAAAAGTCCCATCTTTGAAAGCAAGTTCTCAATATGCTCCTAAGTTTGTAAAAATCTACTTTGAACAAGTATTTTACAAGCCTTGGGGACTGGCAGGTTTCATGCAATTACTTAGAATCAAGTCTCTGAGTCTCAGTACTGTTTTTTTAATAAAGGACATTGTACAGATTAATTCACTGAAAGGAAATGAAAACGTGGAAGAAAAACCAGAAGAGTGTCAGCCTTATTTTCATAAAACTAGTAAAATTCACCTATTTCTTAGGGGAAAAGCAGTGGAAAGGCTCTTAAATGTATATGGAGTAATTCCCCTAGATCCTGGAACATAAGATCTGACATACTGCCTCAGCCGAAAGATCCGTCTAGCCTAGTGTCCTGTTTTAAAAGTACAAACAGTGGAAGCTCAGGGTAAAAGACCCATGAAATATAACAGATATTTATATAAAGTATTTGTCACAAAGTAATTGTAATCACAATGCCCTCTTAGCTAGTAGCAAATTAGTGCTTCAGGGGGCATGTGTAGATTGCATCCTGGTCCACAGCATTTGGTAATCACTAATAGGCCTACCTTTCATGGACTTGTAAAATAATTTTTTAAAAAAATTGTTTATAGTTCTGGACTTCAATACATCCTGCAGCAATGAGTTATGAGAATACTATCACAAGTTTTGTGGAAGAAAAAAAAAAAAAGACATTCTTCACTTTTGTCTAAAGCTGCTGCACCATAATTTCACTACAAGCTTTTTAGCTTAATACAGAAATATTGAACTATGAAAATGGTTAAGGAATCCACCATTCATTTTCTCTGAACTGTACACGAATTCACATACCTGTTTCGCCACATCATCTCTTTTACCAAACCTTAAAAGTCCTACTCTATTTACTCTTCCTTGTACTGAAGACATCTCATACCTGGGATAACCCGTGTTACACTTTGTCATGGTTTAACCCCAGATGGCATCTAAGCACCACGCAGCCGCTCACTCACTCCCCCCTGGTGGGATGGGGGAGAGAATCATTTAAAAAAAAAAAAAAAAAAAAAGTAAAACTCATGGGTTGAGATAAAGGTAGTTTAATAGGACAGAAAAGGAAGGGAAAATAATACTAAAAATACTACTACTACTAGAATATACAAAACAAGTGATGCACAATACATTTGCTCACCACCCACTGACCAATGCCCAGCCAATCCCCGAGCTGTGGTGCCCCCTGGCCAACTCTGCCCAGTTTATATACTGGGCATGACGTCACACGGTATGGAATACCTCTTTGGCCAGTTTGGGTCAGCTGCCCTTGCTGTGTCCCCTCCCAACTTCTTGTGCCCCTCCAGCCTCTGCTGGAAGGGCAGTATGAGAAGCTGTAAAGTCCTTGACTTAGTATAAACACTGCTTAACAACAACTAAAAACATCAGTGTGTTATCAACATTCCTAAATCCAAAACACAGCACTATACCAGCTACTTGGAAGAAAATTAACTTTATTCCAGCTGAAACCAGGACACACTTGTCCATATTTATTCCAGTTCTGCTGCCTATTTGAGTTGGGTTGGCCCAGAATTGCATGCAGCTGCCAAGTTCTAAGCACCGCATGGCTTTATCTATACAATGACGTAATTTTATGTCTTCCTTTTGTTAACAGAAAGTAAACAGACCTATACACACACATACAGAAGAAGGGACAGCCTTGCCTCAGGTGGCTGCACCCCAGCCACCCATGCCTTACCTTGCCACCTCCTGTCTCACTGCCTCAGCACATAGCCACTGTCCTGACCAAGTGGCAGCTCCTCTGCTAGGGCTCCGCAGTTGCACCAAATTCAAGCATTAGGATGTGCCCACTACACGAAGCATGCACATTTCACCTAGAAAGAACAGCTGATTTTTCATGGCGTGGCTCCTTTTGCCCTCTCTTCCACACATGGTTTTGATTGAGGCTTAATTTGGGGAAGTTTTGTAGCTAATGCTACAAAGGAAATCAGACTGATTTACTGCAATGGTCCTTTTTGGCCTTGAAATGGAAAACAACTGTGGTGCAGAGAAAATTGGAAGGACACACTCCCCCACCCTCAGGAGGGAAAAAGAGAAAAGGAAGGAAAGGTCTCTAATACCTTTCTCTTATGAATTGCTTTCCTTCCACTCACCATGTTTTCCATCATCGTTATTTTTCCATGGATTTGCTCTCTCTGATACCTTATTGTCATCTTTCCTCCCTCAAATAAGCCAATTAGGCATGTTCATCTTCAAAAGCTAGCTGGCAGAGGTGCAAAACACCACCAACACAGACATGATCATTAATAATGAGCAATGGCGAGCACGGTTTCATGCTTTTCTGCTTTAATTCCAGTGCATCAGCTGTATTCATGTGCGTTGTTTAAACTTTAGCCCACAAAATGATCCAGAGTTTAGAGGAACAGAAGCCCAGTCCTCATTGTTTTAAGCAGGCTTCTAGTGTCCTCCAAAGTCATGGCTTTCTACTGGATCCTCAGCCGGCAGTGGGGAACATGCAGATATGAAGAGCAAAATATTGAAATGAATATCGGTCCTTCATTTGGGAGAAGAGATTCTCACCTGCAGTACATAGCTTGGGCAAGAAATCCTTGAAACTAATCTTACCTCGGACAGGTTGCATGACTACACTATTTCATGCTATTTTTACTTGGACAAAATGAGTATAAAGCACATACCAAAAGACATGGAAAATATTTAGGAAGAGAACATGGAGCAAGCCTCAAAGCTACTTCTTTGTCAACCTTAATCCCCAAAGACAAGATGAGTTTAAAGCTTGGAAGGATAGAGACTTCTGGCTGGATTTTAAAAAAAAAAAAAAAAAAAAAGGGAGAGAGAAGGGATTTATGGTACCTTTGCACTTAATTCCATCTGAACCTTAGACAATAAATAATTCTTGATTATTCCGTTTTAGTAGTTCGAAAACAGATTAAAGGCTACATTCTTAGTTGGAGCAAATTAGTTTTATGAATGTGAATACAGGCTTGCATAAGGCAAGGACCAGAGCTTTATATTTTTCTAGATGCATAGTGGATTTGCTTATTTTCATTTTAAGCCAAAGAACGGAATAATTTGGGGGGGAATCATGAACGGATTAAAGGAAAAACATAACATGGGAGCTTGTGCCAATGCTCCAGCTGCTCTGAAATGACGAGTTCTCCAGGCTGAAGCTACAGTGAAACATTTCTGTCTATCCCTTCATCTGCTTCAAGGATTCCCAAAGAAATACTTCGCCACATTCCAAAACCTCAGTCATTTGTCCTGTATTGCTTCATTTCTTGGAATATTTTTGAAAACTCTCTCTCTCTCATAAAGCAAGACTGAGGAAATGAGCACATGAAAAAGAGAAGATATTTCCAAGGACTTAAATCACCAAATTATTCTTAGAATCATGGAGGTGACAAAGACTTTGTTTTTTCCATAAAATCTGTAAAATGTTAGTCACAAAAAAATTCTAGTAACGTTAATGGCATAATGAACTGTCCAGGCATGGTACTTTTTCTCTCTTTTTTTTTTTTTTTTAACTAGCAAGATCCACAGTAAGGAAGTAGATACACACAGAAGGAGATAACCTTGTGTCTCCAAGACCCCTGCTATGCATTGTATTTAGATGCCTCTACCCTCTACGATAAGTTATGAAACACCTAATTATCACAGATTTGCAATTCGTTTGAGATGGAAATGCCTGTTGCAAATGGGAAGCTGAGACACAGCTAAAGCCTGGAAAAGGTATGTAGGAGCTTAAATCCCCTTGAAATGAGTTATTTCATTATGTAATCTTTCTGTTGATCTCTGACTGGCAGTAACAAGAGAGGAACTCAAATGTGAGGAGTCACTAATAACCATTGGCTCCAGCATCTTCCTACAAACCTGGGAAAAATAAACCTTTCAGTGCTCAGATGAGCTAATCTTTCTCACTTGCAAAGGATATATGGGGCAGCTGTACAAAGGATGCTTTAAGAAACAACAGAAAAGGACAAGAGGAAAACAGATAACATGCAATACCAGCTGCACCTTTTCCAAAGTATAACAATAAACACGTGAATGTCCCTCTGATTTTCTGC
Source organism: Harpia harpyja (assembly GCF_026419915.1). Lineage (NCBI taxonomy): Eukaryota > Metazoa > Chordata > Aves > Accipitriformes > Accipitridae > Harpia > Harpia harpyja. The sequence goes on along the minus strand of NC_068940.1, from coordinate 57,371,619 downwards.
TGAGGACTGGCTAGGACAGCTGGCTACTTGGCCTCATGCAGGAACATCTCACTCACAGCTGGAGGGTGTCAGGTCACCATTATGTCACATCATGGGACCTCAGCCCCAGCCCACCCTACGTAGCTGCTCCTCCTCTGCTGATCACTCTAGTTAATCTCCCACTCCTCTGCTCTTCCTGCTCTTCAGGAGAAGTAGAACAAAGACTAAGGACAACCATTTCAAAGAGGTAACATTTTACAAAAACTTTCTCTCCTTTTTTTAGGCTCCAATTTTTGCACTCCAAAGGTGCAAATTATTGCCCTGCATTAAGATGACTCCAGCACTGCTTAGAAGTAGTTACCTGACTCATTTTCACACTGGATAAAATTGCTCTATTTTAGGATGTGCTTATAATTATAACAGAAATGCTCCCAAATATGATAACACAAACAAATACAAATCAGACACTTAAGGCCTATCCATTATTTTTATTCATGCCCACTCCTCTCAACAAGACATCATCTGAACTCTTTCTGCACTCCAGGCATCAGAAAACCAAACATTGGACTACTTTTTCCACCTGAAACATGCCTTTCACCAAAGTAAAGGCAGCAGATGGAAGTGCAAAATGTGAGCTACATATTCCCTTCCTCTGCAAGTGTAAACAGCTTGTTCTGCTGCCTGGTAAGTCAGGTAGATCTTTTTTCTGCTAAGCAAAAAAATTAATTATCTCTTTCATTATTTGAAAGAAAAGTATCTTTATCACATTGTCAAAAGCAAATATTTCCAGACATGTGATCATGAGTCTTATAGCAGGGTTTGTGTGGAAAACAGGAATGATCCTGCAATCTTAATTTCTCAGGCACCTTGAGGATTATCTTTTCCATTCTTGGTCTCTGCCCACAAACACAAGCACAGCTCAATCAGCTGATAAACAGTGTAATAAGGATGAAAAAGAGACAATAGTCTCACAAATTAATCCAACCACACATTGTTAAGAAGAAAAAACTGATGGTTTAGCTTGACTTGGATTTAATCCTCATTAATGTCTTTATTTGGTTTGGATGCAGTAAGAAGCAGGAACATGGAAACAAGGGGAGTGCTGGGGTGATTCTGATCACTATTCTCATTAGAAATGGAAAAGTTCACTTTTGAAGATGGATATTTGGGGCATCAATAGACAGCATATAATAAAGCATGCTTTTCAGAGTTGGATTAAAGGTGCTAACAGTAATTCTGCTCTTTTGTGTGGCATGCCAAAAATCTGTATTTCTCTGAAATTTTAAATACATTATGCTAATCCATTTTAAGGAGGCTTATGTTTCTCTGTTTAAAAGCTCATGCAGGATACTTTTTCTATTTTTCTTTCATCCCTTTAAAAAACTTGAGAAACAGGGGGCAAAGAGTGACAGTAAATACCATCCATGAAAGCTCAAATGATCAGGAAACAGAGTTTTTTCAATCACATCCAGGCTTCTGGAAGTGTATGTAAATCTATTTATTTCAATACAATCACTGTCAAACTTGCTATACTTCTAAAATTCAGAGCCTTATTTTGGGACTTTTCAGGCCCAAGTCAATTTTAAAAGCCTCGTATCAGTTTGAGAAATCTTGGCCTGAAGCAATATTAGCTATTTAATCCTCCGAACATCTCAGAGATGGATGGTTACATGTAAGGTCTTCTGGCTTTAGGGAGGGGGAAAGCAGGGACAGAACATAAAACAACAGGCCCATAGGTAGGTGGTAATTCAGACCACCAGTCCACGGGCCTTGTCCTGTGGAGTTAGTGCCAGCTAAGGGAGTTCCCAGCCTTGCTCCATACTGTCACTCTTCCCAACTCGAGCATGCACGGGTTGGGATCAGGAACCGCAACAATGAACCATACTGCAAAAGAATAAGGGGAGTTTATTCTAGCCCCTCTCTGAGTTGCAACTGGTTTACAACTGAGAAAACAAATGTGTGCATGTGAGAGGAGGAAGGACAATGTGGGAAGAAGGAGCTGGGATCAGCGATGACAGAAGGGAACAGTTTAGGCCACCATTACTTCCAAACAAAAGCTCTGAGCTGGCAGAGCCAGGGGGAGAACATGTAACTTCCTGGCATTTAATCCCAGAGGCTTGGGTGATACAGGTCACTTCTTGTTTCTCCCAGTTTACCACCTGAGCTTCCTACTCAGTTCCTAAGATCACCCTCAAACACTAAAATTTCTCTTCTAGCTTTCCTGTACACAGTTCTTCTCATTTTCACCAATGACATCCAGAGGAAGTCTAAAAAAGGTGCCACAGAGCTTAAGAAAGAACAGCTTCGTGGAAGGAAGAGAAAAATTGCCCTTTCATGTGGCAATTTGTACATGGATAATAGTACACAGTGTTCATCAGCCACACTCCAGAGTTTGTGAATCAAGTAAACCGGGGCCAGGTCCTGACTGAATCTGGGCTGAATTTCCAGTGATCTCACCCACTTTCCATGGACTCCACAACAAGGTTTATGCATTATTTCAGTATGGTCTGGCTAGATACAGTGAAGTTAGAAGCAAGTGGTGTCAGCAGATGGATTTTATTTTGGTTTTAAGTTAGGAAATATCTTAATGCATTGAAGTCATGAATGCTCCAAGGTGCATGCCATCCCATGAGCCTCAAACTCAGATTTTTATGTAAGAAATGCTGGAACACTAATTACTACAATATTTGGATGGCCTGTTTTCTCATGCTATAAAACACAAAAGGCCCACCCAAAATTATCAAATAGGTGTGCAGTATTGCTTCGGGCTGAGGGGAAAGGGGGTGTGTGTGTGTGTGTGTATATATATAACTCAGCTAAATGATGAGTAAGAGGGTAATTGGCCTATAGGAGGAGTTAGTAAATATAAAAAATAAGATACAGCTAACAGCAGCTGATAAAGTTAAAATGTTGCCTAAAGGGAGTAAGGAACAACACCTCTCAGATCATAAGTCTCTGGAAGATGACAGTGGATGGTCTTCCATACTAGTACAGTGGTAATCACTAAAAGGTCTGTATTTACTAATAGTTATAAGAGTTTCCATGAGTCTTTTGTACCTGAATAAATGCAAGAAGATGACATGTAAGATGCACACACCTACTAACAGCCATAGGTAGATTGAACAGACTAGCACTGCTTGGGCAAGAACCCGGCTAGATGATATAGCAGGCAGAAAGGTATAATGAAGTTTTCACTTTTCTAATAGTTTCAAAAGCAGAAACTGAAATAATCCATCAAATGCATTCCAAGGGGGGGACACAGCACAGCTGTCTTCAGATGGCACACACATCTGCTATAACCACAACTTAACACAGCCTAACTACTGGTAATTAACACAGGGTGTGATCCTAGGACAGGGCCAACAATTATTTGTCTGCTGGACATCACTCAGTGTCTTCTAACTAATCCTATGACTGAATGCGAAGGGAATAGTGACTGGTTTTGTATTGTTTTGAATCCATCTGTTTTAACCCTTTAGCTTAAAGAGCTCCCAAACCCTAACACACTGCAAGACTGTCATCTGAAAGACAGCATGCCTAGCCACTGAGGTTTTTGGATGTCCAATGCCTCAGATGTCCTACTGCAGAACATCACTGCACTCTTCTTTCTGTTTTTCTCCATTTCCTTTGGTCCAATAAACATTCAAGCTTCTGGCAGGGACAGGAGCACTTGCGGGATCGGAGAGAAATGAGGGGAGGGTTCAACAGTGAGTGTAATGCCGTGCCTGGGATTTTTCAGGCTGAGCTATTTGGACATTGCAGAGATGGGGCCCACTGACACGAGTGAAACAAGCTGCAAGTCCTACCCATGCAAAAAAGATTCATGGTGCTGCTCTTGATTCTCCAGATGAACAAACAACTCCGCTTCCCAGGACTACCAGGGCTGCAGCTGCCAAGCTTGCTGTTTCTGCAAGGGTGACCACAGTTTTGGGGACTCCCTCTGACCCTGTATGCTTTGGCAAATCTCCTAGTTTTCTTGGAGGCCTCTGTGGGCTCAACAAGTGAGGCAGAGAAGATACTCCAAACCTCAAAACGTCCTTCAAGTAACAGCTGGGAAATTGGAGCAGGGACCCAAATCAAACACATTCAGAGATCTGGGAATGAGAGCCACTCCTTCAACAGCTGACAATCAGAAAGCAGAGGAGACTGCAGCACTGAGAGGAAAGTGACCTGCAAATTTCCCATTAAAAAAATCCTCCAGAATGCACTTAAGCCCTTTGAACTGCACTCCTTGATGGTCACAAACATACTGCTGCACCTCAGTTTTCTATCACATTCCACAAGGCTTTAAAAAAACTATTTCTATAGAAAGCTATTTGTTTAATCCTTTTAATCTCTCCAAGTATATTTTCTGTGTTTGTTATTCAGTTCTGATCTTCAGATCTATGGGATTAAATTTGTATTGTAGAAAAGTCTGGAGTGTTGCTTTTGAGTTGTATTTTATTGGGGGGGGGGGGGGGGGGGACACCCAAGTTTAAGTTACTAAAATAAATATCAAATGACCCAAGCAGCAGTTCATCAAGTTCACACCACTACAAGTTAGAGCAAGCTATGGATTTACAAAGCATGAACGATGAGAACAATTGCAACACAGATCCAGCGAAAACTCCACTGAGTCCCTAAAGAATTGCACAGCCGTTTTAGGCAGTCTACATCTATCTTCCCTGGGTGCATGCTTTGATCATTTTCCCACAATGACATTTCATTTCAGATTTTGTGACCTCCTCCGTAATTCTTTGTTGCCTCACTCCTTGAATGCCTGGTTTCTTCTTGTGCTCTGTGCAAAGTGAGTCCGGGGTGGTTGTAAAAAGTCACTGAATTGAAACAACTCTACTGCCCGTGGGACATTCACTTTGTATAGGAGTACGCAACTCCCTCTGTAGTTGCAGGAGGCAAAAAAATAGTGGGTTTTGCTGCTGGGTGGTTTTCTGGTCTCCCCCCCCCCCCCCCCCCCTTTTTTTAAAAACCAATTTACAATATGGTTCATGGCCCAGTCTCACAAATAGCTTTACTGCTGCAACTCAGGGAGCAGCATGGGGGAAAGCTGTGGCCCAAGCAGTTAAAGTACAGAGCAGAGGAAGTTGGGATCTGCTGCAGACCATGAAATTTCTTTTTAAACTATGGGGAATAGAAATATAACCATCCTGATTTTAGCATGATTATATTCTGTAGGTTCAGATTCATAGATGGTATGTATTATATTGGCAAGAATTTTTAAAACGTCTCATCTAAAAAAGGAGTTCTTTAACATGGGAGAACAATTTCTTTGTACAAAAGGTCAATTTTTATGAGGCTACATGCAAATAAGACTCATTTCAGTATTTGTCTGTAAGTTTAGGATAACCCATTGAAAGTGTGAGGGTAAAGGTGCTTGGTGAAGTTTATTCTCAGTTGTTCCATCTTGGCAGTGGGCACCTCCCCCTTGGCAAAGCAAAGAGATACAGGGTCATGCATTTTACCCCATATTTCACAGGTAATCAGTTACCAGCCCAGCTGACATGAGGTAACTCCTTTAGCCATGAAAATCACCTCAGCTGCCTCACCCCAGTGCCTGATGTCACCGACCAACTAACACCTTGCTCACACTCACATCCCACCAAGACCTCTTACCTACCACCCTCACATCCCTTCCTCTCGTGGTTCACTCTGACTAAGCATAGCTAGAGGCAAAAGAGGATGTGGTGGGAGTGGTGGTGATGTTCCCAGTCCCTTTTTAAGCAGTAATTCAACAGTCTGAGAATTTGTCTGTTGTGTGAGAGAACCAGGTTCAGTTCCTTCTCTCAGAAGCATTGTAAGGCTACACATCCCCTGATGCAGGGAAATGTTTTAACCCAGACCAGAAGGCTGGGGGAATGACCCTCACTCCTCTTTGCTGGAGAGGGCTAGAGATGAATGGGACAGATGAAATAATTGTTGCAATTATTAATAAAAATGACCAAATACTTCTGAAACCACAATTACTGCAGTTCTTAGAAATAAACACACAACTCTAAGCCTCGCAATGAAATAATACAACATAAGGATACCTTTTGTAACTGGAAGAGTGGGCTCCAAGGCATACACTTGTTCAGCAATCATGTTTCTTTTTGCTGGAAGGGCTTAGCTATTTGCTTTGAAGCTCAGCATAGAGCTGAGGGGAGCAGTTATCACTAAGCACTGCATGGTCATGTACTATTTTCTCTAGATCCCTCTTATAAAATATTCCACCCTCTTGTAAGCTGCTGCTGCAGTAAGCTGCAGCAAGGTTTTGTGTGAATGTGTGCTGTGCTTTGAATACAGAATAAGCAGTTAGGTTACTGTGTCAGTGTTTGCCTCGTGAAACAGCTCTTACTGCGTTTTCAGAGTTTGTTTCATTTATTTTCAAAAACCTAACAACTATGCTAACAAGTTTGTTTTTGTTTTTAAAAGATGCCACAAGTAAGCAACAAAGCAATAAGTAGCATTATGAATAGGAATCTCTGAGCTATGCAAAGTTTAGTTTAACTACTCAGTTTAACTTGCTATCTATCATAGCTCTGTGAGGGGCATTCTTCATCAGCAGTATTTTCAACTAGGACTCTGAATGTGTGTTGAAATTATCCCTCGCAGCTTGACTGGAAGAAGAAGAGGCCTTTTAAAAACTGCACTAAGACGTAAGATACTCAGTAAACACAGATGTGTGTTTTGACAATTATAGAGTTACATGATTTAACTTCAAATACTAATATTACTCTTCCCCCCCCCCAAAGTACAAGGCTGTTGGGCAGCAAAAATCACAGAGCTTCAAGACACAGTAAAATAGCCCTGCTGTTCTTAAAATCCAGCCATTCCAGACAATGCAGAACAAAACTCATCCTCATTGACAGTAAGGACAGGTGAAGAACAGATCAGAAGCAGGGGAGAGTAAGAACACCTTTCAGCTGGATTAAAAACTCACCCTCAAAGTCTGAAAGCCCCACCAGTGCTAACAGCCTCTCTGAGAATGAAGTGAGGCTGGCAGCAGAGCAGGGGACACCTTGCAAATGTCCAAAATGGGGAGCTCCACCGCAGTGGCAGGCTGAATACAGACAACCTTTCAGATGGATCCCAGCTCACAGAACAGCCTAAAAGTTCTGAAACGATGCCTGCAGAGATGGGCAGTGTGAGAACAAGAAGTATATTTGCCTCCGTGAAAGATACAGCCTGGTTCTTGCCCTAGCTGCCATTTACAAAGAGATATAGGGAGCTGCTACTGCTGTCTTGGCTGCCCAGGGGGAAGAGAGAAATATAGCAGGACACGGAGATTAGGAACCACCCTGGAAAATGGTAAAGAGCATATCTGACATCACGATAGCACGTCCCCATCGTGTGCAGAAGTGTAAGCTAATCTGGGTGACAACCCCTCTGCTGCACTCCCCGCCCCCAACATCTCTCAGCCTTGCAATGCCATACCTTTCAGAGTGGGACTTGCACTTTCTTCTGGCTCCTGCGTCCTTGACAGCACTATTTGCCCAGCTGGTGACAGCTACACCTGGGCACATGCAGGGCCACTCCAGCTGAAGCTTGTCTGCTGCCTTCGCTTAGTGCTACACAAGCCCTTGAAGGACAGGGAAGCAGTCATCATATTGACAGCAGTTCAAAATAGGTTGGGAAAACACTGCCACTGCAAGCACAGAGGAGGCCATCAGAGAACCTGTCCTTTTATGAAATGCACATGGCTCCATATAGAGAACAACAAGCCAAGACTTCTTGCTGCATTCATCATAACAATCTCCTAAACAGACTTAAGTGGATGTTTTCAGTCTTTAGGCGCAGGGCAGGGAGCTGGAGCAGGAATGGTGGAAGAGATGCAAAACTCACAAACTTTGAAGAACATGCAAGTGCAGGGAGAAACACAGGTGTGTGCAGGGTGTTGCTTGATCCTCAAACATCACTGACTTGCTATACACTATTTATCCTCAGTGAAGCCCTCTCTAGCAACCAGTAATGCTATGGCAAAATAAGATGCAGTAGAAAATGCTATGTTTAAGAGATTTTTTTTTTTTTTTAAAGGAATTGAAGAAGCAACTGTAGTTCCCAGACAAATTGTCCAGTCTTTTTTTGGTCAGAATGTGACTTGAAGATGTTTAGCTGAATTAGGCCTGTGGGGTTTGCCCTTCAGTGCTGCTCTGAAAAAATTCTTATCAAGAACCCAACCTTACCATTTGTACTATCCAAGCTCCTCCTGCTTTTCAGAAAGCAGTGATTGAACACAGCTTGTTTTACTTAGCATCAGTTCTCGCCCCTGGGAACCAATACTTCTAGTTTCAGTGAACAGAGCTGAAGCTGAGAAAATGAAGCCTATTGTTACTTGAGCTCAAGAGGCAAAAGATGTTTGGAAGTTTTATAAGTTTGGCTTAGAAGATGAGAATCTTTCCTATCCTCACCATCCACTGGGACCAGCTGAGCTACAGGCTTATGCTTTGATAATATGGAGAAATATTTCTTTCACAACTGCAAGGGCACCACCCTTCTCCAAACGCCTCCATCCATTGAGCAGAGCTCCTTGGCAGCTCCATCAGTGCAATTACACTCCATCTCAGGCACTGAACATACCATGAGTCCCGGATTTCTCCTAGATGTTCAATTCAGATTGAGTATAAAAGAGCCATAACTACATCTCAGCTGGGAAATAAGGTTTCTAACCAGCTGAGCAGAGAGGATCTGAAACAGTCATGCCACTGGGAGAAGTGAATGCAAAAGGCTTATTTATTTTTGAGACAGAGCTTGATTTAGCATTCACTAGGATTAGAGGCAATAGCTGCTCACACAACCATGAGGTTGCTGCTCACGACATCACTTCTAGTCCCACGGTATACTGAAGAATTTACACAAAAGCTAGGGACAGAAGTAAGCCACTAGGCTAATGTGCTGTACACAGAGCTAACTTGCACTCATTACAGCTGTATCCCCATTCCTTAACAACCAGCTTTGCACTTACCACAGAGCTGGAATACATATATCTTCTTAATCCAGCGGAAAGATCACGTGCATCTTGGAAAGTGCAGGATTCTACAAGATACATTGCTCAAGTCCATCTTCTGTTTGCTGGAGAGGCATCAGATAGCTTTTGCTGTGGACCTTTGTGTAAGCTAAGCTACTATGAAGCTGCAGGACACCCTCAGTAGTTCACAGAACATACTTGGAGAAAGTAGTGGTGGAGTAGTAATAGGTAGGCAATGCTTCTTCATCACCAGGTCTCCCCCCTAACTCCTCCCATTCCTTTGTTATCATACCTCTTCCCCTCCTCTTAAAAAGGCATCGGCTGAGCCTTTTCTCTTTGTAGTCCCTGCTCCTCACATTTCTCATTTGCATGCAGCTGGCTGTGATGCTGTGAGACTTCTGGCAGGTGAAGGGAAGTGTGGGTTAACCATCTTCAGAGATCAGGTCTGGCCACACTGCATCTAAGTGGAGGTTTGGGGTGGGCTGGAACCTCTTATGTCCAGTCCCTCTCTTCCACAACCCTCTTCTGCTTCGGAAACTACCATAAGGAGTTCAGAAAAAGCACAATCAGACCAAAGATGTTTGTCATTCATGTTCTGGATCCTGTTAAAGCATTTCTCTAATCAGAAGTTGATTTAAGACACAGGATTGGGTTTAAAGTATTCTTAGTGCTTGATACTTATTTTCCTGGGTTGGGCTGAACCTACCACACAAATAAATAGTACTAGCAAAACCTGAAGGTGTCTTCAGTGTGTTTGGACATAGAGCCTTAAAACCTATAACTGTTTCTCACATTACTGTAAGTCAGTCACCACTCAGGTTAGCCTACTATACTGAATAACTAGCACTGGTGATCCACCTCTTAAGCACTGGATCTAGGGTAGCCTTCCACCAAAGGTTTCAGACGCTGTATTCTACTTCCTAAATACTCAATAATTTTGACAGAAAAAAAATGTTTGGGAAGTTCATGTAGCACAGCTGAACCAAAAGGATATACATCTTTATTAGCTCTAGAAATGGCAAAGAAATAGCGATTACAGCAGCACAAGCAAAATGTTGAAAATAGGCCCTAACATGGCATTTCTACTTATACTGCAGAAAGGCACCATTTTGAAAGCTTTTTACAATTGTAAGCAATGAAATTTTTCAAAAAGCTGCTCAGGAAATACATCCTGCCAAGAAAGCCCTAACTTAGGGATTTTACAAAACATTTCTCTGCACATGGTGAACTTTGGATTTCTGACAGCTCATACATCAGGCAATTCAAAGCTTAGAGGTCTACCTTGTAGGAATTGTTTTTGTTCCCTTTTTTGGCTTTATTATCTGGCTTCTCATATGAGATTTGTGATTTTAAACAAGCCTTTCTTTCAAAACAAGACATTTTTCCTGCTGGAATTCAAACAACAGTCCTACAGCAGTACATGAATTACCCCCTTAGACAAATGTCAAAATTTATAACAACTTAAAACAAAATAGTGTCTACTGTCTTCAGTTCAGGCTTACAAGCAATAAAAACCAAGGAGGTTATGTAAAAGAACCTGGTTGTGTATTTTATATGGGATAGCAGAAATACTTATGCACCAGAACACTGGTGTACAGCATAAACATGTACTTCTGTTGTCTTTTATAGAGATCAGGCAAATGCGCACATGTGGATGAGAGCATAGAGTTTATTTGCTATGAAGAATTCAGCAAAATGAGAATAATTTTCTTTTACAGCTTTTAAAATTAAATTTCTTTAAAATTTATATATAAGGTTTTTGTCAAAAAGTAAAATGTTTAGATTTTTGAAAGGAATGTCCTTCCCAAAGAAACAAGAAGTAAATTTTTAGCAAAACAATTGCTCACTAAAATTTTTTTTTCTTCTTTTTTTTCCTTCTTTTCTTTTGTGGGAATGACACCCATGAGAAAAGTCAAACTTCAGTATCTGGTGGTTTGCATTATTATTCCAGGTTTTCCATAGCTTCAAGAGGGGTATGAGCTATAAGATTAGAATTATAAGTGTCACTGAGAGGGCACATTCCCCCCTGAAACCATTGAGATTTAGGCTGAAATTAAGGAAAACATCTTTCAGTATATAAATCAGAGATGTACGTGAGGAAGCAAAAGTATTAAGCTCACCCACTGACTTCAGTGAGTGGCTCAGCATTTTTGAAAGTCTGGCTTCTGGTTTATGATCCTGATTTTTGTCATCCAGTTTTAAATATCCAGTCTTTCACTTCCATGGCTATATAATGTAAGTTTGTACATTTGATTATTATTGTGAAGGTTTTGTATAGCTTTATGTACGCATACAGAAAAGGTTATCTTCAATGTGACCACTGAATATTATAGAAATTGAAGTTACATTTATCTTTTTCAGACAGTGTAACCTCAGAGTATCATCACTGAAGATAAAGCTCTTCACAGTTAATTTCAGTGCAGCTACAAGCACAGCTTGGTCTACTCTCTCTTAAGGGGTTTGCAACATGGTCCTGTGCTACATCTTCCCCCTAACACGCTTGTAATTACTTTCTGGCTCTGTTTTGGTCCTTTGAAACTAAGCAGATGGTCCTGCTGCCCCACTGTCCCCTTCTCCATGAAACACTCGTGTTGGCAAGTGAATCCTTTGTAGATGGAGCCCCAGACAGGGCACTCACAGTGACAGCTGTGGGACCAGCTAACCCTTGACTAATGGGGCATTCATGATGGCTCTGGTTTCTGAAGACATTGACAGGCTTGGAACCACACTGACAGCGCTGGAGGGAGGTCTGGTATTTCACGCACACTGTCCAGTACATCATTTTTACATTTGGGGGTTATGCATGGATGCACATAAGCTGGGCTCTCCCCAACCATATTTTGAGACTTCCTAGTGCTTGGCAGTGCAGGTGCATTCTCTCTATATGCTTTAAAAAGAAACAAACTGAAAACACCAGGCTTGGTAATGGAGGCCAGGAGCAACAAAGTCACAGTCTTGAAAAGCGACTGTTAAAATAATGTGCTGGGATACCGTAATTCTGAGACAACAAAGTTTGCGAGCAGCACTGTTTCTTCATGCTGCCAAGTCTCTGAACTGTCGTCCAAGAGCCAGGTCCTTCTGTCTGGCCACCTGTCACAAGGTGCTGCAGACTGAGTGGTGGCCTCAGAAGAACTCGTGCACCATCACCGGTTTTGCAGATTTGCCACATGGAGCTGGTTACAGTTTGGTAGGCAGTGGTTTGCAAGAGAGCTGCTGACTGTCAGTAGCAGGAAAAACGCATTTCTCATGAGCAGCATCAGCAGATAGGACAGAAAGCAGCTCTGTCAATTAGAAGATACTATTTTAAAATAGGCAATACCTCGGAGGAGGACCCATTCTTTAGGCTTTGTGTAAGGGCATTTTGACAAATGTAGTGGAGAGACAACCTGGAGGTCTCTCATCTTTAAGTAACCTGTTCCAGCTGTTGCTGAGCCTCATTTTCTGATCTCAGGTATCTAACATTTGACATCTACTCGACCATTTGTTTTTAGCTTTGTGCCAGAAATTGACGTAGTGGCCTTGTTCTAACAGGGAGCACGACCTCTGACATTCTGCCCATCTGCAGACACCCATCTCAACCAAGTCCGTACAGTCGATAAGGCATGGCTGTGCAGAGCAGCCAAATAAAACTTCGTACATTTCAAATACTATTTCTATGTAGAGTCACTCTGTAATTGAGGGCAGGCTTGTCTCATCTCTCTCACCTGCCAGCCACTTGGCTCAGGATGTTAGTCAAGTGAGCTCTCCTAATTCATCAGATGCCTAATCACTAAAATAATCACTTTCTTAACAAGAACTAAGCTTAAACTAAACATATTTTGCAAGTTATTCATCATTGCATCATGTCAGTTATTTATCAAATGCTTTTCTGTTGGTTTATTTTTTCTTCATGGTTTTCTGCTGCCCACCCATAACTCTTGGCACTTCTAAAATTAACATCTCCCATGCTTCTCTAAAAAAAATGAGTGAGTTTTCTAAACAAGTGTTCAGTTAATCATTTTTCAGTGCTGTTCTTTCAGTTTCTACCCTTCCACACAGACCAGCATGAAGCCTACCCAACTACTATGTAATGTTCAGGGGAGCAAGGGTATGGAATTGAAGGGTTTTACTCATACTTACTGGAAAACAAAAGAGACAAATTTTTGGCTTATTTGATGCAATCTTCTTGCAATTAGAATAAAGTCCTAGTTTTGTGATGTTCAGGGGTGCTTCTCTAAGAGCTCTGAAAACTACAGCTATCCAGACTGTCCTGAAACCTTTTTTACCTTCTAGGGTGATAGGGATGAGAGGTATATGCCAAGTGGTTTGTTTTTGCCGTCTTTGAGCCACATATACATAGAGCTTCCCACTCTCCAAAACAGAGAAGAGCTTTCTTTAAGGTTGTTAGGTTTGAACAGACCTTTCTGAGATCAAACCGCAGCTCTCAACTTGTTCAGACAGTCCTAATGGCTTGACACCCCTTCCCAAGCTTGTCACATGCTCTCCTTTTGGTGAAGGAAAGTTGATAAGAGTAATTAACTTAAGAGTTTATAAAAAAGAATCCAGAGCATAGCTCCCTAAAGAGGCACCTGCTCAACACTTACAAAACAGATGGATTACCTGACACATGCACAAACTGCACTGCTAAAATTTATCCTGCCAGTTTTGCATGTGAGCTGGTACCTCAAAGGCACATGCACAACCTCTTTAACCTTACCTACACCCAACCCGTGTCACTGCAGATTTCACTCTTGGCAGGAAGTAGAACAAACAAACAAATAAAAAAAGCACAGTGCTGCCATCTGCTTCATTTTATTTGGAAAAACATGATCTAAGGCTGACAAAAAATCCAGAAGTTGCTCAACCCATTAAAAACCAAATGAAGTAGATACATGGATGTTTGCTGGAAAGGGCAGGAGATCAAAGTACACGGGAGCTAAGAAAGGATTTGTGAGAGTGGATGAGTGAAGAGGACAGAATGGGTGAGATGGTCAAGTCAGGGGTACAGATTATGAGAGATGAGGTATTTCCTGAATATTCACATCCCAAGTAATAGGGCCACTGAGGCCCCCAGATGGACAAGGGCCATGGCTCAGTAGGTCAGAGCACAGCAGGGGCCAGATGCTAGGCCTGGAAAACTGCTCATTTTTGGCTACCTAAAAAAAGATGTGCCATCACTTGGGCTTGCAGTAGAAGACATCAAGACATCAAGAAGACATCAACAGCATCTCAGTTGTGAAAAGCTTAGATGAATGGACTAGGTCAAGTGGAGGGTAACTGGAAATGGTAGCTGATGAAGAAGGACACACGCAGCTCTCCCATGTTTTTGGTTTCTGTAACCACTCTGAAATAAAACGGCCAAGGCTTTGGGATACAGCCCAGGACTGATTCCTTTCAGTTGGCAAGTTACGAGTGACACACTGAATGCTTCAAACACAACTATAATCTCCATTTGATGTCAAATGGTAGGGGGTAGAGAAGGAGAAGCAGGTAAAGGAAAGAATGCGATTTCTAACTATAGTAGTGTCTTAGCCATGTACACTCATTTCCCATTTGCTGCAACCATTTTCCCATGGCAAGAAATTTGCTGAGAGCTGCCACCACCACCTCTGCTCTGCAGCACAGCAAGGAGGCATGCCGGAGCTCCTTCACAGGCACCTGGGGCTATTTGTTCATACATGGCCAGGTGAGACAGCAGGGCTCTCCCATCTGGCACAGAAACATGGCCGGGCCACATCTTTTCTTATCATATCTAAACTGTGCTTCCTTACATGCACAGCTCTCTTCTGACTAATACCACGGCTACAAAGCTAGTCCAGTGAACGTAACCAGAAAGTTATCACTGGCTACTGGTGGCTCCAGGGAAAGGGCAGCTGTAGACTTCAAAATACTGGACATGTGCTACAGTTTTGTTATCTCCAAGTTTTCAGAGATTTGATTCTAAAATATCTAACTCTTCCACCCCTCCAGAGGCAAGAGGTTTGCTGAATGGGCTGTTTCAGAAGGCAATGAGACACCGTGAGGTATCTTGAACTCACTGGTAATGAAGTTTACTGCTAAGGAGCAAAGCTCTGAGGTTGCAAGCCCAAGTCACAATGGCAGCTGTACTCCTTGAGCCCCCAGGGGAGATACTGTCTCTGCCACTCTTCCTTGGCTTCTACCATTCCAGAGGCCTCACTTTATTAGCAGAAAATCACATCTACTTTGCCAGTTTCCAGAGTCAGAGCGCCAGTTGGTTATTTTTCTCTACTGCACCAGTCGTATCCTCCATGACACAATACCACAAGTGAAAGTTAGCTTCTATTTTTCATGTCATTTATAGAGTGTGTATAAATATGAAGCAAAGATAAGCACTGTATATGGAAGCATTGATTGAACCCCACAACAGTGTCGCATTTTGTCATGGTTTAACCCCAGCTAGCAACTAAGCATCACACAGCTGCTAACAAACTTTCCCCCCACCCAGTGGGATGGGGGAGAAAATCAGGAAAAAGAAAATAAAACTCATGGCTTGAGATAAGAACAGTTTAATAGAACAGAAAGGAAAAAAATAGTAATGATTGTAATAACAATAATAAAATGATAATAATAATAATAATAATAATAATAATAATAATAGCATTGGAATATACAAAATAACTGATGCACAATGGAGTTCCTCACCACTTGCTGACTGATGCCCAGTTAGTTCCCGAGCAGCGATCCCCCCCCAGGCCAACTCCCCCCAGTTTATATACTGGGCATGACGTCACATGGTATGGAATACCCCTTTGGCCAGTTTAGGTCAGCTGCCCTGGCTGTGTCCCCTCCCAACTTCTTGTGCCCCTCCAGCCTTCTTGCTGGCTGGGCATGAGAAGCTGAAAAATCCTTGACTTAGTCTAAACACTTCTTAGCAACAACTGAAAACATCTGTGTTATCGACATTCTTCTCATATTAAATCTAAACCATAACATTATACCAGCTACTAGAAAGAAAATTAACTCTATCCCAGCAAAACCAGGACAATTTGCATGCACATGTGACTGCAGGTTGGCTCACACTGAAGGCTGCTTGCAGTAATTAGTTCTGTCATATTGTTTACAGCTCTGTTTCTGCATTTTGCGTAATAGGCTGCATTAGCAACTACTGCTTGGAATTCTCAACATGTGTCTGATTTAAGGAGACAGATACCAATACAAAAGAAGCCAGAAGTGGCAACAGAAATTGCTGGCACTACTTATAGGTACTGAGAGTGAGAACCACTGTTCCGCTGTATGGAAGAAAATTCTCATAGGTAAACCCAAAGTATTAATCAAAGAACAAGGAGAAACTGGATTTTCTTCTGGACTGATCAGGAACTGTTGGCCAAAACTAAAACTTCTCACTCCCTTCCCCTCCCCTCCCGCCCCCAAATGCCCTCCCTGCCTGCTATAATAGTCCAATTGGCATATTAAAAAACATTTTATGAGAATGCTTAGAGTTTGGCCACACTCAAGTGCTACATGAAGCCTTAGACCAGTTTATCATTTGCCCATATGTTCTTTATTAGGGGGCTGGCACTGAAATGCTTGTGCTCCCTGGCTTCTCATTTCTACATTTCTACTCCACTTCAAAGCTTCTTAATTACAAAATTCTCCTGGTCTGAAGATTTGAATTTTGCTGCATTTTAAAAGAATGAAAAATAATTATGTATCAAGTAATGAAGGATTACTTCTTAGACTCTTGGCCACTAAAGACGTACATGGTATTCATTCTGTCATCGAGTCTAAAGTCTTTTATATTGTTTTGAGCTTGGTGTAAGCGGCTGTCTCAGAAATCCCAGTGGGAAGAACTAATAAAAGAAGCAGTCAGCACGAGATGCTGTTGATGAAACCAGCATTACCAGAGGAGTCCCTGAAGCTAAAGATCAAAACTAAGCACTGCCAGCTTGGTCCCACTGCCTTCTGGCCAGCTGACCCTAAACCCGCAGGAGGTAAAAATGTCTGCAGAAGGGGGCTTCTCTGTAGATTGGGCTTCTCCTGCTCGGTTCCTGCTATGGGCATGCCTCATAGCCATTTTCACCATGTGTGGCTCCCATCCGCTGTCACTGCAAAGGAAGACATGTCTCCCGGGTGGGTAATGCATAGATGGGGATTGTAATTTCTTTCTGCTGACAAAGGCAGCAATGATCAGAAGAGGGAGACTATCATTAATGGTCAGTATAAAAAAGACAGAACTAATTGTTCCTACTTTAGCTGATGTGTTAGAAAAATTAGACCCACCAAAGAATTCCCTCTTCCAGAACAGAAAGCTGAGAAACCTCTTGGATAACCGTTCCCCCGCCAAGAAAAAGTCAGAATTTAAAACCCAAACCCATGATTTGCTTACATTTGCTATAAAAACATTTCTGGGCTTTTCAGGGAACCCTTACAATTCTCTCCTTCACAGTGAGAAATTTAAGAATTCCCAGGATTATGAAAACAGAAGGAATTTACCAAGTTATATCCAAATGATAATGGAATCATTTCAATTCAAGGGAGTAAACTTTTCCATTTTAGCGTCCTCCCCTGTAAGACACACCACCCTTTTCTACAGACTTGCCAAAATCTCATTCCTTCCATCTGAGCTGCTCCAAGAAAAAAAATGGAAGTAACTATTTCCCTCTGTAAAAGCTGACTCGGGAGAAAACATTATCCTTTTGAACATAGCACGGAGCATGGTATCTTATCAGGAGGAGACAAAAAATGTCTTGGAGACATTTTCTTTGTTCAGTACAGTTACAGGGAGCTTTAAGACAGCTCAAATCCAATCACTGGCAGACTGTTTTTTTTCAGAGGGGTCTCACTGTCTGCTTTCTATTTGATCCCACACTACTTTATACATAAGTATTTCTGCACATCCAACCAATGAACCTAGATATAGAAGGCCCTGTGTCTAGGAACAGTGGTGGTGGGGAGATGAAGCACTGCTCAAGAATTTTATTCCACTGTTGCAACTGTGTGTGCAACTCAATGCATAAAGCAGGGCCCACTGTGAAAGTACTCTTAAAACTGCCATGAGCTCTAGCATCTTCTTAAGAAACATACCTGGCTGCTAAGCCCAAGGTCTCTTCCTTTCAGGGAAGCTGATGTGGCCGCTACAAGGAAGGATACATGTTTTTGGAGGAAGTCATTTCCTTGTCACTCCATATACCAGATCTATGGAAACAAATTTTAGATGTGGGCCCCTTCGCTCCCCTTCTCTTTTCTGCAGGTCCTGTAGAAGCAGCACGGGTAGCGCCTGGCTGTGAACACTTAAGCAGCCCAAGGCATGGTGCTTCCATTCCCATCTTGTCCTCCAAAATGGATATCAAAATACAGAGCCTGGCTGTGTGCAGAGTCATCTCGCTTTTCCCCACACTGCCATAACAGCCTTTACTGCCTTTCCAAGGACAAAGGTGGTGGTGGCCAGACAGGTAGGTCACCGGCTACCTTGGATGTCTGAAACGTGTTAAACAAATTAGCTTGTCTGATATCTGCCACTGTAGAAATGGTGCACACCTGCTCTCAGCATCGTCTGGAGCATTGGGGCGCAGGGGCCTCAGAAAATTGGGGCATTTATGGGGACTTAGAGGGCAGCAATAAAATACTTGCGAACAGTAGCCAGGACTCTAACAGTTACCCAGTATACGGGCAATGTGGAGGCTTGCTCAGCTTCCTATAAACATTAACACTGCTTCAAAATGTCTAGAAGGGCTTTTGGATTGGTTTGTTTCAAGAAAGAAGGACAAAGACAGAAGGAGTGAAGAGCATGAATACTTGTTGGCGCTTGTTTTCAGAGTACTAACTGAACCAAATTCAGTGAAATTTCTTGTTATCTCATGACAAGTGAGGCTAGAGACACTGGCAACTCATACAGTTTGTGAGGACCCCGTTTACAAACAGCAAGCGTTCGACTAAGCCTCTTATTACAGTGTGCCTTAAATGTATATCCTGCAGTTTGTGAATATCTGTTAACTTAAAAATATTTATCATTCTGAAATGGACAATTGATATGCAAATTTCTTTGATAGCTAAAGAAAGATTAGTGTTCCCACACAGGAGATTTGTACCCAGATATGGAAACATGTCTGCCTTGGATGGCCACTCTGTCCCCTGCTGCAGAGTGCAATCACAGTCATTCACACATGAAATGTTTCTTGAGCCAGCCCTTACCCACATAAACACACAAACACTTTATAATGCTGCAATACCAAGCCACAACCCACGTAAAAAGAATAGGAAAATGGGTCAGTCACAGTATTGCCACGTTAGCTCTTGAGCTTCCCCACTTCTATGAACCTCAGTAAAACAGACTAATAAGACCTTAACTTGGCCAGGTTGTCTCTGCAATCTTTAATCCACTTCTGCCTGCCACCCCCACCCTGCTCCTCTGCTGCAGTTTGGCTACCATCTCTGTCCCCTGGCCAAAACCAGTAACACAGATTCCTTTTGGGAGCAACGGTCATCTGCTCTTCTCCTCCTAGCTACTGAAATCTCCTCCCAGCTCCAAAGCCACAACGAATTCAGGCTGCCCTACATGGTCTGTGATTTTGTGATTTACATATCATATAGCTGCTCTTCACACATGGATGACTTTCATTTTACATTCAGCAAAATTCATAGGCTAAAACTTTGCCCTTTTCTTCCATGAAAGGGGAAAGCAGGTCTGAGTACTCTGCAACTGGGGGGAGTGGGAAAAGGGGGGAAGAGGAAGGAGAGAGGAGGGGGAAAGGAGGGGGAAAGAGGAAAGTCTACCCTTCTTCAATCATGCTGAGGTATCTGTCTGATGTGGGGAAGTATCCAGCCATGTGAAAAATTAAGAGAGAGTTAATGAATTTTATTCCATCGTTGCAAATTGTGTGTGCAATTTAACTAATGCATAAAGCAGGGCCCACTATGGAAAGTACTCTTAAAGCTGTCATTAGGTCTAGCATCTTCTTCAGAAACATGTCTGGCTACTAAGCTTCAGGTCTGTTCCTTTCAGGGAAGCTGAGGTAGCCACTACAAGGAGGAATACACATTTGTGGAAGAAGGCATTTTCTTGGCCATAGTCTGATGACTGTTGTTATCTGGTCTTGTCAGTTCACTGGGAACCAGAAGTCCTCTGAATGGGCATTAAAAAAACCTTTTTCCTTTTTCAGTAAAGTAGGTGACTATCTTACAGTCATTATCACAGCCTAAAGGCAGAACAGGATGTTTTACAGCCTGGTACTTTCCCTTCAGTCAGTGGGGGCTGAAGTCGGGCATTCCGTTGGGATGTGCCCAGCTGATGATGTGCACGTTTTGACAAGCCCTGCTCTGCCAGCTCACCCCAGCCATCTCCAGCTACCCTGCTCACAGGCCTTTCCAAGCCTGAAGTGCCAATATAAACATTGAGATGTGCACTTGGTTTACTTCTGCTGGTGTTTGGAAGAGGAAAGAAACATCATGGCATGAACTAGCCACAAGCCAGAATTCATTCAGTTGTTTCACCTATTTATTTATTTTTAATCAAAGCTGGCGCTTCATTTCAGGAAAGCATCTGGAAATATTTGTTTCCAAATAAACTGCTTTTAGACTAAACTTTGGATGACAAGCTTCTGAATGAAGTGAGCTTTTCTAGCAATTTGTAAGAGAACTGCCAGCAAATGGTAAAATATACTGTTCAGCTATAATTAGAGCAACATAGACTTAAACAATAAAGTTAGAGGCCTTTGGGCTGTACCTGCTTTTAGTCTGGAAGGACCCTTGTATCTGAAAAAGCTGTTTCAACGTGAGGCTGAGTGAGGGAGTATTAATAAACCCATGCTACCGTCAGAGTCTGACAGTATCTACACAGTCTTGCTAAACAGAAAATTCAACCCAAAATGGAAATATCCTAGGAGCTCACAGTCTACAAGGGACTGTGTTAGTGCTAGTGAGGTTCAATCAGACAGACAGACACTACAGAGATGAGCAGCAGTATCTAAAACCCCAAGGTACAGTTGGACAACAGCCATGAGTCAATCTGATCCGCCCAGCTATTTCTAAAATGACATCAACTCAGTATTGGGATGCCAATGCCATCGTGATGCTAGAGGGCAATCAATTCAGCCTTTGATAATCAACAGAGCCATTACACAAAATTCATAGACCAAAGTAAAATCTATAATGTATAACAGGAATATAGTTACTAATGTCGCTGTGGAGGTTAATCTAAGTCATGTGTGGTAAGGCTCTGCATCTTTCTAAATCAAGACGCTACTCATGACTCTTCTCTTTCCAAGTAGTTCATCTTTATTCACCATCTCTGAAGAGTGTGCTCGCTTGCTTGCTCATGCGCCCTCTCTCCCACAATGACTTTCGCTGACTGATTTTAAAAGGAAATGCTTTTCAGGGACGCAGAGTGCAGCATTTTGGGGCTGCCTGAGCCTGCCAGCTCTGCGCAGCCCTTGGTTCCCCCTGTGTGTTTCCTTGGCTAGAGGCAGATGGTGGTGGGGCTCTCGGGCAGCCAGTGAGCAGATGACATGCTCAGGGTGCGCTGTCTGCTCCAGGATGCCACACAGGAGCCAAACCGAGTTCCTCAGGGTTGGTCCTCCTGTGGCATTTTGAGGCTTGCTCTAAATCTGGGAAGGAGGTAATCAGGCCATAGCTGGCTGTGATGTGTCTGCAGCCTTAGAAAGCTGATTAACATCTTCTTCAGGAGTAAGACCTTAACGTAGTCACTCTCGGCAACCTAATGAGCATCCAGCTCTTTTTAAAATGCTCCAGCATTGGGTATCATCAGCATCCAATCCTATGTTAACAAAATGATGTTATCAGGCTTTTTAATATTCACAGAAGCATTGAAATTCAAAGCTACCATCTACACATCAAATTGTAAAAGGCACCAAGCCATGAACTGTATTTTGTGCTGGTTAATATCCCAAACTGTGTGAAATCACAAGACCTTTAGATATGCAAGAGCAGGGATGACCCCACTCTGGAGAGGCATGGGAGCTGGTTGCAACAAAGAGATTTTAAATTTGAGTTTCCCAGAAGTCTGGGGATTGTGAAGATTAAATGTTGCTTTGGAGTCATCTTTCCCCTGTCTGAGGCATTCAGTCCAGGGCCCTGACCAGACACTGCATGCTGCTCATTCCCTGTGGCAGACCCTTCACACTCGGCTAGTTTGGAGAAAAATCAGAAGATATTTGCTGGAACTTTCCACATACATTAATTCTTGGCTGGAGTTAAAGCAGGAGGATCAGTGTCATCAAAACAGTCCTTTCAGGGAAAAAATCTTAAACCATTGAAAAGTGGGACTTATAATAAAAATTACAATTTAATCCATATCAGCAAGTTGCCTATAGCTGGGCTGTAAAAGTGTCATGGCAAATAGTCCAGTGTGAATACTTTAGTCTCTGGGTCAAAAGCATGAGAGTTTTACATCACCTTCAGAAGCATAATGCATATTTCAGAGTCCATGGCAACAGAGGGATCTCTCACTTTCAGGTGAGGCTGTAAAGCATCCTCAGTCTGTCCTCCATGGGGAAAGGGAGCCAGAGCCCACTCAGAAACAACTGCCAGTGAAGAATGCCGTCTAGGATGCCCTGCTGTGAAAGTGGTTTGTTTTGCACAATAGTCTTATGAAAGATGACATACTATATAGCTGTTGGGATTTCATTCTTGGTCTTCTACAGCCAGTGGGGGATTTAACCTTTAGGTCCTTAGCTGCTCCCTAGTGCGGCAATCTTTGTCCTCAGTAACCTCACCGGCCATCACTCTTCATCCAACAAACTTTTGGAAATTCTAGCCTGATTTCTCAAGACCTCCTAAAAAGTGACTGAAGCAATATCCCCATGTCAGAGATAATCACAAATGCCTTCCTGCCTGCAGAAAGGATTTTTAAACTTAGTCACACAATGGTTCATGTAACTTGGCTACTAGTGGGAGCAACAGGAAGGAAAAGCCAACCTATGTGGTGGTTTAACATGAAAAGGAAGAGAAACTGTTGGAGAAACTGCTGGAATCTATCCCAGAATGATTATGCTGCCTGAGAGGGGTCCAATGCACAAACAGACACCCATCGGTAAGCTCTGGAACAACATGCACTTTAACCTTGGGCAGGCAGGTGAAAAGTGCAAGACTGGCTCTATCTGCCTGTTGGTCTATTCAGTGAGATGCTACACTGCGCTAGTTGAGGAATGTGCTCAGCTTGGCTCCCCTGGAGTACTTTGAGCAGAGTTGAATCCACACTGTAAACCTTAGTCCATCCCAGCCAAGATGATTTAATTCCTTTAGAGCTTGCTGATGTTTCTGCTTTTTGTCTACCAGAGAATATCACCCTTTCAAGTCCCAGGCAGAAGCTTCCCAGAATCTCAGCAACATTTCCTCTCTCTCACTGGTAAATTTAAACAAAAGTATCTTCCCACATGTCTGGTGCAGGGAGAACCAAGCATTAGGTTGCTCATCCATTCAGCTCTGCTCTTACACAGCTGAACATGTGCTGTCATTGCAGATCCAAACACCACTTCAACACATACTGCTTCCCAGATTCAAAAGCCATTCACAGTGGGTCTCAGAACAGGTCCATGGATGCTTGCCAATGCTCAGGTAAAAGTTAAATGAATTGAATAATGTTTCTTTTGGGTGCTTTGAATGGTTTTGATTAGAACTGTTTAAGCTAAAAGGATCTTTCCTTTAACTTTTGGGCACTGCTACTTCCTCAGCAGAGATTTAGAACGTATTTTCCATATATACATGCCTGTGCTTATATTGGAGAGTTACATATCTTCTACGTGGATAAGAGAAGCAGATGTAGCTGGCATTATCTTCCTTCTCCAAGCTGTTAAATACATCAGGCTCTAGACAAACAAAGATTGGTACTTTGCAACATGTGCGTAAAATTAATCAGATGTCATATTCATGAGAAAGAAGTCAAGGCTACATCCAAGTTTGGATTCATGCTGCAAATCATACTTGAAACTTGATGGTGTTGGGACCCCCATGATGAGTTCATTCCTGCTTGGCAAAGGGCCGACTGCAAAGGTCATTTGTGCCAGGATTTGACAGAGGTCCCGAATGGCTTTGCTGGCCAGCTTGGAGGAACCAAACTGCACTGAGGGACAAGAGGGGGAGACAGGGAAGGATGGCTGGTGTGGGGGAGCAAGCAAGCAGGAAGCCTCAAAACTGTCAAATACAGACAGCCAAAGCAGCAGAATCTGTGCAAAATAGCATTGGTTTAGGACTGTGAAGGGAGATAAGTGCAATGTCATCCTCCTCTTCACTCTTTGGGGGTCTTAATCCTGTGTTTCCTAGCACCGTGCTTAACAACATTTTGTGCTTTAGACACTCCCAAATGAAGATTACATTTTGCTCTAAGTAGCATACATGGAAGGCCCACTAACTTACGGAAAAGCTTTATGCGTGCATCCAGTCTAGAATTCAGCTGTCCCTCATTTCAAGATGTAAAAAGAGGTATTTTCTCACCACGCAGAAATATTTTGCCTGGTCTAGAATTCAAGAAATCCCGTTATACAACACTTAGGAGATGGATATCAGCTTGACCTTTAAGAAGCAAATTTAACAGAAGTCACATCAGTCAGAGGCATTTTAAAGCAAAATTAGCAGCATGGAATCCTGTGGAGTGACCTGATGGGGCAGCACGTGTTTGTTTTACAGCCTTACCCTCCGGCACTGGAATTTTGAACAAGTTCAGACATTTTCACTGGCCTTGGTACTCAGTTTCTGTTATCCTATGTCACTTTTCTACAAGCTGTGCAAAACATTTTCATACACAATGGAAAATTGCAATTTTTCTTCCCTGTGACTTTTTCCCATAATATAAATCTGCTATTTGTCTAAAAACCAACAGGGAACAAAAGTTATTTAAAATCAGATTCTAGTTTTTTTCTGTTCAGAACAAACTAATCATCAAACAGAAAAAAAGCCTATTGAGCTTCTCCTGAACTCATTTTTACCGTAATCACACAAGGGATGGGTAGTAGGGAATTGCTGAAGTAAAGGCAAGTAAAGGCAAGTAAATGCACAGAGCTTTCAGAAGACAGTGCAAAGCTAAGGTACAAAGAAAGAAGACGACAGGGACACAGTACCCGACAACTCCCCCGGGAGAGTCTTAGTAATGAAGTTGGTAGGATTAAAGAGGAGAGGACCAAGTGTCTTGAGGCTTATTTTTCAATCTCCCTCTCCCCCAGACTTCCCCAGGGGGAGGTTTCTGAAAGTTTGAACACACTCAGACCTCAGGGGACAGGATTAGGAATCTGATCTGGCATCCTGTTGCAGGGACTATCTATGATCTATGGAGCTGACATGAGTGGTCCCGCACATTACATCTTACAGTAATGTTATTGCAGCTGTGAAGAAATCCCAGTGTCTGTATTTCTGGATGATTACAGATGGACATCATGCCCTGGATATAACCTTTTGGTATGGCATGTACTAAACTGTAAATCTATGGTGACACTCGGGAACAGAATTTCGAATCAAGAAGTGTTGGTTTTAATTGTTCAACACCCATTGATACTGACAGAAAAGTGGCAGTTGAAGCAGAATATAAAGCTCTGAAAACATGCCAGTCCTCAAGTCTTCACTATGTCAAAATCATCCCATTAAACTGAATTCAGCATTGGCATGGATGACCAAAGCCATTTGGGCACACACACTTAACTGCAATTTAATCTGAGCAATGACTGCAGTCTAACCCATAGGCTTTCCATTAAAACATATTCAAAAGATAGCTCTTATCTCTTCCTCTGACATGTCTAGCAGCAAAGCTAGACATGACAGTTAAAACAATATGCATTTGTCTCACTAAAATATTCCTAGGTACAGTTATAACCTACTTTCCTAGACTATGCAATTAGCTGGAAGAAAATGGTCTTCATTTTTACCATTATCTTTGGACCTTCTCTGGACACCACATTTATCAAAAAGCTATTCAGAATGAGGCAGAGAGACTGTTAGCATACTTCTGATGAATAGTTGATAGCATACCAAGAACTAGCAGTCACAGTTTTTTTCCCCCTGTTAGCTCACAGATTTATTTTCTTCTCCTGCTTTGACTTTCTTCTGTTAATAAACATTAACAATTTTGAGCCACTGGGAAAGTTGATTGGAAAAAAAAAATCAGTATCCCCTAATGACTGTATTTTTAGAACTGATAACCTCTCAGAGTTCTATTAGGGAAGCTGCAGACATGTAATGCATAACAGGGAAACTGAGAAGACTTTTTCTCCCCCCCGAGTGTTCACACACACATACAAACACACACATGCACAAAGTAGAAAGCTCATTGCTTGTCTCTGCTGCCTTTCTCAGGAATGTAATTAAACGTTTTCCTCATTTGTTCCTGAGAAAGATTACCTTCTCAGGCAAGAACAGCAGAGAAGAAAAGCACAGCCGTACTTTTATCTCTTTTAAATGCCTGTCATGAGAGCAGCTTAAAAAGTACTATCTAGAAAGGTTGGGGTTTTTTTCACCATACTTCTGGCACGATCACCCTGGTGTGTCATTTCCACTCATCTGCTAAAACAGAAACACAGTATGCTAGCGCACTTCACGTGTCCGAAACGAAGGGGTCCACCAGGCAACCAGGACGCAGGGCAGCCTCCACATCTATTCCATGCTCTCCTTTTCTCCCAGGAGAGGACAAATGATACAGCCGATTTTCTAGACTTGGAGATATAATTTTGTCACTCATTATTAACAATGCAGAGCTGCTCCCTATTGTGTCTAGCATCACTGAATTACAATAATAGTTCCCGATCCTACTCTCCACCCCCCTTTTTTCTTTTTGTTTTTACAGTTAAAGAATCTACCTATCATCAATTTCAGGGGTTCATTATTATTCAAAGTAAAGTTTGGCACGTTAGATAGAAGGCTATTTTTCTTTTTGAACTAAATCTGGCTGACATTTGCTTAGCTGTTTCTCAGCTTTAAAAGTAAAACAAGAGAAGTAGCTTTGTTATTTCAATCTGGTTTTGTCATTTTTCAAGGCCAGCTTGAATTAAAAAACAAACAGGGAGCCCATATGCTGGGCTTTGCAAATAAAAAGGCCTTTGAACAGCTAAAACGGTAGGCCAAATTCAGAGGTTATATGTCAAATGGTTCAAGGTTTTTGTCAGAAATAGATGCAAGAGTATGAAGCTAAAATCCCAGCTCTGCTTAAATCAAAATCAAAGATGCCCAGTGACTTCAGCCCAAGATCCTGCTGCCATGTAAACCAGGCAGCAGGAAGGAGGAGCTCAACAGAAAGTGAAGTCGGAAGGAATATCAATTAAACATCCTCATATGATTCTTCATTGTGAAAGACTGCTCCAGAAGGTGACGAACAACCCCAAATGAAGCTAGGGGTTTAGAGAGATCAAAGGTCTACAGAATTTTATAGATAATAATACTTTTTTTCTAAAAAATCTTATAAAGCCATTTCTAGAGCACACTGACAATTGCACACCGTTACAATAAGCTACAGATGGATTTAAAATTAATGGAATTATGGCGTTTTCTACTACACGTCGTAATTCTTCCACAAGGCTGTTGCTGTTATCTTAGTCTTCAGATTGGGCTGAGTGACTCACAAACACTGGAATTGACTCATGCCTTCCACTGAGATCACCATTAGGACAGGTAAGCCCTGAAGAAAGGTGCTGCCAGCAGGTATGCAGAGACAGTGATTCACGCATGAAGCCAGGAGACAGATGTTTTCCTAGCTGAATGCTTCTGATCATTTTAACCATGTCAAAACAAGGTAATTGCAGTGATAGCAGTGCAGAGACCAGCCAGGCAAGGCTCAAATCTGGTTGAGGAATGCAGGGGAGAGGAAGGGTTCCTCATTTTTGCTGTTGTACAATAGCATCCAACATCACTTTTACTGTTTTGATACCTTCACAGAATTAGTGGCCACTAATGATCTTGCTCTAGATATCGAAATTTGTACTAGATAAAAATGGTTGTCATCCTGAGGACAGAGGTAGTCACAACAGGGAGAAGGAGACTTTCTACTACTGTGCTTCTTGTCTAGGCATCATACTGGAAACTCTCTGAGGCTAGCACTCAGTGAGAAAGACGCCCTCCTTTCCCCTTCTCCCAGTAATTAATGCAGAAGGTGGAAAATCATGACATGGATCATGATGAGCCCTAATAAGTTAAAATATGGACGCTATGGAAAGTGGCACAGTGTACATTTCAGTGTACATGAGATGCCTTTTGTCCTGACCAGAAAAAAACCTGCCATCTATGCTAGATGGCAAAAACCCCTGTGTAAAACTATGTTGTTTGCTGGAACGTGTATCAGAAGTTAGGTACTTTCCTGTGGTGTTAAATGGGTACTTCCAGCACCTATCTTGGATTCCCACATGGTGGTAACTTGAATGAGTTGCACCAGTGGTACGCCGCATACAGATTTGACATGGAAAAACATACAGTTTTCTTACTCTACCACTGGCTCATGGGCAGTAAAATAAACTTAAAATGTATTAAAAACACAGTGAAAATATGCTCACATAGCAACTGAGAAAAGGATTCAGGGGAGAAAGAGCAAGGCACATGGAAAACATATTTTCTGCATGAAGTAACTGTTCTTCCTGCATAAAAAAGTCTTCGGGGTTCAATGAGGAATTTCAATAGAAATCCCAAATGTTTGATTTCCCTTGAGCATGTTCATTAAGCATGTACAGGCAGATTTTCAAAAATACTCATTTCTCAACAACTCCTATTAGGAATAACGAGACTTGCTGTATGCTAAACAAATTAAGGATGTAGCAGGAACTGGATAAGGAAGCAAAGCCTTCACAAACATAGCAGTGCCAGGGATCTGCCAGTGAGCTCAGCGCTGCCACTTCTCTGCCTGTTCTCTTGTGTCGGTGCTACTGGAAACATTTGTTAGATGAGGCAGACATTGTGAGCTGGTTTCTCATCGCAGTCATACAGCACCTAATCCTGAGAAACTACGGAAGACCATGTCATTATTTGGCTTCATCATATTTACATTGATCAGACATGTACATAGAGGAATGGGAACCTGGCCCTGAAACTCCATATGCCATGTGGAAAGAAAGTCACTTGTTCAGCACCACCAGCATGTTCAGAAAGCGCCAAGAATCACAATACATTAATAATATTTTCTTTGTGGCGTTAAGAAGCTTGGAACTAGATCCAAAACAGCAAAGAAGTGGCTTGGAAAAAATGTCTTGCACTTTCACTGCCATCGTATGTCATCCTGCCAGCATGACTGATCCTACAGAAGATGAGCCAAAATAAACAGAGTGGGTGATTTCCTTTGCAATGAGGACAATAAAATATATTTGCTATTAGAAGCAAGCAATAAAGATGGAAAGAAATGGTGAAATAAAAAAAGATTATGAAATATGTGCATTTCTTGCAAAGACTTGAAAATAGAATGAAATAATTAATCTCTGTGATTAAGATTATCTCAGTAAATGGTAGGTAAGGTAATCTGCTGGCAGCAACTGCTGTTCCTAAGTGACAGAGCTAAATCAATAGATGCCTCATTTAAGCCAAGACAGTGCTCATCAAAAATTTTGCATCATCTTAATTAAGCCTGGTATAAGGGGTGAAGGGAGGAGAAGAAGAAAAAGAAGAAAGATAATCACAGTTTAATTAAATTGACACAACTATGCTTTTAGAAACCCCCTGAGGTCCTGGATTTAACAATCATGCCTTTTGTGCCTGAGTTTAGAAGAATACTTCCATTTATCCCACTCAGTACACAGGCACAGGTGTTGCTGAAACCCTTTAACAGGCAATCTCTCAGAGTGTTACTCAGTGCATGCCCCAAAGAGTAGTTCAGCTGAAGCCAAGTTTAAACAGGGTAAGAAACCCTGGAAAATGGAAAAGGAGGAAGACAGTAAATAGGAATACATTATTAAAGGCAACAACCAAGAATATTTGAGATCAAATACAGATGTAAATAAATAACAGAGGAGCCAACAGTGACAATGAATGGCAGCGGTAAGACCTTCTCTGTGATCCTAGCCAATGTGTCATACATATCTCTTTATCCTTGGGGAGATGGGAATATAAGCATCTCTTCACATCACAAGGTGGCTGTGAAGATAAGAATATTGCAAACTGCAAGGCACTCGAGTACAAGGATGATGGAGACCATATTAACTTGTAACACAGGTAGAGAAAGGACAAAAACTCATACAAAGGTCAAAGTGTGGTAACCTAGAAAAAACCCCCGAACAATAAAAGACAACAGATCTGTGGCTGCAGCTGGTATGGGGCCTCCTCTGTAGCTACAACTTTCTCTACAAATTATGAGTCTGATACACAGAAGAATCCATTTCTAGAATTTGAATTTAACCTGCAGATCCAATCAGCCGGGAGAGGTTCTTTGGTTTTGCCATTTTCCTTTTTTTATTGCTTGTTGGTGAGGGACATCCAGGGTTATATACCAGTCTCAGCCTTCCTCTATTAATTCTTATTTTTTTTATCTCAGTCCTCCTCCCTGCTGCATATTAAATGAAGGACAAACATGTTAATAGCATCAAGAGATACTGAACAGATATTTAAGATGATTAACAGGCATGCACACCTGGCCCGTCACATTAACCTATATCGGTGTGTTCCATAAGGTTCCATTATACAACGTGCTATAAAATAAGGTTACCAGGCCAGAAACTAAATTACTAAGTATTTAGATCAGATACCCAGCTGTAATTTGTATCAAGTCAAAATTCAGTGCAGTAAGCTGAAGCAGGGGGAAGCAAAAAGGAAAGACAAACAATTCAGAAGAGGCACTTATTACCTTTTGCAGTTCAAGCAGGGGAGACACATAAGAAGGGAATTATCTCATGTTACATTCAGAGAGAGCTTGGATGACAACCTTTTAATAGAAGGCCATAAGCTACTATGCAGAAAAATCCAGAAAAGAAAAGCTCCATAATAAAGCCGCAGTGATATTCTGGTTTGACTTGTGTGGGGAAGGGGGGGAAAAATCGCTCATGGGAAGCTTTGGCATTTGTCACAAAAATGTATTTAAAACCAAGATGAGTTTCAGCTGCAAAGCATGAACCTGGAGTTCCCCAAAGCTCACAGATGTTTGACTCCAAGGTTTGGTTCAAGCTTATCTATATGTAAAGAGTTGAATTAACCCGTTAAGATTCACTCTAGCTGTTATTTTAAACCTGTTTTGAAAAGTAAAAGAAAGAAAAAAAACCCCAACCAAAACCAAAACAGGGAATTTGAGCATCTACAGTTTCAGACAAAAGGTTGATCTCTAAATCTAATTGAGATGCACCCAGCCAGGTCTGAATATTCACAAAAAATTCCACCCCTAACTTCTAAAAGTCACCTTTAGTCAAATAGCTTGGTATGGAGCCACTAATTATTTTAATTTGCACATTAATCTTTCCACAGTTGCTTTGCAGAGCGACAGTTCCAAAGGCGTTTGATTCTCTTTCCACACTATACTCCTCACGCTTTTGTTCCCTGTATCCAGTCTTCTGAGTGTATTCAGCCCACTATCTGATTCTTCTTATTTGTACCTTTCTTCGATGCAAAGCAGGAGCAAAAAGCAAACTACCACAAATTTGGTCGATGTACTGAAGAACAGAAGGTCACACGTAGAAATAGTTGGAGAGGAATGAGGAGAGGATGCAGCAGGAAATAACCAGAGCAGTATTTCTTTTCACTCTGCGCTCAACCAAGCAGTTGTCAGAAGCACTCACAAGCCCAGGAGGTTGCAAGCAGACGACAATGGCCAAAGCCAATGCCATTCAGAATCTCAGGTCCACCCCAGCTGCTACACAGGTGAGTGGGATTGCTTGCTGCTGCCCTCAGGAAAAACACCGTGTACTCTGTATTCAGAGACAAGAAATCCAGACTATCAATCTGAAATATTTTGAATAAAGCAACTGCTGCTTGTTCAGTGCTGTGGAATTAAAATTTTTCTTCAGGTAACCATATAAACAGCCTATGATTTTTCCTTCAAGTAATGGAGCACAGGTCCATTTATACTCTGAGCTGTTTTGAATCACAAAGTCCTAGAGCCAAGGATTTCTATTCCATTAGCCATATCATAGATCCAGGTCAAAGCCCTGCTCCAAACCTGAGGCACACACATGAGTCAAAACACGCCTTCCACATCCTCCCATGGAATGAATAGAAGCCTTTTCTTTAGCAGGCATCAGTCAATAACCAGCTGCAGTTTGCCATTCCTTTCTTATCTTGCCATTTTTTTCTTTCATTTTGACCCAGTTCTGACCTTACATATTCTCAGCATTGTCATATGTAGCAAAGTGTGTGGCCTAATCCTCCTCCTGCTACCTACATGCTGTGAAAGCCCCATGGTGGCATATCACTTCTGCACCTGGTGCCACATGTTCCTATGAACATCACATCACCCCTTTGAACACCTGTGGTCCATCTGCTGGTGGCCATTTACTCTGCAGATTTCTAAGCCCAGAAAATATCACCTAAACAGCTTGCTACTTAAGAGTTATTAAGAAAACAGCATGGCCTTCATGGCCACAACTACTCAAGGTCAAGAGAGATCATAGGATCATTGGATAAATGAAGTTAGGAGGAGCATGGCAGCCTATCACTCATTTTTCAGTGGATCAATCCTATCTCAGCACCAGAATACTCTTACCAGGAACTGGCAAAAAGTGTTCAGGTAGCACAGCAGTGTATATATACCAGCTCCTGCAGATACAGCTTTTCTCTTGCAGTCAGGGTCTGGTAAGTGTTGTGAGGATCTTGTGTATTATGCCTCACCTTCTCCTATGTGACAACAGGGGCAAGTCCCAGTCCCAGGACTGTGAGCTATACTAAGAAGTCAATGAAATAGAAGCGAAGTCCTGAACACTGATACAACTCTGCTCACGTGCTGAAAGCCATACAGGCACTTACCTCATTACCAAAGGGGATGGTGCTGAAGCTGTCAGCTCATACTTCTCTGACACCACCAGTCTCAGTGTAGTAGCTTTGATTTGTCACAAGCAAATAAGCTTTGGAGAACTGGGGGATGGCCAGATCTGAGGCTCCCATTCCTACCTGTTGTTCAAGGCTACAGTTGACTAATAACCTCACCAAGGTGTGCATGGCAGCTTTTTCTGCACAACACTGCTCTGCTTGAGGATTATTTGCTGTTTTCTCATCCTAACCCTCAAGGTCTGCATAAGCTACTTCCTCTAGCAAGGGATATTATCTTGCCTTGACACCTGACTCATTTTTTCAGTTTCTTCATCCAATACTAGGCAGTCAGAGGTATTTAGGAACAGTACTCAAGTAGTAGAACCGCTTCAAGCTCAATTTTTTCATGAACGTCTTTATAGCTCAACTCTTGGTAATAATGAGTGTGGCATATTGCCTGAAGTACTCCGGAGAATGTGTAGACTCTGCTGGAGAAAGAAAAGATGGCTAGTTACCAGTGACTTGAATTCTTTGAGGTATGCTATCTACATGTTTCTTCGTTTTCTGCCTCCCTCATATTACTCTTGACTATTTCTTCTTGGATCGTATGTTCAGAAGAGCTGAAGGCAAGGAATTTCTCTCCTGGCCCACATGTATACACATAAGGGGGGCAGAGCCTCAGTCCACCATCACTATTGCTGAGGAAGAACAACTAAAGTGCTATGTCCTCTTGACTCACAATCACACACACAAAAAAACCAGACACAGACCACACATCTTAAAGAACTGTGATTATGGAAAAGTGGCATCACTTGGGCCTGAGAGCATTTGGTGGACTTTTTTGTGATTTGCTGCACACAAGGTTGCTTAGATATTCTCAGGTTTAATTAAATATATTGATCCCTATCCTACAAGAAGTAAAAGCTATGCAAGGTTGCCATATCACCACAGTCTTTCTAACTTTGGTGTTGCTGTAAATTTCACAGATGTCGCATATTTGGTAAGATAGCTAAGCTCCACCAGATATTCCCGGATTATGTAGCTATGTAAGCACAAATTTTGAAGAAAATACATTCCATCTGGAGTCACTTCAAGTCTTTTTTGCAACAGACTGGTCATTTCTGGGAGAAGGAACTAAAATAGAAAAGTAGAGTACAAAGCTAGCAGCATTGCTGACCTGTGATAAATATGCTTACAATTCTTACACCTTTACATTACAAATATTTTTAAGTGCTCCTGTTGAAATCCTGTGTTTTGGAAACATCAGGAAATCTTTACATTTTGAGTGGAAACAGAATCCCAATTTTTGATTACTGAATAGGTAATGGAATTACAGGAAAACAATCCCCCGTATGTCTCCTTTAGCTTAACAGAGCATTGGTCTGTCGTTTGCCAGACTTTCAACTTCCAACTTCTCCTATTGACATGGATTACACTCTGGGAAGTATAATTAGGAACATGATCCTGTGTAATTATCTTGGGGTATAGCAGCCTACTGGAAAGCACCTCAAGTTTCTAAAAAAATCAGAACAAAATAGCATTTTTGAACAAGAACAACATGGTGAGACAGGCCCTTATGATTACCTTTTCTTAGGTGTTATCTAGGCATGCTTTCCTCCTTCCCAACTGTCCTTAGAAAGATAGCACAGTTAATCCAGGCCTACAGCAAATCTTGAGAGCCTCAGACATTTTCCCAGAGGAACAACACTGCAGTCTGGCTGGGGCACATAAAACTTTGGGTACTTTTAGGGTCTCTGCATTCCAAGATAAATAAAGCAGCAAACTCTTACACACATCTGCTGCACTCAAGTGCTGGCAAATTATCAGGTGTCTTTTTCTGCAGGGAGACTTGGTATTGTGGTTTAACCCCAGCCAGCAACTAAGCACCACGCAGCCGCTCACTCACTTCCCTCCCACCCAGTGGGATGGGGGAGAGAATTGGAAAGGAAAAGGTAAAACTTACGGGTTGAGATAAGAACAGTTTAATAAAACAGAAAGGACAAAAACAATAATGATAATAATAACAATAATAAAATGACAATAATAATAAAAAGATTGGAATATACAAAACAAGTGAAGCACAATGCAATTGCTCACCACCAGTCAACCGATGCCCAGTTAGTTCCCGAGCAGCAATTGCCCCCAGGTCAACTCCCCCCAGTTTATATACTGGGCATGGCATCACATGGTATGGAATACCCTTTGGCCAGTCTGGGTCAGCTGCCCTGGCTGTGTCCCCTCCCAACCTCTTGTGCCCCTCCAGCCTTCTTGCTGGCTGGGCATGAGAAGCTGAAAAATCCTTGACTTAGTCTAAACACTTAGCAACAACTGAAAACATCACTGTGTTATCAACATTCTTCTCATACTGAACCCAAAACATAACACTATCCCAGCTACTAGGAAGACAATTAACTCTATCCCAGCTGAAACCAGGACACTTGGTTAAATAGCAGTCTTCCTTGGACTCTAGTTCTTCTGCAGGGAGAGAGTAAAGACCTCTTCAACCACCCTACCCAGCTGCCAGCCTTGGAATGGTGACCTCCAGCTCCATCCTGGAAGCCTGCATGGATAGGTTTTGCTGCATGACTAAGATTTAATCAGCATCTTATTTATACTGTTGATGAGTAAATGGATTTTATTTATATCAGAGCTATATCCCTTGTTATGAGCATTAACGATACACACCTATCGGAAAATATGGGCATATGTTTCCTCAGGAGGAAAAAAAATAGCTTGCTGTTGACACCTCCTTATAATGTTGGTTACTTCATTGTAAATACCACACCTAACAATATTTGCAACAGATTTTGCCAGTTGCTGATCTTCAAGTTCTTGTAGGATATAATTTCTACTCAGAAGGTAACTCCAGCTAAAGCTATGTAAATAAATAGAGTCTTCATTTTAATGCCTACTTTCAGTGCCTTCCCCATGCTAAAAAAAATAAAAGAAATTCCTGCGTTAGGATGTGAGTTAGAAGGAAATATTTTGTTTCTTTTCTGGGTAACTTTTAAATCTCCTTTCTGAAATTGCCAATTTTGAAACAAATGGTTCAACACTTTAATTTTGAAAATACTGGAAATGCATTTTGACATTTGAGATTTTAATTTTCTTTCTTTTTTTAGTAACAAGCCCTATTTAATGAATAGCAAGAGTTCTGTCTGAAACAGTAAATTTGTTTCAAAATACAATCCATTGAGGGGCAGTTACCTATGTGTAAACTTGCTTGGTGCAGGCTTTTATGCAACAGCAGCCTCCCAGTGGACCACACTGATTGATTCTTCCCAGTTCAGACAGTTCGCGCAGTAGAGGCTCATCACTGACTCAGGAACATTTTAGTCTTTTTGTTCTGAAAGGTTGTTTCATTTCTTTGGTGATCATGTGGTTTCTTTTGATGCATTCAGCAGTGTGCTGGCATTTTCTTCCTCAATTTTCTAGACTAGACGTAACCAAACAACTTACTGCTGAGCAGTATGTGATATTCTCTGTACCCTTCAGACAAGTCTCCTTGCTAGAGAAGTTAAATTCTGTTTTCCCCCTTTCCAATAAGTAAGTATATTCACCTCTTGTAAACTACAGCTTTTATTTCTTTTCACCCTCACAGGCTTGTACACAAATTCAGAGGGACCTGCACTTTGGGGTATCCAACCAAGAGGGGCCAACGTTCTGATCTAAAGTTAACTCATTGCTAGTAAAATCAAACACACACAACAAAGTGTGCATTGATCATCCTTGAAAGCTAATTACGCCAGATAAATGTCAATTTCTGTAAAGGACAAGAACAGTTGTGAAGAACCGTCACCAAGCTAGCATAGACACTTTACCATATTTCTTTCTTATGAAGGAATAGATATACCATAAAATCTTCTGTATGCTTTGCTGGCAACTTCCCTGGCAGAATAGGTAACAAACAGGAGTTACGAAACTTAATAGAGACTGGCACCATCATCTACCTTCCTTTACAGCACAGCCAAATTAAATTTTGTGCTGTTGACCCTTGCAGTCAAAACAAATGTACAGCTGTGCCAAAGTTGGCTGGTGACTCCAGTTTGCTTAGCTTTGCTGGGGTTAAGGATGCTTGGAGTATTGCAGAGGCGTTGCCTTCAAGTCTTCAGGGCAAATGCCTTTTGCAGAGGCATGTTTGAGTGACACAGTACACCAAGCATCAAAGTAAACAATGTGAAATAACTATAAAAGAGACATCTGGAAGAAGGGGAACAGATCTGGACCTGAGAAGAGACACCCTTTTCCCTTGTCCCCTTCCAGTGTCTGTGTTGTTCTCTCCCTCCAGTGACCCAAAGCTGGGTGTTGTAAAGTTAAAACTATACATAGTACAATGTTTGATAATGTTCTCAGTGAGCTTTTTGCTTTCCTTAAAGACCACCTTTTACATAAGAAAAGAACCTATCTGACAGAACCTGATGTTCACCTATAGTCTCCTGATTTCAAATTTGCAACAGAGCTCATGTCTCCACAGCACTGGGTCTTACTTCTTGGGAATATATGCCCTGCCTTGGTCC
This sequence comes from Harpia harpyja, assembly GCF_026419915.1. Taxonomy (NCBI): domain Eukaryota; kingdom Metazoa; phylum Chordata; class Aves; order Accipitriformes; family Accipitridae; genus Harpia; species Harpia harpyja. The sequence continues at coordinate 57,334,386 of NC_068940.1, read as the reverse complement.
ACGCAGCTTTCATGAATTGTATTGCAACACTTTCATGTGCCTCTTCTCTGAAGGCAGGTGGGCATGAGCCCCAAACCAAACTCAATTTTCAAGCAAGCCATTTAAATTCACGAGAAGCAGCTTGCTTAATTGTTCTGCCTCATGCATATTCCAACCAATTCTGGAGAGCATCAAAAAGCTGTGGCCACCTGTGTTTTAGGTAGCCAAATAATAAAGACTCTCTAGTACTTTCCAGTGTTGAAGAAAGTGCCAAAAAGAGAATTAGACAAAGAGCAAGCAGATCTCACGATGCTGTGTCCCCCTGTGGCCTAGCTTAATTCCTCACTTCCACTGCAGCCCACTAGCTAACCTATACGCTTAGGTTGTAACGCTCTGCAGTCTGATACTGCAATCACAGATAAAGCATTCTTCCTCTTTCTCCCTAGCAATTTTACAATAGCAATTCCTCTTCAGCTGTGAGTACGGAGAGTATATGAAAAATACTTGACGCTACAGGTTCTTTAGGGTGGGTGATTAGAAATCCAAGTGATGCTATTGGGATGCCCTTAGAATCACTGCCTTAGCTTCTCTGAAAAGGCAGTGCTTTCTTTAGGTTGCATTTACAAGGTAGTCAAAACACATAATGGGCAACAGTACTGCATGCAGCTGTAACTCATTTAGAGAGCACTCATCCTTTCCCTGGAACTAATGCTGTGGAGAAGCTGTTCCATCACTCCTTTGGATCGGTTTATTGTAATGCCCTCTTCTATTTTGATCAAGTTTATTGCCACAGAGGTTAATTATTGTCTGAGTTATTTCATATGCCTAGTTTATACAGCACATGTTGAACCATGTCTTTGTTAGTGCTCCAGCATGCAGAAGCTTAGCTACAGCCCCAAGTGTTACGTTAGGTGTCCCTCCCTACGAGTTCTTTTGATCAAAAAGAGCTTACATCTTGTCTTATGCATGTACGCGTATCTTTGTCGTGGTTTAACTCCAGCCAGCAACTAAGCACCACGTAGCCGCTCACTCACTTCCCCCCCACCCAGTGGGATGGGGGAGAAAATCGGGAAAAGAAGTAAAACTCGTGGGTTGAGATAAGAATGGTTTAATAGAATAGAAAAGAAGAAACTAATAATGATGATGATAACACTAATAAAATGACAACAGCAATAATAAAAGGATTGAAATGTACAAATGATGCGCAGTGCAATTGCTCACCACCCACCGACCGACACCCAGCTAGTCCCTGAGCGGCGATCCCCCGCCCCCACTCCCCCCAGTTTATATACTGGACATGACGTCACATGGTATGGAATACCCTGTTGGCCAGTTTGGGTCAGCTGCCCTGGCTGTGTCCTGTGCCAACTTCTTGTGCCCCTCCAGCTTTCTTGCTGGCTGGTGTCGTGGTTTAACCCCAGCCAGCAACTAAACACCACGCAGCCGCTCACTCACTTCCCCCCACCCAGTGGGATGGGGAAGAAAATCGGGAAAAGAAGCAAAACCCGTGGGTTGAGATAAAAACGGTTTAATAGAACAGAAAAGAAGAAACTAATAATGGTAATGATAACACTAATAAAATGACAACAGCAATAATAAAAGGATTGAAATGTACAAATGATGCGCAGTGCAATTGCTCACCACCCACCGACCGACACCCAGCCAGTCCCCCGAGCGGCGATTCCCTGCCCCCACTTCCCCGTTCCTATACTAGATGGGACGTCACATGGTATGGAATACCCCGTTGGCCAGTTTGGGTCAGGTGCCCTGGCTGTGTCCTGTGCCAACTTCTTGTGCCCCTCCAGCTTTCTCGCAGGCTGGGCATGAGAAGCTGAAAAATCCTTGACATTAGTCTAAACACTACTGAGCAACAACTGAAGACATCAGTGTTATCAACATTCTTTGCATACTGAACTCAAAACATAGCACTGTACCAGCTACTAGGAAGACAGTTAACTCTATCCCAGCTGAAACCAGGACAGCTAGGCATGAGAAGCTGAAAAATCCTTGACATTAGTCTAAACACTACTTAGCAACAACTGAAAACATCATTGTGTTATCAACATTCTTCTCATACTGAACCCAAAACATAACACTATACCAGCTACTAGGAAGACAATTAACTCTATCCCAGCTGAAACCAGGACAATCTTAAATAGCAATACCATTGAAATTAGATAAATAAGGGTAATGTGTGTTGCTCTTCGTCCCTCTTTTCTCTGCTTAGTACTTTATTTTAAAGGGGTACAATTATCCCTTCACATGGTCCTGGCTAGGGACCGAAATGTGTCACCATTCCACCTAGTCCTCCTGATGATAGAAATCAAACTCCCTAGACCCAACAAGCCCAGCAGAGAAGCAGACCTCTCAAGTATCTGTTCTTGTTAGAAAGCACGGGGTACAGTGGGGCAGATTTGGTTTTGAACAGGTCAGTAGCAATAGAATGAGATCTAGTGGCTGTCTCCTTTCCCTCTTCCTATGATGCCTACCCGTCCTATGAAACCTAGCCATCTCCCCTGCTCTGGAAGTGCACGTGGAAGAGCTAGGACACTGCCCCCTGAGCACCATTATGCTTGGCCTCCCTACCATCAGTGGCAATAGCACAACCAGATTTTCTACTAGTTCTGAACACAAAAAGTGAGCACCCAGCACAGGAGCCAAAGGATTTTTAGCCCTAGAAAAGAAGCAACATTACAAACTTCTTCATAAGGTCTATGTACCGTTAATGAATATTCGCATCAGGTTTAAGCTGGTTATAGACTGAAGCCAGTGATCAAGCATGCAGGTGCAAGAGTTCCTGGAGCTCTTGCAGTGAAGTACATGCATTTCCCTTTTGCAGCCAGCAAAACTGCCCTTAAATAGTTGTATTCACATTATTGCTGTAGCTATTACTGAGTTATTACAGTCACTGAGTTTAATAGTCAACTGCAAGGAAAGACAAGCTGTTAAGGCAAAGAGCTCCGTATTGAGTACCTTACAGCAATCCTTTGAAGGTTGTCATTGGACAAGGCAGAGCCTAGCTTAAGGTCCCGCTGAACTGGTTTCAAAGAGCAGGGCAAAAATCCAAGAAAGCACAAAAACAAAGGACTCTATTGCTTCACTAAGGACAGCAGGCTCTTGGCCAAGTGCAGGGACTGAGTTCATGCATTGTATTATGCTAACATAGACACAAGTCCTTGCCCTTGTTTCTCTTGACTGGAAACGCTGCAGCAAGAAGACATCACTAAGAGATCTGACAGGTGAAGGGGAAAGAATATGCCCTGACATAAAATACAAGAGCAGATGACAGAGAGTGAGCTTGATAAAGGTATTACTCAGCAGCATAGGATTCTGGCTTAGAGGACCTGGACTCTGTTGGTCCTCTCTTCAGTCCCTGTGTGATCTTGGACTAGTCAGACATTCTAGCTCCCCTTTGGAAAAGGCGGCAGGCAGCGCTTCCCTGCCTCACTGCATGTTTGCAAGGATGTGCTCAGGCACGACACTACGTAAGGCTACATGGACAGACTGCCAGTTTGTGGGGAAGAGACACCAGTGGAGCAGAGGTGACCTGAGTGTCACACAGCACCACCAAGCTGCAGCTCCAATACTCTCTTCCCTTCCTCCACTCTCCAAGGTACTCATTAAACTGAAGATACAAATACCCCCTCTCTTGTAGGTCAGATGTACTGATCGCTTTAGGAGCTTACAAAGGATTCAGCCAGCAGATCTTTAAAACTAGAACATAAAATTCTGTCAACTGTCACCCACTAAAAATCAATAAATGAAGTTTAAGACCGATTTTTTAGTTACCTAGAAAACCCAAGTAATTTACTAGCAATCACAATATAGCTTATGGTAAATGAATATCTTTTAGCAACCGATATCTCTTTACATTTTCCACTGGAACCGGGTATATTAGTGGGACAATAATTCTGGAAACAGCCAGATACTGGGTAATCACAAAAGGCCACTATGACATGTGAGATTTAAGCAAGTATCAGTAGTTGTGCCTCACTCCTAGATTACACGTGCACTTGCTGAGATCAGTAGCAAAAGTGTCACCGAGTCTAACAACAGCGGGACTGAATTCCCATGCAGGTCTGACAATCGCTTGCTGTTTAGTTGTGAGCCAGTTCCCTGGCGTCCATGGCTACAGAAAGCCCAGCTTTCTGTGGAGTCCTTGCTCTTCATCCAAAGCATGGCACAACGTGAGTGGTGAGAAAGCACGCAGCCTTACAGCACTGCCAGACATCACTGGTGGAGACCAAGAGCACTGCACTCATCAAGCAACGACAGCAACTCATCAGGTAGAAGCAATAAAGTATGTTTGTCTAGGCAACATTTTTAATGCAAATTAAAATGGATACACGTCACTCAGGTCTGAAATTAAAAAGCAACACAGAAATCCAGTCTATCATTATATTGGTTTGTTACTTCTGAGAATGCATTCCCGTTCATAAAAAAGTCTTCAGCATGCATAAATACCATGTAACACTCTCAAGAGGAGGATCCTGTCTTCTCAGAAACTGGTTGAAGTACTTAAGGATGCAGAAAAGGAATAACTTCACAAAAAAAACCCCTTTCTGCAATTGTCTATGTATTAGCCTGCAGTATAGAAGCAGGCATTAGATATTTGGAGCAATTCATTCTGGTGAGGCAGAAAGAATTAACTCACGCTGAGCATGCGGTCACACTTCAGTCACCTTCAGAAGTACACGATGGTCAACCCCCTCAGCAAGGTCTTATGTACAGTGAGGAAGATATCAAGAGTGCAAATGTTAGGTGTGTAGATCAAACAATACAGCCATTATAGTACCTGAGGAAGTCTTGAAAACAAGCCTTTGCTCAGACATAATTTTTTTTTCCTAAATATTTTGTTTCAGCCACGGTTGGTCACTGGCTGGCCCACTTTGCCTGCATCTTATCTGGGCCCTCAGATTAAATGTTGTCATCCTTGGCAATACGACTGGGTGGGAAATCAATTCATTAAAGGGAAGAATCTCATCTTTAGTGTTTTAGAAATACCCAAATTTCAATGCTGGGGATGTCAGAACTGCGGGACACAGGCACAGGCAGCAACAGACAGGATGTTATCGAGTAGCTTAGCTGAGCAACCATGGCCAACTCTCAGAAAAGAAACAGCAAGGCAATTTGCAGCTGAGCGGCTGATTTATTGGGGGTGCAAAAGCCATATGCCTTCTGTTTCACAAGCACGGCTCTCCTCTGCCCTTCTCCTTCGGTGACTCCTTGCACACGTCTGCAGCTAGTACGTCCTCGGCCAAGCAGCGGGGCTGCAGGGGGGCAGGGAGCCGTCTCTCCCTTCCCCTCGCAGCTTTGTCCCAGAGATGCCAACGTAGAAACTCCTAAATAGCTTAGGCTATTCACAGACCTTAAAGACTGCTTTTATATACAAAGCTGTATGTTGGAAACTGGTTAGCCAGCTTTAACTATGAATCAGTTTTATCTTGCTGTATTTCCTCCAGAGCATTCACCTTTGCGGCAAGAATGTGTTTTGGCTTTCAATCCACGTGTTTGATAAGAGATGGCCTATGAAAGCAGGCTTCCCTTGTGATAATACCACCTTTTCACCCCTTCCCCAGGGCAGCTAAGCTCATGGTGAGAGCTAATGCTCATCCTACAAGTACATCAGCATGTTGCAATGAAAGAGAAAACATACTGTATTGGTTTTGTGTGGCAAGGTTTTTGTAGCAGGGGGGGTTACAGGGGTGGCTTCTGTAAGAAGCTGCTGGAAGCTTCCCCTGTGTTCGACAGAGCCCATACCAGCCAGCTCTAAGACGGACCCGCCGCCGGCCAAGGCCGAGCCAATCAGCGACAGTGGTAACGCCTCTGTGATAACATTTTTAAGAAAGAAAAAAAGTTAGGACGGAGGTATTCGGCAGCTGGAGAGAGGAGTGAGAACATGTAAGAGAAACAACCCTGCGGACACCAAGGTCAGTGAAGAAGGACGGGGAGGAGATGCTCCAGGCGCCGGAGCAGAGATTCCCCTGCAGCCTGTGGGGAAGCCCATGGTGAGGCAGACTGTCCCCCTGCAGTCCATGGAGGTCCACTGTGGAGCAGATATCCACCTGCAGCCCATGGAGGACCCCACGCCGGAGCAGGTGGGTTCCCGAAGGAGGCTGTGACCCCGTGGGAACCCCACGCTGGAGCAGGCTCCTGGCAGGACCTGTGGATCTGTGGAGAGAGGAGCCCACGGAGCAGGTTTTCTGGCAGGACTTGTGACCCCGTGGGGGACCCACGCTGGAGCAGTCTGTGCCTGAAGGACTGCACACCGTGGAAAGGACCCATGCTGGAGCAGTTCACGAAGAACTGCAGCCTGTGGGAAGGACCCACGTTGGAGAAGTTCGTGGAGGACTGTCTCCCGTGGGTGGGACCCCACGCTGGAGCAGGGGAAGAGTGTGATGAGTCCTCCCCCTGAGGAGGATGAAGCGGCAGAAAATAAGGTGTGATGAACTGACCGTAAACCCCATCCCCCTCCCCCTGTGCCGCTGGGGGGTTGGTAGAGAATCCGGGAGTGAAGTTGTGCCCGGGAAGAAGGGAGGGGTGGAGGGAAGGTGTTCTGAGATTTGGTTTTATTTCTCATTACCTTACTCTGGTTGATTTGTAATAAATCAAGTTAATTTTCCCCAAACTGAGTCTGTTTTGCCTGTGATGGTAATTGGTGAGTGATCTCTCCTATCCTTATCTCGACCCACAAGCCCTTTGTTATATTTTCTCTCCCCTGTCCAGCTGACAAGGAGGGGGAGTGATAGAACGGCTCTGGTGGGCACCTGGCGTCCAGCCAGGGTTAACCCATCACAGTCTTTTTGGTGGAGAATGCGGGCAAGTGAGGAATTTGAGATAAGGATAGTAACTGAGAGAGGTAACGGGCAAAACATGGACTGAACGCAGCTAGAGAGTTAAGAGCTGCATGACGAGCGGGGAATTTTTATTGTTGTAATTGTGGTGAAGGGACGAGGGGTGGATTGTGTGTAAATTGTCCACTTTTTGTCAGTTTTGTGACGATATTATTTTGATTTCGGTGTGGGGAATTCTTTTTTGTTGATGTGAGTGAAGATTTTGTGTGATGAATGTAGATTTTAATGATAGTTCTTGAAAACGTGATGCACAGAGGCGAGGGGTGGAATTTTTTTTTTTTTTTTTCAAGATAAGGACAGTTTAATAAAGTGAAAGCCAAGGTCGCGCGCGAAAGCAAAGAAAAACAAATGATATTATTCTCTACTTCCCATCAGCAGGCGATGTCTAGCCACTTCCTGGGAAGCAGGGCTTCAGAACGCGTAGTGGTTGCTCCGGAAGACAAAAGTGCCCCCCCTCCGTCTCCCTTTACTTAGCTTTTATATCTGAGCTGACGTCATATGGTATGGAATATCTGTTTGGTTAGTTTAGGTCAGCTGTCCTGGTTATGTCCCCTCCCGAGATCTTGCCCTGCCCCAGCCTGCCATTGAGGGGGGGGCAAAAATGTTGGAGAGACAGCCTTGATGCTGTGGGAGCACTGCTCAGCAGTAGCCAAAACACTGGTGTGTTATCAACACCTTTCTAGCTACTGATGCAGAGCACAGTGCTATGAGGGCTGCTATGGGGAGTATTAACTCCATCTCAGCCAGACCCAATACACATACATTTAGTTTTCTTGTGTCACAAACACAGAAGCTCTCGTCTGCACACACCAAGGCAAGACAAGAATAGTTTTCTCCCAGCCTGCACCACACAGGATTTGTTATCTCCTGACAAATATTGGGGCCCAAGCAATTCAACCACAGCTAATTTCCAGAGCTGCAGGTGCAGCGCCAGCCAGTCAGTACAACTAAAACAGGGCAGTAGAAGACTGTAAAATGTATACATTTAACATCATTAAGCTCTTCCAAATAGCAACGTGTTAAGTAACTTCTGTCTAAGCCCTTGGCTGCTACCTCCCATGAAACATTAAATGAACCCTTTATTAAAAAAGAAAAAAATTGTCTTTTCTAAATTGCTTTTTTTTTTCCCCAAGATGCTTCAGTTCATTGTGTTTGACCTTCACTAGCTACTCAACAAATCCTTGAATTTTAACTTTTATAGTCTGACATTTCTTATTGTCAGTTGCTTGCTTGGTAACACTGACTGTACCACCCAAAGGCTTCTCAGGAAAAATAAATATCAAATTAAACTTTGAAGGACTTACAGAGAAGAGATGCTTTAGCTTACATTATATGAATCTCTGTTGTACCCTCAAAGGGTGCAATGCATTAGTTCCCTCATCTCTCCTCAGTTTTTCTGCACCAAAATCCATAGGTAGAAACCATTTAACACCAGCTACATCTGTCACATTGTTTCTTCATGTCAAAGCAGTTCTTGCATGAAACAAACTTGGCATGTCCTGTCATGAAATAATCTGATATTTATCCTGTACAAGAGGGAAGGAAAGATGGGAAAGGCTGCTATTGATCATTGGGCTTCATGGGGACAGCATGATCTCCTGCCTGGGCCAGAACACCTGGGTTTAATTTATTTATTTATTTATCTATCTGTCTGTCTATTTATTTATTTATGTAGGATGCATTCCTATTATCCTATCTAATCTGTGACTGCACAGAAGCTTTGCATTGACACCGTAATACAAAATGAACAAAGTATTTAAAGAACAAAAATTGAGTGTGAATGGACGCAAGAAGACACAAATCAAGGGACATCCCTTAGATCCTTTCTAACAGTTCTGAGCAAAATTATTTTCACACCCCTTTGGAGTTCAAGTGCTATCTGTACTATATACTATGCAACTCTATGGCCCGGAGGGTAATTTGGATTTATGCAGTCTGCTAAAATCTTGCAGTGGGTGTCACCCCCACTTTTAAACCACATAAACACTCAAATGTTCTTACCCCTTAAGTAAAGGCTGAATCTGCTGTGTTTGTTCACCTAATGCCTGCTCCCTGTCTGTAGCAAGAAACAAATTGTTGGTGGCTTTAGTGTAGATGCATGCAGAGGCTGTGCTTTGGTTTTTGAGAGCAACAGTTGGGAAAAGACAGTATCTGTTACTCAAGTAAATATAGCTATTTCAAAATAATAAGTATAGAATATATATAGTCATCTACAATACTGTGGGGACTTTAGAATTCATAACATGAGAAGAGAAGGTGCTAGCTGGTTAGGAGCAGTATTTGCACCATTTGAATTTCTGACACTCTTGTAGGTACAACTGAATTTTTTAGTGTAACTACATGCAAGACTATACAAGTTAACACTGGTAGAATTTCTTCCTAAAATATTGTATTAGTCCACTAAAAAGAGTTTGAGAGCAAAGAGATACGGAGGAAATAATTCTTCTAGCAAATTAAAGTCTAAGTAATATGAAATATTGATCTGAAATCATAAGCCCATGAGAATCTTATTTAAAAAAGCTTCCTGAACTGGACAGCACATCCTTTCACATAAAGCAGTACAATCTTCTATATGATACCTTGTCTCATCAGCTCCAGTCTGGTTTATTATTAATTGCTTCTTACAGATGCAGCAGTAGCTGGGAGAGCTAAATGGGGTGGTGTATCTGGTAGATTTTTCCTTCATATTAATCCCTTTTATGTCTGAATTAAAGCCAGGGGCTATGGAAGTTAATTCTATGCTGGCCGTGCTAGAACTATAATAACCTGTGAAAACTGCAACCTTGACAAAGAGAATTAATCACTGCTTGCATGTATGGGCTTGTGAAACTGAGCAAAGGTTTACATCAGTAGGAAATGCATTTTTCTTATGCTGATTGAAGGACATGAATCTACGTGCTCACTCATCATCTTGGCACCATGAAATAGGGATAAAAAAAATACACCTTTTAACCACCTTTCCAGAAGAAATTGGACTTGCCAAGCCATTTGAAACACAAAGTCGAAAGATTTATTTGTGGAGGATTAAATGAAGGAAGGGAATTTCATAAAGCCAGGCTGCTGCTGAGCCACTGCAGAGAAGGCGAAGGCTGGCAGCAAGGCTGGCAGTGTAGTTACCCCCAACATGCAGCTACGTTCCTGCCCCAATCAGTGCCATTAAATTCAATGCAGAGACAGTACAGAGTCAGAGAAGATTGTTGGTGGTCCAGGAAGCTCACAGTATGTCCTGGGAGCTGGTTACTAAAAATCTCTGAAGCTAGGTCAGGATCGTCATCTCTCTGGCATGCAGGATCCTCCGCAGCATCCCTGATCTAGAGCACAAAGCCCATCTTGGTAAGCATTCGTCTGAGCAACAAAACAGACACTCGGAGTTACCCATCAGGGACCCAGATTCAGCTCCTTCTGCTAAAGATTCAAACTACTCTCCCATTTCCTAGGCATGTGCATTCATCCACCTACCCACTGAACAATCACCATTTAGGCTGTGGGATGAAATCAGGCTGTTGTGTAGCTGGCAGGAGCTGTGGGTCAAAGGAGGCTGAGCGAAAAGGGAGACTGATGCTAGCCTAGCAGTAGGAGCACTTAGCTGGAGCAAAGTCCTAGGGAGTTTGATATTAGATGTCATTCCTCATACAGGTGTTTGTGTTTAAGTGGTTTTATCCTAGACAGTCAAACATTGAGGGAGAACAGTTCCAGGCAGCAAGCAGCACATTGCTTTGCACCTATGGTCTTTGCTTATTTCCCTCTCCTTCCAGCCCACGGTTTACATCCCTCGCTGTACATTGGCCAAAAGCAACCTGGAGGTTACGGCACTCTTTCAGGATCCGTGGGATGCAGGACTAAATCCCTTTGCCCTAAGATAGGAAGTGATGCAGATAGCTCCATTCTTAGGTAAATCCTCAAACTATTAGACAATTATACAAAACAGAGGAAACGGAGCTCCCAGCTCGTTTTGTAGGCAAGCAGAGGTAGTTGCTGTGCTTTGTTCTCAATTACTTTCTGCCTGCAAACACATTAAGTGTATTCAGAGACTTCAGTATTAGACCAGACCCCTCTCTACCTCATTTCTGAACTGTTGTTATGCTACTTAAGGTGCTAAGCAGGCAGGCTCCAAGCTCTTCAGAGTGAGGGTTGCCTCTTGCTCTGTATTTGGGCTGCATCCACATAGAAACACTTAAACGCCCTTGAGGATCTCGATCTAAGTGCCTGTTCAATATCATAGAAGAATTCTCAAGCTGAGAAAAGAACCAGGAAGAGGAATTTCCAGTCTTTAGTCAATTATTAATCTGTAAGAACATCTGCTCCTAAGAGTACTGGTCTCATACTACACCCAGGTTCATATCTTTCATAATTTACTTTGGACTAACGAACCCAAAATTATGAAGATGAGACTCACTTTTAATTCTCTGTATATCTATTGAAAGTTGCTTATTTTCACTATGTCTATTAATTATTTTCACTTGTTTTCCTTTAAGTAATGCAATAAGTTAAATGGTTTACATAACCTTGACCTTTACCCCTACTTTTCCATTCGAATTCTGCCAAACATTCCCCAGACTCAAGAAGCAAGCAAGTACATGCTTTTTTTTGTTAAAAAAAATCAGAAAAACAAGAAGAATATACAGTCTCTACAAGAAATTGTGTTTCTACAACAGCACTTCATAGATCTCCTTTCTAGTTGCTACAGATGGTGTAAAAACTATGTCAGTTATCCCTGGAGTCAGAAAGCATTCGCAGGTATTTAGAAGAACAGATACAGAAAACGTGATAGCTCAAATCCTTAGTGACAGGTCAGTAAACTGCCACGACATACACCACGATCCATAAGTTGAGACCCTACTTATTTTAAAGGAAGATGCCTTGACTGAGCTATTCATAAGTGACAAAATCTTCTTAACACTTTCAAGAAACATCCCTCATGGCTCTCCTGCTGCCTCTGGGTTTTACTGACAGCAGGCTTTCCCTGCTCTGTTGCGGTGCACCGGACCACACAGGAATTTGCCCACGAGTCGTGAGAGCATGTGCTGTTCTGCAACACGATGATTATAACAGTTAGGTCTCAGTGCCATGAGCAACACATGGAGAAGATGGAGAAGGACTGCAATTCCTCTCAGGTCAGACTAGCAAATCTCTGTCTGTGGGCTCAGGCTCAAGGTAAGTAAAACAGCTCAGACCTCAGCAACTTTGATTCATAAGCACTTTCATGAGCTTTTTTTTTTTGTTATGCCCATGGCTTCCATAAAGCCAGCCCATAAGTACACATCACACCAGTCACAAGGGAGAAAGTTCAGCAGAGGGGGTTTACTCATCATCCCAGGGCTGTCTGCCCTCTCCGCAGCCCCTGGGACAGCTTCACTTCCAGACAAGTGACTGAGGCGTGAGTCACAGGCGAAGCACCGCCAGCTCGTGAGTGGCCACTAAATGTTCAGGATGAATAACGGTGTGGACAAGAAGATTAAAGGAAAGATGGAGAGGGGCTGAAGGGACCTGCCTCCCAGACTGAACTGAGCAGGCAATTATATGAGGCAACAAAAATTCCCAAGGTCTTTGCCAGGCTTTTCAATAAATTAGTATGCAACTTTGTTTGCAACACAGAGTAAGTCATAGAAATCACAGGAGAACTGCAAAGTGGGAGAGGGTCTTCTAATGTAGCCTCTGGGCACAAAGTAGCCAATGCCACATCATTCAGAGAAAGACACACCAAAATCCTTTTTCATATTCTTATGGGAACACACACATTTAAAAGAAAAAAAAAACCAAAACCAGTTCCTTTTTAATCTGCAAGCACTAGCAGCTGCCTCATGCCACAACGAATGAGAGCTTATACTGTTTCTATAAATAAGGAATAAAATGATGAGTACTCTCATTATCCATATAAACACCCAATCCTCCTCTGATTCCCGCTACAGTCTTTGCTTTGCTTCAGGCTCAGGGCTTCCACTGTTTAGCTGAGCTCCACGTTGCACTTCACCTGTAACACGCTTGTGCTCTACCAGGGAGGTTTTATATGGGATGGGCTTGTTGTGGCCACGTTGAGGCAACACCGAGCCTCTACGTATGCTGTACGATAATACCTGCATTCAGGCACAGAACCAGGCATCACACCTGCCAAAATGCAGAGATGATGCTGCATGACCACATCTCTTACTGTAACTACACGTTCAGTTTTGCTGAGTGTTGAAAAGCTTCATTATATTCTCTAGGATCTGTTTACACTGTATCTGTAACTTAAGAAGAACAAGACTTGGAATACACCTCATAAAAATAAGACCCTTGATGTGACAAGTCAATCAAATAACAAAAGTTATCCAAGGGATTACTAAGGAGGGCTCTTAAGGATCACAAAGCACTTCTCAAATACTCAGCATTTATTTGGAGAGGGTGACTTTCTGGAACTACACTTTCTTTACCTTTCCTGCAATGGAGCCACTGCTTTTCTAATTTAATAACTTATACATTTGGAAGCCTTTCCTAATACTTATTCTTTGTAGGCTGATCTAGCAGAAGAGGATGAGTCAGTGATTAGGAAGCTGCCTGAGACTCAAGACTCACAGGGTGCCCCCTTTGTGATGGATTCACTCCGAGTTTTAAGCAAATCATTGAATCTCTCTATTTTCCTTCAATGCATCATGATCATAATGCGTCTAGTTGACAGAGGTGTTACAAAGACTCTTTGGATCAGTGTGGCAGCTGTAGTCATGTAAACCTGTAAGACATGTTGAGGGTAGAGAAGGAAAGAGAACCAGTAATCCATATTGAAGAGAAATCCTTCAGCCTTTCACATGCTGGTGAGGTGTGCTGCTTACTAGATATTCAGAAGAAGCTGCACGAAAAAAGTCCTGATCTAGCTGAAATCCACAATGTGACTGAGCTTGCTGGGACGAGGATTTGCTTTTCTGTATTTAAAATAAGAGCAGCACAGTCTGAATCAGATTTTGAAATCTTGTCCTGGGTATAGGGCTGTCAACTGGCAGGTGTAGGATAAGCCCATCGAGCCCCGAATGATGTTACACCATTATGTAAAACTATAAAACGTATTTGCCTTTCCACTCCAGAGCACGGAGTTATACAAGAACCCTTCCCCCACTGCCAAGGCACTGCACAGCCCTGCCTGCAATTATTCACTGGGATCATCTTTCTGTTATGTGTCCAGGCTTTTCCCTTCTGATGTGGACTGGTTTGATTCCCACAAACAAGCCTGCAAACAAATGATTATGCTCTTTGCGTTTTGTACAGAGGTATGAAACCCAGCCTGCTCTGTCCAAAAGGCTGGATGCTGCCTGGGGAGAGTGTGGGAACTGGGCAAAGAGGACTCTTCTTGTCCTTTACAAAAGTCTGGTGCTGGGTACAATATTAAACTCCTGGAAGAAACATGCCAGTAAAATCCACGCAGGTCTGAGCTTGATTGGAGTCTGGTTTTTTTAGCATCTCAATCACCTTTTAATCCAAAGAGAATGGATTTATTTACTTTTTTTTTTGTTGGGTTTTTTTGGGGTTGGGTTTTTTTTTTTTTTTTTGCATTTTAAATAAACTAAGGTTTGTAGCACTTGGGAGAAATCTAGAGCTTGAGTACTGACCACAGAAAATTAACTTTCAAAAATGTCAGATTGCAGTGCAGAAGTGCACTGTAGGACACTATCTCTAACCACGTCTGCTAGTTAATTGGGTTTTTATTTAAGGACTATGGGGTTAAGCCTTCTTAGATTTCTGATTCTTTTACCCATTTATATATATTGGATCACCTTTATCCTTGCATTATCTAGTTATATGCACTCTCCCTACCCTAAATATCCCACCTGCATAGCCTTGTGATAACCCTTCAGATACTTCATAGCCCCAAGGCCTTCCTCAGGTAAGTGAACTGTATCACCATCAAAATGAGGAGCTGAGCAATGCTTTGGTAGATGTTCCAGCACTAACTGCTTAGCTCTGCACTTGCAGGAGCTAATTCCTTTCCCAGATCCTCTTATCAAAATGTGGAGTGACAAGTGCAGAATGAGTGGAGTAATTTCCTTCCTACAGAAAGGTCAAAGCTGGGAAAACATCAGTTACAGTGATGTGCAAAGGTTATTGTTACAAATACACTTGATAATTGAAGATGTGGGGCTTCTGGAACAACTCCATTGACGCTGGGAGAAGCCAGGTTCATAGGACAATTTCTCTATTAATGAGCAAGCAGTCCTAGAAAGAAAACAAACAGTAAAGGGAAGCCTTAGTGTACGGAAGATGGAAGTAGCATAGAAAGCAAGTCTCCAGCCTTGAAGGTAGAAGTGGGACACCTCTACTTTACACCAAGGCAGTACTGATGTCGGTGCCAATCTTCTTGAAACATGCCACGAGGAGTTCAGTCTTTTGAATATGAGAATATTGTCATCTTTTGCAGGGGTTTTTTTGGGGGGGGTCGTCTTTTTTTTTCCCAGGAGTGCATGGACTTTCAATGTTTCTCTTAAAGACTCAGCTCCAGGAAGCAAGCGATTACGTAAGAAGTTCAGTCTTCATTTGAAATGATAGGGAAGAGTTTCTAGTCTCACAGCTATACAGAGAAAAAACAGGAGGGAAAAAAAAAATCCTTAAGTTTCAAAATCAGTAGGGCAAAGAGGTCCAATCCCAAAATTAAGCCTGACTCTTCCGTTTTTTTACATCTGAGAGCGATAAACACTGATGACATAAAATTACAGTAATGCCAGCTACAATCAAGAACTGTACAATACTTTTGTCAAGACAAAGGTATTAACACAGCTGCCCTGGCACATTTTTCAGCTTTCGTTCTCCCAGTCCTCAGCATTTAAATGCTTTCCATTAGAAACAGGCTTTGTCTTCCTTCTGCCAACAGAGACTGGAAGCTGACTTGGCAGAGCACAGAACCCACCACGGTCTCCCTTTTGGCTATAGGTGAAGAGATGTCTTTACACACAGAGCCAACTTCTCCATTCACTTGATTTTCTGCAGGTTTTAGTTACCCTGCATTCTCCCCGGTGAAAGAGCAGATATTGGCACAGGGCTGCAAAATACTTTGCAACTCTTCAACATGAAAGATACTGTTAAAGAGGAGGTGTAATTATTAACCCGTGAGCTAGAGGAGACTGTCTGAGAACTTGGAAGCAAACTTAAAACTTGTAAGCAAGATCAAACTAGTCACCTGAGGGAGGGTGGAGGGGGACAATAAAAATGTATTTCACAGGCAGAAAGGCAACAGCAGTCTTGTCAGTGCATGCTAGTAAATGTACCCATTTCTCTCATTTTCCATCTGAAAATTAAGGTTATTATGAGGCACATACTTCCTTTGTCATACTTCATGAAAACAGCTGGAGCCAGACTCCGCTAAATGATACTCAGCATCTTACAGCTTGCGCCTCTAGGTATCCTATTAAAATTGGTCTCACATTCATTGGTTTATGCTTACTGCGGTGTGGATGGCACGTTCGCGCATATCTGGCTAATAACTGATAAACAATGTGAGCAGAGCAAGCCTTTGTGGATGAAGATGGTTTGTTATTTATCGGGAACATTTATCTCCTGCATTTGCTAGAGCTCAGTTGTTCTCCCCCAGGGCTCAGAAACAGCGGTTTGGTGCCCCGAGGCTGGACGGGTCCTTCCCTGAAGCCTGTCTTGCACCCGAGGAGTTTCTCTGTCTGCCTCACATGTTTCAGCAACACCTCAAAGTCCCAAACAGGATCAGCATCAGCTTACACCTTACACAAATTAAAAGGCATTCCCCGGCTTGAATAACTGAGAAACAAGTAAACACCCTCCTCTTCCTCCACTGTCATTTACCTGCCTTTCCACTCTCTGCCCTCCCTTGAACGCTGGGGAGCAGAGTGGTGGGCTTTCCCGTGTCTACCCATCCCGGCTGCATTTGTACGCCTCCTCCCCTGTGTTTCTGCTCCTCGACTGCACACACCCCTGCTGCTTCTCAGCCAGGGAAAAATGGCCACACCACTAGAAAACCACAGGCTCTACATGACTGACAACCAGTCCAGCCTCCTTGCTGCGACCCACAGGGCAGGAGACACATTCCCAGCAGGGCTGCGTGGGACAATGAAACAGGGAGTTGTAAACAGCCTTTTTTTTTTTTTTTTTTTTTTTTTAAAAGCTTAATCTAGCATCCAAAAGGAATATGTCATTTCCTGTGTGCTGGTTTAGGCTAGGATAGAGTTCGGTTTCTTCATGGTAGCTGGTATGGGGCTATGGTTTGGATTTGTGCTGGAAACAGTGTTGATAACTCAGAGATGTTTTTGTTATTGCTGAGCGGTGCTTACACAGAGTCAAGGCCTTTTCTGCTTCTCACCCCACCCCACCAGTGAGCAGGCTGGGGGTGCACAAGCAGTTGGGAGGGGACACAGCTGGGACAGCTGACCCCAACTGACCAAAGGGGTATTACAGGCCATATGACATCTGCTCAGCATATAAAGCTGGGGGAAGAACAAGGAAGGGGGTGGACACACTCAGAGTGATGGCGTTTGTCTTCCCAAGTAACCGAGTGAAGCGCAGTGATGATGGAACCTGCACTGACTTCAGCATGCAACAATCCAGCACTACACACCATGCTTCAAACATTGGGATACACGTTTAGCAAAAGCCACCTGGTTAGTCAACACCAGAGGATCTGCCCATCAGGATGGCCCTGCCCAGTCAGAACTTTTATGTACTGTAGAAGGGGATAAAGTCCCTGTGGCGCACATAAAAAAATATGCTAGGGAAGATAGTCTGGGTTACTCCTGCCTCAGGCAAAGGGAAAACCATTCATAGGATTGCTTTTGCTCAAGGACCTGGGTGCACTTGGTGGGTGATGTGAAAGGATGAGGAAGTCCAATGTGTGCCCCAAGGGGATTTGATTTTAGGTGAGAATAGTTAATAGAATAAATTATATGAAGTTGGTTGCTATATCAATCCTGCCACTGTATGTCATCATTACTATAATTGTTATATGCTGTATCAATGGTATTACAGTAAGAATCACTTAGATTAATGAAGAATGAATTTGGATAAAACCAGGTGGCCCCGCTCGCCCCCTGCCAGCCACTCCCACAGCCCAGGCATGGCACCCCCACCTCCACCACCCACTCTCAAGAGTTTCCTTCAGCAAATTAGACAACTCCCTGCACACCATCAGGCTGGAAGGCGCAGATTGCTGCTCGGGCATCGGTCAGCAGGTGGTGAGCAATTGCATTGTGCATCGCTTTTTTTTGTTTGTTTTTCTTTTTTTTTTTAATTTATTTTATTACATTTGTGCAGTGCTGGATCGTTGCATGCTGAAGTCAGTGCCGGTTCCATCATCACTGCGCTTCACTCAGTTACTTGGGAAGACAAACGCCATCACTCTGAGCGTGTCCACCCCCTTCCTTGTTCTTCCCCCAGCTTTATATGCTGAGCAGATGTCATATGGCCTGTAATACCCCTTTGGTCAGTTGGGGTCAGCTGTCCCAACTGTGTCCCCTCCCAACTGCTTGTGCACCCCCAGCCTGCTCGCTGGTGGGGTGGGGTGAGAAGCAGAAAAGGCCTTGACTCTGTGTAAGCACCGCTCAGCAATAACAAAAACATCTCTGAGTTATCAACACTGTTTCCAGCACAAATCCAAACCATAGCCCCATACCAGCTACCATGAAGAAACTGAACTCTATCCCAGCCTAAACCAGCACACCTGTCAGAGCAAAGCTTGCCTGTGCCTGCCATGGTGCCCCACAGGACCCACAGCAGGAACGCCGCATCCCTTGGTGTGACGTAATCAGCACCAGGACCGCAGCTCCTGGGAAAGGCCACGGCCATCCAGGTAGATGCAGACTAACGTTGTGGAAAAGCCTTTCAAAAACCAAACGAAAGGAGCGTATACTTTGAATCAGAACATAAATAAATTTTGGGACAGGAGAATTTTCTGTTTTTTAACCTGCTGTAGTAACATGGCAGCCTGGCTACACCTTCTAAAGTACCCGCATGGGCGAGTCAGAAGAGGAGAAAAAAAAAAAAAAAAATGTGTAAAGTAAAACACAAATCACGTTGTTCAAATTCTGCCTCAGGCAAAACTTTATGGGAATCTGACCTGTTTCACCCCCGAGCCTTTATCCTGTGCTTCCTAACAAATGGGAACCAGACCTAATTCTTTTGTAACAAGGCTCTGATCTAGGATGAATTATACTTTCAGCTCTGTCACCGGCCTCATCTACTACACTGGGTGGCAAATTATTCAACCGCTCTGTGCTTCAGTTTCATGGTCTGCCCAACGATGACAGTTTTGCCAACCTCCTTTGAACAAGCTCCCTGCAATCTCTTTACGAGAAGGCTCATTTCAACATGAAGCAGAGCCTTCTCCCCCAGTTGCAAGTGGCACGCTGAGGGTTACGCAGGGCCGGTTGGGTGGCATCGTTACAAAAGGGCACTGCAGACCCCTGAGGTTAACCTATTTTAGACCTGCCATTATAGGGAAAACAGGCAGTTGAGTGTGGTACAATGAGCATACTGATGAGATCTCCCTTTCCAGCAGCAGAGATCTGCCTTTTCTGCACCCAGGAGCAGGAAAGTCTCCTAGGGTTACACTGACACAGACCAGATTAAATAGTAGCCCTCACTGTTCTCCATAATTAATATTCTTTCCTCACACTGCCTCTGCCTCCCTTGATGACTTAAACACCAGCTGTAACGAGCCATCCTCTATGCTCAAGTTTCTTTCTTAGTCATAGCTTCAAAAAAACCCAAAACTTTTAGTTTGTTCCATGACTCTCAAGCATATTCTCCCCCTTCCAAATCAGTCAGCAACCATCAGCTGCTCCCTTTCAGACAGAAATCCTACATCTTGACACAGATACAACACACTTGAATGGCTCTTTTTACTCACTCATTGGATTCAAATAACATTTAAATGTGGCACATAGGGGAGCAGAACACTAAAGGTGATGCTTTACCACTGTTTTCAGTTACACATCCACTGCAACAAAAGGATAGTCAACAACGTGCTGACAAGGTGTGGGGAGGAAGACGTTAACATTTTATCCCCACCACAAATGCTTCCTCCAGAAGGATGTTTTGGAATAAAGCCACTGTTGTGTCGCTATCACCAATACAGCGTTATTAAAAAAATAAAATAAAAATCCCACCCACTGGATGAACTCCCTTAACGGGAACCTCTGTCCATCTGGATGGAGCTGCCTCCCAGCACAAACAACTGTTATTTCATGGAGGCTGCCAGGTATTGTAAAGTTGAAATTCCTGTTTGGACTTATTTGGAGCACAAGTCCTAGGACAGCAGAGCAAAGGAAAAAAAAAAAGTAGCAAAAATAAATACTCCAAGGGGAAAGTATCAGCTGCCTCATCATAATAGCATAACCATACACTTATTTCATTACTGTTTATTAATAAACAAACAAAATATAATAAAAAATTACTTTTTCAATTGTTTTTCTTCAGATAAAAAAAAGCTATTCCATTGCTCAAGGCAAGATATTATTATTGCTAAGTCTTCTTCTATTGTAAGATATGGTTAGCTTTCCGTATCTCTTATTTGTTCTTGCACCTTTTGAAAGTTGCATCACAAATACTGATTGAAAAAAATCTTACAATAGCTATAAAGTGAAAGAAGAAACCAAGAAGGAAATATGCACATAAAAGGGTGATAAGTAGTGGTGATGTGCTGCGGAGTAAATGAGGGTGGGTAACAGTAGTGTGTTACTCTGCTGCTCAAAAAGGGCACGAACATTTTGGCACAGGAAAAGGTACACTTCCTAGGAGATGTACAGGAAAAGGGAAAAGCACAAAAAGAACTTCCAGGCCAAAACGAAATTAACGTCACTTGCCTTTCTGTATTTGCTTCCTGCCTCACCAGAAGTCTTCTGCTTTTTTTATCCCTGTTTTCATTAATTTTATCTGCCCTCTTACTGTCCAGCACCTATGTTGCCCTTCACACTTTCATGCCTGATGAATCTCTCTGTAAAGGTGTGGATTAACTTATCAAAGGCAACAGGACATTCAGAATATTTTTCTCTACTATGGAAGATACTTACATTTTTTAAAAAATTAATTGTTCAGGGACATAAAATTATCTCCTCCCTGCCCCCCCCTTAAGTAAACAAGGGGTAGCTCCTTGTCAGGTGTAGGTACATATGTCCAAGAGTCACAGAAACAAGAAAAACATCATCAACCACTGGTGCACCCAGACATGAAAAAGGCTATGCTGGCATGCTCTGCAGGTTTGCAGCAGGGAAGAAAGCTGTTCTGTTTATATGGACACTTTGTCTGGTTTTCCCAGGCAAAGAGCTTTTCCCCTCTCATGAATGACTAAAATATTTCTCTCCCTTTTCTGACAAGCCAGGGGAGATCCAATATACACAGCTGTCATGAAAAGATGGGTTTCCTTTTAACTTCCTAAAACTGAACAAAGAGACATTTTCAGGTGTGTTGCATCCAGCAACACCTATTTAAGTAGCAGTACCTCTTTTCTTTGGATTACTGGGAAAAGGTGCATCTGTATGTTTTAAAAAACATTTTAAGGAGGCTGAGTGTGCTTTTCATTAACAAACTGTTAGAAAAAAAAATTGTGATTGGACTTTCTTTTTTTTCTTAAAACACACCACTCCTTTCATGGGCTACTCAGATCTGATGGCTTAATCATATATCTTGTTATTTATCATTTAGCAACTACAGGTACCCATACATGCCCAAACATTGTGTCAGATACTGTCTGTACATTTATTATATAGATCATCACATCCTGATGAAGCTGCCTTTAATATTCCAAATTTGTCAAGGCTGCCGTTAAAAATTAACAAACCCATCAACAACATTTAGGAGAAACAAACAGATCAACAACGGTGTTACCTAACGTTTTTCAGAGCTGGAATTTCTTCTCCCTAAATTTTGCTTGTACGTCAAGAAAAGGTTTATCCCAGATCAGTACAGCGATGTATCGCTCAGGGTCTTGCAAACCACAGTTGTGCAACTCAAGGGGTGAGATGGCTTTCAAATTCCTACAGAACCAGGCTTTTCCCAAACAGTGTTTTGGAATGTCTTTCCAATGGTATTCTTTTAACAAAAGATGTATTTCTCAAATCAAATCAGCTCTCTGGAAGAGTTTAGTGGAGACAAACCACAGTACATTTCTACCTCAATGAAGGTAGACACCTCCAGCTGTACATCTTCAGCAGGGGAGTTCTCCAAAGCTGCACTACAGCAAAAATGGGCCAGGATTTATCTCTGCTGAGACTGTGTATTGAGGTGGCCCTGTCTTCAGCTTGCTATTCTCATATCAAAGTTGTCTTGTAGCACATATAAAGCTCAGAAAGCTACCACAGATCCTGCCAACAAGGTGCTCCTCACAAGAATTTCAGTCCCGTGAGATAACGAAAATGAAGCTTAAGCTGTGCCTGCATCCTTCGCTTTGATGAAAAATAGAAAATTATGTGCAGCCAACCATATGACTGCTGCCCTGCCAGAGAAATCCACACACAGCAATGAGCTGGACTTGAGGAAACCCTGCGCATCTAGAGGGACATAAAACTGCAGGAATGGTGGAGAAAGCAGGGAGGGATGCTAGCCAGAAATTTAATACTATTAGAAGGACAGGACACAATATATGCCAGTTGCCCTGGTAGGATCTGGCCATCAGATACTTAAAAAATAAAAAAAATAAAAGAAATTTAAAAAAAAATCACTGTTCAGTACATAAGAAAAGAGCTATTCCTGGGATTGTTAAGACCTTCAAATATGCATTGCTGCTCACTTTTTCTTCCTTCAGGGTTCAGGTAATAGTCTCTTCCTGGCAGTTCTCTACAGTTTAACAAGCCTAAATTAATTTTTATTTGTTTGGTAAATGACCCTTAATAAAAGGGCTGTAAACAAGATGAATGAGTACAGCTGAGGAAACTGCAAATCACATGCAATGCACTGTCAAACAAATGCACCCTAACAGACTTCTCAAAGCAAAGCGAGCCTAGAACAGCCTGTACATTTCGTGCAGCACACTTAGCATGGGGTGTCTTGTACTGGACTAAAGAAATGTGCTAACACACCTTAATTTGTGAACTGCTCACTTGCCCAATGTGAGCACAGTAAAAAGTCATTGTTATCAAAGAGGAGGCAAAGGCACACAGGCTGGGTTTTATTAGCATTTCGAAAAGGAAGAAATTTTGCAGACTTTGGACACTTACTGTCCTGCAGGCTGACATAGGATCTGTAGCCACAGCTCACAGAAATTACTACAGGACTTGCCTGCCACCATCTCCAGAGACAGATCCTCTGTCAGCATTACCCGGAAAGATGCAGATGTAGCTGGTGGTACTGAACTCAGAGTCCCTTACCTAGCATCATGAATCATGCTCAAATAAATCCTTTTCATCTGGTCATTAGCAGAGGTAAGATGTTCAATGGGGACATGAATCAAAGCTAACATCCACAGTGCAGTAGTAAAACAGAGTTAGAAATCCTTTCCAGCCTCTGGGCAGAGTAAGGATTTGTTTTCCTAACACCATTCACAGGCAGCTAACGCAGAGTTTTGTTAGCTATGGCTGGGCTTGACTCTGCTCACACACTCTCATTCAAGCTGGTGTTTGGAATATCACACTTCCCCTTCACCCCCCTGCTCACTTTTGGGGTATGCTTATTGCAACGGTAGGTGTTTTGCTGCTGGTATAATTACAGGTGCTGTGAGAAGGGCAGCAATCCTCTCAGAGACAAGCGGATGAGCACTTAAGACTGCTTGAAGATCATGATCATCGCTTCGGGGTATAAACAGAGGGTGACTGCTGAATCGCTTCAAATGATATTGCCCTGCGGATGGAGGCGACTGTGTCAACCTTTTCCTCGGCACCTGCAGCTGCGACCCAACACGCGAGAGAGAAACAGCAGCCAGATCTGTCCCGCTAGCAAAGCAAGCGGGGATTTGGTGTGCCAACAGGACAAATCTCAAAACCCGATGCAGAAAGCCACGTTATGTTATCTGCTGAGGCAGATGGAAAGATATCTGTTGCATTAATCCGGAATTCCTGGATCTTTTTTTTTTTTTTTCCACTTTAAAAATCCACTGCACTGTGGATGTTAGCTTCACAGTAAAAATCAATTAAGCTTCTTTACCAGACCACAGTCTCCTGGTTTTTTATATTGAGAATTAGTATCTCGCTCTCTTGATAAAGGGAAGAAAACACAAACACCTAGTTTGACTGAAGTCAAACTCGATCTTTAAAATTTTTATAACTGTATCCAGCAGCATGAATCAGCACTGCTCAGTCACCCTCTGAAGTGAAGGAAGAAAAAAACCAACCCCCCTCCCCCCCAAACCAAACAAACCCCAAACCTACACTAACACCTCCCCATCACCCTCCCCCCACCCAATTAACCTTTGGCAGAACCTCAGTCTAGGCACCAAAACAGCCCTCAGTTGTGGAAGCATTAGCACTGCCATGCTATATATAGAAAATATATAAATATGAATATGTTAATAATGCAACAAAACTATTAATACAGTTAATATAATGAAAGAATATATTAAATTATATATAAAAATTAAATATATATAGGATTAGCACTGCAATACCTTCAGGCTATGTGCCATATATATAAAAAATAAAAATCATGTCTCTGTGTATATATATACATATATAAAAAATATACAACTTTGCATGGGGAATTTCACAACTTGCAATTTGATCTGTAGGTCTCACACTGGACTGAGCTTTTTCAAATGCCTGGGGCTGTGCAGGGAGCATGCAGTCATGTGTACAGCCTGGGGATGCACTCCAGTAACACCTAAAGGCAAATGTCTATGTCACTGGGAACTGATAGATGTAGCTAGTTCCTGGTTTGCCTAAAGCTTGCGAGAGAGTGCCAGAATAAACACCTCTAGAAAAGGCTTCTGTGACTGTGGCCTATTACCATGGCTAGTAAAATACTTATTTTTATTCAAAACTATGTGAAAACTAGCAGCCCGCATCTTCCAACTTTGGACACATGGATAATAGCAGAACTTCAGGAAAAATCCCTAGTTTTGATAAACTGGTGAACACAGGGTCCATTTCCTATTTCAGCTTGTATTTTGTTTTAGTGTTTCTAGAAAGTTAGGAGTCTTCTAACTGAGAGTTGGCAAATGCTGATGGCAAACTACAGTACCAGTGGGGAGAAAGAAATAAAATAATTGAGAAAGCCTTCCTAGGTCTATTCAAAATCATTTCAGAAGGCACAACAGATGTTTTGAGAAGGAAAAAGAAATTAAAATAAAATTTCAAACTCTGGTAAATGCTTAAAGGAAAATTAAACTTCTTGAATATTAGTTATTCTTTTCCTTATATGTGACTTTCCATTTGCAAGTTTTATTTTAATAATCTTCACAGGGTCAACGGAAGGGGAAAGAGTTACGTAAAACCCCCAACTCTTTTGTTGTCATACTGGGGGTATGACATCTTTATGTTTAAGGATCAGGGGGAAAGTGTTGTGTCCTCATGCTAAAGCAGCTAATGAGGCCCATGGGAAAACAGCTTTGCTAACTTTCAGTGCTATTTACGTTGGAATCACTCTTAATTTCCTGATCTTCGCAAGGTTTGAAAAGAAAAAAATCACTGATTAACAAGATTTTTTCTGCACTCAGAGACAATATACACATTCGTACATATTAGAATTTGACATAGGACATAGCAAAACCACATGCATTCATGTGTATATAAAGATATTTTCTTACAGCATCTGACAAATAACTTTGTTATTTCAGAGAATACCAAACAGCGACAGGATACACAGGCTTTTGATAAATCTCCAAAAATATCTTTAGATATTTTTGTCATTACACTGGTTGCATAAAACTGAGATTAAAGAAAGAAGTAGTTTGCCAGTTTTTTGGGGGGGTTTTTTGGTTGGGTTTTTTTTTTTTCCTTTTTAGAAGGCAACTGAGAAAGATTTCTGGTCTTGAAATACTAGCAGTAGGCTAGGCATGAATAAACTTTCCACCGAACTAAGAGGAGCCTGAAGTCCAACCTCCATAGGGGAGTGAAAACAACCAACAGAACTATGAAACTCAGTAAATAAAGATTGATAAGAACAACCTTGTTTGGGCAGAAAAAGCTGGGGGTTGGGGGGGGGGGGGGGGGGAATTAAGACCTGAAAAGTGACCAAATGTGAGATATAACAGGTTTGAGGGGAAATCCTGACTGCACAGACAAGAACAGGCAACACAGTAGGGACTGCAGCTTTTAAAACTTTTTACAAAGAGCACCTCTTCTAGGGAAGAGCAATACAGCAATAAAACACTCACTGTAACCAGGGACAACCTTGTATTATACATGCACCTCACAACACAGACACACGGTCTCCGAACCTGCTCTACCTGATCTTTATGAGTCCGAACAACAACCTGTGTTATCATAGCTTTTACTCTGCCAGACACGTATCTTCCTTCAACCTTTTTTTGGAAATTCATGCTAAGGCTATGTACCACAAAAATGGTATTTCGCAGTTTGATGTAGAGATCTGCCTGTCTCATCTTGTCACCTGAAGGAAGACATGGAACAGGTAGGTGTAGAACAACAGCAGCCTGACCACAAAGGTTGGGTGGCTTTGGCTTTAGGTGGAAAATAGGACCAAAACCAAAGCCACCATACACGTCCTAAAAGCATGAGTGGGCATATTCTGGGCTCAAAACCCAAAGGTAGATCCACATATCTGAATCTAGGTACACACCAAGTTTGTAGAGGTTTAGAATAACATAGGACATTGCTGAAATACTTTAAAGGGCTCTGCAGTGCTTGAGCAGAATATCAATGGCATGACACAGCTGTGACCACAGGGACTTTTCCGGATGCTAATATGAGACTTGCTCTTTAAAAAAGATAAACCAGAAGGCTGACAATATTTGGCAGGGATTCACATGCTCTCCGAACAACAAATACTTATCATCAGTGCACAGACTTTAGAGAGAGGTAAAAATTAAACGGAAGTATTTAGTAATGTTTGTCGTTTACAAAATGGTCTATTTAGATATTAGCATGAAAATACTATATAGATATATATAATGAATGCATTACTGTGAGCCTAGGGTTTGGACTTCAATATAATTTAATATCACATTGTGATTTACACTAGGAGACAAACAGTCTGAAAAATGGTTAAGCAAAACAGATCAATGCCTTTTACGAGGCCTGGGAATTTAATAAGCCACAAGCTAAATATTGACGAGCTGCAGACAGGTGGAACAGGTTTCTAAAAAGACATAAAACGACTGTTCTAAGGTTCAAGAAACCTTGAAGCTTACTAACGGGTTGTACAAGATAAGTTCTTGGCATGATCTCCTCCTGCTAAGTAAGGTGGATCAGGCTTAATCCGTGCAGAACTGGGATGACTTCTAACGTTCTCCTGCAGTAACACTGCCATCTAGATGTAACCTCCCTACCCACGCCTGCTGATGATGCTCACTTCTTATCTACGAGATGCTGTCAATCCGATGAAAGCATAACAAAAACAAAGCATACTGTGTGCGTAAAATCTATCTGTAACGGAAGGTCTGAGTCTGGCCTCAGGCGTGTGCTACTTACTTCAGAGGGAAACCAGACTGACTGTAACTCCTCAGTCTGGTGGGGCAGGGGAATGATGGGGTACCAAACTGCATCGGGTATTGGAGGGAAGCTTCAAGGCAATTACATCAGTGGACTGAATCCCATTTCATACTAGCTATACACGAGGAAAGGTTAGACACTACTATGCGGCCACCATGAGTGGTTGTAGACCCCCACCTTGGCATACATGCAGAGAGACTGCAAGGTGCTTAGAGTATCGGTATCAGCAGACTTTTTTGTGAAGCAGGAAAGTACTTCTGTTCCTGTGGTCCAGCTGGGGAACTGAGGGCAAGGCGGTCTACAGTTCAGCTTGTGAAAAAAGTATTCAGATGAAAAAAACCTCCTCTACAACTACATGAGAATTAGACACCAAAGTTCTGAAGATTTGGGGCCTGTTTGACTCACAGGCTCCATACAAGAGCAGAGATTATATATATCCACTTGTAAGCTCAAACACCTGCCAATGGGACATTTTCATATTTACCTAAGCTGCTGCATTTTACTGGCAAGCTGTGAATTTGGTGGATCCTGAGAAACTACAGATTCGATTCAAGCCTGAGTTTTTAAGATTTCTTAGAGCCTCTCTAGCATCACAG
Organism: Harpia harpyja; assembly: GCF_026419915.1. Taxonomy (NCBI): domain Eukaryota; kingdom Metazoa; phylum Chordata; class Aves; order Accipitriformes; family Accipitridae; genus Harpia; species Harpia harpyja. The sequence continues at coordinate 57,306,438 of NC_068940.1, read as the reverse complement.
TTTTAACAACATGCTTTTCCAGAAGTAAACTGTTTTCATTCCAGGCATGCGCGTGGTCCCTAAACAGCCACAGATCTAGATCTAGATGGGAGGAGGAAAAGGTTACTTTGATTTTTATAGCCCTTACCCTGTATCTAAAGGGCACGTAAGATGACAAAGCAAACCACCAAGAACTTCTATTATGAAGCTCTGACACTGAATCTCCTAATGCTTGTTTGCATTTTCTCACTTGTAATATGGAAATAGCATTTACTCTTTTAGCACCTGCAGAAGCAGCTCTGATTTGCATTGCCTAGCAGAGGGAATAGGGCACTGGCCCATCCACAGAGCCCCACGCTGCTTGCGTGCAGAAGACGGACTGGAAATGTAGCACCCTTTTCACATAACACTTCTGATTCATGGACGTAAATAAGCAACGTAACTGGCTATTCTATTATGTTTATTCATTGCAGCTCATAAAAGCAGGGCTGAACCAATACAACTAAGAAATAGCCTGCTAGACTTTAGAAAATTAACTGATCAAGCTCCAAATGTATGACTTGCACTGCCCGAAGCCAGAAAAAGTGTATTGATCAGCAAATTCCAGGCTTAGCTTGAGTGTGTAATAGTTAGGAAAACCATCCTGGTACAGGTGTGTTGCAGAAATTAATTCAAAAGCGTAACGGCATAGACAGACTCACTCTCCACAGAAAGCAAGATCATTCTCAAAGTCTATTTAAAGGCAAGTCCCTTTTGGTTGCACAGCAGAGTTCAAAGTTGGCAAAAAGGTAGGAAACACAAAAGCAGAGTTCCACTAATGTTGAAAAGGAAAAACCACCAAAAAAAGGATGATGCTTCTTTTACAGAGCCTAGGTTTTCAGTACTTCACAGCACTGTTGCAAAAATGAATGTAAAAATATTACAGCCACCATGAGTGAATTATTCAGGATTAGTAGCATCCTACAGAACCTGCAAATAACATTGGAGCTCTGGACGAGGCAGAATAAACACACAGGAAATCAAAGAAATTGTTGAATCTACTTTTTAGTGCCTGCAGCACTGCGTAGTTCTGTAAATAAAAAAAGAAATGCCCTGTTCCCAAGAAAAGGCCAGTCAGCTTTGCTATGACATTTTTTGGCATTCAGTAGAAAGAGCCCACAGAAGGACATAATCCCTTTAGAGAGGTGACGTATGATGATTGCCCCCTCTGCTGCGAATGGGGCTCTGCCTCCCTCCTTGTTCAGGCGCTGGGTTTATTTCTCAGCCACCGCAGGAGTAGCCTCGCAGGCAGATTTCCTGCCAGCGTGGTCACACTCAATGTGGGAATGTCGGATGCAGACAATGAGTGTTTAATAAAAGCTTACAAGGTTGGGTTTGGGGGTTTTTTTGGTGTGGGTTTTTTTTTTTTTTTAATTTGGGCTTTTTTTCATTGCTAATGCAATAATTGATTACAGTTCAAGTCAAATGTGGTCAAAATTCAAATAAACCTATTAAAATCCCTTTCTGGGAAGTTACAAGACATTGGAGCCGCCAAAAATTTAAAGAAATAATCCCCCATGTTTCTCAAGACAAACAAATGGCTAGCCCAAGGGTTGCTAAAGAATTCAGCGCAAGGCAGAGCAGAGCAGAAGTAGCTCAGAGCTGTGTTGAAACGGAGAGCGAGTTGTCTACTCCTGAACAATACTCTGCCCCCAGCCAGCTCATTGCTGTTATCTCCCATCTGCTGTGATTACCTCCTGGTAGCAAGCATCTAGAGGACAGTCTTCCTGTAAGCTCTCTGTTTTCCAGAGAGAGAGAAAATGTGCATCCTCCACATTTCAAGATCAAGACGTTAAAGAGAAAATTAATGATAGTGCAAGGAATAGCATCCACCGTCAGCATTCACCAAGGCAAGTGCCATGCAGAATATCCCAAGCATTGCACTACATTAAGTGTTATGAACCTAGCATCACTGTATACTACAGGGAGAGAAGCAGATTTCATGGTTTATAGGGATTTCTTTCTCCAACTCTCTGGATGGCTTCAGTGGAACTTTGAGGATTTTTCTCCCTATTTTGGGTTTGTGATAGTTTCTCTCCTCTGTTTTAATTGCCTCCAGCAAAGTTATTTAATTCTCTAGCTTCCTTCCCGCACGTAGAAGTATGAAATTATGCTGAACCCGGCAAATATGCATCTTTTTCACAGGTTTTAAAATGAACAAGTTTCCCATAAAGAGCAAGGAAGCATCTGTAGAAATCTTGCAACACTCTTTCTTGTGGTTATTTGAATGTATTCAGATATTTTAAGAACGTGTCTTCAGAGAGAGCTCATGTCTCAGGTTTTCCTGTCACCACCTCATTTCAGTGGTTTATATTTTTCATGCAAGTAAGTTCAGTGACCACTGTTAAATGAACTAAGGATTACAGTTCCCCATGGGCAAACATCCACATCACTAAAGCCACTGCTTTGACTGGGATTGACCCATCAGCTGGAAACTGCACATAAAACAGAGTAATGCATTACAGAAATAAAAACATCATCTGTCCAGAAAACAGTTAAAAAAAACCCCAAAACAATGTTAGGGCAGCATAGAGAACTCTGTATTTTTACTGACAAGATGCATCTCTACTTTGGATAAACAAAAGGACAAAAACTCTAAGCCCGGCAGCCCCTAGGAAAACTGACTTCGATTGACAAAAACATAACACAGGTGTGGAAAAATGTTGTATGAAATGCTATGTGTGTGGCAGAGGGGTATTTTCTTCTATACAGTGATTTGCTACGTACATTCTTTACCTTAATATCGAGGTAACTCTGCTCCAGCCGGCAAGTTCCTACTAGTTGCTGATGCAAACCTCCTGAGCCATAGCAAAGGTGTGCTTCCGTTTATGGCAATGTGGGTATTTTCTCAACTGCCTATCTACATGATGAGATGTTCTCTTAATTTCCACCTTCCTTTTGTTTTCTGCCAGTTCCTGCGGCGAGGTCAAAATCCTGTGACTTGTGACCGGTTACTGGGGGCTGGATTTGCAGACAGCGGTCCCACCAAACATGACATGGTGCTGATGTCAGGGTGTTCATGCATCCGGTAAGGATTTAATTTATATACTCTTACCAAAGATTCGAATATTAGGTAAAGGTGAACCAGGGCAGAATAAACACCCAAACCAGAAAATTTCTTTGTGTAGAACCGGAGCTGAAGCCAGTAGTTTCATGTTCCTTTGATCATTTTCTCTTTTCAAAGACCATGCAGAAATTTTTTTGCTGGCATTCACCTGCACACTCCACACCACTGAAACTACCTGCTGCTACCTCTCCTCAAGCAGGATTGTCTCATCTTGCACCTTCCAGATGTTCCTTTGCACCATGGCACCCACCTCTTTCATCAGGATTTTGTCAGGGACTCATGCATTTCCAGCAAAATGATAGTCTAGAAAGCTTAGTAGGTGCCCAGGATCTACCTTATCTATATCCAATTCAGAGTATCTCAAGCGCTGCTGTGGTACAACCAGCATTCCCTTTGAGGGGTTCGCAACAAAGCCCCTGCAAGTCATGGTTGGATCCCTCAGAAGCCACCAGCGCCTCAACCACAGTTCCCACCCTGGAGCTCCCACATCACTAGCTGGCCACGCTGGGGGTTCTGCACCCCCAGCTACAGAAAGGAGGGCACCAGCATAACCCCGCAGCCTCTTGTCCCCAGTAGCAGGGCAGGATCCCTGGGGAACCCCTGCCACTTGCCTGTGGGCCTCTCCCAGAAGATCCTTCCCTTCAGCAAGCCAAGGGATGCTACGTACCAGAGCAACTGGTATCTCACCCTGAGGGTTGCAACGGTTTGCTGCTGCTGCAAGGGCCACGCAAGACGATGCACACACATTTTATATAACAGATTGTCCTTGCCCATGACACTTTTGCTATACCCAAACTGCCAAATAACAGATGGTAATGACAAAACCTTGTGCAAAATGAAGAAATCAGCTGATGTGGTAAAAGCACTGATCCATAACAGGACCTGGATAAGGAGACCATGAAGAGAGAGTGCTTGGGTCACCCCATCAGATTACATCATACTCAGTGCATCATTACATCTGACATTTCATCTAACCTGTTTAATACCTCTGCCGACAGTATGTTGGCCACACTGCTCAGGATCAATTTCTCTTATGATTAGGCATTTTTTTTCCCTTACTGTTTAATCCAAAGTCTGTCTCACTCTGGTCACTACAATGATTAAAAACCCCACCACTATTGTAGCAGGAACACCACTTCCTTTGTCCTACTGCAGTTATAGTTTAGAGATTAGGATGTCCTACCTACCTAACATTCCTTTCTGCTTTCAAGAGAATACAGTGTTTTTGTCCTAGGTTGTGACACAGAATTGTACTGTGTTGCTTGATACAGAGATGCTGCCTTCTAAAGTTAGAGGGCCACATAAATAATTCAGCATGAAGAGAACAGAGTGCCCTGAAATCTATCATAATTTACAGTTATCACTGTCTGGGGGGGGAATCTGCAGAACAACACTTTGCTAGCTGGAAAACACATGCCATGATCTGCCTACCTTAACACAGAAACTTCCAAAGAATTACACGGTCTGAATTAAAAATTGATTATTTTTTCTTAGTGTGAAAATCCTTTAGATTTAAAAACAACTTTCTTTTTTCATTATCTAGGGGAAACCACAAGTTAGACAAGGGCTCTACTCAATTCTCCTTTAATGTGGCACTCCAGTCCTCCATCCTCCCTAGTAGAAATGGATGGGGAGTGGGCTGAAAGCCCAGAAAATAAGGAGGGGGAAAACAAGTTTCTCCAAGAGGTGGCACCGAACTGCTGTCCAAGGATCCTGCAAAGGAACATGAAAGGGCTCTCCTTCTACTCAGTCTTTCATAGATTCCCCACTTAAAATCAATTTCTTATTTACAGCACATGGAATAGGTACTAGGAGGGAAAGACAAGCACTTGGCATGCAGAGAGTTTCTGCGTAAAATCTGACATACCTCATGGGACAAAAGCCTGCTTGGTGCACACTCCCACTCCCATGTGAGTAAATAACCCGCATGTCTGTGGCTGGACAGACTGGCTCAGTAATTCATTCCTGTCCAAGTCAAAAAGGCAGAAGTATTCTAGATTAGTTCTAAGCTGAGTGGAATTAAAATTCAGTATCATTTATATTTTAATCTACCCAAGTTTTTACTGTCTTGGTACAGAAAGGAGATAGAAGACATCAAATCACACAGACAAGAACATCAGAAGAAACAATACTACAGAATCCAAAAGTTATTCCCCCTCTCTTGTGGTAAGGAAAGATCATTTACATTCAGTATTTCAACTGCTGAGGGTGTTGACAGAGAGAGTCAATAATTCAGATCCACTTCAACAGTGTGTAGAAGTCATGACTTCTTGGTGATGTCCTACTTCTTATATTGACAGTATTAGTTTATATTTTCCAGTGGTCAGCTAACGTTGGTTTCTGATGCAACTTTCTCACTCATGATATGAGCTATTATCCAGCAAGGCAGCCAAAATTTAATTGTTTCCATGATAAATCCCACCCACATCTGAGATTACACATCACAGCCGGAACTGTGATTTTATAACTACTAAAGAGCAGAGTCAGCCAAAATGGTTAGAAGTTCAGCAGTGTGGTCTCTGTTCTCACAGCAATATCTGTACTGAGCCCCAGGCTTTGCAGTGCCACAGGAGAGATGCTGGCCAGGCATCCTGCAGACCCTTCAGAAAAGTCAGACCTGCCAAGGCGCACAGCTGGTTTAACAGAACCCCTCTACCACCACAGTGGGATTAGGGGATAATCCTTTTCCTCGGGAGTCACGGTTCATTTTTCCATCACCGACACATTACTGTCAGTCTAAGATGCTGGATTACTGACTGACTGCATCACGCAGCCCATGCTCACATCAGAAATTATAACCACCCCCCAAACAAAGCCATAACCTAAAAAGGGGCAGTTTATATGCAGCCAGATCACCTTCCTGGCAGTTCAGTTTAACAGCCCCCAATCTTGCAAAACCTCTACTATATTGGTAGGATTGGCTGTGACTGTTTCAGTTGACCCTGAAAAGCTGAAGAAATAAATCTTATTTGGTTCACTGGAAATCCACACGTGTGGAAAGCTGCAGTCCTTATCAACGAGGGGTTTTCCCCAAGATGAGCTGTTAGCAATGGCAGGAGGTAGAGGTCATTGAAGGAAGGAGAAAGGGGAGTGGGGGGAAGAAAGGAGAGACTTTCTTAGTTAGCCTCGAGTGTAAGCTGTACAAGAGTATGATCAAGTATGCTACCAGGTCTATGAAAGTAACAGTAGTCTTTAAAATGTGCTCCGGCTAACTTTTTTGCCCTGTTAGGCACGGGCATTCTGATTCACTGATCATGCAGGGTGTGGCAGGATCCCACAAGCCACTTGAGGAAATGAATACCCTGCAGCCTCTCAAGATGTAGGTCTCCAAGAGAATTGGGGGTTTTTTTCTCCTCCAGGAAGGAGGGGGCACAGAAACCATTCTCTCCACCCCACATTCTGGTGCAACAGCAATCCAAAATGAAGCCAAAGGACCTCACACAGTCTGACAAGTTCCCGTGATCATCATAACTATTCTATAATTATTATTATAAGTCTAATAATATTCTTAATTCCAAATTTCTGTCCTCTGTGCAACAGCTACTACTGCAGTATTACTCCTACAGCTATCTTGCTTTTTTCTTTCCTTCCACACAAAATGTCTAACTCAACACTGCTCCAGCCCTCTTCATTTCCCCTCCTGAGAGAGGCATAGTACCAGCACTACCAAAAGCAAAATCAAAAGGGGAGCCTTACTGTGTTAATAAGGATGATTTGGCAATGAATACTACACACTATTCCTTCTCCTTTTTAGTCAGACCACAACAGGTTTCATCACAGGATGTCAGTAATCCAAATTTCTACCCAACCCCAAAAAGGACTTTTGAGTTTTTCTCTCTAAAGGTGGTCTTTCATTGGGGCTAACTCCATCTGCGTATCCCACACAGCCACATCACTGAATTTGGCATCCTGACTAACAATGAGTAACATAAATGCACTTACAGAATTTTTTGGAGCAATTCTACGATATATTTTCCTTACAGCGCAGCACCGCTCTGGACGAGCATGCCGTGTGCCACGCCCTGCCCTGGCCTCTGCTGTGCCCTTGCCCTGGCCACAGGCAAAGCTGCTTCTGCAGCACTCCCTCACAGTCTCCCTCATGCCACCCAGCAAGCACCCAAGCTTCGGTATGTAAAATGTTAACCCCCACATAGGGAGTAGGCAGTGAGGAAGCTACCTCTCCTTCACAATACATAAGAAAAAGGAGAATCTGTGGTCTTGGCCAGGTATTTGTTTCCTCCACTCCTTTTTAAATTATGAGATAAATGTCAGCCTGAATCTATTACTAAATACAAGGGAAAAAAATGGCTCCTGCTACACACTAGACTAATTATAGACCACAGGCTGCTAGCGATGGTGACTCACTGCCTTAAAATGATTGTCTAGGAAAGCCAAACACGGGGGCTACTCTCCAGCCCTGAGCACCAAACTTGCTCATCTTCCTTTCCATTAAAGTGCCTAGGCCCAACAGTGTACAGGATTTCTCAGGCACCCTATCCACACCCCAAAAACCAGTACCCCCAGCTAAGAGGTGCTTTGCAAATTTATAATGCTTTACAAGGTGCTGGCACATTTAACAGCAACAAGGAATGCGGAGGAGAGAGTGCATCAGATGTCTTGGAGGTGGGATACAGGAAAGATGTCCCCTTCTGAGAGTAGGTACCAAAACTCCTGGCAGTTGTCACCAAAATCAGCTACTTCCAGCATGTTGTGGAGGATCCTCTTTTGTCTTCTTATTCAAAATAGTATCTAGAGAGCTGTGCCCAAGTTTTATAAAATACCTCAGTGCTTGAGATACCTTCTGTCGCACCCTTTCCCTTTCTCTCACATGTATGTGCACAGATTTTTGAGTACATGCCCCCTGTGCCAAGACAAACTCCAGCTTCCACTTTCTTCTCCTGACTATATAACTCCTTTTTCCTTTCTTGGCATCACCTGACCTCAAAAAAAAAAAAAAAAAGAGGAGAAAGTGCACTTATACAAATGGCCCAACACTGTATGCTATAAATCCATCCCCTGAAGGGACACAGCTCTTCTCCCAGACTTTCATTCCCTGGACAAGCAGTCCAGCCAGTGCCTATCCCACTTCCTGACTGCCACAGGTCTCCCAGCATTGACAGGAGCTCCTGCAGCCAGAGCAGGCACCGTGGAACAGGTCCTTCCTCATTGTGAATAGCCCTGAGCTACTCTGTTTTGAAAAGATGAGACCACGTGTATTGGGTGTGTGTGGCAAGGTTTTGGTAGTGGGGGAAGGTTACAGGGGTGGCTTCTGTGAGAAGCTGCTGGAAGCTTCCCCCATGTCTGACAGAGCCCATACCAGCCAGCTCTAAGACGGACCCACCGCCAGCCAAGGCCGAGCCCATCAGTGATAGTGGTAACGCCTCTGTGATAACATATTTAAGAAGGAAAAAAAGTTGCTGGGGCACACAGAAACAGCAGCCGGAGAGAGGAGTGAGAACATGTGAGAGAAACAGCCCTGCAGACACCCAGCTCAGTGAAGAAGGAGGGGGAGGAGATGCTCCAGGCACCGGAGCAGAGATCCCCCTGCAGCCCGTGGGGAAGACCATGGTGAGGCAGGCTGTCCCCCTGCAGCCCATCAATGTCCATGGTGGAGCAGATATCCACCTGCAGCCCATGGAGGACCCCATGGTGGAGCAGATATCCACCTGCAGCCCATGGAGGACCCCACGCTGGAGCAGGTGGGTGCCCGAAGGAGGCTGTGACCCCATGGGAAGCCCGTGCTGGAGCAGGCTTTTGGCAGGACCTGCGGATCTGTGGAGAGAGGAGCCCATGGAGCAGGTTTTCTGGCAGGACTTGTAACCCCATGGGGGAGCCACGCTGGAGCAGTGTGCTCCTGAAGGACTGCAGCCCGTGGAAGGGACCCATGCTGGAGAAGTTTGTGGAGGACTGTCTCCTGTGGGAGGGACCCCACACTGGAGCAGGGGAAGAGTGTGATGAGTCTTGCCCCTGAGGAGGATGAAGTGGCAGAAATAACGTGTGATGAACTGACTGTAAACCCCATTCCCCGTCCCCCTGCACCGCTGGGGGGGGCTAGGTAGAGAATCCAGGAGTGAAGTTGTGCCCAGGAAGAAGGGAGGGGCAGAGGGAAGGCATTCTGAGATTTGGTTTTATTTCTCATTACCCTACTCTGGTTGATTGGTAATAAATTGAGTTAATTTTCCCCAAGTTGAGTCTGTTTTGCCCATGATATTAATTGGCGAGTGATCTCTTCTATCCTTATCTCAACCCACAAGCCCTTTGTTATATTTTTCGCTCCCCTGTCCAGCTGAGGCAGGGGGAGTGATAGAGCAGCTTTGGTGGGCACCTGGCATCCAGCCAGGGTCAACCCACCACACCACAAAGGCAACAACACTTACAGCCAAGCCACATTAGTTTCTTTTAAACCCTAGCCTTTATTCTAAATGGGATTTTGCTTCTGCCCAGGAAGTGCCAGATCTTCTCCCCACCTCTGAACAAGGACCAGCTCTAACTGCTACCATTATAACGGACATACATTGGGCAGGGGAGAGACAGTACCAAACACCACTCCTTTCCTAACACTGTTTTCCTCAGCACTGTTTTTGAAGTGCCATTGTAACACTAAACAACTTCCACTCTCAAACACAAGAGCAGACCATGCTCAGGAACTCATAGGAGTAATTTATCAGGCACATAAGTGAGACAGAAACAAGCCTGCTTAGCATTACTCTTATGCATTTTATGTGTCTCCGTATTTTTGGGAAGCCCTCCACCCCCCTTCTTACTGAGGCATAAAAAGATAGAAGTAACTCTGTACAAACAGAAGATCCACTCTAAATAAGCTCCTTACTACTCATAAATACAGAAGAAAACAACTCAGGTAATGTTTCCTCCAATAGTGCCCCTGAATAAAACTGACAGTAGTACTTTACCCAATTATTCCAGCAGCTCCTATCCACTCCTTCAGGAGACAAAGAGCTTCAGAAACTTCAGTCCAACCCAAGCACCTTAATTCCTCTCTCCACTTGAAAACAACCTAGCAGCTCCACTCTCTTCAAATCCCCCTCCTGCTAATAAGCATCAGCTGAACAAGCCTCTTGCCACAATGAAGCAGCAACTGCAGCAATTACACCAGGGCTTCTGCTCTCCCATGTCGATTTGTGGGTCTGAATATTCCCTTGTTTTTACTTTGGGCAGCTGCATATATAATGCTTCCCAAAATATTTTCAGCCAACTTTTACAATACTTGGAATTTATCATACACTTCTAATCCCTTGAATCAAGCGATTAAAAAAATAATCCTTGAAATAAAGTTAGATGCTCCCAGCACTCACAGTTGCAAAGTTTGAAAATAAGTGCCATTTTGACTAAAAGCTCATAATTTAAATAAATAAAGACAGCCAAAAAGTTTGAAACACTTTAATTATTTTACAACTGTCCCATGATTTTGTTTTATTTTACTCTAAAGGCTCAAATCCTGTTGTTTATTTTTTTTTAATGGCTGCAGGCCTCAACAACTGATTACGCAATAGGCATTTTAAGAAGCAAATCTGGAGTTTTAGTGGCAAGCTTCTGACACAATACGTGTACCCCAGGTGGCTGAAAGCCAGTGCTTGTAAAGGGACTTGCTGACATCAGGATGTTCCCCCCTGCAGAGACCAGCTTGGACAAGCAGGATTCCTTTCAAGACCTCAAGCAATTCAGACGTTGATCCGATCAAGCTACCATATGTTAGAAGCAATACACCATTTAATTTTGTCTCCATGCCACAAATTCACTCTGCCATTTTAACTCCCCGTTAAATGCCTGCTCTTTCCTTTCAGCAATGATTCCCACCATTTGTTTAACCCCTAAGTCCCTCATTCTCCTGAATAAGGAGCCATTAAGAGTGTCAAATATCTACACAGATCGAAAGACATTGAACCTGCATGAGAATTGAACCTCGACAACTAGGACTTTTTTTGGAAGGTCATGTGAGCTTGTATGTGGGTCAAAACATGGTGTGGGAAACGCTTCAAATATTCGCTTAAAAAAGATATAGTTTAAAAGATGTACCAATTCTGTGTTGTCTGCTTTTGAAATTTTACTTTAAAGGAAAGAGCACTCGCAGATGGCTCCAAATTGAGCTCAGCTCTTCAGCAAACGTTTCTGCCTTGGTTTGTCATTGGGTCAGACAACAAATCACACCTCTGAGAACCACTCCGATTCAGAGGAGTCCCAAATGGGCTTTATGGGTGGCCTCAGTCAAGTTTCTGGTTGGTCTGTACTTCCCCCCCAGGGCTTAGCCCTTCCTCCTGAACAGTTTTCAGACTGACACCCTGTTCTTCTGCTTCTTTCTCCCAGTCTCTCTCCTGTTGCAAAGAAGATGTTGCTTGTTCTTTCAGGTTATTCCTCTGAGTTGTTTCCAGTTCTCCAGAGAATATTTTGCAGACTGGCCCCAACTCTTCAGTATTCTTCTGAAATTGCACCTCTTTTTCAGAAAGCTTTTTTTTAGCTCCTTCTCATTGCACAAGGTCTTTCTCCTTGAAGTTCCCTTGCTTTCCAACACACTGCTCCTGAGATCTCTCCTGGGCTTTCTGAACACTCTCTTGTTCCTCCAGGGCTTTCTTCTGAGCTCTCTTGAGTTCTTCTAGGGCCTTTTTTTTTGCTTTCTTCAGTTCTTCCAAGATTTTACTAGCTTTGCTTTGTTCATTCTTTGCCCTCTCCTGCTCCTCTAAGGCTTGTTGCTGTGTTTTTGCAAGCTCTTTCAGGATTTCCTGTGCACTCTCTTGTTCTCTGACAGCCCTTATTTGAGCTCTCTCCTGCTCCTCCACAGCTTGTCTTTGTGATAGCTGCAGTTCCTCCAGAGCCTTCTGAGCTCTCTTCTTCTAATGCAGCCCTCTGAGCTCTTCCTTGCTTTCGTAGGGCCTTTCTATGAGCTTTCTCCAGTTCCTCCAGAGCATTTTTCTGAGCCATCTCCAATTCTTCCAGGGCCTTTTTCTGAGCTCTTGCTAGTTCCTCTACGGCTTTTTCATCTCTCTCTTTTTCTTCCAGGGGTTTCTTCTGAGTTCTCTCATGTTCTTCCTTGGCTACCTTCTGGGTTTTTTTGTCAGTCCTTCCAAAGACTGCTGTTGAGCTTTCTCCAGTTTCTGCAGTCTTCAACTGGTTTCTCTCTTCTTCTTCCAACAACTTCTGTGCATTCTTCTGTTGCTCCAGAACTTTCCATGGGGCTTTCTCCTCTTCCTCATGCCCCATCTATTGAGTTTTAAACTGCTCTTCCAATTCCATCTGCAAAGCAATCAACTGTTGCTCAAGTTCCAGGTACCACGCTGCTTCCTGCAATGCTTTTTGTTCCAGACTCTTCTGTTGCTCTGTCACTTCCTGTGGTTTGTTCTCCTGCTCAGCTAACATCTTCTGCTTGACTTGTATCTGTTCTTTCTTCATGGCCTCTTCCCAAGATTTGTCCTTGTCCTGAGAGTTTCCTGTTCCTCCAGGGCTGCTTTCTTAACTCTTTCCATATCTTTGGGGGCTTTGTTAGTTCTTAATTCTTCCTCCTTTTGTTCCTTCTTCATCCTCTCTGCTACATCCACAAAGTCATCTTCCCTTTGCTTTCCTTCCTGGACTCTTCTCTGAACTTCTGTTAGCATGGAATTGGTGTCTTCATTATAACACAGTTGGCAGGCCAGTTCAAGGTCTCTTGCAGCCTTGTGCCAATGACACAGGAGCTGGAATGCCTTCCCTCACCACTGTAGGGCTATGGAGAACCAAGGTCGATTTTTATTGCTTTGTCACAGTCCCTAATGGCAGCTATTGGTTTCAGCAACCTCAGGTAGACACTGGCTCAGCTTACATATAAGACTGCAAGTTGTGGGTTGAACCTGATGGCATCAATGAACAACTCAACAGTTCTGTGAAATTCACCTGCTCTCAGTGCATGAAAGGCTTCCCTTTCCTTTTCAATGGTCTGTTTTGCTATCTTGGTTGTCGTCCCCTATTTTCTGAAGATCTTCAGCCTCTTCAGCCAATTCTTCATTTTCAGTATTGAGTTCACTGTCCTCAGTCTTTGATTCTCCACTGGGCTCTTCCTCCCCCTCAGCTCTACATGGACATTCTATGTAAAACTTATTCTTTTCTACTGGATATTGCTTTTGCTCTTCAGATTCCCTGCAACAGCCATTATCAGGTTCCTGGGAGGTCCAAAGGTGAACCTGTTCATGCTCCTGGGCATTCTGAAACTGTGCTTCTTCCTTTTCTTGAGAAATCAGAAGCTGATCTCTCTCCTCTTCTGCCATGGATTTCCCCACCCTTGGCAATGCATCCAATGATTGCTTTGTGTTTTGTGTCTCCTCATACTTTTTTTGGTGCCTGGCAATTTTCTGGACTCTTCTGTGAACCTCGTTCAACATGTTATTGGTATCTTCATCATAATCCAGCTGGCAGGACAGTGCAAGGTCCTTGGCAGCCTGCTGCCAGCAACCCAGGAGCCAAAATGCTTCCCTCTCCACTTGTACAGCTGTGCAGAATTCAGGTCGATTTTTATGGCTTTCTCACAGTCTCTGATGGCAGCATTTGGCTTTTGCAACTGTACAAAGACACTGGCTTGGCTGACATACAAAGTACTAAGTCATGGGTTCAGTTTGATGGCATCAGTGAAGAGCTGAACAGCTTTTTGAAATTCACCTCTTCCCACTGCATCAAAAGCCCCCTTTTTCTTTTCATCAGCCTGCTTCATCATATCACTGGTTACCTCCAAATTCTCATCTTCCATCTCTGGGGATTCATCCTCTTCTGGCTCATCCTCCCCTTCGTTTTCTGTCTCCAACTCACTCTCATCCTTCCCCAGTTCTTCACTGGACTCTTCCCCCCTCTCAAACCGCCTGAGCCTCAGAATCTAATTTACAAACCAATGAAATGTTACAGGCAGCCTCTTTTAAACACCCCAAAAGCTGGAGGGCTTTTCCTCAGAATTTATAGGCCTGTGCTGAACTGGGATTGAGTTTAACAGCTCTGTCACCATCACTAATGGCCATAGTTGGCTCTTGCAGCTGCAAAAAGACACTGTCTCTGTTAATGTGAGAGCTGGCAAAGTGTGGATTCAGCTTGATGACACTGGACAGCGTATAAACTGCTTTCTGATTTTCACCTTTAGCTAGGAAATCAAAGGCCTCTCTTGTTTTTTCAAATCTGCTTCATCACCTCCTCTGATAGCCCTAAACTTTGTCCCTCTTTTTTTTATGGATTATCTGTTTGTTAGCATTTTCCAAACCATGCTAGCCCTCATCTTCTAGAAACTTCCCTGCTGCTGTAACTGGCTCCTTTGCATCTGTTTTGCTTGAAGCAGATGGTAAGTAATTTTCTGTACTTTCTATGGATTTCCAGACAAAGCAATGAACCTCAGAATTTAGAAAAGATAGGTCTGATTTTGCCAGTATTCTACTTGAAGGTATGGTGCTCTGATCCCAAAAGGATGATATTACACAGAATTTGTTGTCACTGAAAGCAGAGGAAGAAAGATAAGATGAAAAACAGCTTATCTGAGAGGTCTATTAAGTTAGTGCCAGGTATATGTGGTAAGCTTCCCTGTTCTTCCTTCTGTTGTCTTGCTGCTGGACCTAATTGAGGGGTTAAGACCAGCTGCAGGGTCCCAATGCCTTCAGGAACTAGAATACAATTTGTCACTTCATATATTGTGCCATCATGGGAATCCTGAGATGGCTGCTTAAAGTCGTACAGGAAGGTGTCCCTGTAATCTTTCTTCTTCTTCAGTTCATTGCACACTTTACGCATCACAGGTATTCATGTGTGCATCTCTGTGTCTGCATGCCTGTTAAAAAGAGCAGACACAGGACTGGAAAGTCTATTTGTTTGTTTTCACATTTAAACAAAAACATCTTTTATGAGCCACAACCAACAGGAAGGCAATAACAGCTGGATAAGAATTTTGTGTTTAGACATGCTTCAGTCAAGTATTTTCCCTGACAAATGAAAAATTGAAAACTAAACAGCTTGTCCTGACAATAACACATGACTGTGGGGAATATGAAGACCAAAACACTGTGCAGCACAGTTGCATGGGGTATCCTTTGTTAGGACATTTTCCAAAATTTTGTAAAACTAACTTTTTCTAAAGTTGCTGTGCAGGAACGTCTTTATAGCTCCAAACGGTCAATTGGAAGGACAATTTAGCTGCATCCAGAAGAGCCAAGAAATCTTCTTGACACACAGGAAAATCTTAAGAATTATTGAAAAAATTCTCAAGCTGAGTCCTTGGACATCCTTCCTTAACTTTCATACTAATTTGGGGCTGATGAGCTTCATTTTCAGTTGGAGGCCCTGGCCAATGTTTGTTCTTAGAGTGGATTTGGCTCTAAGGCATCCAACAGGTTCCATCAGGCTGGGCTGGCCCTGTGTGGTGCTAAAGGCAGGCAAGTACTCTGCTCTCATATCGTTCACAAAGTTTTTTAATGCTTCTTTTCAGATATAAAGTTTGTTCTTTTTTTTCCCCCCATTGTTCCTAAAATCCACCCATTTACTCCTATCAATTTCAGTAGCTTACTATCTTGTCCATGCTATGAACACCGAGGTCTCAGTCCTTGTTTATTTCCTTTCACCCTTGCTTCTGATCTTGATGTGCTTCTTCCCTCTTCTGAAATACCAGGTTCCGGAATCCTATTTCTTAACCCATGTTTTTCTTCACACACCACTGGCTTGTATATTAAGTCCATATATCTTAGACTTGAAAAAAAGACGCGGACTTGAGGCTACATTGCTTTGTGTATTTCAGTCCTTGAACCACCCTTTCTACTTTTGCTAACAAGCCAACTTAGAATTATGTTTGCACAATCTCTGCAATATTGATCAGTGTATGGATAGCAAAAACCAGTAAATCCAGAGCAAAAATGAACAGGCCTGATAGGCTCAAGAATTAACACTTGATGCAACAGAAACTTGTTTAACCTGCCACATCTGCAGAACCCAAACAAAATACAGTTAACCTAAATAAACTAAATCTACTCTTTTGTACATCTCTTTCTTTGAAAAAAGCAGTCTGTGGCTGTCACTGTTTTGAGGATAATAATGCCATCTAGTGAGAGAAAAGGCTCACTGTACTATTTACATTCTCTTACAGGTACAATACAGAACATTTTAGATTTATCTATTGAAATGGTTGCATGAAAAGTGCACTACAGGAAATAAAATGTGTTCTCATGAGACCGCTTCTTTTTAAAAGCAAGACGTTGACAGATTTTTCAACAACACTTGAGTATTCATTTGTATGGGAAGATTTTATTATCTCTTCTGGAATTGCCTATTATACATATATATTAAAAATTTATGTAAATAGATTTTTTCTTATGGAATATTTTTCAATAAGCACTATATTTTTTACTGGTTTGCCTATAAAAAGCTATCTGACAATTGATTACTATGACAATTGATTACAATGACAATTGATTACAAAAAAAGAGGTTTCAAAGTTGATTTTGTTTCTGTTGCTTTGTTGACTCCAAGAAAGGCTGGCAGATGCTCTGTCTGCCTGTTAAGTACTTTTTTTTTAATCCATATGTTACGATCATGCACTGAGAAATCTAAGAAAATATGAAATACACATTTTTGGATGCAAGCAAACATTCCTGGGCTAACACATCCAAAGAAACCTTAGACCAAGGTTGAAAGTCCCCAACTTTCACGCAAACAAAAACGTCCAGGCAAAAGAAGAGAGTATGTCTACAAGAAGAATGGAGGTAGAGATGCCTTAATTCCCTGTAAAGACCTCAAATAAGTCAGATGCTTCTCATATATAAGCCCTTTGCACTGCTGCATTTCCTATGACAAGAACCACCACAGTCAGCGCAGGGAGGAGTTGGCACCTTGCTAACACGTAAGGCCAGTACAGTTACAACACAGGTGTGTCCTTTGCTTTTTTCAGTTTTGAGACCCAATCTGCTCCAAAAGCTCAGATTGGTGAGCTTATGCTTACATTAGGCTAAAAAAATCCAACATTGCAGTAAGTGGGGTACTTACAGAGGAGGGATGCAAAGACGAGAAGTAAAAATCTGCTGAGACTACGCCTGACCCCAGGAGCAGAGGAACGGGGCTCACCTCCTTCCTCAGCTCTGGGGGAGCCTGCACGCCTCCCTCCGGGCAACGTGGCCTGGGTAACAACAGTGATAAGGTAGCAATGTGAACATAAACGGAGGGGGGGGGAATAAAATGCCTGTAACTGTTCTGGGAGAAAACCAGTAACACCAAGAGCAAGTTAACAGTGCCAAAACTTGCCTAAGACAATCACCTAGTGGATTAAAAAGTAACCAGGAGACTTCAGAAAAAAAGCATCAGCTTGAAAAGACACCTAAAAGAAGCCTGGCTGTCGGGCAGCTGTGAGAAGTGGGACCGGAGCAGAGGAGGGGGGGTTGGCACAGCCAGCAGCTGTCCCGCGTGGGCACCGCCACCTCCACCAGCTGCCCCCACAGCACCGTGAGCATCCCGCCTCCTGCACCCATCCCGCAAGGTGTGCAAGGTGTGCACCCGTAACCCACACTGCCACGGGGGTGCAGGTAACTGCAAGTATGTGTTCATCTATGTGTTTGGGATGAGCGGCTGTCCTGGTTTTCACTGGGATAGAGTTAATTGTCTTCCTAGTAGCTGGGATAGTGCTGTGTTTTGAGTTCAGTATAAGAATGTTGATAACACACTGATGCTTTCAGTTGTTGCTAAGTAGCCTTTATACTAAGTCAGTCAAGGATTTTTCAGCTCCTCATGCCCAGCCAGCAAGAAGGCTGGAGGGGCACAAGAAGTTGGGAGGGGACACAGCCAGGACAGCTGACCCAAACTGGCCAAAGGGGTACTCCGTACCATGTGACGTCATGTCCAGTATATAAACTGGGGGGAGTTGGCCTGGGGGGAATTGCCACTCGCGGACTAACTGGGCGTCGGTGGCTGGTGGTGAGCAATTGCATTGTGCATCACTTCTATATTCCAATCCTTTTATTAAGTATTGTTATCATTATCATTATTAGTTTCTTCTGTTCTATTAAACTGTTCTTATCTCAACCCACAAGTTTTACTTTTTTTTTCCCCCGATTCTCTCCCCCATCCCACTCAGGGGAGGGGGGGAGGAATTGAGTGAGTGGCTGCATGGTGCTTAGTTGCCGGCTGGGGTTAAACCATGACAGCTGCAGAAAAGTGCTTAGAAATCCGTAGGCATTTATTAACATCTTGTGTCTGGTATTGGGGTTTATCTATTGCATTGCTAATACTGATCCCAAAAGTTCAGTTCACTGACTGCCAGTTACTTGTCGTTAATAAATCAATAGGCCCATTTAAGCCTGATTTAAAACATGAGAGTTGACCAGTTTTTCCCTGAGACAGAAATACCCTGTTCACCACAGTATATCTGTGAAGCTCATTTGGACACTTGACTCTTCCCACGAAAGGGCTGATCCATCCTCTCAGATGTATGAATTGCTCTGGGTGTTAGGACACCTTGAAGTTCGTTGTTGCAGCATCTACACCTCATGATATTTAGCTCCATGGAAGCAGTGGATACCCAGCAATGCCTGAAATAAACTTCTGGCAAATACATATATATTTGTCACTCAAGATTTGCTCTTTTAGTTTGACAAACTGTAAAAAGGATCCCCTGACAGAATCATGACTTCACAACTCACAGCTGTTATTTATGCTCTATAAAATGTCACCAACATCTGCTACCGTAGCTAAACGCAGTACTGCAATGCAATTTTAAGCTCAGATGTAAATAAACAAAAATTGTTTCCAAACAGTGGCATAAAAGGCAATAAACCTGAAATATAACCCTGAGTATTTTAAAATCTAAAAGGATATCAAGCAGTTGAATTTTTATAGGATGAGATGCATATGAGAACAGAAAACTTCAGTTCTCCAAATGTAATTCCTATGTGTCTGAATAAATTCAAGGTTTTCAGGTGTTGTTTGTATTTTTCGTCTGTTTCTATGTTGTGTTGGCATTCCTGGTCCTCATGTTTAATATTCACAGAAAGACAGGTGCCCCTTTGTATAGTGCCTTAGGATCTGTCACCTCTGTCACTTCAGAACTGCCACAGGCACATTGACAGTCACATCCAGAAAAGGATGTCCTGGGACACCGAGCCAGACCTGCAGGCACCTCCTGTGCAGGCTCATGTCACGTAGCACTCAGGCTAGCAGCCACCCTGACCTGGCTGGCAAGAGAAACACATACACTTGCCCTGGGGCAGCCAAATGACTCCAACTGTTCTTTCCAGCACCTGGAAATAGCTTTGATCAGCAAAAAAGCATCAGTTCTTGCAATGCAAACACCTAAAGTTTAGAAACATCTTGTAAAACAGTTTGAGAAATGCAATCACTGCCACAAGGGATGCTAACCCAAATGCGGACTTCCAAATACACAGTCTGATTCTTATAGTCTGCAATCAATCTCCACTCCCCACCTTTTGTTTCCTTCAGTACCAAGAAGTAACTCCTCTAACATGGCTCACCTAGACCAAAAGAACCTGTGCTGGTCTCCTATATTCCAGCAAGATCTTCACTTCTTGGGCTTTTCTGAGAGGAGCCCCTGGAAGAAAAAATCAGAAAGGGACACTGGAGAAAGCACTGGAAGGCCAAAGACTGGACAGTCAAACCTTGGGCCACTAGGTCCATTCATTGGGGCATACTGACAGCCAGTCTCCTAGAAGTAAACTTTGCTGGGACAGGCAATGATGAGAACTTTTTCCAAATGTGCAGCTCTATGCACATACCCCAAAGGAGTAGGCTGGTGCCAGAGAAGCCAAGGTCCAGATGTCAGTAGCCATCAGAATAGCCCTGTTCTCCCCGGAGTCATGTGAACACTGAGTTGTATGGGACAGAGATGCCAAATGTCATCGAGATCTTGCTAGTGCTAAATAAGATCAATGAGAAGGTTTTCTCCACCTCTGGCAGATGGAAAAACTCCCAAGTGGAAGGTAGCTGGGGAGCCTTTCACGGAATATGAATGCTACTTAACTTTCTACTCTGAAAGAGACCATCCTCTGCTGATATTTGCTGATGCCAAAAGACTGCAACTACAAAACTTCCCCAGCACCACAGTTTTAGTTTGGCACAGGCAGCCTATCAGCAGAATCAAGGACATCACCATTGCTAGATGACCTTTAAAAAGTAATGTCTTGTAAACTCAATTTTCAGAGAAAAATCCTGAGAGAAAGATAGCTACAGATGGCTTACTACCCTGAGGACCCATTTGGAGAAGCACAATTTGAAAGTGCCCCGGAGCTGATAAATTAACCTCTAGATAGCCTACGTGTTCACAGACCTTGGA
Source organism: Harpia harpyja (assembly GCF_026419915.1). Classification (NCBI taxonomy): domain Eukaryota; kingdom Metazoa; phylum Chordata; class Aves; order Accipitriformes; family Accipitridae; genus Harpia; species Harpia harpyja. The sequence goes on along the minus strand of NC_068940.1, from coordinate 57,286,078 downwards.
GTTGTCAGATGCTCTGAGATTGTCTGTCCCCTTCCCAGGCTCTAGCCCCCGAGGCTGGCTGGGACAGTACTGTACCAAACAACTCTCCCTGAAGATAGCCAGAACAAGCTGGATTTTGTCAAATGGCACCAGCTGTGGCTAACAGGGTAGCATTTATAAGTAAGGTTTGGGCTTAAGGAATGGAATATCTTCCACTCCATGGACTGTTCCAAGGACTTGGGAACGTTTGATGAGGGTGACAGCATTTCAAGCAGCACCAGGAAAGCTCAGGAGTCTAAGGGTGGACAAGTAAAGATCATCCTGCAAAACAACTTGCAGAGGTAATTAAGAGCCAGAGAAGACTGAAGAAAATCTGCATTCAGTGCTGCATTCAAGGGTCGGCAGAGTTTGAAACCAATGCAGACAATACTATAAATGATTTAACAATAGCTATCTGATAAGTAAAATCTACAGATACACAATGCAGCACTTGAGGACTACTAGTAAGGCAGGCCAAAGCCACATGACTAATTAACTGCAGACTAGAGACTGAGCCAAGATCTAACGCCTAGGAATAAGGTGTAGTCCTGGCAGCTCCAAGAAAAGAAAGCAAAAATGCTCCAAGAAACAAAAAGGAACTGACAGAGAGGCACACCACCATACCCCTCCATTTTAGCTGCATGATGGGTGGGTGCACACTTCAGACCTAAAGGACTGATCTCACTAGTACAGCCAACAAAAGATTACCTGGCTTCAGCGCTTGTACTTAGATACCCCTATAGTGCAACTATGTATTTCAAAAAAGCACTTGGAGTGAATTATCAATGTTTTAAAATGACATAAAGCAGACTCACCTCACAGAAAAGGAGGGAGTTATGTATAAAACCTTTTTGCAGTCCAAAAGGAAGCCCAGCCCAATTCGTACTACAATTTATCAGTGGTTGCTTCTTAAAAGTTGTAAGACTGGAACAAACTGGTGTTTGCCACTTATTTCCAGAGGAGTTTGCTACCCACATGAAATCTGCAAGTGACTCCAACTGTGGTTCCTTATCCTTCCCGTAAGAGAGGAGATGGAGCCTAAGACTGCTATAGTAGATCCCATATTACTCAAGTCCTCTCAAGCCCTCAGGACCTATTCAAGTCTTGTCTATCTAGAAAGGCTCCACAGAGATTATTTATTTGGTAATTCATATCCACTGGCCCCCTCTCAGGCTGCAACCCTGGGAAGTGAGGCATTCACTGCTCTAGGGTAAAAGAACAGAAAAAGGCATCTTGGGTATTTTCTGTGTACCGTATTTTGGAATTATTTTAAAAATCAGAAGTCTTATTAGCACTGCCTCTCCCAATCCATGACAAGCTACGGACTGCCAGTAAGATTAGAATTAAAAAGCTGTTGATGTAATAAAAGACCCTAATTCATGTAATTGAAGCTGTATAGTTTAAAGGCCAAGGATATCAATAATGCTGAACTGACGATAACAAAGTATTTGTCAGTCCTTAAAAGCCTTAAATCTATACAGCAGACAGAAGCCTTAGATTTCCCAGCATTTAATATTGTTTTAATAGCTTAATGATTAACTCACAATTAATTACATCATGTTTGGTGGCCAATATGTTTGTCAGGTTCATGCCTATAAGCGATTTGTAGGAGTCTAAATACTGGTCTATCTACACTGCAGCCCCAAAGGGATAACGAGAACCCCTGCAAATGTACAGACCAGCCACCATAGATCCCGGAGTCAAAGCCGGGATACTAACCACCAGGCATCTTTATCCTGCACCCAAGGTAGACTAGGCTCCTGAGGATCCACCACTTCCTTCAGATGAGCTATCTAAATAACATGGGGAGATAGTTCGATACAGACAAATCACACTGCTGTACCCTGCCTCAGAGGATGTTTCCCTTTGCCATTTAATTGCCAAATTGGCTTAACACAGAAGTACAGCAAGAAGAAGTACTAGAAGAAAATGAAACAAAAGGAGTTTCTGTACTTTGACAGTGTAACCAGACCTTCACTGCTTTACCTTGCATTTTCTCTGGCTCCTCAGCTCATAATTTCCTTCAGCTCAGACCTCTTACACCATCACACTACCAAAAATTTAGTTTTTTCTACTTACATTACATATCACACCTGAATGTTCCCTGGCCCCATCACTGTAGGGAAACACAGAGTAACACCTCCTTACCTCACTCCTACAGGTAGGATGTACTGAACAAGTTTTTTTCCCTAAGCACCTGACGTCTTCCCAAAAGCTAACTAAGGGCAGTTAAGGGCAGGCTATTCTTTTATAGTTAAAATCAGGCTTAGGGGTGAGCGGGGATGGAGTAGGCTAAAGGAATGGTTGCAGAAAGGACGCTTGCACGTGAGCTGGGGTAGAGTTATGAGCATAGTGTGCTTGTGAGACTACACATAGCCTCCTTAGCCCAGGAAAATCTCTCAGGCAATGTTTGTCAGTGACACTGTTATATTACATATGGATTATTATTTTACAGTATTAGGTTCTTACACATATATTTTTATGCAAGAAGAGCGAAATATTAAATTCAACGAATAACTCCAAAGATCAGGACAATAACGCCTTGTGATATCAATTTCACAGCTTGACTCAGCATTAGATTCTAATCAGGATTACAGCTCTTACAGGCCCAGAGCAGGTATCTTTACTCCAGCTGCCTAAACCCAGAATAACGAAAATTAATGATTTATATTTATGAAATACATATGAGATCAAGTTCTCTGTTGCAGGTAATAAGGAAAAGTGCTGTTGACTACACTTGAAAACTGTAATATTATAAACGACAGTCCCAAACAGCTGCCAGGTGCTTTTAAAATAAATATTATAAAGGTACGCCAGATTTCATTTAGATTATGTGCCATGAATTAGCTAGAAGCGAGATACGCAATCCAGTTAATAGCATTATCAGGATAGCAGTGTGTCCACACATTAAGACAGATGCAAGGTTCAAAGTGCAATTTGCAGATAATCATTTGGGCAAGACTATTTCATACTTGACTAATTTAGCTAACAATTTCAAAAAGGTGCTAATTAAAAAATGCCTGGGGCTGTCACTTGCTGCCAAAATTGCAGAGATGCTGCCATTGAAATGTTTCCATCTAATTATTAAAGAAAGCATTTGGACTGGTTCAGGAGTTGGAGAACAGACACAAACTTACTGTAATGTTAGCAAAACTCACTTTTGAAACTTCCTAAATCTCATTACTCCAACATTTTGGACAGTTTTACAATACTAACTCCATGATTAAGAGGAAGTGACATCTGGCTAATAAAAGCATTGGGAAGTGCTAGATCCTCAGGTATTTATTTTGTAAACCAACACCATCTTTCAGGCTTCTGTTCTTTTCTCCAACGATGCAAGTAATTGATTTTTATCTTACTGGGAAAGGAAGTGAGAGAAATAAGATTTACAAATATTTCATTGCCTGCTCTAATTGCAACCGTTACTGACGGGGCTAAGGAACTACCAGCAATTTTGTGCTGAAACACTGCTGGATACATTTGTACCAGTTGAACAGAAGATTCCCCAAATACTTTTCACCAATAAAGACTTGGAGCATTACAGGTGAGATAAATAAGCAGAGTAATCCACTGAACCTTATTATTCCCTGTGCAGGATCAAATAAAACTCACCAAGACTGCTGCAGATTCAGACACCAGCAAGAAAGGTCTACAGCTTCTTCATGCTGTGAAAAGCAGCTTCTCCCTCAGCGCTCTGACTTGCATGTGAGGAGGATCATGCACTCAACTACTGACCGAGCAAAACTGCTTCTCTAATGACCAACACTTTCAGGTTGGTCTCAAGACATCTTTAAAGGACCTACAGTTCAGAGACACTCTATCTCTGCCTGCTGAACAGTAGGTCCCATCAAGGTTCCTCAGACTGAGCACGTAGAAACAGAAATAGTCAAAAATCCCAGATCCATTCATATTTCTTTTTAGGTTACACGCAGAGTGAAGATTTGTGAAGGCAGAAAGGAGGAAAGGGGGGCATTTAAAAATATCTTCAAAAGAGTATGAAGAAGGTACATTAAAAAACGAAACTTTGCAATTCTAGTTTTCTGAAGTTTGAGAATGATCCCCATCCCTGTAAAATCTTCCAAAGCTGATTTTCAGTTCTGACATACCCAAATTCCTCTGCATTCTTTTACGCCCAAGTTATTACATATTTAGAGTATGTTTCCAAGGCACCCTTTGTGAAAGCACATGCTGCTAGCGTGCCTGAAGCACACAGCTCCTGTGCAAATCAGTGACATGTCTGCGTTGGCACAGGCACTTGGCAAAATTCAGGAGACCTCAACAGTATTATGAAAGCTTAATCTGAGCCAAAGGCAAATGTCCTACTTAATCGGAAAGCAGCAACAAAGACAGGCAGCCAACCAACTTTATACAGATCAGCGAGGAAAAAGGATGTTAAAAAACCCTAGGCGCAAGTAAGTTATTGCTCTTTTCAGTGCTAAGAAGGGGTTTTTTTCTTTCTGTCCACCTCTATCCTTTCAGCTGCTCACTGCCCTACCCATCAGATGGTTCCCATTCTCATAAAGTGGTGGCTCTCAACTTCTTCCATATTTTTACAGTTTTACAACAGGCAAAAGCTGAAGAAACACCTTTTACCTCCAGAGAAAGAGATGGCATTCCGGCCCACACCCCTAGCCAGCTGGGATTATGGACCTCACTGGAGATGACATGCAATGAAATAGCTTTTATACCGAAACATGTATCATGATAGTAGGACTGGGGTCCAGCTCAGCTGACCCCATTACCAGGATGGAACAGACATCTTGAGTAGTTACTCCCAAGCCACAAACTGAGTAGAAGGTGTATTAAAACATCACAGAAAGAAAATACAGTTTTAGTTTATTGTACTTATAAAATACCAAAAAGAGGCATGCGGTACGCTTTACAAACTGAAGAAAGTACGGGTTTGCCAAAACAAAGTAAAACAAAATCTCATACTAGAAGTGGGGCTTTTAATTAACGTTTTGACACTATAGCCATGCACCGATGAACTGCTTGCTCATGGTTATTGAACAAATTGGTTGCTCTGTCATCTTGGCTTGAAGCAGACAGGGGCCACATTCAATATACCTAAAAAGATGCTTTGCTTGCACTTTTTGCTGCTACTTCTGTATCCACTATATGATTGAGTCTTATGTATAATACATGCAACCATTGCATATTTTTGAAAGCCATTTTTTAATGTCTAAATGTACACAAAGCACCTGAAAATGTTTCTGCTGACATAAAATACTCTTCTGCTAGAAAAAGAAAGCTATCACCTCATTTTTAATCAAACTTCGTCCTCAGGGGGAAAAAAAAAATCATCTTAAGGTTAAGAATATTTTCAATTTTAATTTAGCTTTTTTTCTTTTTAATCTGAGGTAGTAATTAGCATTTACTGACATAGTAGTGGTGTTATTATAAAGAATTGAGTAATTTTTTTCTTATCATACACAAAAATCTTCAGGTGGCAGCTGCAAACATGGGGATGAGGCCCGTATGGTCAGTTGCCATTTACCAGAGCAAGATTTAGAGGAAGCATTCTCTGGCCCATTGTTTATCAAAGTTACTTTTCTTATTACTTTTTGTTGGATGAGCCCAGAAACTATGGGAGAATGATATTAACTGGCACAAAAAAAACAAACCATGAACTTAAAAAGTGGTGCATCTCAAAGAAAGAATTGAGAAGTGGCTAACATTAGGAGAAATCAAGCCATCAGTGCCAGCTGTGCTTAAACAAAACAGTATTATTACAAGCACTGAATCAGAGAAAGTAGTAAGCATTTGATTTTTCTTTACCTCTCAGACCTGAACAGCTGATGGAGGCACACCTATTCCTCTCTTAACTTCCTTACATTGCTTTTGCTATCTAGAAACCTTATCTTAAGATCTTTTTAGTCTGAGGTATCATTTAGTGAAGCCATTTTAGTATAGTGCCCTTGTTTATCTCATATTCTGTCTATCGTTATACAGACACAAATCTTCCAGTTCTTCAGGTCTTTCAAATTAAACTGAACATGGACTTTGTTTAAAAGGTCATCTTTAAAATTATACACAATAAATCTAACACTGGTAAAAATTTATTTTAATAGCACTCCTCCCTCATCCCCACATTTCATCTCCATTGAATATTAAGCAGCACAAATCAAAGGATGGGGTTTGTTGACTGCTTCAGACTAGCGACATTCCCTTTCACAACCATGGCATTAAAGCCTGATCTAGTGACATTTCTATAATTAATGAGGCTAACCCAAAGACAGGGACCACAAGCACTTCATCATTTCCTTCTGAACCCCACATATGAGCTATCATTTCCTTCCTAACATTAATTCCTCATTTATGTTCTTCCCCTGCATCTGTACAGCTACTGAGGAGGGAAATCATCTTTCTTCCCATCGTAAATCATGCAGATATGCTTATCAAGTCCAAACAGAGCCTCAGGATCGTTTAGGAGAACAAAAAGCTAAAAATAATTTTTAAATGTCAGAAGCACATAGATATTCCAAAGGTTTCTCAAGATATAAATTAATCAAACATATTTACGATAATGTAAAATTAAGAAATAAAAGGTCCCACATATCTTAGCAATTTCTAAAGACTGAATTTTATAGTCATTTAGTCATCCAACACTGACTGTCAAGTGATGGATCATTAGCATGACTTCAGTCAATGGGGCTACAGTGCTGCCTTTGAAAATCTGAGGGGGCATCTACCCGCAGCCCTGTTCAACAGGCTGCTCTGTCCAAGGAGGTCCCCTAACACCTTTCCCACACCATCACCTTGCTTTCTCCTCTCGCTCTTCCTTCTCTGCACTCTTCCCTTGTTTGGGCTGTAAATCTCTTGCTGCTGTGTGGTCTTTATTCTCTGCTATGTCTGTTTTCTGTCCCAGAGCATACCCAGATGCCCACTGTCCCCAGAGGCCTGTCTTCCTTGTGTATGCAAGTCCACCAGCTGCCACCTTCATAGTTTTCTTAGTCTTTTTCTTTGCTTTTGCTGCCTCTCAGGATAACTACTTTCCCCTCAAATTCGTGAAGGCAAGTCAGATTCTGTCTGCAAAGGCTACCCTCCTCAAACAATCCATCCATCCCAAAAACTCCCCTGGGGAAGCAACTGGCCTTTTGCCTTGCCTCCTTCCAGTTCAAATCTGCCTCGTGCCCTGCATTTGGAAACCCTGGGCACAGAGCTGGCTATGCCTCCTGCTCACCCCTCCGGCCCTTCCTACTGGGGAGCATCTCAATTCCTGTTGCCTATCGTGGGATGGGAAGGAGATAGTTCAGCAAGACTCCATATCCCAAATGTATCACTTTTTGTGCAGCCACAAGAGACCTGCTGGGATCACTACACCCAACTCATTTTCTTCTAGGACATGGGCAGTACTCCTTCAAACAAAAAAGCCAGGCTGCCAGGTCTCTCCCCTCCAGCGTGCAGACAGAAGAGCACTTCCCCTTCCATTGGGCTTCTGCTAATGCCAGGCAGCACCAGCCCCACAGAAGCCTGAACAGGAGCAGGCACTTGCTCTTCCCATTTGCCTGAGCATGGAGCAGGGGCAGGGTAGGGAAAGCAGGGTTACCTCCTGCAGGAAAGCTTGGAGGCTCATTCAGACAGAGCTACTACTCTGTCCTTCCTGCGCCACTCGGGGATTACATGTGTACCAGCTGAGCATGCAGAGACTGAGCTTCCTCTCACACTGAAGATTGTGTATGGGAAAAAAAGAAAAAAAAAAACAACAAAAAAACCCCCGGATGTGGCTCCAGTTCACGCAAAATGAATATCCAGAAGCAAATGAGCATTAGCACACTACAATATAGGATAACAACTGTGTTTCTTCTGTTAAGAGAATGATTATTTACTGCTTAGATATCGTTGTAAAAGCAGACTTGTAAAACTGTCACAAAAATTTACATGTGCAAGCACACCACTTTCTTCCCCAACCATAAAGAAGTAGAAACAAACCGCCCTAGCGATAGTCCAGCTTTCAATGAAAAAAATATGCATGCCTGGGAGATACAAGCTTTTTCATATCTTCTGTAAATGCAGATGACTCTTTGTAAACATAGTTGCCCCGAAGACCAAGTCTAAGTAACAATATGTGAGTACAAGGACACTAAAAAATAAATGTTGGAGAAGAGTTTGAGGCAGAACAGCAAATGCACTCTGTGCACAAAACAGGACTCTGCCTCTCCCCCAAGCTGCTTGCTGAAGTCCAAACTTGCAGCCTGGCAGGGAAAGAAGAGAGCTCATCATGGGAGAGCGAGGAACAGTTGAGACAGAGGACAATCCCCATCTTCTACTCCATCAGAGGCAACCCATGGTTAACAAACCCGTGATAACAAAGTCACATTTTTAAGCCAGGCAGTACCTGCTAGCATTCTCCAGAATGTTTCTCCTGAGAAAAACAACTTAAAATAGAGAATTAGGAGGGGGGGCGGGGAAGAACACAAACCTTTATTGCAGTGAATGCTTTTTAATCATAACCTAATCCAGCCAGAAGTCTATGCCATGAATTGTTTCATACATGTGTCTTCTTGATTGATTCAGGTTAGTTTTTTTTTTTAAATCATTGCCATTTGGTTACAGGAACCTAGTGCTGTGAAAACCATTGCTCTGCAGCAATGGTTTCCAGCAAGGCTCATCACGCAGCACAGCTGGAAATATGAGTTTCCTCTGTTGGTAAAGTCTCTAGCATTTATCTGTCACACTGAAGGGAAAAAACAAACAAAACAAAACAAAAAAACATGAAAGGCAGCCTCCATGTAGTGACTTGTCATGCAGAGGACCAGCAGCCTGCTCTGCCCCACCATGCACTGTGAACTATGGCTATCAGGTGCTCAGCTGCTTTCCTTAGGGATCTTCCTCTCCCTGAGTGGTGACACTGCTCATTCTTGCAGACTGCAAACTGGCCTCAAAAACAAGAGACAAATTATACGCATATCTGTTGTGGGAGGCCTAACTGACTCTGTGATCTTTCTGTGCTGGTGTGCCAATGGAAAAGGTCTAACGGAATTTGGCCAGCAAAATTACAGCCCCATCTGAGGCGTAGTGCTAGATGAGGTCTGATTCAAAGCAAAATCCAATTCAAAGCCAGGCTTTTGGAGAAAACTTGTAGAGGAGCCCATGGCAATAAACCTCCAAAGCCAAAGAGAAAGCTCATGTTTGAAAGAGATCAATAATACTGAAGGACTTGCCCTGTGGGCAAAGACAAGGAAGGCGGCTGCCAAAAAAATCCATGGAATATCAAACAACCCCCTGCTCTGATGGTACTTCATCTGTCATGAAAGCTGTCACAAAAAAAGTTAAGCCCAGAAAATATTTTGTGCACACTTAAATCCAATAGTGAGTTGAGATCAGCAAAGTATTTGCCTGATCTGGCCGCAAAAGCCCCACAGCCTGACTGAAAAATTAGTAAGCCTTAGGTACTCAATACGCACGCAAAGGTGGCAGCCAATCAGGAACAGAGTTCTAGACCAAAATTAATGATATCAAAAGCAAATTAAGGATAAAAATCAATAAATGTTATCTTTGCTCTTCCTTTACCTGTTACATGATCTGATTTTCCTTTTGAAAACAGCCAGGAAGGACTCACTTTAGGCAGCAACAGCCTCTTTTACCCCCTCATGCAAGGAAGCCTTCTACATTACACCTGCGGTGCTGAAATGTAAAAAGCTTTCCCATTTCTAAGTGCTGGGCTGCACACTCCTCTATGCAAAAAAAAAAAAAAAAAAAAAAAAAAAAAAAAGCCACAGGAGTCTATGTTTTCAAAGGTGATGAACTCCTGTGGTCCGTGATGGCTTCAGCACTCTTAGGAATCAATAAATGTCTGACTCACGGGCAATCACAGCCTGAGCAGCTTTTTCATGTTGGGTTTCCCCCCCCCTCCCTTCATCGAACAGCATTTGTCACAGGTATATTGGTACCATCTTCCCTTTATTTCCCGCCACGAGGCTCTCGGATCCTACGGCTGTAACCGCGCGGGAAAGCAAATTCGTTGTCAAACGCCGACGGACGCGCCGCCCGGGTACGTGACAGCCGCATCAACCCGCACAGCTGCGCAGTCCCCGCCGGGCCTGCAGCCCCCGCCGGGCCGCAGCCACAGGTTCCCCCCGCGCTGCGCGCCGTCTACCCGCCCTGAGGCGCTGAGGCCTCCCCCGGCCCCGGCTGCAGCCGGCAGGGGCCCCTCTGCCCGGACGCCAGGCCGCGCCGCTCCCCCCACTAGGCCCAGGCAGCGGGAGAGAGCGCGAGGGGCCCCAGGAACCAGAAAGAAAAGAAAAAAACCAAAAACCAACCCCAAACAAAGCCCCACGCTCAAAATCCTCCTTTTTCTTCTTAAAACAAACCCGCCCCGCCCCGCCCGCCGGGCGCGCTGACGTCACCGCCGCCGGGCGCGCTGACGTCACCGCCCTCTGCCGCCGTGCGACGTGGCCTTCGCCCAGCAGCGCGAGCGGTAAGGGCGGCGCGGGGACCCCCGGGCTGTCGCCGCCCCGCTCGGGGCGCCCCTCCGCCCGGGCGGCGGGGGCTGAGGAGCGGGGGGAGCGAGCCCCGGGCCCGGCTCCGGCTCGCAGGCCCGCTGGGCCGGCCTCCCCGGGGGGTTCGGGGGCCCAGGCTCCCTTGGAGCGAGGCCGCCGGCCCGTGCGGCCCGTCCCGCGGCGGGGCGGGGGAGCTGGGGCAGGCCGGGCGGCCCGGCCTCGGCCGCAGGGGTGAGGAGAGGAGTCGAGTCGCGTCGCAGGGAGACGTGAGAGGGACCCTCGTATCGGAGGGCCTGTGCTGGTGAATGACCGCAGACCCTTCCAGCCTGGTGTCGTGCTTGGGGTGGCAGCGCTGGCAGGTGCTTGTTTGGAGAACGAGATCAGGCCACGGTATTTCCCTCGGTGCGCACCAACCCTCCAGCAGCTTTGGCTTGGGGGTTTCTTGAGAGTGGTGACTTTTGTCTATTTAGACGCCTTCGGCAGTGTCCTCAGAAACACACTGTAGGACATAAGCTGAAAGCAAGCTGTTATGGAGCTGTTGTTTTCATCTGCTATGCTGAAAGGCATAGCTTTTCATATTTTTTGCAGGCAGTGGTAGGTCCTCATGTTCATGTATTGATACAGTGTCTTTATTTTCTGCAAAGTGGAAGTATCTTTTCAAGTCTGGTTAGGTTGGAGTATGACACTTTATCTTAAGTCTTTACAAATTTTGTAGGTAACTCCTACTTCTGTAATAAAAAAAATTCTCCCTTTCAGTATATACATGGCACTGCCAATACTAAATCCGTTCATCTTTGCAGGTAATCATGGATCAGGTAATGCAATTCGTGGAACCCAGCCGTCAGTTTGTAAAAGACTCCATACGACTTGTTAAAAGATGCACCAAGCCTGACAGGAAAGGTAAAGCACACAAAACCCAGAAGCAATCCTTATTTCATCTTATATTTTACCGTGTATCCTTCCGTATGTGACTTGATTTATTTGTCATGAATGTTTCTCACCTTTCAGTATGAGATTTAAACTTGAGCAGTTATCCAGTTGTTAATGGGTTTATGGTTCTGGATATAATAATACTTGAATGTGTCCTTTTCTGGTATGTATCAGTCAGGTGTGTGAGAGTGGTACTAAAGCTCACCTTATGAAACAGGCTAAGTAGCTGAAATTGGCCATTTTCAGACAGGCAAGTAATAGTTTTCATGTATTAGGTAAACTGCTCCGAGAAGAAGTTGTGTGCGCTTTGAAAAGATAAATACAGCAGTCAGGTTCGACTGATTGCAGTCAGCTTGGGGGAAATTCTGGAGAAAACTGTTTGTTACTTGACCTTGGAGGAAACACTTCATTTTTAGGAGACCCAAAAGGAGCTTGGATTGCTTTTTGCAGTGCCCATTCTGTACTTCACAGTTGTCAGGTGACTGCCTGATTGTGACAGGAAGAACTTGGTTGCTGGAAGTATAGAAGAGGAGGTGTTTGGATTTTCTCAAAGGCATTAGAGCGAAGCTGTGACTCTAACCAGAATGCAACTGGTTGTCCTTAATGGCAGTAGTTACGATGCTTTATTCACATGCTCAGGATGAAGTTTACTGACATCTTTTGAGATCAGTAAGGAACTTCATTCACTGTCAGACTGGCAGGGTTGTGAGGGGCTGTTGACCTTCCTAGTCCATTTCATGGTTGCTTTCTTAAAATAATTGAGAATATCACTTAAGTACTCGATTTCTGCTGGGACTTAATATGTCTTCCTGTGACAGACATAAATGCAGCTTTTCCATTTTTTATACTGTATTGGGGATTATTTTCAGGCCTTGTAGGGATATGAAGTAAAGATAATGGAATAAGTGTTCCATAAATTGTTATGAACTGTGGGTATTTCTGATTCTGCTTATTATTTAAAAAAGTTAAGATCGGCCATGCTTTGTGGAAAGCAGCATCTTCTCTTAAAATCTCATCTGTCTTCTGAAAAAGTGGATTTGTTTCTCAATGTCAATGCAGTTTGCTTTTGAACTGCTTCCTGTGTTAACGTTACCGTTTTCTAAAGAGATCTCTCTCCTGTGGTCACTGTAGTGCACATCTCCTGTACGCCATACATGAGGCTTCCTAGACTAAAATTTTTTTGGTTTTATAGAGTTCCAGAAGATTGCCATGGCAACAGCAATAGGCTTTGCGATAATGGGATTTATTGGTTTCTTTGTCAAATTGATCCATATCCCAATCAACAATATCATTGTGTAAGTAAATATGACCTTTAATTTCACTAAATTTGACATTCGTTTTTACCTGTTCAGTTATAAACAGAGGATGTTAGTGAGCCATACAGGATCCATGTTGCTTTAGTATCTCTGCATTTCACATGGTAGTGTAATATGACAGGTATTACTTGATTCAAAGGACTTGATCAGGAAGCAGTTGTTAATTTAGCATGCTGCAAAATATTAGATCCATAGTTCTTCAGGTTTTTTTCAAGTATTCTGCTTCAAAACTGAACATCAAATGTTTTGTGTTCCAGTTCCACAGTGTGTGTTTGATCATAGAACATTTACTTTATTTGGATCTTACATACTCTTACTATTTCCAGTTCATAATTTGGGTATCCAAAGTAAATGCATGGATGGTAAGGTAGAGAAAACTGAGTGATTGTGCTGGAAGGTGACAGGGCACAGAACAAAGTTGGTCTTGTTTCATTTACTGAGTGCTAGATATGTTTGAAACTTTGTTTTACTTGTAACTGCATTCTGTAAAATACCTTTTAGAATGAACATTGCAGCATGAAAAACTTGACCCTTAAGTTGACTGGCAGTCATGGAACTGACATATTAACACTACCAATTAAAACTCCTGAGATTCTCCAAAGCTGATGTAATCCCTTTTCTAGCACTGGAACAAGTTAAATACTATTCTGTGACCATGACTTGTGGCTTGCTTATCCCTGTAAGAGTCGTGGTCTAGGCAAGGAGAAATGTTTGAAAATAGTAGATAAGCTGTAACAGTAGTAATGTTTGTCCTAACAAGGCAATGGTGGGACGATAAATTAGACTTCAGATGGGATTGCTTGATCACACTTGATTAGTTGAAACTGATTACTTTGTTCTCTCAACAGAGGCGGCTGAATATTCATCATGAAGAACAAGATGTTGTGACACTTGCTGCAAAGATTTCACAGCTTTAACTTGTTTGCTATTAAACAAGCTCAGTTTGGGTTTTCAAACATTCTTGTCATTCCTCTTTTAAAGTGTATGCGATCATATCTGTCTACATTACAGGCTTTTTTTTTAGTAGTAGTAGAGTGTTTTATTTGTTTTGTTTGTTTTGTTACTTCTTCAAACCATAACAGAGTCATTCGGGTAGGAAGGAACCTTGGGAGGTCTCTAGTCCAACCTCCTGCTCAAAGTTGGGTCAGTGTTGCATTCTGACACGGTTGCTTAAGGCTTTGTCCAGTCAGGTATTGAAAACCTCCAAGGGTGACAACTGTACAGCCTCTCTTCAGAAGCTATTCCAATGCTTAATTTACTGCTTAGTAAACGGCATTGTTCCAGCAAAAGTAGACAGCAAGGAAACAGCATTACTGTATCCTCTCGAGTGGTGATTGAAAAATCTATCAACTGGAATTCTTGTCACTAATTTCTGGAATCACCATCATTACCTGTAATTCCTTTCTGCATTTGGAAGTCCTGTTACATTATACTATGTACTTGACTGGAAAAAACCTCCATCAAATAAAGAACTTGCATTGCCAGTCCTTACTCTGATGGCACAATTAAGAAAGCCAAACTTAGCTGATTACTAAGATATACAGTTTGAGGTTAATATAGTTGTCAGAGATACTAAGAAGTCCTTCAGCGAATCAACAACTTGCTCACACTGTTGGATAGGATATACACCCATTTTGGATACTGGTTCTCTAAGACAACTGCACATAGAATTATAAAGGGCTCTGTTTTTGTTGACCTGGAAGTTTCCGTTAGTAAATGACTGAATATTTTGATTTTAAAAACTAAGCCTGTAAAAACTCTGGTAGATGCAATGCTCTTCCTCCTCAGATTGAGATTAAGCAATTTATATTTCATTCCAGAAAGTTTATTGTAAGCATTTGGTGTTTGCAGAAGTTACAGTGCTACTTCCATTACAGACTTTAAAAGCACTTAATACTGGGAGATCTGATATTGGTATTACAGCAAAACTGAAGCTTCTTCAGTACACAAACTTGCTTCATAAGTAGAAAAGTTCAATTACTGCTCTTCTTGAGAAATCTTCACCAGCACCTGCATGTTACAAACCAGGACAGAAAAATGAGATTAACTACTCTTAGTGCTATCACCTTTTAGTATAGTTATACTATGTGCAACTGTGTACTGTATTTCCTCATAGCAAAAGGGGAAAAAATAGTTCAGTATTGGAATAAAATACTTTGTAAAAATAGTCTGAACTAACCGGATAAGCAGTAACAGTTTCTTTACATTCACTTCTCTTTGTGATTGTATTGGGTGGCAGCTCATGTGTCTTCTGATTAGGTAGCGTGAGGTACCAGAATGAAGTACTCAGTTATTGCTGCTAATCTTGATTTGATCTCAAGTGACTTCTATATCAGATTTGTTTGCCATTCAGTACATAAAATCAGTGCCTGCTTATATCTTTCTGGAACAGCTTTACTGTCTTCACTGAATTCAGTGAAATCTTGCAGTCATTTGAGTGGGTCAGATCAGAAAAGGCAGCTGTACCTGATCTTATCTTTTGATAGCCATTGTCCATAGCAAAGGCTTGTCCGTCTCAATGGTCACAATCCCCGAGTCATCATACGTGTTGGAAGTACTGACCAGCGTTCCAAACTTCAGCACCTGGTTAGCTATGAAAAATAAGTAAGAGACTGAGTGGTACTCTTGAAAGAAATGCATTGATGTGCATTTATTGTTGTAAAGACTACTGCTCCCGCAAAGAAGGAAAAAACAGCTGAGTAAATCTAACCCAGATAAACAACATCTAAAATAGGTATGTTAAATATTAATTAGAAAGCTTGTATGAGACTATCCGATGACCTGTAGAGGGAATAAATTAATACTTAATCCCCAAATTAGCATTTTGAGTTTATAGCAGATTATTACAAAAGCAGATTGTTGAATGTCCCCCAGAGTTTTGCATCTGGAAATTTGTATTTCATTGGCACAGCTCAAATACCAGTGCTAGACAAGGTATTTAAAGTAAAATGAGGTAGAGGATCTTACTGTAGTTCCAAACATGAGATTTGCTTTAGCTCAGCAGCAAGCCTATGATCTCTTAAAATGCGAACAGTTCTAGAGCAAAGGCCTGCAGTTAAAATTGATATTATTTAACAACTTTTGCTTTGAAGTGACTTGCATCTTTTCTTCTATTAGGTGCCTAGTGAGGTAGGTGTCCATGTGCATTAGAAACCAAGTGGCATTACTGTTAACAAATAGCTAGTGTCAGTTTTAGCTGTGTTAAATGCTAACAGTGCAGTTGCAATGATAATTTTGAAGTATCTGTGAAGTTTTAAACAACTGTTCTGTATTGGTTTAGCTGACATGTTTTAAGGGTTACATAGACTGCCTACAAGCTGAGACCAAAGGTACAAACTGCCCCAAACAAAAAAATGCAGTTTAATTTTTATCTTCCATTTCCTCCCTTTTGGAGATTTGCATTTTTTGCATTTTGCAAACGTATGAACTTCCCCAAAGGCACTCTAAGACTAGTCAGTTCTGTATTAGTCCTTGCATATAAAGGTTCAGTGTAAGAACTCTAAGACTATCCTTTGTTTTAGTCTGTAAAACAAGCCAAATGATGGCTCTTACTCGCTGGCGCTGCAGAGTTAACATTTCCATGGAGGATACAAGGAGAGCTGCAGCTGGGGAGAATTGTTCAGGCAGATCAGCAAGTCTGTGTGGCCTGTCAGAATCGCCAAATTGTGCATTAATACTGAAGAAGGAATCCTCTGGATTTGCTATCAAGCGGCCACTGCAAATGGAGATCTCGCTGTGATCAAGAGGTGTGCAAAACAACATATTAAGCTCTATTTTATGATTTGCACAGGAGACAAATATTCCAATTGTGAATGTGAACATGGGCTATAGTAAACTTAGGTGTAGTAATGTGTTACTACAATGCATGTTACACTGTCTCCCCGTTCCTGGAAGCTGCACAGGAAGAATTGATCTTGCCAGGCTGTATGGCTTGAAAATGAGAGAAAGTCTGACAAAAGGCAGGACATACATACAATGTAGTTCAGCGTCTCTTCTGCCAGCTCTGTGCTTACTGCTACTTGATCCTGTTCCCACTCTTGTTATTAGCCTGAAACGAACTGAAGAGGAGGTTTCGGCTGCTAGCTGTGTTTGGTTGGAATGAGAGCGCAACACTCGAGTTTCACTACTGCTTTAAACTGAAGAGTCCTGCCACTCAAATCTCTCGAGAGTTTAGAGCATAACTGCAATGCAGTGCAGAAGTTCAGCAAAGAGGAAAAAAAAAAAAAAGTACTGTACTAGATCAATTATGTACCTAAAATAAAGGTGCTAGATTCTATCAGGATGATTTTGGACACAACAGTGTGAGGCAGGCTCCTAGACAAATGCCAGGATGAATGAGTTTTGGTGTTTGGAAGAGACAGCAGAGGACGATGGGGTTATGCCTTGCCAGAAGCTGATGCACTGGACTGAGTTGCCAGAGAGCCCAGATTTCACCTTTTGCAGGTAAACAGGTCATATAATGAAGATGAGGGTAACACACGGGTGGAGTTCCCTTTGTAAAAAATACTTGCCAAAATACCGTGTTATGGTTGTTATGAATGTTTCCAGTCAGTTTTAAGTAGGAAAGAACCTTAAATAGTTTAAAGTATTTGTTGATGCACAAATTATCCCGTTTTGATTACTATATATTGAAGCTTGAAGGGGGGGAGGAAGAACTTTGTGGGTCAACTCTTCTTCTGTATAAACCCACTCATTTAGTATCATTTATTGCTTCTTGCTCAAGACTGTCAGAATAATTCTTAGTGTTTCAGCTTTGCATATGAAATAATGGCTCTGTAGAAGGCAAGAATTAAGAACAACATGGCAGCTTAATGAAACAAAATCTAAAGCAGTATTCTTCATGCATAAAATTAATTGAAAATCTTGCCTTTTTTTTCCTTTAAACAAAAAGTTCTTGCCCACTAGATGGAGCCTCTTATCTTTCTCTACCAGATTTTCTTCTGTGCAAGGGTTGCAGTTTGAAACGCTGAAGTGAAAAAAATGCAAAATCCATAGAACAGCACTGCTGATTCACGTGGCTCAAATGGACGAATTCCAAGTACTTGGTTTCACAACCAGCCAACATTTCAACTAACATAATTAAAAATGCATGCTTTCCATTCAATAAACGAACAGTAATTAATGTGAAAAACTAGGTTTAAGCCAGTAAAGGAAATAAGAGGATGTACATACCTCATGTTTCTAGGAAAACTTCCTGCTGTGTCATGCATTATGATGTGAAGTTTACAAGGTCAAAGAAGTCGGAAGTTTTATCAGTTCATACCTGATCCATTCCTTTTTTTTAAATGGCTTTCAGTCTTATTTGTTAAGTCCTAGCAAGAGCTTATGCCTTGGGAAAAAGCCTACTACAAAAAAACCCCCCATTCTCACTATTGAGATTATTTCTCTGAATTGCATTCCAAAGAAAACAACCTTTTTATTTTCTAATATTTAGTATATATAGTTTTGATGGGTACCAAATATTATTTTAATAAAGGATTTTACATTGTGATTTTTAAAAAAAAATCTAAATCTCAAAACCCCTAGGATTTTTAGAATTCTGTAATTAAAAGATATTTTATTTTGGATCACTGAAAATTTTCTTTTAGACAAATAGTAGTCTTCTGTTTTTCACGAGAATCTTCAAGAGCTGATTTGGATAAAACCAGAAGTGATTAACTGAAAACAACACCCCCCCATTCCAGCAGTGTTAGACATTTTTTTCCCCTGAAGTTTTGCTTAGTGCTTTGGTTCCAATCAAACTGTGATTACTGATAATAGACTGTTGATGAGAAAGACACTCTACCCAGCTCCTCCAATGTACCTATATTATTTTTCATTACTCTCCATCTGTAAAGTCAAGCACATCTCGGTGGCACTGAGCCTAGGTGGTTGTGCCTTCAAGGAGAGCCATGGGGGTCATGAGTGCTTACATGAGAAGGTAACCAAGTAGTAGTTCTTCTTGTGGTTTTGAAGTCTGACAATTCCAGACTTCAGAACTAAAAGCAAATGCTATTCCTGCCTTTTTGGTGGACCCCCCCCCCCAAAAAAAAAACCAACTCCCAAAACAAACAAACACGCAAACAACAAAATCTATTATGAGACAGCTTTTTATGGTGTGCCCTATGTTCTTACCAGTAACGAAGGATTCTCATTTCTGTCTGATGGATTGCAACATACCACTCACTAATTCAGATGTAAACATAGTCATGCGCAGGGCTTATTTTGATGTGGTAGTGGAGGAATGTTTTTCAAGCAGTTTTTATTTTGTTTAGCAGGTCATTGAATCTGTCAGGGTTTGAGAATGTTGGAAATAATTTAGAGAAGAAATCTGAGGGCTCGTAGGTGAGCTCAAAGAAGCATAATCACAAAGATCATTATTTCTTAGACATCCCTTTTGCTGACCAAATTATATGACAAAGGAGGTCTCATTAACCCTCATTAACCTGCCCATTTTCACTACTTTATTGCTCGTCTTTTGATACTTTTTTTTTCAATACACAATTCTAAGGGTGCCATGTGGAAAATGTTAATCTCAGATGTAAGATTTTGAAAATTGATGAATCTTATGGTTGCCAGAACAACATTTGGAAATGTTAACAAAATGCACCCTGTAAGTAATCAAGCTGTATAAAAAATCAAACAAAAAAGCCCAAACCTAAAAATGTATTTTAAAAACTCTTATCATATTTATACCTCTACCATGGTTGGGGGGGTTATTTTTTAGTTGACACTACTGAAAATGAGACCTAAGCCTTGCTTGCAATGTGTTCACCATTGCACTGCAAGCTTTCAGCCTGGAAACTGAGAAATAGTGTGGACTAATTGTAACTAGATTGGGTCTTGTCATGTTAGGTGCTGCAAAAACACTAACTCTCAATATCAGGTTATTCCTCTTCATAACAGTATTCATGATCTAGTAGACTTCTAAACATTATTTCTGACTTCATTGTACTCTAGGATACTTAAATTTAAAATTCAGTCCAGCAGAAGAGAGCTTATATCAAGGTCTCATGTACATCTTATAAGCTGCACTTAAGCAGGGCTTGAGGGAGGCATATACAGAGAAAAAACTTCTTCTTAAACATATCATATATGCCAAAAGCAAATGATGTCATTAATTTTAGAGGCTTAATTGAACAAGCAGACCCTCTGGTTATTCCTACATCTATACCAAAACCACAGCAAAATCTGGACTGCTGAGAGAGAGGCTTTCAACTGCGGTATCTAATGGTCATGCTGGAAAAGGAGTTTACAAGGTGCAAGTCCTTCCTTACCAAGGAGTAGATGTAGTGAAGGAAGTCATTTTAGTGTAAGAATGGCCGAACAGTCACGCCTCATGTCTTTTATCTGAAGAGATGTAGGCAAATGGAAGCCTTTTGGAAAGCCCTTGAATGCAGCAGCATAGCACAAGCGGTCCCACTGCATGGGATTTCACCAAGTCAGGGTCTTAACTACTGTTACCACAAATGACTGAGAATGAAACACTGTCACAGTAAGCATGTCCCACATAGATACCGTGATATCTCTACGATGCTTCCTTTTCTCAGCTGTGTGTCTCAATTCTTTCCTGAAATATATAAAGTCACACCTTGCTGATTTCCACCACTGTAAACAGAAAAAGGTACAGGAATACAAGCAGATTGCCACTGCTGGCATGGATGTTTGGAATATCAAAATAATTAATTATTAATTAAAAGCCTTATTATAGTGAATGTAATCCTCTTCCCCCTAGGCAAATGCTGCATCAAAATGATAGAAAATTAAGATCAATAAGCTGAAACACAAGTTAAAGTGAAATATTGAATTACCATTTGGTATCCTATTACAGTTTATCTAGAGAGGATTTCCCTGAAGTTCTGTGTTAGGAGCAGAAATCTGCATTTAAATGGAGATGCATTAGTAACGCATGAGCTAGTACTTTGCAGGTCACCCTGTGTCTGCAGAACAGCAGCATTAATTTTGCTATTTAAAAATAAAAACCAAATAGTTCATAGACTGATTTTCCTTTCATTCCTCCTAGTTTTTACACTTGTGATTAGACTGACTTCACTGGAGTTAATCTTGATTTACACTGATGGATACAAAGGAAAGAAAGGAAAAATTGGGTCCTTGATCTCTGTGCAATGGGAACTGCAAAGCTGGAAGTTGCAAATAACAGTAATTTACAATAAACCATGAACTATTTTCAATACTGACACAACACTGAAGTACCATAAAGGCTTGCCGAGTCTGCTGGGAGGGGACGGGCTAGCCTGTTATGGCACAGATCCCCTCAGGGCCAAGGGGAGTTTTGAACAGGCAGAGACTGCATTGGGCAATTTTTATAACTATTTTAACTTCTGGTACCTGGTTTTGTAGCACAGAGCAATGGTTCTGTAATCTCAACAGATTCGTACGAGTGGGCTCATGAAAGCATTGAGAGGATATGGGGTGAAGGAGGCTCAGCAGGCAGGGCCAGGTTGTTACTCCACTGGTTCAGATGCTGGCAAAGATTCTGGGCAGGGGCTTTGCAGCACAGGCTGCCTGGCCTCACGTTGGTGGGAATTCAGGAGGTGACAACAAAAGCACTGGCTGTCAAGGCTTAACAATTTCATTTAAAAAGAGAGAAAAATAAGTTAACAGAACTGTGTGTTCTACGCTGGATAGAAACCACCCATGTTGGCTGAGCCTTCAGAAATGCAAATGAGTGCCAGAAGTTTTCACGTTTATTTCCAGCACACATTTTTTTTTTCCCCCATATTTTTTCCAGCTTTGTAATCATGGTGGTACTGTAAGAATAGCTCAAACTCCTCCTGTCACATCACCTGCTTGGTGGCAATTTAAAATGATAAGCTGATAAAAATGATGCTGAGAAATAGAGCGCTTTCTACGCTAATGTCTCTGCTGCTACTACTGCTTCACCAAAATCAACAAGAATCATTAACTGCAGGAAGTTTCTATGGCTATTAGCAGCATTTTAGCACTACTAAGATGTGCTCCAGTGTTTGTTCAAAATCACTTTAGCCTTTTAATTTAAGTGGCCCAGAAAGTCTGACACGGACACCGTATATACTATTTTCAGTAGTGCCTCTCCAGTCTAGATATGATAAAGCTGTACCAATACTACAATAGCAGAAGTGATTTACCAAAAATGTAAGTATGAAGAAAGTCAGGAAACTAGCTGGTCTGGAAGATTGTTTTGCTAAGCTGAAGGCAAAGCCAGGCTACGAAGTAATTTGAAGAATTTAGTTTAGCCAGTAAGCAGCACAGTGTTTACTTCATTTTTGATGCTTTCCAGTAAGTTTGTATAATGTTTATCAAACTACTTACAACTCTGAAGGGCTGTACAAGTGACAGGTAGTATTAATAATAGTGTTAGAGCACTGAAGAAACAGCTGCAGAAATAAAATACAGCTTCAGTTTGACAGTCACTACTGTAGAGATCTTGCATATAATCTAGACAAAATAACTTGTTGCTATTTTGCTCTATCTCTACTTCATGTTGTGAGATAAAGAATGCTATTCTCATGAGAAAAAGGGGCAAGAGTAATGCTGAGATGCATCAGCTAATGAATTGTCTTAGTTCTAAACATCCATAAGACACCTCATAGCGCACATCATCCTATTATGCTGCCATGCTTTAGAGACGTTACTTAGTCACACAAAGCTGAGAATGGCAATCTGCTACAACACTGAAACCTGAGATTAGCTAAAAACAATGGTGTTCTGTCTTGGCATGTAGGTCTGAAGCTCTGGTTTGACGTGACAGCAAAGAACCTAAAAATACTTGCTATTTTGAAAGCTGCTACACCAACAAGTTGATATGATGCATCTCATTGTGAAATATACTGAATTTGTTAGAGGCAGATATCCAAATGATCCTAGCAAATGACCACACGCAGTGCTGCAGAAAGGAGTGAATTTCCCCCTACATCCTTGTGATCGGGCTGTTGGAGACAGGGAAGAGTGATAGGGGAAGAGGAAGGAAAGGCAATCTTTTCCTGACCCAAATCTCAGGGCTAGTAGACTACGTCCATGTATGCAGGCTTTGAACAACTTGGCAACAGAAAGCTTTTCAACACAACCAGATCCAGGACTGACCTTGATTAACATCTTGCCTCTAGCTACCGTCTTTTTCCACCACTTTGCATGAAGATGAAAAAACTCACCCTCTTACAGAAACCTATCATCCTTCAATGGGTTTTAAAGTGTGATATTATTTAAACAGAACACATAGTTAATTCTTTTTCTCTTCTATTCTTTGGAATTCTGATAAATACTGTCACATTTAGATTCATAAATTCACAAGAAGAGGCAGTAAAAGAGGATTTTAACACACATGCATAATACAAGTCTTCCAGCTTCCGTATGGTACCATTGTTCCCATCGTTTGCAAAAATGTGCAGATACTATGATTATTCCTGTAACATCCAAACTGGCCTGTAGCTGAAATATGGGTATATGGATATTTGCTCAGTAAATACCTACACAGCTTGGGTTAAATAGGGATCTCGCTTATCCGCTCCATGGAGGAGAATAGCAGCACTGCCATAAACACTGCACAACAGTCTCAGCCAACCTCTTCTACTGCCTACCAGTGTGTAGGAAGAGTCCCCAATGTCAAGTCTGCCATCAAATTTAGCACTGCTCTGCTTCCTTTCTCTGTGCTGGGGATGCGATTTTCCTACGGGAGTTGATCTAAAGCCAGTCCCTAGCCAGCCCTGAAAAACAAATTTAAGCAGGCTAGCTTCTCCTCCTTATCACTGCTGCCAGCACTAGCTCAGCTCCATATCCAGAGTCCTGTTCTGCTGCACAAGTTGTTCTGCCACTGGGCTACAGTGCCAAAATTAAACTAAATATAATTTGACAAAGCTCTGTAAAGGCTCAGTCCTTAACTCCAGCTTCTGCTGTGTTTTGTAGGGGCAGGATAGTAGCCAAACGGTGGTGGGCTGGAACCAGTATTTGTGGCAGAACAAAGGTGGCTGTACACAAGATGCAATTTTACAATAGTGAAGATCAAAGCAGACCTTCTGAACTCTGGGAGGGGTTCAACATATTGCAGATTTCACCCCCCCCCCCCAAGTCCAGCCCCCACCAGAACTGACCCAGTCCACGGCTGCTCCTTTCAGACTTCTGGATGACCCCCAGGAGCCATGTATGTGCCACAGACTCTCTCGACCACCAGTTGCAGCATTTCTTGCTCCCAGACCACATGTCAATCAAATTGCCAGACCAGACAGACTATTAAACTGTGCCAGAATAGTGGATCTGGTGCTCAAAGAGCTCCTCTGACCACAACTAAGTGAACAGTTGCCTTTATCTCTGAACGCTGGTCAGGATGCAAAAAAAGATACCTTCTGTGTGCCCTGCCACACTGAATCCCAGGACAACTGGTTGCATAGTGGCTTGCAGAGGGCAAGGGCATTGCTAGTCTTGAATGCAAACAGCAGCCCCTCTTAGCTACTAGCACTTTATTACAAATAACTGACTTTGATCAAATTAAATCCCTGACAAATAATTTTATTATGCAAGCTTTAATAGCAAATGGCACCATTTCCTAAAAGAGTTTTATGGAAATATGATACTACATTTACATGGAAAAATGAAAAGAACAAACTAGAATATTCATCCTTATGCACAAAAGGCATCATCAATAAAGCAGCTGTGCTTTTGTCTAAACCATTTCTCTGGAAGCACATAATTATTATTTAAAAAACCCACACTGATCTGCTCCTGACAGCTCACAAGGTACATGTTCATTTACTTGCTCTCCCTGACAGCTGATCTATTCTAAGCACAGGTGACTAACTAATAAAGTCTATTATACTTCTAATAGAAAAGTAATTCCATTTATCTTTACCCTTCCTAGCAGCACTGCTTCCTTTCACTGCATTGAGGTGGGATGCTGTAAGAGGTTTCTAAAATGTGGTTATTTTCACCCCTACAGTTGCTGTGCATTACTTAGAATTTTAGATTGCTCTGCTTTCTTCAGGAAAAACAATTAGACACAGATAATATCACCCTGAGGATGAAGCAAAAGCAATTATTTCTGTTACAAAATGTCCCCCCAGATCTGCATGTGAACAACTAAGCTTTTTGATTTTCAATTTTATTACCTTGTCTTTCTGTTAACAAATAATTAATATGATTACTAACACCCTATGTACCTCTAATGTCTACACTATTTCAATTATAAAGCCATTACTGATGCTTATTAATTCTCTTCCATTTATCTTCAAACTTGCATGGTAAACTTCTGACATTTGTTGACATTCATGGAGCTGCAGCTCCTCCAAACTTGCTCACAGGAATCCAGCAAAGTTTATTTGCTGCAGCCCCTGAGACAGAACATGAAATTCACCAGGAAACTGCAAACCACACTGCTTTTAGTTTAGAGTCACTTAATTGAATTAGATGGCTCTCCATGTCCTCCAAAAAATAAAGGATTTTTTTGAAATAGTGTTGCCCCACTGTGTCTTTGCGATCTCCCTTCTAAGCTACGAAGTCAGCTTTTTTTTTTAAATTTCCAACAAAAATATAACTCATGACACAGCAAAGCCTATTTTAGCTAGTAATACCTGCTTCTTCCACTTCACCCACCATTAGAGCACTTTGCTTCAGGAAGGACACAGGAGTGGTATCTGCCATGTATATGAATCAGTAAGTCAGTGCACATGGCTCATTTAAAGTTTTTGTCTGTTTGCTTTTACAGTCTTTTTTGGATGCAAGATTCAGATTCATTGTCGATGCTGCTGAATACAAACAGCTTCTATATAATGTTTGTCCCCAAAATTAAAAAAAGGAGATTCATCATTAAAGACAAGTCCTAAGTCTCATCGACTGTTAAAGACTTTATTCGAGTGGAAAACTAGCTACTGAGGATCCTTTAGTTAGTTGTGCACTCTGGAAAAGTCTGATTGATTTCAAGTAATGATTTCCAATATGAACAATGCTCTTTGTGTTGGTGTGCTTCCTCCTCCTGACCTTTGAAAAGCCCCCCGCCCCGCCTTTTGCAAACTGGCTAGCAATTCATCCTCTACATTCAGAAACACGTCATGCACTTCCAGGCCCTGTGATTGTTTGGGATTCAATGGTTTGGGGGATGTTTTCTCCTGCTTCTTCACCTTTAGGGAATACTGCCTTAGCAGGACTATACCACGCTTTCTGCCTGGGCTGAGTGGAATTAAAGGCTTCTGCATTAATCACGCAGTGCCGTGTCAGGCACTGCCCAGGCCAGGTGATGTAAGCTCTTGACCCTCAAACACAGAGGCTGAATGCACTGCTAAATTAATGTAGTGCTACATGGTGCGGTCAAAGACATTAAAGTTTTCAGAGTGCAATTGATTATATGTAGTTCCAACTTTCAAACACATTGGTCAAGATGGATTGCAACAGTCATGCCGTGGCACAGTGATGCATGTCAGCAGGCTCTCAGTTTTACTGTATGGAGAACTTGACATTGGCTTTTAACCTACCAATAAACCACCCCTAACACACTAAAAGAAGTGGGAAGGAAAAGGAATTACAAATCCAGTAGTCACATGTAAAATAAAAGACTAAGCCAACTACATTACAGCTTGTCTACTTCTGCCAACACCAACTAATTTCTAGCACTTGGGGTTGAAAGACCGTGATGGCTGCAATTGCCAAGTAAGGAAATACATCCTCCAACAGCCTCTTTTTTAGGCTATGGGGAGCTTCCATAAAGTAAATCCAATTTATAGCCTTCAATGTTCCTTATCTCACCTGAAATTACTGTAATCTTCAAACATTTGTCATTCCTCACTAATTATCAGTGCCTGAGGGGTATTGTAGGAGAAACATATCTATCAACAGCTAAGGAAGCCACCTTTCTGAATTTTATTTTGAACTCAAAATCAAACATACTAAATATGATTGGATCTTATTTGACATTGCTTTTCCGCATCCTGGCCATTTGGTGTACTCAACATTTTCCACCCTTTCTTGTTTTGTAGTCACTTCACAAAATGTATGACACCTAGCAGAATTTCATAGACATTAACTATCTGACCAATTGTTTAAAATCACTGTATGTGAAATACTTTTTTCTTTTGCAAATAAGGAAAATTTTACTGAAAGCAAAATTATCTCAGAGGAAAAACAAACTGCTACAAATTACTATTAAAACATTTCTGTTAGTTCTAGAAACAATGATAGCAGCTTAAGTTCCTCTGAAGTTCATGTCTGTCTTAAAAGTATCTGAGGATGAAAAAACAGCACTGTAAAAGGTTTCTGATTAACCTGCCATCTACAGCAGACTAGCAACTTTTGAGAGGAGTGGCAAAAGTGTTAGAAAAGAAAGTAAGTACAGTTAAAAAAGATATGAGTGAGTATCTATCCCAGGAGAAGAATCATAGGTGTAAAAGCTTATTTCCTATGTTGTTTCTAAACTTATTTTAACTAGGTATGTTTGCTTAAAATTGAAAAAATCCCAACATGAATTTCTACTTTCAAATAAGGCTGATCAATAATAAAGCACTTAATATAAAATAAAGTATTTCCAAATTATAAGCATTTCTTTAACTACTGCTATGGGGTTTCCTACCAATAGTTTCAACAAGTCTGCTGCACAGTGCATTAAAAGATGGATGTATATATGACTATGCTTATAGGAAAAAATTAATATAGCTATAATCCTTTCATTTGAATTCTTCTATGCTCTACTACCCTAAATGTTCTACAACACCCAAATAAAAAAATCTCTGATGTCTACATGCTTACAAAGAATATATTGACACATCTGTAGATTAATCCTGGGAGATTCCAATCAGAGTAGACACTTTTCATAATTAACCAAATGCAGAAGTCTCAAAGCAAGTGAGACCTACCACTGTATTTCACCTCTTGGAAGATGTGCAGATAGGCACATATTCCTCCTAATATCATAACTTTAGGAATATATGGCTACATATCACTACAAGACATCCAGTGATATGGAAGATGCCAGTGCTTCTCCGAGGTAACCCTCAAAACCTAGAGATGTCTCATGCAAGCTTTGGATCCAACATCAGGCTTGGTGATCACTGAACAATTATATCTATTTTGTAATTTAAGGCATGGTCACCTATCAAAAGGTGTGTCTGTTACGGAATAGGCAGCACTGCTCTTGTAGAAACAGGCAGGCTTGTTTTAAGACCATCAAAATAATGTCACATGTATGCCCACTACAATGCAGATTTCATGAGACCAAGGGAAGCACTTTGCAGTGATCCTCAAAATCAGACAGGAAGAAAGACTGATAAGAGCTTAAACCTCACTGAAGGGTGAGTTTAGAAAACACCAAGTAAAACACCAACATTTCCAGGAAGAGCTGGAGAACCTTGCAAGGTGTGTACAGAACTGATACAGATAAGCCCTGCAGCAATGAGGTCAGTACATGGCAAGAGCTTTGTCATGTCATGTTATGTGCAAGAGTGAAACCTGGATGATACAGATTTTGAAGTATAGGGCTCATTTACAGGTAGATAAGCAAAAAAGAGAGCAATAAAGCGTCAAGCCTAAAAGCTGTGAGCAAAAATGTAGTTATATGACTTCTAACATCATCGGCTGCCAGGTGGATAAATCTCTGCATGCTGCTTTGTAAGGGTACCCACAAATAGTCACAGGATTCTCCAGCAAAGCACAGGACCTTTAAGGAAGGCCAGAATACTGCAGGAAGCTCTTACTCAAATATACCTGAAGTCAGTCAGCCATAAAGAATGCCTTACAGATGTCACACACACAAACTATACTGGAGGTGGACTGAAAGGCTTGAAAACTATGCTGCAGAACAGAAAAAGTCCCTCAAATCTATCATTTTGGGAGAGGGAAGGAAAACTACCAAAGATTTAACAGTAGGAAAAACATCCCTTGGAAAGCTTGCCTTGCTATAGTGCTCTAAACTCACTAAATGCAGTTTGCTGGCTAACCTATGTTGCCCACAGGTGAACACTCCTGTTAAGAAGTTTTGTTCCCTCTCTTGGATCATGGACTTCAAAAGTCAGGGGATGCTGAACACCACACTGAGACAACTCCTGTACTTTGTAGAAGACAGTATGGACAATATCATTGATGTAGTGTAATGAGCCATTTTCCTCCTCCCTACTGTGATTAATGGTGTGGATAGGAGGTCTGCTCGCTGAGCTGATAGATGTGATTCTGGCCCTGGAGGCATGCCCTATATATAGTGCTGTGTGAATACATGCATGAGAGATTGGCAGGCAGAAGCAGCTCTGGGAGCCTTTGTTATTGTCCAGTTTACTCTTTCCGGAGCTCCTCCAGCTTGCACAATCTGTGTAGCCTCTGGGAAGGCAGCTTTAGAATTGGCTTACTTGATGGAAAAAGCTTCTCTTCTTGATGCATATCATGCAAAGTAATGTGACAGTGATTGACAGCTAGGGGGGAAGAGGAGAGGAAAAATTAGTTAAGTCAGGGTATTGTGTGAAAGAGCAGAAGGGAGAAGGAAAAAAAAGGAAAATTCCTCATTACCACAGCACGTGTGCAGTGGTGGAGATAAGAGTTGCTGGTTTTTATAATAATAATAATTATTAAAATCAGTTAAGTTGACACAAGTTTATGGTGATATAAATAGTACCCCAGTGATTACTGGATGTTTTTCTTCAAAACTTAATCTTCCCCAAATAGAAAATAGTTAATAAGTTTAGAAGTCTGCCAGTTTACTCCCCCTTCACATTTTGTGAACAGGTAATGTAATGAGAATATAACCCCCAGGGCCTAGTCCTATCTGCACTTCCATTGATACACTACGCCCCTTGTGCATACATTTAAGGTGAGCCAGAACTTGCCTGCCAGCTTCTTATTCCCTTCTCCTTTATACTGCAGAACCAACTGTAATTTTTATTGAATGATGCAAT
This sequence comes from Harpia harpyja, assembly GCF_026419915.1. NCBI lineage: Eukaryota > Metazoa > Chordata > Aves > Accipitriformes > Accipitridae > Harpia > Harpia harpyja. Next base: position 57,256,537 of record NC_068940.1, on the reverse strand, counting down.
TACACTGCAATGTACTGGGCAAAAGTGCGCTGCTGCTTTTGTGCTTTCTTAGTTCAGGTCTGAAAACAGAAGAAAAAGCTGTAATTGATTCCATCAGCCTTTTTTGTATTGAAGCAAAAGGTAACACCCAGAGAATCTTTCTTCCACTAGAAAGATGAGGAACTCAAAATTTCGAGTCTCTCACTTTGTTCCTTTTGGAGATGGTACATGCTCAACAGAGACATCCCATTTTAGGTTATCTTCAGCAGACTGTTAGGTTCTGGACCACTAGCATGGAAAGCTGAAGTCTTGAAAAAAAAAAAAAAACGAAAGGGGAAATGATACCAACTTGAAGACGCTTGTGGCAAAACTGGAGATAGTAAAATATATCAAGGAGGAAAGAGCTTATTTGAACAAATCCCAACTGGCTCTTATTCTTAGTGCTGAGTAAAATACCCATTTCCAGAGCTCCAGGACACATGCTGGAAACCACTACTCATTGCTGCTATTTAGAAAGTTTTACAAGCGTCTCTAAGAATATGCCATACTCGCATTCAGCCTAAAGGAACTACCATCATTAGTAAACAGGTTATGCTGTAGTTTTCCTTCTGTTGCGTATGCGCATGCAGCTCTGTATAACAAAGTCATAGCAGACAAGGTTAGGAAATGACATGCACAGCAGTTGTCTGTCTGTCAATACAGAAACTTTTTCTTCCAGAACAGAAACCAAATGTTGGATTTTTTTGATTAAATTCTGATCTTCTACAGGTACTAGTATCAGACCATACGGCACAGCACGCTCAGTTTGATGTAGCGTTAACACCAGTATTTTAACAAGTTCTGCATGGAATCGTGATTGTCTAAACCACCAAACTATCCCCTCAAAACCCCTTAATTGTTAATGGGACTAATTTCAGTGTATGTCCCTCTGAAAATCCTGGAACTCAAACCCACACACTTTATAGAAGGCTGTAATCCAGGGTCATCTCTGCAAAAAATCTGCAAGTCAAGATGGGTCATGACAAGTCAAACTTTGAATGTATTTCCTGCTTTGAAAACACCTGGTAGATCTCTCTATCATTCCTTAGGGAGATCAGGTTCAAACAGTACAAATCTTCAGGCCATTTGAGTATGTTCACTATCATCTTCAGGGACAACTGCAATTCCAAGACATATGCACGCTCATCTTTAGGGTAAATTCATACCTAATTTGGACCTTATCTGGTCAGTCTAGTTCTGTGTTCTTTTCTGCAGGCTACAGTTCAGAGAGGTACTAAATCATGTGCTTAAGCTAGGTCCACGCAGACATGTCACTGATATCATAAAAACATCAGTACACAGCCTGTGTTGTGCTGAATCGAAGTCCAAAGGATTCCTTTTAAAACCTCTGACCATGCAACATGATGGATAAAGAACAGAGAAATCTGTAAACTCTCACAACATCTAGACCCACCAGTGCCTTTAATTCTTCATTTAAAAAGCAAGCAAAACAAGTCAAAACTTAGCCTAGCAAAGCCCTTCTACTTTTAAATTAATCTCTTTATTTATAACCTTAATGATAGTAAGATATGTAATAACATGGTATAAGAACTCTCTTTTCTCCCCAAAGCAGTATTTCTTACGACGATTATGGTAATTTTTCTTGTCTTTTGATTAAATGAAGGCAGCTTGCTTCACTTAGATATGCCTTGCTGGCTGAGCCAAGCTGGCTTTACATTTTGGCACGCACACAGAACTCCAAAACCGAAAAAACCTTTGCTAAGAAAGATCTATCGTTCAAAACCTACTCAGTCTTGACACTGTGTATGTAGCCTTTTCCATTTTTGTTGCAGCTTGCTTATGGAGGAGGGAAGTTTTTTTTATGTGTCACTTTAAAACAAAATTGGGTTAATGACAATGAGCCAATTTCAGGAACATGTGAAAGTCCTGTGCTACTTTTTAAGAAATGGTACATGCAGGAGTTATCGTCCCCCCAGTCTCTCAAACAAACACCCCTTTCCCACCCCCCACTACCTAAACTAGAGAGGTTTGTTTAGAAATTCATCCTATGAAGTGATCTAGACGTTCTGACGGCTGCAATTTATCAACATAAATTACTGCACTTCACAGCAAAGCTTCTGTCGTAAGAAAACACCACGTGCCCTAAATTGCCTGCTGCCCTCTTCAATAATCAGCCTAGTTTTTAAGATCTAGAGATCCTCTGATAAAGGACACCTCGGTGCATACAGCAACAAAAAAAATTGAGTTTCATACACATCACTGGAAACGTCCACACACTGCTCTATTAATCTTTAGATTGGGGTCATTTTTCTCTTGAGATGTGGTAATAGATTACTTCGAGAGAAAATGGGGAAGAGCACCCAGACAGAGGCCCGTTTAATACTAAGCAAGCTTACCTCCTTCCTTCTTGGTTTAATCCTAAAAAGTATCTAATGGCCAAAGCTGCTGTTAACTCTGTATTGACCAACACCAATGCAAAAGGAGTGCACAATGTGTTAGTAACATCAGTCTGCCCCTACACCTTCTCAAGCACCCTACGCTGGCAAGACCCACGCTGGCACTGCTCCTCTTCTCTCCCTGATCACAGCTCATTTTGCTGGTTCCAGTGTCACCACCCACCTGCCCGAGACCTCCTCAAATCCGCTACCCAACCTCCTTTGCATTTCTCTATCTTTTCGTTTCTCTGGGAATCAAAATCTACTCGCTTCTGGAAAAGCACAGGAGAAAGTGGGCAGGTTCTGACCCTGTCTTTTCTCCTGTGGAGATTCAGTCTCTAGGTTACCACAGAGAGAAAAGACTTTCTCTCCCCTCATTCCTCAATCCCCCTGGATGAGCCTCAGCATGTTTTTTTGGTTCAGGACCTTTAAAACTACAGGAGAAAAAACATACCTGAAAGTGCCCTAGAGGGACTTACGGAGGGAAGTGGCCTCACTTTCTTCAGTACCTTTGCCAGTCCTGATTTTTATAGCATTTCTTCCCATGTGGACTCTGAAAACTGTGATTACTAGCAACATCAGGAATTCCCACCACTGTGTTTAGGGGCACACTTCACCCACAGAGCAGAAATCAGGACTGGGAACTGAAATCAGTGGAGTTCCTTCAGTGCAAATGACCGAGAACAAGGGTGTCCTGCCTTGTACAGTCCCTTGTCTGTGGAGTATCCCTGCTGGGTTCCTCCTCTTTCACCATATGTCTTTCATTCTGCAAGCCAAGGACATGGTCTGTGAGGGTGGAAGAAAAGCACATTTGTTCTTCGCCACTCCTACATCTGCTGAACTGCCTGTGGAGGCTGTATCTATAGGCATAAACTAAAGTAGTCCCAAGCTGCTGCATGGTATGCTGGCATCCAGCCTGCCTCCTGGATGGCTCAGGAACACCAGCACAGGGAAGAACAATTCAGTGGTTTAATGACATCACTGCTTTGCATCTCTGCAGTCCTCTGGTGTGCTTACACCTCCGGAGAGCCTCAAAATTAAGCTCAGATATATTTCTCTCTGTTCACAGTAACCTCAAAACACCTCCTCCTGTGTAACACAGTACACACCAGCATTGTTGAGATTAAAGGGTTCTGTTAGGCTTTTCACTGCATCTTCCTCCTTCCAAGATATCAGTGTAAGCTTTTCTGTATTATTGCCCATACAAGTTTCTCAGAATGCACCCATCCTTTAAATGATGACTTAATGTCTTAAAAGTTTTAGGCTCTTCATTAGCAGTTAGGAAAATCTATGAAGAGGGTGGCTGCATTTTGAATTTTTTGGACAACACAGACTGGACTTGATTGAGAGACAAGAAAGGTATTTATATAAGGAATAAATTGAAGTATTACCAGGCAGTCCCATATATAATGGGACAGTATAATACTAACCAATTCTAACATATTCTCTAATGGTCCTGTTCTATTTCTCATTTATTTCAGTCTTGAATCCCTAAATGTCACTTGTCCTGTGGGAGATTATTACAGACCCTCATTGATATTAATGACATGCGCTTTACAGAGCCGGTAACGCCCCAACAGCATCAGACATTTAGAACTTTAGAAGGGGATGCTCTTCCGTTATACTTTATCATAGACAATGTGAAATTCTGCCTCTCCACACTCTGGAAACATCACCCCAGTTTCACAGCAGGGATGACTTGCTCATTTTACTGTTTCTTGCCACTTAGATGCTACACACCTTATTTTGCAGAACCTTCCCCCTCCTTTTCAGGGCTTGTGCCAGTCTCACAATTTCATGGAGGGAAAAGAACTTACTCTGCTTCTTGGGACAAGCTGCACAAATGAATGATGAAAGTCCATAGTGGAAGCACCTTGCAAAAAAAGACACCGAGAAAGAGAGGCCACGTATTGGTCCTACCTGGAAGCTAAACCATAGATAGACAAAGCAATTTTTGGCTGCCAGCAATGGTGTTGAATATCTGCACACAACAGTTTGAGCACCAACTCCGAAGATTTTTTTTTACTCTAAGTAGGTTGTAATTTTTGTTCCCAAGTCACTGCGCAGAGAGAAAGAAAAAAACAAGTGGGGCACCCAGTGGCATTATGGGGGACAAGGTGAAGGTAAGATGGCAGTGCTTACTTCTTCACTAAAGCAAAGCATCTGGCCACTTTGTTAATACTCCAGCATGCCCTGCTCTCAGAGAACTGTGAAGGCAGCAATGATTAAAGCCAGTTCCGACTGGGGAAAATGCATGTTACGCTGACCTCAAAAGTGTAATTCAAAATTTATGCTGCTACACCCGCCAGCCAAGTGGTCCACACTCTAATCCGAGGAACCATCTGTGTAGATGTAGGTACAGCACATACACAGTCTCAGGAGAGGCACCCTGGACTTATCATCAGGACGACAGGGAACAAAAGATGGTCTACTGTCAATCCCTCCTGCCTAAAAAAGTAATTTCAATTGAAGCTTATGACCTAGGAGGTAAAAAGTTACTGAACCTAGTCCTTAGAGAGCTCAAAGAAGCCACCACAGGCTGCTCAGGGCAGTTTTCCTGTAAACAGACAGCTGTGAACATAGGAGACTACAGTGGCTTCCTGCCAAAAATCTGCATTTTAATAACTTTGTAATTGCGTATTTTTGCAATCTGTTAACTCTGACTTATTTTAAGAACATCCAAGGAGTAAAACAGTATCACCATCAGATTTTCTGGTACTTTAAATTTCATAATGAAGTTTGCAACAACTCAGTAATTACTGTGAATAATTCATAATAAGGGCTATAATGATGTGACACATTTTAGTGAATCTCTGAAATTTAGGATGTTTAAGTGATAAAAACAAAATCAAAATTAAATTCAATAGCAAATATTAGAAGAAAAATAATTAAATTCTATAATTAAAAAAACAGATCGCGAATCCAGTCTTGGGTGGTGGTGTTGCTATCAAGCTTGTGTAATTTCATTAGAAGTCATTTGCTTTAAAGATGAAGAATAATTTTAGTGAAAACGGCTGTGATCCTGCAAACACCAGCATCCATAGGCAAAGCCATGCATATGAGTAGTCTCACTGCACAAGAAGACAACTTGTGTGCAACTGTTTGCAAGACTGTGGCCCCAGTCACAGTTTGCACAACAAAACGCTTAAAAAAATAAACCATCTTAATAAAAATAATGTAGAATTAAATCCACTTTTACTTGGTCACGCTTTTTAGATTAGTGCGATGAACAATGTATTGGGTAAGGGATACGGAACAAGTTTCAAAGTCCCTTTTCTTAAAGAAATGGAGTCAAGCATACCTTGGCTCACTGTATCCTTTTCATCATCCAATATTCTGAAACTGTGATGCCTAAAGCAGCTTCCAGGGACAGCCACGAGACACCTAACTGCAGTATTTCTTTCATGTACTAATATGGTTTGGGATATCTTGAAAATCTTGTTTCACTTGAAATGGAAGCAATAGGCTTTTTACATCTTCACTCTATACAGATACACTGACTGACCATTGAAAGCCAACCACTTGAATTCCAGTACTTAAACAGAATAATAACATAAGTTCAGTTTTGTATTTGTAATGCCTTTTTCCAATTTTAAGTCAAAATCTTAACAATGGAAAGGCTTGTTGTTCCATTTCATGAGTGGAAGAATGAAAGCCCAGCTCTCTTACTCCTTTTTCAAAGGAGGCAGCAGACTGAAATTAAAATCAAGTCTCTAGCTTCCAAGACTGCCAAGAGGAGCCGCCTCATAATAAAGCAGATAAATATTTAAAACCTAAAATGTACGTCTCCAAAGGTTGATCAGGCTGAATGGGCAGTGACTGACTGCTCTTCTTTCCCCTTCCTGAGAAGCAGTGACAAAAGCCCTTTGTGGGCAGGTGAATTCGCCAGCCCCAGTATACACTGGGAGGGACAGTGAAAGACTGCCAGAGGTATGCTTTAAGGTATAGTTGCACAAGCATTCAGCCCAAGAGGTGGAAGGCTTTTTGTCATGTGTGTCTCCCCCCCTTCCGAGTTGCCATTCCTTGCCATTAGAGTTTATTTCCTCAGTAAGGTGTGTGTTTGGTAGAAAGAGAGAGAAAGTGCTGGATGACAGATCCTGATGACATGTTTGCCACATATAATGATATACAGACGTGACTTTCATTATGCTTTGCAATAGGAAACACAGTGTTTTCACCTAGTTCTGAAGAATGTAAAAAATGCAAGGAGGGTTTTTTTTTAACCTGAAGATTTAGCAATGACCTTCTTGACAGCTTGTTGCAATTATTTTTCTGTTATCTCATTAATCTCTTAATTATTCCCTTCAATAGCCACTACTACGGGTACCTTAGCCCTCCAGTTTGAAACAGTATCACTTAGCCCCAGTAAAGCCTCTAATGTACCAATTTTTACCAACAATGAATGAAACACTGAGAGAAAATAAACTGGAGTTGCAAGTATTTAATACTGGTTACTAAATACAAGAGAATAAATATAAGATCCTAGAAGGATGGCAGCCATGGTAGATAAGATAGATTTGTTATATATGTGGAATGCAAACTCTCCCCACCTTCCTAATGCCACAACTTTTCTAGTGGCAAGGGAAACATAGCAGTCTTTTCATCCCCTTGTCAGCTCCAAGAAGCAAACTGAAGAGCTTTATTCACTAACAAATGTAAAGTAATAGTGAAAGACCATTCTCAAAAGGTTCTCCATCAGTCATCCACTAAGAAACCTTCATTGCTATGACAGCAACAGCAACACTTTCTAAGCAGGGGCTTCTGGCAGCTGCTTCAAGGCTCAGTGTTGCCATAGGAGGAAAGTAACATTTAATTTTACTTCTTTATTGGTGGGTGGGAGGGACGGGAATGTAACAAATGACCCCTGACATAAGGCATTTCATGGAGAATTGACCAGTTGGGATTAATGGCCCTTGGCTGCATTTGGGCTATAAAATTTTTCAGCCAGCCATTAATTTTCAGGAAATGCTCTGTGCCTCAGTCATTATTACTTAAATAAAAACATATATTGTATATATGGTCAAATCAAATTATGGCTAGAATTTTGTCAAGCACAGATAAGGGTGTAAATTTACTGTGTTATTAAAGCTTTTCCTTTTACATTCAGATAACTGTAGTTTGGTAGTGGGAATAACTGTTATACACGCCCAAAGAAAACACCCTTGCTTTGTCCTTGTGTAGAGCAATCACAGGATTAGAAGCCAGGATAACTATTTAAAAAAAAAATCATCATCAATTACCTTAATTTTCCTGTTATCACGAAGAAAAGTAGTGTACATATATGCACAGATGTTCAATGCAATTACATCTAACAATATGTATATTTATCACACAAAAATATATACAGTATATTAAACAGAAACCTGTTGTTGTGTTGTGACATTTTTGAAATGAATTTGGGCTGACTGCATTAATTACACACGCCAAAGCTGTAAGTGCATAATGCAGATCATCCTAAAGAAAGGCTAATAAAACTTTCCTATCACACTTACATTCCCTGTTCTTTGCTGCACACAGCAGGAGCGCCAATTTATAAAAAGGCATTTAACAAAATTTTATTGAAGCTATGGCTTGCAAGCCTGAGTCTGTAAAGCCAGGTACTTCAGCTGCCATCAGTGAGACCATACTGTGATATGAGAAAGACTATAACCAATAAAAATTTAGAAGCCTCTATAAATGACTTAAAATAGATTTTCTATACAAGCGCCTTGACTTGAAAATCTAACGGTAAGGCCTGGACCCATGATAGGTATATGGTCCAGCATAGTTAATATTAATGTAAGCTTTTTACCAATAGAGAGAGGGAATTTATAAGCTTACCAAAGATTACAAAGCATCTATGTAGAGCCAAGGATGATCCACAGGTATCTGACTTTAAAATCTTGAACACTTTCTATGTATACCAAAGTGATGTTAGTTCACGTCTGGAGATGTTTTACCTTTATGAGATGCAGTTTTTCTTCCACCCAGCCTGAAGCAAGCATGCCTACTGAGGCAGGCTGTGTCCTTACATGTGGCCCCACTGAGGACGCAACAGAACATGGACTGATTTTGAGGGACAAAGCTAAGAAAGGAACAGTGAAGCTTCACTTCACCCCTGCAGTAGCCTGGTCCCCAGCAGCAATGGGGGACTAATGCCATTCCCTGTCTCTAAAGGGAGGCAGGGCTGGACATCAAGCTCCATGCTGCCCCTCAGCAGCTGAGGCTGATGGGACATCTGCAGTGCGTGCCAGGTCACCCCAACACCCCTGAGGGGTGATACTGGGTTTTACACTAACTTTACAATACCACTTGTAGAAAATGAAGGACATTCTAAATCCATGTCAACAACACTCATTTATTGCAGGGCAAATACCAATGTTATTTATGTTTAAATTCACTTCATTCAAATTCATGGGTGTGCTGTCTCTAACCCTCTCTCTCACCTCCCTCCAGTGGGTGCTGGGCTCCCCCGCATCCTCACTGTGGTGCCCCTGTGATGCTCTGACCATTCCTCCTCCCTCTCAGATCCACCCTTTGGTCGTCTCCCCCTCATTTCCAGCATGGGCAGGCATGCTCCTCCTTCATCCAATTACTGCATTCATGCCTCTCACGCTCTCTTCCCCACACCAAGAAGTGCCTTCTCCCTTAGCAAAATAATAACTTGAGTTTTAAAAGCTACTCAGTGCCTGCAGTTTGTCAAGTGAGAAGGGAGTTTGCCCCAAACACATGAAAACGGGCCTGTTTTAGAAAGAGTTTCAGCTTTCCAAATCATTGGCCATTCCTAACATCTTCCAAAATGGTCAGCCTCGTGCCTTGTTAGCTCTGTAGATCGCACAAAGACTTTAAAGCAGTGTGATATTAAATGTTCTAAAAAATGACAAGACCAGGAGAGGGCCCAGTGTAATGCGAGTTTTATACTAATATACGACCAGTGAAATAACGACTTACTACCTCCACACTTCTTGGACACATTTGAAATAAAGGAAATAAGATTGCATGTTCTGATTCACCTTGGCCTTCTTCAGCCTTGTACTTAATGTAGTCACTGATACGCAAACCAATCTTATCAAGTCTCAAGAGATTATTTTGGCAGGTACTAATGACTGAACCAAAAAAACCAGGTTTGATCAGGCTCTGACACTGAATAGCTGCATATTCAGCTCTAAATTTGCATTTCCTGGCAACTGCCCGTTTACTGTGAATACACACAGCTGGCAAAAAAGTGTTTTGTAAGGACACAACAGTGGACAAAATTTATTCTCAGATCCTAGCCCATGTCCACCCCAGGAATCCAATGCACCACAACTGAAAAAGTAGCCAAAATTTTCTTTCCTTTTTCATTCTTTGTACAGAAATGCAAGTTTTTCTATACACTGTATTAAACTATAAAAGAATCAGAAAACAAATATTAATTTCTGCCATAAAAGCAATGAGCAAATGTAGCAAATATTTTACGTTGTCATTTCTGTAATCAGTACTGTAAAAGTTGGTGAAAAATGCATATCCACCTTAAAAGGCAGTGAAACCCTGTAATGAAAGTTAATAGTAATGATTACATTTAATTCACCAAACAGATGGAGCATAAGAGATCATATGGTGTGAAAGATACAATTCAAACAGTCTTAGCATCCTGGAAAAATACAAAAACAATAGAGAAGACAGAGATATTTCTATGCCATGGATTCAAATTCTTTTTTGAGTAGATAAAAGGCAGAAAGACACCATTAGGTGATATTGCCATGTACCCTATGCACACAAACATACTTGAAAAACAATTAGGTAAGAAGAATCATGCTTTAGATATACAAATGCAGCTAATGGTCAGACACGGTCATCACAAATGAGTATGTCTTACCAGCATTTCAAAGAAATGTATCAGCTGACAGACGGACAAAACAGCAGTACTGTTAAAAAATTAAAATTAATTTTTTCAAAAAATTTTTTTTAAATAAAGGAAAATGCTTTCCATAACAGCATGGTTATAGGGAGATAACGGCACTAGCTGTGACCACTGGTTAATGCAATCCACTTGTCTCTATTGCAACATTCTCCTTGCTTTATTTTCCCCTGTTCATCATAGAATCATAGAACGGTTTGGGTTGGAAGGGACCTTAAACATCATCTAGTTCCAACCTCCCTGCCATGAGCAGGGACACCTTCCACTAGACCAGGTTGCTCAAAGCCCCATCCAACCTGGCCTTGAACACTTAAAGGGATGGGGCATCCACAGCCTCTCTGAGCAACCTGTTCCAGTGCCTCACCACCCTCACAGTGAAGAACTTCTTCCTTACATCTGCTCTAAATCTACCCTCTTTCAGTTTAAAGCCATTGCCCCTTGTGCTATCACTACATGCCCTTGTAAAAAGTCCCTCTCCGGCTTTCCTGTAGGCCCCCTTTAGGTATTGGAAGACCGCTATAAGGTCTCCCTGGAGCCTTCTCTTCTCCAGACTGAACAATCCCAACTCTCTCAGCCTGTCTTCATAGGAGAGGTGCTCCAGCCCCCTGATCATCTTTGTGGCCCTCCTCTGGACTTGCTCCAATAGGTCCATGTCCTTCTTATGTTGGGGGCCCCAGAGCTGAACGCAGTACTGCAGGTGGGGTCTCATGAGAACAGAGAAGAGGGGAAGAATTATCTCACTCGACCTGCTGGCCACGCTTCTTTTGATGCAGCCCAGGATACAGTTGGCTTTCTACGCTGCAAACGCATATTGCCAGGTCATGTTGAACTTCTCATCAACCAACACCCCCGAGTCCTTCTCCAAAGGGCTGCTCTCGATCCACTCATCACCCAGCCTGTATTTGTGCTTGGGATTGCCCTGACCCATGTGCAGGACCTTGCACTTGGCCTTGTTAAACTTCATGAGGTTCACACGGGCCCACCTCTCAAGCCTGTCAAGGTCCCTCCAGATGGCATCCCTTCCCTCCAGCATGTCAACATATTGTCAACGATCAATGTATTCAATTCTTTTTGTAAGTCTTTTTGCAAGATTGAGAGCCTTTTGAGACAGGGATTGTATATATGCTGTATGTTCATACACTGCTTCTTCAAGCCTTGGTTATAGTTTCCAGACATCAAAGAAATGACTGAAAAACAAAATTTCATCAGCTTAGAAATACAACTATGGTGGGTTGACCCTGGCTTGATGCCAGGTGCCCACCAAAGCTGCTCTATCACTCCCCTCCTCAGCTGGACAGGGGAGAGAAAATATAACAAAAAGCTTGTGTGTTGAGATGAGGACAGGGAGATTACTCACCCATTACATCATGGGCAAAACAGACTCAACTTAGGGAAATTAGTTTTATTTATTACCAATTAAATAAGAGTAGGTTAATGAGAAATAAAACCAAACCTTAAAAACACCTTCCCCCCGCCCCCCCCCCCTTCTTTGTGGGCTTAACTTTACTCGTGATTTTCTCCATCTTCTCCCCACCACCAGCACAGGGGGATGGGTAATGGGGGTTGGGGTCAGTTCATCACACCTTGTCTCTGCTGCTCCTTCTTCCTCAGGGGGAGGACTCCTCACTCTTCCCCTGCTCCAGTGTGGGGTCCCTCCCACGGGACACAGTCCTCCATGAACCTCTCCAATGTGAGTCCTTCCCACAGGCTGCAGTCCTTTACAAACTGCTCCAGCACAGGTCCTTTCTGCAGGCTGCAGTCCTTCAGGCACGGGACTGCTCCAGCACGGGCTTCCCCATGGAGCCTCGGCCATCTCTGGGGGCATCCCCCTGCTCCAGCATGGGCTCCGCCACAGGCTGCAGGTGGGCATCTTCTCCCCCGCTCCCCTCCATGGGCTGCAGGAGGACAGCTTGCCGTCTTACCACGGGCTGCAGGGGCATCCCCTCCTCCGGCGCACCTCCTCCCCCTCCTTCTTCACTGACCTCGGTGTCTGCAGAGGGGTTCCTCTCACATTCCAATCCCCTCACTCACAGCAGGTTTGCCTTAAATCTGTTCTCCCAGAAGCACTACTGCCATTGCTGAGGGGCTTGGCCTTGGCCAGAGGCGGGTCCGACTTGGAGCCAGGGAAGCTTCTAGCAGCTTCTCACAGGAGCCCTGTAGCCCCTCCCCTGCTACCAAACCCCGCCACACAAACCCAAACCAGATGGACAGATACTTAAGTATATAGTTTGATTTTAGAAGTACGAATCCAAACACTTCCAGAAATGTTAGCAGTAATCTGTGCTACACCTAAGCAAACTAAGGATGGATTAAGGGGTGAAAGAAGTAATCTTTATTTCCAAGACTTTTGGAGATTTTTAGCTGTAATAGTTATTAAACTTGGCTATCAGAGGGAATTTGTTAAGTATCTCTGAAAAATCAGGCCACTTAATACAGGGCTTAATTTTGGGGTGTAAACATTTTGGTTGTGGTAGCACGGAAAGTGCATAGTTGGGGAAAAATACCTAATACCTTTTGCAGTTTAAACCTGTACTATACTATTATTTTCCACATCAGCCCAAACTCCTTCAACTTCCTTTTGCACATGAAAAATAATCTGTCCAAAACTGAGAAGCAATTATCAGTTCCTGTGTAATGAATCCCTTATGCTTGTAATTAATGTATTTTAGCTTTAAAACAAAACAAATCTGAAGTTAATAAGTATTTCACTACACTTTCTTGTTTGTTCTACAAAAAAAACCCCACCAGGCAGCCGAAGACTATCAACATATCTTCTGATAGTTTTCAAAGTTTTTTCGCCTATGTTATAAAATAATTAAAGATGGTTGAGGAAAAGAATTTGCTCATACTGCTTTGAATGATATCATGATGTTATCAGCCTGAGACGATTAGCTACTTATTCATATAATGCTGAAGTATTTTTTCCTACATGTCAGTCCTTATATACATGGATTTGGCATGCATACATACTTGCAGTATATGCATGTATTTCACAAAATAAATCAAAAGCACTGTCAACGGCATCATTTAGTCACTTTCAACTGGTGCTGACAATGAGCATGAGAATTATTTGGCTCCTTTGTACTCATCCATTAAGAGACAATTTTAAACACTTGCTCAGCAGCTATTTCTTCTCCTGCTTCCCACCTCTTTGATACTGAGGTGTTTTGAATCAGACCCTTGAATTACAATTTTGCAAGTGGTTTTGCCCGTGGAATGTTCTGAACCTGACTCGGTACTGTGTTTATTCCAGCAGTGCTGAAAGGTTTCTGTTCAATGCAAAGCTCAAGTTGTGGCAATGCTGAATTCAGCCCTGATGTCTGAGCAGTTTTGAAATCTCACAAGGTGAGAAACAGCATGAGCTTGCTTGATCTTGGTATTCAGGCCTTTTGTTCACTCCTGACTGAACAGGCACTACAGGTCAGGACATTGATTGGGAAAGAGAAATTTCAGGCCAAAACCCTACAGTGAGATGCTGTCTCCAGAAAGTTTAACATGTTCTTCAGAACAGCGAAGATAGATTGCTGCTCGCGAGTAGCACCGTGATCCACTTAGCTGAGGCATACAAAAAAAATTTTGCTCCTTCTGCTTTCTGATACCTTTCATCACTCTTTATGTAGGAAAGTAAATAGTTGATGCTGGCCCGGCACCTGGCCAGTCATTGCCCTGTTCATAAATCAGAATAAAACAAACATCGCTTTCTCCACAGTGTAATCAGGACACAAGTTCCCAGTTGATGGTATTTTCAGCTGTCAGGTTTTCATATTTATCTTGTCCTTTGGAAATCAATCCTATACAATGTGAACAGGGAAAGGTGGAAATGAAGACGACAGAAATTTGCACAGTATCATTCCTCAAGTTTTCATATAAATCCGTAAGGCACCTCTCACGCTTGTGTAATGAGCATGTTATAAATAAAAAAAAAGAGAAAGAAATCGTCCCTGCAAAGTAAAATCAACAACAAATCTAAGCCTTTCACCCTACTAAATGCTAGAAAAATGCATGGAAAAGAGATCCCCTCCTCTTAAATAATTTAAGACAATATATTTATGCCAGTATAACACATTGGTTATGCTTCCAGTATTAAATGGGAAAAAAGCTTTCCTTAAGACTCAAGCTATACTGGAAAAGAAACAACAAAAAAGACATTTATAGTGGAACAAAGGCTTTCTCACATGGAATCCGACCTGTATAAATAGAGTGTGTTTACAGACCTCTATAAATAAAGCTGTTATATTAGGCCAGTATTAACTCACTTGCAACTTCTGCTGTAATTGACATATAATTGATAGATCAATCTATTTTCAAAGATGGTTTGCATTGGTCACGACAGGCTATTTTCTTCCAAACGCTGAGATTCATGGTTCAGCTTCCTTTCAAGTGGCCCAAGGAAGATTTGGAGATAAGCAAAGGGCCTCAAGACTTCAACCACTGTCAACAAAGATGAATATATATTTTTTAAAACTTTGATAAACTTTTTAATACTGCTTTAGTTCTGTCTTATTTGCAGTAACTGCTATCACCCCACAAACAAGCACAATGCAAATGCATTTGAATCATGAAACTTCCTCTAACAGTCCCAAGAGTAAGTATTCAGAAAATTTTCTTTAGACATCTAATTTAATGTCAAAATAAGAATAACTCCAGAATTGCACAGAATAACCCCATCATTGCCTTCCACCACAGAGGAACCGAGTTGCCTGACTTTGAGCCTCTAAATCATACCTAAACTAGAAGCATAAAGTAATTCAAAATAGGTAGTGGAGATGCCCCTAAAAGAGGTTTCTGGAGGACTCTTCTAAGCCACTTCTGATTCACTGCTCATGACCTTCTTGAAGATTGTGGATCACAAGCCTACAGAAGTGGAAGGCCCAACAGCAGCAACGCAGAGATGTGTAAATAATTGTAGTGTCCACCTTGAAAGTGAAGTAATTGTCTTCATATCTTGGATGCACTAAGTACTAGCAGGCCTTTGAAACAGACCTGAAACCTGTATTCCACAGAAGGAGAGGCCAGGAGTGAAGAGGGGGATATTTTCTTCTTTATTGCAGCTCACTCTTCTCAGGCTCAGGAGAACTCAGTTTGGTGTCATCTACAGGGGCAAACTTCTAGGGGAAGCAGACCACTAAATAGCTTTTGGTAAGAAATGCCAGCCGGCATTCATTCTTGCCACCTCACCTGCAGGTGCTGTGGAGTGGAAAAATCAAGAGACAGCCCAAACACAAGTGAAGTTTAAATAAGACTGGTGTGAATCATGACTGTAATAACCAGCTCACCTGGGGCATGTCTCCTATGTGTAGACAGGAGCTCAATCAAAGCAGTCTGATATAAATGGTGTGATTTTATAGGGAACGACTTAAGCTAACTCAGCCTAGTATGTCAACATTTTGTGTTGATCAAAACCTGAAAAAAATCAATACGAAATGAAAATTCAACTGGTCAGGTTTTGAGTAGTGGTGGACCCTGACATTTAGATCTGAGCTCCACAGGCAGACATCTCCTTTCAGGTACAGGCCTGTCTCCAAATCAGACCGCTCATTTTACCTGCTTGGCACAGCAGGTCTTTACATTGACTGTCCCTTACTTCCTTTGGACACAAAAATTAAGCAGGTTAGCTCAGCCCAGCAACTGAAACTGTTAAAACTAGCTTGGCCTGAAGCAAATCAGAAAGTGTGCAGGTGCCCTGCTCTGACAGCAGACTAATGGAGTAGCAAGTCCAGTAGAGGAGGATGAGGTAATAGTGATGCACCTTTCCCATCAGGCTGCATCAGGACCACACAGAGGCCACAGCCTCAGGGGAAGATGCAAGGATTTACATTAAGGGCCTGCCATGCCAATCCGTTATGATGGGACAACCCCAAGACTCCTCCTTCCTTATTTGCATTTGCTGCCTTTGTAAAACAGACCGCGCTTAATTCCCATGCATGCTCCAGTTAATTTAAGTGCTTAAAGCACGTCCATAACCTTTAGTGAAAACCTTTTCTTTTTCAGCAAAGCACAGAAGTACATAAGCAAGAAGCTCCAACTCAAATCAGTAGGCTGCTCCATATACTTAGGATAAGTAAGTGCATAATAGACAGGCCTTAAGTTACATATGTAAATCTCTTAACTAATTCTAGTATGTATGGTACTAATTAAGTACAGATGATTTTAGGCAATAAAGCTCAAAGGATAAAAGAAATCCTTGTTGACAAAATGACCAGCATATTACCTACAATAAAGGGGTCTTTCAAGACTCTTCAGGTTCACATCAGACTATCCTAGCTGCTCTTACTCTTTCCATCCGCTTTTTTCTCTTACCCTCACCTATAGCTCACCGAGCATTGGCTCTGCTTGGGTTAATGGGCTCCATTTTTAGCGATCTTCTCGATTGCTGGGCAGGACTGAGATACATCTTGGGGAGAACTGTACAAATACAAATGAAGTGAACAACAACTGAACAAGCTTTCCTTTGCTTGTAAAAGCTTACATAGGATGCTACAGCAGATACTATGTTAAAACCTAAAATAAATAAATGTAAGCTGTTCCTAGCATGGTAAATATGACATTACTCTCCATGTAACCCAAGGATCCAAAAGAGAAGGAAAAAACCACCCAAACACAAAAAAGGTGATAGAGCAAAATGGTCACTACACCTTGGTAAAAATGAGGTTACCTGTACTAAGAACCTAAAGCAATATTTGTACCCTTTCTCCTGGGTGATCAACAGGCAGTAATTATTTGTTCATTAGCTGCTCAGATCACTGTAAGTTGGTGACGGGTTCAGAAATAGCTGGGGAGTAGGCAAAGAAATATTTCTCCCAAGAAATCAATTCGGCTGCTTCAGGGAAACATGATTAATGTTTTATTGGGATGCTGCCTGCACTAGAAGGGCAGCTATTTCTTTAGACATTATTAATATAGAGTGCACTCCTGCTCTAAAACTCTCTCAAGTAAAGCTACCTATGACAGAATTACCAAGCTGTCAAACTTCACCAATTTGCCTTCTAATACCAAGACCATCCAAACCATGTGAGTGCTTACCAAAGCTGCTATTTCTCACTACTCCAGCCTTGCAAGACCACATGCCCACTAGTAGGCACAGGGAGGCAGACAGGGCTTTTCTTCCTTCTGCATATGTGCATAAACATCTGGAAACTTGGAGAACAATGTAATGAACCAGA
Organism: Harpia harpyja; assembly: GCF_026419915.1. Classification (NCBI taxonomy): domain Eukaryota; kingdom Metazoa; phylum Chordata; class Aves; order Accipitriformes; family Accipitridae; genus Harpia; species Harpia harpyja. The sequence continues at coordinate 57,239,081 of NC_068940.1, read as the reverse complement.
GTCAATTAGGTGGTGAAAATACTCTTACATTAAACACTTAAACTGCTCCAGACTGGGGGAGATGCTTCAGTTTTCCTCTTCAAGGTGAGAAATATGGACCACTGCTTTTTCATACAAGTTTACTGCTTTGGAAATGGGTTGTTGAATAGTTCTTTCAGTTTCTTTGGACATTGCTACAGGTCTCATCTCATTGAAAGTCTGCCTGATGGCATGACAACAGTGTATGTTTATACTTTCTTAGCCACCAAGACATATATGTACATTACACCTACAGATGTTTACACCTGAATGTGCATTTGTAGGTATGCAAATATCCACTTATATAATGTACATGATCCTACAACATAGCATTGTGCAAGTGCTTTTTGTTGTTAAAACAGAATGCCCCCCAAAAATACAGACCTCATAGTTTTTAACTTTTTCCCCATGAGAAAAGACATTGTAGATGCATATGGAAAAGTTTCTTATTGCTACAAAATAAGACAATTTATTCTCAAGATATCAATTGAGCAATAAAGTACAAGTAACCATAAAGTATTTGACAACTTTTCTGCAGTTTTCTGTACTTCTTTATCCAAGATATTTTTATATGTGTGCAAATGAGCACATATATTATCTGACTTGTCATTAGCTTATCTAAAACTTGACATGGAGTATAAATTGTTAATGATGTGCAAATAATATTGCAAGCACTGAGAACTGTCAAAAGTATGTAGTAAGGCCAAAAGTCAGCACAAAAAGGTGAACGGGGAAACTTTTCAGTGGCATCTTCTTTCCTGCTATAAAAATGTAGTTCACTTTAATACCAGTTAAGCAATCTTTACATGGCACTGAACAGGTGAAAGAGTAGAAAAATCCTTCTTTCACAAGAGTACTGAGAGGGAAATAACTAAGATTCCTTGAATGAATCCTGGAATAATCAGTCCTAGTCCCTCCTTCATGACAGAAATCTTCAGATTTCAATGTCTTTGAGCACTACTGTAGGCAACTGATCTCTAAACAGGATATTGCACGCTAGTGCCATCCTTGATTTTACACTGCATTTACAGTTGGATACACTGGTTCGTGCAAACAAGGGTTTGGTTTGTTTTTGTTTTCTTTTTTTTAGTTAACTGCATGAGGAAGGGTCTAATTTGTAAGCACTGTTAAATATTTACATGCCAAGATTTGAAGAACAGCTGTTATAGACCTAGAGTTTGACAGGGATTACACCTCTAATGAGAAAGAAAACTGCACTCTCTAATGCAAAGGTACATCCCAGGGAAGAAGAAGGAAGGGTGGGAGGGATACTGCCTAGCTTCTTTCTTGTAACCCATTCAGGTGTCACAACTTCTGAGATAAACAGAAAGAAGTTGGTTTCCAGTTTATGTAATGATGTATAAGCAGGAGAGTGTTTTTTCCATCTAAAGAAGGGAAGGGTCATCAAACGTCTCCCCACTTCAGACATGCATGGGTATACAAGTCAGCATGGCTACTCTTGAGAAGTTGCAGTTTAAACACTACCTCTTGCTCAAAAGTGCACAAAATCAACAGCAGGCTCATCCTGGCTTCTAGTAGTTACAGCGTAAATCAGAAAGTACCCTACTGAGGCTGAGTAATTTATGATTTATACCAGTTTAAAGCAAAGCAAAATACAGTAACCTCTGTAGCCCACAGCTTATATGCTCCTCGTCAATATGTGTGACTGAAAGTTTATCCAACCTCCTTGTCGGCGGAAGTATTTACTTTGTAAACAGTATGTTTCAAAGTCATATTTCACATCCAGCACACGTTTATACTGAAGTACATCATGCTGGCAACTTTTGGCACACCAGTCTCCTTCTATGTGCAGCATTGATTCTCCAGCTAGCAAAGCTGCTCTACTTCCTTGAGACTTTTAGGATTTGCATCAATTTTATATCTCAGTGCTCTCTGAGGTTTAACATACTCTAGAAGCTCAAGCAGAACATCAGCTACTTTTCAACCAAGACAGACATATATATTTCACATGAACGGTTTTTATTCAGTTTGCAGGAATGCTGGTTTGTAAAGTGCACCGACAATTCAGTGTTATTATGTGCTGTATCCTAAACTATGGGCCATTATTCTTACTACTGAAAGAGTTGTTCATTATTACTTTTTGAAAAAAACTCTTTTACTTGTACATGGTTTCATAGACTTCTCTGGTATTCACTGGAGAAACACGAAAGTGAAAACACAAAGAATGGGGATGAACAGCCAAACCAGGTGGTGTCAGGCCATGATAAGAATATGTAGAAAATGAAAATAGTAACAGAAATAGAGACTTTCAAGTGCCAAAGTTGGATATCCTGCAGGTTAAATTAATTCAAAACCAAATTTCTGCATTAAGGGAAAAGAAGTCAACAAGAAATTTGTCCAAAATGCTGTATTTGGAAAACCTGCTCATTCAGCAAGTGAGGATCTGTCACGTAAAACCAGCAATTAACCTCTGGATTCTAAACTTTCTTTTTGTATTTGCTGCCATTCATATGCAGAAACACACAGTGTGTTGTCTCTACTGCCTCCATGGAAGTGGACATGCTCAAGAAATTAGATTTAATCAAGAGGCAGGTTTAGGGCACATTTAATTTTTTATTTAAAACTAGAAACGTGGATTTTGAAATCTTAAGGACATAGATTTGTCAAAGAAGCATTTAAGAAAGGGGAACTTCCAAGGTATCATGTAATGAACAGAGAAAAAAATTACATGTTGAAGAATACAATGACATCTATTAATCCTGACTAGAAATCATGATCATCCCATCACCTAAGTAAAGTAAGGATTCTTTTCAGCCCGGTTAACTTCAGAAAGCCAAAACCATAACTACTGCACTTCGTGAAAAACCAGTAGAAAAGCGAATGACTAATGCTAAAATTTCCAAGGCTCCTGAAGATCTTATGGATGTACCAAGGCATGGAATACAACAGGACTTGTACTTTTCTGTTATGCCTTTAAAAATCTCTCTGAAATACTCCAGTTAATAGAAGTAGCCTTTCCAAAACATGACTGAGAGTAGGTTGCTCTCAGGAGGAAGAAGAGCTGACACCATCAGGACTACTGGTAGTTTGGAAATAGAGAGGCTTGTTTACTATCCAGGATATTATGCCTTGTAGCAAGGACCCATCTGGAGACGTGAGCCAAGTAATAACCGGACACCGATACGGTTAAGGTTGTTCTCCCTTTATTGCCCAAATAGCGTGCTTATATACCTTGTCAAGCTAAACATCAGCTGTCCACGCGCCAAAAGCTAAAATATAATTGGTTATACTATCTCTGTCCACGCGCATAAACATAGGACACAATTGGTTATACTAACTCTGTACACGCGCCTAAACATAGGACACAATTGGTTATACTAACTAAAACATGCGAAACTTGTCTCAGCCTAATTGGTTAAGATAAACTGCTGAATTGAGGTTCTTCATGCCAAGTTCCCTTTATCTTGGAATGTGCACCTGTGTTCTTCTAATTGGCATCTTTCTTTTTTTGTCTTCTTGTTTATTCTGTTCAAGGCCTTCTAAAGGCGTCTGGAATACTTTTGCGACCGTTAGCTAAATATGTGTCCACAACAATGCCTTATATCAGCTTTTACATTTTGAATAATAAAGTAGCGAGACTGAGTTTCAGGGAAGGGGAACAAATTACTTCCTTTACTTTAAACTAACTTTGAAGATTATTCCTCACCTCCTTAAGGAGTTGGAGCAGGGCACCAAATGATGTTCATTATTTTCCAGTGAAGCTGAAAATGAGGAAGGTGCTAACAGTCAGATTACTGAGTTAATTCTTAATTCCCTGTTCTAGCACTCCTCCTTGTTATGCCCTGGATTAAAACAAACAAAACAAAAGAACCTACCAAACACAGATAAAAAATTACAACAAAAAGCAACACATAGTAAAGAAAAGGGGGTAAAAATAAGTTGGGAAAAACAAGCACCACTTCCCTCCACAACTTCATGTAAATTATATAATTATTTTTTCAACATTTATCACAGATTTCAGGGTGTAGAAGTCTTCTGAATTCAGAAATGGATTTCATAGAGATTGACAGCTTTACTAGCTATTCAAAACAACAAACCACAACCCACAGCGCTGATTTCAGAACAGAGGGGAGTCCAAGCAGGGCTGCTATTAAGCTTGGGCAATTAATTGGCCTTCTGTTCTAAAAAAAAAAAAAGAATTAAAAAAAAAATCAGAGCAATAAAGTCCACATTATCTTGTTGGGTATTTTTTTGCTTTTGCAAAAGTGACCTTTAAAATTTATTATAAAGGCTTTTGATTACATGTTCTGATTTACAGCCAGTAGAAACACAGAAAAGCAAGTGCTGTATCTTTGCTAGCATGAAAATGCCACACCTGCACTCAATTTTCAGTTTTCTGAGTTGCACCAATTATTACTAAAACACTTTAGAAAAAAAGTCAATTGCATTAAGAAAACGTTAAGGAAGTGTTTGTCAGCACAGTAACGGTCATCTTTAGAGATCATCACAGGTATGAGATGGCAACCATTCCCCACACAGCCAATTTCAAATTCTGCAGAGGACAGAGGATGAAGCATTTTGACCTTGTATGTTGGAGAGGAAAAATCTCTAAATGAAGTATGGACTTAAAAATGCACACATTTGTGCCCACAGTGAAAACCCTCTGAAAATATGCAGAAATAAGAATGATGGCAATTCATAAAGTACTTCCTCCTCCTGAAAAAAAATTCACTCAGATGAGTAAATGGAGGTGAGATTCACCTGAGTAAATGCAAACACCTACATTGCTCTAAGGCTGTAGCTGTATAGGGGGTGTGACTCATCTTAAGGTAAACATCTGAAGTAAATCAAATAAATGATACTCTCAAACTGCCCACTCATCTACTGAGCATAAAAGGAGCAACTGTGAATAGCTAGCTGCAGACCTCTAACGTTTGGCAAGATGAATCACAGCATGGGTATCTACATTTTCCTAATAGCACTACTGTGGACAGGCAATTTATCCCTTAATCCCTTGTCCCTTCTCCACTTCTAAATGTTATATTTCCTATGTATTTTCCTACTTATATTTTGAGAGAAATGCAATAACTGTTATAAGTTTGAAGTACCTACATCAAAACTGTCTCTAATGGATTATGTGTGCATGTATGGATCCCTGGATCCCTTGCTGTGAAGGCAAGGATGCAATGGTATTCCATCTGATTATACGCACATCATGAAAATGTCTAAAATATTGTCAAAAGCAGCCTGCAATACTTTGAGTAACATAAATTACAACTTCTGATTTACATCCATCCAAAGAGCTACTGATGGTTTATGAGCTGTATATTGATGGACTCTTAATAAAAAGAGTGACCTCAGTTCCCAGAGAGCCCTTTGGTTTCTCCTGCACTAGGAATTACAGGCTTCTCCAGTGGAACCATCATTTCCATCTGTTCACTCTATTGCCCACCTAGACCAAGTCCACAAGAAGTGATGTGGGATTAGTGCTAGGCAAAGGAAGAGGTAAATCAAACCCCCAACTCTGGTGTTGCACTGGGAGCTCATTTAAAGTGCAACAGGAAGAGGAGTTAAAAGTCAGATTAATATCATACAAATGAAAGGAGAGTTATTACGCTAAATGTGACATTTGAGAAATTGTAGGCTAAACAAATAGAGAAGGAAACAGAAGGCAGCCCAAGCTGTTTTGCTGACTCTCACGTGCACATATATTAAACTCTCAACAAAACATTTTAATCATAATTCTGCAGTAAAGCTGGCAAGCAATTCTCAACCAGACGCCCTCCCCTCCCTTTTCCAACCTTCTCTGGTTGCACAAGCACTTTTGCAGCTGGCCAGCTGTTCACCGCTTCATGTTGTCATGGGGAAAGAAGTATAATAAAATGCACAGACCAATAAAAAACAACGTCAGTGTTGCTGAACATGTTGGAAAAGGGCAAGTTCCCCTGCTTCTGATGTAGCAGAATTTTAGAGAGTTAACCAACTGTCCAGGAGGGCAATAATAATTACTTGAGAAAATGATAATAGTATGGGTAGAAAAAGGACACTGTAATGAACATTGAGTTGTCAAACTGCTGGCTGGTGTTTCTCACAGTGATTTGGAGTCCCATCTCTCAGTAAGCTGGCAGCATTAGCTTCACAGAACATCACAGTACTACATAGGATGGTGTGAACTTCTGTGGTCAAAATCTGGGTCAGGAACCTCTAGCAGGACTTTCTGCATTTGCCAGGATGCACCCACAGCTGCACAATCCTTTCCTTTTCCTTGCTGCCCTCTCTAGTCATCACAGTTATGAAGACAGCTTTGAAGAAGTGCACGGGGTGAGACAAAGTAAATGCTACCTGAACAGCTTTGAGATGCAACAGCCACCTCATCTGTCACAGTGACTTGTTAAACTATTGAACCTAAAAGGTGACAATTAAATATCAGCACAATCATTTACCTGCTGATCATTTAGCAGAAATATCAAGCCTGTCCCAGAATCCAAACTGCCTCCCACACAGTGCAGGTAGAGAATTGAATATTGCAACAACACAAAGGGAAGAACGGCTGCTTCTAGTCTGTACTCTCATCTTCCCTGCTGTTAAAAGACTAAATTAAAAACTTCCTTTCTTTTACAACTTGCTAATGTGAAAAAAATATTCAGATTTAAATAGAACACAAATTTAAACTGATACAGTTATTCTTGTGTAATTCCCTGTGTTAGCTGAGAGCATCTTCTCATATAGCTCAAGCTTACCTGGGCAGGGATATAAGATTAGCTTAAAAAGCTGCAGTTTCTAGGAATAAAAGCACCAAAAGCAGTGTTCCAGGAGCAGTTTGACTGTAGTGATAAAATCAGAGAACATGAAGGTTGGAGGGACATGAATTGAGAAGCTATGTTCTACAGAAAGTGGATAATGACACAAGCAAGAAAGAACATTTATCTCCTCCCTATGGTATGTTGTATAAAATGGGCAGCTGGAGATACAAAAGGACAGGATGCTGCTTTTACAAATCTCAGGCCAGGCTTTCTCCTCAGGGGAAGACGAGCAGCAGTTGGGGGCCTTCCAGGACCACTCACCTGGCAGTCAGAAGGCAGGAGCTCCCCCAGTGCCTCCCTTCTCCCTCCTCCAACCACCCTCATCCCCACAGTGTGGCTCCTTGCCAGCTCTGCAGAGACCCTCATCTTTCTTCCAACCTTTTGTCAAGACCATACTCACTACCCTGTGCATACTGGCAGCTTGTCACTGCTGCTTTTGCTGACTGCATTTCTTCCTTGTGGGAAGCTGAGACCCATGACAGGAGCTGCACTAGGACCACTTCTCTTGGGGGCAGGAGTGACGGGGATTGGTGGGAACAAAGCATACAAAGAAAAGACTACTAGGGCTTGTGTAGGATGAGGACTAAACCACAAGATCTATTTTTTTTTTTATATCATTTAACAGTTATCAAAGATTTCAGGTTCTTTGATATTAAAAACAAATTTCATGCCCGCAGAGCTGGTAATGGTCAGGCACAACAGATGCCCAATACAGAAACCTAGAGCTGTCCTCTCAGCAAACATTTAAATTATTAATGCTACTTTTTCTATCATGCTCACTAAGAATACAAGTGTCTTTGATGCTTTGGCAAGGCTTCTGTAAGTACCAGATACCTTATTTAATAACAAATGATGGAGCAGTCATAAGTGTTCGACAGAAGGAAAAACAGTGTTGTATTGTTTGTATTGGCAGCTGCAAATGGAGATCCACCTGTGATATGAGACAGCTGAGAGAACAAACAACTCCGAAAAGTCAGGTTCTTAACCTTGCAACCTTCATAACTCTGTTAAAGCCCTTTATGTTTCTTTTTTAATGCCATTTTCCCTACATATTTTTTGACTTTCAAATGAAGCAACACCCTCCCCACCACCATGTTCAGAGTTGTCATTGAAAGATTGTGTTACAGCTGTTGCATCTCACTGAATTCAAAACAGTCTGGGTAGAAGCAGCAAGAAAGAATTTCTTTTTTTAATGCTCTGATACAACCCACTGATTGTGCCATCTGTCCGACACATGATGAAGAATCTCTAAACAGAGTATAGCTGTAGGGGACATAGTACAGTATTTGTAGATCTATGCTTGGTAAGAGATAAAAGCTTGTATTAAAAAAGCAAATTCGGCTTCTTTGAACACAATATATTAGATATGCAGTATGTTTCTGGCATGTAGTGAGGAAAAAAACCCAGCAGATCTGTCCAGATGGAGGGGGGAAGTACCGCCAAAGGCAGGACAAGAAAAAGGTGCTTGCTCCTGTGTGAAGACCATGTCAATGCAATCTGCCTATCTTGAGGAAGACACTGGGAGTTTTAAAGATGTCTTTCTGCAATGCAGGAAGTCACACAAAGGATAAAAAAAATACACAGCTCAAATTACCATGGAAAGAGTGTGCAAAACTGTGCTAATAAAAGTGACAGAGCTAAGTGCTTCAGCTAAGTATTTAATAGGATTGTAACAGCTACCTCCATAAATCTGTCCACACCAAATATCAATTATGTAGGGATCTATCTCACTGCAATAATTTCTCTAAATTGGCTCCTCACTGGCGCCTCTCCAATTATTTTTAGTAGTAAGGATAGTATGTCTTTATCCTTTTGACTGGCATAGGACAACATATCTTCAAAGAGTGATATATTTATAGGTCATTTCACCTCAGAAAAACCTGTGGGTATCGCAGGAATTTTAAAGACTCAGGGAAAAGCAGCAGAGACCGGAGACAGGCAAACCCTCTACCCGTTCAGCAGCTCTGCTTGGATCCCTCTTTGAAATATCTCAGGCCGTCCTCAGCGCTGACTGCTGCTGCAGTGAAATGGCTGGGGCAATGCCCGAGTACCGGGACTCCCTGGGTACGCAGGGCCGGGTAAGGACTCCGCAGCTGGCTCCTTCACATGCCCTATAGGTGCGGAGCCAGCTGAAGGCCAGAGGAGTACCTTTTAGGCTGTGGAGATTGATGGTCTGTTCAGAGTTTTACTGCCTGCAGACCTCATGGGCTTAATCTTCTCGCTTCTAAAAATGCATTGTTACAATCCCAATCCCTAGAGCTGGCAAGAGTCTTTCAGCAGCACTACTGTTAAATCTGATGAGAACTGAGGCATTTTAAAGTCATTATATGTTTAAGTACTTGCTTAAACAGAGTGAACAGAAACACTCCTTCCTCTAAGTCTAAAGCCCAAACTACAACCTAAAATATTCAATGGCAATTTCCGCCCCCCGCCCCGAATTTAAATTATACAGAATTGGAAGTACAGCCCATGCAAACACTGTAGTTTAAATAAAGAACAAGTTAGCTGTCTGTGGTTTGATTACAAGATCTTAAAGAGTTTCACTTGAAAAGGCAAAGGAGCTTGTAAATATAACAAGACAGAGAAACAAATACCTAAGACCAGCTTTGTGAAACCAATGGAGCCAATATACTTCAAAAACTGACCTACGGCTGCTGCATTTTCTCTTTAAGTATCCCAACTTGCCTAAAAATCAACAGTTTGCATTCTACACAGTGAGAGAACCTGCAAGATCAAAATGCCACAAGTACAAAAACTCAGCAAGTTAAGAATGATCCAGTTCTGTGCAGGAGGGATTTACAGGCTATTAACATAACCATCCCATCAATTTACCAAGTCCAGCTTTAATTACCAATGCGATAGCAGTCATTGCCTTCAGACTTCATTGTGCTGGGCACTGTACAAACAAAAACCGCATGATCGTGCCAATCCTGAAAAAACTACCAAAGGAATGAAGACAGTGAAAAGATGGGAAGAGAAGCAAACCAATGGAGAGTGCAGTCTTCTGCCGCAGTTACACAGCGTATCCAGTAACCCAGTCAGGAATAACACTGGTACCATTAGCTTTTGTACAGAAATTTTCATCAGTAGGTCTCACAGCACTTAAAGAGTGTCAGTGGCATTACTCCTGTTTTTGAAGTGGGGAAAATGAAGCACAGAGAAGTATGCTTGGAGTGGCCCTGGGTTACCCAGCAAAACCTGAGAAAATGCCCGAGTCTAATGATTCCTAGCACAGTTCCCCATCCACTGGACTATGATGTTTCTAATCTAAAATGTAATGGAAACCTTTAATGGAGTATAATAAAAAAATCTTTTTCTTATGAGATCAAATCGAGACAGAATATTGGCACAACTATCCAGAACACAGGCAGTGGATATTCATGGCAATAGATATTCATGTTGACATCAGATCATAAAAATCACAGAAGTGCTAAACACTTCGTACATAATGAAGACTCTGTCCTCCTCCATTTCCTAACTCTGTGGGAGTCATGGGGAGTGTTGAAGAGAGTGCTGCTTGAAAGTGAAGGGTCCTCCATAACTCATAATAAATATTAAGAATTATTAGAGCTTTTTGTGAGGTGACAGAGCCACCCAGCAACTCCTAAGCCTTCAGTTGGCTAATTCTGGTGATAAGTCCTTCCTCCCGCCTCAGACTATAGACCTGTGACACAAATTACTCATCAGTATCATTAGTTGAAGGAGTTATTTCTTTGAAGATGTGTACATGAAACTATCTGTGTAGTGGCAATCATAATAAAACCAGATTAAAAGGTAGAGATGTCAGTTTAAAACCAAAACAAAAAAAGTAGGGCTGATTTAACTTATGAAACAATAACCTTCAATATAACCTAGTCCAGATACTGCCTTTTTTCACTGTAGCTATTAAGAGGGAAAATATATATATATTTATATACCTTTAAAAGGATTTCCTGGGTTTAAGAATATGTTGTCACACGCGTGAACCCAAAGAAAAAACAAGCATCTACCCAATACAAGTGAAAATACACTTGTCTACTTCTAGGCCAGCCCATCTCACATCTCTGTCCCTCTCCCCTACACACAGAAAGGTTTTAGATTCTCTAGTTAACTAAAGATGGGTCCAATTTCAAAACTGATTAATAGTTCATCTTTAAAACACTTAAAGAACCAGCTGTGATGCCATCCTTTCTGGGGACCCCTCTTGCTCCCCAAATTTCTGTTCCTACGGAAGACTGAGGCTCTGCAGCTGTTTGTTTGCTTACTTTTCCTGCAAAACTTCCTTTCAAAAAACAACAGGCTGATGGACTCGTTTGCTGTAATGAGGAAATATAAACTACTGAGACCTATCACAAGACTTTTAACAATCTTCCCGCTAGTTAAGAAGTTGCCCTGAATACCACTATACTGCATAGTTTGAGCTTATGTTAATACTGTCACTGAGATTGGCTGTAAGTTACTTAAGCACTTGTGATTTATGCCTCATGATTCCAAAGGAAATTAAACCAAAAAAGGTTTAGGAAAGAAATGGTATTTACCTAACATTAAAAGTTGCTTTAAATACATATTTTGGGGTTTAGGCAAACAACAGCCTTAAGTGTTGATTCTAGGAGGAGAAAAATCTTATGAAAACAACAAGAAGCTAACTTTATGTGAATGTGAAATTATGATGAAACACTAAAATGCATTCTGGATCTCTGGAAGTACCAGGTTTTTCTCAAAATTGCTCATAAACCAACAGCAACAATACAATATACTTGGGAGTTTATTTTCATCTTAGGATTTCAGTGTGCTTTTATAAATGCTAATTAATTAAACTTCAAAAGGCTCCTGTGAGATACAGTAGGTAAGTATTATTATACCTATTAAACACATATAAACCAGAGTTACGATGTTTAATTATATTCAGAGTTGTTTCTTTTTAAATTGATTTTCCTCTATAAAAGAAGATGCTGATTGTCTATTACTTTTAGAACAGATTTTTATGAGTTCAGTTTTTAATAGGCAACATTTCACTGCACCTATGTTTACACATGCATTTACTCATTTCGGGCTAAAAAATACACAGCCAACCAAAAGCTGGTAACATCCTCTACAAATGGTTTGTGAGACAAACAAGCCTTAAAGCAGAACTAGGAGTAATTATGGGAAAGGGCACACCAATCTCACCAGAAGTCTCTTTTTCCTGGTTTGTAATTTTGGTAACTTCCCAACCAAATTCAAAGGTAAGAACAACGCCCCCCCCTCCCCTAATCTAGGTAGTTCTGACATAGCTAGAATATTTTCCCAGGGAAATATTGTCCTAACCCCTAAAGACTGACTATATGCATGGAAACACAAAGATATTCCAAGAAGCGTTTGTATTTTTTTCTGTTTTAACTATGGACAGTTCCATTACTCAAATAAATTATCCACTCTTTCGCATCTTCCACCATCCTCACATCAGGAGCATTAGTGATGGTTTGTATCTGCTGTGGACGTGGCATGTTGTATGTTATTATGTTATATGCAGCCAAGGACAAGGCAATCAGGTAGGATTACATACTGCTGCCCAGGCACTCACTTTGAAGGAACACAGCGTAGTCACACACAACCAGTGCTGAACAAAAGCCGACACCATCTCAGCCCAATGTGCTCCAAAGTGAAATTAGTACTGCTTTCTGCAATGCACTTCTCATCAGTTTTTGATTTAGCACAGTTCAGTTTTGCCGAGTATTCCCTGCAGGCTCCTGAGTCTGCATTTCATCCAAGTTCCAGAAGAACAGGATGTATTTAGCAATTATCTAACTGTAATAACCAATTGCTAAGTCTTTCAAGAGCAGACAGAATAATGAATATGTATGTGTTCCAAAACTAAAATATGCAAGGCAATACAATTCTACTAATAATTAGCTTTGCTTTGATACAAAATGTCATCCGATTGTATCAGGCGACCTGCATCAGTTAGACACAGGAGGATTTGATTTGTTGCTTTTGGTTGTTCAAGAAGCAAATTCTCTATGGAGAAGAATCTGCTTTGCTTTGCCTCTGAGACTCTGGAGTTCCCATGTAATTATCACTGTGATTGCCATTCCCAGCCAGATTAGTGACAGTGGAGACTAAAATGTCATCTCCGGGCTATGGCAGAAACTATATATTTGAATGAGCCTCTGCTAGCTCCAGCGAACCTTAATCTGACAAGGCAGAAGGTCTAAAATACTAAGTACCATAATTTAATGCATTTTTCTTTCCAAGACAAAACACTGCATTTTCAAGCAATGGGATGATTTTTCTTCTTCTGAAGCAATACAATCAGCAGCTTGGAAATTTCCTGCTAGTACTGTACGTTAGCTGAACCACTGATTAGGGGGCAGGAGCTTCTGCATCAATCTCTTCCCATCAATTTCTTTTCAATTTATCACATGGGAAAAATCACTTATTTCACATCACTCATTACATATCACTCTTCCAACAGGGGCAACTAGATTCCTGAAATCCAAGACTTTTCACTGTCCTGCTGAGCACAGTACTGCCATTGCTTGCCACAAAGGACCGGCTGTTTCCCTACCTTTCTGTAAGGCCCAGGATATGAGACTGTCATGGTTTAACCCCAGCCAGCAACTAAACACCACGCAGCTGCTCACTCACTGCCCCCCCACCCAGTGGGATGGGGGAGAAAATCGGGAAAAGAAGCAAAACCCGTGGGTTGAGATAAGAACGGTTTAACAGAACAGAAAAGAAGAAACTAATAATGATGATGATAACACTAATAAAATTACAACAGTAATAATGAAAGGATTGGAATGTACAAATGATGCACAGTGCAATTGCTCACCACCCGCCGACCGACACCCAGCTAGTCCCCCGAGCCGCGATTCCCCGCCCCCCACTTCCCCGTTCCTATACTAGATGGGACGTCACATGGTATGGAATACACCATTAGCCAGTTTGGGTCAGCTGCCCTGGCTGTGTCCTGTGCCAACTTCTTGTGCCCCTCCAGCTTTCTCGCTGGCTGGGCATGAGAAGCTGAAAAATCCTTGACTTTAGTCTAAACACTACTGAGCAACAACTGAAAACATCAGTGTTATCAACATTCTGCTCATACTGAACTCAAAACATAGCACCATACCAGCTACTAGGAAGACAATTAACTCTATCCCAGCTGAAACCAGGACAGAGACTGAGAACCATTCATGTTTGTAACTTTCAAGTCATGGGCTATTTCTCTTCCAATATATGATTATACCTGAATGGTGGGGAGACAGAGCAATTTAGGCTACAGAAGCATACAGAACAGGCAAATATGGGATGCAGATGGTATGACTCATACAGCACAAAGTAACACTACAAAAAGGCAAAGTGGTGATTCTGATGTAACTTTTGGACAAGAAACTGTACCTGCTTGAGGTCAATCACCACTCTACTGGTCACCTGGGATGATTAGGTATTTACCCTCAGGGGCTTTCTTTTAGGGAATAAGCTTTCTGCCAGAGTTAGGTGGTGTGAGCAAAAAAAAAAAAAAAACCCCAAAAAACCAAAAGAGAAAAACCAAAAAACCGGTATGAGCTACTTCAACCCAAAATTTAACATTAATTCCCCTAAGGTAGGTTCCTCTGATTACTAGATAATGAAGTGCCCCTGATAATCTAAATCCACTACCTGTATATATATGTCCTGTCTACATTTACAGACATGCCTCTATCCACAGAAGACCTTTTTTTTTTTTCTTCTTCTTTTCCTTTCTCTTTTTATCTTTTCTTGTAGAGAACAGGCTACACAGGTTCCAGACCCAAGAGACCAAAAAAAAAAAAAAAAAAAAAGGTGCAAAACTAATGTCCATAATTTTTCTGCATATGGGAAAAATTCACAATCCTCTGTTGGATATTACTTCAATTACTTTATACATTAGCTCTGTAATGCTTTAGTCAAAGCATCTGATTCAAAAATCAGACTGAAGAGAGAAGGTTTTCTTTTGCATGGTGATGGCTACACATATGGATGTGAAGGGTATCATCCACCTGATGTTCCTTGGAGGCAAGGCGCTAAAATACCCAGATCTTTTAGAAAGACGTTAAAAATAACACATTTTGCTTCCTGTAGAATAATTCAATTACCCTTCTAAATTTGAAGTTGAAATATTTTACAGATTTAGATGTAAACTCATGACAAGGCAGTTCAAGACAAACAGGTTATTGAAATTTTGGTTATTACACAACAGGCCAACGATCACAAGAACAACCAATCAAGCTGCAAATTATGACATCAGATGAAACCCCAAAAGTGGCTTTTCTCCCAGAATAAAATATAACCCGTCAATGTTGGATTTTGTTACTAAAATGTGCAAATACATTTCACTCGCCTTCCTTTCCCATTACCCTGTATATAAATGTTATGTAGTAGCATAAAAGCCACAGAGTTATAATGGCTGCGGTAAGAATTCTGCAACCTTATGCTCCTGCCAGCTGCTACTATATCTGCAGCAAAATAAAGAGACATTACAGACTTTACAAAGCACCATCAAGTGGCTATTATACTGTAGTTTTTACCTTTCAAGTCAGTGATGCAACATGCCAAGAAGGTACCCATGGAACATCTCATCTGCAGTTTCAGCCCTAAAACTGATTTACATAAAAACTACAACTCTAAAAGCAACATGGGCTAGACAGAAGCCCTGTTCACAGCTATATCCTGCCCAAAAGCATTCCCTCTGAGCCAGCAGAGATTACATACACCAGAGAAAGGGGATGAATTTGAAGAGAACTCAAAGTCAATTTAAACATTTCTCAAAGAGGGCTTAAGGAAAGTAGTAAAGAGTTTCCACCTGTCAGATGAGCTGCTATGAATGCACTTGAGGTCAGCAAGCACAGCTTAACTAGAGTATTTAATGAAAGATCAACTTCCTAAGGCATAATATGGCTATTGCTTTCAGTTATGTATACCTCTACTCTTACAGCTCAAGATTTTAGGTGCTCTTGTAGCTGCATGCCCTGTTACACCATGTGTATTTACTTCACAGCCTCTGGAAGGGAAGCTACAATCACACCAGTTTTCTGTTAACAAACAAACAAACCCAAACAGTTTTCTCTGTTAAAAATTCTGAAAACTCAGGAGAGAGTAAGAAGGGAAGCCAACTCATTCTCTGCTTGAGACTCCACGCTTTGGGCCCATAAACACACTTCCATTGATGCCTGCAGATCTACAATGCAACCTTTGGAAATCCCAACTAGAAAGCAGGTTTTCAAGTAAAGGAGCAAAAGTCCTCCTCTGAAACCTTTGCAGCCAAAGCCCATTAAAATGCTGAGGCAGACTCTCAATTGCCAAGTTTGACAATTTAGCAAGCAATGGAAGGCTGTATTTTACAGCAGCCCAACACTGCACTAGCAGAAAGAGCCTAGAGATGTTAAAAAAAAAAAAAGATGTGGCAGGTTAGATGTTTTCAACAGAGATAAACATATTATCACCATGGTACAGGCAGTACCTTGTACAAGGGAATGTTTTCTGAAGAAGGGCATATAGTTCTAGTCCTCTGTCCAAGAAAGGCCAATTTAAACTGAAATGATGAGTCCCCAATCTGGGCACAGGACAAAACAGCTTGGAAGAGAAGCCCGAAAGGAAGAATATAACTGCTCTCTCAGCAGGAGAAAGAGCTACAGACTCTAAGGGCCAAAAAGAGCACAAAAGCAGCCACTGCTGTCCTTCCAAGGATTTATCTTAGTAGGACACTGACACAGGAGCCTCAGGCAATGGTCCGTAATGGGTATTTAGGAAAGAACTTTAAAGACAAGGAGGGATATTTCTCTCAGCACACCCTTCCTCAAAGGACCTGTAGCTTAGGGATTTCTTGAGGTGGAGACTGTATCACTGTGTTTACTGGATTGTTCTTCCTTAATTTGTCAAGTTTTTTCCTGAATCCATTTATATCTGTGGTCCACACAGTATCCTGTGGAAATGAGTTCCACAGCCCAGCTCTGCCTTGCATGATGGAGTCTGGCCAGGCATTGCATGGTACACTTGCTTGAGGGAGCAAAGACTTGAATCAAGTTAGCCATATCCCCCAAATTCCCTCTAGTAATCCCCAACCCAAGATAATTTCAGTTCCTGGGCTATAACTTATCTCAAAGGTCACCTGAGTATACACAAGTGCTCTCACACTGACAACTAACTGTTAAAGGGTTGTTAAAGTAGAGACCAAATATTATGCTTGAGTTTTAGGAAACTGAATTTAACTCCATTTTTACATCTACACAACCTCTTTTGTTCAGGGATGGGCACATACAAAATGACCAACAGTTGACCATATGTTCTAAGAGAAAGCAGTATTTCTAAATAGAATTTTATTAGATACACTTTGGAAATAGTAACTATATACGATAATGTTAAACAAATATTAAAAAAATACTAAATATCAAACAGTGAATTCCTTCGTCCTATTTTACTTCTATCAGGATAAAAAACAATCCCAAAGTCCAGGATACTAGGATTCCTACCTTTTGATTTGCTTCACTTACAATCTCAGACCAGACAAATGCTCCGTGACTCAGTTTCCACAGGGAAGAGATTGGGAAGGAAGCAGTTTCTCATAACACAAATGTTTTCTAGATGAGGTAATGCACTTACTTTTGGTAAAGCGCCTATATAGATTGCTGATAGCAGGTGCTATGTAAGTGCAATGAATTATTTCCTTATGTTTCTCCACTTCCTCCTCTGTGAAGGAGGGAACTTGTCATTCTTCCTTTTATTAGTAAATGCAGCTGGGAGCTAAATACACTGGTGACTCCGACTGACTGATTTGGTAGTGTTTATGCAAGCAAGCAGCAAGAGGCACTAAATCAGAGCATAAACAAATCTTAGGCTAAACGTGCAGATGAAAACCTAACACATACTAAAAACTGTATGTTCCTGAAATTGGTATTCAGTCGGTAAAGATCCCAGTTTTATTTTCCGGTTTATTTTTCAAATAATTTCAGTACTAAAGCATAACTGCAGACTGCACAAGGAAAAAATACTGAAATGGTTATTTTCCCCAAATTTAGAAAACATCTGTTTTGAAGTTCTGTTTGGCTAAGCAAATTACAGGACTCACAGACCAGCTAAGTAGTTAAAGACATACAGAATACACTTTCTTCAGTGCAGGGGAAAAATGTCTTTAGCTGAGCTGTTTTGCATGGTACCTCCAATTTATCCCTTCTCAAGTCTCTCTGGCACCTGTGTTGCTGGTGAGGGTAACAGTGACATCAGGGTACTCCACAAAGGTTAACGCAGACAATAGCCTGGCAGCATTTGATGTGTAAGCAAACAGGACTACCGTTTCCCTTGCATCTAAAAGGTCAACAAAACAGAACCTAATTCACTTCTTTTATACAAGCACAAGGGCAGGCACATGACAGAAAAACCAGCAAGCTCATTGTCAGTTTTACAGTGCCATGGGAAAAATAACAGACAGATTTCAGCACTGCAGGTGAAGCGAACAGAGCAGGGAGCAGAGGCTGTTAATGATCTGGGGCTTTTCTTTGGTAATATCCAGCTTATTTTTTCCTCAGTGAATAGAACAATTTATGTAGAATGAAGACTTAGCCTGTAATTTAATTGCCACAGGTTACTTTTTGCATTGTATGATACCCAAAGAGCTGATATTAAACTCAAGCTGTTGCAATGAAAATCCCTTTAAATTAATCTAACCACCAAATGTTGTTACTGTGATTAATAATTAGCAAATGGTAGGTGACAAATCAAATAGAATTATAGCATCATTCAGATTATACAAACCTCTTATCCCACCCTGCTTTTCTAGGGACATCCTTGTTTGTCTCCTTGTTCCCACCAACTTCCAATTATCCAAACATAGTTGTTCCATCCCAAATGGCTCTTACAGTCAGGGGCGTGCATGACATTCACTCCTGGGGCTGTCAAATACTGCATTGTAAACGTCTCATAGAACTTAATGATCTACAGGGCAGAAGAAATTCACAAAAGTTGACTTTAACTTGAGGAGACAGGACACCGGAAAGCTGAGAAAAAAGGCAGGAGCCATGAGAAGCAATAGAAGAATGAAGGGAAATGGCATCTCCTCTTCTTCTTTTGAGTAGTGGATCAGGGGGTCTGCCCCACCCAAAGCCATCATTCAACAGTACTCAACTTTCCCCATCTGCACTTTCAAAGTCTCTCCTATTAACCCACCTTCCCAGCTGCAGTTGTATTCAGGCCCTAAACAACAGCTGAAAGAAGTTTGGTGCTCAGCCCATTGATATCAATGGCAAAGTTCACCAGTTACTCAGGTAACAGCTCTGTGGTTATCCCAGCCTACAATATTGGCCCTGTATACTCTTTAAGATACTACAGTTTGAATTCATATTTGATACATCATCATTTTGCCTACAGGCTCCATCCTTGCTGAGGAAGAAAGTGTTTACAACAGTATATAATGATAAACATATAAAGCCATCATCAATCATTCATCAGTTACAATTACCATTTGCATCCATTTATCTAATCACAGTCTGCAGTAACTGCTGCACTTAAGCAGTTCAAAACCACTTTAAAGATGGAAATGTTGAGGATAACTACTACATAATTACCTTCACATTTTGTAGCACTCTGCTAACTCATATTTCTGTCCCTTTTCAGGTTTAATGTATATTAAATAAAGAGGAATTATTATTTACATACACCCCCACTCACCTACACACTCACATGTGCTGACTGTGACAGTGCAGGTGAGAAATGGCAAAGTTGTCTCATAAACTCTATTTAACGTGCAACTTCAGCTGTCTCAGACACTCAGCCTCCTAGTCTATCTCTGCTGCTAGTTTAAATACATTGAATTTCACATCTAACTATAAACCACCCCCCCCCCCGGATCCCTGTCTTTTTTTCCCTCCTTCTCCTCTGCAAGATCACCTGCCAGAAAATTATTTTGTCTGCCCTTGATGTCAGAATTCATTTTCAACCCACCCTCCCCATTTCTCTTTTTCAACCCCACTAATTTGAAGATGCCAGACAGTGGGTCCTGAGCTAGTAATAGCTTAAAGGTCAGATAACTTCCATTGTTCAGAAGCTAGACAAAAGAGGACAGGCAATAGCTTGTTCTGCAGTGACTACAATAACTTAATTTGCTTTATTACATAAATAATGGATTCCTGAGAGCAGAAGGAGTGATATTTGTGTGTCCTTTCACCTTTTCTGTCTTTAAAAAATATTATAATATCCAGCTTTTTGCACCAAAATTAACATTTGTCTGAAGAGCACTCTAAAAATGTGGGGGGGTTAAATCCAACTCTCCCTGCAATGTCAATATTGTCGTTCCAACCAGAGAACCATGCAAACACACAACCACTACTTAACAGTTTTCTTTACAGCATGTGCTTAGGCAACACATGGGAGGACACCCTCTCCTTCTCCCTCACATTTAAACTGACTTTTAACAGAGAGGACAGTTGACAGGGTGCTTGATTACACCTAACATTCACAACATGATCCCAGATGGATTTTTTCCTTTCTGGTCCCTTCCCTCCTTTTTCCACCTCTGTGTGCCTGTCAGACTGCTGTAGTGGGTCACATGCTTGCTAGGGAAGTTAACTGCAGCTGCAGCATTTCTAGAAATAGTTGTATTAAAAAAAAAACAACCAAACCCAAACCAAACCCTAACAATTTAGGCTTCTAAGGGAAAGTTAATAATGGGTGTTGTTGACAAAGCCTGGCGTACAGACATTGCAGATTACAGCTGAAGTGGGTAAGCACACAAACCACCTTCCATTTGGGTATCCTGGGTGACAGAATCAACTTCCCAAGCAGCAGCAGCAGCTGAGAGAGCAGGAACTGCACCCCAGCACTTCAGCAAGAGCTCAGCCAGGCCCCAGGGCTCTTGAACTCTCATTCTCATCCTCCAATTCTGCAGGCATTTGCTAAAAACTTCTAATACACTCTCTAGCCATGAATGTCAACTGTGCTGTGACAAAAAAAGAAACAAACCAACAAAAAAACCAACCAAAAACCCCCATATAATGTATGAAGTGCAGGCTGCACGGCCTATTCTGTAGATGGCACTGTATGTTAAACAATGATTTTCTTCTCTTTCCACAGTACAATTTCTGAAGATAATGATCCAGATGCAGCCTCTAACACATACAGAATATGCATCTATTTAAAATCAGGAATCACTCCATGGTATTAACTTTCAACTGTAACTCCAGAAGTCATGTCCCAATTGCAATGAATTATGTTTATCCCTGTAGTATGTGACTACCAGGCAGGACAGGGTGAACTGTACAGACCCAGTGTAGTAGACAGTCCCTGCCCCAAAGAGTTAACAAAACAAACAGTAGAAGAGAGACAGTATACTAATGAGAGCTAATGATGTGTTCCAGCCCTGCTGCTGGATCCCCAGCCTGGTGTGCTACCCACCGAGTCAGCAAGTGGTCCTGTGTCATGATGATGATTAAGTGTTTTGTGGTTTTTTGTTTGTGTTTTTTTTTTTAAAGACTGTCTTCATTATTAGTAACTTCTGAAGGATTTGTTGAAAATGGCATCAGAGGATGTAGACCACAAAACTGGCAGAGAAATTCAGGAAACACAGGTGCAAAACCAAGACTGACAAAGATATAGGGAATCATCACCCTGGGAAGTTAGAGAATGACATAAACTGGAAAAAATGAATTTCACAACATTGAGTAAAATTATTCTGAGGCGATTTCAGCTGGGACACTAAAGTAATTGTGGAGGCATTAAAAGAAACACAAGCTAATCTAAAGATTCACTGACAACAATGTTTGCTTGAGATATTTGGGATGTAAAATTAATTACCAGCAGGAGAGCTCCCCAAAATCCAAGACAAGTCTTAAATGGTCCAGGTCTGTTCCAGAACTACGCTAACATAAACACACAGGGTAACAAAAGGCAGCAGCAAAGAGAAAGTGGCACGCACAAGCTCCGAAGAACCAACCAACCTTCCTACTGTACATTGCAAATGAGCAATATAAATCCCTACATAAGCTCACAACAGAAAGCTGTCTTTCAGAGTATTGCCAGCATTTGTTGATTTGCACTTGCCAAAAAACAGTTTGCAGGCTTTTGGAATGTTAAAAGGTAAACACAGCAACGCTTCACATTTTAAAATAGAAAACAAACAATACTTATTCTAGTACAACTAAGATTTATGTTGATGTTAGCATTTCATACATTCCAGCCCATAACATGATGTGGAAAATTTTCCCTGCTCCCTAGTGAGTGCCTTGCATTGGCTGCATACACGGTTTTAATGTGGATTGAAAATCTTGCTTTACGTATGGCAGACAAAGCCACAAAAGCGTGGCAAATTTTTAGCACTGTAAGAAAAATAATTCAAATCCACTGTGGTTGATTCACTCTATCCAGAGTGTTTTGTTCTCTTACAGCTATGCAGACATGTACTATATTCTAAAGCTTTTGGCTATTTTAATGAAAACTTTAAGATTGTTTAACAATTCTGGTAGGTATCCAGAACCCTTTTTTCCAGAATCCTCAGATGAAAAATTTACTTGATGCATGGACCTGACAGCTGTATTGGTAGGAAACCACATCTGTTGAACTACAGGTAAAGAAGCCAGATGCGAGAAATATTTGAAAGTCATTTGTCTTACCATGTCTTCATACTTTGCCCAGACATTCAACAGTAAAATCAGGAGGAATTCATGTAAATTACTACAGCCAACCAGCAATATATAAAAAATGCGCAGAGCTAGAAAAGGGAGCTTTATAGCATTGGTGAGTGAGAAGAGATATTCGAATAGGAACCAGCACTGACAGCTAACCCTGGAGACTGAGAGTAAAGTCACTACCACCTTATTTTACATACAGAAAAGCCATTTCAGGCATTTTTGAAGGTTATATCTCCTGCTGCAGAGTTTGACTTGTAGTAAGTACTTCTGCACATTTAACTTTACCCACTGAATAATCCCTTCATATTCTATGGAACTAGTCATGTATATGAAAATACATGGATGCCTAAATCTTCTGATGAATCAGGGGCTTAATTTACCCTAGTTCAGTGAAGGAAAGGACAGAGGCACTTCCAGAGTAGCATACTAAAATTAAAGTCAATGTGCAATTCTCCCATTAATTCCACAAGCTGAGTATTAAGCTCTAATGTTTTCATAAAACATGAATTCTTCAACATATATTGGATATACAGATCACAGGATGGCAAAGTGTGTTTACAAGGGTTTTACAATGATTACTTGGCGATAAATTTGGAAGAAGTACTTTACTTGTGTGTACCAAAGCTATTCATAAATTGTGCAGGTCAACTGAAGCTCATCTTGTTAAAACCTCTCAGATCATATAATGAATTGTTTCCATGCCAGACACACTTGACCCAGCTTACATGCGTTTTAGATAACATTTTAAAAATTAAAGCTGTTCTGTCCATTACAGAACAAAAGAATTAAATAGATAGGAATAAGGCAAGGAATAATTAATTATTCTTTGAGTGGAAGAGAGGGTTGGCTAAATTTATTGGGATGAAAACTAAAATTTGACATGTGAAACAAATGAAAACTGACCATGCTTTAGCTTCAACTGACTAGACCCAACAGAATATCTGCAATATCAGATCACGTAATTATTATTAAATGATGATTGGAAATATAACACCTGTTAAAAACCAGAATGTTAACATTTAAGTTGTCATCACCCAATTTCAGAATACACAAAGGAAATACTCTGAACAATACTGACTCATTCACACCACAGCCTTTAATTGTGCATTGAGCTTTTAAATGTATAATCCAGATTCATGATCTCAAAGCTCTCTATAATTGTGTTTTGCTTTTTTTTTTATATAACTGTATCAATGCTTTATTAAAAACAAAACAAACAAACCCCTGATATTTGTCTTTATAACTTGCTTTTTTTCCCGGTTTGTTTTTATAAGCAAAACAAACCCTATCTTTCTCTCCAGCTCCTCTGCTTTAAATCAAGAAGCAAGCTCCTGATGAGTGTTCACACAGCTGATTAGAAAATTGTCTTATAAACAGCATCATTAAATGGCATGCCAGTCAGCGGTGATACAGTGGTATTGCTGGTGCCTATGTAAATTATAGTTATGCCCTACGCTTGGGAAACCTAAATGTATAGTTTTGAGATTTCTTATTGGCAATTAGATTATAAATGCTGTGTTCTAATGCTTAACAGCATGAGAATATATTTATCGCATACTGTATCTGCAGAATACAGAAGGGAAAAAAAATTCTAATTGGAGCAGACTTTCTGAAGAAGCTGTTATGAAGGAACCCCCAAGCTGAAAGCTTACAAAAGAGGAATCTTTTTTTAGGTTTTTCAGGAGTGATGCCACAGGAAAGCTATACGGATTGTAAGATCTCTTGACATGCATTCTACCCCCATTTATTTGGATTTACTATTTGTTTTATGATATGTATCACCACCAACTTAAAATATACTAAAAATATTTGGACTTGTTTGAAAGGTTTTATTGGTTTTATCAATATTTTCTTATTAAGTACAAGGAAAAGCTTAAAAATGTAGATAACACAGGAAACTCGGCTACCACATACTGACCTAGACTTGTATTGATACAATGTGACATGCTTCATACAGTTGCCTGTTAATAACACATGGACCCACATTAACTTGGATATAATACACATGGAAGATGACTCTTAAGAAATGCTAAGGCTGCAAAGTCATGGACTTGAGAGCTATGGGAATTAAAGTTTCCATGTGAAATGTAAATTCAGGTTCTTTAGCTTTCGTCCTTTAATTACACAGTCACATTAACCAAGCAGGCCAGACTCTTTCAGTAAATAGTATACTCTTAACTAACACACTTTGAGCTCTGATTCATCACAGGGCTTTATGCCTTATTTACTGCATAGATTTAAACTGCATTGAATGCACTCATATTAAATTCCTCACGGGCTTCTGTATGTTGCTTGTTACAACAGAATTGATAATGCCATTGCACCTGTTAAACTGTTCCAGAGCAAAGGCACAGACACATTAACGTCAAAAGTGGGTATCTTAAAGATGATACCACAGCTTTCATTTTGGAGTATCCTATGCTTTACAGGACCAAAGCAGAGCTCTCAGGAATGTCAGGGTGCTGAGAGCTCAGCTCGAGTGCTAAGAAAAATGAACAGCTAACTTACACGTAGCTAAAGTACTCGCAGAGAGTAAAAACTCAAGACAATCAACTGCCTGAACCACAAGAAAATCCCACGTTTCAGCAGTACTTCACCTTATTCCTCCCAGCTGTCTCAATTTCTGCAGTGGGAGAGTCTGAGGTTGTACACATCTGCACATTCAACTACGGCTCCAGATTCATTCCCAGAGAATACACCTGGGACACTGAATGATGCCAGTGTCCTGAGTCTATAACCATGATTACACCCAAACCCACTGATTAATTTTATTTCTCTGTTTCTGGTTTTCCCTAATTTCGGAGTCTTGAATTGGTAGCCATAAGAGTGCAAGTAAAGAGTTTTCCTTCTTGTTTTCAAATCAAATGTCTAATGCCATCCTTTGCTGTTGGATCAATACCCAGGCAGATCCTGTGGACAGGCCTGCATCACTTGAGCCGACCAGTTTACTCACAGTAGAAGTAGGTTATTATGCCTGGACAGCAGTGGAAAACGAGGGAGATTGCTAACAGCAGAGAAATAACAAGACCGAGAAATTTTGGTCTCAATTCAGTGCTTCAAAAGGGAAGATGTCAACTGTCTATGTAAAACACCTCTGCTCTCATTTTCTCAACCTCTGTATTCATATATGCCCTTTCTTCCCTCCAAAACATGTTTCTAATCCCAAATGCAATCTCCTCACATCCCAGTTTTGCCACTCTCTCTCTTTTTTCTTCCCCTTCCTGCTGTTGCCCTGACTCCCACATGTGTATTTACTGCCCGTCGTGGTTTAACCCCATCTGGCAACTAAGCAGCACACAGCTGCTCGCTCACTCCCCCCTGGTGGGATGGAGGAGAGAATCAGAAGAGTAAGAGTGAGAAAACTCATGGGCTGAGATAAATCCAATTTAATAAGTAAAATAAAAGCTGCGCATGCGAGCAAAGCAAAACAAGGAATTAATTCACCACTTCCCATGATCAGGCAGGTGTTCAGCCATCTCCAGGAAAGCAGGGCTCCATCACGCGTAATGGTTACTTGGGAAGACAAACGCCATCACTCCGAATGTCCCCCCCTTCCTTCTTCTTCCCCCAGCTCTATATGCTAAGCATGACGTCATATGGTCTGGGATATCCCTTGGGTCAGTTGGGGTCAGCTGTCCCAGCTGTGTCCCCTCCCAACTCCTTGTGCCCCCCCAGCCTGCTCACTGGTGGGGTGGGGTGAAGAGCAGAAAAGGCCTTGACGCTGTGTAAGCACTGCTCAGCAGTAACGCAAACATCCCTGTGTTATCAACACTGTTTCCAGCACTAATCCAAACCATAGCCCCATACTAGCTACTATGAATAAAATTAACTCTGCCCCAGCCCAAACTAACACACTGCCCAGAAGAAGCCACAGCTGCTTCTACAGCAAGACATGTATTCATCTATCAGAAATCTGTATTTTTCAACTCACCTGAAAACAACAGATTTGCTTAGTGGTCTGTAATTGGTATGTATGTCTAAAATTAATAGTTCCAGAGCGCAGTCACTACAGTCAGTTATTAACGGCTTATTAATTACACGTCAGGATGCCACAAACAACTTACAGCCAAAACATAACTTTTTAGAAGCATCCAACAAGTCAGTGATGACATCCACCAGACTTTTGTCCTCTCCAGAACTTCATATAACAGCAGGGAAAAATCCACCTCTTCTTTTCCACAAACATCTAGAGGCAAAAACTGGGAGAGAGCAGAGCCCCCTCAGATACAACATGCCAAGCGTTTGCAAAGGGAGAAGCAAATGAAGAATTGAGACACTGTAGAGGGAATAGCCAGAACTGTTTGCCATTAAGGTACAGGAATAGATCACTGCAGAGGAAATAATTTCTCTCAGTGTCATGTTTTTGGGGAGAAGAGATCAATCACATACACCAGTATGTACTAAAATATACACACAACTAAAAGGTCCATAAACAAATTGGAAAGGAGGAGTCAATACTTAATGGTAACGCCTACCTGCTTGAACAACCCCCCCAAAATCTAAATAGCCCACTTGTTCATTAACTGAGTCACCACAAACAAACGCATCTCATTTTTTAACTCTGGGAGACTCCAGCCAGACGTGATTGATTTGTCCTCCTACCGGTCCTTGCCCTTTTGTGGTTCTGCAGAGACCTTGGGAACTGGCAATAACTCATCACATGCCTCAGAGAGCTTTCTTGTTTTTTGTAATCTCTCGGCAGTGTGACATTTACATTTATTACGGCTGATTCTGGGCATTTAAATATGAAAACAATTAAAGTACATTTGCAAGGGATATGAGAAACGAGCATTTGTACTCTGGCCAATTTTTCACTGACTTTCATGCAAGTACACCATTACATTTCAGCTTTGCCTCTGCCATTGTCTAAATGAGATGATTTCCCACTATCTGTATGGGCAGGTTGACTGATGAGAATGCCTTTAGGGTTAAGTGTCTTTAGTATAAACTCAAAGGTCTCTTGGACAAATTCTGCCCCCACACTCACCGATGAAAATTCAGAGCCACCGCTGAAATCCACAGAATTACTTTGGACCCCCACCAATCTAAATGGTAGCTCTCTGGTTCTCTGCAGATCTCTCTTTTCCCCAGAAAGGTGCTTCGTCTTTACAACTCATATCCTTCAGTAGCAGCTGGTTGCTTTTGATTTTGATGCGACTTTAGTATTCTCACCAATCTACTGCCACCAGGGAGATGAGGATTATCTGCACCAAAGCTGGGCTGAAGCAGAGCACCTACTTCCTCATACCTCCAGGTTACATTTCCATTAGCAGAAGGAGGGACTGAAGTAACATAGGGCATGCAAGGGAAAGAACAGCATTTTGCTCTCTTGACAACCCTCTCACCTCTATATTAACAATGAAATTAGTTTCCATAGTTGCAATGTGCCACGACAATGTAGCTAGACATAAATAAGTGTCTCCAGTTTACCTCATGATGGTATTAGGTTGTGGAGAGCCATCCGCTCTGTGCATAGCTGTGCTGGAGAAGTCTCTCCGTGATTGTTTTATTCTACCCCTTCCTGGCAATTACTGCCTATTACTGCTGTATGGAAGGATCATATATACACTCCCTATGTCCCATTAAAGACGGCCATCCAACTGGGCTAAACTTACCGCTGGAAGTGGTTTGAGCTAGTTCAGAACCAAGGTACTCACATGAATCTTTCCGTAAGTGGAGTCCTACAGCAGTAATGTTGCCCCAACAGTGTGATCTGGAAGAGCATATCTGTTTATCACCTTAAAGCAGCCTTTCCAAACTGAATGCCAGGACCCTGCTACCTTGCTAAAGAGCTGGAACCAAATCTCCCTCCCATTAATTCCAAACATTCATTGAAATATGTGGAAATGGAATGAATGTATTACCTCAAATCCCGATTTCAAGCCCCTTCACAAAGTTTGACTGGGTGTTCAAGCTGCTGTTCAGAAAAAAAAATGCAAATACAGCTTTAGGGCCCCAGCACAACTGAGCTGTGTGCTTATCAGTCCTTTAATGTACGCCAAATGGTCTTTTTGGTTCGAAATCATTTCATGCAATGCTAAGCAATGCCCTCATGTTGCTTTTGCTGACTTGCAGTAAACCAGTGGGATGCCAGGCTGCCACCATCAGAACATCTGCTTTATTGGGAAAGCATTTCAGCAGGCCTTGCCTTGTAACAAATGATATGACCCTGGAAGGCAGATAGCACTCCTGCAGGCAAATAGCTCGCA
Organism: Harpia harpyja; assembly: GCF_026419915.1. Taxonomy (NCBI): domain Eukaryota; kingdom Metazoa; phylum Chordata; class Aves; order Accipitriformes; family Accipitridae; genus Harpia; species Harpia harpyja. The sequence continues at coordinate 57,210,500 of NC_068940.1, read as the reverse complement.
AAAGGTCAAAATCACCCGAAGCTTCAGGAGCAGCAGCACTATTTCTGTCACCCTGCCCTACCCAGGGTCTTAGAACTGTAATGAATAAGGGACAAAATACATCACTGAAGCTCTGAAGATAGATCCCAGTTGATGGACTGGGAGTCTTCTACCAGTGAAGAACATGAGAAGGGAGGGAAGGAGAGGAAAGCAGAGGAGAGGGGAATCCAGCTGTGAAGCTTTTTACTCTGCCACTGAAAACAGACTACTCCTGGGACTGCTGCTTAGTTTGCCTCAGAATGAACTGGGGCAGCAATATGTGCCATATAAACTATTTCAGTTGTGAAACAGGTTACAGAGTGCTTATACAAACAGCTTCACTAGCACACAGATACCTGTCCATCTTAATTTACAGCCTTTCCCAGGAGAGTCCCTCACAGTCTAACTTATTTTAAGGAGTTACTAATTTTCTTTGGTCATTTAGACTCTGAATTCTCCTAAAACATAAAACTCCTCTGCTTTTGTAATCTTTTTGTTCCATTCACAATGCAACGTCAACAAAACCCCAATGAAGTAAAACAATGAGGAAAACAGTGCAAACATTTCAATTTTACTAACAATGTAAACAGCATCAGAAAGATTTTGGATCCTGTTTACCTGTGAAGTTAGTAGTCAGTGGATGTTCTGTTGCTACAGTTAGAGAAAGGTCTTGCTCTCATTGTTATTGCTATTGTCTTTTGAAGTGAAGTGACAGTGGGACTTTTTTGAATGGTAGCATTTTACAGCAATTTAACTTCCTGCCTAAAGAAGCAAATTTGCATGAAAATTATCTGGAAAGCGCAATCACATACACACATAGTTTATATATATATGCTGGCATTTTCAGTACAGGTATGACATACAGCATATCAAAGGCCATAGGGATGAAGAGTAAATTAGTTGGCAAGATTATTTTCTACAGCAATTTCCTAGAAAAGGAACCATTTCCTAGAAAAGCCTACCATTACCCTCCAACCTCTTCTTCAATGAGCAGTGCAGTTGATTTCTACCTTCATTCTTATTAACCTTCCATGAAAGCACCACTGAGGACCTAATGAAGAATGCTGGGTAATTCTGGCATTATTGGATTTTTCGTTATTTATTTATTAGACATTAGAGCTGTTATCAGCAAGCAGCCAGGTGAGTCAAATCAGATAAAACATTATGTGATTCCTGTGCTGTAAATCAGATTTTAATAGAGAAAAAAAATCTGTATCCCTTTGGGAGTGGAAAGAATATGTTTATAATGTGTTCTGAATGTGTGCTACACAATAGCAAGTATGGATAAAAAATATTTTCTCTAATCAATTTTCCACTTTCTTCTCCAAGTTCTTTCACCCGTAAGATGAGAACTAAAATAAATGAAAGTTCTGTTTGTGCCAAGTGCTAGCAAATAACTAAGGTAAGATAAGCATGCATAAAAGCATGCATACATGTTGGGTCCTCGCACAGACACACAAAAAATACTGAATTCTGCAATATTAAAAAAATAATCAAGTCATCGCTGTTTCTCTCCTGGCAGAATAATTTACAGAGCTCAGGTTTATCTAATTCAGCCATTGAAATGAGAGCTTTCGTAGCCTACTCTCAACCCCAATACACAGCTTCTGTCTTTCTTAGGTATTTATCCTTGTCTTTTTCTATTCAGAAGCTATGAAGTGTCATGACAGCACCTGTAGATTAGACACAGATAACATCTGACCACCCATTGAAGGTTTTACAAATTTTAATCAGCAGAGTGATCTAGATATGCTCAGACAGAAATCAGTGTTAAACATTAAAAACCTTGATGAGAAGCCAGCTCTTTCTTGTACTGCAGTGTTATTTGAATTTTGAGTTGCTGGAAATTACTGTTTGCAAAAATGAGGGCTCCCCTCTCACCAAACGCATCATATTTGACTGTTCAGACACAAGTGAAATTCCGGAATTAATTTATCACCCAGTTACTTAAAACAAATATTTTGAGGACTCAAAAATTACTTTTTAAAACCAAATTTGTTAGGTCATATTCAATTAATTCCATAACAAACTGAAGAAAAGGGCTTTTCATGTCATGTTTGGCTTAAAAATTCCATTTCTTTCATGATTTACACATAAAAATGAATTTATAACCAAACAATTTTATTCATTGAGGTTTATGAAGGTGTGTGCTCAGAGTGCCATTAACGAATGAACAGGGAAAGCTCTGCCACTGCCAGCCATCAGCAGCAATGCTGACATCCATGTCACACTTCAGTATCTTTTTATTCCCTTTTCTTCCCAGGTGAGCCTTTGCTTCTCCATCAAAATTTACAGGAGGACTAACATTTTAAAAAGTTACTGCAAAACTACAGGCAGCACAGAAGTCATTAACAAATGAAAGCTAATATCAAACTTAGGTTATCTGAATGTAAGGCTTATTTATTAGGGAGAAAATCCAACCAAATAACTAACTACATGCTGTATTTGAGATATTGGTTTCCCTTTTGGGGGATGCAACAACCTTTTAATTTGTTTTATCAGTATCTGAACAATAACCTGATTCAAAATCTGTATTTGGATGAGTAAAGGTTAGCTCCAGTCACTTGGGCACAAGAGCAGTTTCAGGTTGTAATGACCTTGGTGTCTCAGATAGATTAAACACCTTCAAGGAAGACCAGATCATTTTTGTTTTTATATATCTGTGATGATAATGCAGAGAAATAAATGAAGGAACTACAGCCTGTGAGAAATGTGAATACTGAGACTGACAGTGTAGCCTGTAATGGGGTACAGTGTACACATCACTAAGGAAAACACTGTAAAGGTCCAAGGTTTCCTCTTGGAAACAGCAACAAGGACTGGGAGAAGCAGAGATGGTGGTGTCACGTTAACATGAAACAAGTAGGAAACAGTCACTTAAATACTTCTTTGTCCCCCAGAAAAAGAATAAAAAAGGCCAAATTAAGTGTAATAAAAATCCCCCTAGGTCCATATCTAGCTATGCCTCTAAGTAACCTGAAGAAGTTTATTACAGCACAACTAGACAGATAAACATGGAAGAAACTGGTATCTCAGCCCAATCCCAGATGCAAACTTACTATTTGTTACCATTGCACCTCCTGCTGCATTCCCCTCCAGCTGGCACAGCTAGACTAGTAACCCCTTTCTCCTTAGCTTCAGAAGATCAGGCAATCATAATTTAGTAGCAACAAAGCCATGTCATTTGTGGGAGCAAACAGGTCATCTTTAAAATTACCATCTTTCTAATGAGCCCCTTGTAAATCTGATGAAATTTATGTCATTAAACTCAAAAAAATTCTGATGTATCTGAAAAATAACTTTCTAAACCAAAAATCAAAGCCACAAGAAAGGACTGCAACCTCACAGCATCTACCACATTTTGATCCACAGAGTACCCTTTTGCAAAGTGACATAGGCTTCAGAGATGCTCCCTTCATTAACATGAGGCTGGTTTGAGCTTCTTTCACCTCGGTCTGGAGGGTAGAACGTTTACTGAGAAATGAGTAGTCCCTCAGTGCAACAGGCCACAAAATTCACTGTACAACATGAGATGAGCAGATGAAGATTCAGCACCTTACTTGTCAACTGTACTTATCAGTACAAATGAAAATATTTGACTCTCTCAAATTAAGAGAACATCCCTTATACAATACATTCAGCTCTTACACTCCAGTTTAAAAGGATGAAAACATCACTAGCCAGAGAGCTCTTCACTTGGCAAGTCTCTCACATCCTGAAATTAATGCCATATTTATATTTTTTTATCATTAGTGAGCTACTAATGCCTACCACCTCCTTAACTGCACATGCTCAAACACTCAGTGGAACAAGAGACTCCCTAGACTAGCACACGTGCTGCTGGCCAGCACAGTGGGTCAACCTCAGATTAATTATTAGCCAATGAAGGCACTTCACTGCAAACTTGAGAACCATGTGCCCTTTCTACATGGAATGATTCTAAAGTCTGGCCATGTAAATCAGATTGCACGACCAGAGCCTCCCAATTACTCCTTTGGTTCTGTTAAGTTTTAATGAAACTTTATCTAAAATATCCCATTATTTTCCTGAGTAAATACATCCTAAATGACTCAGTGTGGGAGAAGGGGGCAGAAGGATGAAGATGGTTTCAATTTTTTTGGTCAAGAAACCTCCTTTCTCTACCGATAAATGTTCCTGTTCTAGATCAAATGTATTTTTTCCCACTTTAAAATAAGAAAAAGATCTATTCATTCAGAGTTGACAAACAGACAATATACATGAAGAAGTTCAGGAGAAGGGAGGTAGCTTTAATAATCTGTATCACATTATTATTTGTCTGTTGTAACTTTATGGCTTATAACCAGGAGTTTAGGCACTTGCAGCTTCCCCTCCCTGGAGGGCAATGTATTAAGATGGTAATGTATCATGACCTCAACAAATGTTCTATTTAAACAGCACAATGACTCCCAAATGGAAAACATGTTTCTGCCTGCGATATCTCAGGTTTAAATATATTTATCTTCTTTTTTTTAAAAAACCCCCTTCATTTTTAGAAAAAAATGGCCTGGCAGGGATTCAGTGCCATGCTCCACCTTCAAACACCTAAGGCCCTCCAGCACTGGTGAGACTGGTGTAAATGTGCAGTTAGGATAACATCAAACCCACCGTCCCCGAGGTGTCTGACTTACTGAGGTTCCACCTGAGGCCTGTCGTGGTCACGCTCTCGCAGGAATTCCCAATGGGGATGAGGCCACACCAGGCGCCTTCCAGTCCCGTGTCCACATGCAACTTGTGCTTGCCCTGCAAGACAGAAGGGCCTCTGGAGTCAGTGCTCGCCAGGGACACAAATGGTATTTGCCAACAGACCTCGCAAATAAAACAGAAAGTACTTAGATGGAGACAGGTGCAGAGTGTCCCCCAAAGGCTCAGGAATATTTGGCTGCAGGAATTCAGGTCGTTGGTGTTTACAGAGAGAGGAGAGACGTGTGCTTAGGTTCCAGACCTCAGGGCTTTCAAAAAGTTTGTTTCTGGGCTTTTCTAAGCAGAATCTGGCTTTGCTCATTCTTCCCTGGCATTTTTTGAAGAGGTACTTCTGTCAAAGCTAGGCTCTTTATTGTTGTGAAATGAAGGCGTCCTGACCCATTCATTTGGTTTTTTCCTCATCTAAACATCTGTGTTTGACTTCCTAAACAACGCTAGTCAAAGCACCACTGAAACTCCTTCATTATTTTGACAACATCTGTAAAATTTCATGTACTTCTTCAGGGAGGTACTCTTTCCAGAAGGAAGAATACGTGCAGAAACTTAACTAGGTGCTAGAGAAATTAACCTAAATATTTAGAGTAACATGCTTACACAAAGAAGAACAAAGTGCAATTAAAATACATTTTTTGTACATCTAAGATAAATTAATCTTGTAACTATCAAGTTCATGGGATGCAGGAGAAGCAGCAGCTCTTAATGATGATGGATTTGTGACCAAGCTCTTAATTAGTACTTATAGACCCTGTGTGAACATCTTGCCAGGTTTCAGCATATGAACAGTTGCAAGGAAGAGTAGATAGTGGAAATCTTTTACAGAGTGAAAAAAACCCAAACAAACCACCCTGAATGTTAGAGTTCTGGCACAATTTGTGTTCTAAGAAACCAAGAAATTGTTTATGAAAACTAGCTACAAGAAAACAGCAAATGCGAAACAGTGACAAGATCAGTGGAGAAATCATCCTCCGGCCTCTTCTGCACAGGTAATTTATTCTTTCAAACAAACATGGGCTTCATCTGGGGGAACGTTAGGATTCTTTGAAATAGAGGATTTGGGGGTTTTTATTTTATCCTCTTGTGGATGCACAGGCAAGTTAAACCCCTGAGCATGTCTTTTACGCACAAATTCTTCATCACTATAAATAAAATCACATATGCCTATCTATTAATCTACTAAAGTAAAAGAACTCTCTGAAACCCAATGAGTATTCAGCAAGTACTTTGTTAAGCAAGAAACCAAGGTTTTATACCAAAAGAAAAAAGAACAGCTGAACTGCGAAACTCAGGTAAATGTCCCAAGCAGCAAAAATACTTTCTCACAAATTTTCTTTTGGGGAATGTATTTAAGCTTTTTTCTTATGTCCTGTCCTCTCATATGCTCATTCCAAATGCCCTTGTAAACATAAAGTCACTAGTTATATAGTCAAACCTGGAGGCAAAATATCTTATTGCTGAGATGTTGATGTCTGAGGCGTTCGACAGCTTCTCCTGTTAATGCCAAATGCATTATGAAGAAACAACTTCAATACATGTCATGCTCTCAGTTAACAAATGAACCTTGGAAAAGCTGTCAATTAGGGAGTATCAGATTGCATAGCTTAAGCCTGTTTGATTGTTTGCAGAGCAACAAGAAAACCAATCCAATATCATCTATCTTCTGAGGGTGTCCAGCTTCATGTGGTGATGAGCCATGTATTTCTATAGTGGTTGCAAATGCTTGCCTGCCAAAGTCAGAGGTGTAACAAATTCAGGCTTGATAACCTTTTAGCCATGCAATATGCCATGCTACTGCTCTCTTGCAGTACAGAGGGAGGAGGAAAGGGAGAGGAGAGTTACAAGTACAAGCTCTCTTGTTATGCAATTGCAGATATTGTCTATAATGAAGCTGATGATGAAGGAGAGAATGAAGGGGTGGGACTGTCTGTTCTCAATGAATGTACATATTGCTGCTCAGAGCTACTTGAGGAGAGGAGCAAACTCACTACATTTATCAATTAGTAAAGGAATATGAAAAAGAGAGGTAAAAGTAACTGGCCCGACAGAGAACCTGATTAAGTCCTGTATTTGCAAAAACTGTGTCTACCTACTATTAGGTTTGCATTTCCTATTTTACGACATTCTGGCCCAGCTTCCAGATAGGGATTCAATTCAATAGAAATTTATGCAGAAAGCTGCCTTTCTGTGCTCATGAAATAAATCTTTAAAACAAAAGATGCCATTACCAGAGGCTCGCCAATATCCAGGATTTTATCAGGAATCTTTCAATGTCTGATACTTCCCTAAAATCCCAGTTCACACATCCCAGTGCTTATGTGAGAATCTTGACTTTCTTCCCTAAAAGGACATTTTCTGGCCCTCAGTTACAAGAAATTTCAAACTAGGAGCCCAAAGGGCTAAACCCAAGGCAGCAAGTAAACAGGAATTGAAATATTAAAATGCAAATTATTTTTTTAAAAAGTCTCAACTGTTAAGCCAAATTCATGGCTTAGGGATTGGTTCACTGATATTACACAAGACAGTTTTTAAGACTTTTCTTTAAATAAATCAATAAGGGATCTTAATATTATTAGGGACAGTGGGGACAGAAAAGGGAAATGATCACTGGGAAAAAACAAACAAAACCCCCCAAATAACCCACTCATTTTTGCCAAAAAAAATTAATCAGCCAATGCATTTGTACAGTAAGGCTCTAAATTCGAAGCACTGTGAGTCTGCCATGGGGGAAATGAGGTGCCCAAGCTTACCTTCAAATTTTTGAGTACAGATCTTTCAACCAAGCAAGATGGAACTGCTATTTGCAGGAGGAAGAGAGGATTAGAGCTTGTAATTTGCAAATATAAGTAATAATTTGTTCTATTTAAGTCTCTGTGATTAAAGGAACAATTATATACTGGCACTTAAAATATGAAACTGTTTTCAGTTTCTGCAGAACTCAAAGTTCCAAAATGAGGATTAAAAAGAAAACCAAATTTTGACTAAATAAATCCTTCCTTCTTAAGTATTTTTGCCTCTGTAGGAGGTAACTGAAATATTTTCACATTTAACTTAAGAATCAAATATTACCATGTTTGAATGATACTGGTGATAAGATAATGGCAAATAATACAGCTGCATTGATTTTTATCTTATTAAGTCAGTTTTGAAAAACATTGATCAATCTTCAGCATTGATTTTTTTTTCTTTGTTTTGTCTCTGATGCTGGGAAATAAGATCAATTTCTAAGTTCAGCAATAAGAAGAAAATATCAGAAGATGTTTTTAATAATGCTTCATCCATATAGGTTAAACTTTTCTTTTTGATTCTAATGTCTTGTGTTATAATAAAGCATTTAAGCAGTGGTGGTTAAATATAAACCCACTACAACCCTGTTTTTGCAGAGGAAAGACCTAAAGACATAGTTGTTCTCTATCACACCTCCTAACTCGAATGGAATTCTGATTGCCAGGAACTCATATACCTAACCTTATTCAAGGTTGTAAGACACTAAAATCCTTAGTCAAAAGTTTGCAAGCTGAAAAGCATATGAACAGTATCAAGATAAAAGCTGGTAGCTTCTACTCATGCACAGATACCCCACAGGCACTTCATAAAAGTATAGAGAAAATTACTTCTACAAGTGCTTTCCAGACCAACTTGAATAAATGTACGCAATAAATGTATACTCTAAAATAGATATCAAGCGACGAAATGTTATGAAAGAGAGAGACAATGGGGACTGATCTTCAGTACTGCGTTCTGAAGGGATCTGAAGGAGGGAAAACTGGAACCTGGCAGGTTGAAACTGGACACAGAGGAGAGGCACAAAGCCAGTTAACAAGATGCTGGGGAAGAATAAGGAATTAAAATTAAGCTTTAAAAAGCAAATGAAGAAAGATATAATAAACAGATCTCAGAAACTGCTGAAGGACTAGGCCATGTGAAAGATAACAGGGAAGGAAAAGGAACAAGTTACAGGATTAGAGGACAAAGCAACCTCATTCTAATTTTCAGGCTGCCCTGACAGTTTGTCCACTATAAATAAATCTACTGAATAACTTATCTCCTAGAAGTCGCTGATTTTCTAAACACCATACTCTCACCTGTGAAATCTGGGACTACAGAGAAACAGGATTTCTTGAGATCTGGCCAACTGCTCTATGATACCTTCTCCACTAGCTAGATCTTGTTTTCCATAATATTTTGATAAAACACCTTTTTATATCAGACTTATTTCAATGATTACTCCATAGATGGCAGCACACACTTGAAAACAACAACAGCAGCAAAAAACTAAATACAGGTGTCATAGTGTTACCCAGGGAAAAGGCAAAAACCACAATCTGTTTTAGCACATAAACATCTGGGTGCAGAAAATAGTATATAGATAAAAGACTCAGAGAATGGGTGGAAATCAACACGATCACCAAAGACTGCAGCAGAGAGGAGGAGGAAAGCAACAAGGATGAAACCAAGCTGAGAACATTTGTGTTTAAAATAAAATTCAACATTTATGTTTAAAATCAGCTGTTCAAGGCCAGGTTGGATGGGGCTTTGAGCAACCTGGTCTAGTGGAAGGTGTCCCTGCAGCGGGGTTGGAACTAGATGATCTTTAAGGTCCCTTGCAACCCAAACCATTCTATGATTCTATGATTCTATTATAAATGTCATGACTGGCAATAAAGTAAAAATGAAGTTCCAGAAATTTTTCTACTAATCATTAGTTGTGTAAAAGCTTGACTTAACAATAATGAAAGCTTTTAGGCTGAGATTCTGAGCATGATAAATACAGCCAATTTTTCTAAAAGGATGTATTTAAGAAGAGCTATTTTGTTATAACCCTAAAATATCATCAATTGTCTTTTCAAACAAATACACATAGTGCCAAGTTGCTATTACATGAATGCTATTCAAAGAACGTTATCTGAGCCAGCCAGGCTTTTTGTTGCTATTGAAAATAAAAGTATCCACAGTTCCAGTGAAAACTCAGAAGTCTAAAAGCTCTTCTATATCATATCAATGACTGCTTAAACTCATATGGTAAAACCAGCAAATTTATTGTACTTCAGAACAATATTAAAAACTGTTGGACCCAATCCTGCTGGTCCTTACTATCAAATGTTAGTAGTGCTTCTGTACTGAAATGGATAGATTTCAGTATATCAGTTATTTGCAAGACGGAGCCCCACCAAGCCTACCCTTCAAGAAGAGCACTTCATAAAATGACAACTCTATAGTGAATAAAATCCCAGGCAGTAGAGAGAGAATAAATTATAATCATTATTAGACCCAATTAATGAACACATCTGCTTCAAACCAATTTATGACAAGGGTCTAGAAAGAAATCCCTGTGGAGGTAGGTGCCACTAAAATAAAAAGATTTACTATACCCTGAGGTTATACATTTAAGTGGTTGCTACTGCATATCTAATGTACAAATTATCCATGAAGAGCAAATGATCCCAGAATTTCACACGTTCACACATGAGCTTTTTCTACAGGCCTAGTAAAACCCTCCTGAGAGTACGCTCCTCATGTAATATCAATGACATGTTTTACTGAGCACAGTAGGTGCATCCCTTGTTTGCCCATCACCTGTTGCAGCACGAGCAAGTAAACCAACTATCTTCTGCAGTCAAGCCTGTATGACTGACAAAAAAATAGTGATTATAGGTGCAAGAAATGCAAAAGTATATTTGTCTCTGGAGACTGCAAGCAGTTGAAACTGCCAGGAGTGTAGACACTGCTAACATGCACACAAATGAAGTGATGAAAGCACTTTATCAAGCAAATAGGATACCAGTGAATACAAAAGCTACTTTAAAAGGGAGTTTGGGTGGTTTCATCTTTTCATAGACATATCTTAAAGACTGACAAATGCCATAAATACCAATTATTGGTCTCCTCTGAATACTACCCTAAAGAAAAACTCATTCTGTTGAAACTTCCCACTTGCAAATGAAATTCCACAACATTTTCTTCAGTCTAAATCAATGCAAAATACACCACAAATGCAGCATGAAACTATGATAATCAAGAACTGGCTGGTCCTTCTCTAAATTCAAGCACTGGCCCAGTGTGACATTTTATCCTTGAGCTTGTGCATTTGATGCCCTGTCCTCAGCAGACCCATCATTATAGGTTTAATTAGCATTTTTAGTGATGGCTTAAAAAAATCAGAACCATTTTCTTTATATCTGTTTATGAGACTACAGAGTATAATAGATTGCAGGTAAGAGTGAAAAGTAGACAAGCTGCTGAAGATTTCATATTGCCTGTATAATTATTAGGCAATGTTGTAGTTAAATTGTCAATCTAGAGGGGCCTTTACTAAGGGCACTAATATTCTATAATTCCCAAGTGATGAAAATTACAGCATAATCTTTCTCGTCATCCACCAGTTCATAATACATTTAGTGTCACTGCTCGTTCTTTTTTGTGCATTTCTACAGGGCAAGAGTCCGGAGGATCTCTTCTACCTAGACTACATTCTCTTATTTTCCTTGGTATTAGAAAAGCATAGGAGTTAATTTAAAAGACAGGATATTGTTCACCTTACTTGTGGCAAGAAACAATTTCTTCTTCATAGCACTGAATTACTAAGTATTGCTGGAAGGCACCTTTATGCTAAGTAAAAATACACAGAATTTTTGTGCGAGTATATAGTGCTAGGGTTTTTTTGTTTTGTTTTTTGAAAGTGCTTAGGATCTGTTGCTATACAAGAAAAAAAGTATGGTTACCAGGCCTAATACATACCAGTGTTTACTCACATATTTTGTACAACAATATTTGATACTTTTTTTTTCTTGTCTGGGTTGCTGTGATCGGGTTGCTTTCTCTATGCATCTTGCTTTCTCTTCCCTCTTACAGCTAATCTGGCTTCCCTTTCACATAGTTCTTCACAGTCCATCCTGTGATGGAGCCTATCATGTCTTGTTTAGTCGGAAGAGATTAATTAATTTTTCCTATCATCAACTACTGACCATCTGAATCTTGCCTGGCTGTTGTAGCAGGCGCCTTTGTGACTTCTCCTAATATTCAAATCTGTTTATCTTTTCTCAGAAGTCTTCCCAGACATACTGGCAAATCTCTGTAGCTCTTCTCCTCCAAAATCTCACTTGGAAATCTTCTCTACTACATAAGTAAGGAGAATGATCAACAGGCTGCTGGTCAACATCTTCTTACAGGTTCTTGTACTCCTCAATCTACATCCATGTGATGCCCTTGCTTTTTTATGGGTTATATGATGAAGCAAATCATGCACCCACAAATCCTCTTATATACCACCATCCTTTTAGTAGAACTGGCTTTGTATTTGGGGGTTTCATGTTAGGATTAGGGGCTTCATAAAAGCCTGGCCTCTGTAATTTCTCTGGTGCAAACTGATGGACAGAGTTCTTTGGACTGAGTGAGGGAATCTCACAAATGATCTTTTCTCCCTTTCATTTCTGACTGTTACTTTCACATACCTCTAGGTAAGAAAGAGAGAAGCTTGAAGTAGTGAAGCATGAACTTCTGAGACAATTTTCAGCACCCCTTCTTGATCTCTGTTACAGGAAGGAATAATTTGCTGTTATTATAAAGATATTCATTGAACTAGGATAAGAAACCATATCTATTTTCAGTAGACAGGGAAATAGTTTCTGCTTTATAACAGCAGACTTTGAAGAAGTGTTATGCTCCAGATCTTGTGCTAGCAATGACTGACTGCTTCTCTTTATACGCATGAAATTCAAAGACCTGTTGCTCAGGTCAGGAAGAACAAATATAATTAAAGAAACTTCAAGTCGACCTTTCAAACATAAAATTTTTTCTCCTCTTTTTTCCACTTTCTCCCCATTTTCTTGTATAGCTAAGTAGTCAGTTGGAGATTACAGTCCACACAAAAATCCATTCTTTTCTTGGACCACATGGTGGGGGAACCGAATACTGTACTACACTGAACTCTGTTTTCCTCCTTTATGAATCACACTTGGATAGGGGTGTGAAGTTTATTTGCAACAGCCTTTTTATAATGGATATAGGTTCAGTTCCCTTGCATTTCAGTGGGAACTGCACCCAGGTCATCAGTGACACATTTGGTCCTCAGAATACAGAGGAATATTCACAAACACATTAAAATAATTCAAAGTAGGCCAACCTGAGTCCTAAATATTTGACAGTGATTTCTTACCATAAACAAATACAGTCAGCCTGGCATATTTTCTCACAAGACTCTGAAGCTCTGAAAGATGAATGCATCTTTCCAGCACCCCATTTGTCATCACAGTTATAATTGTGAGGGAGCATCCCAAAAGAATTATACTGGTATATTTAAAATACCACCAAAATGTAGAAGAAATTGTATTGTGTAGCAGACAATGAAACAACAAAATTCTCATGTGGCATTTACCTTCTGCCTTCCTTAGACCTATGTGGAGGACCTCTTAGATCCCCCAAATGAGTATTCAAAATTATCAACATGCTGATAGCATACTCAACCTTAGCATGACATGGTTGAGTTTAAAACTTTTGGTGTAATGAGAAAAAAGTTTAGCAGAGTTCCTACCCTGGATTTCAAGAGAGCAAACTTGAAGTTATTCCAGGAGCTACTTAGCAGTGTCCCCTGGGAATCTGCTTTCGAGGGCTTACGGGTCCACAAGCACTAATCAATTTTTAAGAACCACCTTTTAAAAGCACAGGAGCAGGCAATCCCTTTGTGTCAGAAGTCAAGCAAGCAGGGCAGAAGACCAGCTTGGCTGAACAGGGAACTCCTCTTGGAAGTCAGAAGAAAAAGGAATTGTACAATCTCTGGAAGCGAGGTCAGGCTTTGCAGGAAGGTTACAGAGCTGTGCTTCCCCTGTGCAGGGAGAAGACACAAAGGGCTAAAGCTCAAGACAGGCTTTTTTTCGGTATGTTAATAGCAAGAGGAGGTCTAAGGAAAACATTGGACCAATACTTGTTGAAAATGATCACCTGACAAATAGGCATGAAAAAAAAGCGGAGCCATTCAATTTTTTTTTTCCTCAGTCTTTAATAATACTGATAGACCTTGGGCTGCCCTGTCCTTTGAGTTGGAGGACCACAATTGTGGGAACGGTGATCTTCCATTTGTGGACACTGACACTGTAAGGGACCACTTGTATCAATTTAATATTCATAAATCCATGGGGCCTGATGGGATTCATCCCAGAGTACTGAAGGATCTAACAGATGTTACAGCAAGACCCCTCTCAATCACGTACCAAAGCTCCTGGAAGCCTGGGGAGGTCCCTGCTGACTGGAAGCTAGCCAACGCTACTCCAGTTTACAAGAAGGGCTTGAAAGAAGCCCCAGGAAACTACAGACCTGTTAGTCTGACCTCAGTACCTCGAAGAATTATGGAGAAGATCATGCTAGGTGCTACTGAAAGGCATTTTAAAAATAATGCAATCGTCAGGCACAGTCAACAGGGGTTCACAAAGAGAAAGTCCTGTCTAATTTGATATCCTTCTATGATAAGGTCACTTGCCTGGTGGGTGAAGGGAAGCTGGTGGATGTAGTTTTTCTGGATTTTGATACTGTCCCTTCCAGCATCCTTCTGGACAAGATGTCCAACTGTGGGATGAGCAGGTAAACAGTGCGCTGGGTGAAGAACTGGCTGAATGGCAGGGCTCAAAGGGTCGCTGTGAATGGGGCTACGTCTGGCTGGCGACCAGTCACCAGTGCTGTTCCTGAGGGCTCAATTCTAGGGCCAGTTCTGTCCAATATTTCTATCAGTGATCTGGAGGCAGGACTTGAACGCACGGTTAGTTTTTGCCTTCCAGAACTTGCTCCACTGCTGTGCTTCTTGGGCAGTGATGCATGAAACGTGCTCTCGTGCCTGCCCAGTGCTTGTATTGCATGGAGGGAGAGCTGAAAAGTGGCAGCTCCTGATGGGGCAGCAAGCCTGGAGCCCTTCCAAGCACAGGCTGTTTTGCACAAGCAAGAACCCCTGGGGAAATGCAGCCAAGGAAGAGCAGAGCTCACTCCCGCTATAAACTTGCAATGTGCAAAAGAGCCCGAGAGAGGCAGGGCATGAGCAGTACCTTGGAGGTGCAAGAGCAGCAGGCAAGGACCTAGCCGAAAGGGCCCAGAGGAGTCCTGACAAGGGGCTGTGCTCAGTGCTACAGAGGACAAGAAACAACCCCTGGGAGCATCCCTTGGAGCCCGCCCTGCGAGTCAGAAATCTTCCTCCCCCCGGATGCGGGGCATGAGGGCCACCTTCGTGGAGCATGAGCAGCGGGCACCTAGCCACAATGGCCCAAAGCAGCCCTGGCAAGGGGCCGTGCTCAGTGCTGCAGAGGAAGGCAAAAAACCCCCAGGGACACTTGCTAGCCCACCGTGGGGGAAAAAAAGCCTTCCTCCCCCCAGCTGCAGGGCACGAGAGGCTGACTTTGTGATGCACGAGCAGCAGGCAGTAACCTAGCCAAAACAGACCAGAGGAGCCCTGACAAGGGGCTGTGCTCAGTGCTGCAGAGGAAGGCATAAAACCCCCAGGGACCAGTGCCAATCTGCCCTGGGGGAAAATTCCTTCCTGACCCCAGAGCTGGCAATCGGCTATTCCCTGAGCACTTGAGCAAGACCTGCCTCCTCGTCCCACAGGCTGGTCATGCCTGCCAGAAGATGCCCAAGCCCTATTCTCCCTCACCCTGGAGCCGTCTCAGGGGTTTCCGAGAGTGGCCAAATGCCCCTAGCCTGATCAACCTTGGGGGCAAGAATCGTTTCTGCGCCTTTGGGCCACCAGTGGGTGCTCCAAAGGACTGGGACCCCTGGCAACATCTCTGCATCCCATTTCTTACGGCTGCTGCCACTGGCTCCGCAGGGGATGAAGATGGTGAGCTCTGCAGTGCTCCTCAAGAAGGCATTCCCTTGGTCTTGCCACTGCTATCCAGCTGAAAAGGATTTCCATCTTTCAGATGGGCTTTGAACATGACCCTGCTGGGAGACAGTGCTGCAGTAGAGAACCTCCAGTAGCCTGGTCCAGCCTCCTCCTGTCTTCCTCCCTCAGCCCCTCCAAGTAATTCCACCGGCTCCTCAAGGACTTCCTCTCAGATGTCTTCGGGCTGTCCCCAGGCCATCTCTGGCAGCGGGGCACGGGAGGCTGCCCCTTTTATACTGCCCCGGGGCATTGTGACTGCTGCACTGCCGGGTGGTGGCACTGTGACACCGGGGTGACGGGGCCCCCCACGCGCAGCCCCTCCGCCCAGCATCCTTCGGAGGAAGGCCTTTGGGGTGCTGGCCCCGGGGGCTGTCCCTGTGCGCAGGAGGCCCAGGGGCCTGTCCCTGCCCTTGGTAGCCATGCACTGGGCCAGCTGCTGGGTGTCCCTGACGCCTCCTCTGCCACCCGGCTCCCAAGGACAAACCTGGTGCTGTTACTCTTCTCTCAGGCCATGGCAGAAACCAACCCTGCAGCCCAGAGACCACCCCTATTAGCTGTCCCCTCTCTGTGCCACAGCTAACGGCCGTGAGGCCCCACAGCAAGGAGGACCAGGGACTTGATCTGGCTGGACGCAAACACGGGGAGTATGAGAAGGGATGATTTCAACAGCCACAGCCTGGAGGAAAGCCAAAGTGTAACCAGAGCCATAGGTTGGGATGGATGCTGCCAACAGCCCGCCATGGAAATAAGTCAGGCTTTGAAAAAAAAGGGAGCGGAGGTTACACTGGTATGGTGGAAAGGTTGGTCATTTTCAGACCTAGAACACTGGGATCCATGCCCAAAGCACAGCCAGGCAAATGACGACTCTTCCAAACTGGGAAAACAGCCCATTGCTGCTATCGTCGTCACATCCCCTTTCCCACTGAAACCAAGCTGTGCAGCTCCTATACTAAACATACCCATTGGCTGTGTTTATAGGGGATACAAAACAGGCTTCAGCCCTGGGGTAAAACTTTCACAGCTCATTTGTGACTTTAACCTTTCTGGGAGTTATTTGCCTACCTCACTTTGTGGGAAGATGTTCACATCTGATCTAAAACCCTGGAAAGTCTCTTTTTCCTTTAGGATTTAGTATTTTGAGTCCTGAAAGAGTAAGGAAGGTACTTTTATTGTCATTTTGTACGTTGGTTCCAAAATTCATCTCTACGTTCAGACTATGTAAAGAAGGACATTTATATCATATACATTCATTTGGTTGTGGGGATACCCGAGGTGAAAGAAAGGCTTTTGGTTCTCCCTGCATGAACTTTGCAGAGACGTAGAGAGCATGCAGGATTTCCTCACCATTCCCCACCAAAGCACCAAGGGACATTTGCTACCCTGCCTATGGTGAGGTCATCCTCTTGGAAAGAAGTCCTAAATAGTTTTGTGTTCTTGACCATCTTTATCCTTGCACTCCAGTAGCTCTTTTCCTCCTTTGGCCTTCACCCTTGATATCTTTCTTGAAAGTGATGGCAGCCCTCAGCCTTTGCATTGCTCCTTCCAGTCATCATCTTCTATAGGCCCTTCATGCCCCTAATCAGCTGCTTAGTCTTTGTTGCCTTCATCCCAGACAGAAGTTATCTTTCTTGAACCTGAGGAATGAGAAATGTCCCTAGTGGTACAGGTGAGTTCACACCAGGGCTTTGCACAATGCTTGCCTTTCCTATGGAAATATGTTGCCTGACACACAAGAATGCATTTGTCTCTCTTATCTATGGCTCACAGTTACCCTGTAATCTACTCACACCTCCAGACTATTTCTATTCAGTTAAAGAATCTCAACATTTTGATGCAAGCTCAGTGTGAAGAGACAGGCCCTTGAATGTGTCCTTAACATGCTTTAACTTTTGGTCAGCCCTGAAGTGGTCAGGCAGTTGGACTAGAAGATCTTTGTCAGTCCCTCCCCTCCCCTCCCCTCCTCTCCATTTACTCTTTGGTAATAAAACAGAATTTGAACCCATGAAACAGGTGACCACTGTAGAACAAGTAATGCTATAGCAAATACAGAGTAATATAATGCAGGAAGAAAAGCCCTGACATAAAAACATAAAATAAGGGTCAACAGAATGACAGATTGCTGTAAAAACAATACACAGCTCACCCTGCCAAATGCAGAAAGGCTGGAACAAGTAATACTGCCTATTTAGGCCCTTTGACTCATACATATTGCATTTTCTGTATATAAAAATTTTCAGTCCGTTTCACACAATAGCATGTCAGAACCCATCTTCTGGAAAAGGAACTGAACCCTCCTATAAAACAGAAACTTGCTAGGTCAAACCTATTTGCAGCCTGTATTAATGAGACAGAAGAATCAAATTAGGTTCTTCCATCAGAGAAGTATCAAAAGAGAAACATAAAGACAAGCTAGAAAGAAAACATCTGGCCAAATCCTTGAAAAATCTGAAAGCTAAACAATTAATTCAAGTTATTTAAAGTAGTAATAAACTTCAGGAGAACTACAAATTGATGCCTCTCATTAAATAATACATAATCAAGGATTGTTTATGGAATTAGGTGCATTACTCTTGAATACTAGATTTCCTGCCGCCTTAATCTTCTCTAGCTACATCTCCCTCTTGGAAAGCATTCACATGATTACATGGCTGCTTCTGTTCCATGAAGCGAGATGCCTTTGGGCTAGTACTAGGAGAGAATTGTGTTCAAGCCATCTAAGATTTCAGAATGAAACCCCTATTGCTTGCCTTAAAACATTACCAGCAAGGTTGTGGAACTTTGCAGATCTGGAGAACTTTTCTGCTAATAGAAAATACATTGTCTTCCAACAAACCTCTGAGGCCTGCACTTGGTACAAAAAGGTATGTGAATGTGCATTTTTGTCCAGTTTTAAAAGAACTAGCTAGTGTTCCAGCAACTGGGTGGGGGGAAAGGTGGCTGTCAAATTTCTGACAGCAGACACTTAGTATCCTCTGAAAATTAGGTCTCTATTTTCTAGTTTTGATTGTGGATCCTCAAATACTATACACTCACCTCCTCAATTTTTCTCAGCTTTACTGTATGCTTATGAACATTTTAGCCAAATTTAATAGGGGCATATATGGATTGAGAATGATTTAGGTGAACAGTCATTTTCATTATACAGAAAAAACAATGTGTGGATGTCTGTGAATGTATCTGTCTGTCCATTTGTCCATATCTCCGTCTACTTTAGGGAAAAAGGTTTGACCTTGAATAGTAAAACAATCTTATCTCTAATGACAAAGTTTCCTCTTTCCAAAATACATGCAAGTGCACACTCTCCCCGCCCCTCAAAAATAAGCCATGGAGTTCATTTATTTTCACCACTTCTTAGCAAGCTGAAGTAGTCCAGCTTTCTAATACCAAAGCCTTGTATTTGTAGCTGCAGGTGTTGCAGACATCCCTTCTGCAGCTGCTGGTTGGGCTGTGCCTCTGTTTCCCCTTGGTCAGCATTAGCACCTTTGAGTGCCTCACCTGTCCCCTACAGCCAGCAGCAGACTTTTCCCCAGTGCTCCTCTCCGCCCCATGAGCTTCCCTGTGGAGGTAGCAGTGAATGCACAGACCACATACCTCCTGGCATGGAGCGTAGGTGAGATGACATTAGTGCAAAGCAAGTTGTTTGGGGTTTTTTGGTTTTTTTTTTGTTTGTTTTGTTGGTTTTTTTTTTAAATTTTAAGCAGGTACAGCATGCCTTTGTGGTCGTCCCCCCCCCCCCCCCCCCCCCCCCCGGAAACTCTGAAACATGAAATACAGGAGAGGACAGAACAGGAGAGGACTTTTTATGCAGCACTGAAATGGGCTACTAAATGCTTTCATAGGAAACTTTTAGCTACATATATCACAGAATCACAGAATAGTTTGGGTTGGGAGGGACCCTTAAAGATTGAGTCCAACCCCCTGCCATGGACAGGCACATCTTTCACTAGATCAGGTTGCTCGAAGCCCCATCCAACCTGACCTAGAACAATTCCAGGGATGGGGCATCCACAACTTGTCTGGGGAACCTGTTCCAGTGTCTCACCACCCTCACTGTAAAAAACATTCTTCCTTATATCCAATCTAAATCTATCCTCTTTCAGTTTAAAACTATTGCCCCTTGTCCTGTCACTACAGGCCTTGGTTTCCGTCTTTCGTACAAGCCCCCTTACATATCAAAAATGCCGCAATAAAGTCTCCCTGGAGCCCTCTCTTGTCCAGGCTGAAGAACCCCACCTTTCTCAGCCTTTCTTCATAGGAGAGGTACCTGGAAAACCATTTAGCTCAAAATGATCTGAAATTGTCTAATGAGGAAGAAAGTTTTGAAGTCGAACTTTTCTCCCCAAAACACTTGATCCCCCCCACCTTTTTTTTTTTAAATTAATAGAAAACTAAATCAGAACTGGTTTTGTGAGGACTGCATAAAATAACAGCACTGACAAAGAGCAGAAAAAGGTTCATTTCTCTTAAGTTTCTTCTGACTTATTGTTTCAGAAGATCAAGTTTACAACTATCTGGAATGTATTGCAACCTTGACCTGATTGACTAAGTTCCAACACAGGCATCTCTGAAAAAAAAATAATTAAATAATTTAGACATATTATCTGAGACTTTGAAACAGGCAGCAATAAATATTCCTGGCTCCAAATAAGCATCCCATGTGCAGACACTCATATGCACACACAGAATTTGCAGAGGGACCCTTTCCAGAATCAGGGCAAACAGTGTTTCTTGCAAATGAGAAGCTCAGGATATGATGCTCTTTTGAAAAGTTTTTCCGATATGGGTCTCAGTCCCTTCCCTCATCTCCAACAGCTCTGTTCTACTCAGCAAAGACTTAGGAATTTGCTCCGTAACAACCATGACTTGAGACAAACTGTAGAGAAGCCTACAATGGTTCACTGGAAGGACAGAGTCATTTCAACCTCCAGATAAAAACCCAACCACTTTCATGATTGTTTTTTAAGGAGTTTTTTGGAAAAGGCTCAGACTGGCTGCTGTGAGAGTCGGGGACATGGAACCACCGTCAGGAAGTCTTTGCACTGTGGTGCCCAAGAGGAGCTCCAACAGCTCCTGTGACAGGCCAGACTCTGACGCTGCACAAACACAGAGCAACAAAGCACTTTCTCATTTAAGACAAAAATTGAAACCCTACAATAGAGATGTATGACACAAACCGACGCGTGACAGGCAGCTGACAATCACTGTAGCAGTTTACAGCCTTTCAATGGACATCTCTCCAAACAGTTGTCAATAGCCAACAATCCCCGCATGGCCCTTTAGGAGGGCTGAACATACAATCTGCCACACATGTTCTGGCTACAGGGCTGAGCCTGGCAAACCAGACAAACAGTTTAATGTATTAACAGAATCTCTGGAGACAAATCATCCATTTCTTCTGGGGTTTTTTGGAGGTTTTTAGAAAGAAACCAAAGGAAGGCAAATACAGAGTTTCAAACTTTGGTCAAGAGTATATTGGTTAGTCAATATGGCCAAGAAATATTAAGCACATCAGATTTTTAAAATGCCTTGAAGAGAAAGAGGGGAACATCCACTGTTTTAAAATGTAATTCACCTTGGCTACTGCGGGAAAATAGTATGTTTTTGTTATCAGACAATAAAACAGGCACTCCAGATTTCTTTTGGAAGAGAATGGTAGAAGACCCCTCTCTAATCTGGTACCACTCTAATGAAACACTCATCCACAACAACATAGATTCAATTTATAGGTTTTATTTTATTTTAAATAGTTACAACACCCTTGTTAGCTACTTGAGAAGCACTTGCTTAGATAATTCGTGCATATCTAGAGTGGCTGAAATGCACCAGGAGGTTTTATATAGTCACTTAGTGGAAGAATATTTAAGTAATAAATAAGTTCATTTGCTTATGCTTTAGCATGGATAATGCCAAAAAAGTTGGCTAGTATGTTCTTTCATTTAGCTAGTGCTGCAGACTTCTATATATTCTACAGTATGTTACTAATCTAAATTACTTTTGATATTTGAGCTTAATTTAGAAAGTGTATCTTGTTAAGACCCCCAAATTGTGTCATTTTAACTAATTAACACAAGAGATTAATGTCTCAGTATTTTTTTTTCAAATGAAGTTAATCAGAAATTAAATCTGAGATGACATATAAGATGAAATATGTTGTTATTAATTTTGCCCGTGTCTGGACAATAAAATAGTATGTGCTTGTCTTAGCTCTTAGACAGAACGAGGTTTGGGAAAGAATTATTTGTGACTACATTTAAATGTGAACAACTTGTACATAATGTATTGAGTATCGTTGGCCTCCATCTCCACTTTAGACCAAAGGATTGTAACTTGTCTTTTTGGGATACAAGGAAGAAAAAAAGTTCAGGTCTGCCTTCTAAATTAGCACAGCCTGTTTTTCTCGATTTCTCCTTTCCTTCGCTTTTCTTAGGACAATTGCAGGACAGCACCTTATCAGCCTCAAGGACCAATAAATTCTTGAGATAAGTGTTTTCTGTTAGCTTCAAGAAAACATTACTTCTGATGAAAATGAGTCATCACTGACTCATCACTAGTGACTGGTAAGGAAACCATTTCATCTGTTGTTTGCTCTCAGCCACCAGCCTAGGATTCCCCACAGGTCCTGAGAATGCCAAGAGGGTGTGAAAAACCAGAGGGTTTTCATTTTCTGTCATTCAAATCCTTCCCTTCTCTGTTGGTAAAGACACTGTAAAAGCCCATCAAAATACATGTTTAATTGCATCAGGATTCCTGTTGTCACATCTGGGTCTTAAGTGCCAAGCTAAAATTTAAGTAAAATTCACAAATCTTCAATTTTAGATAAATTATCTTTCAGTGGTCAAGCTGGAGATGCAGTTGTTTCCCCCATCTGATTCACATCCATCTACCTGGAAGCTTGCACTTAGATTTCAAGCAGAAAAAAAGAAAAGAATGAGGAATTCAGGTCTCTAAAATGCATCCCATTGCAAACGCAAACATAGCTAGACAGCAGAAAGGTCACATTTGACTGTATTAAGTAAGACTAGAGAATTAAAAGCAAAGTTTTATTGGGGCATCAAAAGTTTTGGGGCAGCAGAACTTTTATCAAACTGGAGTGAAACTGCTGCGAAACAAAAATGATAAAGCTTTTGAGAATTAAATAAGAGTGAGAAGGAAAGCTGACAGGTGCTAAGGAGCACTCAGGTCAGACAAAGACATCTGCCAGGGACATCAGCAACATAAGGGTAACTTTGAATCCAGTAGTGGAGGACAAGGCAAAAAATTAGAGTTGAAATGAAGGAGGTGCAAGCAGAAATCACAGAAGGAATTTCCATAGAGGAAAAAAATCCACCCAGGAGTGATAAGGGATTTAAATAAAAGTATGCCTATTGTATTAGGTTTGTGTGGTGCGGTTTTGGTAGCAGGGGATGGGGCTACAGGGCTGGCTCCTGTGAGAAGCTGCTAGAAGCTTCCCCAGCTCTAAGTCAGACCCACCTCTGGCCAAGGCCGAGCCCATCAGCAACGGTGGTAGCACCTCTGGGAGAATGGGCAAACCTGCAGTGAGTAGGGGGATTGGAATTTGAGAGAAACCCCTGTGCAGACACAGAGGTCAGTGAAGAAGGAGGGGGAGGAGGTGCACCGGAGGAGGGGATGCCCCTGCAGCCCGTGGTGAGACGGCAGGCTGTTCCCCTGCAGCCCATGGAGGTGAGTGAGGGAGCAGATGCCCACCTGCAGCCCGGGAAGGACCCCATGCCAGTGCAGGGGGATGCCCCTGAAGATGGCCGTGACTCCATGGGAAAGCCCGTACTGGAGCAGTCTGTGACTGAAGGACTGCAACCCACGGGAAGGACTCACGCTGGAGAAGTTTGTGAAGGACTGTCTCCCGTGGGAGGGACCCCACTGTGGAGCAGGGGATGAGTGAGGAGTCCTCCCCCTGAGGAGGAAGGAGCAGCAGAGACAACGTGGGATGAACTGACCCAAACCCCCATTCCCGTCCCCCTGCGCTGCTGGGGGGGAGGAGGTAGTGAAAATCGGGAGTGGAGTTGAGCCGGGAAAGGAGGGAGGGGTGGGGGGGAAAGGTGTTCTAAGGTTTGGGTTTGCTTCTCATTATCCTTGTTTTGATTTGATTGGTAACAAATTAAATTGATTTGGGTTTTTTTTCCCCCCACGTTGAGTCTGTTTTTTGCATGTGACCATAACTGGTGAGTGATCCCTCCCTGTCCTTGTGTTGACCTACGCACTTTTCATTGTATTTTCTCCTCCCCATCCCACCGGGGTGGAGGAGTGAGTGAGCGGCCTCGTGGTGCTTTGTTGCCAGCTGGGCTTAAACCACGACACCTATATATAAAATGAGGGAAAACTTAAAGGGCTTAAAGCTGTAAAACAAACATACGTACTAGTAGGCTTTTACTATTGGCAATTCATAGTGCGTTTACAGTAACATTTTCAGATCAGGGAAAGTGGTCTTTTTTGTTTTCTTTTGTTTTGTTTTTTTAAAAAAATACTGTGGACTGTCTTGACATACTGTGCTTTGATTCACAGTGAGCTGGAGCACACACAGCAAATTCCTTCTGGACAAAGCTAACCTGGCAGATGCTCTTCAGAAGAGCACCTACAGGACTTCACCCACTAACGGGCATTCACAGAATCACAGATCCAGACTAGGACTAGTCTGAAATAAAACACTGTGAAATGTGTGCAGTATGGACATCAGCCACCACAAAGTGTTTCAGCCCTAAGAACCTCTTATTGGTCTGCACTGCTTGTTAATGTAGACACAGAGTCTGGAGATGAAGGAGGTCTAAGACAAATGTGATAATAGAGGGCAACATCATCTGCCTCCACAGAAAGTGGCAAACGATTACATCCAGCAAGATTTAGGAAAGCCAACTTTTGATGTCTTGAAATAATTTATGTGATGTCCTTTGCAACAATTCATAAATGCTACACAGTGGCATGATACAGTGTGTGTATACTGTGGTTTATCTTAGTACATTTTACAGAAAACAGGCAGGCAACAAAACACCAGCTCGGGACAAACTCTTCTTGAATAGTTAGTTTGGGACTGTTGCAATATAACGGACAGATGAACTGTGAAGATTTTACTTTTTAACTCTAGACAAAAAATATTGGCTCAGAGGATGCCAGATAAAATTCTGGATCCATACAGTTTGGTTCTGGTTGTATGGAAGGACCTGTCACTCTCTGGCAAGGAGGACAGGCACTTTGGAGGAGCTGTTGGTTAAGGAACCTGCTGAGGGTATTTGAAAAGATAGGTCTGCCGTCACTGGAGAAGATTACAGCTAACCATTTGACAGAACTAGAAGCAGCAAACAGCCTGCATATCAACTTCCTTAAGTGTTTTGTTTTTAATGTTAAAATACACAGCAGGTTGATGTAAGATTGTGTCTGATTACTATACTGACTGCTGCTCACAGACTCCTGAAAGGAGGCATCACAGGTGCACAACGGCACTGGGTCTGCTAGCCCTGAATCGACCCAGCTGCTGCTTGGATCTGCTGACTCCCCAATACACAAGAAGCTAGTCCGGACTTATTTCCAGGAAGCCTATGCCTGGTTTAAGGAGTAAGTGCAACCAAGCTGCTACCCCTGTCCACCCCACCCCCCCAACTCCCAACATTTGAATTTAACCTTCTCAACACTAAATTTATAAAACGCAACATTTTGTGACCTGCTTACAAGTAAATGAACACAATTCACACGTGTTTCTGCTCCATTTGATCTTTTCTCATCCTCTCTATGTAAACTTCGTTCTTGCTATAATATAAAGTAAAAAATAAAAATAAAAATATACTGACACAGCCAAAAACCAATAGTGGCACATTGTTAGATCTGCAATCTCTCCACTGCACAAGTTGGTTCCTCTCAAAATTACTAAAGCTGAGCATGGCTACTAGGACATATTGCAAAAAATAACCATTATAATCATACCTACAAGTGTGTATATAGATTAAAATAATAAAACTACTATTGTTTTACACTGTCCCACACTTCAGCTTTAACTAAGGAACTAAAAAATAATCAGATCAAAGAATAAATATATATCTTCTTGTTTATTAAACCTCTTCCCTTCCCTTTCCTCCTGAATTATCACCATACATGTTTCTTCATTTCAAAGATAGCGTACATGGTACTGACTTGCATTGTTCTAGAAAGAAATGCATTTTTCTCTTAGAAAATGGTTACACCCATGTACAAGGGAAGACAAATTCAGATATGGAACAATCAGAAAGTTCAGATCCAACCTTAAATCCAAGCTTTCCCCAAACTTTCAATGCTAAGATACAGAATTTTGTTTTTCTACTACTGCAAAATGTGACTCATCACAGAAACCTGCTCTCAGACTAGCACAGCAGAAATATCTATGGAAGATATGTACATCTATTTTAGTTCTAGAGTAAGCGAATGTAACAGAAACAAAGCGGGAAAACGTCAGTGTTCCAGACTCTTGTGCACAAAAATAAAATACACATCTCTCTTATACAGCCTCTTTGCCTATCTGCTGGATATATGAACGTTTCTTTCATTTTTTAAACAGCTGCAGCTGCTGAAACTGAAACAAGACCTGTATTACACAGACTGCCCTGCAATTTCCTGGGATGTTGGATGGTCTTCAGGCTAGATGTCACTTTAACAGACAGCTCTGTCTCTGAGATCCCATCAACATTTGGGAATTCCAGCTATAAACTTAGTGGTGGTTCTGTTTTGCAAAGGGGTTAATTTTCCATGCGTCTTTTCTTGATGTCAAAATTACTAGCTGCTTCATTGCTTATGCCCTTTTTCTTTTCCACCTGCTGTCTTTGCAGCTATCAACTGTGTAATCCTTAAATTTTGCTTCCAACGTGTAATTGGTAGGCAGTTTTCATCAGAGCAGCTAGTGATTTTCTCAAAGAATTTTAAAAACTCTATAGACTTTTCACTTTTTTATCCTGAAAAACAAAGCAAGAGCAAGACCTAACAAAACTTAAACTTGAGTTATTACCCCTAACCTAGAGTTACTGCAGCTACATCCAGAAGAAATGTGTTAGTAGTTAAAGTTTCATGCTCAAAGTAGCAAGCTTGCTTTCAGGATATTGCATCTTGAACTACTAACGGGTAAAGTTAAACACACCATTGTGTTTCCTGACATCTGCAGCTGAGGTAGCCTTAAATCCACTCTAAATGCAGGTTTTGTTTTAAATACCAAGCACTTTGGGGCACAGCTTTGATGCCTACTCTTTTTCTTTTTTTGTATTTGTGTACTTTGTGTCAGTAGATATAATGTGTATAGATAAGATTTAAATATTTTCAGACTTCATATATCTCATTTGCAAGATCAATGAAATATCTAGGAGGTCAAAACTTGTGTTTGTTTTTAAAATCAGAAGAATCAGAAAGACGTCCAAGTAAACATTTGCCTATATTCTTATCAGCTAATGTAAGTCTAGAAGTCAGTTTATTTATAAAACCTCTGGACAACTAGTAATGTGTTTTCTCCTGGAAAGTTTGTGTACACAAGCAATCATGCACTACAAACATCTTTTGCCTCTGCCCAAAAGCAGAAGGGTTTTGTGGATAATTGCCCTATTTCCCCATATTCCAAGATCAGAGGTAAATACATCTACATCTAGTGCAATGCATTACCTGAAATTATATTGCATTTTTTCTGAAACACTTATCTCTCTACAGTGTATGCAGGTATTACATACGAACTGTTACCACATATGATGTTTATTAGCATAAATTTCTGTAACCCATTGAATTAAGTTTTTTTAAATGGGATTCTACAGTTTTGAACATTCAACAGCCCATTCTATAAATTGGGTATAGTTAAACCTGGGAAGGACAACTTCTCTAACACCAAAGGTGAACTTTTCTAGTACAACTTTTCTGCACCATGGAGTCAAGAGACTGCATTTTCACCTATATTCAGCAAAGGACATGTGATAAATGGTACACTACCTACACATACATTTTTATTTGGTTTTTAATTGCAAATACTGTTAACCTGCATTTGGTGTTAACCATTTAAAGATATCTAGAATGTGATCTTTAGATTCCCATGGAATGTAAAGTGCTTAAGCCTCTGACTGTATGACACAGATCCCTACACAGCTATATATCTATAATCCCATTCACACCATGCACATTTCTAAATACTATTCCCATGATGAAAAGGAAAAAAATCCTTGCTTAGAAAGATAAATTCTAATGTGTTCTAAGTTAAACTGCTGTCCTGTGTAAGAAAAGGAAATTCTGGTTACATCTTGAACTGGTTCACTGTACATTGAAGCTTAATCTGAACACAGATGTGGGCTGTACAGTAAACACAGTATATACTAGGGATATGTAATGTGAAGTAGTACAGGAGGATAATACTGTTCCTAAATCAGGCCACTAACTGGTCACATCTACACAGCTGAGAGATGAAAAACTATTTGCTGTAGGCACCTATTTGTTCAGCAAGAGAGAAATAAGGGTCCATTTCTTTTGCTTCCATAACAAAGGCTTCTGACTTTTGTGAAAAAAAATTGGGTGACTGTAAGACTGAGAAGCTGGACAGCAGCCAAAGGTAGAGTTCACCATGGGGATTTATTAAAGATAAGCATGCCCAAAGTTTTTAAGTATTTTCTGCTTCATAGGTAAACAGAATCTTCATATTACATCTCAAGAATTTCTTCTTCACTGCTGCCTTCATATCATCATGCAAAAATATTTCAAGACATTTCCAAAAATGCATTATCTTGTAACACTGCCATCTGCAGAGCCAGAACAAAATGAACAGATCTGTTCTGACTTTGTGAATGAAAGTTCCTATGTTTCAGTGACTAGACTGTACACAGTAAATGCCCATTAACCAGCCAGCTGATAATGTTTAATTTTCACCATCTCCCCCCAAAACTCGTTAATGACTTCTGCAAATTACTGGCATGCAGTCAGTCTCTGTTTGCATGAACAGTACTGCATGTAATTATGCGGCACAAATAAAACCCAGCAGGCTACAGGCCAAATTTTAGTTTCATTGCAAGGCAATGTTTTACCGTAAATTTCAATGACTGTAAGATGGGATTTTTTTTTTTTTTTTTTTTTTTTTACTTCCACAGATTCAGCCAACAATCATGGATTTGAATCACTACCAAAATATGCTGCAGAGGCTTCAGCAAACTTGAAAGTAGAACAAGGAAATCAATGCATCCTAGATACTTAAAAATCATTTACATTTCTACTTCTGGCAGTCCCTGCCTAGCCCAAAGGAGAGTTGCTCATTGTTTTTAATTTAAAACACAAATTTCCCCCCCTCGGAAAATTCTCACAGGGATCCCTGTATAAATAAGAAAGTCAGTTGGCAAGCGTGACAGGTATGTGGGTAACCCATTCAATCCATTCCTGCTTTCAGATTAGCTGTTATTAACCAGAGGCAGAGAAAGGCACCACAGGATGCTTTTTCTGTAGCTGTCTAAAGATCAGCTCCACAATACCTGCCTGATGGGGAGAGCTCCCTCACCTGCTGGAAAATGAGAAAGAAAAAACCCAAACCTACCCTGAGCAACATGAATGACTCTATTCATTTTCTTATTCAAACAAGATTATTGGTAATTGCCTCTGCATGCCATGAACACGCTGCTGCTGCTGAACCTTATGCTTCCATGCAGCGCATAGGTCTGCTCAGTTTTTCTCCCTTGTGTAAATAACTCTTTTGACCCAGGGCTCACATTCCTGAGGAAATCTCTTTCCATTGTCTGAAAACCAGCGGGTTTCATAAAACTATATGCAAGGGAAGGAAGTAAAATGTCAATCAGCAGACTTAAAATGTACTTGTTGTCAAGGCAATGCAACATCTCTCACCAGCAGTCATGTAGCTTTTGTACATTACTACCGCCTCTCATACAACACTTTGTCTGTCCTCCGGTGCCCAGAAAGGCTGAGTAGAGAAGCCAGCCATAATTTTACTAGCACACAGCAGTAACAAACAGACCCTAGGATGGGGGTCTTTATGGAAAAGCTGTGTGTGCAGAGGGGAGGGCCTGACTCATGCAGTAACTAAAAGCACCTGGAACTCCCTCTCAGGTGAACTCACTGATAAGCACATCACTCATTTTAAACACCAAATCCCCTTCTCATTACCCTGTCGGGGTCCTAAGGCACTGCCAGCCCTGACTGTCCCTGCCCAGCCCCCTGGGGCTCCCCCCCCACCCCCCCGCCTGTGGCCCAGGACCCCATGTCAGGACCTGGGGCTGTCAGTCCCTGCCCCAGTCTCACCAGGTCCCCATGGCCCTGCCCTCCCGGGCCCACGTCCTGCCCCATCCCCAGGGAGGTGCCCAATGCTTGGGGCTGGGTCTGCCACCTGGCTGGTGGGAGAGGTTGGGCTGCCAGGCGCTGCCTGGATGGGGCCCCCAGAGCTCCTGGTGCCCAAGGAGCCCCAGCCCTCATCACACCCCAGATGTCTGTGCTTTCATGTTACTCCTAAGTAAAAAAAATGAAGGCTCATGAAATTGGGATATATAAGGGGGGGGAAAAAGCTTGCAGTTAGAACTTTTACATCTTCCTGAGAGAGATCTAATATTTCTACCACAGAAGACAGAAATAATTAAAAAAATCAGGTTCTCTTATAAGTCGAGCAGAAATAAAAGGTCACAAAAAACGATTTGCTTTTCCCACCCCAAAATTAGACCAGCTATCGGTGATTAATGGATCATCAAACAATATATTGTTATTTTACTGAAAAAGGACATTTTCTGAACCATCTTTTATTCATTCTTTTGCAGAAGTTGTTTCATTTTGCCTAATTTTGCAAGATTAAAATGAAGGTCAAAAAGGACCGTCTCTTGTCAGTTACAAAGTTATTCAACTGAGTCCACTGCATTAACTACAGACTGTATACTGCTCTACAAATTATGCTTGAAATAAGAATGAATGAGAAAAGCCAAATTAGTGTGTGAAATACTTATCTGAAAGTAAGATTTCTGCATGCCTTTCTAAGAAAATCAATTTCCAAATTCCAATTGTTTTTTCTCATAGTGACAAGTAACCAGCCAGCAGTATATTGGTATTTTATTGATGGGTACAGTAAAAGAACACATAAAAATATTTTCTGTGGACTCATTTACAGGTTTTTCTCCATGTTTCTTCATATGACATTTCTTCAGTTGATGTCTGTTCCACTTAAACTTTGTAAAAATAGTCTTGGTCTTGAAAGATCTGCTTTGATTAAGATATCCTTCCTTTACACTGCAAAAGTTAGGAAACCACTTCACCATGCCACAATTTTTTTTTGCTCCCAAACACTAGAACCCACTAGATTAAAAAGACACACTTTCCCCAAGCTCAAGTCCTTGGAAGTACATCTGCAGGTGCCTCAGTTTTACTAACCATTGCAGATGCACTGAAATGTAGAAATTAGCTTTCAAGTCAACATATACATACCTTCTCCCTCATGCGCCCCACATTTTAAACATCTGACAACAGTTTTATTTTAGGATGGTTAATCATCCATGAGTATTTACTTATAAAAGCCCGTTTTCAAGAGAACCTAACTAGACCATAAAAATTTGCTTTAGGCAGAGACAAGCACAAAAGAAAAGTTAATGCTTTTAGTTTATTCCCAGGATAATAAAAATTTGTTTGAGCACTCCTAAGTCATTGACACCAGTGTGTCCAGTAAAAATAGCTTTTACTTTTAAATTAAGTTTTACTAACCAGAGTGTAAAGATGCCCAACTGTTCTGGTATTTATTTTAGGTCTAAGATGCTTCAGAGAACAGGCAAAGTCTGACAGAAAAGACTTTTCTTGAGGAGGGAGGGTCTCTTATTACAAAAGGCTCCCTTTTCCGTATCTCACAGACCAGAGCTGTCACTGGAAAGAAAGTCTGTTGTAGGTCATGCTCCTGTAGCATTTCTCCTGCACATGATTGAAATTTCACAGGGGTGTTTCCAAGTGCACTCTGTACTCATCTGCCTCTCCTCTCACCAACATCATCATGAAGTTCCCCAGGGCCCAGTGGGAACTCAGGTAAGTCACACTGGACTTTTCTGAAAAAATGTTAACAATGACTTACACATACAACATTGTTTAAAAATAGAAGCACTCAGTTTCCTAATGTCACCATCCCTGTCTTTCCCCTATGTGTTTTTTCTTTTTTACTTCCGATGTATTGACGAACTGCCTAAACCATTGGTTTCCCATTTGGTCCGATACAATTACTTGTAGATGGCTATAACAGTGATCTTTAGAATCTAGTAGAATTTTTGTATTGTAATGTTATACATACACGATATTTACATAAAGGCATGATACACTATCTTGTCTGTAAATCTCTTTCCCCATCCATTTCTACCCCAGACTCAAGCCTATCAAAATTCTTCTAAGAGTTTCTTTATATTTTTTAGAAACAAAGAAACTGCCACAATCAAACTGTTCCTTTGGTAGAAGCAGGTGCTTACTTACAATGTACCATATGTATAAAGCATCCCAAACTCCTAAACACTGCTGTCAATCCTATCGGGCATACAATTTACACACAAGCACACAGAGTATAGATTTCCCACACCTTTATTCTCTCTTTTCTGCCTTCATTTCTTCTTCTTTTTTTTAAACTCTGTTCACTCCCCATTCTATCTTTACTTTCTTTATCCTCTGAATATTTTTCTGTTTGTCCTCTACATCAAGCAGAACATCCTGAGAGCAAAATGTGTTAAACCATGTTTGAATTTAGCTATTCATACTGCAGTAAGTGTATGGATTCAAGCCTACACAAAGTCCTCTTATTCATAAATAAAAGAACAGTAGCTACGGATGCCCTAAGACTAAGCCTCCACTGTGATGTCCCCAGAACTTGGAGAAAGTTCAGATCTAACTCGACCTTCCCTAATCAGGACCATATATACGTACAAGTAAAACCCATCACTTTTTAGACAAGAGTTACATAAGAAAGGTAGAAAATCCTGAAAAATATATCAAGAATGAAGAAAAATGAGAAGTGCATATTGGGGACAAACATACAAGTGACTTGAAAAATGCAGGGTTTTTTCTTGACTACTCAGAGTGCTAGCAATGCCAATAAGACTTGCAAAGCTAAGGCACATCAAGGCAATGTTTCTCAGCTTGGTGTAACATTTTGACAAGTCTTTTAAGGCCTTAAACTTTAATGAATATGGAAGCAGTAATAAAAATGCATGACATATACAGTGTGTGTTTGCTGCCTAATAGGATGTTTTTCTACCAGAATGTGTTCTGCCTGTAACCTCCCAAAATGTGGCTGGGTAATCTAATGAACTCACAAATGCTCTTAAACTTGATTCTTTGTTATAAAAGTCCATGTGGTTTTATTACCCGCATACACAAATACACCCATATTTCCTACCCATCATAAATATCAGTCAGGAGAGAAATAAGGAGTCAAACTTTGCCCTCGTCCATTCTCAAAAACTGCAGTAATCTCGTTTTCTCCATTAAACACTCACACACACAGAACTGCAGGTGCTTATTTCTAGCATTTCTAATATAGTAAATTAAACCAAAGAGGGGTCAGGAATCATGTTTGATAGGAGGGCTCAGGTAGCCTTTTTAAAAATTAACTCCTGCAAATGACATCTTGTCCCCCTGCAGACAACTGCATTCTTCTGGGCAGCACAATTACACAAGCGTCTTAGAGAAGTGTAAGATTTCTTATCCACATGGACACAAAAGTTTGGATAGTACTTGTCATGGTTTAACCCCAGCTGGCAACTAAGCCCCACACAGCCCTGGTGGGATGGAGGAGAGAATCAGAAGAGTAAAAGTGAGAAAACTCATGGGCTGAGATAAAGACAGTTAAAGTAAAGCAAAAGCCGCACACGCAAGCAAAGCAAAACAAGGAATTCATTCACCACTTCCCATTGGCAGGCAGGTGTTCAGCCATCTCCAGGAAAGCAGGGCTCCATCATGCGTAATGGTTACTTGGGAAGACAAACGCCATCACTCTGAACATCCCTCACTTCCTTCTTCCCCCAGCTTTTTACGCTGAGCATGACATCATATGGTCTGGGATACCCCTTGGGTCAGTTGGGGTCAGCTGTCCCAGCTGTGTCCCCTCCCAACTCCTTGTGCACCCCCAGCCTGCTCGCTGGTGGGGTGGGGTGAGAAGCAGAAAAGGCCTTGACTCTGTGCAAGCACTGCTCAGCAATAATGCAAACATCCCTGTGTTATCAACACTGTTTCCAGCACGAATCCAAACCATAGCCCCATACTAGCTACTATGAAGAAAATGAACTCTATCCCAGCCAAAAGCAGTATAGTGCTAAATATTCTCCTTCCTCTTTCCAATTAGCTTTCTCATAAACACATGCACTTTCCTGCTGATGGATAAAACATGTCTGTTAGTCTGAGCAGTGCCTTAGATCCAAAAAGTGTTAAACACTGCACAACTAAATCTTTTTAAAATTCTACTGAAGTAAACAGCAGCACACACAATCCTGAAGTTGTGCATATATTTCTAGGACAGATGTCTTTGGGATACTCCTGTTGTAAAGCAAATGTTATATTCATTTTTCCTTTTAAAAAACACCTATAGGTAGACATTTCAAGAAGACTCAGAGAGTGTTTTGGCTCTGTTACTTTACAGTTTACAAGAACAGACCTGTCTTTGCACTTCTGTCTAGATGAAAGCTGTGTTTTAAAACCCTTATTCAGTTTTTATCTAATTTGTCTTAATATCATAAAATGGAAACACCCTTTTTAACCAGCAGAAATATCAATCAGTTCAAATGGAGTAGCCTTCAAGTAATTTCCAATACATACTATTATATTGCTTTTTCTCCCCCGTAACAATAAAAAAAGTGGCACAAAACACTGTCCCCAGATGACTTATAAGCATATTCTTTCTATCCATCATATTTCTAGGAGCATAAGAGTTATAACACCATGGTTAATAACTTCCTCTTCAAAAATCATGTTCCATTTTTGAGAACATATTATGGTCTATAATGAAACTCAGCAAAATGTTCTTTATTGGATAACACTCAATTTTTAAAAGTATGTAATTTTCTCCAGGTATGTAAGAACACACCCACACAGCAGAAAAAAGTCTGAGGAGTTTTGGAAGGGGAAAAGTTCTACAGTCAGACAATCTTTTTCACACGTGACTAACTTTATCATTGTGATATATTTATAGTTACACACACAGACCTACAACCTTTAAAACAAACTATGCTCATTACGTATTACATGATATATCATGTTTAAGTGATACTTCTTTGCAGAAATCACATCAGCTACTCAGAGATGAAATTACTTCCAAGAAGCACCATCTTTTACTCTGGCTTTGTTTGGTCCTCACTTATTTTGACCATGGCCATTCAACTGTAAGGAACAGAATGGAAGCAATACTATTTATTTCCTTTGAATATTTCTTAGGATGGAGAAAAGAAGTCAGACTTTTTGAGTGCCACTCAACTGCAGGTAATGAATATTAAGGCTCTGGCTTGTGCCAATTAGAGCCCATTTTGCAAAGACTGGCATGCCTTGCATGACCCACTCTGTCCTTGGAAATGGAAGAGTTTGTTTGTGTCTGATTTGGGAAACTCATTGCTTTGTGATGCAGAAACAGGGGTCAGGTAGGAAAAAGGCTCATCCTTCCAGCATACCTCCCTCTGCTTCTGACTCCCTTCCAAGTCTTTTTGTGGCTGTCTCCTCAGATGGCTATGTGTCCACCTACCATACTAGCCACATAGTTGCCACAGTGCCTGGTCTCCAGAGCACCCTTTGTGCCAACTTATGTATGAAGGTCTAGTGAGAAAGTCTGGCTCCTTTCATCCATGGTTTGCAATGAGAGGCCCAGATTATTCTGTATGACTCAAACAAGTATTTCCACTAATCTGATTTGGACTAGGCAGGTGAATAGAGATAAGCACATATACAAGTGTTCACTCAGTGAAATCCTATACAATCAATGAGAAAAGGAGACACAAATATAACAAGAAGTACGTTCTTCTGAACACAGGTTATGCACGTAACCCATACTAGCCACTAAGGAATAATTTACTACACACAA
Organism: Harpia harpyja; assembly: GCF_026419915.1. Lineage (NCBI taxonomy): Eukaryota > Metazoa > Chordata > Aves > Accipitriformes > Accipitridae > Harpia > Harpia harpyja. The sequence continues at coordinate 57,174,903 of NC_068940.1, read as the reverse complement.
GCATAAACTACCTGTGATTTTTCAAATACTGGATTAGAAATAGTCTGTGACAGCACAGTTTTTATACAGGGTGGCGCATGATCCATGCACTGACATCTTATGTAGTGCATTGTAAGTGTACTGGTGAATATTTGCATTGGTTTAACATAAAATCAAAACCAAACAACAAAGCAACGGATCTCCAAGAATCACTCCCTCCTTCCCCAATAAATCAAACAGAGAAGAATCCTCTCCCCTGACTTCGTCCCCTACGTGAATAAACACTGCCTGGGGAAGCAGTCAACACCACAAGCAGACTGAATGTGAGTGTGAGTGTGTGTAGTGAGGAGCAATTGTGGTAACATTACGTAAAGTGCACCCAACATGCACATACAACTGCTAGAGACTGTCACAGACCTTCACAGGAAACCCACTACATTCAGATGCTGATTGGGCAGTATTTCTCTGAACTTAACAACTGGGATGGCTGAGACCCTGGTAGTCACCTCAGGAGTTATTGCAGCTTCTGCTGAAGTCCACAGCTGTAGAGTGCAAGGAACAACTTGGATCCTCTGAAGATCAGGCACAGATGAGACTTGCAACAGATAACTTCTGATATGACCTTAGAGCTCACTGCAATCTCCTTTTCAATCTACCATGGATCCAGATTATGAGCATCTCTTAACATTTTTCCTAAACAATACAATAGGACAACAAACGCTTCACGTTTTTATCCCAGTAGATAATTACCATATCCATACTGTTAGTTCTTCATGTCTTTTATTTCATTCTCCTTCTCTAGCCTGTCTAAAGTCCATAGTACTCTCCTCTCCAGTCCATATACAATTCACAAGATCTGCATTACCTCTCTCTTCTCTTTGCATCTTTTCACAATTTCACTCCTCCAGATCATTAAGTGCAAATGTTTTCCCTGCACTTCCAAAGTTATTGCCTAACTTGGCCTAGATTACAGACCTAACCCAACACTTTAAAACCCCCTCTGCCTTCCCTCTATAAAAGGACAGATGTGATTCTGATTTTCTCATAGTGTAATCAGTCTCTTCCCCTGTGCTGAACAGTACACTTCAAATACTTTATGTGACACATATTTGTGAAGTATCTTAATTTCAGGGAAAAAAAAAAAAGAAATAAATATATGCTGGTTCTATACAGCTGTGGTGAATGAACATTTAAATTCTGTATTTTTAAACTAATTTCAAGAAATTTGGCCTCTAAAAATATAGGTCAGCAGGTGTTCTGAGAAAGGAAAGAATCAATTACTTGCTTAGGGATTTATACAACTACAGTTAGAGATTAGCTCAGATAAGAAAGGGGGAAAATGTGCCTGTCCATCCAACCACAAAAGTTTATCTGGCTACATACTAAAAGAGCAGAAACATACCGCTGTGCCTGAGTAGGCTGTGTTCATGACAGCTCATTGGACTGAGACATGATATGTGAATTTCCTAGAACCCTCACAGAATGAGAACAAATCTTGCTGTAAGGTCTGTTATGTGATATCCTAGGATTTTCTTTTGCTCAGTCACCTATGAAAGACTGTGATAGCTGTAGTCATTTTCTCTTCTGCATTTCTAACCTACACATCTTGAACACATTAAAAAAGGCAGGAGGGAACAAACATCCATCCTCTAATATCTCCCGTGAACTGCTTTTTCTTATGACAATCAAAATAGAACTTGCAATATTCTGATGAGATGAAAAATGTTTTATTGGATGGCACAACGCTCACTGCTCATGCACAGGGGCAGAAAGCTAAAAGATGTATATTTCTAGTAATTGTCTGCTGCATCCCGACAAGTTCTTCTTTTCTTTTTGTTCCTGGATATATTCTTCATTAGAAACAATCAGCTGTTGTTTTAATTGGCATATATATATTTGGCCAATCTAAGCCATGACATTCTCAGATTCAGACGTGAGATTTTTTTCTCACGTTTCTTTAGAACTGAGATTAATTAATTTATACTTATCCACCTTCTTCACAATTTCTCCTAAGGAAGTTAGGATGAATTTTTGACTACTATAGAAAAGTGAGCTTTGTGATTTTTCTGAGAGGATTCAGTGCTTTCAGTAAAAACCTCCATCATCTCTAAAGGTCACTCCTAATCAAGTCACAGGCTCCAAGAAGTGAGACAAAAGGTGCCAGTTGACAGGTCACTGGAGATATAAACCTGGAGAACTGGATACAATTTTTAATACGGTATTGACTCCCTGGATACCTGGGAAAATCATTTCACTTCCTCATGCCTTTGTCTCTCTCTCACTGTAATACAAGAGTAATATACCTTGAGATCTAGCTAAAGAGTGTGACATGAGAGGTAGTCTGATTCACTAATGGAAGATCAGAGCCTATATGAAAAGCTAGCTAAGTTATTATTCCTCGTCTTATGGATTCTTCTAAAAATAACTATTTCCACCAAAGACTTTGTATGTCAGCTGCCCCTCATGATAAAGAATTTTGAGAATACACATAGCCCTAATAATCTGATTTTAGGTATATAACCTGAAGGAAAGAAACCATGGTACTGGAGTACCACACTCTAGTATAAAACTGTACAGACCAGTATCAAGCATGTCTAAATACTAGGCTTATTTTCAGATTAACTTCATCACCATTTCCCCCTCTCCAAGATGACTATGAAGTAGGAATTATCAAAACAATCAGTGAAGAGAAAGCACTGTCAGGTAAGCTCTAGCTGACTCACCATTGGATGTTTAACCCTCAGATGGGAAAAAATATCCAATTATAAAGCAGTGGTCTTAAAAATCACCCTGCATTTCCAGAGTCCCATGGAAAAACACTGCCAAACATCGAGGAGAGAAGATCTTGTTCTCACTCCCCCAGCTGAAAGTGAAGTTTGCATAGGAGCAACCAGATGCGGGTTCTCAGCAGGAGATGCCTCTGGGCTTCCAGGAGGAGACACCAGCAGGGTGTCAGTCTCACTGAACTGCGGGAGTTGTCTCAGCCTGTCTCAGAAACATGAGCTCCTATCGTCTTTAAAGATAAGAGATCTGAACATCATTATGCATGGGTTTCTAAGTGCTACAGAAATGAGCAATTACACTTGCTTCATTATCTGAAGACCGTGGCTCAGTCTGATGCTTGTGAACATTGCTGTCCTTGCCACAAAAGAGCATAAATTAGGAGGAGGAACATCTCAGCTGCACATTTGAATTGTATTACCAATGTCAGGCAGCTCACCATAGTGCTGACAGTTATTTCTGACCATTTAGTGCCTTTTAACAGACTACACTAAATAGCTAAAACTGATTTACTTTCCTGGCTGACTTGGAATAAAAAAAAAAAAAGAATGTTTAAGTATTTTATCTCCTTAAGAGTTTTCTAGGAATATATTTGACAGTTCAATGTGTTTCTATACTGGAAGCACTTAAAAACTTCCTAGACTATTGTTGGAAAACCTGTTTTCTAAGTCAACAGCTTCATAATACCTCCGTAAGGAGACACAGAACACATTTAGTACAGTAATCTGGAACTAGGTTTAAGTACAAAAGAGAATTAAAAAAAAGAGAGACGCGCATGAAGGGCATTACTATTCATAAATTATAACAGAGATTTCATGTTGCCCTGATACTTCTGCAATATCACTGATCGCTTGTGAACAGGTAAGAAAGGAGATCCATAAGTCAGACACATGAAAGACCAAGAAGTGACACAGGCTAAATGGCATTATTAATTCAGTTCATATCATCGAGCTTACAGAAAATTGATAAAATATGTGTAATAGAGATGATGAGCTACTTCCTTTAACTGCACAGGTCCTGAAGTACACCTTCATTTGTGGCATACATCATCTGGCACAACAGAGTAGCTGGATAACTCAGGCTGCTGCTCAAGAGTTCTGCCTGTGGCCACCCATCTCGCACAACAGGAATATACCAGACTCTCCACATTCCTCATGGGATTTCAAGAACCAGTGAGCATGGGTGGGTTAAGGCTGCCTGCAGTAGCTTGCACACCTACAACACATGGAAATAACTCCCATGCAATCCTGAATGGACAGGAGGGTCTGGGACTTCACGCAGAGACATACTGGCCATGCGGAGACCTACTGAGTCCTCCCTTGGTGCTCTTTTAACTGCTTTAAAGTTTCAGTTGATACCCTGGGTACAGTGAATACCGTATCAATTTTATTGCCAGTTCCCAGGTTTCTCTAACGTAAAGGAGACAGGCAGCTTGTCCTTAAAGAAATTCACCAAACTTGCAGCTAATGAGACTCTCTGCCTGTGGCATCATTGCCACAGAAGTCTAATTCCAGATCTTCAGCTGCTCTCAATTCACTCTGAAGTACCTCCCCCAGTTGAAGAAAAACTGCTGGTTGTTACAAAGAAGAGAAAAATGTACCTTTTTTTAGTAGAGAGGCTTCCTCTTTTCCCTGCCCCAAAAGGAACGTGATAGCTGAGAAAGGACTGAACAAGGTGACCTCATTATTAAGAGCCTAAGGAGAGATACCTGCTGCAATGCAGCTTTTAGATGCAAGTATCTAAAAATCTTTAAGTTGCTGTGAGGTAGGAAGACCTCAGACTCATAACGCAAGGGCACATTTCACTGCGAACACTGTGGTTACTAGCAGAGAATTCTGCAAGCTAATTATTATTCAGTCTGATAATTTATTCTTTCATCAGAATAAAAGGATTCCCCTCTGGGTGTAGTTCCTTCTTCTCCCTCAAGTACCTGACATTGCTGAAATTGAAGGCTATAATTCAATTAACAACGGATGGGAACTTTTAATGAAAATTAACCATTCAGAAACAGATGTTGATGACACAGAAATGCAGATACTCCCTATGAAACATCATTGGCTGTCATGTGGATGGGAAAATACAGAGACATCTTAACTTGGAATTATTCACCAGATGAGATACTATACTTACATCTGCAGACCACAATTCAATGAAGTGCTTAAGCACATGCTTAGATTTCATTAATCTGCTTTGCCATATGCTTAAATTTATTCTGTACTGGTAACATTACTAGCCAAAAGGTATATACTTTCATGCTAGTAAAACTTCCCTGATTGCTAAACCACCTTTGGATATCTGTGATTTCTTATGGCATACACAAAAGCGATGCCTAGATTTCCGGATATAGTAAATAAAATGCAAAAGGGGACTACAGTTGTGAAACAGACTCCATGGCCGGGGCTGGAACTAGTGCTAACTGTTTGCAAACCAGCACTGCTGAAAGGCTGGCCACAGACCACCACGGCTCATATGACTCATAGTTCAAAATGACTAACGCGACTGCCAGGCTTCAAGTTTAAAAAGCAGGAAATGAAGGACGGTTGGAAACGCAATGCCTACATAAGGTCGTATGTTGGCAATTCTTGAAAGTTTTATGTTAACTTTTTTGGGCAATAGAGTTGGGAATAAAAAATCAACATAGTGAGCTCCGTTTCTAACTGTCCCTCTCCTGCCCATTATTCCCTTTTGGAAAGCTGTTGCCGAATCTCATCAGACCAATGATTAAGGACTTTTTTTCTAATTTCTGATGGAAATTTATCCATCACTGGTTTAAAGCAATTTACTCTTGTTCCAACATTGGCCTTGAGCTTCAATAGACTGTTTATCTCCCTGGCATTTACTCAGTGCATTTAGAGACAGCAATCATTTCTCTTTTCAGCATTTTTTCTGAGAGGTTACACAAGAGACTAAAACAAATCTTCTTTTGTAAGGTAACAAAAACATGAACAGAGATCAGAGTGGACAGAACTACTATTTCTGAACATGGCCACATAGTCTTCTGTATCAGGAGATTCCAGATTCTTCTCAACAGATACTTGTACAATGGCTCTAACGCACCTGTTCAATCTACCTGCATCTCCACAAGTGTCCCAGAATCACTTAGGTGGGAAGGGGTCTCAGGACGTCATTGAGTGCAGTCTTCCAATGGGGTTTTGAACACTGCCAGGGCCGGAGATTCTCTGGGCAACCTATTCCTGTACATAATTATCTTCATAGTAGAAATTTTTCCTTACAGTTACCCAGAATCTCCCGTTTCAGTTTAGGACCACTGTCTCTCATTCTTCTGCTCTGCACCTCAGGAATAAGCCTGGCTTCATCTTCTTGATAACCTCCTCACAGACCCTGGAGGATTGCTATTAGGACTCCCCAAAGCCTTCTGTTCTCCAAGCTGAAGAAGCCCAGTATCCTCAGCCTCTTCTCACTGGGCATGTGCTCCAGCCCCCAGCCATCTTGGTGATCCTCCACTGAACCTGCTGCTTTGACATTCAGAGCTGCCTCCCACAGGATCCCTTCTATTGTGAACTGCTCATTCCCAAAAAGGGCCACCACTCTCCTCTTCTTCCTTGCCTGTGTTTCCCAAAGAGCTGTTATCAGATGATTCCCCATCAGATCTCCACCCATATGAGCTACCCCACCACCTCTCAGCTATTCCAATGATTTCACAGTTCTGTGTCCATACACGGAGCTCTAGCTCCTCCTGTTTGTTTCCTAGGCTGCACGCATTTGTGTACAGGCACTTGAGGTGGATTCTCTTTTGACTTGTTTTATCTTTCCTGAGGACTCTCTCACTCCATTCCTCTGCTCCTTGAACTTATCACCCCTAACCGCTACTCACTTACTTAACTATAAGCTGTCATCACCATCCTTCGATATAACCCAGTTTAAAACTCTTCTCATCAGGTTGGCCAGCCTGTTGGCAAGGATGTTCTTTCCCTGCTTTGTCAGATGGATCCTGTCTCGCACTAGCAGCTCTCATTCCTCAGAGGAACCCATGATCATAAAAGCCAAAGCACTTCTTGTGACACCAGCTACATAGCCAGCCATTAACTCACAGGTTGTGTCTGCACTTACCTGAGCATTTCCCCCTCATCCACAGGACTCAGAAAACACTACCTAGGCTTGCATGTAGGCTTTCCTTTGCCTAAAGAGCTCTGCAGTCTGTCTTGATTTACTTCAGATTTCCCTTGGCAGTGTCACTGGTGTCCACGCAGATGAGCAGCAAGAGGTAACAGTCCAAGGGCCAGACAAGCCTTAGCAGTCTCTCCGCAACATCCTGAATTCAGGCCCTTGCCAAGCAACACAACTCCTGTGAAAGCATGTCTTGTCAGCAGATGGGTGCCTTTGTATTCTGCAGAAGGGTATCTCCAATCACTGTTACCTGCTGCTTCCACCTGTTGCTAATGCTCAGATGGCTCCCCAAAAGGAGCTTGTTCCCTTTTGTTGCCTCTTAGGGGCACTGTACCAATTCTGTAAATTTAGATCTGAGGATGGAGAAGGAGCCTTTCTTCTGCTGCCAAGTCATAGGCTTCCAGACTCCTTTTCTTGCTTTTAACAGGAATACATTCACTCCAAATATCTTGATTTCAGGATTAGGAGTAGAAAGCCCATGCTCCTGGGAAGGTCATTGAGTCCAACTGCACTGTTGGCAAGTATTTTTGATTGCAATTGATGTGAGAGTGATAGACATATTACAGTCTTTAAAAACACTGGAGAACGCAATCCCCGATCAGTGTCTCCTCTTGGGATGTTCTGTCACAGCAGAGAGAGTGCTGAAGCACTGACAGTGCTAATGTAACCAGTTGTTACCAACATGAAAAAAAATTTGGATTGCGAACTAAATCACTTCCCATAGCAAAGCTGAATAGTTCTAGCTAAATCTTGTTTATCAGGGTAATACAGCATTTTCCCTAGAACCTCAGATATTACTAAACTTTATCATTCTTCTGCACTGATCTTTATTTAACAATACGTGTAAACATAGAAAATCCATACTGTTGACACCACTGCCTTGGCTGATACAGAATTAACAGTGATACTGTAAGGGATTGGAAAAGCCTAAGCGATTTCATAAGGGGACTGAATTTAAGAGATAACATATTTTCAAATATAACTGAGGCCAGAATACGGATGCTCACCTTCTGCAACTTCAGTCAATGCCAGTACTCAGATGTGAGCAGAAAGGACCATTTTTAAGCTTTCCTCTAAAGGAATCTATAAACCCTTCAGGCTTAGTCAACCATTAAGTATTCAGCATTCTGATTGTTTTGGGTTTTGTAGTAGGTAATAATTTATCATCTACTATCACTTCAGTTTTTACTGTCATTTACATTCAGTCTAGGAACAATAATATTGGTTTTTCCCTGCTATATTTTTAATTGTACGCAATAAAATATTTTCATTCATTTTCTTTCCAGAGGAGGCTCTGTCACAGATTACAGACTTCTGATACCTGTTAGTTTCCCTACAGAACTTTCTGTAATGCCAGGGAGGGAGTGAAAAAATCCCATACTCCCAAACTATCACTGAAATCCATTTAATACTCAAAGAGGAAAGCTCTTACTACAAAACTTCAGTGAAATTCACCTCAAGCAAAGCAGTAAGATGCCTTCAGGGAGACAGTGTCACTTAGTGGGTAGCACAGAATCCTAGGATTTGAGAAATTTGGTCTAACTCAATAAAGCTGAACAAAGAATTGTAACTCAGCAATAATTTAAGGGTGATGCATAGGCATGCTACAGTAGACATCACACCAATAGCCTCCAATACTACACAGATGAGGACACTTTGGTCATTGGTACAACAGAATCAAGAGGAAATATTGTGAGACCCAAGAGGAATAGATGAAGCCAGAATTACAAAAGGGTATTGATGAATTAATGCTTCATAGCATAGAACTGTAACTGCTGGAAGGAGATGAATCCTGGGAAAAATCTTCAGGGCAGCAGTGGCTGCTTAAGTTAAAGCAAGAATAGTTTTTGCAAAACGAAACTAAAAAATTAAGGTATCATGATGTGCCAAGAAAAGACAGTTGATGGGATCCAAGAAAAATCCGTGGGGGGGGGGGGGAAGGAAAGAAGAAGAAACAAGATTAGAAAGAGAAAATAAGATCTTGCTGTATGATGATTAATGAGTAAGAGGAGTGGCCTCTGATTAGGCAAGTCACAGAAAGTGTTCATAATTATCCCTCTAAGTCCTCTTAGTCCTTTATGTCTAATGGTAAACCTTGAAACTTCAAAACATTGTATTACTCTCTCTGGGCATCAGGTGGCAGACAAATATTTTAAACCACAGCAAAAATCATAAAAATACTACAAAATCAATCTGTAAAGTACCAGTCTATGAGACCTTCATACAGACAAGCATTTGAATAATTTTTCTTTTTTGAAGTACAAAAATATGGCACCCTGTAGAAAGCTTATTAAATTAAGTACAAAATATTTAATTCTGTTGATCAAATTTGGAATCCATATTAACAGCCATTTAAAATGCCTTTTTTCTCTTTTTTTGGCCAAAAATCTATTCACAAAAAGCTTAGGAATTCTTTAGCTTGCTACAGAATCCCCACATAGGTTCAAAGTCCTACCTGGAAAAAAAACCAAACAAAACTAGAATGAACACATACATGCATGCACACTCCAGCTTTGTCCTGTTTGGTTACAGAAGAAAGATTAAATGAACACACAGCAAGTGTATATACTGCTGTGGTCTTCCTCAGCTTAGCACTATCAGCAAAGCAGAAGAAAGTTTTACCAGCTTCCCATTGATCCCTGTTTAAGCATCAGCTCCTACCGATAAGCAAACGTCAAAGACAAACGTTGTATGTTTTGCTGCTGATCATTTAACGTAAAGCAGGCAACATGTGCAGTACAATAATTGTTTTACAGTACAGAAAATCATTAATACTACATTGCACACAAACCCCCAAAGTATCAGAAAACTGCAGAAAGAAGTTTGTTAAGGGTGGGGATGAAAAGGAGGATTAAGAATTCAAAGGAAACAAAAGTAATTGACAGGTTTGGGAAAAAACCCAGCTCTAAGAAAATTAGTTTTGTAACAGAAAACTACTCATGGTTTCCATAAAGCAGCAAAATAGATATTATCATATTAACAAGATCATATTACAACAGCTAGGGGCAACAACAGAGAGTAGGAGCCTCATTGGAAGAGCTTTATTTAGGGTCAAGATTCTCTTAGATGATCATCCATCAGCTGCTGTAGTAACTAACTAAAAATCTGGACAAAGACTGAAAAATTTTGAGAGCAGAACCATTGAAACTTACCAAACACCAGATATTGATTCAGAATCAAACTGGATGACTCCAGAATTTAGAAATACGTAAGTAATCCAATTAGACTCCTTACATCATCTTCTCTTGCAGACAAGCATTAAGATGTGAATTTAAAACCAGCTGTGTGATTAACATATCCTGCTATAGAGTATGACTCATTTCTTAAGAATTATGAGCAGATGAAAATCTCATTTAGTAAAGGCTATTCTTTTTCACTTGGCAATAACGGTTTGGTATTTTCCTTTCCTCTCTGAAACGTAAGGTTTTTTTTAAAGTGGTTACCTGCAAGCTAACAAATTCTCTTATGAATTTGTTGTAATCTGTTTGTCTAAGCAAAGGCTGTAGGATGAGACTTATTAAAAAAAATATTTTGCATATGTCTTCATTATACAGAAGTAATCCATAACTATTAGATGTCATCCTCTGAAAAAAGTCCACGAAAATTCCACATAATTTCAAATATTTCATAAAATTGATGCAGATTGCACTTTTAACTGATGCTAAATAAACTGCTTGAAAAGATATGAGTGTTTCAAAAGCTAGTTATTATTTCTAATAATATTATTTCTATTATTTTCTACTATATAAGCTTTGAATACCTCATAGTACACATTTGCTGATGCTGGAATAGAACTAAGTTATAAAGAATCTAGCTGTTAAGAGAAAAATCCCACTAAAATTTTCCTTTTGTAACAGTGAGAAGCAAGATAGCAAGTAAATCTTCCCCAGGTCAAGATGTGATTGACAAAAATTAATTAAATTTGGATCACTGATATCCAGGAAAACACAGAAATTCAGTACTAAACATGAAGCAACACCACTTCATACCCATAAATTACCATGAAATAAAACTGAAGTCACTTGGACCTGGAGCCATTTGAAGGTCACATTTACACAGACCCATTACAAAAACACATGATAAGAATGACTGAATCATCATTAGCCCAGCTGGATTTTCCCAGGGAAGAAGAAAAACACAGGCTCTAACTCTTAACAGTCTTATTTCAAGAACAGAAGTTGAGCTGTAACCAAATCCTCAAAGTTTCTTACCAAAGAAGGAAACTAAGGCAGCTAAACCACCAACATAGCAACTTTTTTTCAGAGAAGCCATTTAAATGTGCTACTGAAGCTCTGGAAGCACAAAACCCCTTTCTGCAAGGGTTTCTGTGAAGGAGTCAGGCTCCCAAAGATGGGCTTGAGTAAGACTTTTCCACTGCTAATGTTTTTGACATTGGCAGTGTTTCTGTCCAGCTGAACAGCTGGGTTTCTTATAGAAAAATTCACAAAAAGATGTATTTATTGAAGAACAAGAAGTTGTATATTTGCAAATTCCATAGACACTCATTCAAGTAACCTACAAGGAACTTGAGGTACAGAGACTCACTGCTTTGTCAACTAAAGTTCCAACAGTGCTCTTTGAGAGCAGATACTAAACAAGAAAGATGGCCTTTCAGGACAATAAATATTTTAAGTACTAAATATATGTTTAAATATTTTGTTTAAATATTAAATTCATGTTTAAATATTAAATATATGTTTAAACCCCTTCCTTGGCAGCTGGGACTTTTTTGCAACTGAATCTACCCACAAAATGCACTAATAATATAGGAAAAGGAGACATTAAAGGTTATCGCCAAGTTTCCAAATTCCAAAGTTATCCCCCAGAAGAGACACAACACTAAGGATTTTCTCCACTGAGTGCCAGTGCAAGCTAGACCTGCTTCTTACACATATGAGGCAGTATAGAACTGATCTGATAACTCATTCTTGAAGTTCCTACAAAACTCAAGGAACTGGCTGCCAGAAGAAAGCTCAGAAGTTGAAGGTATATACCCTGAACTTCCCATTAAATTTACAAGCAGGGACACAAAGCAAACCAAATAACACTGGCATAGAGAATTGCAGCAACAAACTCCAGTAAAGTTTCCAGTCTTGTACCTTCCCTCACTTATATCTGTTGCAGTGTCCCCATCTAGGAGCAGATATCCATGTGTAGTCACTCTGTCTGCATTTCTAAAATGGTTCAGGTAATACTCTCTGGACCTCAAGCCAACTGGCACAGCACTGCTCACATGCATATGGCTGTTCTCACTTGTCCCCAAGACAAGGCAGTACCCTCCAAACGCTTAGTAAGTGGTAACTGGCCTGTGCTAAACCCAAACTGTGTCCAGGCACTGTCTATAAGAATGATAGCTGACTCCCACTAAAACTGTGCTTGGGACCATGCTAACTAATTAGCTGCACAGCCTACTGTATGGCAATATTTATATTAACTAAGGGCCTTATTAATACTGTTGTTATTATTAACATAATACTATGTTCCACCCCGGTGCAGAGCTGAGGATGTAATGGCGTTTTGTAAAAAACTAAACGAGCCTCACAGTACCCATTCAGAGAAGGACGTGGGTTTTATCCAATTTACAAACTAGGAGACTGTGAGATCAAAGGGCTATACAATTTACTTCTCTCCAATGAAATGGTAGTAAAGAGCCAAGAGTAACGGATGGGACTCCTGATTCTTATTGCTCATATTTAGCTGCTGGACTACTACCTATGATGTTAAATTATTCATCATTTCTCACAAGGAAGGCAGGCATGCACTCACAAGAAAAGCTGTGCGCAAAAAAAAAGGGTTATCAAAGTATTCATACACTCTTTCAAAAGAGTTACCTATCAGACAAAAATATGCTGCTGTAACACATTTTCATGTGTAGGTAGCAATTCTTCTCTACATTCCAGGGCTGGAATCCTGTGTGGGGAAAACTGAACTGCTCAGTATAATGTAAAAGACAGGCCTCATTAACTCTTGGACATCTTCTCATTTCTTGGTCATAAATCCTATTACCTTGTATTACAAACTGCCATAAAACTCACAGATAAAAGATAATTTATGCTCAGTGTACAGAAGCTAATGTTTCTGTACTCCTGAGAAGCACACAACCAGAAAATGAGAAAGTATGTATGTGAAACCTTAAGCCATTCATATTGAGCATGGCTAGCATGATAAACATGACTCTAAGGGCCTAATGCTCTTCAGCTAGGGTATATTCTAATGATAATTGATATTACCAAAATTTCAAGCATAAAATGTACAGACTGTTGCATAAAATATCCTGCTTATAAGGAGTGATTACTCCTTATTAAGAATTCAGGCTCCCCTCCCCAACTACAGAAAGAAATATGATGGCTGTTCAGTACAGAGATACTTTTTTTTTCAATTCCAAACCACATTAGAAAATGCTTCAGAGCAGGCTTCACCTCCTGGAATTCTTACACAATCTCCCTATTTCTGACCCCTATCCTAATTAGTGTTGCATGGCACACAAAAACTAACAGCCCTTGGAGTTGGCAAAATCAAAGGCAGCTCAATCTCCTATTTGCTTTTTCTCTGAAGCAATTTGAAGTCTTCGGACTTCAGCACTGATTTTAACTGTGTTGGTTATCTGCTCAAAAGAATATTTTTCTTTAGTGAACACTGAGCAAAAGATGCATTAAATTTACGCTATTTGTCATTAGTTTTCCTTTCCCATTCAGATGAGAGAAAATCTTTCGCTGTCAACTAACAACTTCTGTAGTTACTAACTATGTTCTCATTGCTTGGGCCCTTCCATAGGTGCACCTCATTTCATGCCTGCTGTCTTTTCTCAAGTACTTGTTTAGTAATTTGACCTATATTGGAATTCATTTATTTAAATTTAGATACCTACAGTGTATACCTAGATCTCAGCCTACCACCCAATTTCTCCATAGAGTTCACGGAGACATGTATTTATGGGGTGTAATTGTTCCCACCTTTTTTCTCCTCTTCACCTCTCAGCATAGTTCATCCTTACAGGTCAGAAATGAATATAAAAGAGTTTACTTCCTTGTAGTTTTCCTCACTTTCCATGCCAAAACATTTTTATCAGTATATTTCAAAAACTTGCACTGTCTGTCTATCTATTTCCCTAGAGGTGCCTCAATACTCAAAATGCCAATTACCCTTACATTCAGCACTTGGATAATTTTATTTGCTGATGAAAAAAGGCTTTGTTTACCTGGTCCTCCTTGCTTGGTAGTCTGCAGTGGATCCCAAATCAGGCATTGTCCTTGCTGTCTTCCTCTATCACCCTGAAGACTTTTAGCAAGTCTATAAGCCTGTTTCCTACAACACTGTGGACTGTTTACAAGTGTGTTAAATATTGATATATTTCCTCTGCTGTAGCCCTCTATATCAAAATTGTAATAATGCAAAATAACTCTTTCAAAGCAATTACTTAATAGATTTTATGGTATACTTAGATATCTACTCACACCGTCCTCCTCTTAGTTTCTGCATTAGTAACTAAAAATTCAGCAGCTTGACTTGCTATTCCCCTTTGTATCCTTCCTAGGGCTGTTAAGGGATTATCAGTTTATCTGCTCTATCCAAACATTTTAGCCTCTGCCTAGGTACACATGATAGAGAACTAATACTAGTCTCCTGTTACAGTGAATGGAGAACTAATGTTATTTTAAAGCAAAAACATGGTTATACTTTGCTCATATATTTTATCCAAAGAATCCAATGAAGACGAGATTCTTCTTCCCCAAGAGAGAAAGGTTTCAGATCTACATTTTATAGAAAAAGCAACATGCTCTTAACTTTATCATTTGCATTAGCATTTGAATCTCAAAACCTTGCTTCATTTGTTGCACAGTTTCCAGACTTGCGTTTGAAAAAGTCAGTGGATCTCCCACTGTGTTCAACTCCCTCCTACCTTCATTTTAAATTACAAAGGGGAGAGGGGAAGAAGAGAGAATGTCATGATTGCGGCTGTTTACAAGAGAAAAATATCATGCTGAACTCCATATGAAAAAAAAAAAAAAAAAGAGGACTTCCAAGCTTAGGATCCTCATTTCTTTCTGTATATAAACTACTCACTTGATTTTTATCTAAACTATGCAGGATTAATGTTATTATCTGGAGGTACCACGGCAGTTGACTGAAGATGCTGACAGTGACAAGTTTAAACCAACGATGAAAAGCAATTTTGTGTCAAAGTTAGCATTAAGATTGTTTAAATGGCCTGCCCCCTATATCTGCCCTTTATTTCTGAATGCCAGAAACAGCCTGAAGTTACAGAAGTCAGTTACTGGCAATGCAGACTGACAGCCAGGAATGGCAGAAAAAAATAATATCCTGTGGAACTCTCCCCATCAACAAAAAAGTATTAAATACTTCTCATACGGCATTATTAAGAAAAGAACATTAAAAAGTTTCCAGCAAGCCCAAACAATTAGCAACCTCCTATTTCTATTTAAATGCACAGATCATGAAGTTTTTTCAAGTTGCAAAGGGTTTAGTTTTTCATTGAAGACTCTTCTGAAAGCAACCTTAGGCATGGCATTTTAAAGCCACTTATGGAAAAGATGAATGAAAAGAATTAAAAGTCTTTCCAGTCCAGGTATGTGTTTTGTAAGCTAAATTGGGAATTCTCCATCTTATTTCAGCTTTTCAATAGGTTCTTAAAAATATTCTAAAATTAAGTTACAGTGGTCAGTGAAGTACTGCACCCACAGATCAATCACAAGCGAGTTACTCCTCACTTTCAGATCTGAACCACAGTTATCCTTTAGCCCCCTTTCCCCCTTACTCTGCTGCCTCTATCTACTTAGCTGTGCAACTAATGATCAGAGTCATTCCTCATCATACTGGCAAATGAGCTCCTGTGCCTACTATCTTTCCTGCACACACAGTGCTTCAAAGTTGTTAATACAGCACCTGCCCCTGTGGATTTAAATCTATAATCTCATAGAACCTTATTAATGCTTTTTTCAAATTACAATGAAGCACATGTGGTGCAGGGTTTTGTCAAATTTATCTGTGAATGTTATTTATTTTAATGAAATAAGCTGTCCAAGATAAAATGGGAAAGTTAGTTAAGCTTCTAGAAACCCTGACATCAGGAAAAGATATTTCCAAGCAAATAAATGAATCACTGTTAGAGAAGACTCTTTGATGCTTAGATTTGCCTTTAATTTAAATCTTAGAAGTAGAAGCCCAGCAAGATCTTTTGTGTGTGTTGTTTTATGAATCACTAAATGGAATAACAGGCCTGAAAAACCACAAAAATAACACGTCTTAAATAAATTCCCTCGTTGATGCTAGCTGGATTTCCATCATAATGAACTGCACCATTCAGACCACATAAGAGCTCTGCCTGACGTGTTTGTCAGGAACTCCCTCATATCTTCCTATTATATCTTTCTTTTGTTTCTCTTACTGCAGACATCCTTATTGCTACTCAACATGCAACAGGGCTGTATGCTAAATTTAAACTTACTGGAATCTAATTAAAAAGTTTTTGGTTTGGGTTTTTTTTTTTTTCATTTATCATCAAATTCCTATATTTACCCAAATTCAGTTTTCATACGTTCTGGATTTCTATGTTCCTCCCCTTTTAAACAAATCTATCCTGAACAAATGAAACACAAACTTTTCCAAGGCAGGAATGCATAACCCTGTCATTTGCTGTCCACTTCCCTGCAATGTATTTTATATTTAGGCTCCCACCCTACAGAATACAATTAAGAAAATGAGTGTTTAATAGTGCAAGACCTACAGGGTCAGGGTGGGTGGAAGATCAGTTTTATTATGTAGTAACTTTTCACAACACTTACAGGTTGAAGCAGGTAAATCAGTGAGCACTCCTGGATAACTATCACTGGAAAAGGAGTGATATTTGTTGCATGAAAAAGTGTTGCCACTGATGCCATTGTTTGGTCAAAGCGTCCACCAAGTCCGCCCAAAGTCACAATCACATCGATCTAAAAGATAAAACAAAAATGGTCACCAAGAAAACTTTCAGGTGTGATTTCTAGACCCTGAAAATCAACAATAAAATCACTTTGGGGAAAAAAAAAAGAAAAAATAACTACTGACTATACAAAAGCAAATGTCAAATACAGTTATTTACTCCCATTACCAATAAATACCATTATGTGATTTTTGAGGCCGAGTATTAAAGCTCAGTAAATTCATGGCCAACATGTGGTACTTTTAAAAAGGACATAACTGTTCTGCCTAAAATACAGGCCAGTCTTTCCAGGTACTTATCTGTCTGAATATATAGAGCCTAAGATATATCACTCCACATCTAAGCTCCTCAGCTAAGTGTGGTATATCTGAACCTTAGCATTGCCAGATCTTAACATCATTTCAGTATTATCCTCACAGTTTACAGAGCGAATAAAGGAAATTTCAGGTTAGGGCCATTATATGTCGTTCTCGTTCCTGTCACACAGCATTTTAACGTACAAGCAATCCCACTCACAGGCTGCTCTACTCAAGATCAGGAGTACTATTGAAGTAGGAGGTTCCATCTCAAGTGACTGGGACATCATCTCCCAGCTGTCAGGGACAGGAACAGGAGCACTCTCCTGTCCCAGTCCCAGACCCGCAAAGAGCACCACGTGACCATTTGCATTAGGCCACGGAGTTGGACTGCTGCTGCTCAATTCTCTCACACTCCATTGAGACTCCGAACACTTTATTTCCTATAAGCAGAAAGGGAGTATTTAAAGGCCTTGGTTAAGAGCTTTTGGGTCCTCAGATAAAAGGTCACTGAGTGCAAAGTATTATTATTATTACTTCCATAATGTGGATCAGTTATGTTCAGTAATTGTATTTTAAAAAGCTACCACTGAGTAAGTCATATCTAGAGCCCTAACACATTGCAGCTCTGAAGTCTTTAGAAGCTGCCTTGACAATGGCCATCTGGTGAAGCTTCCAACTTTATAGGGCTTAAGTCTATGGCTACTGTGATTACATGAAGTTTTACTCAACCCAGGAGCCACATAATGGTGCTCTGTGTAACTGGAATGATGTATTAATAGCATCAGCTTCTATTTTTATTACCAGGGCTAGGGCTTTACGATTCTGCTGAATATTGGTTTGCATGAAAATTAAGCTCTTTTCCTTTTGGTGAAGAATTATACCATCTTTCTCATCACCACCAGGAAAATACTTGAGAAGCCAGAATGGATCAATATAACACATTATATAAGCAGCAAACACTGAAACAAAAAAAATTATTCTTGTACTGCAGACAGCAGGTATTTTCTGTGCAGATTACAGATCACACAGACCTAACATACAACCAATAGAATATGAATGGTAGGAAAAGCTATCTTTAAACAGGAGACAAAACAGCAAAAGGTAAAAAGCATGTGTTCCCAGCTAAGCCATAATATCTTTTCCATTTTATTGATTCCAGTGTAGAAACAAACTGCTTTTGTTTGACTGGTGATGACTGTGATTTAAAAATCAATTCTCTGAAACTAATGCAACTAAAAAGACCCACCAACACCAGCTCCCTACCAGACAACTAGCAGTAAAAATGCCGCCCACCCCAATAGAAGTTGTGGGGCAAATCTGCTACATTAACCTGGAACTGCAGTGAAGTTAAGGTGGCTTTGCAAAGGATCAGGATCCACATGTATGTTTTTTTTTCTTGTGAGCAATGGGACCAAAGCTTAAATATTAGCCTAGCCTAGCCTAGTTTTCAAAAAGCCAAGCAACTACTGTATAGTTTCTTGGTATATATGTCTCACCACAAGTGAACTTGTTTCTTTTGGCTTTGATGTTTTCTACAGTTTAAAAGGTAAGAATGAAGGAAACACAGAGTCCCCTCTGACTTGTAATTAAAATGATGCAATAACATTCTGAATGTGTCGTCTTTCCATTGTAAAACTATCAGTATGTCAGAAAAATCCTGCTCTGTTATTCACACATGTGTACTTACCGTGAAGTACAGCACCACTCTCAAACAATGAAGTGCTCAGTGACTGCAGCTATTTGTGATAGAGATTTGAAGAAAAACATAACAAAAAAATACTTCTGTATTTTAAAGTATTACAGAAGTCATCCTGAAGTCCTACTCCTTACCTAATAGCAACAGCGCAGTGATCTTGTGGATTGTTTCCAAAAAGTAAGAAAACAAAACCAATCTAGCATGGAGTAGATCTGTTGAAAAGGCATTCATAACACAGAGGCTTGGGGTTGTGGCGTGTTGGGAGAAGGCTAATAAATATATCTGAAAAGGGAATGCAGCTATTATTTAAGGTTTGCATGGATTGTGAAAATGAAAAACACAAATATGTGACAGGTACGCAAACAAACCCAGCTGGAGTATGAGAGGAGCAGGCAGAAAGAAAAGCTAAAATTCTGCACTTCTGTGACGGCTGACAGTCCTGCCTTTCACTGGATAGTCTTGGCAGCAGTGACAGGCATCCAGCCATTGTAGGGCTTTTAGAGCCTCTATTTGAAGGTCTAGGTATACACACTTTGTTTATTTAACAAAAACACAGAGAGACTAAGTCCAACAAAAACCTCAAGAGTCTTTTCATCCTAAAGCTATCAACCCCATTAAAAAAAAAAAAACAACACAAAAATCACAAACTAACAAAACAACCAGTTCCTTCCCTGCAATCACTGTTCCTCTTGCTCTGCCAAGCACTTAAGAAAACAGATGTGCCATGAAAGCACATACACGACTCTTGGTCATTCCAGAACCTAAGACAAAGTGAATACCAAAGCACAAGACATTTATATATTCCCATACTACAGACAGGAAAGGCCATTCATTTTTCTACTATGATTTCCTGTATAACACAGGCTACTGTAACTGTTAATCAGCCCAGCAGGTAGCATTTGACCAACACACTGCACTTCAATTGAAATGTCCATGCTTCACTGAAATGTCCCGTCACCAGTCCCCTTACACAATTTGTTTTCACGGTGTCATTCATTTCCTGAAAAAAGGATATAAAATCCTAAATAACTACAAAGAATAGCTTGGATCATTGCAGGCACAGTGTAGAGGGCACCATATTCTCTTAGACTATCTATAACCTGACTTAAATATATTGCACAGCATCTTTAAAGGCTATCGAACTTTAATTTAGAAAGAGTTGAAGATCTAAGGGTGGGATTCAGTCATGTTTAATTGATACCTTTATACATTAGTATCTCTTGAAAGAGTTTTAGGAGTCACTACTAAACAGCAGGGCAGTTAAAAGGAGAAGGGAAGCATAAAGAAAGACTTTGTGCTGGCAATTCAGGGATGTATTTCCTCCTTCTCCCCTAAGCTGTAATTTAGAGGGTGCAGTAACCAAGAGGAGCTGTGGCTGCCACCATGTCAGAATGAAGTTGCTCAGGTTCCTGCTTCCACTCTCACAGAGACTACTGAAATGGACAACTTGCTGTAAACTGTTTGCAGCTTGCTAAACACTATCTTTCTGTGAAAACTGGTCCAGCTGACATTCCTCTTTCTGGTATGGATGGGTTAATACAAAGATTTTCACTATATGATTGAGGAACACGTATTCAAGGAGAAGGGTGAAAGGACACAGGAAGCTGGGAACTTGCCTGGGGTGGGTCAAAAGAGTGCAGTATCTAGCTTTGTAATGTCAGCATCACCATGACATCTAAGAGCAAAGTCCAAGGCTTGAACTGACAGCAAAGGATGCCCATTCTTTCCAAAACTGTGCTCAGTTATCTCTGATAAGAAATCTGCTCCCCAGGGTATGGGTAGGGCTCTGGACAGATAACTCAAAGGATTTTCTTCCACATGAGCTCAGTTTCAGCCAGACAACTTGCAAACAAACATTCCTAAGTCTCAGAGAGGTGGGTAGGTGAAAGGGTACACATTACTGACAACAACCGCTAGCACTGAATGAATTGTGAAAAAGACCTCCCCTAAAGGAAAAAGGGAAGGCGACAATAATCAAGATGTCGTAAAAGCTCTGGAGCCATGAATAAACCTCCCTTCCTCTGAGACCATAGAGACCACCCACTGCTAATACCTAAGATATTTCTATGACAACTACAGGTCAGATATTGTATCTGATTCAAACATAGCTTCCTTTTATCACCTTCTCACTTCACTGATACCTTTTCACCTTCCACAGCATTTCTTAATTTCCTACCATTCATAAGCCTATTCCTTTAATTTAAAATTTTTGGGGAATATGATATAGAGAATAAAATAATAGTAGTAACATGCACAGTATGTTGAAGTATATTATATGCTGAGATACATATATATTGAAGTATCTTATATGTTGAAGAGCAAACAATTAAGTAGTAGTGTGAATGCTACATTTATTACTACTTTATCACTTTGACACTTTATCAATTTTCACCAGTTTACAAGAAAAGCATTTTTTTTCTTCATAAGACAATTTTGTCAACTCAGGATATGGTTTGAAAATCCAGATATATCCCTTCTGGTCTCTGCATCAGCTTCAGTACTGAAGACTTCAAAACACAGCAAGCACTTTCCCTGATAACAAATGAGCCAGAGTAGATTTCAGCTTATTCTGCCATAGCTGTATTAGAGCTGTTGTGCTGGCCAGATCACAGTCATTTTTTTATATCATCCACAAAATTGCAATGTAAATTTAATGAACTATTAAAATCCCACAACCCAATGCTGAATATATAGCAAGATATAGTCCATTTTAGTTGATTATACTGGCTCTCTAGCTCAGTGTTTTACATAAAAGGTATGGCATTCATTTCCTATGGGAATGATACATCCAGCCACACAGCAGCATCTGAACTTTGCTCAGGTAGAATCCTCTTTACTCTAGCCAGAATTTGCTCGTTGCTTCAGCCATCTGACTCTTCATGGGAACAAGAGCTCTCAGCTGAAGGCTGCCATCCTGTCTGTGTACCTGAGATGATAACCTTCAAACAGCTTCATCGTCACCTCACTGATTCCACTAATCTTTGTATTGTATTGTTCCAGCTCCTTCACAAAGCATTTCTTGCTGCTTATGTTAATTTTCTTACATTTTTACCCAAGTGCTTCCTCTATTTGTAATCCTTTTTATTTCAAATAAAAGGTTAATTCTTTCTGCTAATGACAATAAGCGTGCAAACACATTGCATTTGTCTGCTTAAAACAAGCAACAAGTATGATGGTAAAATGGAAAAGAGAAAGATAATCTCAAAATCCAGTCACAGATTTGAGTAGCTGGAAGCATTTTAATCTTGGTTGAACTACTGACTTGTGTTTACATCTCTGGTCAAATGACTTGATTTCATTTCAGTGCTTTGGCTTTGCTCTCTCCTGCAGGTAAATGGAACATTTGAGGGTGAATATAACATCATCTGGCATAATTTTTGTGGAATGTAGACTTCATAACCATTGACTTAATTCTTCCTTACTTACAGAAGCCTAATCTACAAAATCCATGTGAACTGCTGGACCCCAAGCAATCTGAGTTTGACTGCTTGCTCTTGTGCTGAATATTGCTGTATGACCTTGATCAAACAGTACTCCCTGTGCCTCAGGTAGAGTAGGGACAGCAATAACTCCCGCTCTGCTACTGCTGGTCAGCTGGAGCACAGCTCTACAATCCGTGCTGCGTGTGAGATCAGGGTCACTGGAATTCCTTATTGACTCAAATTTTCTGGGTGAAGGGCTTGTCCCTACTCCAGACTGTTACCATGCTGTTGTGAATAGGCAAAAGTGCACTAAAACTCTTAGAGCAATCTGTTCACTGAGGCTTTAGAGGAAAACGTGTGCTGGTTTTGACCCTGACACATTTATTCTGTGCATGAGCAATGATTCCAGGACCATCAATCACATGTCTTCTGAAAAATCACAAAATCTTCTCGTCTTTTAAAACAGTATGAAAAGACATTCACAAGCATCAGGCTAACCTTTCTGTTCCCACAGCTGAACCACTCTAATCCACAGTGCGTACTGCAGTACCACCCTCACGGAGATGTAAAACCAACCAACTGTAAACTATCATATCCCTAAGAAAGCAAGCCCTGGATTTGTATTAGCAGCAATGCAAGAGGCCCTCAAAAGATTATGCTAAAATGGTCTAAAAAATCTCTTTAACGATCTCATATCCATGCGCATCTAGTGCCAAAAGCTGCGTTTGGCACATGCTGTGTTTTTAATCTCTTTGTATACTGCCTCCAGGAGTAAAAAAAAGAAAAACAAACTACCTAAAAACTCCCATCAATGAACAACTCAAAGGAGGGAAAAAAGTGATCCTATCTTCTTCAAGAGAACCTGTTTGTTTTCACATTTCACTTGACTCTGGCTGTCAGTCTTTACTGAAGTAGCCTTCCTTCCCCTCCCTCCAAGACGTTTCCATGTTGTCACAAGATCAGCAGGAAAACACAACTACAACCCACCACTTCCCTGCCAGCAGGACCCCCACCCCACCATGCTGATGCCTGTCATCCCACACTCCTCAACTAGAGCCAGCCTGAAGCCTGTGCTAAAGATTAACCCACTCCTGCAGGGTCAGCAGGTGGGAAGGGCACTGCACAGGGAAGAGGCTTTTTGCTGCAAAGACTGTCCCTAAAAGCCTCCATTACTCCCCCAAAGGGAAACAGATCACTATCCAGATCAGGGAGCCTTGCCTGGACTGTGGCTTCTGCTGCAGCATGCTGGCAGAGAGACAGTCTTGTACAGGAAGGTCCCTGGCTACTCAGGCCCTGTTGGATCAGAGACAATGTAAGTTCTGCCTGCTAGCCGACAAACAGGATATATATCCCAGGACACATATCAATGAGAGTCGGTGCACCTTTGCACGCCTCCATGAGCCCTGACACCTTCTCTTTGATTTCCTTTACAGTCCTGTGGTGGGTTAACCTTGGATAGCAGCCAGGTACCCACCCCAGCCACTCTTTCACTCCTCCTCTTCAACAGGACGGGGAGAAAATAAGATGAAAAAGCTCATGGGTCGAGACAAGGACAGGGAGATTGTCAGTTACCAACTACTATCACAGGCAAACCAGACTTGACTTGGGGAAAATTAATTTAATGTTCTGCCAATCAAAAATCTAGTTAGAGAGAGAAAAAAGAAAAAACTAAAACCACCTTTCCACCATCCCTCTTTTTCCAGGCCCACCTTCACTCCTTCGTTCCTGACTCCTCTATCTACTCCCTCCCCCAAGCAGTGCAGGGCAATGGGGGGCTGTGGTCAGTCCATACCAGCTCCTCTCTGCCTCTCCTTCCTTCTCATGTTGTTCCCCTGCAATAGCATGGGGTCCTCTCCATGGGGTCCAGTCCTTCAGCAACAAACTGCTCCAGCGTGGGTCTCCCACAGGCTGTAGCTCCTGGCAGGGGCCTGCTCCTGCGCGGGCTCCTCTCCAAGGGCTGCAGCTTCCTTCAGGGCACATCCACCTGCTTTGGCATGGGGCCCTCCACCAGCTGCAGTCTGGATATCTGCTCCACCATGGTCCTCCATGGGCTGCAGGGTGGATACCCGCTCCGGCATGGCTTCTCCCCAGGCTGCAGCTCCCTCAGGAGATGGATGTCCACCTGCTCCGGCGGCAGCTCTCCAGGGGACTCTCCAGGGGCGGCTGGAGCCCCCTCCTCCCGCTCTCCCCTCGGGGCTCGCAGGGCTGTTTCTCACCCTTTTCCCCTCACCGCCGGGCAGCATTTTGCCCTTTTTCAGCTGCGCTTTCCCTGAGGGGCTCGGCTGTGCCCTGCCGCGGGGCCGCGGGAGCCAGCCGTGACCGGCCTGGTGCGGCCCGGCCTCTCCTCACAGAGACCCCTGCAGCCCCCCGCCAGCAGCGGGGCACACAAACCCGATACAAGTCCCTACTTCAGCCTAACTAATAACCCTCGTAGCTTAACTCATTATTATTTCAGCTTCTCTAGAAGGCTGAGATGAACATTAAGATGCGTCTCGGCCACAAAGCTCCCTTTCCTTTCCCACCACATTTTCATGTGGTTTTGTTTCAGCTCCTGCCCAGACGCTGGTCCGGGACCCTTGGAAAGCCTACAAAGGAGGTAAAACAAACCTGTGGTATTTCAAGGCAATGGGGTAGATCTTCTGTAGACAAGGGTCGCTGTATGAAACACTCCACCAGCAGCCCGCAGGCGCTTATACCCAGATGAACAAAGAAAGCCAACTTCAACACTATGAGAGGAGAGATCTTTTCCTGTGGTTTCCTAAACCAGATGTGTCTTTTCTTTAAAACTAATTTTCTGCCTATTTTTATTTCCATTCTGTCATGTTAAATTTAGGAATCAAATTTTAAGGAAAGAATTGCAGATTTTGAAGGGAAAACATTCCGTACAAAATACAGAAAAGGAAATTAGAAAATCTCCATTTCCATTAAAGCGTGATGCTATTTTTTTTTACTTCATCTGAGTAAGAGTTAATGGCTCAGGCGCTTTCCCTGCGTATCTTAACATTTAGCAATGAAGTCTGTATAAAAGACACCACAAATAATGCAGAGCTGTAGGGCATCCTCACTCTCTTGCAGCAGCATCGCAGAGGAGATAATGGCAAAAGATGCATTTGTGGCTAACTAGGATGAGACGTTAGCTCTGCTATTTAAAAAGTTTAAACTTGGGTTCACACAGGTCTGAAGATCTCCCAATAGCTCCCAACAGAACAGTAATATTTTCAGCTGGTCTGAACATTAATCTTCGTGACGAACAAGGGGATAATAGCCTCTCCTATTATACTCAAGGGACAGATATAAGACCTGAAACTAAAGACAGAAATTTTTTCCTGTGTCTCTCAGGTCCTATTCTGTAAATGGTTCTTCTTTTGAATGATTTCACTGAATACTTGGGCAGTACAGAATTTTTTTTTTTTTTTCCATGGGAGCGCAGATTTGCAGAACGAAGTCTTGAATTTATACATTTGTTTCTAAGAGGCTGGAGATACTCTTATATTGAAGGAAGTAGGTTAGGATCTTGGATGCCAATTTTTCTTTTCAGAGTAGGTTCAGTATTTATAGCAGGTAAGCTAAACATAGCCTGAATAATGTCAGCTTACACCCATTACAGAAGCTATTTTATTTTTCTACACTGTCCTCTAGACCATATAAATTTAGCCATGTACTTAAAAAGAAATGAAGCATGATTTCTTAAACTGGAGGCGGTTGTGATGCTGTAAACATTTTATGCTCACATTTAATTTGCACAAAATATTGAGCTTTAATTGTTCAGTGCTTAGTTGTTCAGTTGTTTAAAAGGGAAGCTTGATGGGTTATTTAGGCAAGTGGAAGAGACCATCCCGAGTCTTCTCCTTAGCAGTGACAAAGTTAAATTAAAAGGTAGCCGATTAAAAAAGAACAGCGTAAGCATCAGAACTAGCAAAGCCTGGTTGCCAGTGTGGCTCTGCTATGAAGACCCTTTAATCCCTACCTCTGTTGAGCTTGTGCCACTGCATTTTTTACAGTGGGAATACTGTAGGCGTCCTTCATGTATTACCAGGCTGCCTCATTTTTGTAATATTTGTGAAGAGTTAAATTACTGTAAGGCCCTTTGCCCCTTCTTGAACACTACTGGTGTCAGCTAAGAGGTCCAGAGGCAAAGGTCAGGGAAAGTTAAAGGACTGCAGAAGACAGTGAGGCCTCAGGACTACAGGCTAAACCACTTCTATGCAGCACCAGCCACACACTTCTACTTTGCAGCAGTCTTAATACCTTGCTCTTCCCTCTGCCCCTAATAGTCCTTTCTAGGTAAGGAAAAGAAAAAAAAGGAGAAAGATCCACCACAGCTTCAAAAGATTTGACCAATATTACAGCTTCACTGTTTCTCTTGACTGTTAAAAGGCCGCACAATGTTACAAAAAGAGGGAAAATGTCACGGGGGAAAAAAAACCCAACAAAACTGGTAAGGAAGCATTCTTACATGCACTACTTAGGTTATATAAGTTTCCTTGAACAGGATAAAAAAAGAAGCCACTGAAAAAGGTTAATTTGTTGACTCACCTACTGCTTGAAGGACCAGATCATTGCAGTTTATGAAGTTATGAAACTGTTCTCTCTAAAGCCAGTGTTTCTACACTCATGGATATAGAAAACTGCTAAAGGTTTTTATAAAACTATCTCACCAATAGCCAAAACCCTGTCATTTATTCTTGACAAGCATCTCCATTTAGTAGGAAGAAATCATATTTGAGATGTGAAAAATGTCCTATTATAATCTGCAGTTAAAATTTTCTGTACCAGCACAATTTTCTTGATATGCTTAATTATAAAGATAAACTTATATGCCATTAACTAAACAGAATTTCATAGAAATAAATTACAGGAGATTTCATAACACCACAGTATTCATGTGTCGAGCAGAAAAAAAATAAACCAAGTTATTTATTAAAATCTCAGGCAACAAACTGAGTCCTTGAACTGCAGAGAAATTCCTTGTGTCAAAAGCTATGGTTGTTCAAGATTTCCTGCTACAATATCCACCTCCAAGACTCTGACAATGCAAGTATGACAGTCTTTTGTGAATAGTGGTATGTCAGCGTAGCCTGACCACTTTCCCAGCATGGAGGCAGTTAGAATCATAGAATCACAGAATCATAGAATCATTTAGGTTGGAAAAGACCTTCAAGATCGAGTCCAACCATCAACCACGCCCACTAAACCATGTCCTGAAGTACCCCGTCTACTCGCTTTCTGAATACCTCCAGGGATGGTGACTCAACCGCTTCCCTGGGCAGCCTATTCCAATGTCTGACAACCCTCTCAGTAAAAAAATTTTTCCTAATATCTAACCTAAATCTCCCTAGCCTCAACTTGAGGCCATTTCCTCTCGTCCTATCTCCAGCCACCTGACAGAAGAGACCAGGCCAAGGAAAACGACCGGCCTGGCTGAACGGGGAGCTTCTGCTAGGAGTCAAGAATAAAAGGAGAGTTTATCATCTCTGGAGGAAAGGGCGGGCAACTTGGGATGAGTACAGGGATCTTGTTAGATCATACAGAGAGAAAATTAGAGAGGCAAAAGCTCAGCTAGAACTAAATCTGGCCGCTGTCATTAAGAGACAACAAAAAATGTTTTTACAAATACGGTAACAGTAAAAGAATCCCAAGGAGAATATCTATCCTTTAATGGATACAGAAGGGAACGTAGCAACAAGAGATGAGGAAAAGGCTGAGGTACTTAATGCCTTCTTTGCCTCAGTCTTTAATAGGGAGACCAGTTATCCTCAGGGTACTCCACCCCTTGAGCTGGAAGGTAAGGATGAAGAGCAGAACATACCCCCCTTAATCCAGGAGGAAATAGTTAGTGACCTACTACGCCATCTGGACACTCACAAATCTATGGGACCTGATGGGATCCATCCAAGAGTACTGAGGGAACTGGCAGAGGTCCTTGCCAAGCCACTCTCCATCATCTATCAGCGATCCTGGTCAACAGGGGAGGTCCCAGAGGACTGGAGGCTTGCCAATGTGACTCCCATTTATAAGAAGGGTCGGAGGGAGGATCCGGGGAACTACAGGCCTGTCAGCCTGACCTCGGTACCAGGGAAGATTATGGAACAGTTTGTCTTGAGAGCACTCACATGGCAAGTCCAGGATAAGAAGGGGATCAGGCCCAGTCAGCATGGGTTTACGAAAGGCAGGTCCTGCTTGACCAACCTGATCTCCTTCTATGACCAGGTGACCCGCCTAGTGGATGAGGGAAAGGCTGTCGATGTTATCTACCTTGACTTCAGCAAGGCCTTTGACGCTGTCTCTCATGGCATACCCCTTGAGAAACTGGCGTCTCGTGGCCTGCACTCTTCACTGGGTGAAAAACTGGCTGGATGGCCGAGCCCAGAGGGTTGTGGTGAATGGGGTGAAATCCAGCTGGCGGCAGGTCACTAGTGGTGTTCCCCAGGGCTCGGTGTTGGGCCCTGTTCTGTTTAATATCTTTATTGATGATTTGGATGAGGGGATTGAGTGCACCCTCAGCAAGTTTGCAGACGACACCAAGTTGGGAGGCAGGGTCGATCTGCTTGAGGGTAGGGAGGCTCTACAAAGAGATCTGGACAGGCTGGATCGATGGGCTGAGGCCAATCGTATGAAGTTCAACAAGGCCAAAGCTGTGCTCCTGTAAAGCAGAAGGGGCTGGAGGGGGGAGGAGAATCACCTATCCTATCAAAAATAGTTACAAACAGGACAAAATTGGTGGTTACAAAGGGAACAGTAAATCGCCTGTAGTAACCTCACATTTTCTGTTTCAAATATATTTAGCCTTTGACTAAGTTGAGAGAACAGTAGCTGGCTTCCTTATTAGCTTCCACAGTCTTGTTAAGGAGCATATCCTTGATCTCTCCCATCCCTTGAACTGCCTAAACAAATGGTATTTTTTCCCCTTGTTCTTCCCCTCCCCAAAGCTTGATATGCAGTTACTCTTTTTTAAACAAACAAACAAAAATCAATGCATTCTCCAGAAATCCCACTCTGCTTCTGCCTTTTTTCTTTACATTACCTTCATAGACCAAATACAAGCCCCAGTAGAGTATAAAAGGATTACATAAGAGAATTTCTCAGTATGGGATGCACTGTGTTCTTGCAGGCACCCATTTTGCGTGAAATTATTCTAACACAAAGATATTCAGTGTGTCTTGATGCCCACACCTATAGGGAAACAGGTAGACAGCCTGCTTCCTTCACATGAAATTAGGGTGTTTCTCTTTGGGAACTGGCAAGTTCTGATATCCTGTATTACAAGAAATGTACTTTGCCATACCTTTACAATGGGAAGCCTTAAAATAATTCAGCAGTAGGAAAGATGGGTTACATACTGCATTCCTGGAAGGTGGATTTGGACCTTAAGAGTCACAATAGTCGGCACTCAAGGATATGTCTGTACACCCTATAGAAGGGATTTACTCCTGTTGAAAGGTATTACGAAATTCTACATTTTAGAAGTGGGAATTAACAGGAAACACTTTAGATCCATTTGTTTCGTTCTGACAGGAAAGGTTTATGAAGAGGATTACTATTAATAACTCATGAAAAACTTTTGATACAGTACTTGACAGTATAGAAACCTTTTCATTACACGTATTTAACTTCCCCTAAAATACATCTCATTTGCATTTTCTATTCTCCTCCTGTGAGGCATTAAGAAGAGAAGCTCAACAGTGCCACCAAAACCGAACAGGTTCATTCTTAGCCCTGCCTCCTATATGGAATTTGGAGATAGAGCCACAAACTTCAGGGTCCTTGTAAAAGCTTCACACTCCAGCTCCATGCCAGCTTTGGTGTCTTCCAGACTGCCTCTCCCCTGTTCATGGTATTTAGTTACTTCCCTGTTCCTAAATCCTAGTAATGGCCTGTTCTTATTCCTAGGCTTTCCTTTAAAAGTTATTCCCGCTACTGTTCTGGGTCCCCAAAAGTTTTCAGAAATGAAAACAAGTAGTGATCTGGCATGAAATTACCAACTACTAATGTGAACAGCAGAATTATGATTCAGTCAGGAACTGAAGCTGACATATTTACTGTTACAAAAATGTCATGTCATCACGAATAAGTTCAACTGATAGACAAACCCAATGCTAACCCAAACAGAACCTGGTACTTGCAATAACTATACCTTTTCTACATGGGACCGCTCTTTATGTGAAAAATTATTCTCTTTTAAAGTATTTTCTGATTTTCATTTTAGAGTATTTTCCGTTTTCCTTCAGGGTCTATTTTCTTCATGTAAAGACAAAACAGAGAGTGCTTAATAAGCTGTTTGAACACTGCATAGCTGGAAGTGGTACATGAACATCATCACTTCATGGTTTTCTCTTCAGCACTATAAACACAGGACTTCACTAACATTAAGTTTAGTTTTGCCTCCTTCAACAGAAAAGAAAGTGGACTGATTTGACACTTTCTTTAAAAGGGCAAAGAGAAGAATGCTTGCATTCACTTAAAAGAAGTAATATCCTAGACTACTGACAGATTGAACCCTTAAAGTGTAATTTTAAGATGGAAATGTTAGTATAGTATCCCTTTACTGCAACGGGTTTTTAGGAAGAGTTGGTTTGGATTTTTTCATTTTTTCATATTGACACTGATGCTTTTATCAATTTAAACACACTAACATTAAACCACTAAAAGGCATGTAGGTTTCAATAAAATTCATTTTTTATATCTTAAGCCCATATAACCAAAAGAGCTGCTTTAACTTTTTTTAAGCAGTAAAGATAATAAGTTGAATGAAAAGTCCCAGAGCTTAGTTTTAAGACTAAATGGTATTTTAGATGAAACAGTTAAAGAAAGCAGAGTTTGTAACTCTGAGATGAAGATAATGGCTGAAATTTATCTTTACATTATGAGGATTTTTCTTGGAGCTGCATAATTGATAAACACACTTCCACTTCTCACTGGTGTGAGCTGCTATGAGCTGCCTGTGACAGGGACAGTACTACGGAAATAGCACTTGATGAAGATTGGGAATTGGAGGATCATCCCCATCTGTACCACTAGTATGCTGAGAGACTGGACAAGTTGCTTCTGTACTTCTGCTTTCTGACTTGCAAATCGAAGATAATCGTGTTCACTTTTAATGAAAGATCTGTTGATCTCTAAATAAGAGATATTGTAAGTATGCCTATCGTTTTGCCAGTTCAATTGGTTTCCTGAAATAGCTTGTGTTACATGACAGAAAATTAAGAACAGAAAGTAGTACCAGACAGAAATTACTGTAAATAAGTTTCCTTGAAGTTCTTGTAATGTAGAAAGGAAAGTACTCACATAACCACAGAATGGATAAAATTGTGATTAAAGCAGTAAAGCAAAATGTGCACACCTAAGTGTTCAATAGACCATAAACAACGTAAAAGAAACACATGGCAGAAATAAAGACAGAGTTATTAAGACATTAAAAAAGCATCACATAGGGCCAGGAAGGTATACTGCCAGGAAATTTGTGCTTTTATATACATACATGCACGTGCATGTTTGTGCATGCATACTCACAGTCGTGCAGAAAGAGAAAGAGAAATATCTAACAACCTTTAGGTTGGAAAGAAACTTCAGGAGTCACGATTCTGTGGGTGGTACTTCACTGCTTCACCCATCCAATACAATGCAATTCACAAATGAATTAGGGCTGTGGAGAGGGAAAATCAAGACTGATTCTAGCTTGCACATATAAAGGGTACTGCTTGTTCTAACATTCACTGCAGTATGTAATTATAAATACATACAATTAGGTGTCTTAGATATCACAAAATGACCCCAATGCTGCTTTCTGCATGATTTGGCTATGCAATCAAAATATACAATGTAAACTGGAAATGAATGACCCTGAGGATTCAGAAACTATTCTAAGAGTTTTTATTTGAGACATAAGGAAAAAGCAGTTATGAATTTCACTAATTATTCTAGAAGACAGACTTACTGCTGTTTATATTGAACAAGAAGTTAAAGAACTACCAGGGTGTTTCTTCTCCCAGATTTGTGTCTCAGTTGACCGTCAACTCCAATTGCATCTTTCCTTGTGGTAAAGGCATTTCTAAGGCCTCTTCTCAAACTGAATTCTCCAACAACCAGTAAAATTCTAACTTTGCAGCATTCTCTCTAGCAGGGAAACTGAGTGTCTATCTCACCCTCACTCCCACTCAGGTGATCTCTGAGAAAGCTAGCTGTTTGACATGATTATCTTTCAGTACTTTATTCCTCTACTTAAAAGTTATTTGCTCAAAAGCTATTTGGGTGAGCAGGAAGGAAGAGAAGGAGGAGGATGGATGTGCAGAGACATGGAAAGTAAGTTACACAAACTTAATTCCTTTGGAACAAAATATTGCCCCCATATGTTCACGTGAGCTCAAAAACCTCCTTGACATAGAACTTCCATAGAGGTGACTGATAGATCAGAGTCGAAATTTTAAACGTTCAGTATAGCAGATAAATGATAACTTATTCTCTAACCAACAGAGGAACATCTGTTTCAAATATCTCAGCTTCTCACAGTTGAATTTCATCCAGACAAACTATGTCACAGGATTGTGGATCCATGGTATACATTGAATGTAATTAATTTCTTAGCTTAACATATTGCTACCCAGAAAGAGCAGCAAACACAGCATGACTGTGTTATCAATTTTTTTTTTAAATACTAAAGAGATACTTTGCTTGTTTAGTAACTTCAACTATAAATCACAGGGAAACAGATTTGTAGTTTCTCTTTGTCATATTCCTCTTTGACAAGTGCTCTGGATAAGCCAAAGAGAGTGGGTAAAAATCAAAGCTGGAGACATACATATTTTTCCCGGAACCAGGAAGACACATTCCACGTAGTTAATACTCTCAGTTAAAAGGAAAGCTTTTATAATCTTTTTTCCAGAAGGAAAAAACCCCACATTGTGACATGCAAATTTGTACTTCAGGCCAAAAATGCAAATGCAGATGAAGAACCCCTTCTCTATCCATTTCTAGTTTTCAGACCCTGGACCTTCCTTTCTTCTCAGCTGCATGTACTTCCCAGGTGACCATAGAATTCAATGGCAGCTTTCTTCTCTGAAGAGATCTGCATTCTCCTCTGTCGTGGTTTAATCCCAGCCAGCAACTAAAGACCACGCAGCCGCTCACTCACTCCCCCCACCCAGTGGGATGGGGGAGAAAATCAGGAAAAGAAGCAAAACCCATGGGTTGAGATAAGAATGGTTTAATAGAACAGAAAAGAAGAAACTAATAATGATAATGATAACACTAATAAAATGACAACAGTAATAATGAAAGGATTGGAATGTACAAATGATGCGCAGTGCAATTGCTCACCACCCGCCGACCGACACCCAGCTAGTCCCCGAGCGGCGATTCCCCGCCCCCACTTCCCCCAGTTCCTATACTAAATGGGACATCACATGGTATGGAATACCCTGTTGGCCAGTTTGGGTCAGCTGCCCTGGCTGTGTCCTGTGCCAACTTCTTGTGCCCCTCCAGCTTTCTCGCTGACTGGGCATGAGAAGCTGAAAAATCCTTGACTTTAGTCTAAACACTACTTAGCAACAACTGAAAACATCAGTGTTATCAACATTCTTCGCATACTGAACTCAAAACATAGCACTGTACCAGCTACTAGGAAGACAGTTAACTCTATCCCAGCTGAAACCAGGACAGTATCCACCCCTTATTCTATACCATTGACGTCATGCTCAGTTCCCATACCTTTAGTTACACCCTGGTCAATCATCATCACCTTTCCATCCGTTTAAGACATATGAACAATGATATATATATATATGTATATATATGTATACACACACAGAGATATCATTCCTTTAGTTTATGGGTTATGTTCATTAAATGT
The DNA here is from genome assembly GCF_026419915.1 of Harpia harpyja. Classification (NCBI taxonomy): domain Eukaryota; kingdom Metazoa; phylum Chordata; class Aves; order Accipitriformes; family Accipitridae; genus Harpia; species Harpia harpyja. The sequence continues at coordinate 57,140,813 of NC_068940.1, read as the reverse complement.
TCGTTGAGTTCATTTAGTTCCCGACTCTGGGCTCCATCTGTCATACCAGTCTTTCTGGGCAGGAGGGATGGTGCAAAGTCCTCTCAGTCAGTAGAGCAGAATTGGGCTTCAGTGTGGTGTGACGAGCAGGTGACATTTGGTGCAGCAGGAGGATGGTGTGCACCGTTGGATTGTTGCATGCTGGAGTCAGTTCTGGTTCCATCACTACTGCGCTTTGCTCAGTTTTTCTTGCTTGATCTAAGTAATTCTTATGATAGTACTATGGATATAGCATATAACAATTATAGTAATGATAACATACAGTAGCAGGGTTATATAGCAACTAATATCATACAGTTTAATTCTGGCTATTCTCACCTAAAATCAAATCCCCTTGAGGCACACATCGGACTTCCCCATCTTTTCGCATCACCCACCAAGTGCACCCAGGCCCTTGAGCAAAAGCAATCCCATGAATGGGTTTACCTTTGCCTGAGGCAGGACTAACCCAGACTGTCTTCCCTAGCATATTTTTTATGTGCACTACAGGGACTTTATCCCCTTCTACAGTACGTAAAAATTCTGACTGGGCAGGGCCACCCCGATTGGCAGATCCTCTGGTGTTGACTAACCGGGTGGCTTTTGCTAAACGTGTATCCCAATGTTTGAAAGTTCCACCCCCCATTGTTCTCAATGTAGTCTTTAACAGTCCATTGTATCGCTCAATTTTCCCAGAGGCTGGTGCATGATAGGGGATATGATACACCCACTCAATGCCATGCTCTTTGGCCCAGGTGTCTATGAGGTTGTTTTGGAAATGAGTCCCGTTGTCTGACTCAATTCTTTCTGGGGTGCCATGTCGCCACAAGACCTGCTTTTCGAGGCCCAGGATAGTGTTCTGGGCAGTGGCATGGGGTACAGAATATGTTTCCAGCCATCCGGTGGTTGCTTCCACCATTGTGAGCACACAGCGCTTGCCTTGGTGAGTTTGTGGGAGTGTGATATAGTCAATCTGCCAGGCTTCCCCATATTTATATTTCAGCCATCGCCCTCCATACCACAGGGGCTTTAACCGCTTGGCTTGCTTAATTGCAGCACATGTTTCACATTCATGGATAACCTGTGCAATAGTGTCCATGGTCAAGTCCACCCCTCGGTCACGAGCCCATCTATATGTTGCATCTCTTCCCTGATGGCCTGAACCATCATGGGCCCACCGAGCCATAAATAGCTCACTCTTATGTTGCCAGCCCAGGTCCACCTGAGCCACTTCAATCTTGGCAGCCTGATCCACCTGCTGGTTGTTTTGATGTTCTTCAGTGGCCCGACTCTTGGGTACGTAAGCATCTACATGACGTATTTTTACAACCAGATTCTCTAGCCGGGACGCAATATCTTGCCACAGTGCAGCAGCCCAAATGGGTTTACCTCTGCGCTGCCAGTTGCTCTGCTTCCATTGCTGTAGCCACCCCCACAGGGCATTTGCCACCATCCATGAGTCAGTATAGAGATAGAGCACTGGCCACTTTTCTCTTTCAGCAATATCTAATGCTAACTGGATGGCTTCCACCTCTGCAAACTGACTCGATTCACCTTCTCCTTCAGCAGTTTCTGCAACTTGTCGTGTAGGACTCCATACAGCAGCCTTCCACCTCCGATGCTTTCCCACAACGCGACAGGATCCGTCAGTGAACAGGGCATATTGCCTCTCATTTTCTGGCAGTTTATTATACAGCGGGGCCTCTTCAGCATGTGCCACCTCCTCTTCTGGCGACATTCCAAAATCTTTGCCTTCTGGCCAGTCTGTGATCACTTCCAAAATTCCTGCGCGACTGGGGTTTCCTATGCGAGCCCGTTGTGTGATCAGTGCAATCCACTTACTCCACGTGGCATCAGTCGCGTGATGTGTAGAGGAGACCCTCCCTTTGAACGTCCAGCCCAGCACTGGCAGTCAGGGTGCTAAGAGGAGCTGTGTTTCAGTACCAACCACTTCTGAGGCAGCTCGAACTCCTTCATATGCTGCCAATATCTCTTTTTCAGTTGGAGTATAGCGAGCCTCGGATCCTCGATATCCTCGACTCCAAAACCCCAGGGGTCGGCCTCGGGTCTCCCCGGGTGCTTTCTGCCAGAGGCTCCAGGTAGGGCCATTCTCCCCAGCTGCAGTATAGAGCACATTTTTAACATCTTGTCCTGCCCGGACTGGTCCAAGGGCTACTGCATGAACAATCTCCCATTTAATTTGTTCAAAGGCTTGTTGTTGCTCAGGGCCCCATTTAAAATCATTCTTCTTCCGGGTCACTTGATAGAGAGGGCTTACAATCAGACTGTAATTTGGAATATGCATTCTCCAAAACCCCACAACACCTAAGAAGGTCTGTGTTTCCTTTTTATTAGTCGGTGGAGAAATAGCTGCTATTTTGTTGATCACATCCATTGGGATCTGACGACGTCCATCTTGCCATTTTATTCCTAAAAACTGGATCTCCTGAGCAGGTCCCTTGACCTTACTTTCTTTTATGGCAAAACCGGCTTTCAGAAGGATTTGGATTATTTTCTTCCCTTTCTCAAAGACTTCTTCTGCAGTGTTGCCCCATACGATGATGTCGTCAATGTATTGCAGGTGTTCCGGAGCTTCACCTTTTTCCAGTGCAGTCTGGATTAGTCCATGGCAAATGGTGGGGCTGCGTTTCCACCCCTGGGGCAATCGATTCCAAGTGTACTGGACACCCGTCCAAGTAAAGGCAAATTGTGGACGACAATCTGCTGCCAGAGGGATTGAGAAAAATGCATTAGCAATATGTCAGTTGTGGCATACCACTTGGCTGCCTTTGACTCTAGTTCATATTGAAGTTCTAGCATATCTGGAACAGCAGCACTCAGCGGTGGCGTAACTTCATTCAGGCCGCGATAGTCAACTGCTAGTCTCCACTCCCCATTAGACTTTCGCACTGGCCATATGGGACTATTAAAGGGTGAGGGAGTTTTGCTGATCACTCCTTGGCTCTCCAGTTGGCGAATCAACTTGTGGATGGGAATCAGAGAGTCTCGGTTGGTGCAATATTGCCGCCGGTGCACCGTTGTGGTAGCAATTGGCACTTGTTGTTCTTCAACCCTCAGTAACCCCACAATCGAAGGGTCTTGAGAGAGACCAGGCAGGGTAGACAGCTGTTCAGTGCCCTCCGTCTCCAAGGCAGCTATACCAAAAGCCCATCAATACCCCTTCGGGTCCTTAAAATACCCTCTCCTGAGATAGTCTATGCCAAGGATACACGGAGCCTCTGGACCAGTCACAATGGGGCGTTTCTGCCATTCATTCCCAGTTAGGCTTACTTCAGCTTCCAATACAGTTAACTCTTGGGATCCCCCTGTCACACCAGAAATACAAATGGGTTCTGCCCCTTTATAACTTGATGGCATTAGAGTGCACTGTGACCCGGTGTCTACTAGAGCCTTATACTCCTGTGGGTCTAACATGCCAGGCCATCGAATCCACACAGTCCAATAGACCCGGTTATCCCTTTCCTCCACCTGGCTGGAGGCAGGGCCCCTCTAATTCTGGTCAGAGTATCCAGTATTCACTTCTCGTAAAATTGGCTCAGAAGTCCCTTCAAGAGGATCAGAAATAAGATCAGTCCTTCTACTCTGTTTGGAAACTGGAGCGGCATTTTAGATATATGGCTTGAACAGTCTGTTTCCTTACCACTTGACATTTTTTATGCCAGAATGTTACCCATAAAGATGATGAAATTAAATGCAAATTTAGGTATTTAAAGAGGCTAGAGTTTCAGCGGAGGCAAGTGGTTGCATCCATGGACTGAGGCCAGTATATGTTGCAAATGATCAGAATCTCTGTGTTACTGGGGGACCAAGCATCAAGCTAAGCACTGCATTATCAGGACATACAGAAGACTCACCAAGCCTCCTACTATCAAATTATACCTAACGCTTCTGAACAAGGGGCAAATTGGAACCCAAACTAGTAATTTATACAGTTGTGATACAGTTTTGGGTTCCATTTGCTTAAGTTTCATGTATTATTTGCCTAAGTTGAATCAACAACTTCTTGAAACTCCTTATGTCAGAAAATGCAGAAGACCAAAAATAGCAATGCATGCTTTAGGTAGCGTGCATGAATCCGCTGATAGCATCTTACTATGTTTTATGTAACAGACACTGCAAGAAAGAAGCTGCTAGGATTTAATGAACATGGTACTTAGTTTTAGAAAACATATCTGTGTTACTTCTTGCACCTCTGAAAAACTCAGACTGTATTTAAAGCCCATCTTACATGTAACAGCATGAAAATATAACCGAACTGAAATCTTAGGTTTAGTGCATTGGCATGAAGTCTACACAATTACTGCAATTACAGTCTGTCTTGTACTTCACAAATATCATCAAGGATTACAATGCAGTATCCTTTAGTCAACTTAACAGGGTTTTACCTAGGAGAGTGATCAAAGAATTCAAAGTTTTACAAATAGGCTACTTATTGTTGAAACACATCTGTAGCTGTCATGTTCCCATTGCTCTTATTTTAACCACACATTGATTATTCATTATAAAACCTCTTGTGATAGCTTAAAAAAATCCCTCTATAGCAATAGCTGGGATTTGATAACGAACCGAATCCAGGAAACACTTGAGTTCTTCATTCTACGGGTAATTCTGTTAAGAGGGAAGCACCTTACTTGCCAAAGTCAAAACAAATCCTAGGCATAGGTGGCTCATCTGTTCTGATGGCACTTATTACATTCGTGTCCTAGATGGCAAGACAGCCCTCTGTGCTCTTGTGATGATAAATTATAGGGGGAAAAATATAAGCTATCATATAAGAGTTTCCTGGCTTACAGCCAGACAGATAAGAGAAGTGAACAGAGAAACCCTCCCATCTCTGTCTATACTGATGGGGAAAAAAACCTGATGAACAACAGTATGTATTGAGGGCAGCAAGAGGAGACACAACTGCAGATGGGCGTTGTGCAAGAGCACTCTGAAACGTCCCATGGACATCTATTTCCTTTAGAAGATCAAGACATTTCCAAATAGCTTAAGCAAAACCTTGTTAATAATTTATCAGCCTGGAGTGAGGAGAGAAGAAAGAGGGAGTGGTATTGGCCTTTCCATCTCTTTCTGCTTTGCTGGAGTACAGTGATCTCAGGAAGTCAGGCAACTTTCCTACCCTGCTACAATGAAAATGGGAAAAGAGGAGGTTTACACATCTCCTTACATCTTGTGCTGTTGTTTTCATTTTCTTACATGACTCTTGCCCTCACTGTTGGTAAGAGGATGCAGCAGCTGTTTCCTCTCAATTCCTCTCACCCATACATATAGAGCCGAAGAGAGAGCTCAGCCCTTACGAATGACTGCTCCATGGGGAGGAAAGGGCAGCAATCCCAAGAGCACATCTGCCATCGACTCATCATGTTGGAAATTCCCAAGGAATTTTAATGTTGCATCTCAGAGAGATGAAACAAGTGGGCCTCCAAAACCGAACTGTGGAAGGGGAGGGGGAATGTTGCCTCCTTTGCCTTTCCAATGAAATGAGCAGCTGACAACTCCATATGGCTCCTTTTAAGTTTAGTGCACTGCTTGCTCTGCAAAGGTTCCCTTTGATTCCAGGGGAACCTTTTGCAGAAGGAGGTATTGCTTACCATACGTAATATTGGCAGGATAAGATTCCCCCTCCTATCTCACCTTTGGGAGTGGAGAGGAAGGAGATGAACATCAAGGCTGAGCGTGCCAAGACTTGAAAATATATTTACATGCCGAAGTGGGACTCTTGCTTTGAACATCAGCCACAACAGCTCTTCTGCACTTTGGGTAGTTCATTAACAGAGATCAATACAAGCTGCCTTTTAAGAAAGCCAATGCTTGTTCATTGACACACTGCGTAATTCCTTTTAGCAAAAGCATCAATGCTTACAAGGTGTGCAGTAAATTATGGCAAAACCGCAGAATGGCAAGGCTACAGAAAATATTGTTTCATTTCAGTGCAAACTTAAAACATAAACTAAATACATTGAGAGGAAGAGTAATTACTAAGAACCAGAGACAAAAGATGTGTTGCCTTTACCTGGAGGCTGTTCTTCTCTATCTTCTTCTGGAGTATCTGCAGGCACTTGGTGAAATCTGTGAGGTCCTGATCCATGGTCTCAATTAACTCACATCCCTGGTGAAGAAGCAGCAAAACAGAGAGAAAAAAAAAATTATGTCAGTCATCTTTCAATTTTGAGAACTAATGCTGTCTTTGGTGAAATTAACTGCAGTCAAGAACTCCTAAAGACTCTGCATGGAGATGCAGAATTAAGTAAAATACTATTATTCTTGCAGAGCCCAAAGACTGTAGGTCCCAGTGGAACAAATTGTTATGAAACAGCAGTTTGATAGGCACAGGAGTAGATATTCAAAACCCATCGAGTACATTTGTGAGTTTAGATAAGCATGTTCTACTATGCTCTGCTGGATTGACAAGTTCTGGTATAGTTAACCCTGGGTCATCAGTAACTTTCACGATCAGGTTCCAGGAAAATGACTGTCCTCTCTGGTGCTACAGTTACTACGTTTCTGTTACATATATTCAAATGTGTATAAATGTAAGCATACAAAAGCGTTCAAGCTTCCCGGCACCAGCGCACAGTACTAGTTAATTTGCAGTGATACAACAATTTCCTTGCAGTGGGGTAATATGGATGAGAGCGTGTTAAAGTGGAGAAGAGCATGGGTTCAGATTTCTTAATTGAGAGCTAAAGCAATTCCTAAGCCTCTGATAAAAAGCTGAGTGAGGAAAAGTGGAGTATATCTACCACATAAAGTCACTATTCAAAGAGGTTTCAAGGATACAAAATACCCAATACAGCAGCATAAATTAAAATAAGAACAATACACAATGGATTTAGAGGTTCCCTCTCCTACCACTTCAAGGTCCCCTTAAAAGCCTCCTAGCTTTGTCTTTATCTGACAGATTTTATGTTTCTGCTATACACAATAAGAACTGATAAGAGAAAAGTATAGAGACTACAGAATCTTTGTACGTGTGCCTGTGTGTATAAAGTACATTATTTTGTTACATCAGAAAAAAACCCCAAACATTAAAGTTGCTTCTACCTTAGTGGTAAAAACAAAGGCACAGAAGACAAAATTTCCCAGATCAGTGTGCATGGATGGAGTTTAGTGGATTGCAGCCAACAAAATAATGAGCATCCAATAGGAAGACATACATTATCACCGAAATGCTTCCCCGCACAGCCAGAATGCATATAAAACCAAACAAAACCATCATGCAGTAGGGGATTTGGATGAAGTGGAAGAGATAAGGGAGGAGATAACAGCATGCTTTTTATTATACGTCTTCTCTTCCCTCCTCAAAAACTTCTGAAAGGAAACCTGGTCAGAAGCGGTAGCCTGATACTTATTATTGCTCTAAATACCTTTTCAAGTAGTAATAACAGGCCCAGTGAGGTGAAGCAATGCTGCTGCCACCACGAAGAGGCTAGGGAAAATGCAGCTGGAGCCTGGACTCAGTGCTAAGCGTCATACAATTTGAAGAGCTGCCATGTCTCCACTCTTCACCAGGAAAGGCTGAAACATAAAACTGGCAGGGGGGAGAAGGGACGCAAGCCATCTGGAGTCTGTAATGAACATGTGAGTTGTGCAACGCCAGCCAGAGACACCAAGGGAGCCCAAGAAAGGTACAGGGATGTTCAGGCCTACCGAGAAAGCTCACAGTTGGATCTGAAAATTACTGAAGGTAATTTGTTAATCAAAACTACTCTAAATGAAAAGATGTGTCATTCACTAAGAACAGGGTGCTCTCAGACAGTCTCGTTATCAGCATTGATAGTGGCAAGAGAGACCAAGCTGTGAGAAACTGTGAACAGACAGAACCTCCCCAGTCTTTCACAATCAGCCTTTGAACAGCACGAGAACGTGACAGATGAAGACTAAATCAATGGCAGGGACAGGTACTGCTGAGCATGGGGGAAGAGACAGAACCCGAGTTACCAGTTCTTAAATTAGCAATAGAGAAGGATGGTCTTTTATCTTTTGCCAGGGCCATTCCTTGGCTTCACAGCGCTGGCAGAAGTAAGTGGTTTATAGGTACCAATTTATAAATAAAAGATTTAACCCCCGCTCTCCTCCAGCACTTTGAAATACTCCTTCCTGCAGTCACTAACAAGCCTGATCTCCTCCTTGGACAGTCAGGTTTTGGCAGCTGCAGGTAGGCTGCAACTCTGCTTTCCACCCAGGGAATACCAAATTGTCTGTGTTTTTTTCTTTTTTTAAGTGATGATCTACAACAGCTCAAATTATTTTATTATTTTGTGCTTTCTACTATTAAAAACATTTCACTTAAGGTTAGTTCTTGCCTAGCTTCTCAGGATGTTCTTTGATAAGAAAAATATTTCAGAGCAACTACAAGGTACCACCAAGGCAAGATAACGTCAGCATGGTGGCTGGAGAGCACCGTAGGTCATCTACCACAGCTCCAGAAGAAAGCCGTGATGCACCACACATAGACATCCTACGTTCAGACCTGCTACTGTCTTTTGCCCATATTCAGAATAAAAGGCCTCAAATACATGTCACAGAGATGCAATCTAAATGTGTAAACAGGATGTCAAACGCACAATTCATTAAAGGCAGGTCACTACCCGTGATATTGAAACCAAGAGGGTACTGTGGCAGCAGTAACTAAAAACGAAACTTGGCTTAACAGTGGTATCCTGAAACTGTTTACTCACTGTCTGCACCTTTGACACTTCATACAAGTACTGCTGTAGATCATACTGAAAAATTTTGACAGAGTGCCACCATTAAAGCCACCACTTCCTTCAAATTAAACTGTGATTTCTCATTCTCTTTCCACATCAAGCAGATAACCAGTTCTGGAATTGGCAGAGATTCAGAACTGCTCCTTTTGACACAATGGCAAAGAGACTGGCATGGTTAGACTGCACTGGGGAAGTGGACAGGCAGCAGCACTCGCATCTTCCTGCATCCTCTTTACAGCCTTGCTGGAATTAATATCTGTGCAGTTCATGTTCACTGATGGTAAGAGAGTTTTAGATAAATCTGTTGCTCCTGACATATCAAATCCAATATTTTATACCACAGAATTGGACGACAATTCAAATGCTGTTCTTGTTAACCTTCACCATATTATTCCTGACTGACAAAAACCTTGAAGACAGAGCTTTCCGATGCAGCCAGGGTTTAATGACAGTATAACAATTGCAAGATAGGCAATAACACTTTTATTTTTATAGATACCTGCTCAATTTAATAACACTAACCTTTGGTAAGAAAGTTAAAAAGCCAAACAAATTTAACATTAGGAAAGGTTAGAAAAATCAATACCACACAGCAGGAAAGAAAACAATAGATTGCATCTGATGACGATGTAACTTTGCTGAATGATAGGATGAGGCACACAGAATTAGGCTTTGGCTGTTCTGTCTTATTATAGCAGTTATGGGAGGCACATTGCTAAAGAAGGAGGAGTGTGCCAGACAAATGTAATAGGATTATTGAACCCTATATTTCAGACAGACACTGAAATCAGACAGGCACTGAAATGTCAATCTGAACATCTCAGCATTTCTCCCATTTTTAGAAATACTATGCATCACAGCATGTGTGTTTGAAGATAGCAGAGTGTAGGTGTCCATTCCCCCATGTCCTTATTAATCTCTTATTAAAGGAAAGTCATGTTTGTTCTTTCTCTAATCTTTCTAGGCATAAGAATATAATTAGGACAGAATGCATAAAATATCCTAATTTGTACTCTATCTCCAAGACCCTCCTATGGCAAGCCATTTGAGTCTATCTTTTGAAACCTGTGTCTGGCTGTGCTCACCGAGTGCACCAGTGACGTCCAGTTCAGTCTTTTAACAATTCCTGTTGTACTGAGGCTCAATTTTGAGGTATCAGTCTCAACACAGATGCACTTATGTATAGTGTTAATGGCAGACGCAGGACAACCATATATCCTCAAGTTAAAAGAGAAGAAGGAAGACACCTTACAGAGCCTCTCAAAACCACAGGACAGACAAATAAAGTTTAGGGAACCTATATAAATTAAATGGTATTTCTAAACATTCTCCTTCCCCTAGACCTCAGCTGCCCTCTCACCTGCCCAAACAGTAATGCACCCAATCAATCCCAATACCTCACAGACCAACTGAGTAAGAGCTATAGGTACACAGAACTATTTCAGTTGGAAAGGACTTTTCAAAGTCATCTGGTCCAACCTCTTGCTCCAAGTAGGTTAGATTTGCTCAGGTTGCTCAAGGCCCTTTCCAGTCTAGGTTGAGTATCTCCCAGGATGAAGACTCCACAACTTCTCTGGGCAACCTCTTCCAGTGCTTGACCACTCGTGTGTGAAATTTTCTTTCCCAGTGTCAAACTGGGATCTCCTGTATTGCAAATTGTGGTTGTTGCTTCTTCTCCTACCCCTGCTTACCTTAAAGAAGAGTCTGGTTCTGTCTGTTCTCTGCCCTCCCATTAGGAAGTTGAAGATGGCAATATGATCTCCCATTCACCTTTTCTTCTGGAGGCTGAACAAACCAGTTTCCCTCAGCCTTTTCTCATGCATCATGTGCTCTAGACTTCCCTAACATACATTTTCCTTACTTGCACTATATTGGCATGCAATATTTCCACCTCAAAGAGCCTGAAGAGGTCAATTAGCAGCAAGGAGATAGAGGGTTCCTAGTTCTCTCTTCTTTTTAATGTAAATTTCTGGCCCAGGGAATTTCAGTCATTTCGCCCCTCTGGTATCCTCTTCCACTTTTGCCCACTCGAAGAATAACCCCAAACCTCCACGTTCTTCATATACTAGCTGCAGTCACTTGAATGTTTCGAACCCCCAAACATTTTCATACCCAAATAGGCAAACAAGTATTTACACTCTGAATTGGACTTAATGCATTTGATACTGATAAACAACTGTAGGAAAAGGCATACACGGATCCAAGGAAAGTGCTGCTCTAGACAATGAATAGAAAGGGACCACAAGGTCTCACTGCGGGTCTTGGACCAGGCCTAGCAAAGAAGATAAACATGTTGATGCATAATAAAACAAGTTTAACAGATGACAGACATTATGTTCTACCACCTTGCCTATAGTAGGAAGGTGGTGTTGTGAGAGCAGAGCATTCAATCAGTATCGGAAATAAAAAAACCCCTAGTTTGGGAAAAATTTCTTGCAGAGATGGCAGTCACCCAGACAGTGGTCATCTTTATTGTTGGCCCAGTATTTCACAGATGATCCAAACCAACTCTCTCAGAGTGGAAATCAAGTCTAGCATGGGATAAAGATGGAGCAGGCTAGAATGTCACATGAGGTTTCTGAAAACATTTAAAGAGACAGGATTGGAGAAAGACAGAACAAGAATATCTAGCTTGAGCTACTGATAGGCATAAAAGCTGCATAGATTTCCTACAGGCTGTAAGTTACTAGAGACTAATGTAGTAAGATGGCACCAAAACCACGGAGCTGTTCTATGTCTATGAATTACAAACTGGCAGAAAATTAGTGAATTGAATCCTTTTGCATTTTGGGAGTAGGATGCAAGTATGGAAAGCAAAGCAGTTAAGTTCACTGATTTCTTTTGGGAGTTTCAAATACTGTTGAACAACAAGTATTGGAACAGCTTCTCTTTTGATCAGCTTAATTGCATGAATTGCCTTTTGATTTTTGTAGTAGAGAACAAAACAAATATGTGTAATTGGTGAAATGATTTTGGATATTTAAATAGCCAAAAATACGTAATTAAGTGAAATGCATTTTCTTTCAGTTTTTGGACTCAAATTTGGCTGACTGCTTGGCATCAGCGCAAAGCTAATACTGTACAGATTGCTTGGCCCTCAGTTCTGGGGTGGATGATGTTTTGAGTCGTCCAATTGCACATTAAGTGGTGCTGCCATTCAGATTAACTAAAAGAATTTATTAATCATGTTGAAGCATATGCACTGGAAGCCAAATAACTGAAATCCACACACAAGTGAAAGCCCTATTAGTGAAAAACAAACCAAGAATGTTTGGTTTTGACCATCACTTCTAACCTTATATAACACCACTTGATTTATTAAACAATTAAACTGGTGGCATACTATCTGGTGGCATGAAACAAAACCAGTAAATATATGTAAACATATGCACACCTGTGCAAACCAAAAGCTACATGAACTTGTCAAATTTGACAAGCGTTAAAAAAAAGACGACCTCTGTAGTTGAAACTTTGACTGCAACAGCTGCAGCCTCTCCTCCCTTCCCCTATTTCTATTTTGATAGAGTCTTTTTCAAAGTAAATAAAATGTTTCCTGGTTTTGTTTTTAATGAGGCAGCATGTGGCTTCTGGTGGAGGATAGCTTTTTTATACAATATATTTGAAGTTGAGATAGCAGCAATGAAAGCGTTCTTCTGCATTAATTAGGTTGCCCCCTTTCAAAAGAAAAGTCTATTGTTCATGAAATCATGGCAATTACTTAAAATGAACAAAATACGAGTCTGTTTGGTTGGTATTTGACCAATACTATAGAAAGCCAACATGCCTTCTTTGCCACCTATAACAAACTGAAAAGCAGAAAACCAAACGTTTCTAAATCTAAGAAACCAAACCCAAGGAAAAAACACTCACAAATTTAAAAGAAACAAACAAAAACCAAACAGCACAGTTAACATTCCATTTGCTGGATAAATTCCCAGTATTTATCTGTACTGGTGCAAATTCTTCTCATTTTATTAAGTTTGGTGAATGAAAGCAAACATCTTAAATACTCACCCCCAGGTCAAAAAGTGCAATAAAATATATGTCATTGCAACACCTTTACCAGAAGACCACTAATGTCTTTTAAAACTTTTAAATAACCAAGTGGAAAGGTAAGAGCTTCGTGTGAGAAAATTGAGGTAGAAAGGTCTGTCAGGAGCTGCAGTCTCATATATACAACCCGTATCTCTCCATACCATTTCTGGCATTTAAACAATAGATGTACATTTGTACATCCCTGTGCAACCCAGACATTTTATTTCTCCAAGCTGATGATTAAAACTGAGCACAGCACAGCAGTGACAGCCACCTGCTATTTTTGGATCTTCTCTGAAATTTCCCTTATGTGCCCTTCCTTCTCTGAAAAACAAAGGTTCAGAGAGAGGAGTTTTAACTGATGGTCAGGCTCCATCTGTAATCAGTACTGTGAAAAGCTTTTGTCTACTAAGCTGATTAGGCCCTTTGGATCCTAACCTACTGATAGGACTGATTACGGTACCTTGCTTTTCTTGGAAGGTAACCTGGAAACAGGAATTGCTACTCTGTCTGTGTGCATTTATATATGAAGATACGAGGTAGCTCGTGTAAGGGAAATCAGAGTGCTGGAATAGCACCAGTCTCTGACAGAAGGGAAGCACATGCCACTGATTGTAGACAGCACGAGTCACTACCCAGTCATGTCAATGAGAGTCTTTTTTGCTGACCTGGATGCACTTGGAACTGTATAATTTCTAAAATGCTGTAACTACACTTAAACACATATTAAAACTAATACTATCTTTGGCACTCGCACCGTAAGAGTCAAGCACTCTCCTGAAATCCAGCAGGAAACAGAAAAGCTGCCCCAACCACATATCCTATGACCCACAAAGCTGAAGAAATAGGGCATGCAGCATTCCTTGCAATTCAACCATTTGAGGTAGCTTTTATCAGGTGGGAGGGAATGAGAGAGGCTATCTGCATTTCAAATCCCACAACACTTTATGCACAGTAACAAAAGAGGTTTTTGTTTCAGTTTTTGGTTTTGTTTTTTTAAATTAAAAGGGCTTCAGGTTAACAGCTTTTGCTTTTTATCACATAGGATGACGGACACGCTAAAGAACTGAAGTTAATAAGCAGACACCGTATTTGAATCAACTTCAGTTTCCAGACTGATTGCCAATTCTTAAGATTCATCTCAAGGTAAGAAAAACAAGAAGACAGCAAGGCTTATACTGGGTGTTTTCAAGGATTTGGGCTGGGAAGTTTTAGTCATCCTAAACACTATCTTAATATGAACCTTTGCCAGCAACCTAGGGACCCAAGAGCACTGTGACTGTGAAAAACGCATAGAAAATAGCAAGAGAGACGTTAATCTGGATGGTATAAAATTCCCTGCAAGGCATTTCTAATCAGTAAGCTTATTTAAATATATATGACCAGTACAGCCAGTCTTTCTCTCCCTCTTGCATTCAGACAGGCTTTATGTGAGAGAATTCTTGTTCCTTAGCTAGCATCTACCAGTACATCCTTAGTTTCAGAGATATGTAATTGATCTGAAAAGAATTTGGATTGTGAAAGTGGAGCTGCATCTCAGGTATCAATCACTGGACAGAATTAATTGAGACCAGGCCCCAAATGTGTGCTATGCTCACAAAAAAAGGTACTTTCTTACACAACTCTGTCTAATGTACAAGATGAGCACAAAGGTATTCGAAGATTTTGATTACCTAAAGACAGCAAACTGAAAAGAGAAATATCCTCCTATTGTGGATAAAACTCCAAGATTTGCGCTATCAGTACAATTCAGTACCTCATTTTTCTTTTTGGTGTTGGGGTATTAATGAAAATAGCAAGTTTAGTCCCAAGACTGATCCTTCAGGAAAGTCACTGATTACTTCCCACTGGTTGTTAGTTTTCTTAAGAACAGCTGGCTGCCTTTAGTTTGATGTGACTAGATAATACTCTTTTTTTTTTTTTCCTTGTTATTGTTCTGTCTGACAGTTTCTAAAACCTCTCAGCCTCAGCGTAAGAGCTGTATGTCACAAGGAATAGAAGAAACTTTCTGTAGGGGGAGTTTATTCATTGTCTAGAATACCCCATCGTTTCAGAATAATTTCAAATAGATCAAAAGGAGAATACTAGACTATATGTATCCTTAGACCAATTCAGGTCAGCTTCTGTGTTCAGCATTTTAAATGATATGCCTGGTCCTCCTTCCTCTTTCAGTTTTGCAACTTTCTTTCCAGTCATATTTCTCCTTCTCTATGAAGGGAAAGGCCACTTTAAATTTATGGATGTTTCCTTTGCTTTCTCTAGGCAGATCATCTGGGACAGGAGGATTATATAATATTTCCAGTATGTGCTGGTGCCTGAGAAAGGCAGCAGGTTTGCATTGCTGAAAACTGGGTATCTCCCAGCACTGCTACACCAGGTCTACATCCTGCTTGTATATTTATAGGATACTGGAAACAGTAATGCAGAGTGAAGTTAATATTTGTTGTTAACCATACATACTCCACGTTAACTACAGGCAGAAGATTAACACATAAAAGAGGTGTTGCTTTTGGGAAGTAATTGGAGGAAAGTTCCTATCCCATGCTTCAACAGATTCTCATGTCAGAAGTACCAACTTTTTAAAGGGTGCCAGAGTCAAAGGGCACATTGCTATTTATTTAGCTATAGTGTTGTGTACTGGACTGAACTTTATGGGTCCGAGAATTATAAAGACTGACTAGATTTTGCAAATGCCTAATCGTCATGTAGACCAGTGGAAACAGATTTCCCAAATTCAAAATAAAATAAAATTAAATTGTTCTGTATTTCAACAAGTGATATTGCAAAGCTAACAGCACTGAAAGTATTATTATTATTATTAATAATAATAATAATAACAACAACAACAACAGCAGCAACAACCACCAACCAGCTTTACAATTCTTTTCCATCATAGATCACCAAACCATCTGGGAGCAATGAACACAAGTAATTGACATGCTGACATTTTGACAGACATAAGGGAAAGCTCAGGAAAATTAAACCACTGCCCAGCAGAGCAGTTCTGACTTCATCACTGGCAAGTGTTCCACTGAGTACGAACATATTTCCAAGTGAAATTCAGGATATTTGCTATATTTCTGCATAACTGAGGTAGATTCTTGAATAATAAAAGGTCACACGTCATATTCACACAGTTGCTGAGTTTTTCATTTGTGGAGGGCTTCAATTACTCTGAATTGAAATGTGAGGTTGCTGAACAAACATCCATTGTTTAGGTCTGAGAGCGCTTGATTACCTGGTAAGCTGGAAACCAGTTTTATCTTCCAGGTATACTTCAAGGCCTGCTTTTTCAATAGGCAGAGGTTGCAGGTTTAGAAACAGAGAACACCTTGCGATTGGGCTGTACATCCTTCTCCCCCTCCTGCTTTTCTACATGATATATAAACACCCACTCAGGGGACTGTTCAATTAGGTATCAGAATATCCAGCTTACTGTACTGAAAATATTTCCATTGCACATGTTAAATGCTTCAAGCTTTGAACAGGTGACAAACATTACATCAAACAAAATAAATAATGTGTAGCCAACTAACAGCAATGACTCTGCAAGCAATACAGAGCTTTGCAATAAGAAATTTTGCACTGGTATACCCTCGGTCTCTCCTAGGAGGATATTCCTTTGCTTTATATAGCGACAGTGATTTCTGAAGTCTACCAGTGTCACTTCTAGCTCTCCTTATGGATGTCTATGGTCCCTGGCAAGGCAAGCTAACACAGCGTAATAGATACAGACATTACAAAATGCACTGTACAGTAATCTTCTTGTTCTAACAGGGTCTGTTCAGAATCCACTCCACTAACTGTCCTGTGAGCTGTGATCAATCATAGTCCACTGGATAGGTTGTATTTTAAGGGATATATGTCCATCTCCAGAAATCAGGGGTCCCAGTCTGATATCTATTAATGCCGTAGGGTATGCCTTAAGTGAATTACCCTGAACAGACATCTATGTGAAAGATCAGATCCCATGATCTTCTCCAACATCACTGAGAGCAGAATTTGGCCTTGTGCACCTGTTGTTGACAAAAAGCAATGAAACAGTCAGGGCACATTCGTAATTCAAAATGCAAGCCGCAGCCATTTGTGCTAAGAGCTGTAACTGGTTTGCAGGAACTGAATGCAGCAAAAAACCAGAGTTACATATTGCACTAAAATATGAAGTGTGCAAGTGTCAAAAGGAGCTGGATGCATACTCGAGGGCAGACTGGCCTAACAGTATCTGCAACATGCAAGGATGCAAGACAAGCCATTTCGTTGACTGCTGCCTAGACAAAGCATAAGGCTCAGGAGTATCCTGCTGTGCTTTGAGCTTCCCATCAGTTATACAGGCTAACTTGATTGCTGTGTGAACCTGACCTAACATTCATTGATACCAATACTTAGGACAGTAAGGCACAATATAAAATTTCCATAATGCCCTATTCTAACACATAATCACATCTGGAAGCTTCTCCTTTTCTGCTTTCCTTCGTTCTACCCATTTTCTATTTTAAACTACTGCTATTAGATGGAAAAGAAAAAAAGATATCAAGACCTGCTTGTGCATTTTGATCAGAGATCTAAAAAAAGCTTACAGCTTCAAAAAGCTGTGAGAAGAGACATCAGAAGCTCAGCAGGGCTATATGTGCATATTTTTAAATTTTTTTTAGCTCACGCAAGTCTTCCACACATATTGATTATTTTGACTGAGCCTTGCCTGAGCTGTAATTCTGAAGTGGATCCACGTGGAGACAGCAAGATATGCAGATACATACTCCCCAAATTCTGAAGTTTTCAGAATATTTGGCTCTTTTCCAGCTGGGTTTGCAGACAACGGTTATGCCTCTATCGTAGAGTCAATGCTGTGATTGCAATCCGGAGTGGACCTAACCAAGCTTTAGTGGGCAACAAAGCTCAGCCTAGGCTCTACCTGAAAGCCTCTGTCTTCTCTGGTGGGTTTTACAGTCTGAACAGATCTAAATACTGCCACTGCTCTTGGGAGGCCAACTAGCTAGTTCATAGCTAGGTAGGTTTCCCGACGACCTAGTTCACAGCTAGGCACATTATGTCTGCACTGAGCAGGCACATAACAGCCCTATGAGCAAATCAATGCCAGACCTTACTCTACCACTCAAAAGCCTCTCCCTGTAAAACAGTTTTAAGCAACAATTGAACCTCAGTGACTGCCCTTTAACCCATTCTGTTAAAGATTTGTCAGACATTTCTGAAGGTATGAGGACATTTGCAAAGAAAACACTTTCTAAATGTTTTCCAGGGCTGGATTTGCTGTGAGAAGGCAATTAATACACTAATTGGATGATAAAACACGGAGATTAAACTAACCTTTTCAGTCATCCTGTCCATCTTTCTAAAGAGAAAGTTTTTCTCAAGTACACTGTCAAGTGTTGTGTTCAGTTTAATTAAAAGATTTTTCAGGCCTTGGAGGTTTTGCTGCTTTCCAGCAGAAAACTGTACCACACCACAACAGATCCTGCTAGGTGTTTCTCCTGATATTTACCAAAGTCTCTTTTATGCAGCCCTATTCCCCTTTGCATGTAGGAGTTACATAAGTACATATTCCTAGTCCATGCTATGCCCAGTAACACTCTCTCTTTCCCAATCTTTCTTTAAACTCATGTTTCAAAATCCCTAGCATCCAGAGAGAGAAAACATAAAAGTAAAGCCCATGGACAAGCAAAATCTGTGGTATATACAAAGCAGCCTTTCTCTACTGACAGAAGGCATTAGAGCTGCTCTCCTTTTTGCAGGAACTCATTCTGCTTTTCCTTACATAATGGGATGGCAGTCCTGTGCCTGAATTGGACCGCAAAAATTATTTGTGTTGAAAGGCTTTACTTTTCAAGCTGCAGATCATATTCTAAATGTCAACAGATTCCAGTACATTCAGACACTTAACAGTTTTCCCTTAAACAAGCAAAAACTCCCCCTACACCTTTCATTCCATGTCTGCCTAATTACTAGTTGTCCACCCATGGCATCTGGGGACAATGCCCTACTTTTACTATTCATTGCAGATTAGTCATCTCTTTGCCAGTCTTCAGTTTTATAATCCACATCCAAAAGAATCAGAAAGAAATTGTCTTGCGATCAAGGCACCGAGACAATGTTCATCAACTAAGGGTTCAGCCACTGATGCTGCCATGGGAACCTTCATGATCTGGGCAAGCCATCAGTGCACAGCCCCACAGTCATGTTCAGGGACTAAATGGTTCCTAGCTTCTGTGGGTGTTAGGCTTTGATTTTGGCCTCTCTCCATCTCAGTCCTGCAAGTTCTGGTCTCTCTTCATCTCAGTCCTGCAAGTGTGCAATAAATTAATACTTCTAGCATGCACTGGGAAAATAAGTGAATAAGCATTCAAGAGGTAGTCTATATAGCAACAAGAACCATCATGATACAGGCAAGTAACGTAGCCATAATCCTAATAGGATAAACAACTGCTTAAGGCAAATGTCTACCTCTCCTCCACAATTTTTGAAGACATAGCCATGCATGAACATCTGTGCTTTTCCTATATTAAAATTCTTTAAATACTTAATTTCTTCACCTTGATTTTTACAGAAAAAAAATAAGTTAGCATAAAAAAGTAGCAATCGTCATCTATTCTGCATCCCCATTTTAGCCATCATAGAAGCTTTTGCTTCCTTTGGAAATTCAAACACTAAACACTCTAGAATTACATGCTGTATCAAGTAAAAATAAAAATACCACAACAGAGGAAGTATGCAACTCGCTGATTTTTTCATTTAAATGAATCACATTGGAGACCCACAGTGGAAATGGTTTTGCAGCAGATTTAAAGCAAAAACTGTTTTTCCACTCAAATTATATTATTACTAAGTGAAAGAAGACAGTTATTTAATACTTTCTTCATGTAAACCTGAAGAACCTCTGTTACACTTCAAGATATTTTATGTGAAGTCAGTACTTTTATTCCCCAGATACTTTAACTCTTTCCAACTTTTTTGTGCATGTAATGCAAATGAAATTTGAAACCACAGCTTTCAATCAGATAGTTTTTTGAATGTGACAGTCTAACACTAAAATTGGTACCCGAATGCAGTCTATTGCAATGTAAAATTGTTTTTAATGGATTAACTGGAAAAAAACCCTAAAAACACTGTGGTCATTTCATACAAATTATTATTTAGCAAGTAAAGGATTTGGCTAGATTGTTAGAATGGAAGTAGAAAAGAACTACCACAGACTTGGGTAAAAATATACCATTAAGGAAAAACTTTGTGTTCAGTAAGTTTTGTGAAAGACCATAACACACCTCTTCTGAGAGTAGGAGCATTTCCCTTCATTCCTACCAAGCTCAGCCAAAATTTTGCTAATATGGAACTTCAAACAGTGCTATAGCACCAGACATTTTAATTAACTACTTATTTGTTCCAAATAATTTGGTGGAGAGTGAAGAGAGCTCACTTTAAAAGGAGCTAAGATTACCATGTGAAAGAAGAAATACAGTCCCTCATTCAAGAAGAATTAGTAGGGCACTGTAAATAACATCTGCACACTTACTGTAAATCATTTTGGTGACAGAAGGTACTGCCATGCAGTCTGATCAACATTACCAATGAAGCACAGCCAATTATTTTGATATGTTTGTATGACAGATTGCTGTTGTTATTCAACATTAGGATGTCTGATGTAGTTGCATAGGGCTCCCATCCCCCAAACTTCTTGTTTTGTACTCTCAGAAAAGCATCTCTGCAAAAATTAAATTGAGGTGAGAAACAGGGGTAAGGGTTTTCTTTCACTTGCATCATGTAAAGTTCAACTTCAAGCTGCATCTTCTCTTAACTTCTAGCACTCTGTAACTCATCTTGAAATGTATACAAATTATCTTGTGCCATAGCTTCAGCACCTTCCATCGTCACCAGTGTCTGCAACCAGAACTCGGCCAACTTTGCATGATGCAACATTGAACCAAGCTTCCTCCTCCTGCTGAGCTGGATTAACTAAAAGCAAGATCTCCCTTTGCTTCAGGAAAATATACCATTTTCTCCAATTTTTTTGAGCTGACAAAGCACAGTTGCTTTATCTACAGATCATTGCAAAGCAGCCACAGTAATTCCAGTCATGTTCTGTCACTGCTGTTAGGCCAACACTGCAAAGATTCTAGTCTGGGGAACAAGAGACTTTCACAATCCTCAGAAGACCCTCTTAGACCTGAGGGCCAAACAACTATACTTCAAGGGATTCAGCTGCTTCTTCCTGAAGACATGGAAGATTAGAAACAATGTATATAAATAAAGAATTCGGGTGGAAATAAGTAGACAATAGAAACATACACCAGAAGACATTGCTGCACAGACTGTCCTATGGCTGGCAAAGCAGAGGACATACCTATGGAAGTGTGAAGGCAGTAAGAGAGTCCCAAACACTACAGCCGGATTTGCTACTGAGATTTGCATCATTCCATGTTCATCTTCCATTTAATTTTTCACGGTATCTCATATGCTTTGAGTAAATAATGAATCACTGCCCTCAGACATGTAATTTTACATACCACATTCATCTCAGTGGGAGTCCTGCAAGCACTGCCAACCACTCTATTGTGAACAGCCCATCGCTGAGAAGGCTGATGTGCTGCCTGCTTCTCTTATCCAATTTTGTTTTCTATAAAAGCAGTGCACCTACAGTTATTTAATAATGAACCCCCCATCACCTTGAAAATCTCCAGTGACTCGAACAGAAGTTCATGATCTGAGAGGATATTCCTGTTGCACCACCCAGCTCTCACTTTTTCCTCTGCCATTCCAAATACTCAAGTATTTGATTTCCCATGTTTCAACTCACTAACCACCTTCCTAGATTTCTAGCTCAGAAGCAGAAATAAAGACAGTATAAAATGAAAATTGTGAGGGAAGTAGCAACCCATTGCTCCCAATGGTGGCCCTTCCCTATTCACTAGTGACCCATTCCTGTTCTTCATAACTTAGTCTTTCTGTCCAAACCTTTTGGTCAAAAAGCTGCTTCAGACAGGATCCACTGTGTCAGTACCTCAGCCCTCCAGCCAAGCCGTGGCAAAGACCAGCCCCTTTGTAGGACAAACACATCCCAAAGCAAAACAAAACAACACTGCAATGAAAGCTCTACTCTGCCCTGGCTTGCAGCTGAACGGTGTCCTTCCAGCCGCGTTTCTGAGCTCCCCATGTCGGCCCCTCCTGGCCTGACAAGCAGCCAGGGTAACTGGGGTTCCCATCGCCAGCTTGCTCTGTCACCAACAGCAAGAGAACAACCCCTCCTCCCAGTCAGCTCTGAGACAAGCCCATGTTTTTAACACTTGGAAGATGTCTCCAGCCTCTGGCTTGGCACTATCAGGAGAAACAACTGGATGTAGTAGGCTGAGCCAGATGCTGATTAGTACAGTATTGAACCTGTACGTCACAGTACAAGGAGGGGGAAAGGGAAGAACACATACAGATGTATATACCCTACCTAACCCGAGGATCTCCTTTACTCAGTTTTTCCTCATGATTGTGAAAGGAGACGAATGCGTGAATCGACTCTCAAGAAGTACTGAATGATGCAAGCCCACAACCTGCAGAAGCAATACAGGGAGGGCACGAGTCCTTGACCAGTCTTTGAAAACCTCTGACAAGGCATCTTGTGTTGGAGGGAAAACAGAGCCTTCACCTAAATGGGGAGCACAGCCCCCCTCTGGAATTGCTCTTTTCAAAACAGAGTGGGGGACAGAGGGAGAGGCAGGGAAGAAAACAACCTAAACATATGGGGCTCACAGGTACCGTGACACCACAAATGATAACAAAACCATCATACATTTGAGTTCTAGATTAAGCGCAGGGATGTACAGTGAAATCAATAAAGCGAAAGAGACAAGGAAAACAAAGTATTCAGAAACACATGGGCATGGATCAATGAGTTAATAAATTGGCCTAGAAATGTTGGACAAAAGCCCCTTGCAAAGCAACCCTGATAAACTGAAATTGCTAGTGATAATCTGTATTATCCCATTTCTTGTAATGTATCCCTAAACTAACATCATCCCTTCCTCTGTTTCTGATTTTGGGCCACCCTTCTTCTGTATAGAGATGCAAAATAGCACTGACAGGATCAAATCAAGCACCTGCTTTTAAGATATTAGTAAAACTCTAGGGAGGCAGGGGGGCAGGGAGAATAAACACTGTTTATTTGATTGTACCACAACAGTAGCTTTTCTTGCTCAGTAGTATGCTTACAGAGACGGCTTTTTTGGCTGAAAAACAAATCACAGCAGACTTTATTACTTCCCATACTGCAGAATGATAAAGACGACTAGCGGAATAATTATGTTATGCTATAATTACACATAGTAACCAATTGTCAAGGGCATGGCAATGCTCTGGAAGTCCTTTGAATTCTAAACATTCTGTGTATTTCTCAGGTAGTTGTTAAGGGCTTTCCTGTATTGATGATCCCAGCCTATGACCTATAAGCACACAAGTGAAACCCAAGTGCACAAGCAGTGCTTCCTCCATGCCAGCTCTGTGCAGAATTGCCGCAGACGCCTTTGCATCATGTTCTCAGGCTCGGGAGCACCGTAGGTCATGCTGCAGACACACTTGGGTTAATCAGGATAAAGACATCCCAGGGGACACCTAATCAAGTTGGCCTCAAAGTTGGAAACAAAGTCCGTGCTGGCAGAGGAGGCTGGGAAGAAGAGGAGAAAGAAGAAAAGACAAGGAACTTTACTAGTGACTTTGAGGGAATTCAGGCAGAAGCACTAAGCTTGACAGCCTGCAGTACAACCAGAAACATCAGACAGACAATTGGTTCTGGAACCAGCATGGCAAGGAAACATTATATTTGGGCAGAAAGTAAAAAAAACCCAAACAGAACAAAACTAACAAATCAAGATTTCTTTCATTGTCTCTCTTATCCTCCCTGTGACTCTGTAACCATGTCCTGTCTTAGTTGAGGAAAATCCACTCCCTCTTTTTGCACTGTATTTCTACAGTACCTGTCAAAAGGGTAACACAAATAATAAATAGCAATAAAATATCAATCACAACTACAGGCTTGTAACCCACTCCATAACCACTAACTGGACATTTGATGTGGAAGTTGCTTGATATAGAAGGACAAAAAAATCTGCATCTGTCTACAGCAAAGATGCATCTCCACTTAATTTTGAGTACAATTCTTTCAGGATACTCATACAGACTAATCAGATTAATGTATCTGTAGACTGTCCTGTATGATGGATTGTCTGAATTTCTTACCTAAAATTTGCATGAAACATGGTGGCTGGTTTGTCTGGAGGTCAAACAGGAGATTTGATCTGAAAATTTTGTTTGCACTTTTTATAGTTCAAAGGCACAAAGGTTTGAAGTTCTACTGAA
Organism: Harpia harpyja; assembly: GCF_026419915.1. NCBI lineage: Eukaryota > Metazoa > Chordata > Aves > Accipitriformes > Accipitridae > Harpia > Harpia harpyja. The sequence continues at coordinate 57,116,673 of NC_068940.1, read as the reverse complement.
AAGCACACATTCACTGTAGTAGTCACTCACCTGGATTAGTAAATTTAGTTAAGTGAAAAGTAAACTTCAGCTCTGCAAGTATGAAGATTCTTGTTTTCCGTGAAAAATCCAGTGTTATGCCTTACAACGCACATACCACTAGTTAGACAAATGCAGGTCAACTAATTAAAAAAAAATGCTCACACTTTAACCTTGCTAGTTTACTAAATATTTAAAAAACAATGCCTAAGATCTGAATCTATGAATCAGATATATGTTGATGTAAAAATTTAGGACATATGCTTTTGCTCTATTAATTCTAGCTTTTGCTGTATTCTTTAGAAATCACCAAGAGGTCTGTCAGATTTGGGGGGAAAAATCCTGGAACAGTATTTGTGGCAATAATCAACTTAATTTTCCAATACTGAAAATTGGAAAATTTTATCAACACTCAAAGTAGGCCCATTCTCATCCTACATTATTTAACAAGATTTAATCTATCAATTGTCAAATTAACCAATAAAGTCATTAAAATGAAATACACGCTCTCTCCACAACAGATGCAAATCACATCAGGTCATATTAAACTGGCTATTAAAAACATGCAGAAGAAAAATAACCCAATGATTGTAAAATCCAGTTTTGCTTCTAGACTATTTATTATTGCAGATTAAACAGGTTTAATGAACAAACAAACAAAACAATCACCTGCACTGTTTATGTTTAATGATTAGAATTACAACTTGAAAACTATATGCCTGGATTCTGTTCTTTAGAGTCAGGTTAGTTTCACCAAGGTCACAGAAGCATCTAAACTGATGATCCAAACAAAACAAAACAAAAATTTATCTTCTAAAAGAAAGGCTCTTTCTCAGTAGGTCGTCACAATCAGCTCAATCCAGAAAGAAAACAGTTTTGCTGTTACTCTTAAATGATATGACACACCCTCCCAGACATCTCTGTCTAAACATGCTTTTAGTCAGATTATTAATTTTATACATATTTTTATTTTTCTAGAAAATGGTGAGTGATGCCTTTCATTCACCACATGATTAGTTTTGGGTGTTTTCCCTTTTTTTTTAAATCAAGCTGCTTTCAGATGGAAATTGGAATCAAATTAAAATGCACACAATCACCATTTCACATTTTTAAAAGCAATGAAAGATTTTCATTAAAATCTAGGACAGGTAGGATTGTCCTGTCTCATCAAACTCAATCCAGTGCTGCCACAGGAAACAAGTCATGAAACACTTCTCATAAACTTTCTAGCATCCATTTTAAAACCACTCAGGCTCTTCTCCAGCTACAATCTCCTGGAAGGCTCATTCCTCCAATGGATAACAGCACACTTCTGATTTGAAGCTTGATTTTATTTGAATGGATCTTAAATCAATATTATTTTTTATCTTCTCCAACCCTCGTGTTTCGCCCCTTTATATATTTATTTTACTTTAATTTCATTAGGCTAAAGAAGACAAACTCTTTTAGCCTCCTCTCATAAAACAGGCTGTTGAGCCCCCCCATTTTAGCAGGCATTTTTTGAACCTGCTTCAGGCTCAGGTTCATGTTTTTGGAGATGGCTTATTGGAGTTGTACATGGTGTTCAGGGGTGGCATCAAAACCTTCTACACTGGCACTAAAAGAGATCCTACTGCTGGCTGTGAATCCTTCCTTCATCAGGGGATCATCTTTGCTCCTGCTGCTGCCATATTGCAAAGGGAGTACGCCCATCTGCAGTGTCATTAAGACTGTATCTTCTCCTGCGCATGTGACTGTGAGCCTGAGCTGTGGTATTTGGAAATTGAGTCTCCTGACCCTGCTTTTATGTCCAAACTAGGATCCTAACAGGAGGGTTAGCAGGCTTGTCATCCAGTGTGTAGCTGTCACCTTCTCATAACAACAGTGATTTTTCACTTCCATGTGCTCCTTCCCATTACCCAGTGTGCTTTTCCCCAACTTCTACTGTCCTCTTTCCCCAAAACTTAAGACAGGTATCGTTTTGCCATGGAGTGTAGTAAGATGCTGATCTTCAGTAACTATGCTGTCCTCATGGCTCAGTTTGACCACTCCACCTTTCTGCATTTTCTAGGTAAATAAAGCACCCATTACTACACGTGGAGCTCACAGAAGAGAGCTCTAACTCACTTGCACAGTTTGACCTTCGAAACAGTATTTTTTGCCGAACAGCCCTCTTTCCTCCCCCTGCCTTCCTCCTCTTGCACGCTTCACACTTGTTCTTAATTTCCTCTCTGAGTTCGCATGGTTATATTTGAAGTCTTTCTTGTGTATCTTTCACCTTTTGTTTACAAACCAGTTCCAGGCAGAAGTTTTCTAAGACTTTCTGTTCTCAATTTCTGAAGGCTTTCCCCTTTTGAAATACAATTACATAAGATTTATAAAAAAACCCCAAAACTGAAGTAGAGCACAGACCTCATAGACTTTCTGTTCATCTCCACAGTTCACAAGTCAACTTCTGATCATTATACCCAAAGTTATTTTTGGCCCTCAAATCTACCAGAATATGTTTTACTGTCTACCAGAACTACACTGAAAATACCATAACTTCTTATTTTTTCAGAAACTGTATGCTAAAAAATGATCTGCCATCCACCAGTCAAGTATACCTGGGGTTTACCATTTAAATAGCATTTTTTTCCCCTCATGTCCAAAAATGTGAACCCAAATAAGCTGGTTTTGTTCGCACTTTCATCATAAACATACAAAGTTATTTCACATTAACCTTTAATTTTACTCCTACTATCCCTGATCAGTGCATGGCTTGTAATATTTCTATTCCATCCTTGCCTGCTACTTTGCCATATTTCCAGTAAAGCTGTAAAAATCTATTTGCATACCAATAACAATTGTTTTAGTTCTTCTGTTTTCCTGCCGAGGTTCTTGTACATCAGTCATCAAAGCATTTCAGTTACTCTTCGCTGACCTTATCCAATTTTCTAGCTGGGCTAAGTATGTTGTCCAACTACCGCTCCAATCCACATTAAATCGCACTTCCCTCTGTTCCACACTCTAACCCCAGTTGTGTCTTTATCCTCTACTAAATAAAGCAATCTTATATGCTATGGAGACATAAATAAGCTTATCTAACCACATTTTGCATTTAAAAGTGAACTGATTTACTGGACACACATGGTTGAACTCAGTAGCTAGAGATAATACTGATCATTTCTCATCACCAAGCCCTTCCACACTTTATGAATAGTACTTCTCATCATCTCATACCTCATTTTTATTCATACGCTGAAAGAGAAAATAAACCATTCTGCTTTTTTCAAACCTAAGCATTGAACTGAAGTCAAACGACTACAGTAAAATAACAATAATAAAAGAAAAATCTCTGACTCTACAGTAAACCCCTATCAAAAGCTTCTTTAGCTTACTCTAGCTCCAAATGCTCAGCTAGTAATGTGGCCAGTTCCCCTTAAACAGCAGTTCATATTTAAAAAAAACGTTCTTTATTTACTTTGAATGATTTTAAACTGAACTGAGGAATTTATTAACAAAGTGCCACATTTTTCATTTTAATTAGGTCTACTTTTCAAGAGAAATGTATGAATTTAGTGAAATACAAATCCTGTGGTTTTATATTTCAAATCAGTTTTGTTTGTTTTAAATTTGTGATAGTAATACAAAAGGTAGCTGCTAAATACTTACTAACTGCTGAAAGGTATGTAAAGGACACTATATGTTTCTAAAGCGGATACTCACAGAAGTGCCCGACAAGCAGACTTCAAAAACTGTATTATCTGTCAACATAGTAACTGGAAGAAACCTCCTGTCTCATCACACTTGCTGCCTGCAGTCCTAGGTATCTACATCCTAAACGCCCTTCCACTGAATCATCAAAGACCAAAGATGGGCTCCCTGCACTCAGACACATAATTTGGGGTTGAAATGACTGTGATTGCAAAGCCTCATCAGTATCACTTGCAAGGACAGGTGGCCATTTAGAAAGCATGTCCGTGTACTGTACAACTCATTATTTCTCAAATACATTTAATTAATGCATTTTTGAAGATGCAGTTTCAAAGCCTGGTTTGCCCATCATGTTTTAATTCAGATTTTTGGGTCCAACTATAATGCTCTTACTTCGTTCGTAATTCAGACAAAACTCTCAGCAAGAAAGGCTTAGGTGCAATCATTTTAAACTAGTGAATCATTGGAAGTAGGGAGGAAAAAAAAGATAGGAGAGTGGGATGGCTTGTGGGGGGAAGAAATAAATGATCTATTGACAGACAACAGGCTAGGAAGGCATTGTCCCTTATATTACCTTCTGTGCAACTTCTTTGAAAGTGAATTTAACTAAAGGAGAGACAGTGTAAACACTAGTAAGATGATTTAGGGACAGTTCATCTTTACAAAATTTTCCAGTATTTATCAAACCATCTCAGATTTACCCTAACCCTTCAAAGCATCTTGAGTTTGCCACAAAAGGTACATCACATAAGTGATAAATACTGCTCCCTAAGGAACTTTAAACTTTTTTTACTGTTTCCTTCCCCCATCTAACCACTCATTGTATATTGGTGCCTCCCTCCTGCTCTACCACTCTCCCTCTGCTACAGAGAATTCTGAGCTATTCCACAGCATCTATAAGCTGTCAACCCACACCTACATTTTTCACACTATATAGAACCAAGTTCAAGAAGAACTTGTCAAAAAAACATCAAATGTAATTATTCTCTTTCCCATATCACTTTATTTCTGTACCTAGACATCTACTTGGACTCCAGGTCTGTGAAGCATGTAGGCATTGCATTTACACAAAAAAACATTACACGGGGCTGTCCTGTGTTCTGTACAGGAGGGCACAATCACAGAAGAATCACTGACTTTCACTCTCAATGCCATGTAATCTCTGTTTCCTCTAATAAGATGTCCCTGTTCAAAATCCTGAAAGCCTCACCATTTGCCATAGTCTTAAATAAGCTGAAAAGTTTGCAAATTCATCGGTTACTTCCCTTTATTAACTCTAAGAGATGAACTGAGCTATTATCATGGCGTTTGGGCTTCTCTCTGCAGATGGTTGCTTCGGGGAGGACCCATCCTGAACATCCTGTTGCAATCAGCAGAAATGCCATCGACTTCGATGGGAACAGCACTCCACACCAGGACACCGGCTGGCCGTGCCTCCTGCAGACCTACGGCACGGCATTACACTTGGGAAGCCTGGTGCCACAGACTACAATCAATGCTTTATCACAGACTCCAGTCAATTGGAACAAACCAGTTATTTTTGATGAAGAAGTGTTCAGAAAGACTTTCCAGTGAAGCAAGAAGCTTGTTCTACATTTAAGGCACAGATTTGACTCATACTTAATTTAAGGCACTGAACTTCAGAAGGTTCACAGCTAGTAGGGTGCTCTTCTACAGAAAGGGAGCAAAGCAGAAACTGACTCTGGCCACATCCAGCTATTTGCATTGCTGAGAACGCATTCATTCAGACCACATGAAAATCCATAAAATGGTAAAACTGGAGGGGAGGGCTGTCTCCCCTGGCTGGACTGTTTCTACCTCTTCCCGGACTGTGGGAACGGCTCTGTGGCAGCTGCTCGCTACCATCAGCCCGGGGCTGCAAACCACAACCAAGGCAGTACACTGAGGGTGGCACAAGGACTGAAGCATGTAGAACAGTTTAAACTCGTAATTAAAGGCAGGATACGTGCTTGAATCCATAACTGCCTGGGGTGAGGAGGAGTTGGCTTGCCCAAACACTCAACAAATAACAAAAAAAAATTTGAAAACTTCGCCACTCCGCTCTTCAAGACGAAGCCAAACATATTTTAACAACAACTGCCGGAGCATATGTGAGTTGATTCCATTGTTGCTGACAAAAAAAAAAAAATCCCTCACGACACCCTGCCCTTCAGACCAAACTACACTTGCTCAGGGTCCAGTGGGTGCAGAGCTCTTTTGGAATAGTAATGGAGTTTTTAACATGGAAAAATACTTCAAGGAGTTTCAGACCCCCCTCCACCCTCCCTCCCGTTTTATCCCATCAGTAGGAGAATAAAATGGGAGTTGAACTGTGATATTGCCAGTTTCCTCCCAGCATATGTCCCACTTCCAGTCTGGGATGAGCTCAAGATATTGAGAACATAACCTTACTGAAGAAAAGATTTTTTTGAATCACTCTAGAGACCTTCCCCCCGATTCAGCTGTGTAAGCAACTGTTGATGACAGATCAGAAACACACCTCTGCAGGTACGTTAGGTATTGATGAGTACATTTATTTGCTCCAAAAGCCTGCGATAAATACAGGATACAGAGCATGTTCTGATGCCTGAACGTGCTCCACTACTGTCCCTCTTAAAATTTCCACTAGGAAATGTATCTTAAAGTCCCAAGACATACACCCATGTTTGATTTGAAGACAGAATGGATACAGCCTCCCCGTGTGAGCACTATTATCCTGCCGAATTATCTAGGCAAAGGCTGACATTTAACCTCTCAGAAGTATTTTTAAGGCAGGATCCAAATAAGTCACCAGTGGATGCAGGGAAAGGGGACAGGACCACAGAGACCATTACAAGGCATTATTCCTTCCCTCTGACCACAGCAAATTGCTTAGTACAAACCCAGTGCTAGAAGTAGGGGAGTCCCAGCCAGGACAGTCATAACCAGCACAATTATTAATGTGTTGCAAACCGTGAGATGCCTCTATAGGCAGGTCTCCAATTTTGACTTCTTCTTACAAACACCATTTCAATAGTGATTAAAATATGAAGTATCTAAACCACTAAAGTATAGCGGCTATATTTCACTATATGTTGAAACAGTAGATGGTGAACAAAACAAATGGAAGACTTTACCTGCATATTGAAATGTCAAAAGACTCTGGCTTTTAAATGCAAGCAAGAAATGGAACTGGGTCACAATAAGTGATTATATCCCATGTTTAATCCCTACTCTGTTCTCTAAGGGTGTTCTCCTGCTGCTGAGCTTAAAAGGAGGAAGGTCTTTTCAGCTCTCAAAAGAAGGCTCCTCTTGAAGGCTACATTTTTATCAATTAAATGAAAATCTGGTAATGTTAACTAGCAATTTATGGTAAATTGCCAGTTCCTTACTTGAAGCATTATTATCAATGAAGTGCAAAGTAAATACTTACTAAATTATTTGTTTCAATTGGATTAACAGTTGCTTAGATACATTATATATTACACCAGCAGCTGCTGCAGAATTTGGACAAAATAGTCTTAACACCTGTGAATTTACTGTAAATACATTCCAACTTCCATTGCAGTTATTTATGTTTTAAACTCCTTGTATGTTTTTCTGTTCTTCACCTGATGAAACTCCCACCAAAGCTTGGTCAAGGATGGAATAAACATAGGTCCTCCTATTTTAACTTCAGACAAAAGCATTTGAAAACAGTAAAAAAGCCCCCAAAACAACTCTGCACTCATTCCTAATAAACTGAAAATCTTACTTTTAGATTAGAAAAAATACGGTTTCCATGCATGTGTGCTTATCACACTCACTTCTTCACAGCTGCAAAAAATGACAGCAGAACTAATTTTCTGATGTGTCAGGGAAATTTTTCCATTTCTATCCATTTCTCTTTCCTACCCTCTGCTGATGTTACCTTTATTTTTCTCTTAAAATGCTTACCTTTTTCTAACCTTTTAAAGAATCTCTGTCTTTTTCTCAGTTTCCATTCCTCATTTTTCTCTCCCCTGACATCTCATTTTTCTCTCTTAACTCATTTCATGACATATGGGACTGTTTCCCTTTCTAATTATACCTCCAAATCTATTTGACTTAAGGAACTTTTATTATTTTTTAATCAAAGACCATCACAGCTTCTTCAAATGAAGGAATCCAACAGCACACCAGAACACAAACTCACTCACAGTCCTGAGACTCACTGGTTTTTCAGCCAAGCTTCCTGCACAGTCAGCTTATCAAACCTTCATCCAACCCCTCTTTGCTGGACTCTACTGAGCACTCATGGAAAACAGCAGAATTGAAACAGAAAAACAGAGCTTCAAATGCTTACTGATGACAGTGAAAACAGCAGGAGCCCAAAAGAATATTAGAGTCAGGAAATACAGGACAGAAAAATAAAAGGAGAAGGCACCAAGAAAGGCAAGTATGAGATATACTCCAATCTGCAGAGCTTTCCCCACCTGGCTGTAGTTACAGCTACCAGAACTTGAGTCTTTCATTCCCCTCCACCCCCCAGTAATGGTATTTCTCTGTCACTAATGGTCTTTTTCAAAAATTACATATTAAGTTAAATTTCCTCCTGCTATATGTGAATGCAACTTTTATCATCTTGCACTATTTCTGAGTGCAGCTATAAAAACAAACCTTATATTTTGCATGTTTTTGACCAAATCAAAATTCAGTAAGGAAAAATAACCGTCTGTGCTCCAGAAGCTGCACTTGAATTTTCCTGTTGGACTCCACCTCTGTCTTGGTTCATATCAAAACTCCAAATAACCTTACACTTCCGTGATTAGGTTAATTAATACAGGCGAGTTCAAATTTGGCAGCGTTAGCTCATCCTTTCACTGACAAGCTACAAAAGCATTTAACTTTCCTACCTGAACAACACACATAATTTTCTCCTTCTTTTCCATTTGGAGGCTTGTAAAGCACTCATTAATCTGCATGAACTCAGACCAAATCTAACCTTCTTGCAACTGGATTGTCATCCTTGATGTTTTGTAATTGTATTGCTGTAAGTGAAGTGTAAGCACCATCAGGGCAACATTATGGTAAGTAAAGATGTGGTAGCCCTGGATCATGTATCCCAATTATTGTGTCTTTTTAAGTTCATAGTTGCGTCAAATATGAAGAAGCAAAGTTTATGGTGGCCTTGGTGAATGTGCCTCTGGAGTTTGGAGGTTAGGGAGAATGATCCTGAGTAGTCCACATGCTCCTTTTAAAGCAAGGGAACGCACTCACCAAAATGCTTGCTACAGGTCCCTGAAAGCATGTCAGAAGTATTCTTCTGCCTCTCCAGCCCACCAGCAAGCCGTCCTACTTTGAAATGAGCAACAGACTGCATCTTTTCACTCTGCGTCTGAAGTGAGAGCTGCCTGCTCTTTGACAAGATGCACAATAGAATCATTTGCAGAGGCTACCAAGCTGCTTCTTAAAATACTTAAAAATTGTAGCATCAGGATTTTGGAGATCTTTTTCTAGGTTAATGATCAGGTTTGTGTTCCTGTTGTTGGCCATAGTTGTGCTTTGGCTAGCTAATGGGCTCCCCCACAACTGAATGAAGCTTACGAATCCCACAGCGCATTTGGGCTGAACTTGAGTTTGCAGCAACATTTGATGAGCTGCGAGGTTGTGGGTTCTGCAGCTTCATCGGAAACTGTTCTAATTAGCAGTTCATAGGCATGGGCACTGAGCCTTGTGCTCCAGGAACAGTTTTCTCTTAAATTCTCTAAAAAGAAAAGATGGATGTGTAAATCCCACTTACATCTAAAAAGACCTACCATCTGAGTCTTCAACCACTAGTACCATGTTGAAGCTGTCTCTTTTGTGTGAAGAGGTTTAATCACAAAATAACTCAGTTCAATTTCCTTCTCCAGATTAAACTATCATTGTTTAAAACACCTTTTTTGTTCCTTGCACTGGAAATGAAGTTAATTCAATACATTTCTATTTTTTAAACTTTTCTGTTATTTTCTCCATCACAGGCTGACAGACCAGAGTAATGACTTCTTTCAGAGATTAACACCAGATTAAATTTTTTAAAACTCTTGGAAGTAACTCAAATGTCTATTGCAATATAGATTCTACCCTTTCCCCTCCTCAGGCCATAACCAATGAAAGGGAGAAATAAATCTCATACTGCAACGCAATATTAAACTGAAATTGGATGCAAGACTAAAAAACCACCAGCATCATTTTTGTTATATGGTGCACTGTTTTCTTGCATATTCTACTGTCAGGCAGTTCAGCTTCAGCTAAGGCACTTGTGAGAAGAAAGAAAACAACTCGTAACCTGCAAACTGTCATTCTGAACCTAAGCAGAAGAAAGACAAACCACCTCTAATAAAAGTTTGATCTCTTAATTTCTATATACTGTCTCCCAAAGCTACATAACAAGCAGCAAAATACTGCAAAGGAAAATAGAGTAGCACTTTTTTAAAGGAATGAGAACTTGGTCAAATTGCATTCTCTATCCTACTAGATAAATTCAGGCCTGACTCAGGTCCCAATAAACATACACAGTGACTCTCAATGACCTCAAACTTGCTGAATCTTAATGATACTATATTGATCTTACAACACAAGTAGGACTTAGCTGTTTCTTCAGGTTCAAAAAGAGTGATGTGCAACTCCAGGAGATAACACAAAGAACACCCATTACTTAAAAAGATGCAGGGCTGTATAACTGAATATGGAGGTTTTGTTGGGTTGGTTTTGGGGGGGGTGGGGGTGGTTTTTTGTTTGTTTTTTCTTCACAAATCTCATCTGCATTTAGACAGATACATTGTTTTCTGGAAACTGCTACCTTGGTAAAAGCATAAAGAGCGATATTAAGAACTCGACAGAGATTTTTCTTGGGTTTGTTTTTCACCAGCACATAAGAACAGGACTGTGCAAGCCCAGAGTCCTGAAATCCCTCACTTTACAGAAGACTCTTTTCAACAGGACTTCCTAGCCATTATACATATATTAACTCAGCAGGACACAAAGTATCTATACAGGCTGTACATAATTTTAGGCCAGAAGTTTGATGGCATATGCAATATTCCATTTTTCAGCGGTGCACACACACACCCCTATGTACCTACAGGAATGCTAGGCACAATCATACTAATACAATCAGAACAGGAGTGAAAAGGTGGTTAAAGTATGTTCATGCACTCTTTATCACAATATAAAAATTCAGGAGAAGCAAATGTGACTACCAAAAGTCAAGCTCAAAACCAAAATAACATCCAAAAGGCAGATTTTCTCTACTTACAAGTGGAGAAACACTTACACTGGGGAACTGTCGTGGTTTAACCCCAGCCAGCAACTAAACACCACGCAGCCGCTCACTCACTCCCCCCCACCCAGTGGGATGGGGGAGAAAATCGGGAGAAGAAGCAAAACCCGTGGGTTGAGATAAGAACGGTTTAATAGAACAGAAAAGAAGAAACTAATAATGATAATGATAACACTAATAAAATGACAACAGCAATAATGAAAGGATTGGAATGTACAAATGATACGCAGTGCAATTGCTCACCACCCGCCGACCGACACCCAGCCAGTCCCCCGAGCGGCGAATCCCTGCCCCCCACTTCCCCGTTTCTGTACTGGATGGGACGTCACATGGTATGGAATACACCGTTGGCCAGTTTGGGTCAGGTGCCCTGGCTGTGTCCTGTGCCAACTTCTTGTGCCCCTCCAGCTTTCTCACTGGCTGGGCATGAGAAGCTGAAAAATCCTTGACATTAGTCTAAACACTACTGAGCAACAACTGAAAACATCAGTGTTATCAACATTCTTCGCTCTGAACTCAAAACATAGCACTGTACCAGCTACTAGGAAGACAGTTAACTCTATCCCAGCTGAAACCAGGACAGGAACCTATTGCCAAGGTTTTTTGTGGATACTTGCAGTCTCATCTACATAGTTTGAAAAAAAGTATGTAGACTAATGCTGGGAAAAATTAAATCAACCTATGAAGTGAGTAAACACAAAGATACCACCTCTGACTTAGGAAATCTTTAAGCCATATATTAGTGGGAGATGAAAAAGGGTATCAAAGAAGCATCACTGTGGATACATATGCTTTCAAAGGTATTCTGTACAGGCCCAGCTGAGACCAGACACTGGCTGAATGAACCTCTGGTCTGACCTAGTGTGACTGTCATGTTCACCTTTACAAAAGTGCCACCGAGCACAGTATCCTTTACAAATTTATGACATTTCTGGAACATTATGATATTACTTTTGTTTGGCATGAATAAGAAATCCACATAACCCAAATCACATACACAACTGACTTGGAAACACGATCTTGACAAGACCTCTGACATACTATTCAAGAATGGAATCATTTTATGAAAGCTCCTGTTGAATAATTACATGACTAAGACATACAGAAAGCTTCCAGTCCAAAATCCTGAATTGCATATACAGTCATATACAGTTTGAACTATTAATAACAGGACCATCCCAGCCCTATAAATAATTTTAACTTGATGAAAAAATTACAACGTATAAATTGGTTATAACTCCAGGCAGCACTGGGCACCCTCAACACATCAGAAACTGAACTGAGGTAGGCAGAGCACTTTTTATAGCTGTCAGAGATGTCTTCAGCAGGACACATAAAACAAGGGATTGCTTGAAAGCTTAAGTGGTGAATGTCAAGTAGGAGTAGCCTGTTCAACAGCAAGACTAAATTGTTTCAGATCTACCCGCACAACTTTTACAGCTCCTTCTGACACCTTAAAACCTCTCACAAAGGAATCAGGCCCTAAAATGAACTGTGTTTTTCTTAGAAAACTGTTCAGTCAAACAAGAATGCTTAAATGAGTCAAACTTCTTAATATTTAAAGTGCCATCCTATATTAAAAATTAGTTTTAGAAAAAATACTAACATTTAAGGCTAAAAGGTAAATTAAAATAGTCATAGAAAAACACAATGATTTTGTATGCATTTAAATTATAAATATAACTGAGGAAAATCAATTAACATTGTGATTTTCCAAAATTAAAAATTTTGGACTCAGAAAGCAAGCACGGAATATGACACTAAAACATGCAGTTCAGCAAGAAAGTGTAGAAGTTAGAGACATGTACAAGCTACTGCTACAAATACATTTTGTAAATCTAATTATAGGTGCATCTTCATAGAACAAAAAGACAATACCCACACCATAGCTATTAAGCATTTCTACAGACCCTATAACCATTAAACCCTGGAAATGTAATAGAAAAAGGAAAGGGAAAGTGCTACAGCTGCAGAACTGCCTGCAAAAATAAGCAGCTCTATGGGGCTTAAAAAGAAAAGGGGATAGGAAAACAGTGGACTTGTAAATAAGTTCACAGCATTTAATTACAGATCTGAAGCAGAGCCTACCAAGTCTACAGAACTCTTTTAAAGCACATGAAATTTGCTTAGCAGAAAAGCCAAACTGGATTTTTAATAAATAGCATAATCTGAATTTCAAAGGGTACTGGATTCAACCTTCTGCTTCTAGGTGTAAGTACAGATGTGGTATAATTTTAGGTAATGTCTTTGGTCTCCAAACTTCAGAAACTGAGCCTTGTTTGAGGCATAACAATGCACATGGCTCCTTTAACTTCAAAGTAATGTTTAAAAGGTTTCAATAATAGAAACATTCAGCTAAAGTGAGAAACAGATGAAACTGCAATAACAGAAATAACAGGTCCCCCCTGCTTTGTGCAGTGTCATTTCCAATGCACTTCAGACTATACAGAGAAAGATTGACAGTGCATCTATTATGGGGTCATATGAACATGCATATTTATCGTTAAAGTACAAAACCTCTTCTCAATATCTGTTTTAACAATGACAGAAGATATACAGAATAAAGAATATTGAATTGTTATTCTTTATCCTTCATTTATAGTGCTATGTGATTTTAAAAGGGAAATTTAAACATGATATTCCGTTTCCAGTTGTGGTGCAGTTTTATCCTGTTTTAACGTTATTTAACCTTTAAGAAATGGGGAAATCATCAGTAATTTTGTAAAATAAAGAATAAAAGACTACAAATACCTACTTGACAAGCCAATGGGGCAAAACCAAGAGTGCAGAAAATAAAAAGTAAAGCTGAATAACCTATGATGCATGCTTACTTATTCTCTCCCAAAAGCATAGCATGCCTAACCCATCACTTACACATCCCACTCATAAGTCTATTACATGATTACTTTCCAACACAACTGCAAAAACCCAGCATTTTTGCCTTTATATCTCTTCACTATGGCATGCCGCATGTAACAGCAATAAAATGGATTTATTTGCGTCACGTTTATGAACTTTATTTAAATAAGGTTCCCCGACACAATGATGTTAATCCTCCTTAAGGGAAAATGGAAACACTTGCCACGTAGTCCTTGCTCAACTGAAAACACCAGAGGAATTGGCTCAAAGATACCCCTTCCAGTAAAACCCTTCAGCTTCAGGAATCTGTGTGGCATATCTCTGCTCTTGCTGTCATCATTTAAATGGGGTAGAAAACCTTCTGAGTCTACTAGCTACATCCTGGCATGAAGCTGCTGTGATTGAGGAGTCAGGTCTGACATTGTTTTGTGAAGATGGTACAACTGCTTATAGACAACACTTCACAGAGCCATAATTAGTTTCACACACCAAGTTCAGTACTCCCCATTCTTACTCAGCACTACGCTAGGCTGTCTTTGACGCAAACACTTGTACATGAGTATGTTTTATAACTCAATAATTAATGTCCATAAGCTTTACTATTGAAAAAGTAACTCCTCTTAACCAGTGGCATGCTATCTTCACATAGATGATAGAAGTCATGATGTATTAATTTCTGTCAATATAGGTAGCTTTTATAAAAAAAAAAGAAAAAAAAAGAAAAAGAGGTCACTGGTACTCTGTTGCAAATGTAATACTTAACAGAACTATAAAGCATGTTTATAAAAAACATAGAGAAACCTACCTTCAGCTACACAAAGGAAAAAAAAAAAAAATCACTCTAATTCCTGGTATAAATTAAATCATTGCAATTGAAATACCAAAGGAACCTCCAGCTCCTTCAGCACCGCTTGCCTTTCACCTGGCAGCTGCATCTACAGCAATGAAGTCAAACTTAAGTGATGATAGAAAAGTTGACGTGACTTTTCCCTGTATATCATACGCAAAGGCAGATAGGAGTGCAGAGGGTGAATACCTCTCAGCACTTGCTGCTTGCTTCACTTTCCTTCATATTCACTCTGTGCATGTGATAGCTCCTCCTTTCTGCTGGCCATAATGAATTACTTGGCAATACATGTACAAAGGAATACACACCCCCACACCCCCATTTCCTTGCAGGTCAAAGTAATGTTACAGCCAGGCAGCAGAGCTCCTGACTCATCCCAAGTAAGTGCCTTCAAACAGTGTCACCTTTCCTTTGTGTAATATGTGGGAATAAGCTGCATTAGGTATATATGCTAGGAAAAAAGCAAGGGGCACCAAGAGATGAAAATCTACACTACAGTATAAAATACTCTACATAGAAAGTGTGAATTTGGAAGAAGCTAAAGCTATAGCTACAGTGTAAGTCATTACTAACCCTGGCACGGCAGCAGCTCAAGACAGGTGCATGTGATGGGGAAAACTCAGGCAGGACAGTCCGCTGCCTGGTGGAACAGGAAAGGTGGCTTGGCAGTAAATAGGAGCAGAAACATTAGGAATGCCGATAGAATATTCTTGTTATTTTGTGATGAAGACCTAACACCCTGAAAAAGTTTACCTAGAGACACATTTCAAAGGAAAAATAAATATTTAGTTGTCTGAAAGTACCATGCTCAACTTCAGAGAAGTCCAGCTAATTAATGAAATTGTTGGTACTAACCTGGGCAAATGAAACTGGAGCAGTATCGCATGACAAATGTATGTGCTTTCAGGTAATTCTGTGTGATAAGAATGGTTCAGGCTTTCAATTCCAGCAAGGGTGAGTATTTGGAAGCAAGACTGGGGAAGGGGAAGGCTGTAGGAGCATGCCAATGTCAAAGTAATTGACCATGAATACCAAAAGCTAGCACGGGAAAGGGCTTTTTCTTTGTACAGGGAAATACTGATCAGTCAATTAGCAGGTGGGATTTCTGTGGATTCTCATCCACTTGCTCACAGAAAACTACATCACATCAGTCTAAGCTTCGCTACAACAATTCTTCTGTTTTCCCATTCATAATCCTCAACAACTGATAAAAGAGAATGCTTGAAACAACACAGTAATACTATCTAATGATAAAAAGTCTTACCCCGTCTCTGGGTGAAATCTGCATCCAGGTGAGGGAGTGCTTCGGTGAGGGAGGAAGGACAGCATGGGAAGCAACCCTAACTCACAACGTGACGCTGTACTTCCCTGAAGTCAATGGCACTACACTGGTCTACTCACCTGAAGTTCTCTCACAGACTGTTTTAAGCAGCCTAATGTATTTTGGGTCATCAACACATATATTTCCAAAAGACAGTGACTTTGGAAATTGCCTGGACTACAGAGGGTGCTTTACTGGACAAGATACTTTACAAGAAAAGAAGCATACACCTCTCTCCAAATTCTGTGTTTTATTATATTTTTTTGCTCAGAACCTCCTTAGATACCCACCTGTATTTACCATTCTAATTTTCTGACTACAGAAGTTTAATTTAAAAATGCAAAAAATTATTTTTCCTACCGTGTACACCCAAAATTAAAATTCTAAAGTCAAACTGCGTTTTCCTCAGTCATGTATGAGGATACCAGGCAAGGATTCTGCTCTTCATTACACCTTTACAATCCTGATGAAATACTGCTTCCTTTACAGCTTATCAGCCCAGCACTTGCATGGCTGTATCAACTCTGTATGAAGCAGAATGGTTCACTACACTTTCATGGAGAAGATGTAAACTGCACATCAACAGTCAGTTACAATGGAGCTGACAAAAGGGATGCTATGGCCAGAAAAGTAATCCCTGTGAAAAAGTGAAATACCAGTTTAGCTTAGCTTATCCCTTTCCATATCCTACTGTATTCTTCCCCCTCCTACCTCTTTCATCTCCCCTCTCTCTGCTGAACAATCCTTAACCCGCATTCTTTGGTAGGACTTACCTATCGACCAACATGCAGTTTGCATAAGCATTAATACCAATGTCCGTGCCAAATAGAGCACTGCATTTTGCAATTTCCCCATTTACTCACAGATCACGAATTTCCAGTCTATAATGAACAGCATTAATCCAAAGCTTTTTATTTTATTTTATTTTCACTTCCCAAGCTGTAACCTAAAGATTCCCAAGCAATTTTCTTGAGCTGTTCTCCCAGGACAGACAGCCATCACACACTTCTTCCTTCCAACCAATGAGGTAGAACATGGCAAAAAAAAAAAAAAAAAATCACACAGTGCTCAGAGAGGGACTAAAACCTAGTCCTACACACTCCTACAGCCCTCCCATCACAGTTTGAAACCTTTTGTTCTAACCATTTGATCCCGAGTCCATCAGGGAAGATTTTAGTCAAATTTCAGCCTCACACGTTGAATTAGCAGCAGACATATGACAGACCTCCAAGTCCACTAGCTAACAAGGATCAAACACTTACTGCTCTTGCAAGTGCAGACTGCTGCAAAGGTAAGCTGGCACACTGAGGCAGACTCTGAATTTGCAGAAACCTGCTGTCCAAGATGTGAGGGTAAAGCACTGTGCTCAGTCCAAAAGCCTATACAGGCAAGCAGGTGAAGTGTTAAATACCAAATAGTCAGTTAAAGGCAGAACTTTGAGGCCTGAGACCCAAGAAATGCAAGTTTACATTTATATTGATCACTGGAAACACGGTGGCTACACTGGGAATAAATTAATGTATGCAGGAATTTGTCCAAAAACCCATTAAGGAGGGCACTCCACTAGTGAAGTAGAAGTAGTCAGGGCGTAATTCAATGCTTCAGTGGATGATGAAAGAGACAGATGTCTCCATCTGCAGCTTCCTGCTACAAAGGTAAAGTCGTATCACACAAAAATCACACAGAGAAATTCTCTCTAGAAAGTCTGTGGGTGCCAGCCATGTGGGAATCACGGGACGTTAATCTTATTGCTCTGTATCTCACTAAGCAAAAGAAGTCACAGATTTTTCAGGAAGTTTTATCCTAGTTTCTAGTTGGTATAATCTCCAGCAACGTAGCAACGTACAATCTATTTCTTGAGCTGGTGCTATGAAACTGCACCCTACGCAGGACTCGGGCAGTACCGTACCTCCTGTGTTTACTTTAAGCATTAGTACAGTGCCACGCACAGCTCAACATCTGAGCTTGTAAGGTGCTTCACAACTGAAGCCTCAAAGAAACCAATGGAGCCAGAATCACTTAATGACCAAGGGGCTCACTAATGGGTTGGATCCTACAATGCTCTAACACACACAAACTCATCAAAGAGATTTAATTTACCTTGACCTTGTAGTACTCCTTGACTTCAGGCTGAATGGAATCAAAATCACCACTGATGTAATCAGGCAAGAAGCTGAAAGGAAAGCAATGAGCAGTGAAATGAAAAATTAATCCATCTTACTACATTTAATATTTATTTTCTCAAGAGTGCTAAGGGGTACAAGCATTAATCTCTCAAGGGAATAGGAGTTAGTTAAAAGCATGTTAAGAGTTGATACGAGGTGATACAAAACAAGGTAACAGATGAACTGTGAAACTGGTAAATCTAGTGTCCCTTCTTTGCTAAGGGAGCTACTCATTGCTTAGATGCTTATACATCTCCCTGGGTCAGTAAGGCAAGACTTGTATCTGCATGGTTCTAGACAGACAATTCTCAAATATCTTTCAAATGTATCATTCAGTCAGCAGAGTATTTGAAAAAGCATATCTGAGTGCTGTACGTCAAGCTTTGGCGGATATCATTTGTCAGAAGGAGACGATGATGATGATGCTTCTTGGACAGCTGGTATGCCACAAATGTTCCAAAGATTTGTGTTTGAGTTGTTACTGATGTCATCTCTTTTCTGCTCTTCTCCTTGTTTATTAAAATATTCCCCCCAAAATATGGAAGCCAAATGCTCAGTGATTTTTAAGTCATATCTTGGATGTACAAAATGTGTATGAATTTGATTTCAATTCCTAAGCATCATTTGTACAGCAATACTGCTGCAAAGCACATAGAAATCATGTTGTGATATTTAACTCAACTTGCTTGTTGTTTTTTAATTGCAGAATGCTTCAAAATATTTACTGTATAAATTCTTATCAAATTCATAATGAAACTTCAAGAACAGTTTAAGAACATTTTTGGACACCCCCCCCCCCAAACACAGCTTTCCATCTTGCACAGTTCCTGGAATTTTAAGCAGCAGCTAAGAAGACAGGTGAAGGTTGCCATTGTTTCAACAGATAAGGCTGAACTGAGTTTTGAAATTAAAGCTGTGATTTCAGTGTTAATAACAAATTAAATACATAGCTCCTCTTCTCCAAGGTTACTATACTTTACGAGGGGTATGAGAGCTCATCAGCAAATTAGTTTACAGCTCAAGCTGAGTTACGAGGAATTGGGCAAAGCATATTGGGATGTATTTTTCTTCCACATGACTTTAGAAGAATGCTGCAGAGTCTACAAACTCCCCACATCAGTAAAACTTATAAAAATCTCATGTTCTGGCTCTGTTCAAAGATTTCAAAAGAGACGCATGGTCACTGGCCGCTGTTTTCTTTGAAAACTGAAAGCTGCTTGACCAGAAGCTGGCAAGTACAATTGTTGTGACTTAGTTCACGTGCAACTATGGCATTTCAAATTCACTGCTTTCTGCTGTTACTGAGGCTGTTATAAAAGGATATATTCTAAAAATAACCTCTCCAAAAGTGATGCTTCCACACTTGTGGTGGGCGGAAGGGCAATCCTTTCTGCATCGGGTTTTATCAAGGACACAGAACCCAACTAGAAGAAATTTAAATGCTTCAGTGCTCTGTTTCATATGTCCAAGTCAGTATAGTTCAAACCCAGCAAAAACGAAACAGAAAATTAGATTTCCTCCTTCATTGTGAGACTGACCTTTTCAACTTACAAAAAATACCACGTTTTCAAAATTTAAATTTTAAATTGCTGCCTTTTTACCTTTCCACAAGTTTCGCAATGAAATATTTACTGAATACAAGCAGCCTAAAAAACTACAGGTATTCTCTTTCAATGTTATTTTCCTTTCATTTCTTCCTGACTGAAACAAAGCCATTAAAAGTAAACTCACCCTAGGCGTTCCAGTGGTGGCCCCGAATGGAGGCAACCCAGCAGGTTGGACAGGAAGAACAACAGCCAGTTGTGACGGAAAGCCAACTTGGTATGACACACACATCCACTCTGATCAAAAAGCTTATGTCTTAAGGTTGTTTATCTTACTGAAATGCGGTACATAAATCCAAAAGTGTCTTTGTAATTTTTTTCTCTAC
Organism: Harpia harpyja; assembly: GCF_026419915.1. NCBI lineage: Eukaryota > Metazoa > Chordata > Aves > Accipitriformes > Accipitridae > Harpia > Harpia harpyja. The sequence continues at coordinate 57,096,597 of NC_068940.1, read as the reverse complement.
AGCAACTACAGACTGCCAAGCTTTCAAATAATCAACCATTTCTCCTGACTGCTTCAAGAGGCATAACTGGGAGCAGAATTGGCCAAAAAAGTATCTTCTTAGAATCAAACGCTCCTGTACTGCTTCTGCTCTCATCCAAAGTAAAACCACTTCCATAACAAAAGCTAGCTGAAGTTCTGTCTGAATGTTTACAAGCAAAAGAAACAAGAATCTCGGTTGCACCTCCCAAGTGCTCTGCCAGGGCTCCTGGCTACACTGCCTAAACGTGTCTCCTCTGTCAGGAAGCACTACCTCCATTTTCAAAACACCCTCTCTAAATAGTTCCCTTGTAGCCACCACAAAGCCAGAAGTGACTAACAGAGAATAAGGAATTGTGGCTGGGAACTTCAAATTTTTAAAAAGTCTAAGCCTCACATTAATGTACATGAAGAGAAGAATTCTTTCATCTTCTCTTCTCCTTCCCTTTTAGATGCACCAGAAATGACCAGAGTCATTGTGTGAAAAGTTGTCCTAGACTGACTAACCTCAGAGAGGATTAGCACTAGCTGATATAAAGAGAAATAGTTGAGGGAGATAAATATGGAAAAAAACCTCATACTAAAGTAACTTAAGATTATTTTGTAATAATTGGTTTTCACTTGTTTGCTCTGGTGTAGTTTTGTATTTACTCCAGAGTACAGACTAGTCCAGGAGAACACGCTCTGGAGAATCACGTATCAAGCTTACTACTATGTGAGTGGAAGAAACTACGTCAGAAAAAAGTAACAAGAAAGGCCCTTCCAGAAAATTTTAAACAGCTGCCGTTTATTTAAAGTATGGATTAAGAACAGGTATTACATTATTCTAATCCATGCCTTCCTACCCTCTGACCTCAAATTCATGAATAATTCTTATTCTGTAGCATAATTGCATTGAAGATGACATATTTCAGTGACATATATGGCACATATCCTTTAGTGAAGGAGGTTATCCTTTTCAAAGTGCAATTAAAAATTTTAATTTCTAAACAGTCCAGATGATGCAGTCTACTGCATTTCAGAACCATGTTTTACCAGTCTCATTAGCTATTAATTATCACTATGCATACAAGGTCATGACCAGCTCAGCTGGCTTGATTCTCTGCTGCTTCACACTGACATTTATCAGGAGTGAACCAACTCCATAATCCTAATGGGACCAAAAATATAAAATTCATTTGAGATCAGTCTACCAAGCCTTTTCTAGAGCTGTCAAGCAGCATAACACCAGGCACTGAGCAACAAAAAGTCCTCAGAGGCTTTGGGCCAGCCAGAGTTTTTCTTTTCTCATTCTCTTTCCTTTTTTGGGGGTTAAGGGTTTTTTGTTTGTTTGTTTGGCTTTAGGTTGTTGCTTTTTATTGTTGTTGTTTTGGTTTTTGTTCTCATGAGGGTATTTTAGAGTCATACCGCATCCACCCAAAATGAGTATGGAGTCAGGAGGGGCCAGAATTGCTTTCAGATAAGGACCCGAAGGCACTTCCATAGCAGACTGCTTATATTTCGTGTATATAACTTTTTAAAAAAAACCCACAGAGTATCGATATGAAACCTCTAAAGGTTTAGCTAGCTTAACAAGAAAAAAACAGCACTATTTCTCAGATGTTTTGAGATGGATCCCAGCTAGGGGATTTATCCAAACTGGATAAAGGCTGAATGTTGACTCAACAGTTTTATGAAATCCCAGGATGCTGGGCTGGAGAGCAGGAAAAAAAAAAGAGATTCTAGCAAGTTTTCCATAGCTTCAAGATACACTAATGAAATTTTAGTCACCAGTACCATAAAACAGTAATTGACTCTTACCATAGACACAGATTACAAAATAAATAGAAGCTATTTAAACTCTGAGGTTCTCATGCTAAGTAAGCACAACTGTGCCTCTTGCCTTCAAGAAACCCATCTAATGGACATAGCTTAATTCAAGAAGCAGGGGTTTTTTAAGTATTCAACACTAATGAACAGCATGTTAAATTTAAAACATCGGAATACTTGGTTCTTTATTCACTCACTTTATGAATTCAGTGTGGAGTGGTAAGTATGCCTTTTTATACAGTTATGAAAAAGAAAAAAAAAAAAACCACCAACACATCGCACTTTAGCAGTTTATAATAAAAAACTGTGCTGCCTCCTTAAATAAATTCTCTGGCATAACTGTTCAGTTCTATCATTAATTCAAAGTTAGTTTCCTAGTACTATTGACTTTTCTTGTGATGTAGCTCCTTTAGCACACAATTGCCTGCAATTAACCTTTTTTAAACAAATGTTAACATCAGAGACACGAACATTTAAAGGCAGTATCTGTGGTACCCCTTGCTTCCTTCAGTTACGGCACGGAAAACAATCCCACGCAGACGAGCCATATGTGTCGCAGCTGTATCATTCGAGGGAGCAGAGTCGGTTCCCTATGCTTTTTTTTCACTACCAAAAATAAATTTCTAAACCCTTGCCTTTTACCCCAGACTAGAAGACACACACAGGCTACTTCCCAGTAGAAAAAAAATACAGTGAAGATAAAATGCTGCAGACTTACCATGAGGTAAAGTCAGCTTTGACTTTCATAAGCATCTAGTAGTTGGGAATACAGAAGATAAAGCACTCCAGCATTACTTCATGATAAATATTAAAACCACAGTTTAACAAAAAATCCCAACAAACAAAAATTATTGCCCCCAAATCTACGTTTGCTAACTGTTAAGATGCACTTTCAGCTTGCCCTCCTGACTCGGTCTTGACTAGAAGGATGAGTGAGGGCTGTTCTCATCAGAAAGGTGTTAAGTTGGTTTAAATCTGTCAAAAGTACACTGTTAACTGCTGTGAAGATCAAAGTGTCTTTTTAACTCCCAGAGACTGGTACAGCACAAGTATATGCCATATATATTTTGTCTCAAAGCAGCATACTTAGATGCCCCATCTAGCTGTTCAGAGGTGAGTTCCTGGGGAAAGGAGAAATGTCAGATTGCAAGATCTATTCAGAGTTAATGTCTGTTCAATCTATAAATACCTTCCCGGTACTACCTGCAAAGTTAGCACAAGTAAGGGTCAGGCCTGAACCTTGGAAGCCAAACACTCAATACCAATACAATTAATGAACTGCAAATGGACCATAAAAAAGCATTTTGTTTTGGTTAATCTTGAACAGATCACACTAAGGATTCCATAACTTATTACTATCATCAGGCCTTTAAAACACCAGCTAAAACACAGTCCTTACTTCCTCCACCCTCTACTTCCCAATCAAGACTCTCTTGAAGTCAGCTAGCTTACTTTTTCAGACTCCATGGTTCACATCACTGTTATTTCAATCCACAAAGCCTCCCTTATCACTATATAATATTTGTATCAGGGTGGAACTGACAATGATGTTGTGCTAGTTGCTGTATGAGTTCAGAAACAACAAAAATACCCCAATTGCCCATGCCACCCTCAAGACCTTAATAAACCCTAGTGTTCATTATGCAATTGCTTACACAGAACATAATTCCCAAACAACGTTTTGTACATTACAATAAATCCAGATGAGATTTAACAAGATTTTTAAAAAAAAAGGGGGAGGGGAAGAACAACAACAGTACTGCAGACCCCAATTTAATGAAGAAAGTGAGCACATGCATACATCAGGCCATACACAGATCACAGGTTCATGTGACCCTGCCAGAATTCTTTGCACAGACTATTACCAAATCTGTGGATTAGTCAGGTAGCTCTGTGATTAAAAGTACTTGGTAATATTTGGCAACCTTGAAGAACAGCCTCTTTTCTCCTTGCTTTTTAAAAAGCTTAGTGTTAAGGAGCATAAAAGTGTTATTTTATTTGCAAACGTTATGATTTAAAGAAAAAGATAAAAGTGTGTGAAGATATGAGGGCAATAATGCATTCATTTATGCTTGCCTGGTATGCAGTGTCACCTTGCAAATAATAAAAAAATATCTGAAATAAATTGGAGAACATATTACCCTCAGCTCAAACTGCTATGCGAAGCACACATCAGGGGGATATCTTCTGCAGAGGACAGCCAACTCACTCCCATTATCATTAGCAGAAATCAAGCAGCTAATGCCCTGCCTTGAAACCTTATCCCTCAGTGACAAAGAAAAGTGTTAATGATAGCTACGACTGTTGCATTTTTCTTTTTAATTGTCAATATTTGAAACTGTTCTCCAGTTACAATCAATACAGTACAAATTTAAGAACTGCTCACTTGTTCTCCACAGTGCTGAACACCCTCCTGTATTCAGGTAAGTACAAGTACTTCGGGAGAAGCCCAGTGTGCACAAAACAAGCAACTGCCAGAGACTGCTGCGAAGTACCTGTGGCTTCTTTTTTATTACTTACAGACTAATGTGTTGCTTAAAATAAAGGATACATGAATGCAATGTTGTTGCCATCACCTTAGAGCCAATTAAAGCTGAAACTATTCAGCACCCCTCAGAAGAAACTCAGCATCTCACAGGCTCAAGCACCATGTCTTGCTGTTGGATCCTTGGCAAAAGGAATAAAAAAAAAGCTCTGAGTTTTCATCCTTGCACAGGGCAGCATGGCTCGGGACAGCATATTAATTCAGTGGCACAATAAGCACCAGTGCCTCGGCAGGAGTCACTTACAAGCACATGATTTTGAAAGCTGGGGAAGCATAAGTACTCATCCAGAAGTGCCAGACTCTAGTCTTCTAGGACACAAGGCCAGAGGAAAGGGGACAGAAGATGAGCAATGTAACAAGGACTCCCTCCAACAGGTGAGAGTATACGACTAACTGAGAAGACAGAGGCTGACAAGACACCCAAAACTGTTTTCCCTTTTTTCACGTCAAAGCAACAGATGGCAGAATTTGCCCTATAAATTGAGGAAAACCAGCCATTACAGAAAGGTAAACTGTTCATTATTAACATTTTAAACTGCATGTGAGGAATCAAAGGGATGGGATGTAAAACCTGGTATACGTAAATCGAAGCAGTCACAAACTATACAAACTGAGATTTAGATACTAGTCTCAAAAAGGCAGCACTAAAAAACAGAGCAGGCTCAGGGCTCCTTCATGGAGTGCCACCAAAGTTGGATTTTGCTGCTCCAAGGGAGAACAAACTTTTCCAAGACAAGATAAACAATTTCTCTGCTTTCCCAGAAGAGCTAGAACCACACATATTTTTTTCCTCCTAATTAGATAGTTACTAACAACCCCTACAGTGTGGCTTGAAAACTCATTATACAATTTTAAAAGTCAGTTTTGATTACTAGTATTTTAACTCTACGTGTCCTTTCTGTTAACTTTCACACCGGTAAGAATACTTAAAAGTCAAGCACAATCAAACAGTAAGCAGTTACATGTAAAAGACGTTCACTGGGATTTCCTTGCTTCCATAATGTACTTATTCTCACCTGAGTGCCTTAAACACCTCCCCTGAATTTAGCATCTGTTTATGTACTTCCAAAAACAGGGAAGATGACCTATGCAGGAGAGGTTGAGTTTGAAGAAGCCTTTTGCTGCTTCAGGGCTTGAAACTGCAGTAAGTAGCTTGCAGCAGTAATCCTTTAGAGCCCTTTCTACACAATGACTCACAAGTGCAAGAGATTTATCTCCTTACTGAGCAACCTCTTCCAAGCAGGCAAGGAGAATCTGCAGGTTTTCAAAAGTCTTAATTATGCTTCTCCTCTTTGGACTGCATTTTCTTTTCTGATTTCCACGTACACATCATTTTATAGATTAATTTTCTGTTTCATGGCCAGAAAAGAGACATCTTGACACTTATCTGTAAGGAAGAAGACCAGCCATAAAAGGTGAACTGCCACACAAAAATTTATTAAAAAACACCTACTCAGAAGACATGAAGTCTTAAGGAGGAAACCAGAATATCTGATGACAACACAACTACTGAAAGGCAAAGTTGACTCCCATATGGTTAATGAAAATGTCCTTCTGTCCTGGACTCTAATTGCCTGTAGAGCAGCAACTGAGCAAACTTCTGACCCTTTTTTTTTTTGGTGAAGATGTGCTTGAGTACCTGAAATATATTAATAAAATTTCGGCAGGTTTTGAGCCCTTACACTGATAAGGTATATAACATCTTGCAGAGAAACAATGCACTGAGGATCCTGAAAACACCTGGGCTACACAGAGGAACAAAACATATCACTTAATCTTTTTAGGGAATGTGGGAATGTGAGCCCACACGGCAAGGAATCGAGAAAAGACACGTAGCAGCAGACAGCCATTTGAAGTCTGTTGTCTCTGTATGGCTGAAATTTGGTAAGTCACTGAGAGGCCGAAGTTTTATTAAAACTTTTGCTGATGACCTCTCCTGCAGCTTCTCCGCAGCTGACAGAGAACCAGGATATTCCACCGGAGCATTAGCATTTCAAAAGGTACTCGCACCTCTTGCCCAACACAGCACAGAAGCATTAATTAGAGAGATAGCAGAAGATAAATGCGCATACAAAATGAGAGTTGGGCTCTATGTGATGCTTAGTAACCTTTACCAAAAAGCACCCTCACTTGCATCAGATTAATTCAAGGGAGTATTCTCCCATTTCAACACAATGTAGCTGTACAATGTACGACCCAATTTCATTTTCTGGAACTTGTGATTTAGACAACAACATACTGCAATGTTTAATAGAAATTCTTTCAAGGTTAGTATTAATCACAAAGGTGAAAGGTTGGCCTCAAGAGGTCTTAAGAAACTGGTGGAAAAGTGTTTAATATAGCGGTGACCCTGTCTTCAGTGGGCTGGAGCATCACTGCTGGGTAAGGCTTCTGCAGCTCACTTTAATCCTTGTCTTACTATCCTCGCCTCCTCACAGTGTCACCACCTCTACAGACTCAAAGTACCAGTATGGATATTTTAGTTAGCAAAGTCAACGAGTTTACAGTTGTGAACAGACATAAGCAGTTCTCTCTTTCTCAGTAAGTTCAGAAATCTTTCAAAAAATCATTTTGGTGAGCATAGCCACAATTGAACTGCCTCTGATAAAGGTCTAATTAAAGAATAAATACCTCTTTTATAGTTATCTGACATATGGATGAAGTTAAGAAACAAAATAAAGCTGCAACTGTCCTGTATAAAAAAACCCCACCTCCTGATCACAATCTGATGTACTCAGTTGAAATAGTTTTTCTAGCAAGGGTTTTTTTTTCCCCCATGTTTTTTAAGGAACAAAGCCTGAGAGACTGACAAAATGTGTTCAGCTAATGAAAAATCAGCTATCTCTTGCTGTTTTCTTCTGTAAAATGTTTAAACTGCTAAAATAAACAGGTAAGTTCATACCTATGCTCTGCACCTAAATAGATGCAAAAGGATGTCTGGTTGACAGTGGCTTGCCTGACCTAGATGTTTATTTCTTTCTGCTGTTCATTAGTGAACAAACCTACATGTAAGGAAACCTAATAACATGTAAGGAAACCTGTGGCGGTGCCACCCTGACCACTATATGGTCTGTCTGCTTTCCCAAATACTGCCTATCCTGAGTGCAAGGAAACATGCTCATCTTGCTGTTGTCTTCCTTTAGCTTTATCCTTGTCCTGGCAGCCAGCACAGCTTCCAACGCCTCCCGAAGAAAAGGGCTTTTTTGAGTTTAGCCATCACCACCACAGGGAAGCTCCCTGCACCTCCCTGGATGGCCTATCTGAAAAGGGGAGAGAGCAATTACATAGTTGTGGTAACCAGTGTAAGGGTGTGAAACGCTCCTTAGGAGGAAAAACCACGAATTCTGCACTGGCCAAAGTATCATGCCAAATCCCGAAGTCCTTGTTGCTCAGAGCTTCCTTCGCCCCCTGAAAGTACCAGCTGTCGCAGAGATACTTCGGAAGGTACAATTTTTTCCCATCTTCAGCTACTGTCTAATGCTGGAGTAACTCACCAGCAGCTAATTGAGCCAAGATAACTTACAGAAGCTGAAGATCTAGTTTATATTAATTATTTCATAATTTAGCCCACAGCTGTTAAATATTAAAACCATGAAGCAGGCTGTCTCGTCAGACATTCTCTCATACCTGCGTAGTGGCTACCGAGGCCATGCTGTACACATTTGACCTACTGATATTTCACCTGCAGCTTATTAAACTTATTTTACCAAAGAAATACTGATCCTAAGCACAACATACAACAGCTATCATAACAATCACAGGAGTCTGCCCTGGGTTTTATCTCTGGTACAGACTTAGCAGTCCTAACTCTTGAGAAAGAACTAACAGCAAATACATCAAGGCAGCAAATATCTGCAAGATGTCTGCAATAACGCTTCTTTCAAACCATGTTAGAAGACATCTACCACTGAGAAGTCTTAACTACAGAAATCACTAACAAGCACCAAGAACGTGCATCCACGTGTTAAAATCCTCAGTAGGTCCCAATCCTTCAACCCGCACATGTACAGCCTCACTCAGCACACGTAACCAGCAGCTCTCCTCTCTGGGAGAGGGAAGCTCGGCATCAGCTCCATCTGAAACCAGCACAGCTACATGCAACACAGCTGACGAGTCAGAACCCACAAGAAGTTCAATACAAACTTATGCTCAGAAGCAAATTTATGCTTTTAAGTACACAATTCAGACTCTGCAGATGGGAAGAGGATGTAAAATTAATCTCTTATATTTTACTACATTTAAAACTCAGCAATTTTCCAAATAATCTTTGCTACCAAAAAACCCCCCAACAAACAACCCCACAAAAAAATCCCAAGAAAGTGCAAGCACGACCAAGAGAAATCAGAAGGGCACTGTGAAGGGTCTCCAAGGCTACATTGAGAACTTGGTTGACTGAAGTGTATGTAAAACTGAGCTAGCTTTAAAATAGCTCAGAGACTGGCAGTAGAGTAGTTAAATAGCAGTGGTTGCTGTGCTGCTGTGTTTGTTTCCTGGACAATACCAGCTTCAGATACAACAGTCTTAACTGTGTGTGTGTGTGGTAGGTTGACCCTGGCTGGACGCCAGGTGCCTACCAAAGCTGCTCCATCACTCCCCTCCTAAACTGGACAGGAGAGAGAAAATATAACAAAAGGCTCGTGGGTCGAGATAAGGACAGGGAGAGATCACTCACCAATTACCATCACGGGCAAAACAGACTCGACTTGGGGAAAATTAATGTAATTTATTACCAATCAAATCAGAGTAGGAGAATGAGAAATAAAACCAAACCTTAAAACACCTTCCCCCCACCCCTCCCTTCTTCCCAGGCTCAATTCCACTCCCCATTTTCTCTACCTCCTCCCCCTCAGTGGCACAGGCTGACAGGGAATGGGGGTTGTGGTCAGTTCATCACACGTTGTCTCTGCCGCTCCTTCCTCCTCGGGGAGGAGGACTCCTCACTCTTCCCCTGCTCCGGCGTGGGGTCCCTCCCATGGGAGACAGTCCTCCACGAACTTCTCCAATGTGAGTCCTTCTGAAGGGCTGCACTTCTTCATGAACTGCTCCAGCGTGGGTCCTTTTTGTGGGCTGCGGTCCCTGAGGCACAGACTGCTCCAGCGTGGGTCCCCTGCGGGGTCACAAGTCCTGCCAGAAAACCTGCTCCAGTGTGGGCTCCTCTCTCCACGGGTCCGCAGGTCCTGCCAGAAGCCTGCTCCAACGTGGGCTTCCCACGGGGTCACAGCCTCCTTCAGGCATCCACCTGCTCCGGTGTGGGGTCCTCCACAGGCTGCAGGTGGATATCTGCTCCACTGTGGACCTCTATGGACTGCAGGGGGACAGCCTGCCTCACCATGGGCTTCCCCACAGGCTGCAGGGGAATCTCTGCTCCAGCGCCTGGAGCATCTCCTCCCTCTCCTTCTTCACTGACCTTGGTGTCTGCAGGGCTGTTTCTCTCACATATTCTCACTCCTCTCTCCAGCTGCAGTTTCCATTGCACAGGTTTTCCCCCCCCCCTTCTTAAATCTGTTCTCCCAGAGGTGCTACCCCTGTCGCTGAAGGGCTCGGCCTTGGCCAGCGATGGGTCCAACTTGGAGCCGGCTGACATTGGCTCTGTCAGGGAAGCTTCCAGCAGCTTCTCACAGGAGCCACCCCTGTAGCTCCCCTGCTAGCAAAACCTTGCCATGCAAATCCAATACAGTGTGTGTCTGTCTACTTCCCCCAATCCATTAATCAGACTAGGGTGTTACAGTGTGTTTTCAGTAAAGCAAGTAGGCATGTGCTACCATTAAGTCTTTAATACCCAGACTGTGGCTGGGACCTATCTACCAAACTCCTACTGTCTGCGGCTTAAGATGGCTGTCGTCATTAACGTTTCACCAAAAGCAAGGAAATTGTACTGTGGAGGGAAGGTTTGAAGAGAACCTGAGCCAGTCCTCCAGTTTGTATCTGCAGCATTTAGTTTACTGTCACTTCTCAATATAGTATTTAGAGCACAGATGATAGCATTTAGATAACTACCTACCTGACAGATATCAAATCCAGGCAGGAAAATGTGTAGATTTTGTAGTGCTTGTTCATAAATGGCAATCACAGAAAAAAACTGCACACGACTGAGGCACTAGAAACATTACAAACGTACACATGATATTACAGATTTCTCTGTTCTCAATCTCTCCTCTCCCCAATCCTCCTCCTTTCCCTCTTTTTGTCTGTATGGGTTAAAAACACTCTCAGATGGAAAATATCTCATTCTGGATAAGTAGTGCATAGTCCAAAGAGCCCCCATCTTGGACTCTGTACAAGTAATTTTCTATCAAGTAGAGTAGGTGAAAAAAACCTACTGATGTAAACTCTGATGCTGTTGGTGCCCTGCTTATTCTAAGAAATTTTTGACAATACCCCTGTATCAATTTCACAATTTATTATGATTAAAAAAATATTTATAAAACCCTTAGCTGCTATCCTACTAAGTTCTATTATTGTCATTACCACTTTCATTTAATCTTTTATTAGATTTCAACACACTAATTAACTAGAACCAGAAATAGATCTTAAGGACACAGATCTACCTATAAATAATACAAATGCAATGATGAGCTCTTATTAAAAGCTGTTCCCTTTATATATATGGTGGTAGTAGTTGTTCCTCAGGGAAGACATTCAGAGGTCTGATATCCCTGCTGCCGTCTGCAGTCATCTACACTTCAAGAACAGAGAGGAGAACTCTGAGCGGGTGCATTAGAAATGCTTCCAAAAAGACTGGACACAGGTGAGTTAAGAATCACACACTCTGAATTAGTGTGTATTGAGATGCTCTAAGAGTAGCCCGAAGAGCACTACAGGTGACATGATGTAACGTAAATGTCATTAGAGATGTCATTTAATAGAAGGGTGAGGTTTGGATGACAGTGCGGCCCATTCCTTCAGTGTGAAATTCACTGATAGATAATTTTTTCCACATTTTTTAATACTGGCAGGCCATTAATTCACAGGTTTCTAAGTTTTTGAAAAGTGTGTAAAGATGGGAGGAATAGACCCATCTGCCTGATAATGAGGTAAGAGACCCATATTTTACTGGAACGACAGAAAAACTCTCACTGACATGACTTCTTTAATTGTCCTCAGAGAGGAACGGAAAGTTCTCCTGCAGATTAACAGAGAACCGTATTTCACTGTAAGCAAAACCATTACCTAAATCTTAGGTTGTTAAATACCTAGTTAAGCTCAGATACAAAAGAAGCCTGCAGCAGCTAGTTACAGCCAGTCAGCTAGTAACAAACAGGAATTTTTACTTACATGCTGATAGAAAGCTACCAAGATTTGGACCATTCCCACCTTCAAATTCAGCTCGGTGAGCTCTAAGAGGTGCGGCACAGCTACTCTCTCTCTATGGTAGCAATGGCTGGTGCAGTTTACACCACAGCAGGTTTTGGGGGATCCCATCACCAGTGTTTTTGGCAACATGGCTCCCTAACTTTCTAAAACACCATCTGCCTTATCTAGGTCCATGAGAGAGAGGAAGGTGGTGAACATAAGCTCCCCTCTCACAGCCATGGGACTACAGCCAGGTCCAAAGCCCAAGAAAGGCAGGTTGGAGCATTAATGAGCCAATGTAGCTTTTCCAGAGGCCAGGCTGTGGAACCGAAGAACGATTTCTTTTCATCTGTACTTCTGGCTGATGTTGGTACATGGAAGGGCTGATGCAAGATAGAAGAATTTTCAACATTTACAGAATTTTACAAAACGCAGGTTCCTAGATTCGTGCCTATACTTTACCTAGCCCAAGCATGAATAGAATGGATTGGAATGGAATGGAGTAGAACGGGAAGGGGAAGGGAAAGAATTTATTTCAGCTGGAAGGGTCCTACAACAATCTTCTAGTCCAACTGCCTGACCACTTCATGGCTGACCAAAAGTTAAAGCATGGCATTAAAGGCATTGTCCAAATGTCTATTCAACAATGACAGGAGTGGGGCATCCACCACCTCTCTAGGAAGCCTGTTCCAGCGTTTGACCACCCTCTAGGTAAAGAAATGTTTCCTCATGTCAGGTCTGAACCTCCCCTGACAGACGCAGCTTTGAGCCATTCCCACACATCCTGGCACTGGGTACCAGGGAGAAGAGATCAGCACCTCCCTCTCCACGTCCCCTCCTCAGGAAGCTGTCGAGAGCAGTGAGGTCACCCCTCAGCCTCCTTCTCTCCAAACTAGACAAACCCAGTGTCCTCAGCCGCTCCTCAGAGGACATGCCTTCCAGCCCCTTCACCAGCTTTCTTGCCCTCCTCTGGATGCACGCAAGTATCTTTAACATCCTTTTAAAACTGAACTGCACACAATACTCAAGGGGAGGCTGCACCAACGTTAAATACAGTAGCATAATCACATCTTTTGACCAGCTGGTTCTGCTGAGTTTGATGCACCCCAGGACGCGGTTTGCCCTCTTGGCTGCCAGGGCACACTGCTGACTCTTGTTGAGCCTAATGTTAACCAGCAACCCCAGATCCCTTTCTGCAGGGCTGCTCTCCAGCCACTCCTCTCCCAATTTATACTTGTCCAGCGTTACTCACTCCTAGGTGCAGAATCCGGTATTTGGGCTTGTTAAATTTCATCCCATTAATCATTGCCCAGAGCTCCAAGCTATCTTGTCCCTCAAGAGAGTCAACAGCACCTCCCAATTTAGTATCATCAGCAAACTTAACTAACCGTGCATTCAAGTCCTGCCTCCACATCACTGATACAAATATTGGACAGAACTGGCCCTAGAATTGAGCCCTCAGGAACAGCACTGGTGACTGGTCGCCAGCCAGACGTAGCCCCATTCACGGCGACCCTTTGAGCCCTGCCATTCAGCCAGTTCTTCACCCAGCGCACTGTTTACCTGCTCATCCCACAGTTGGACATCTTGTCCAGAAGGATGCTGGAAGGGACAGTATCAAAATCCAGAAAAACTACATCCACCAGCCTCCCTTCACCCACCAGGCAAGTGACCTTATCGTAGAAGGATATCAAATTAGACAGGACTTTCTCTTTGTGAACCCCTGTTGACTGTGCCTGACGATTGCATTATTTTTAAAATGCCTTTCAGTAGCACCCAGCATGATCTTCTCCATAATTCTTCGAGGTACTGAGGTCAGACTAACAGGTCTGTATTTTCCTGGGGCTTCTTTCAAGCCCTTCTTGTAAACTGGAGTAGCGTTGGCTAGCTTCCAGTCAGCAGGGACCTCCCCAGGCTCCCAAGAGCTTTGGTACGTGATTGAGAGGGGTCCTGCCATAACATCTGCTAGTTCCTTCAGTACTCTGGGATGAATCCCATCATTAGGCATGAGCAGTTTTCCCCATCCCTTTCTTTCACAAGTTGGGCAGAACAGTTTACAAATGCAGTTTTCGGATGCTGTCATACAAAGAAAGAAAAAACTAAAATAATTAAAATTACTTTTAAAACAGAAGTAAGGAATTATAACTACAACCTACTTGTAACCCATGCTTTTGTTTTCTAGTTACCTACAATACATTACGTCACTAAAATCATTCAGTCTTCACAGATAGTAGTGTGGAGCAAGTCAGTCTGTGAATGTCTGAATCAACTGATTTACAATGAAGGTTGGGGGGCAGGGGGGAAATCTACATTTGGATTGACTACTTGTCTGTGGCCCTGGGCCAAGATCCTGCCTAATACATTTGAACATGCTGAAATATTAAACCCTAGAAGCACAAGAACTAAAAGGGAAGTTTTGATGAGCTCTTAAACAGGGTCATGAACATGATTGTATTTCTGCTGGCACTACTGAAAGAAGTCAAAACTTGCCATGGCTTTTCCAGTGTGAATGCAGCAAAGAAAGCACATTCCACTCTGATTAAAAATTAGATCCTGCAGAATGGGGAAGGCATCACCCTCCTGATGAAAGTCCTCTTCAGCATGTCAGGAATGCTATTAGAGTTCTCAAAACCACTCCCAAGGTGTATTATGATCACATATGCATGACAGCACTGACCACTTAATCCCCCTTCTGTCATAGGCAAGTTGGAGAATAAAAATTACACTGACACCCAATGGTATTTTATAATAGAATACAAAATAAAATAATAAATTTGCAGATTATTTTGGGTTTGCCTCGTGGTACTGCATTATACACCAAATATTCCTGGCCTCTCATTCATTACTATTTAATTACAACAGAATACCTTTCTTTCAGACTTAATTAACCTCTGAAAGGAGTTTGTGACCTTGAGACCCTCCTGCACACTTGCAACGTGCTGTCAGAATATTGCTCTGCCAGGAAACACTTCCTTTAATGCTGAGATTTAATGAAATGCACAGGTTTTTATGGGGAACACACGAAATATGAGAACCCTGCATGTGGTCACTTAATGAACAAGAGCTAGAGCATATAAATTAGAATCATAAATCGATACTAGATTAACGTTAAAAGATGCCACAAGAGTTTCCCCAGAGGACAGGCTCATTACAGTAAACATGATCATGGATTCTCTTCCCTATTACTTTTACTGTGGGGCAGAGAAGAGGGAGTAAGGAAAGAAGGAGGGATTTGCCCATGTAATTCCTATTTGTTTAAGCCAGCAGAAGCTTAAGTGACCCACCAAACCCGATGACAGCATAGCACAGTTTCAGCTCCTGTCTTTGTCAGAAATTGCTGTTCAATCTGAAATGCTTTGACTCTGAAAGGAAATCTGAGAGCAGTAACCTTTTCACAAGATGAGAGGGAGAACCACAGCCCATGCAGTCGCTTTCATTGCTTTGCTGCAAAGCTTCGAATGATGGATCAATGTTGGCCCCTTGGTGCCAATCAGAGCGGATGCTTGCAGAGTGGGCACGGGTTCAGTAACTCACTTGGTAGCAATGTTAACTCTTCAAAATGGATTCATCATCCTGAGAATTCCCTCTGAGAGCTAACACCCCCATCAATCCATTCACACTCCTCACACGATTCCCTCCTGTGCAAAACCACCCAAAATCACCTTATGCACAGTTTTCTTTTTTCCTAAAATTAAAAGCATCAGAAAGAAGAGATATTGACACCCACACCTGTCACTTTCTTAATTAAAAGTATTTGTTGTCAAACCTCGCAGATGATGTTTTAACAAACAAATAGCACTGAATTGTTTACTGACTCTTTCAGTTGTATTTTTGGGACAGTCTGTCTTTCACCACTCAAAATACCTTAATGCACACAATTTCAATCTGATCTGTCAGCGGCATTTAACACGCCTGCTGCAGCTTATAAAATTAGAAAACATCAATCCTCCCACAGACACTGTTCGAACTTGCAGATGCAAATCACATTTTTGTCTTTACTACTATAAAGCCTTCCTTTCTTTCTTTCTTGTGACAGAATAACGGTTGCTCCACTGGAGTTATTAGCTTGGTTTATTCCAGAGACTTTTCTCCTTTTCAGCCTTAGTATCAAAACCATTTTCACTCCCTTCACATCCTTTTCCTTGTACCCTATTTTTCTCCCTCCCTTCCAATTTTTGCCATTTTTAGATTATGCCTGTGCCAACTGCCACCTAACCTGCTTAGCTCTCCTAAACACCGAGGCAAAAGCCCTGCTGACAAAGACACAGAGATAGGCAGAGTTCTGTTGCATCAGTGCATAAAGACCACATGATTTCAAGCCCTTGCAGAGTGACTTCACTTCTGCACGGAGGGGATGACAACCACAGGCACCACTCTCAGTGCTCTGACCTACAGCTGGATGACCAGCATGCTGAACAATGTCATCGGACTTGTAACACACACCAACTGCCAGGAAAAAAAAAAAAAAAAAGGGAAAAAAAAATCACTCTACTACCCACTCATGTGCTTAAAAAAAAAAAAAGCCAACCTAAAAATCCTACCACCCTCATACTAAATATTTTGAGCTACACCTGAATACCAGTTTCTCTTTTATGCTGAAGAAAAAGCAGAGGAAGTCCAAAGGAGCAGCCTTTTAGCCACCACCATTGCTACCCACTGTGTCATTGTTTTGTACATCAAGCACTTTAAAAATATACCTTTTCTAACCCACTGATCCTTATCAGTCTTCTTCACTGGCATGCTATTAGCTCTCTCCACACTAATGGGATAATCCAGTCTCAAGCTGCAAATCCCTAATACCGCCTTCACTTAGACAGTCACTCTTCTTTATCCATACTGCTTATAATGAATGAATGAAGGGGAACAGCTATATGATTACTTACTGCCTCTATTCATTTTTATTTGCCAGACACCTTTTACACGAAGGTCAAAATACTTAAAGACACACTGAAGGAAATATAGAGCAAACTGCATGCACATCTGTACTCTGTCTGATCCAAACCATCTTATCTACACATTCCCATTAGCCACATGACGTCGATACCTTGAATGGGCCACTCAGCTTAATTTCAAAAGAAAGAAGAAACTTATTCCAGCTGGAGTTTCTTAACAACCAGGGAGAGCCAGGCAGTTTGAGTCAAGCAGCTTGTGTAGGTGGGATATCCCTCAAGAGTTACTAGTCCAAGAACAATTTATTACTATAGGATGAATTTCATTCCTGGTGTTACTGCTTCCAAAGACTATTCTAAATATTTTGATCACTGTGTGGGCACCACAAAGTAATTCCAAATACAATAAACAGTAACAATTTCCAATTATTGCCGATGTTGGCTTCAAATCTGAAATCAGAGTAATATTTACACAGCTAAAAGTTGTTTGTTTGGTTTTTTTTTTAAAGCACCATGGATAAAAATGGATTGTGTCCCAGCCTCTGGAAGACCTGGTGTCATGGTTTAGCCCCAGCCGGCAACTAAGCAGCACACAGCCGCTCACTCACTCCCCCCCAGTGGGATGGGGAAGAGAATCGGAAGAGTAAAAGTGAGAAAACTCGTGGGCTGAGATAAAGCCAATTTAATAAGTAAAGCAAAAGCTGCTCACGCAAGCAAAGCAAAACAAGGAATTCATTCACCACTTCCCATGGGCAGGCAGGTGTTCAGCCATCTCCAGGAAGCAGGGCTCCATCACGCGTAGCGGTTACTTGGGAAGACAAACGCCATCACTCCGAACATCCACCCCTGCCACCTTCTTCCCCCAGCTTTATATGCTGAGCATGACGTCATATGGTCTGGGATATCCCTTGGGTCAGTGGGGGTCAGCTGTCCCGGCTGTGTCCCCTCCCAACTCCTTGTGCACCCCCAGCCTCCTCGCTGGTGGGGTGGGGTGAGAAGCAGAAAAGGCCTTGACTCTGTGTAAGCACTGCTCAGCAGTAACTAGCACATCCCTGTATTATCAACACTGTTTCCAGCACAAATCCAGACCATAGCCCCATACTAGCTACCATGAAGAAAATTAACTCTGCCCCAGCCAAAAACAGCACAACTGCTTACTGACAAAATAGCAGAGAGAGTCTCACTCTTGCTCCATCCATTTCACAGGCTGTTGGAACAGTACCAGGTTGATGAAAACATTACATCCAGCTGTGACAGTTTCCTTGCTTGCAATCACCATGGAGATGTGATGCATCATGTAAAGCATTAATTACATTGCAAGAATTCAGGGCAATGTATGGAGACGATGTAATTGCTTAGACATCTAGAGCTTCATCCCTTCCCAATTGAGTCAACAGAAGATCCTGAATCTGCACAAAAGGTGATCTGGGTCCCTATTTGGTAAGCACAGGCCTTATCTATTCCTGTGTTGGGACATTAAAGAAGAAAAACTAAGTAACACTAAAAAGAAACTAAACCAAAAACCTGTGTTAAAAGGTCTGCTGAAGTTGCATGGAATCTTAGTCTCCCCTCACTCATCAAGTGCATTTCAAAATCCCAAACAAAACCAAAACCTACTTTCTATCAGAATCTACACGTAGTGTGCCCATAGATACAGTCACAGTTTTGGCTTTTTTTTTTTCTCTCTCTAGAATAAAACATAGATTTCAACCATGGTGAGCTGTATTCATTCTCAAGTATTATTTGTTTGACCTTTTTTATTTTGCAGTCAATTTAGTTCAATATTCGTTGCTACTCAGAGGAATAAACCAGGACATCAGTCCAAGCCCAATAAAAGCTGTGAGCTTTTTACTTGAATGGGTCTCTCTTCCTTAGTCCATTTCAGTACTTTCTTCATACAGTACATGCATATGTACCTATGTGAGCTAAAAAGAATTACTGCAGGACAGATGTATGTTTATTCTGAATGTGTTCATGATCAGACTGTCTCACACCAGACAGGTATTTTGGTGGTATTCTGAAATTGTCATCTAGCCCTTCATCTACTGCTCTCTCATCTCTCTAAAGTTCACTCTTCAGGCGTATCTTTGCAGTGCTAATCTGCTCTTGAGGTGCTTATATGTATGCAAGTGCTTACAAAAAGATAAGTGAGATCGAAAATATTTGCAAGTGAAGGCATTGCCTATGGCATACAGAACAAGCTCACTCTGGTATCAGAAACCATCCTACTACCTTAGTGCATGTTTCAGCCCAAACACTCTCAATTTCTTAGGTGGGTTAATGAGCCAGAGCTGAATGATGTGCTGATACTGGTCCAGAGTTCCGCAGAGACATCAAAACCAGTCTGCAGACAGACTCTAGTCTTGCTCATACGGAACATCCCACACAGCTAGAGAAGCATCATAAGACAACACCAGTGGACCTTCATGCACCTCCATTTATTTTAAGACACTCTGTAACCTTGGATCCAATCTATCTTATCAGTTTCATATCCTGCCACATGATCAGACATCATTCTGCTCAATTATTTGGGATCGGTAGGCAAGATACTTCTATACAGCTTATGCCATTTCCAACTGCCTTTTGACTATCTTTTAACATCATTGCCCCCTGTATTTTCACTTGTTATCCAAAAAAGTCTTTCTTCCCTTGCTCAAAACTCAGAATTCTCTTCATTTCTCTATAATTGACATTCACTATGGTTTTCAAGTGGATTGTCTAAAACTTAAAAAAAAAAAAGTCTGCATGCAAGACAGAGACAGCAAATTATCTCTCTTTTTTTTTTTTTTTAATACAACTAAATCAAAGCATTAGAAGACTTTTTCTCCCCCATTTTGCAAAAATAAAGCCCAGACTGGGTACCTAAATAAGGCAGGTAGTGTGTTGCTTGCAGAGGAGTATGCACACCCAGGACTGTGATTTTTATATGAACTATAAGCTGAAGGAGAAGATTTAAGTTTCTCTGAATATAAATGTATCCAAGAGCAGCTTTGGAGGTACCACTGTACACATTATCCACATCCTTGAGCGAATTATTTCTGGTAGCAGATCAAAACTGGCTCTACGATGTCTCAGGGCTCTAATTTTTTACTGAGGATTAATCCTCGTGTCTTCAATTATGGAATTTGTTGAGCTGCCTGGCAACGTTACCTAGTCCAACTGATTAATCAATGCTCAACCCTTCATGTGGATGGCTTTGCAACTGGTTCTGCAGTTTTTGCCTCATGGCTTGTCCTCATCAGAAGAGGCACAGAGTACTCATCACTTGGCCCTAAATAGTTAATTCATTAACTATTCTCAATTATCAACCGTAATAAGTAGCTTCGATCATAGTTTGAGAACACAGTTCCTTGTTCTTGATAGCATTTTCTGTGAAAACAACTGTGGCAGAAAACATTTTAAAATGAAAAGCTGAAAGAGTCCATTTGTAAAACAGAAACACTCTTGGAATAGAATTAGATTTAAAAACAAATCTTAGCAGAAGAACTAGGAAAAACAGTTTAAAGATAAATGGATTTATATTTTAAAGTTTTTCTTCTCATTATATTCTATAATGCATAAAGTCCCCCATTCGCAAGTTACTGGCTTCAGTAACACTAAATTTAAACAGTTTTGAAGTATACAATCATCTGTTCTCAAAATAAAGGTGCCCATTTGAATGCAAATTGTTAAAAAGTCAGAACTTCTGGCTTTCACATACTTATAAAAAGAGAGCAGAGTCTACTGAAGAAAGAGAATAGGAAAGAAAATCAAGAAATAAACATCCAGAATATATTTATGCTCCAACAATCACTAATAAGTTTACTGAAAGAGCATTTTAGAGACAGCAAAAACTAATCTGAATAATTTATCTACTGGTGTTATTTGTGTTCAGTCCCATTATGTAACATTCTGTAATCTGAAGTCACCTAGAAGGGACTATACCTGCTCTTTCCAGGAATTTTCTAGACTATGAAAAAAAATAGCTGAAAAAGCGAACAGGTGCTACAGCGCTAGTAATCCTTCCCTAAATCTCTGAAGGGCAACAGTGCAGATCAGTCAACTTCAAGGTCACTTATTAACATACATTCATTTTAAGGCATTGATAGCACATGTACTTCTGTGCTTCCAGACTGAATGCTGATCCTGGCATTCTTCTCAGTCTTAACAGAGCTTCTTTCAAATCTAAGATCGCTCTTGCCATGTTCAGTATAAAGTTCATATTTTAAATTTTAAATTACAAGTACTATGGCAGCAAAGACCCAGACTGATTTGAGGCTTGTAAGAACTTTCTAGTTTCGCTTTGTTTCAAACACAGGAAAACTCCCACTCCCCGGCCCACCCCAAACACTTGTAAAAAGTATTGCTCCATAAAAGCAAGCATTGCCTGCCTAATCCTTCATTTCTATCGATATTCAGAGATCCAGAAGAAACACAGGCATACATTTCACCCTAAGGCTACACAGAGCCAGCTTTTCCTGGATCCTGAGAATTACTCCTTAGGCACAAAGAACCGAAACACTATAAAGTGCAGAGTGCTCTTAGGCCAGCTTAGGACTCTTTTCCAAGCTGCTTTTTCCAACGGTGACTCAATGCACAGATATTTTATCACTACAAAGTCCTAACTTCTAGCATCAGGGTGGCCATAAATGATTTTTACCATGTCATAAAGCCAGAAATCACCCAGATGGTGATGACATTCCTCTACTTACAGTACACTAGGGGCACAGATACAGCTATTTGAAGAAGAAGCTGAAGCAATACAAGCCCTCTGATTGAGAGACCTGGGATTAACTGGAAATGTCCCTATATTCTCCTTTCCTTAGCCACTTTTTTTCCTGTTTTTTTCCAGAATTACTGTTCTGGACAAATCGTTACCCTTTATTTTCCTGGTTGGCCATTATAACTTGGCTTATTGTGCTCCTACTGCGACAGCACAGTTTTACGGGCAGAGTACCTCACTGGCAGCCAGGAGACCTGGTTTCTAAGTTGAACTGTCCATGTTTTTGTATTTGCTCATCACTCCATCTCCCCAAGCTTTTGTCCTGGTCCTTCACATCTACTCCTTAACAAGATTAGGATCATTCCAGAAAAGCAGAGTCTCACACTTAGGTCTGTTGACGTAGCTAAAACAACAGGGTCCTAATGCCGTCTTTGAATGTCTTGCGGTATCCAAAAAAAAAAAAAAAAAGAAAATGGATTTATGCCAAAATGTGCAGATAACTTAAGTGCTAATGGAGCTAAAGTCTGCCTCCACCTAGGACCCCCTACGCCTTATTAAATTCCTTACTAAATACTGATTTAAGGAGGAATTATACCTGGTCCCTTCACAGGCTTAGCTTTTAATAAAGAAGTAACAGAAACTCTGATACACCATGTGAACAAGGACACCATTTTAGCCCTTCTTAAGGGCCACTGCCTGCATTTTAAGGGTGACTGAGTGAGAATCAGAGATGACTTGATAATTCACTGGTTGACTTTGAACAAACTGGGAACAAAACAAAGGTCTGGATTCCCAAGTCTCTGTTTTAATCAGTAGACAATACTTTCACACTTACTCTAGATGAAACCTGATACATCTACCTGTGCTACTTGTGAGTTCAATTCATTCATTTGGGAATCATATTCAGAAGTTCTACCTAACTGTGCTTTTTTTTCTTTAAACTCTTTTCCTGTAAAGAAAGCATGGTCCTGTACTAAGTAACTTACTTTCTGTGTCTCCTGAAATAAAAGAAACAAGGCACGCACGCATTTGTGCACACACATGTACATCAGGGATGAAAAGCTAGCCATTTCATAGCTTCTGCAAGAGTATGATGAGACTAAGCCTTCTTTCTAATAGAGGTCTAACTTTCAGGAGTCACAGCAATGGGCAACACTGTCACCTCCCATCATTATTAGTTATAAATATTACTATTATTCTACAGTTTCCATCTTGACTAGCAAAAGCAACAGAAATTCAACATAAAGAGTAACTTAATCTCAACTAAATTCTGCTAATATTTGTAAGCCCATGTGCTTTTTATTTATTTTTTTTTTAAATCAGATGATAATCTGCTGTTTGATTTTCAGGTTGAAGGGACGGTGGAAAAGCCCTTACCTGTTTCCTGTTTTGGTTTACAGAATATAGTAGTAACTACAATTAGAAGCACTTCCAAGTAAACCTAGCTGTAAAACAGCTTTTACAGCTGGTTGCTGGTGTCTCCCTCAAAACGTCTCTCTACTGCATGTGGTCTGCAAAACACAGTACTTCTGCCCCTCCTAAAATTCTCAAGTGAATCTGAGCCATGGCTATGTAACTCCCAGATTTTTCCTTTATAGCATCTGATGCCTAACTGAATAGAAATAAAGCACTATAGTGACTTAGTCAATAACTCCAGAAGAATACATACTCCTGGTCTGGCTTTGTACTGCTGTTTAATATCAAGAGGAACCCAGCAGTAAAAAAAGCACCAATGATTTTCACCTCTCATCATTTCTGTGAGCATTTGATTCAGAGACCCAATAAGCGTGATATGCCTAGTCATGTTATTGCCCTAGTACTTTCAGGAAACACCTCCCAATACAGGAAGCTAATCTTGATTTAAATTGAGAACTGAATCTATGAGTATCTCTTGATATTCAGCTCTTGATATCTCAACTCTTCATTGTTTCTGAAACAAACTTTGCATTATATTTACAATGCATGGCTACTGGAGTAAAGATGCATTTGAAAATGTAATTGAATGAAAGTAATTAAACTGAAGATATCAATGAAAAAAAGCCAAAAACTAGATGATCTTAATGTATCTTGAGAATTTCTCATCTGCACTACCTGAAACAAACACATTATGTAACTCCAAATGGATTCATCTTTCCAAACACTGAGATAAGTTGCTTTGTTTTATTTAAATTTGCTGGTGCCTGGCTATTTTCTAAAGTAAGCTAGGAATTAAAAATGGATCCCAAGTCAGGTATTTCCTAAAGGAGCAGACCGTGGATCGGGATGGGTTTCCTGAACACTCCGGCAGAAGTTACTAGGATAAACTCAAGATCCTGATTTTGATCTTTAAACACTGCTACAGTTTTTAGGTCAGGCAAAAATGTCTGATGTAAAAGATTTCCTTAAGCTATTTGACAAATAAAGCACTGCCTCATCTTTCAACTTGCCTGGCTTTCAGACTGTAATCCCTCAATTCAAAGAACTCTTCATCACCAGCAGCAACGAGAAAGCCATTTCAAATAGCTTTGACCTCACAGTTTCAGAGGCCAATTTTTTTTTTTAACTTTACTGAAACATATCCTTATATCAACATTAGTAAAGCAAAAACTTCACATGTATAGCTATCTCACATCCTCCCCAAAACATACAATGAACGGATTTTAAAGACAAGACCCTTGTACTCTTCTAGTATAACTCTATACTCAGAAAATCTCATTCAATGTTTTCTGCATCACTGCCCTAAATTTTGCCTGAATCTAAGGTAGCTTAAAAACAATATCCAGTTTAATCTGAAGAGTTCAAGCAAAGAATTCCACTCAACCCTACGTTAAGCTACATCAATGGCTAATTACCTTCATAAGTACCCTATTTCTAATCCAATATGGAACACAGTGAAGTATATATGAATTTCTCACTCTATAACCCTATTAGGGACCCACTTTTCCATGAGTAGAAGGTTATTCAGGAAACAAGACGAAAGATCTCATTTTACATAGGGGTATTACTAGCTGTTGCCCCACTGTTTCTTTTTTGATGATGTTGACAATGGAGACAGTGGTTTCTAAGATTAGGCAAATTCAGTGTAAGTTATAAATAGCGAATTGAACTAGCCAACAAAAGGAAGACAGGACGGCTGGTGAATTGGTACTATTAACCCTCACTAATTCCCAAAATGCACACACGAAGACATCAAAATATACAAACAATTACACTATGAGTTATCTTTCCACCTTTCACACAAGCAAATATGAGATTAATTTTCCTCATGGAAGTTATACTAGCTTAGTCTTCCTATTCAAAGGTTAAGCCTATTGCTTCCTTTTCAAAGTTTTGAGGCAAAATAAAGCCATGGAGAATGCAAGTAGCTTGGGGAAAAACATGATGAGTTAGAGATCTGTGTGCAGTTGCAGAGCTACAATCTTGTTGGGATCACGGAAACATGGATGGAGTGTTGCAATGAGGGGAATGCAGGCTTGTTAGGAAGGACAGGATTGGAACATGAGGAGGAGGAGTTGCCCTTTATGTGTGAGAGCAGCTGGAGTGCATGGAGCTCTGCCTGGGGATGGATGAAGTTAGGCAAGCCAAAGCCCAAACGGAATTGAATCTGGCCAGGGGTGTCAAAGACAACATGAAGGGCTTCTATAAGTACCTAGGCTACAAAAGGAAGACCAGGAAAAATGTTGGCTCATTGCTTAACAAGACAGGGGACCTGGTTACACAGAACATGGACAGGCCTGAGGTACTGAATGCCTTCTTTGCCTCAGTCTTTACTAGAATGATCAGCCTTCAGCAATCCCAGGCACCAGAGACCGGGGGAAAGACTGGACCAAGGAAGATGTACTTTTGGTGGAAAAGGATCGGGTCAGGGAATACTTAAGCAAAATGAACATATGTAAGTCCATGCACCCAGATGGGATGCACACGAGTGCCGAAGGAGCTGGCTGATGCCATTACAAGGCCACCCTTGATAATCTTTGATCAATCATGGTGACTGGCAGAAGTGCCCGAAGACTGGAGGAAAGCAAATGTCATTCCTGTCTTCAAGAAAGGCAAGAAGGAAGACTCAGAGAACTACAGACTGCTCAGCCTCATCTCAATCTCTGGGAAGGTGATGGAGCAGCTAGTCCTGGAAACCATTTCCAGGCACATGAAGGACAAGAAACTCCTCAGGAGTAGTCAGCATTAAAAAGTTTGTGATATGCCTAAATTTATTCATTGATACTTACAAGTACAAAACTCAGTAAGTGTAAGCTGTAAAAGCTGTACAATGAAGACTTCTTTTTCCACTTTAGCTTTTCAACACAAAGCCTAGGACATAGAAGAGTTTGTTAAATCCAAGTTAAAGAAGTAACATCACCTTGTACAACCAATACCCTTGATTCATTCTGACTAAATGGCTTATTTAAATACGGGGAGGGGCAGGGAGGGCTGTCACTGAAAGACAAACTTCATGTAGCAATCTGTATTCCTGAACGTAAGTTGCTTCTAAAAAGATTTTTTTAAAGTCCATGCTTGAAATTTAGCAGCTATGTTAACCAGAAATATTTACAAAATTTGTTCTGAATGTTCAAACTTACATGTAGAACTTCCTGGAGCTGCTTCCCTGCATGCCCAGAGAAGAATTATATAGTAGCAACTGCATTTTCATGCATCACGTAAGTTCACCTCATCTATGTTTATATGTAGAAAATGCTACATCAAAATACACCATCATTTTTCAGTTTCACTGCTACTCTTATACTTTATGCAGTTCACAGAAAGAAACTAGAAGGGTAGTGAAAGTGATGTTCTTAGCAATTGTAGGCAACCCACCTCATGTCATACTGTAAGTCCGATACACTGAAATACTAACCAGAACCCCAGAAAGCCAGTATTTTTTATGATAGGATTATCCTTTCTCTTATAGAGCTCACTGCTCCCCTCTTTAACCTGAAGCTCTTAATGTTGCAAAACCCGAGTACACGATGGATTTGATATCTCTCTAGAAAAAAGCATCTGAGACCTAAGTACTAATGATTGTTTTTACAGGTGCCAATACGATGATAGTTTCCAATGCATCTTCACCTTCATATACCCCAAAGCCAGTGACACACAGGTTAATCGATGCCTTAAGATTTAATCAGAAAGTGTTGAGAAAGAAGTTGCTGTAGTGCGATACAGATAAGCAACAATCTAACTCTGAGGTGGATAACAGCGCTTCATAGTGACTCAAGGAAATACACAACAGGATAGGCAAGGCAGACAGAATAAGGCAGAGCAAAAAACCCATGAAGATCAGTAACTCACCTTTAGCTCTGATTAATTGCAAGTGTTTAGCAATCAAGAACAGTTTAGCAGTAGCATTTCTGGGCTGTAGGGCCAGAGAGAGAAAAGCAACGGAGCACAGGAGTCCGTCCCTTCTTCCCTCCTGCCTTTCCTCTGTCCCCAACACTGACAGCTCCCAAGGAAAAGTTATCCTGCCCTTTTGGTTACTCTTCCTACCCCTCCTGCTCTAGAAGGCAATTTGTTTTAATATATCATTGAAAAAACCAGCATGATTTCTCCTCATTAGTAGTTACAAAAATGAAGGTTTTCTTGGGTGGGTTGGTTGGTTTGTTTGTTTGTTTTTAAACAAGAATAATTGCAATTCAGATTTGTTGAGTTAGTTTTTACAGAAACTTATGGGAAAACCAACCAAACATCATAAAAATGACACCACAAACACAGATGAAGACATATAACATCTTACGCATGTTAATCCCATGACCTGAAGTCACATTGCTGAGTCAGCCTGCGCAGTGCTATAGAGAGGAAAGTGAGAGCTTCCTTTGCTTGATGGGAATAGGTGAACCACTCAAGCACAGAAACAAGTCAAGACACCAATGGAGAAAACAGGAAACCGATGGAGGCAGGAGATGGGGGGGCCTTGAATCTGGTCTTGCTGCTTTTCATTCAACAGCATAGGCCGAGCATAACATGAGAAGCAAGTTACAGAATCGTTCAGCACGGGGTAAATCTCCTGTAGAGCATCTTGCCTAGCTTCAGCCATAGCACTTTGAGATAGTTACGACTAACTGAAGAGAGGCCAAGAAGAGCAATAAGAAAAGATGACCAATAAAGAAAGACCAAACAAACTGGGCATATTTTAGCCTAAAGCAGAGAAAGCTGGATGGGGCGGGGGGGGCCTCCCACGTGAAGATTTTTAAGAACCAGCTAAATAGATATACATCAGGAATGGAACACATAGGTTTGTCTTCACCTTGAAGCTGAGGGAAAGAAGGATGGATCTCTTGAGGTCATTTCTAGCCCCGTATTTTTCTAGGATTTGGAAAGGGACCCTTCAAAATAGCAACAACTACTTCACTTATCTCCAAAGGAAGACACCGCTGTAACAGTCCCATATGGCAAGCTCTCCTTTTCCCAGGATGTTGCATTTATTCCCATTCTAAAAGATTCTTCACACATTTTGGTGTCACT
This sequence comes from Harpia harpyja, assembly GCF_026419915.1. NCBI lineage: Eukaryota > Metazoa > Chordata > Aves > Accipitriformes > Accipitridae > Harpia > Harpia harpyja. The sequence continues at coordinate 57,068,907 of NC_068940.1, read as the reverse complement.
GAGAATCAAGCCCAAAACATCAATCAAGTTATTTATTTGTATCTCTTGGATATAATAATCTCTCTAGAATTAAAGGACTATAGTTTTTAGGTTTTGATACAACACAATTAGATATCAGGGCTTTGAATAAAATAGGGTTTTAAACAGAAGGTTAAGACAGCATTAAAGAAATTATTAGTATGTCAGTAGAGTCTGAGCAGACAGCTCTTTAATAACACTGGACAGGGAATTTAAGGGAAAATACTTCAGAGAAGTAAATGGATATTCCTTCCAGCAGAATGACTTCTTTAAAGACAAAAATAAAAATTATGCAGGTCTTTTTTTTTTTGTTTCAAAAGAATCACTTTGAAGGTAAAATATACCTACCCAAAGCAATTAAGATGAGAAGAAGAAAGACAGAGGCAAAGAATACTCCAAGGGCCAAGTATGTAAGACTAAAAGAACTATTCAGTCAAGGTATAATCATCCATTTTCCCCTGAATTATATTTATTTAACACGAATATAAAGGTGTGTAGAAGAGATGAATGGGTTACAGGAGAAGGTAAAATGAAAGCTCTAACATGTTGTTCTTTGGAAAGCATCACCATTATCAGAGAGAACTGCTTGCTGCAAGTCAAACAAATTTCTGTTTGAATTCAGGATTAAGTTGTTGTAGAATGATTGCTGGAGGTGACTTATTGATATGACACCCCCCACCCCCCTCAAGGGAAGGTGAACCTCCAGCATGGAATACAGTGGACATGTAAAGAATCGGTTCCGTGGTAGTTCCCTAAGCAACATAACCTGCAACTTTAGATGTTGGCAGCACCAGGGGAGCTTGGTATGCTGACTCTGAAAAGTAACACGGAGGGTGGAGCGGAGTGGAGATGCTGCAGCCAGGCTCTGTGATTGCAGGGATAGGGAACTGGAACGATAGGAACAAGAACAGTTGGTCCCTGCATTGAATCCACTGAAGCAAGGAGGTGGAATAATGGGGGTTCTGTCGACCTAATGCCCTACTTCTGATTTATATCACACGTGCCCACTTCTGGGGTATTGGCATGCAACACCATGTCCTTTGGGTGAACTTTGCTCGTTATAATATCATTATAATACCAAAACCCACCTCCGAGGTACAACCACTCCCCCATGGAGCATGCCCTCTGAATTTTTTCTAGCATGTACCTTTAAAATCAAAGCGAGAGAACTTTATACCAATCAAAGTAAAGGTATGTATGACTAGAGTCACTCAAGCTCCACCTAAAAGGAAAAATAGTATAAAAAGACCCCAAAAGAGGAAGACTGTTAGGGAAGATACCATCATAGACAAGGCGGGAGGACATTGCTGACTTCTGGGATCAGCCAACAGGCTGAACTTCTCTTTCCCCGCCGTAGGGACGCCTATTGGGTGAGATTCGAACACTTGGCTGTACTGAGTGCTTGCCCGGGAAACTTAGAATTCTTTAGAGCTCTTTTCTTTCATAATTTTATGCACTTGTAGTTGACTGTATTGTTATTTGCACGTGCTTTGCAGACAGTGTATTTATCACCGGCAATCCAAAAGAACTTGTACTGTTGTTTTAATAAACTGCGCTGCTCATTAACCTAGTCGTGATAGTTCATTAACGCAACCAAACTCCCTAAGTCTGGTAATTCTCGTGCATTGAACACGGCTAAGCCAAGAGTGCAGTGTGCTATAAGTGCATCCGTCATTGTGCAACCGGACTTAAAGCGCTGAATTGGACATCACTCAGAAACTGAACCTAGCCGCCCCCAGGCCCTCTGACATCTGAGGATAAGCTGGAATGCAAGGGGGTTTATTTTCTGCCAAATTCCTTTACCCTTTAACTCAACAGTTGTGCGTGGCTCTGTGAGCAACTACTAGGAGAAGAGAAATAGAAGATTACAGAAGGAATACTCCTACAACAGTTAGTAGTGCTTGACAGATTCCAGTCTTGGTTTTAGCAGTTGTAGATCTCAGACATCAAACTTCTCACAGGTGACAAAGGAAGAAATTTTAAATTAACTTTTACTTTAAGACTACAGTCTTCCTCTCCGACTCTGGTCTTTATAGGACAGGAGGAAACCAAGCTTCCCCAGGCTTCCGTCATACACTTGCCATGAGATGAAACACAAAATATGTGTCAGATTTTGCTGTATGAACAAAATTGTTCATAAGTTTGTAGGTTCTACCAAATACCTGTCTCATTCCTTTGCCCCGAGAGTCAGCTTTATTCATTTATTTGCTTTTATTAAACTATTTATTTACGAATTCTTGCTCAAAACAACTGAAAATCCTAAAGACAAACAAAAAGGATCCTTAGTAACCTCAGATTACACAGTGTTCCATGGTTCCACTACAAAAATGAGAAAGCACTTGAATGTAGTATTTCACACCACAACCCCAGAGCTCAACACTTCCGGGGCAGAAACCTGGGATATTTTACTATTTTAAGTGGCATTACAGAAAACAAGAAAATATTTGTCTTTCAGTCGTATCTCCTCACCTAGCATATACATTTATAGATAACCTCTGTATTTGCCTTTGGTCATGTATGATGCCCTGATGCTAATTTAGAAGTAATTCAAAAAGAAAAGAAGACTTCCAATTTTATTACCCATCTCACTTCACAAAGCAAACCGATTTCCTCTAAGTCCTCACAAGAAGAATGAAGAGGACATACTTTGTTTCAGCTCCTGGTGAGAGGCATCAGATGTTCCTCTAGTCAACCCTTGCTAGGGGCACAGCAAGTTTTTTCGGAGGCTGCATCAAAGGCCTAGCTCTGATGAATGCATAAAATAAGACAGACTGAGAGCAGAGCTTTCAAGGGGAAAAAAGACCAGTGGGCTTAAGGAAAAAAGGTATTTCAGGCTACCTGTGTGTTTTTAAAAATTGTAGCTGAGAATATAAGATAATGTAGAGAAAATATTATATTACCTGCCACAGTTCGTTAAAGTACCATGCACAGAGCAGGCAGCTACTTCAGGAACTGAACAGATCCTGTTCCTTTGTATTTTACTTCCATTGAGAAAAGATGACTTCTATGACTTCAAGTTTATTGTTAACATACCTGTCCCGGCTTCCCTCTGTGATGTGATAGAGACGATTGGCACCTCCATCAGCACAAGCTCTCAGTGCAGCTGCAAGTGAAGAAACAGAACATCAATGTATTGGCATTATAAACAAAAAACCACAACCAGTTACTCCATTACTGACATTTCTGTGTAAACTCAATTGTTCATTGCAGCGTAGGGAATAAACTTGAGATCTCATACAGCTTTTAGCTCCCCATACATCACTACTTCCCTTGTTTCTCTAAATAGACATTTGAACTGGTTTTATCAGACTAGTGCCAATCTTCACCTGACTGTGTCAGTGTACTTTCCAAATACCTTGTTTCTATCCATCCTAACTTCCTGCCCAGTCAGCTTAAGCTACATGGGAGGCAAGTATTCAAAACCTGAAAAGGGCCCATCCTCCATGTATGGGCATGTACTTGCCTGAACAAGTGGGAACTTGCACCTTAAACCTAACAATCTTCTCACCCAGGCAAAAAGTTCAGAATGGTGGCTCTATAATAACCTGCATAAAAACTGGGCGGGGTGGGGGGGGAAGAGTTAGGCATGACAATATCTGTTTTCTCTTTTTTTCCCCTCCTATGACACAAAAATGATAACTCTACTACAGTTCCTATACTGTTTCACAGACTGAATCATCTGATATAAAGCAGGGGGGTTAAGTCTTGGCTTTAAATCTTGAACTACCCTGGCACAAAAGGAACAAAACCACAATAACTTTCAGTGCCTCCACGTAACTTGGGGACTGCAAAGGGCACGTGCCACTAATTCCAGTTGATTTTAAACAAGCACAGACATGCTGTCCTCTTGTGATCTCTTTGTTTATATAGACTTAAGTCAGAGAAAAGAGAAAAGTCTAACACTAGTATTACAAAATCAGACATAAATTGGCATAGTTTATTCATAAATGACGATTAATAGAGATGCTTAACTAACACATAGTTCTTTAATGAGATTTTTAAAATATGATAAGCTGTTAAAGATTGAAAATGACCATCTTGTCTTAGCAGTCTTTATCAGTTTTGCTCTGAGATGCACAAGTGAGATAACTGCAGCACGCAAGATAAAAGAAGCTGTCGCTTCTACACTAAAGCGGAGCGTTCCTTCCAGGTCTGTGGGCAAAGAGGGACCAACTGGTAGACCTGAGAGGGCTGAAAGTCAGAGCATCAGGGAGGAGGAGGGGAAAGGGAAAAAGAGGAGAGACAAAGAAAAGGAACAGCCTGCCCAAGTTTTGGAAAAAAAAGGTATAAACAATCAGATCAGGCAATTCCTGCTGCTGAGAATCCAATTTTCAGCTAAAGCCACTTTGCTTTGGTGTTTATTTCTCAGTCAGAACCACCTCTCAGCAGTGATACAAACCTACATTTTTCCTTTTGGCGCTCATTAGGTGGGCAATCCACCTCTCCCCCTAGCTTAGCCATCAACTTAGCCAGCCTATACAAACCGGGACAACAAAGTTCATCTCTATATCTGCTCTCATCGTTAAGCCATTCTTTCTTATTTGGCTGTTGAACTCCCACCACAGCGAATGGTCTGTATGCCTATATCCACCACGCAGTACCATGCAACCTCGGCTGAGGCTTTTTGGAAAAAAAGAAGAAAGCAGGGCAGCCCAAAGCTACCAGTTCACTGCAGGTAGCTTTGGGTACAGCAGCTTTTTTCCTGCAGGCTGCAAGAATGCGCAGGGCAGGAGAACTAGTGTTGCACTCCTCCGTATCTCTTCTAGCACTGCTCCTGCTCCAGTGACCCCTCTTCTCTCTTGTCCATATTACAGTACCCACTATGGCAAGCACTACCTTTCTCAGCCTTCTTGCACAGACCGTCCTCTGCTCTGTCTCCTTATCCTATCTCGCCCCCTCCTTCCAGGCACCATCCAAACCCACATTAACAAGACAAGGTCAAGCAGATTTGATCCTGACAAATCTTATTAGCTGAGATCATTTCTAAATTATGGTAGCTGGACAGCCACTTACCACGGTGATTCACTGCTTCAGGCTCTCGCCAGGTTTCTCACCCATCCTGATGAATATAAACATCGCAAGACAAAAAGAACAACTGGTTTTGCCCGCTGTGTTTGATTGGATGCTTTTAACTTCTCCTCTCACTTGAGGTTACAACTGAAATGGGATTAATGTAATTCCTTTCACCTGGGCATATTTGTTAACTTCTCTCAGGGAGTTCAGCTCACACAGAATTTAGTAATGGTCCACTGCAAGAAGAGTGTGTAATATGCGTCCTTAAATTAGCTATCTGGGCCATCAGTTTATTTAGCAGATACAAGGCATATAAGCAAGGCCTAGGACCTAAGCAATTACAGAATCTTTTCTCTCCCCTTGAGCTACAAAAGCAATTCATCAGTTGAGACATTTTTTATAGCCAAAACCATAAGAATGCTGCAGAAAAATTACTTTCTAACTTTGGGTACAGAACCTGCCTAAAGGATGCTTCCTGGGTCAAAGACAGCCCCGGCTTTTTCCTTCTGAGAACAGTGATTTTTACATCTATTCTCCCACATTTTAAACAAATAAGCAGCTTATGACTTCTGGGGAAAAAAAAGAAGGGATGAGATACAGAAAAAGAAAGATGAAAGAGCCTATTATCTGTCTCAATTACTTTAAGACAGCCAGAGCCTCAACTGTGGTAAGTCCATTGAGATAATTTACAAGTGAAGCCTGACCTAAGATCTCTTCACCTGATCTTACTATTTTAAAACGACATGACCAAAAAACCAAAACAAACTAACTATTGCAAAACAAATCAGTCTTCAATCAGTCTGGTACATGTAAAACTACTGAGATTCTCCCAAAGACTCAAAGATGCCTAAGTAACAGGTCTATGACACTTGTATGCTGTTCACATGGATATAGAGCTAACACTTGAAATCTCAAATCAAAATAGTTGCCTGATATAACTGCAATTTAAAGTTGTCCCCCACATATTTATTCTTATAAATAAGAATAAATAATTTAAAAAAATTAAACTTTGACAGGATTGTAAAGTTATTTAGAGAAACTATTTATGAGGTACTGATCCTTTACCAGCAAGTTAATAACTTACACTGAAACGAACCAAAGCCCCAGGTGCTTTAAGTAACTAGCAGGTAATTAACTGATTGGCTGGAGGCCAGTAAATCATATTACTTCTACAGCTATGAACCAACCCTTGCTTGATAAAAAGTAATGATATACATTAGCTGGAAGAACATGTATCATTATTATCTGGGAGTGTTTAAGGAGATAGTCAGCAATTCTAAGCTTACAATTCAGATGGAAAATTCTCTGTGAAAAGATAATAGGAACTGATTTTATACAGTGCCTTTTACATTAGAGACAAAATTGCCTTACAAACAACAATTTGGCCAAGGTGCACCGCAGCAACCATGTAGGCATATCTAGCAGTCTCTAGGCACTTTGCAATACCTCACACAAAACCTAATTAATTATTTCAGCAGAAACTGAAGGACCTGAACAAGATTGGGGCTTTGTTTTGCTTGGCATCCTGAAAACAGAGACACCTTCTTCTGAAGAAGTTTACAATTTAAACAGATGAAAAAAACAAGTGAAAAGGTCGAAAGTGACACAGAGGGATGAAGTGCTAATGGTCACACATGGATCAAAGACAAGTTATCTTCCAGGGTGACCAAAATGGATGGTGGGGTTTGTAGAGGGAAGAGTAACTTAAGTGGTCAGCCAGAACACAGAAAGTCTTGCACACACCTTCTCTTCTGACCCAAAGGTTACTATCTCATTATTGGAGACCCCTCAAATTTGCCAGGTGCACTGCACATGGAAGTACTCTCTAGCTTGTGTATGTCAGAAAGAACTAAGTCAGTAAAGACATTATCTGAAGGCTTTTAGTTAATCCTGCCTCTGAGAACTCAGCCAGACTAAGGAACGGTGGTCCAAGTAGCTCACTGAGCTCTGATGGGTCAGGAGGACCAACACTTCCAGCAAAGATGCTGTGATATGCAATTGGGAGCAGTAGCTTTTTCAACCACCACAACTGGAAGCACGGGAGACCCATGCCCTTGGCCACCCTGCTCCGCTGGAGAGCCCCAAGGTACCGTTTCATGCTTTTGTTATTAGAAGAGATGACTCTAAGAGCACAAGGTGCCTTGCAGCGCTAGCTCAGCGTGCGACTCTGCGCTCCTTGCCATTACCACAAATTACAACCTTTCCAACCTGAATGGCTTAAACCACAACACTGAATATTCTGTGTTAAGCTTCACTCCTCAGAAATAGCTCTGTCAAATTACCACCTTTTCTATCTGTCAGATTCCTTTCTGATACAACTCCAGTGTCATTCAGTGCACTAGGGAATGGAGACATAACCGAAAAATCAACTGTTTCATTGTGCTGCTTAGTGGAAGAGTACAGAAGTGGGAACTCAATGCACGGCCAATAACTGCTACCCAAGTTATTGGCAGCAGCATGTGTTCAGTCCAGCAGTGTTTGAAATTACAGCAAGAGTAAATACCCTTCAGCTCCCCCTATGCTGAGGAAGAGTTATGTCAAGAACATATTATCAGCCCATGATATCTCTGAAAGAGTTTCTCATAGGCAATGTGAATGAAGAAACCAAAGTCTTTCTGAGTATTCTCCTTCATTTTAAATGGTGTCTCTTCTGCTAGAAACCAGTGAACTATTTCCCTTCAGTGACCAAAGTTGAGAAGCCAATTTTAGAGCTAATTATTAGTGAATATGTTTTTACAAAAATTATTCTAATGCAACAAAAATAATGGAAACAATTTATATTATATTTACTCTTTTGGTAAATATCAACATATTTACATATGTAAATGTAATTTAGCATATCAAACACAAAAAGGAAGGTCTTGGCTCTGAGCTAACTAGTCCTGAAGCTTTTTGCAGAAGAGAAGCAAGTATTTTATCACACCTTCAATAGCCCTGCAAATTCAGGCAGGAGAAAAGACTCTACAGAGCAGATGCAACTCTTGCAGACTCAGTAAGATGAGGGCATAAAAAGAGAATACATTTATACAGAGTACCAATACCTGGGGAAGAAAAGCATAACTCTATTATTTCTATCATTATTCCTATTCTATTATTCCTTGCAACTAGCATTTACAATATTTTTTTTCTTTTTTCAAACAGATCTTGAAACTAATCCATGTTTTTGCCTAAATTCAAATTTATGACATCTCCCCTTAAACTGCCTTAGTATATCCCCTCTGTTCCTTTTCCAATTTTACACAACTTTTTATAGGTATGCAATCTGTTTCCCTCATTCATTTATTGATTCAATAACCTGGTAACCATAATTAACCTGCCAGCATAATCTACATATAAGAGAACCCTGCTTAATTAATGACTTGGAATGCTGGTTGTAACATATATGTGATAATATATGGTAGATATGCAGAGAATTGCTTGGTTTGCTTGATACATTTGGCTAACACATTTTTGTCTCAGCATTAATAAAAAATACCAGTTACGAGCAACAAAATGCATAAGCCGTATTTATGTGCTTTCTCTTTTTCTCCTTTGTCCTGCAGAAACTGCAGAAACATACTTAACAAATCCATGGCTTTGTATGGCTGCAGATTGCTAGCTAGGGGATCTCTGCATCTCAAACTATTCCCTCCCACTCATGTGTTTCTACCTGTGTTACCAGGACTGTATGCAACTGCTATTATATACCAAGAACAGTGCAGTGCAGACATGTCTCTTCTGGTCATCTGCACCTCTGTTTATCAAATCACCTGTCAGTCCATAACAGTTTTCTGCTTTGCAGTTGGACACTGGTCTTGCTAAGAGGCTTTTTAACTATTTAAAATAGGTCTATCCATAACTTGTCTAAAACTGAAAAGGCTTAGCTCCTGTCACTGGTAATTTAAATTTGCAGCAGTGCACAGGGCTTTAACTAAGCACGATGAAGAATGTCACCTGCTCTCAGAATATTCTGTGGTTCCAAATGAAATTAAAGAGATATACAGGTGCTTTCTAAGCTGCTGCTATAGGTGCACATTCATGCTGCTATAATCAGCAGTAGCAAGAGCAGTCAGCCTTTTGTAGTAGTACTCAGTGCTTTCTAGGATTAAGCCCGTTCTTAGGAATTTCACCCCAAATTCCTCTTTTTTTCTTTTCTTTTTTTTTTTTTTAATGCCATTGGCTATTCGCAATATTTCATCCATACTTCCAGCCCAGGAATAGATATTAGTTCTACAAATGCTGCAAAGAAAACAATGGTTGCTATTCTTAAATTGTCTGTGTACCCAAGAAAGGCCCATCAGCTATAAATGTCTCACACCTGACTTGTACACCATCTGTATCACACAAAGAACATAGAAACCCAGTAGTCCTCAAGTAAATAGATCACCATCACCGGAGCTGGCAGCCTGCTTCCATATAGACTGGATTATGGATCTCGGATGAAAAACTACTGCACATCTAGTAAGGTAATTATACGCTTCCTACAAAACCGCTGTGCTGCTTTAATCACTCTGCTTTGAGCTGTAATCGTCATAGAGATCTCAGCTAAGCAGAGGCAGGATTCATTAAGCAATTAAATATGAGAATACAAGGAAGGAACCAATGTACTGATGAATTAGGAAACACTATTCTTTTCTCAGCACATTGGTTTAATATTGAGCAAAAGCCATACAGATAACACGTCTCTTTTTTAAAAAGTTCACAGAGAAATGAAACACAGGGAAAATTAAACAATTCCTCCCACAGACAAAAAACTCCTCTGAATTTTAGCCAAAACCTAAGTTACACAGTCACCAAAACAAAATCTTACTTTAAAAAAAAAAATCCTAAAAAATTTAAAATCTTAATGCTTACTTTGGGGGAAAAAAAAAAAAGGAATAAAAGAATAGATCAAATTTAATAACAAATTCTTAAGTACCAAAAAACAAAACTGCAAGCAAAAAACCGCAAGTATCAGTAAATATAGTAGGAGTAATGTGCTGTCAGAGATGGAGGCAGGAGAGCGACTGTGTTTTCACTAGACTGAGTTTCTGGACTGTCTTCAGGTACGCTTCCACGCAGAGTTCATTACAATGATTCAAGGCTGCTGGGTTTGGAGTAATCTCTTGTCAGGTGTTAGATTTAATATTCCTACAACCCTTACTTAGGATATTATTTTCTCTTCTCTTTCCTGTCATTCTTCTCCCATTCTGTCAAACCCTGGAGCTCTGGTACTCTCCGCACTGCCTTATGCCCATTGCTGTAACGGGCCCCACAAGCGGGAGCAGCCCCATGCTGTGTCACAGCAAAACCCAGGAGGAAAGAGCCCAAACATAAAACAAATTACTTGCTGCCACCATTTTGACTAAAATCTAAGTGACCTTTTCATGACAAGGCTACATGGCTTGATGCCACTGGGGGAAGCATCAGGAAGTTTATTCTTTTCATTTTCTCCTTTTTTCGCTCTCCGTTTGAAAAATGACAAGCTAAAGCAATAATGTAACATTTAATCAACTTTTCTTTTTGCTGTGAGCACACGTCTATTATTACCAGGTAACAGTAAAAAACCACTGATTAGGGCACACACACACACACACACAGATAAAGGAAAAGTACGCTAAAGTGCATAATGTTAATCCTGACTTTTTTCCTGATAAACTATTTGTTCTGAATGTCTTTAAAGAATAATTTGTCAAACCAAAGATCCTCACAAAACAAACAAGCTGCTGAAACATAAGCAGGAGATCCTACTTGTGCCTTAAATCCTGTCTTTTCCAGAGTAAGAAGGAATCCAAACTCTCCACAATCATTTATCTGCACCTTACAGATGGCTGGTCTCTGACACCAGGGATACCCCAGCGATTCGCCAGCCCTTCCCGCGGTGCCACATGCCAGCCCCCGGGCTGGGTTGGATCCTGGTTTGCAGACTAATGTGCAAGTACCCTGGAGCGTGTTCTGGACTGCGGCTCTTCCCTGGGGGACGTGCAATCAGCCACCGAAACCTCCTACCCAGACGTTGCCTATGTAACCCCCGATCACTGATGATGGACCTGCTGAACCTCAAACGTCAAACCCCTACAGACACCATGACAGCTATCCTTCATAATACATCCCATCAGGTTGCTTTTCAAATACCATCTTCTTTCATTGCTTCATAAGTACAACGTGCCTCACTAACAAAACTTTACTATAACCTGTCTGCCGGTGTCCTATACCTAAAACAAACACATACATCAAAATATAATTGAAGGTAAAGTAACTGAAAGAGTGTGCAGCTAGCTTTTTTCTGCATCCATTACCTGATTATCAAGTGAAATGGAGAGGCTTCAACATCAATTTTATTTCTGAAGTTTTTAAATTATATTGTTTAATAATTCAGTGTAATGTGCACTGACTTCAAGCTTTGAATGCAACTTTTTATTTCTTCATTTCATATTTTCCGTTGCTGCAACATTGATTTCTGACACAAGGAAGATAAACAGCTACAAACATGATGGAATATCCCAACTGCCTGCAATTTTAATTGCCAGTCAGCATTGTTATCAGGCAAACTTTAGTAGCAAGCGGACTCTATTCCTAGATGGAAAGAACTGACAAAAAAACCCAGTCACCTTTATTAGCATTAAAACATACACATTTGCACAAAGGATCAGACTGTAAAGAGGAAAAAAACGCTCTTTTTTTGATCTGGCGTTGCTGATTCAATGCCAGCAGCAGCAGTCTGTGTGCAATCACTGCTCCCTACCCCACAGTGAGCAAGATGTGGGGCAGGCAGGGAGACAATATGTGGAAAAGGGTGGTCAGCTGTGCTGAGATAGCAAAGAAGGAGAAATAATCTCCTACTGCTACCGGCCACCAGCAAGACTATGTTCCTCATCACAGCCAGAGTCAGTGCTACTGTCTCTTCTGCTTCCACTGAACAATATGCATTAATAATTCAAGCCAACCTGCAAGTGTAAAGCAATGAGCATGATAAGTTCATATTCATGTCTGTGATTAAATATTTTCAGCTAACACATTTATATTTCAAATTTTGTTTGCCTAAATTGGATTTGCAGTAGCCCGCAACTCATCAAAAAATTAATCACAGACTTATTTTAAATAGCACAAATATATTAATTCTCATGCTACCAAAATACACCCTGTTCCTTAGCAGCCCAGAACAGATTTCCACGCAGCCATTTTATATCATAGTGTAACAAAAACTTTTGTGCGTCAAGGAAATTTCAGAACTCATAAAAGTCAGAAACTCCAATTTTGTTGAAAGACAACTAGAATATTACAATGCATAAATTTCTGAACCAATCAAACTCGCACTGACACCTTCCTGAAAAATTATATAAACTATTCAAAAGAATAATCTTGGTCTAAAAGTTGTTTGGAAATAAGTATCAAAAAGAGGGACAAACAAGAAACCAGAGAAGGCAAAATTAAGATGGTAAATACAATTTCCTAATGCATGTAGAACTGCTCTTTATAATGTATTTTCTAATGTCTTCATAATATACAGCTACCCTATGTTCATGCTACATACTCTTGTGTATAGATCATTTCCCTTACTCTTAACAGATAAACTGTTCAATAGATTTTCAAGCAAACAATAGTAATAGTAAACTATTAAGAACAGCATCAGGAGAAATGGTCAGAAAAAAAAAAGTACTCCATCTGAACAAAAAAAAAGGTTTTATGGGGCACTCTTTGAAGGCAACATAAGCCAATTTAATTAGAGAAATGGGCACAGCTTCTGAAACTAGCCCAAATTAAGCGAATACTTTAAAACACTGAAATTAAGCCAGTATCTTAGAATTACTTGTCTAAAACATCAGGAGCAGATAATATCATTACTTCATTTATGCCAGTTTCACACCTTTGTATCTGACTGATCCCCATGTCTTTTCCATTCTCTTAACTCTCAGATTTGGGCAGTGATAAGCTACAGTGGAAGTTTCCTTAAGAAACTGGAAATATAAAATTAGCTGTGAAGTAGACTTGATCTTACCTGCTTTATTTCATATTTGGAACAGCTACAAGTACATACACACTGGCATTTGCACCAATTTAGACCAGAATGGTTTCATGGAAGCAGTGGATTTGCATCGCTATTACTCTTTTTAGGAGAATAAGAGTTTTAGCTACCTGCATCAAGACTTATCTTGATTCCCAAAATCTTCCTACATAAAATAAATCTAAAATTGAAATAATATTCTTGCTAGGCACTTTCTTATTGCTAAATTTTCCAACAGTCAAGAAAGAAGATCAGCTAGTATAAGCTAGCATACAGACATAAAGATCAGATCCATGGTGTAATTTTGTCAAACGTTTCTTTCATTATTTATATTTCAAAAAAGAGTGGAAAAACCCATAAGGAAGGACAAAATATGGTATTTGCATTCTTAATATAGAAGTTGTGAGTTAACATTTTCAAAAGAAATAATCACCAACTACAATCAATTTGGAAAGTGTTTAGTTATCTTAATGAAATGATACATTATATCACAAGACACAAAGAAGGCTTAGTTGGACAAGGAGAATCAACTACAGACCAGACTAGAAACTGTGATTCTGAGTGCAAAATGGGATTTTCCATCTGAATTCTCTTACATAATGCAAATGCAAAACCAATACTGTTCTCCCTGGGGAAAAAAAAAAAAAATCAACATCTACATGCAAACAGTCTGGTTCTGAATGAAAATGGCATAGCAGTAGTTTCCCAGTTCATAAAAGTCATGAAGAAACAAGTGCATTGATTTCGAAACCTCTCTTTAATGAGGCTATAAGAGAACCTTAAGATGAAATTTCCAACTAAAAATATTTGTAGGAAGCAATCTAGAGTTTACTGAACAAAACCAAGTGTGTGTTCTCAAAGGGACTAAACTTCTGTGTGACAACTCGCCTCATAGCAAGGCTGCAAACAGAATCAGAGGCTGCACTTACAATACACAACCCTTGTATCATCCACAACGCACCTGTGGGAAAAACACCAGGCTGTATCAGTGTTCAAAGTGTCCTCTGTTCCTCCCTCTGAGATAAGAAAAAGTCCACCACCATCTGCCTTTTGCCGAGAATTTTCACTGAAAATTTTATATTCAGGTTCTCCTGAGGATACGCACTCATGACACAGCTTTCCAGACAACAGTGCAGCTGAGGAATATAACACCATTAGTTCACCAAAGTCCTGAGATGATCCATATCTAAGTCATCCCTAAAACGGGAAAAGTAGATGCAAAACCAAAAGCTTTGTGTGCATGCTATACGAGGACCCAATTCGATCCCTGCATGAGTTGGCAGTTTTATGCAAAGCTAATGAGGACCTGAAAACCCAATGGATAGGAGCAAAACACAAGACTGAAACTGTAAAATTATAAATTAACTGGAGGTGAATCCAGCCTTTCAGAAGATTTTTAATAGAGGGAAGGCCATAATTTAATGCTATGTTTTGGGGAATATAAAGTGGCTATTATTTAGAGAGCCACCCAATTAGTAACACATATAATACCAGTAAAACATCAGATCTCTCTTGCCAGTTTGCTTTTCCATAGGAAATGCTAAAGTGCTAAAACCTTAGTTTTGATGTTCTTCCACAAGAAGGTGTGATGGGAAAGGGAACTGAGAGGACGCTGTTCACCTGCTGGCCTCAGGTAACCCGTCTGAGGTAATACATTTCTAGATCTTTGCATCAAGCAGAAACACCTCTTGTCCTCTACCTCTGAAACAGCATCATGGCCATTCCCTAAGGCCTCCTAAAGGGAGGCTTAAAGTGAATGGAAAGGTAGAGTCTCAGTGGGGACTTCAGCCCCCAAATTTGGGACTGCTCAGTGTTTTAGGAAAACCTGCAAGTTTCTGGAGTATCCAAAACCTATTTTTAGTAGCAGATTTGTTCATATCTAATTTCGAGTCACAAAGATGATCAGTACATTGCAGATGATTTTTATCTAAATGCTAGAGCATTACTGCTTCAGGCCTTAAATTTCAATGTGTTACAAAAATAAATAGGCCTAAAAGTGCAAAATGAAGTAACTTTTTCCTCTCATTTCGGTCCATATTTTTCATTTTGAAGAAGAGAGACTAGACTTAAGCATAATATTAAAGTCTGAAGTTCAGAAGTGAATTCATGGAAACCAGGTAGGAACTCTTTGTTTTGTTTAAATTATCTCCTATTTAACTTTATTATATCCCCTTTTAAATTAATGCTAATATGGAAGCATTTTGCCATCCCTTGGTCATAAGCTAAACCATTTAATCTTTATTGAGCAAAAATATTGGCCTCTTCTTTGGGGCCATTTTCTCCTTGTGGTTGAAACCTGTGCATTCAATAAATAAAACCTTAGATTTAGCACACCTGAGCTTATTCTGAAAGCCTGCTTTAAGAACACATTCCCAGTGAAACAAACAAGCAAAACCCCAAGACTCAGTCTTGTTCAAGGGGTAACACATTACCCATTGTATCTGTTGCTCTTTGTTCTCAAAATGGTTCAATGAAACAAAACCCAAAGAACTATACAGTAGCTGTGAATCTTACTATAGCAAGTGTTCCTTTTCAATGTTGCTACTTAATTGGAAAATACAACCCTTTTAAATTTTCCATAGAAACACGGCTTATGAGGGTGGAAGATCCTAAGTATATCTAATATATGTTTATTTAAATCAGCCAAGTGTGGCCAAAAAGAATATCAAGATTCTATTTAATTTACAAGCTCTGTCCATAGCAAACACTTCATTATCAGCAACAGAAAATATTAGAAGACAGGATGTTCATATGTGATTTGAGTCACTGCACCAATCCCATGCTACCCTATCTACCAGATGTGCTGGAGATTCCAGAGCAGTACATGACATTTGCTTTTAAAGTAGTGTGTTCCTGCACTTGGCCTGGTTTAAATCAGTATTGCTAGCAGAGGTGGTAAAATGTAAAAAAAAAAAACCCTTTTACTTGTTTAATCTGGATTTCATCTTTCATAAGCCCTTGGAGTCTACAGTATTATTACTACGAATTGGGCTTGGAAGCACAAGAATTATACAGAAGTCAGTCTTTTCACCTGGCTCTTATCTCCTTGTTTTAGAAGAAGAGAACTCCTGTCTTCCCCAGATACTCAGTTCTCTCTCCTGCTCATCCGTTCTTGACCAGATCCTCTGCGAGCTCCCCTTGGTCTATACAGGGGAATTCCCAGATCAGAGCCTTACATGTTGAACATTAAATAGAGTTAAAAAAGAATAAAACCAGAAAAACAACATCCCACCCACCCCTCCCCAAAACCAAAACCAGACCACAACAAGTACATATTAGTGTGTGTAAGGAAGCACTTTCCTCAATTCACCTAAAATATTTATTTCCTCACTACTTTTTACTAGTTTACTTTCAAATGTCTGCATCGGTCATGCATTAGCTAAGACACTCGAGGTCAAGTTCAACCAGCCCACTTCAGCAACAAGTGTTTAGAGCGGGATCCTCCCTCTTAAGAGGTTTGGTGAAAGGAAAACAATTTCTCTTACTCTCGATTTGGCAATGCATGACTAAGCCCCTAAGGCAGATAGCTGTCTTTCTGCAGTGTGAGACATCCAACACTGTCGGGACTGTTATCCCTAGGAAGGAACAGGAATAGTAATGCTCT
Organism: Harpia harpyja; assembly: GCF_026419915.1. NCBI lineage: Eukaryota > Metazoa > Chordata > Aves > Accipitriformes > Accipitridae > Harpia > Harpia harpyja. Next base: position 57,052,309 of record NC_068940.1, on the reverse strand, counting down.
GATCTCACATGTGACACTCACTGTCTTGTGGACCTGGAAAGACATCTCCAAATCCTTGATTCACAAGACGCTACATGGTACACCTGTACCACAAAGGCAACAAGCATAGTTTCGCCAACGAAGAAAAAGATCTGCTGCTGCTGTGCTTAACCTGCACAAGGCCTCGCCACCTGCCTGAAACGGTCACCAGAGCTTCCAATGGATTTTCTAATTTCAAGGGTTTTTTTGCTTAGCGATGCAATGATTTCTCTGTGAAAGATGATTAAACTGCCATCCTTATAAACCAAACTAGGGTTAAAAAAAAGAGAGAACTAGAGACCCTGGTGCTTTCATTTATCTTGTGCACAGGTAAAACTAGTATTATCAAGTCACAGTTCAACCTCTCAATAGTCCCCCAGTAGAGAAAAAGAGTTTCAGAAATTTGGTTTAACAGCTAGCTTTCCCATCTCAGAAACATCTGATGTTGTTGCTCTTTTAGCAGATCAAAATCAATAACTGTGAACAACAGAAGTAGGTTAAATTTTCCTTTATCTGATTAACTCTTCCTGTAGCTAGCCCCACTCCTAACTTCTACAGTTTTAAAAGGCTTATCTGGACATAAAACAGTATTTGCTTTAAGCCATATTTTGAGACATTCCTGCACACAGCTGGTCCTAACCCCCCTGAGAAGGTCTCTGATTTCAGTGAAGCCACCTGTGCTGAGCAGAGCTCTACTTCTCAAGTATCAGAATTCAAACCATACTTAACCCTCTGTCTGAATACAAGGTGCCCATAACAGTTCGAGCCCTAACGCTACACATCTTTGTTCTTTCTCTCTTCACTGTCTGTCTTGATCCCTAATAGCTCCCTCTTTGCCATTTCATCTATTCCAGCTTCCAGATGCACACATCATCTCATCAACTCGCGGTGACACAAATATGCTCTGTCAGCCTCACTCTTCCTCCCACATGCACCAGAAGAATTAATCTCTTCTTCACCTACTGTCTCTATTCTCCCCAAGCCGTTCGCGTGCCAGCAGTTTCTCAAAGCGTATCACGCTCCGGGCAGGTGCAGGATGCAGGCAAACAGGCCTTGGGAAGGGTGGTCTGTGCCCAGGGAGCTGCAGAGACACCACTTCTGTCACACTCTCTGTCTGAAGGGCTCTCAAGCCGCTGGAGAGCAGGGAATTGTGTGCTACCTTATGCAAAGATGCTGCCTCCTTCCAGCAGCAAGCAGACACGGGTCACAGTGAGAACTCACCACTGACCCTATACCCCCTGCCACCACAAACCGAAGGCAAAGCTTCTGCGGGAGGAGGAGACACCCACCTGCCCCCAAGGAGATATCCATCTGGTTTCGAGAGTAAAGAATGGGGACAGATAGGAAATTGAATTATATCTCTTTTCTTCCCAGGCATGAGTGGTGCATTTCCTCATACACAATGAAAGCAAGAAGCAGTGTTTAAAGAAACATTTAACTCCTGACACAGCTTAATTCACCGGGGCATTCCCAGTCTCTCCTTTCCTAAAGAGGAATGACAACACCCATTCAACAATAAAATGATGCAAAACGCATTTGGAAAAACTAAAAAAGAGAACCACCAAACCACCATTCTGTTAAAAAAAAGAATACTAAGAAAGAAATGCTTGTATAAGAGGAGATAATTAAAAGTAACTGTACAGAAAAATTTAAAAATACAAATAATTAAAAATAACCTTTAAATTATTATTGCAGACTGTAAGAGACCTGCTGCAAACTTTAATAATATTGTTTGGAACATCAGTCATTTTGCTCTTGCTGAAATTCATTTTAGATAATGCAATAGTAACATCTCAGGAATGATATTAAGTTTCTATTTTGTATTAAAGTAGAATTGTATTAACATGGTACAGTATGTGTATCCCTGCTGGGATTACTTTCATGCTGGAAAAAACAATGTTATTTTTCTATTACTGAAGTAAGTTATCTATTTTGACAGTGGAAAATATATTTCACTGAACTACAAACTAACAAAATCTCTCATCTAAGAGGATATCACTAAAGTTTCTCTTCTGGTGTACTTTAAATTCTTAGCCAGCAGCAATTCTGCTAATTTTTTTGCACAAACTCATTTGATTTGTGGCATACCTGTGAGCCCATACACTAACGTTAGCATGTCCAGTCCAATTACTGTTGCTCAATCGTTGACCAAACTCTTGGGAAATCTGCCTGAGGAAAGAACAAAAGATGGCAACTGACAGATCCATGTCTTTCTGAACAAAACTCAAGCATCCCCCTTCTAGGGTCTCTCTTGATCCAGTCTTTGCATTTAGCTACCTGCACCCTATGAGAGTGAGCCCCAAAGCAGCTTGGAAGGAAGGAAAAATGGGGAATCAGAGTTACATTTATATTCAAACACATCTGTACTTTACTGACATCATTTTCCAAAGCACTCGGCTTGTTTTTCAGTTTAAGCACTGGGACTACTGGTTTCCATTCACCTTTTGACACTGGTGAGTTACCTTGAACCTCCTCCAGCTGGCCCTAGCCCATCAATTTCTTGTCAGGGCACGCAAGAAACAAGCTTTAATAGGGATTTAAAAGGGGAAGAGGGGAAGAGAGGGAAGTCATCTTATCCAATAAAATCTGCCTCTGGTACAAGCTACAAACAGTACCAGATGTGAATTAGGGAGGTTATCAGAGACAGGCCTGTAATCAAGCCCCTCACTAATGGATGAAGACCATGGTTAGCAAATACTGGTACTTCGACAACATCCAGGTTTCAGCCACATAATTACTTCAATTCAAGCCAAAGTGTACATTTCCGAACATACATCCTAATTTGCCTTTACTGAATAATGTCTAATTTACAGTGCATTTTGTATCAGTTCTGAAGCTGACCAGTACAATTCCTCGTGCTGAAGCCACACGTCACACCACACCTGCAGAGTAAAGGAGCTTCAGTAAGAAGAGATTAAATTATCATATAGGTGGTGCAAAAAGCAGCATGGGTATCAAGTTTGGGACTGGCTCATTTACACCATGTGGGCTCCAACTGCTGGCCTGAGGGGCATTTTTTTTTTTCTTTTAGCAATAACACCAGATTCAGGAAGAATATAGGGAACTTGAATATATTCTAGAAAAGCTACTAGCAATCAACTGGGGTGCAGAAAATTAGACCTTTGAGCTAAGAACTAGCTTTCTGTCAAGCTTGCCCGTGGCAGCAGGTGTCGCTGCAAGGCAGAGGTATGGCAATTAGTAAATTAATGGGACACAGACAAGAACAGAAGCAGGCAAAGATGCTTTGTGGTAAGTGGTAAGAACATGGAAATTCTTGACAGCTGGTAGCTATGCACACTTTTGTGCTAAGTGTTTTGGTTGCAAACATGATCAAACAGCAGATTGCTAGTACACACCTGCTTAAAAAAAGGTATGGAAACTTACTATTGAGGTAACAGCTTGCATAATGACATTCATTATGTGTAGTTTTCCATTTACTTACTGAGTGCTCAGTCCTCTTCCACACATTAAAGAGTTTACTGCTATTCAGTGCAAACAGAACTCCATGCAGCACCTAGTTAAGCACCTCTGGAGCAAGGCTCATCGTTGATTCCTCTGAGAACAGCTGGGAACTACCCAAATGGTGCCTTTAAGTTCTTGCAGTGGGCCTTTTAGGGCTAAATTCATACCTAAATTTCTGTCACTCTAGAGTCCAGTCATCCCAGGTTATGGATATTGCATCTTCTAGGGAGCAGTGTCAGCTGGGTTACACCCAGCACAAAACAAGGGGCAGAAAGCCTCTTTGTTCTGCTCTTCACTTGTGTGCCTTTTCAGCCAGAGGCTGGTATTAAGGAGCACCATTTTTTACCTTCTTCGGCTCCCTTTAGGATTCTGTAACGCGTTTCCTTCCACGCCACCTGGAAATTGCAGAGGCTGATGCCTCCCTGAGAGAAGAAGGGTTTTTTCAGGAGGGTTTTCAGCCTGCTGTCAAGGCACCTCTCCCTTCTACTCCTTCATGCCTGAAATATTAGCCTTCAGTTTCCGCTGACACAAAAAAGCCATTTTCTGCTACAGCATTGAGCCATTTTACAAAGAAACTGCCAGAGAAATTAAGAACTAGTCTTCTACTACAAAGGCTGACAAGGCAAGGGGAGTAGTTTAAATAATGACAAGGCTAGAAAAATGTTAACTCATAGTCCAGAGACTGCTAGAACAACGGTGCCGTGACTGACTTAGATGGAAAAGAGGGCTGTTCCTGCTTAAGAACAAATCCTACAAGGTCTTGACTTGCCCTAATGGCTATAAGCTGGGGATAGAAAAGTCAATGCTCTTACCACCACTACCAAAAACTACTACTAGAGGTGCTAATTTAGTTAACAAAATAAAAAGAAAACTTACAAAGCAGATTTACATTATAGTAAGAAAACATTATGCAGAGACTTGAAATGGGCACTGGGGCAAACCCTGAATGTGCTGAGTACCTGCGCTGCCTGCAGCCAGACAGAAGATGCAGATCAGAACTGCTGAGCAAACCCTGAGCAAAGAGGGTTTATCCTGGACAGTGTCCAATCATTGCCTGGAAGGAGCAAGGTAAAATAGCTTCTCATGCTGTCGTCTCTGAAGCACTCTCATAGTTTTCCTGTGGGGAGAAGTATAAGAACTTGGAACATGAACACACAGAGTCACTCCTCCTCCAGCGAGGCAGCGGGCTGCTATTTCACACTGCCACCAGTTGATACCACCATGCCATGGCAGTAGTTAATGACAGTAACACAGAGCAAACTGTCAACTAAGGGTAGTCGGGTTTGCCCTGCTTCCTCTTCCCATTTTCTAAACATCTAACTGAGCTGAACCTGCTTTCTTCTTCCAGCCTCAAAACCCCAAGCTCTCTTCAGTATGCTTACAATAGCCCATTTGCCCTTGCACAGGCAATTCCCAGAAGCCACAGCAGATTTGGCATCTGAACAAGCAGTGCGGTTACACATGCATCAGGGCACTGTGGGGCATCAGGCAAGCGAGGTACCTTACTACATCTTTTCCTCTTGTCATACGTCAGTCTCTCTCTCTTTTTTTTTTTAATTTAATACGAACAGGACTAGGTCTAAGAGTTTTTGTACTTACAGTGACTGGCACATTGTAGGCCCTCTCTAGCCACTACCATAATAAAAACAAGACAGACAAAGCAGAGAGAAAATGGATAACATAATATCTACAAAACACACAATATCCACTGGAAGCAACCTGTAGGTTGCTAATGCCAGTCCCTAATGCAGCAGCTCTCTCTTACTTACGTCTGTACCATATCTAATAAAATACAACCTCTGGGGAAGAAAGTCATCACCACCTTCTGTTCCTCTATGCATGCAAGACCTCTCCTCGTTTACCAGCTCAGCAAAGATCCTGAGCTGTGATCTGCTGTGGTCAGAAAAAAAGGTGCCAAGATTATGTACTTTTCTGTGGACTGGACCCAGCCTCCTGTGACTGTGACTGATCAGCTAGGCAGGAGGTGACAGGCTTGGTGGTCTATTCCTGCGAGTTTTCCCCAGGATTACTTGGTCCATGACCCGAGGAAGGTATGCAGCCACACCCGGGGTCAGCTCAGGCTTGGGGAAAGGGACACTTCACTGCTACATCCATCTTAAGAGGCAGAAGTCAAGCCCAAACTCTGAAAATACTGCCTGAACCAGGGGAAACACAACAGCAGCTTATATACCTGCACTGTGAAGCAGCTTTAGAGAAGGAAAAAAAATCCTGCAGACTGCAGTCAGGAAAGAATAAGGTTGTAAAAGGTTTTACTTGACATAAAGCATAACATCAAGTTAGTGATCACAGTCCAAACAGGCACCGATTTTATTTAAAACTCGGATTTTGACTGTCTTCATATTTTTTGAAAACGATGATAGAATTGCATGGCTTGTTAAAATTTTATTTTCCTTGGATTTAAGTAATGGGCTTTTGTATACATAATAGGAATGTATTGCTTGCAATATCCCTTTGATAGACAAGTTTCAGGGAAATTGTTTTCAAAACATATTTAGTAGTAAAATCAGAAATTATTTTCAAACTGAATGCTTCTGTTTTAAAAGGCATGACTTTTCTTGAAATGTTTGTGGGAATGTAGGGAAATGCAATCACAATGTAAGAAAAAAAGAAGAGTATAACGTGTGCAATGAGAAAGAAAGGATCACTGCTCAAAACATGCAATATATTCAGCACACTTGAAATATTTCTGTTGCTTGGAGTATTAAAGCATGTTATATTTCCACCTAGGTTTTCTTCCTGTATTTACTACTGTGTGGCAACATTAAACTCGTCTTTTTAGTAGTTTTGTCATTTTTAAATAGTTTTATTCTCCTCTTTTGTCTAGTTGCATGGACTGTTTTAAAAACGGTTGACGTTTTAAGCTATCAAACAGCAAAGCAGCCCTAAAAGCAAAACTAGATTTTGTTACCGCAGCTGCTGTAATAGCAGAAGTGTGCCTTGTGGGTGACCAACAGACCTTTAACGCTCCTGTGACATGGTTCATACTAGCTTAGCCCATGTCCCGACCTGACTGGAGGTCCATAATAAAGTAAGCAGTGCTGTGTTAAATGTAATTCTCCTACAAGTTGTCTCCAGTTTCCAAGGTGTCCTACCATTAGAACAGGAAAGTTTCAGCTTCGGATGATGTGAATCCATACAGCTACAGCTATTTAAAAGCCCACCACCGAGAGCCATGCATGGACTGTGTATTCATACTGTACGTCATCAGCCCTCAATTTTGAGCCATCTGTTATCTCAATGAAATCCAAAGGAGTGTTATTGAAGACAGAACGCTCAAACCAACAGTGAAAAGACAGCTGAAAAGTCCATAAACATGTAACTCCAAGATATCTGCCAAGCCTGAAAAGCCATGTTAATAAAATTCAGAAGGGCAAGCAAGGTACAAGAGGCTACTGAACCATAATTTCTCTGTTTTCACCGAATCACCTTAAAATATACGTTAAAAAAAAAAAAAATCTTTCATCTTAACTCTGTTTGTGGGAGTACATCATCTGTATCAAAAAGCTTCTATGCCCTTGACAATATGAAGATCAAAGTGTGGTCTTTAGTATCATCCATGGTATCTTCTTTAGTGAGGTTTTTACGTTATTTATATTCAATTGAGATCAGTTACTTCAGCTGCGCCTTCTGCACACATTCACTAGTCTTCCCAGCAAGCATACACTCCTTTTACTCAATATTAACTCAAATCAAATGCTTTTCTCACAGAACTGTAAAATTTGGTGTCATAACTAGGCTACATAAATGGCCCTGTGAGCCAGAAGTAGAGAAACACCAGAAATCACTGCTTCAGAACAAGCATTTTTGAGATATTAGATTGAGCCATTTCTTTTTAGTCTTTAAACCACATCATAATGATACTGCACCTCAGGTTCAGGAGAGTTGGATAAGTAAAATACTTTTAAAACAAGCATGTTATTATAACATTGAACACAATTAGAAAATAAAAATGTTTGACGTAAATTTTCTTAGAGAAACTTTCCTTTGCTTTTCAACTTAATCTGAGTAATGAAAAACAGACTAAAGGATACATTTAGTGTCTTTTCGGTGCAAAGTGAAACAGTAATATCCAGGAGATAGCCAGAATCAAACTTTAACCAAAATTTCCAGCTTCTTCTGATAAGCTAAGCTATACGTTTGTTATTTGGACCAAGTCACAAGACATGACTGGATAAAGGAGGAGCCAAATTCATCTGTTCCCACCTTCTCCCCATTCAAACACAATTATGTTGCAAGCCTCAGATTACCCACGTGTAAACCATATTGCACTCCTCATTTTCAGAGGGATGTCTCCCAATCTCCTTTTTTACTGTCTAATATTCAGCTCACCTTGAATATCTCTTGCCAAGCTACTGCAAATGTAGAAGGAAAATACATATTTAAATCCCTCTCCTACTAATCAAATCTGAACAAATAAAAAGGCATCATTTAATCATTAGTCTGAACCAAAAATGACAATAATACAGACACAGAGGAAGCTTAAGTAAATAATTTTATTTTTGTTTGGGTTTTTTTCCCCTCTCTAACTTAAGGGTCACCATTAAACTCCACTTTCCTCTGCCATTTGAGAATTATGTGGTAATCCCAAACACATGAAAATAAATTGTTTACTCCACCTCCTCCTCCTCCTCCATGCTCTCTCCATTTATGGTGGTCATAACTTTGCTACTCATCAAGAGCGACAGAGAATGCAGTCCAAATGCAGCAAAGTCAGCATTAATAAAAGGAAATCTGATCACAGAAGGAAAAAGTTATCAGCAAACTTAAAACCCACAAAAAATTAACACACAAATCCATTTCCCACCAACTCTGCAGTACGTTCAAAGCAAACTCCCTCAAGGAGTGCTCAACTTAGAAAAGGGGATGAGGGAAGAAGCGAGGAGAAATAAGTAAAGTGGGAGAAGCTCTGTGTGCACATTTATATACATAAATTTTTCTTATTAGCACAGTCACAGGACAAGCCTATTTCCTATGGATTTAAATATACAGCTTTAACATGTTATTTCTTGTGGGTTTTAAATGTACAATTTCCTCTGCAGCTTCCAAGTCATTAAACTCAAGACAAGCATCTGAGGGTAGAAAATAAAAAAATACATATATTAAATAATTTTTAACAAAACTAGATCAAGCAGAACTTTATTTAAGACCATTTCCAGAAGAAACAGGATAATCCAGACAAGTTTAGCAGTCACAAATTACTTTCAAAGTGAAAGAAAATGGAAATTATTCTTTCACAGCTCATATAGATCTACAAGCATACTGTATTTTATTATAGTCTATAGCAGGATCCGCTACTTCTATTCCAATATCCCCTTCTTTGGCAGGATAAGTCTTTCGAATCTACTAGAATTGCTAGGGACTGCCTTCAAACAAACACACAAAACACCAAGCTCTGCACTTTTTATTTGTATACATACATAAAAATTGATTCTATGCATATTAACATTGTAAATACACTAGCAAGTTAAAGGAAAAGATTTTTAGCATTTTTTCTAACAAGAGACAAAATTTATGTAAACTTCCTTTGGAAGCAGAAAAACAATATTTATTGTCAACACAGTACCTTTTCAACAGCAAATGCTGTTTCAGAAATTTTTGGTTAATATTTTAGGTATATGGAACTTGATATTAACTGTGTAAAATTCAAGGCAATAGGTTATGCTAAACCATTTGAAGACCATTAGTATAGCAATATTTATTTATGAGGTAGTAAAACAAGGGGAAAAAAAAAAGCTCTCAAGTGAAAGTTCTGCTCTTTCAACAATGTTTCTGACAAATACTTTTGAATCATACATATTCAGTAGGGTGGTTAAACTCATCAAGCTTCTTTTAACATTCTTAAAAAGTACATTAATCCATCAGTCCAAAGAGCATCCCACACAGAGCAGCCACCATCAGGGCACTGTGCTTTCACCAAAACAACAGACATTTCTCCATGATGCAAGGTAGCAGGACTGGGTTAAAGGTGCACAGCTCCAGAGGGGAGCGAAAGGCAGTGAAGCATTAACAATATGCCACCACCACAAAGTCAAATTCAGGTCAGATCTTGAAAATCATTCACACCAGTAATGCCTCCACAGATGCAGAGCCTCGTGGAAGCCTCCTCGGGAGGGTGTAAGTACAAACCTCCTCTGCAGTCCGTAACCTAACACATTGCCCAGAGCACACAGGCACAGAGGCTGAATACCCGACACAGGTTCCCAGATGAGGGCACAAAATACTCTAGTACCTAAGCAAGCACAACTGATTTCACACTTCGCCATATACATCAAACAAGTGCCATCTTAAATTAAGATCATGCCAGAGAAGCAACGAGAAGTCATTTTCATGCTCTCCAGCAAGCTTAGATGAACTACGCTCTTCCCGTTTGTAACTTGGAAACAAGGAAGAATGATAAGAATAGAACATCTGTTATTAAGTTCAATAAAAACACATCAATGGACATAGCTCCAAGAGACTCTCGCTGACTTAAAAGCAGGTGGTTTTTTATGAGCTATCATGCCTGTTTAGGAAACTGGGGGGGGGTTGGTGGTGGTAAAAAACAAACAAACAAACAAAAAAACCACCACAAAACCAACCAACCAAAAACCAAACACCCCACCCCACCCCAACCCCCCAACAAACCCTAGTAAGCTGAAACCTTTGCCACCCAGCCCAACAGGATATTCTTACTGAGTGCCAGGGGCAAGAGCAGCACAGCGAAGTCCTAAGCATCACCCATCCTTTCCCAGTTCTGCTGCTGCAACCACACAGTTAATATTTTGCTGCTGGTACTCTGTGTTGGAGATGTGTTCGCACATCTTTTCCATTCTTTTTCTTGCTTTCCCTTTTCCCCTTCCCAATTCAATTTTGTGTCATGTTCGTTTTGTTTGTTTGTATGAGCACAGAGCAAGTGAACTAAGCCCATGTCGTCAATTAAACCGAAGTCAATTTGGAGAGAAGTACAGAAGGTTAATTAACTGCTAATGATTTTGGCATTTGTTTAGGTTAGTCCCTTAACTTAATTTATTGATGTGACAGTATATCAATATGCTGTGATTTATAAAAGACACTCGAAAAGCAAAAAGGTTGGTCATGCAACATTCAGAGTTGCATGCTAAAAATATGTACAGGTGTAATAAAAACTGTTTTAAAGCAACACTCTCAGATTATAAACATTAATTTCACACCTGAAACAACTTATCAGAGGAGGACTGCTCTGAGAACCAGCCAAGCCTAACAGAGCCAGAGTATTCTCTGCTGCTAGCAAAGTGTAAATACTTAAGTTCCTAAATACGGGTTTAGAAACTTCGTGCCAGGCTGTCGTTTCCAAAGCCCTTTCTGAGGTCATTTCATAGCATACTCTGGTGCTCTGTTTTTTCATAGCTGCAGGTAACACTGAAAAACAGGGACACACAACGTCGATGCAGATTTGAATGAAGGCTGCTCTTATGATGAGTACAACATAAGCTATGGCACAGACAGTACAACCCAGTAAACTTTCTTCAAGTTAACTTTTGTGTAAGAAATTAAAGCCAACTGTGACAACAGCATGAGAGGATAAATAAATGCAGCATTCTCAACCACTTTCAGTCACAGGTCAATCTCTCAGGCTGAAGCACTCGAGCACAGTCGGTTCAGCCTCCTCAGAAGCACAAGTACAAATCACAGCGTGAGTCAGGGAAGCCACTTCTTCCTGCTGAGGTGGGAAGGCAAAGCAGCACGACTTGGATGAAAACATGGAAGTTGGCTTTGTGTAGCATTTAGGATTTTGAATAAAAGCAAAAATTAAGATCTGTGGGGTTTTTTCCACAAAGGAAAAGAGGTACTTTCTGACCAGCTTTAGACTTAGTGTGTGCACCTTCTGTCCACAGAGGTCAAAGCTGAGATAAACAGGTAACAACATGCTGGTGCTCAACACCATGGGGTGAGAAGGAATCACACTGCCATTCATCTATGCACTGAAATCTTAATTAGGCTTCTAAACAAGAGCCTTTTGGGATTCCAGCAGAAAGTGATGGTACATGTGAAAGTCTCCTATGCCAAGGGTCATGCACAAGGAGTACAGGGGGTAGGAAACCTCAGCTAGAAACATCCATTCAACCGCAGCCCTTTTCTCACTCTAATACCAATATTGCAACTCCACACTGTAACTTCTAAAGGATCGACAGTCAATCATGAATCCTGTAGTCAGGATATTTAGAACAAACCAAAAAAACCTTGGCACATTTTTAGCAGGCAACTTGCAGTGCAAATGCAGAACTCGGGGTAAGAAAAAGACTGAGGTAGCAATCAGCATTTACTGCAGTAATGCAGTGTACATGAATAAAAGATAATTAAGTTAAGAGTGAACTTTCACCCAAATCAGCTCCCTTCATCATTAACAGGCTGTAACCAAGACAAAGGTAAATGGAAGATGACGATAAGAAATCATTCAGGAAAACGTGTTAAAAATAGCCCTATTGATACAGAACACCATGTGGCTACGCTGCCATTATATATAGTACATAAATTCTAAGGCAGACATAAAGAAGTGTGGATGCTTAACCAACGCTCTGAATCAAGAGGTACAATAGATAAAAGATTCATGACATTTTTTGTTGGGCAAAGACCCTCAGAGAAGAGGGAGTTTTGCCTTGTGGAAAACAATGAAGTGACAACTCGGACATTAATTTTCACTATCTCCAGTGAACTTCTGCAAAATAAAAGTATTTGCAGACCTTGCTGGTCACAATAAATATAAGAGCAGCACCTATCTAAGAAATAATAATAATAAAAAAAAGTCAAGATGTAAACCAAAACCACTGTTTTCATTCTCACCATTTCACCAGGGTAAGAATCAAAGGAAATCTAATATATTACAAACAAGACGGGTGCAAGCAGAGCCTGGTGAGAGCTAGGTTGTGTGTTTGTGCACAACCTGTCATAAGAGGGAATACACACATTTCTCTCAAAGCCCTACTAGACAGGCCATACTTGCTAAAAAATATCTGAAGATGAAGAATGATGAGCTTGCTTTTGCAGCATGAAAATGAAACTGAGAATACTGAGGTACAATTCTCTGCTTTTCTACAGCTGTGTTGCCTGCGTGACTCCAAGGAAGTCATTTCACACCTTGACCTTTTCTTCTCCACCCAATTCAAAGTACTGACATTGTTATCCTAAATTGTAATAACAAATGAAAGATTGTTATTCACTATGCAGTGTTATGTAGTAATATTATCCCTGAAATGACACATACGCAAAAGACTTTAATACATACTGTGCCATAAACAAGTCCTCATTGGCCAGAAACTCGTAAAGGATTAACACTGCACCACACGCAGCACAGAAAAGGGGCTGAACAGATTCCAGTTCTCATTTCGTTCTGTCGTATCCTGAGGCAGCTGTCAGGAAGAGGAAGAGATTCAGCTGCTTCTTTCGCACTTCAGGTTTCTACCTGTCAGCCACAGCAGCTTCAGTGTTGCTCCTGTGTTAAAGTGATATCATACTACACATATACTGACTGTGCTGCCACAGTCATACACTCCCCCAGCTGCAAAATAAAGCAGTGGTGGCTGCTTAAACCAAATTGCTAGGTCACGCTGAAAACAAGCTGCACACCTGCTTAGTCCTGTCTTCAAAGTGAGAGGTAGAGCCACTGAGGGACCACTGCCATATTCAGTCTCATCATCCCTTAACTACCTCAGATATGCAAGGACTATGCATCTCGTAGCACTCTGCATGGAGAATTTGTGGTTTGGCTTGTCAGGTGAATGCATGAAGGGTCAGTAGGGTTTTGCCTGAGACAATCAGAAATAGACCTTGCGCATTACCACCCTCCCACCATCTGAATGACAAATGGCTGCAGAACTTTATTTCCCTTCCTCCTCAGTGTCCCCGAACCCACAGCTACCCAAACCAGACCAGGGTTCTGTGACACCTTCCTTGCCATCTTGCGCAGGACAAATGAGAGTGAAACAGAGCTGCAAACCCAGGGAACTACAACTATTTTCTTGTTCCCTTCTGGAAATGGAGGACTGTGGGAGGGAAAACAAAGACAAAAAGAGAAAAAAGGTTGCTTTTACGACTCCCATCCCCTCCTATGCCAGCCATACCAGGGAAATTCTCTTCTTAAGAGAAGTCCCAGAGGTTTTCACATCAAGTTTTTACACGTCGTTATAACATGGCCTAACTTAGCCTCTCAGCACACCCCTGTGTGCTCAGAAGTTTCATGACACGCTGCAGCAGTGGATGATAACATGTCTGAAAAGAAAGCATGATAAAGAAAAAGTGAAAATGCTTCATTTACAGGTTTCAGACACTACTGGATACGCCTTATTGATCCAGCCATGCACAGCTCTGAGCTGTTATCAGGCAGCTCCAGGAATGCAGCTGCCCAAGGCCAACTCCATAGAAATAGCAAATATAGAAGCTGGAAGATCTTTTTGCTATTTTGAAAATCCTTCAATTCAAAACCCTATCCTCCTATTTGCTACAAGCTTATTTTGAAATCCAAAAGTCATTTTTCACTTGCTGCTCCTGCTGCTTTTGCTTCTCTCCTCCTTTTGATCATCGCACAGCAATAGCACTGCAGATCTACTGTTCTCAAAGCCGCAAAGGTGGTGCTTCGTTCTCCTCAGACCTACGGCAACAGTCAAGCTGCTTTCTAGCTTCACTTTAAAAACAAACAAACAAAACCCCAAAACAAAACCCCCACAAATCCTGGGGAGATAAAGTAGAAGCAGTTTGATTTATCTTCCGCAGCAAAAAGCATACTGCTTTGACCACTAGTAAAACTGCCTCCTTGCAAAGTGCTGAAAAGTATGGGAAGAAGGCTGTGGCAGAAATATGCAACCTCCTCAACCTCCTTTTGAAGTTTAGTCAGTTGAGGAAAAACTGGCAGCCAAGCTTTAGAAGTAACTGATATGGCTTTTCTCCTCACACTCACCTAGCCTCCATGCATATTGACTTTCACCTTAAAAACTTAAATCTCAAATGTTTAAGAAAAAAAAGCCCAACAAATTCATCCTTAGCTGCAAGTGAAAGCAAAACTTCAGACACAGCCAGCTAGCTCCACGGAAATATGAAACTCTGCTGGAGGAAGGAAAACAGATACTTGAGACTGTCTCACCAATTAACATCTTTACTTCACACAATGATGAGAAGAAAAACACATCACCCCCAAGGCACATCCCTTGACAGCATAAAAATGACATATACCACTTACTACAAATTAAGTCATACTATACTTCTTCTGTGCTACCATGCCCTCAGGACTTCTGATGCCTGTGCCTTCACCAGATCTACAACAGAAATCCTGAGCAGAAACCAGGAGCCATCAGACTCCCATCAGTGTTGCAGAATGGGCATAAAGAAGGAAAAGGAGAAGCCTGCAGAGAGGTCTGTGAGACCACACAGCCCAAGAAGGTTTGTTAATAGCCAAAGCTACGCTTGCTCTGCAAGAGAGCATCACATACAACTACAATCTTCCCACCACACCAAAAGGTTTTATCAGTCATCATTCAGCTCTGCCAGTTGATTTAAAAAACAGTATTAGCGTACAGACAGCCACCACAATTACCTTGTGATTTATTAGTAGTTTCTATGGATTAGGATTTATTAGGATTTCTGTGGGTCCTTGAGAAATAGTTTAAAATAGGGCAGAAAGTTTTAAAAGCATATATTCCTTTCCTGATATATGATATTAGCAACAAGAGCATGTGCAGAAAGTTTCAGGAGGGACTTAGATTGATAAGGGAGCAGAAGTAAGTGGGGAACTAGAAAACAAACATAGCCTGATTATAGAAGAGGCTGAGGCACTACTGTTAAACAAAGCTCTTTTTCTCAAAACTGGCTGCCTATAATAATCTCTTATTGCTAATGAAACCTTCCCCTTGCCCCTATATAATTTTTTTTAAATAACACTCAACCCAAAGCTCACTAATAATAATTTCTTGATAGGTACTAATCTTCTCTAATCAACACTAGCAGAGACCTACGGTTTTCTAAGTGAAAGCCAATACTTGGTGCTTAAAGCTGGGGCTCTTCTGTCCCAATTGTCAAAGTACTTAGTATCCACTCATATTCTTCAAGATACTATCCACCTAAATTACTGATCAAGACAGTGGTATTTTTTTCACTCTCTTGCTCTTCATATCTGAAGTGAAGGTAGCCCATAGGCATGTTGCAGATTTTGTTTTCTTACTTTTTATGAAATACAGGGTGGCCTTTTTTTTGCATGAGGTATTAACACAAGTTGCTGAATGACATGGATTTTAAGCCAGGCTGAGGGGAGAGGGGAAGAGGAGGAAGACAGAGCTGGCATCTAAAGCTGAAGAAGCTCTTGCGGAGAAACAGGGCAGCCAGTCTTCTTATTGCTCAAAATTGAAGAACACAATACTGCACTATCAATTTTTATACCATGTCCAGCTAGAAAAATTGGTTTACACGGTAACAGATATGTATTAAAAAGTATGAAGAAAATATTCTCTGTGGGACTTGCACCTTCAGCATATGCTTCACTGCCTTTAGTTCTTTCAAACTGCAGAAATTCAGGGACAGATACACAGGGGAGTAGCTGGGGAAAAGTTAGCACTCAAACCTTCATAGCAAGTACTGTCATTCAAGGATTCTTACTGGAGGGGTTGGGGAGGAGAAGAAACAATTTGAAGAAAAAGCTTCCAACAGGCTATATATGCTTTTACATCCAAAGGCAGTGGTCATGAAATGTCTCCTCACACACCATGAGAAGTCAGCATGTTTGCACCCCAAATAAATTTTTCTTTTCAATAGGACTACCTGACAGCCAGTAAGACAACTAATGCAGAGGCTGATAATTTAGGAACAACATATATGTGAGCTGGACAAAACAAGACAAGATGTCAACTAAAGATTCAGCTGTTACTGTTAACCAGGGGTACCAATAAATGCTAATTATATACAGATTCAACCTCATGCTAACACCACAGCATTTCAAGTTCTCAAGGCATCTCATGGTGGAAGGTCTGTGGGTGCTTAACAAGACAAATGCAGCTTTGCAGCCTGTTTGCTCTGGCTGCTCTTCAAACACAGTGAATTCCCCCAGGCCCCTGTTTTAATCTCAGACCCAGTCTCTTTCCTGCAAACAGCCTTCTGCTCCTACCATTAAATATGTTTCTCTACCTGAGGACAGGCAGCCTTTAAGATGCAAGCTTTTCCAGAAGAGTGTTTCTTCCATGTTTGGCCCTGTTTTTGTCCTTGAGGATAGACAGTGTTGATGAGGACTTGGGGGGGGGGGGGGTGGTGCTGCATGTACTAGCAGGCACATGTGAGTTCTGCTTTTGTCCTCAGTACTGCGAGAAAAACATCCAAATCCTCAAAGACAGGCATTTTTGTGCATTGGAGCTGCCTTAGAGACAGATGGCTGGCTTGAATAACAGTCTCTGTAACTTTCCAGATTTTACTGCTGATGTTTTCTACGCTTTACCCCACACCCCTTCTTCTCTGATAATTTTATACACCCATTTTGATAGTCTCTCAAAAAGAAAGGACATTAAAGAAGAAACCAAGTTTTAGGTTCCCTCAGTATCATACATCTGCTTGGATCTTAGAAATAGTCAGTGATGCTACACATCCAAGGCCAACATCTGTGACAGCAGACTGCAGAGAGTCCTGCTTCTTGCTACCCAGCCTCTACATGCTGGCAACACTTGTACCCAAAAGATGAACAGCAAAGTCAACTCCAAGAACTAATACCTCCTTATGTGTTCCTGACATTAGGCAGAAAGGCAGTTACTCCAATATGCTCCCACGTTTCAATCCTATGTCCAGTTTCAGGTAAGAAATTGCCAATTGTCTTCACTATGACGGAACTGAAGGTTTCTTTGGAATTAACTCTTCATTAACAGCACTGGACACGTTGGTTACTGTGCACGTAGAAAATGTACTATTCCTAGATTAAACTCTTTAGGAATACAGCTCAGCTAAAGCATGATCCCCCAAACCCAAACACACTGTTCTCTGTATGCTCTGAAACATATTCCCAACACTGCCAAATCTGAACTCTCCTTGCATCAGAAATTCCTAGAACATTGCCATCTGGGGACAAGGAGGAATATGCCTTTTTGTTGCTCATGCTCCATATATTTCCGATACCACTGAAAGCTTCTAACCAAATTTTTTTTTAAAACATCATCATGTAGTGACAAAAGACCCTAAAAGATTCTGCTGAGAGAATTACGGAAAATATAAGCAAATGGAAGATAGTTTAGAATTAAAGCATTCAAGCAATCTGGATTATATAATCTAGATCTAATCCTGGAAATAGACATTAACAAAGAAATGCACTGTCCCAGTCTGAGTACAAATGTTTGCTTTAATTTTGCCATGCTGTCTATTTACACTATGAAGATTCATATGTTGCTATAATTAAAATTTAGTGCTTGGCACAAATTAGGAGGTTTGAATTGATTTAATTATTCCTTATAATTACTGCACTTATCATTATTTTATTACATAGCTAGTTAGGATTTACTTACTTATTTAGTGTCTGGCTGAAAACCTTAACCACTAGCTCTAGAAGAGAAAGGCTCTCCTTTCTGTTTGCTGCTGTAGGTTGCATCGCATAGTTTTCCCATGAATCCTTATATTTCCTGATGTTACTATCCATTCAGTCTGCCCATATACTTAAGTTGGGACTGGGATGAAGAAGTGTCTATTCTTTTGCTTCTATTACAATGAGAATCTGCATACTTGCCTTTTGTCACATGAGAAACATTAAAAAAATATTCTCACGCCATTTATTCTATGTTGCTTTTGCTGCAGAATTGACCATTTGAGTTCATACCACATCTGGGAACCAGAAATACTTTATCTTAGATCTATTAAACTTGCTTCCCACACAGATGGCTGAGTCACTCACTACATTTCTATTAAATCTACTTACTCACTTATCACTGACTTTTTATATAGCTAGTTGTGATTTAGTCCTTTTGTACAGCCATTAAGATGTTCCCACGAAAAGTACAACATAAGTGGAAGCAATAGGATATTAGCACACTCTACAATGCGCTCCATCAATTTATGTGCTGAAGATGAGTTTGGAAACTCCCATGAACTTTAATAGGCACTATGTACACAAATATCCACTGCATTGCTGAGATATTTAGCCTCCTTAAACCACAAAGGCATAAATCACCTCCTTAAGCCGCAGAAAACACAGAGAACTCAGTATTACTGCAATTAGTGGAATTTGTATTTCATAGTCAACTTTATGTAGATGGCCCACAAAAAGTGATGGTAGATAAAAACGGCTAGAAGTAGTGAGCTTTATATATGTTCAGTAGACAGAGCGTAGTCCCACGTTTGGCACAAAATATGATTAATTTATGTATGAATGCACATTCTGATATTCTGCATATTAAGCATCCATTTCTGAGGTCTGCTTTCTCTTACTGTTTTAAGAACACTAACAGCCCCCACTACTCAATAACATTAGTGAAGAATTACTAAGATGTTATGTGCTACCAAAATTGTGTGTCTGTGATGATACAGCTATCCAGAAACCAAATGAAGTAAGATCAGCACAACAGAGTTTATGTTCTGCTAGCCACTTCAGTTGCTAGAATAAGCAGAAAGAATTAGCATTAGTCATTCTTGCACTACTATACTTTGACCTTACACACCCCCCCCCCCCCCCATTTCTCTCCTTCAACCCATGGATTTATTTCAAAAGAGTTTACTCATTGCAGATCTAGGTCTTGTCATTCTTGTGAGTCCCAGTCTATTCAATGATAACACTTAACATACATTCATTATTCACTTACGTGCATAAAATGTACATAAGCTAAACGAAGGTATTTGAAAAGCAGTTGCATTTACACAAACACCCTCCTCACTGCTCTGGCTAAGGTCTCTTCTACATTGCCAGAGAAAAGGGGCATTTGATTAATTTATACCCCACTTTCAGATCCTCTCTTCACTCTGGGTAAAATGCTGTAGGTGAGTCTTAGAGAGAAAAAAAAAAAAAAAAAGTTCTTGACTGAAAATTTACAATGCTGTAGCAACTCCATTTACTCTCTATGAAGAGAGGTTAAGATGCAATACAGTATTTATTTCATAAGTTCTCCTATGGTTTTGAGTCTGGAAGCTGTGATAATATCTTGATAACTTTG
The DNA here is from genome assembly GCF_026419915.1 of Harpia harpyja. Classification (NCBI taxonomy): domain Eukaryota; kingdom Metazoa; phylum Chordata; class Aves; order Accipitriformes; family Accipitridae; genus Harpia; species Harpia harpyja. Next base: position 57,032,696 of record NC_068940.1, on the reverse strand, counting down.
ATAAAATTACTATATTGCAAAGTTGCAACTTTGCAGACATTAAGACAGTGAGTCTAAAAAGAACCTTCCATGAAACCTACTTCTACTACCACCTCCCTGGACAGTTTCTCTTATCACCATATATACAGTCACTATAAGCAGATGATTTCCTCCAATGGTTCAGTAATGGTAATGTTTCTAGTATTAGGTGGCACATACCACCTTTCTGAGAACCAGTAGGCTAATACAATACTCTTTCAGTCATGGCATCAGCTACTCACTGCTTAATTCCGGCCTCATTGCTGCCTGGTTTACACCACTCTGTCAGGAAAAGGTGGACACATTAAAGGGATTATTCTCTTCTCCCTCAGGAGCTACAGCCTTATTACTGCACACATACTGGTGGTCTACAATACCTGTTAGGGATGCACAGCTTTGCCACCCCCATGGGAATCAAGACTCCTTTAGAGGTTAAATTTCCAGCTGTAGCTGCCTTCAATAGATTCAAAACCCAATCCTCAACAGGGGAATAAAATCTATTATCATTTTAAGTGGGGAAGACTCACAATGGAGACTGAAGAAGGAGAAGGAAAGATAAGAGCTCTTTCTAGGTTTGGCTGCTAGCAAGGTCAGAGTAAAGAGAGGTACACAGCATTAGCAATGCAAAACACTCAACTCCACAAGTCACTTCCCTCACTGATCTGCACTTGACAATCTTCAGAAATCATCCCACGGAGCATCTACTCATTCACTGCCTTGCCTGAGATCTACAGCTTGAGGGGATGTTTTTTTATAAGCAGAGTGGAGTGAATTAGTAGAGTGATTTTCTGCTACCTCTTTGTTTTGTTATCTGAGGTTTTATACAAAGCTTCATATAAAAAAAAAAAAAAAAAAAGGCACAAAGCCATTTTCATTCAAAGCATGAACATCAGGAAATCCAGGCAGAGTCCCATTCCCTCTTGCTCTATAGCTCTGAGGGGTCAAAGTGAGCACAACCACTTCCTTTTGCGAGTGCAGTATACTATCTGATGGCACACTGATACAGGTTCTGCCAAATTCAGCCACTGACTGGAAGTGCTAGAACACATTTAAAATAAGAGAGGACAGTGAAAGTGAGCCAAGAGGTGTTATAAAAAAATGCCTTATCTGCAACACTCCAGTGAGCAATAGCAAATTTTAAGGTGCTGCCCATCAAATGGGCACCAAAGGAGCGATCTCCGTTATGCATACAATCATAGAATCACATTATGCTGGCTTGATTTTTATATATACAGGCAATTAATAAATGTTTGAATAGAGTTCTTCAGATATCACACAAGCACTCTCTCCTTTTATAGCCAAACCCCTAATCATCCCTGGAATCTCACCTGGATGGATCCCCAGAAGAAAATTCCACCCTCAGAATGAACACTAGTGCAAAAGACTGAGACAAAGAGTAAGCACTTCCCATACTTTCTACTATGCCTACTAGATAGTTCACTAGAAGAAACTGAAACTGAAACACTTCTTTCAAGATTTCACATGGATTTTTTTTTTTCCCCATAAAAAAAAGAAGAAAAGCTAACTTCCCTCCTAGGAAGGCATACTCAGTTTTAGTTAAAGTACAGATGCACAACAGTGCACACCATATCAGGGTATTTCCTATGCTAGGACTGGGTTCAGCCCTCCATTCTTTGTGCCCTAACTTTAACTCTCACTTTTGTTCACAAAATTAGAATGAAAAGGAGTAGAGTCATCAGGGATATCGTCACTTTTCTTTTTTTTGTGCTACATGGTTCAGTTTAGTTAAGGAAGCCATTTGTACAGTGGAGAAGAATAAGTCAGATAATGTGCAATAATATGCAACAATATCTAAAAGCCTATATTATTGTACTCAATTACATTATTTTGTCCTACCTTCCATTATGATCTTCTGCTATGGGTTTTAATTATTTCCAGCAACCACTAATGAGGTCAGAGACCATAAAAAAAAATCAGTGTATACGAGACTCACTAAAAGATGGGTCAGTCTTCTTTTAGATTAGAAAGGTTTTAAAAGGGAGCTTTCCACTCCATCTCTTGAACAGAAGCCTCTTCCTTCTTTCTCAAGAGAATATGCACATAATTGTTAGGGTTTTTTCTTGCCATTAGTCAGGTTACACAAAACTTCATTATAAAAAGAAAGATATTATGTTTTACCTTTGCACTGAGAGCAATGCTTCTTAGTAGCTCAAAATAAAACCCCAATTCCATTCTTCTGCCACTCCCTCTTATCCACTTGCACTTAGCACACATTGATTCTTATCCCATCTTTTTAAAGGAGTGTCAGCCATCACAGCGCCATTTGTTTACTTTCATCAATATTGCTGTGAACATGTATCACATTTGAGAAAAAAAAAAGGGGGGTGGGGGGCTGGTAGTTAACTGTTACAGAGGAGAGTGGGGAGGGAAAATAGCAACCATGCAACAGTGGTGGTTCTCTTAAGTAACAAAACTTCCAAAATCTCATTTCTGTGGCTGGCAATCATGGCGCTTGCACAAGATGCGTCTTCTGGTGTCTAGTAGTAAACTTATACTATAATTTCAGTGAGAAGCTGGGTCAGGAACTAGCGGGAACATCAGTCTCTCTTTCAACTAGCTACCTATATTCACAAAGCTTACTGCACCTTCTTATTTTTGATACTTCTGTCCCTCTCTCAAATTTGTATAAATTGGCCAGCCAATTCAAAACTTATTTTGGAAGAAAAACAGACAGCACAATCACATATCCCTTACATGACATAACTTTACATGGATATAGAAGCAACAGACAGGCTATTCTATTAATTCTCAGCAGTTAATATGAGCTGGCATGAAGAACTGCAACATCCCTCCCACGTATAGGTACTGCACCTTTGCTTGTGCGAGTATACAGCACCTTGACTAACTTCAGGGCATGAGGGTGTAGTTCATGCAAAAGCATGAACTGTGATGTGGTCAAGGGGAGGTTGTAGTTAATGCTTTTCACTGTGCTGCGACAAGAACAACCCAATGCTTTCCTGTTCACCCTAACCACAATGTTTCTGGACAGACAGCTTTGTGACAATATCTTTTTTTATTTTCTTTAACAGACATATATCATAGAGTGTTACCCACTACCCAAAAAATACCCATGCTGCCAGACTTCCTTCTAATTTTGTACAGGCATCCACTAATAGTATGATCAACTAAGGAAAAAGCCTCACGCCTGTAAATAAATGAGCTAGGTTCCTTAACAGCCTGCTCATTTGCTTTATTTTAGTTATCTTTAGCCTGTCCCAGATTGCAACTTCTATTTGATGTTAAGAATCTTCTACTGTATTGTCTAATGACTTTTCACTACTTAAATTTAGTTTTGGCATTAAGCAACCATTAGCCAACATACAACAACTATCTAAATCATTAGCATCTCCATGTCGGAGGAACTTAGCATTATTAAAAGGGGAGCATCTTGTAATTCTTGTCTTATGTGTGAGTTTTACCTGTTTTCTTTCTTGTTGAAGGCTTAAATATATATATTTAGAAATCTCCCATGGCTATAAGCTGCAATGGAAATCACTTGGACCCACTGAAGCAGCACTTTAGAAAGCTGCTCAACAAAAGAACATCCCACACGTGTGGATATGATAAGGATTGCTAGTATACAGAGAGCCTCACACTACCCTGCCACAATACTGACTGAAGAGAAAATGTAGGTGGAAACTGTACATTTCTATCCATTGAAATATATAGTTTCTTACTACTGGGTAGCTCAGAGCACCACTGACTTTGTAAGAAGGTAAATTATTTTTTAAGTTTGACATTTTCTAGGGAATTACTGCACTTACTACAATATATGGAAAAGTGTTTTGGCTGTCCACTGTATACCCTTCACTGAGACATTTGTTAAAAATGCAGTAATATGAGGTGCTATGTTACATACCAGCACAGGCTTCGACTTGCCTATGTTCCCATAAAAGTGCTCCCACTCACAGGCTGGTGAAGTCACCCAAGCAGCTGCCAAAAAAGCTGCAACTGATTTTTTAATTGCAACACTAGTGCAACAGGGAACTGAAGTATAAATTTGATCTGTTAACTCACAGCAGACTTTGTGCATGACCAGCCCTTAACTCAACCAGCCTGTCTTTCATAATCATCAGCATTGTTTTCCTGTGTAAAATGACTTTCATCTATCAGCATCAGACAAGCTCATTTAATATTTTACTGAGTTAGTCCAGGTGCAGAAATAATCTACACACACTTCCTTCATCATGGAGGTAAGGCGGACACAAATTTGTGAATAATTATGGTTGCATATACTGCAATGAGATAACTGTAGAAGCCCAATTAGTCCACTCATGATTTCCCTGTGGGAAACTGCTTATTTCTGGAAGCAAGACTGTGCTTCTTTCCGGAGGGTGTAAGCATTATCTTAAAGCTGGAACTAAAACACACACCCATTGCAATAAATACCCCTCACACTGACATAGTGATTTAGCATTTACTAGCTAATTGAAAAGCTGACTACCTTCCTGATAAGTCCACTTAAATATGAATCACATCTCGTTCTCCAATTATCAATTAAGATAATAGGTTCTGACCTCAAGCAGAAGTCACAGCCACCCCTGGTGTAAGCATCCCTTGATCATTCAAGCATGATACCAATTTGTGAGTAAATTCTTGGTGAGTGAATGCAAGGTTCTCCAGGGGGAAGCCTGAAATATCCAGATATTAACTATTTATGAAGCAGGATGTGAAGAAAAGGGTGGCCCTGGGTGTGGAAGAGTTCTATCATCAGAAACCAGGCTGAGGGCAAGTAGGAGATGTCAGAAAATAGATGCTCTAGCAAGCCTCTATGCGCCAGATGGAAGGCAAGCAGAAAAAACCCTGGGCTTACAAGTATCAAGGGGGCTAAAGGTTCAAATAGGCCTGCAGACCCTGGTTTGTCCTGCATAACTGATCACAAAAATCTCAGCATAGTAATCACAGGCACAAGATAGGAGACTACTCAAGACGGTGAGTTGGGTCAGGACAGTAGCATAGGCACTACAAGTCACCTTCTGGAGGTACCTTTGCCTCTCCCTTCACGATGAAGGACGCCTGCAGGTGCCTCAAATCAAATAGTGTTGAAAAGTGGTATTTTTAAGAACAGCTAGATCAGTGCTTCTGTAGCAGTAATGTGCTTTGTGATTGCCATTGTCGCAAATGATCCTACTGCTGCAACATATAAGAGATAGCTCAGTAACCCCACATTACAGTAATTACCATAGTAAATTGGAAAAGACAAAGGGAATCGCACTTGTGTTTAGTCTAGCTATGCTGTGACAAGACTGGATCAGCAAGGAAAAAAATTTTTTTTTTTTAAAAGACAGAATAAGGTTATTTTCACCCAATTTCTTTTCATGCATAGCAGAGCCATTTTATCCTACATGTTCTATAGCCTGTTCCCCAGGGTTGTTTTCTTTGCTATACCAAAGGCCCTTTCACCTCGCACCATAAGTTTGCTACACATGAAAACGCTAAACTAGGTACTTAATGTGCTACTTCTCTCACAATCCCACCTGAGAAGGGACAGGAAGAATGACATAAATGCAGCATTAGAACCAGCAGAAAAAATGATTTAAAGGATCACAGCACCCCTGTAAGTCAGTCCAACTTACCAACCAATGAATCAAAAAGCTCCTGCTTAAAAGACATTCCCCTGTCAAAGACTGAAGGTTTTTCTTCCTCACACAACAGTTGATACTGACATTGGATTATTCCTTCCCTCTACAGACATCTTGTTCCCTCACTGTCAAACTTTCATCTTCCTGCAAAGGGCAACTTCTAGCATTTTCAGCGTACTTTCTATTAAACTGCATTTATTAAACCAGCTGCCTCAAGGATAAAGAAAACCTCCCAGTGTCTCCTCCCTTTCCCCAGAACGTGGGTCACCAGTTCCTACCACAGAACTAACCTAGTTACCTGAGGAAACCAGCTAGCCCTAACCCTCTTAAAGAGGTAATTTATCCCATCTCAGACCCAATTCCTATTCGCATCCCATGTCACGAGCTTGTGCTGGTGGCAGAAGAGGGGACCCAAGAGGCCCCTTGAGCACACAGGATCCGTTTAGTAGGATGGAGCAGACTTCAGAGGGTTTAAGCCAGACTTCCCAGGGTTATTTGTCTCAGTAAAATCGCAGGGAGAAGTTCTAGCACTGCCACTGTCCTTCATTCAAGGGAGCTGATGTTTCCCTACTATTTGAAATTCTTGATCCAGCTGTCCTTTCATTACTACTTTTGGACTGCATTCTGTAAATTATGTTAGGCACTTGTTTATTCAAAACACCCACCATCTCTCTAAGCCTCCCTTTGTAACAAGCTGCCAGCTTGCCTCTCTGTTCAGCTGATTCCCACTATCTGGGCTCCCCATCATCTGAATATATTTAGTCTCACCCAAGTAGTTTTGATTATCAAGATTCTACTACAGTCCAATTAGTGACATTTTTATTACTAATTTGTCACTCAGACACTTTCAGTCACATTAAAAATTCCTGCCAGCTTCTCTGAAATTGCTGTGTGCTTGCAGTCTTTTTCTTTTCACACAAGATCAGCTAAGCATTTTTATTTTGCTGGATCCTTGGGAGACTTTTAAAGAAACACTTAGGAAAATAATCTCAAGTCGAAAGAGACTTTTGAGCACTGCAAAGAGGATCCGGCCCAAGGAACTGATGTGTGGTATTTCACCTCTTAGACATCAGTTTGAATGCCACTGAGAAAGACAAAAAACACTCAGAACCTTTACATCCTTTCCATTCTGTTCCTAAAGGTATGGAAGTAGTTGACTCAGGGCATAGCACGATACTTCCTCACACTCAACTTACCAGTCAGCGGCGACTCTGTGGTAGTTGCTAACAGTACGACATTTGCAATCGGCTGTGCCGTGTGAGCTTCTGAGGAGCTGCAAGAGTGCCCCAAAACAAGCGGGACGGTGAGGCTGGACTTGGTGAAAGTCTGCCAAACTCTACCTGAAACTCAGCCCCACACATCCAGACTCAATACAGACATCAGAACAAAATGCTGCGTGTTTGTATCTTTCGCTTGATATCTTCATATATGTCTATCCTTTCAACTGAATGGAAGATGAGGTTTCCACCCATATGTTCTGGAAAGAAACACATTGCTCAGGCTGACCAAACTCAGGCCACATCACTGCACCTGCCTTCACCAAGCTCTGAGTTTAAGAGATAGTATCAACTGCCAGGTTTAAAGCCAGGGTGTAAGCCTTCTAGAACAGCACACACTGATGAAGGGAGACAATTTCTGCAGATACGGTACAGCTAAAAATGGTATTTAAAATTGCCAACTCAATATTACGCTTTCTTCAAACAAAATCTGTCCTGGACTTCAGAAGGCAGCCATACATCCCTCACAAAGGGTTAATAAACAATGGTAATATGCATCTTATAGGCACAAGTAGTATGTTTTATAACTGTTAATTACACAGATAGCTGCTATTATAAATGGTTCTGAAGCAATCCATTAACCAGATGGCTTTTAGCAAATCAGAATTTATTACTCTTTTATGAGCTACTTATAAAAATGTAACTTTCAGATAAAGAATGTGAAACAGCTGAAGCAGTTGTCCATATCTGTTTACCATTATAGCATCTTTGAGGGTAGGGGGAGGGAAGGAAGAAAATGTCTTATTAACTCTGTACAGACAGCTCATCCTATTGGAAACTACTCCCTTCGTTTCCTGGGGAAGGGCAACCCTCGCTTAGACTTCCACTGCACTGGAGTGCGATGAAGTCCATTAGGCAAACGCAGTGAAGGCAGTAGAGGATAACACTTCTCCTTTCTGAAACTCTGACAGAAGCCAAGGAAACAACTACTGTTGACATGAGTAGGTTCAGGATTTCTGTCTTAAGTGCCTATGGCTGCACATAAAAGATAATGATATAAAACATCTGAATAAGTGTCTTGGTATTATACATGAGTTTATTACTTCCTCGTGAATCTACTGGAGAGCATTAAGATTCTGAGTGAGACAAATGTAATTTATTTGCAGCCCAAGACATCAATATTTGTTCATATTTCTAAAGATTTTACATTAGAGATTTTGACAAGGTAAGTGTGGCAGCCTGCACTTTCAGCGGCTATCCTTTGCACATGAGCATAGGAGAGGGTTAATTTTCAAATGTGTCAATAAAATCCATTTCACAAGTCTTATGGCCTAAATAATATCAGTGGGCAATGAACTGGAATTCACACTCATTTGGAACTTTAATAGATTAAACTCCAACAGAAAGCTGGCAGATAAAAAAAGTTGAGATTGAAAAATGGCTCCTAATGCTTGGGATTCATTTTACCGCATTCCTCCAAAGAATACTTGTCCAAGGAAAGTGTTACTTTCCTTGGGTTTGGGGTTTGTCTGCCTGAGTTTTTTTGTTAAAAACTAAGACTCCACCACCTTGCAAATTTGTGATTCATTCTCCTACACAAACTGACATCCAGAATGGTATGCCAGCTCATCACCCACAGTCCATCATACTTTAAGGAGATAAGCATTGAGCCAAGATTTAATGAAGTCACAGAAAAGCTAACCAATGGTTTCTACGCTTTACAGTGTTTTGCCAACAGGAGCTCAAAGAAGATTTATCCACCTCATCTTTACTCTCTAACCACTAATAAATCATACAAAAAAAGACAACGGCAGCATTTGGTGTGCATTGCTATACAAAACCTTCACAGCTGATGAAGGCTTTTGGTCTCTTGCCTTATCAAACCCAAAGTCTCCATGTAAGTCTTGAGAGCATAAACTATGAGGAGCTTTATTGCTTGAAAAGTTCTCAACAACCACCATACACAAAAAGAAGACTTGCTCTGTATGGATACTCACATCTTAGCATGACAGGATCTCTTCCCAACTTTCATTTGTAAATGAGGAAAATAAAGTCTCAGTTAGATGAACACGTATTTTCACATGACTGGGTGGGATTTTCCAAAGAACTGAAGGTGACGAAACTTGCCAATTTTAAATAGCTCAACTGCTCCAGGCTACTTTGAAAAAGCATTCCTTACACTTATTTATGTTTGGGTATATTACTACTTCAGCGTTTCTCTCAGAATGCGCAAATATGCCATATATTCCCCAGAAAAATACAGTGTGTCGATCTTCCCACTCAGCTTCCCTCCCAGCTGCTTCCAGCATGGATGCAGAATGCCTTTTCTAAACAAAATAAACCTGTGCTACCACACTACCAATAGACTGAAACAACATTCTGAAAAAACAGTTGTTTTAATACAAGTAAATGAATGGATGCTTCTCAGTCCCTGGTGAACCCGGGGACAATTTGTTTATTTCAGCACTATATTTGAAATACTGAGTGAACCAGAAGATATCCCAGAAACGGTTTAACGGTCATGTCATCACAGTATTGGTTGCTCGGAACACATAAGTTTGAAACTTGGCTGTGGTGCCAGATGCTCCTTTTTACTGTTTCCCTCAGTGCCTGGAAACATTTAGCACTTCAGAAAGACCGGAGAGGGGATGTACTTGCAGTATGATTTCAAACACAATTCTGATTCTGGTAGTGGTTCCCAAACAGAAAATGAGGTATTATGTGAGAACCAGAAACATCTCTAGACCTAGAAAAACCTCTTAAGTGACCTTCTATAGAGACATATGGCTTGACAATCACTCATCTATGTTTGGACAGAGAGGAAAAGTTCTTCCACAGAGACGTCAGGGAAGGACTCAGTGCCCTGATGCAAATCTGTCTATGTTCCACCTTCATATCCTACTTTTTCTAAATTCCTTGGGGCAAGGTCAATAGCTCCTGAGTGACCATAGAAAAAGAAATCACTGCAACTCCCAAGGGAGCAGAGACTGAAATGACTTCTCACCTCTCCACACGGAGGAAAAGTGAAAAGGAAGGAAATGCACTTGGTTTCCCAAACCGAAGCTCAAAAATCTTCAGCCTGTATCAGAGTGGTTTTGTCTCTAATCAGAGCATTATTTCTTACCATTCTCTGTAATTCTGAAGACTTTAGCATGAAATCACTGAATCCACTGATATCCACTCTCTAGTAGCATGTAACACACACTTCTACCTCCCACCTGAATGTCTACAGTGGTCTTTCAGTCTCAGTAAGAAAAAAGGAATGTCCACAGAAGTTCCACTTCTACAGGCTAAACAACTGTGTCTATGAATGAAGAAAAACACATCATTAAGCCTGAGTTGCATCAACCAACCACACTAATTCACAGGAAACAGTGATATTCTTTTATAATACAATGCTAGATAAAGTATCACAAATAAACTAGGAATAAGCTTAGCAGGCCTAAAAAACACCACCAAACCATTCCAAACAAAATCTTTTATAGTTGCTTTTTAGCAGTGCATTCAGTTTGCAGGCAATGATCATGCCATTCTTCTGGAGCTGGGAATGAGACGGATACTTCTTTATTATAGTCAAATGGGACACATAAAATGTAAATCAAATTTGCTGCCCCAAAGTGTCTTCAAGATCCTTTTTCCCTAACCTTTTATGGCTAGTGAGATGGGTTATCAACTACAGCATCCTGCACTGCCTTGATAAAGAAGTGCCCTAGACAATATGATGCTACTGCATCAGCAGGGACAAAGGTTCAATGCACCGTTATTCATGTTATTTTAAGCAGTCCCAGAAGGGATAAGACAGCACACTTACAAAAAAAAAAAAAAAAGAAAAAAAAATTGCTAAGACTTGCAGCAAACTTCAACAAATATTGCACACCTCTAAATTTAATATCTAAATGAGAACAGCAGTGGCATGCACTTGCAATATAAGAGAAACCTCTTTTAGTAAAGATTTATTACACTAATAACACTAGAGCCTACATATTGTCCTGCACATTTTGAAAAAGGACACTGCATATGTATATATAAATTGCCAGAGATGAACAGTGGGTCACAAACAAAACTTAAAATGTTGAACTGCTTCAGCCAAATTGATAGTGCATTTATTATTTCTACCCTTTTTATACATTTTTGCATAGTCAGTTCTGCTGCCAAAGCATTTCTAGAAGGTGAATACAAAGGATATCAAGCACTATAATCACTGAATGAAATATGACTGATGCATTAATGCTCACTCAAATCTATAGATCTAAAGAAAAAGCAATAAAATTAAATGCATGATTTAGAAGTAAGCTTAAATACTAAACTGATCCTAAATTCACTGAGGAAAGCAAACTTCACAAATCACTGCCAAGAGCATTAGCAATCTCCCTCCCGGACAAAAGGTCAACCTTAGATGCCTTGTTAATATGTATCTGGGTTTTACAAAGTTCTAACCCCAGTGTTGCTCTATGACAAAGGTGCATAGGCCTACAAAAAAAAGAGGTGGTCAAGGAAAATGACAACCAAGGCAAGTTCAAAATTAGATGGTAGCTTTGCAGTCTCCAGGGTCTTAACCTCATTGTCCTTCCCCTATTGCTATATAGAAAAGGAAGGTTTGAGATGGCTAATGGGAAAGACTTGAGGTAGAAGACAGATAACAGTGAGACTAAATAAAGCAGATTAACTATAGATACCAGCTGCCACAAAATTGACTTGCCTCTTGTTTTTGCAGTAAACTGGCCAAGGAAACAGAAGAGAAAATAACCTCACATCTGGGCTGCTATTCAGCCCTCCCAACCTCCTCAATTTTAGGTGCCTAGCAGATGTATCTAAATTTCTGTGGAGAGCCAGAAGACAACTCGGATCTCTGTCCATCGTCTAAGAGGAAAACACAGGCACCAACCTAAGAAACTCCAGCTAAATGTCCCAAGTTAAGTGAGATGTAACTGGGGGACCCAGTGAACTACTACTAAAGCAAAATGGGAAGTGCAACTTTAAACTTCATCAGTGTGACATTTAGTGAACATTTGCTATGCCTCATGCACCCTCTTATGCTTTCTCTTCTCTTTCAAGAAGCAGAGGGAAAGGCAGACTCACAAAAGAAAGGGAGACTGGCTTTTGCCAAACAGCTGCTAATACCACATTTATATTACAGCAACATCAAGGACAATGTATAGACAAATTGGAAGAACCAGTCTACTTCTGTAATATGTTGATATTCTCAGGGATTAAATTAAATAAATTTATTTTAAAAATTTATTTTTTTATTTATTTAATTTAATTTATTTACAATATTTAAATACACCTTTGATATCACATAACAGCCTCACATACATTTGTCAAAATGATTACATAGGTCAGCTAAACAGAGTTGACACATGATCTATGTCACACTCAGGTCAACTCATTTGGCAATGACCAAATTTGACTTCTTGAGGATGTTTTGCTGATATTAATCACCTCATCAAAAAATCACATTCCAGATCTGTAATAACTTCACGTCTTTTTAGCAGTGAAAAAGTGTAAGTCTGAATGACCACATAGGCTCCTTCAAATGCAGCAACTGTCACAGAGGACACAATTTTCCACACCTTATGAAGTTAATACCAATTCCATCATTTGCCTCATTATCATCTGGAAAGAACAGGAACAATGTTTACTTAAACTGGGATAGGAAATAAATAACTATGAAAATTAGAGAGAGATCATTTCAATATTTCTCCTGTAATGTAGGCCTACCTAGAAAATCCTGTTCCTTTTAAAATTCTTCCACTTGTAGATTTTACAGATTGAGAGAATATACCACACTGCTGCATTGTAATGGTTTGTTCACAGTCATGCTCCGCCTAAGGAGTAACAGACTTAATATTTATCCTCCTAGGAATAGAAGGTATAATTCTCATTCCCTTTATCTTGGATTAGCTGTCATGACAGTAAGGGGACTGTTCAAACATCCAGTGTTTTCAGTGGTTTTAAATCATGATGAAACACAGGCTAAGCTGTTAAGACATGCTGCATGACTGCATGCCTCAGTTGCTCAGTGCTCAGCTTCTCTCCCAGTCCTGGGTGGGTAAAAGGGAAGGTTGGGATGTATTTTAGAGGGAGGGTCACTGTCCCCTTAAAGCCAGAGCCCATTTAAGATGTCAATTTGTGCAACCAAAACCAACAGATAATCAAAGTGTCTTTCTTTTTGAATGATCTGATTAGCTGCCTTAACCCTGTATTAAACATGAGTTGAGTTATTTTGTTGAACCGTATCTTTTCACAGGCCAAATAACTTCCTCAAAATTCTTTGTAAAAATCTTAAGATTATTATTGAAGTGCAGAATTGGCATAGCCCCAAATTAATTTTAAGTCATTGTGACAGCATGTTACAAATGCGTGGTCTTTCTTAGGCCACTTTTGTTGCCCAATAGTGGAGTCTAGGTGCACTCTGAGCCTCTCCAGTTCTTTCACTTCAAAATATTTGGGGCCTCTTCGAAGATTTGCAAAGTCAAATCAGTCCCTCGAACGAAACACATTTCAAGAGTGATGTGCTAGACTTTACCATCCAGTCTAACCTGACTATCAATTATTCGTAGGTTATTACACCTCACAAACACCAAGCTAACACTATGGACTACTGGAAGCTAGGAGCTAATGCAAAGTGCTTGATGCAGGTAACATTGCGAACATTGAAAGACAAGTGCATGTTCAGACATAAGCAAAAACCTAGTTACCTGCTGAACAACTCATACTGCCAGAAACAGAAGTCCCAAGGAGCCATACCCTGAGCTCTGAACATAAGCAGCAAGGGTTTGAAGTTTGAAGGAGCTGGAATTTTTCAAAAGAAATTCCAACGGAATAACATTCATACTCTACAGCACTGAATACTTCAGTGCTAATGCAGCTTACAATGAACCGGCATTCATTCGTGTGGTAACACCTTACCCAGGACATTCAAGTTAATGTTAAACTTTATTTCAGTGAAAACAGGAGCAGGCCCTCTCTAAAGAATTTTATGAAGGTCTGAGCCAAATTAATTCTAAGTCACTGGAAGAATATTGATATCAAGAGCCTCTACATTAGGTTCCTACTCATAAAGCTTCCAACAATGGAAGATGATAATAAAACACTTCTAAAAATTATAGGTTGTCCCTGCTATTTCTGAGGTCAATGGAATTTTCCAGAATGAGAAACCTATGACAGTTTTTTCTTTCTGCTCCCATGGGATTCACTGTCAGTGAAACCGAAGTCAGGCTGCTGTATGTCACCGCTGCCTCCTCAGTGTACTAGATAAAGAATTCTGAACTTGTGAGGAAAAAAAAAAAAAAGGTGTTAATAGCCACAATACTCGTTCCATTTTTATGTGCTAAGTTTTTGGCTTAAGAAACTGAAACTGAATCAAAGTCAACAAAGCTTCATCCATTTACATAAGCAAATCTTTGGTGCAATCAGAAATAAACAAGACAAAAAAACCCCAACCAATACTCCAAAGTTCTAATATGGAACTGTTCAACTAATACGGATGTTCAACAGCTGACCATCCATGCTGTGTCCCATATATTAACATGTTTATGGCAGAGGAAACAAACTAAAATAAATTCAGAAAATCCTCAAATCATTCTTACAATTTGTCATGCTCAGATAATATAATTAGCACTGTACATAGCTCCTTTCGCTTATCCCAACAAGATGCAGTTCACACCAAATCCAGCAAAACTACTTGATCACTTACTTTTGTTACGTAAAGCATAAGAACGACCCCAGTGAAGTCATCAGACTTAACTGTTTATTTGGTATCAATAAGAACCATCTTCTTCTTACTGACACTCTTAGCGTCTCCAGCTAGGTACCTAAAAGTGAGGAGCCCAGACCTCCATTAACTTTTGAAAAAATCTGGTCTTCCTTTGCCTAGGAATAAACAACACCCACGATCCCAAACTCAAAACACATCTGCATGCATCTCACACACATTTTGAATAACCTAACACCAAAATCTATTAAAGAAGCTTATAAGTAGTGACACTATAGAAGGTAGCTAACAAAACCAGGAAGCATCACAGAGAAAGCTGTCTTTGACACAAGTCCATCAATCATTTTAGAACTTATATGGTAAGTTGTGTGGCAAGCTATCTAACCAATTACACAAAAAAAATCTCACTATGCTGTTTTCAAAATGTAAATACACATAGTATTTTTAGTAACACATTTATGTAATGCTAAAATCTAACAAAACAGCCCACCTGTACAAAAGAGCAGAGATAATGAGTAAAGCAGAAGTTAGCTATTTTCTGACTTACATGAATTTAAAGTTCAATTTTAATACTTGATACTATGGGTGAGCACAAGACAGTATGTAAACCATTTAGATGAGAAAACCAGCAATCCAACATCCATATTCTCAAACTACTCATGTCCCTCCAGGCAGCAAATACAGTGAAGGATGCACACTCCATCAGCCAAGTGACCAATAAATACTAGCATAGTATCAACTTATTACAGAAGAGTTAAACTGTTCACTGGCTGAGTTACTCATTATTACAATCATGGCAATAAAGTAATCAAAACTTTTAAAATTCAAAGGCTGGAACCAAAATTAGATTTAGGTAAACTAAGAAGAGGAGATCCACTTTTAAAAAGCAAACACCATTTGAAATAACCACTGGACCAAGATTAATGGTGAGGTGTTTGTACTAGTATGGCCTTTTCTTTTTTTTTTTTTTTTTTAAGGGGAAAAAAAAAAAAAAAAAAGCTTTGTCTGGCCTAAGGCAACCCTGGAGTAAGAGAAAAAGGAAGACTAAACCACAATGGTTTGATCCATCACAGCCAGTGAGAAGACCCTGACGTCAGCAACCCCAGATAACATCCATCTTTTACAAGACCTTACATCTTCACCCTAGTAGTGGATTCATGCTAAGCTCTAGCTATGAAAAGAATACTTTTGCCCTGTAGTGACTCCCAATGAAACAATCTTTAAACACTTTTCACTGTGTAGCTTGAGGCAATGAAAATCCAAGTGTTCCTTTTACGGGATTAAGAACCTGCTCTTTTCTGCCACAGGTCTTTCTTACGCTAACCTCATGCATTCACCCCTGCTCCGTAGGTTCATTCCCAGGACCATTTCTCTTGTTGAATCACTAACAAAATGAGCTATTAATCATTTTTCTATTGCCTTATGCTTCCGTTTCTGCTTGGGATGCTCTAAAGTATCCTCCTGACAATATTTTCCAAAGCTCCTTCTTTCAACTGTCCTCTGGGAAACATCATGGTAACCAGATATATAGTACGATGCTATCAGAGGGTTCTATATAGCAAATCTTGTGACAATAGAACTCCGCTAATGGGATTTGCATCCCAGCTCAATAGAAAAAAGCACTGTAATAGCCTCCCTTTTTTTTTTTTTTCTTGTGCTGTAATCATCTGTTATGCTCTTCACTAGTACTTCAAAGTAATTCTCTATTGTTCTGTTACTCTGAACTTCAGCTCAGCAGGGCTTAGCTTTTCAAAGCATCACAGAGGGGGATCTTAATTACTCATTTTTTTCATTTTTCAAACAAAATCTCAAATCCATTAAACAAACAAAAATTCCTTTTAGATCTCAGAATTTCCTGTTGCTGGATTCGCAGAGAATTAAAATAAAAAAAAAAAAAAAGCAGCCTAGTATGTCTCAAGTTTTATCTAAAGACCTGATTCTATCACAGCTACTACTATGGTGAGGGAACTTGAACTGTGCAAAAGGCCTGGAAGATCAGCTCTGTTCTCAGCTTTGGCAATAACTATCTAAAAACTCGCAAAAATCAATGAGACCTACTTTTCAAAGTGTCCACACACCTAGGCTACCTCTCAAGAGCCCTGGTTCTGAACCAGAAAGGCACTAACAATATATGTGTCACAAATGGAAGAATTTTACCATATCTCTGGAGTCCTAAGCTTAGTTTTATGAAGATAAATGTAAACTTCCAGTTCACCACTGAAAGTCTGGTAGAGGTCAAGCTTATACACGAAGTCATGGACAAAGCTTGGTCTAGAAAAACTCTCTTCCCCAAATCCCTGCTAGTGCAAACTATTGCAAACTAGCCAGCCCTGATCAGGACCAGATTTTCTTGTTCCTAAAGTATATTGTAGATTCCCTACCCTCAAGAACACTTGAAATAACTTCCCACAGGCTCCTGTAGTTGAAGGACATTAAGTCACTGCATGCAGTCCAACAACAGGAACACCACTGAAAGAAAATGTTGTTTAAATCTAAATTGAGTGGCACAGAACAGCAAATTTAAGTTACTAAATACAGACTAGAAATTATATTCCTGTTTTGATCCAAATGTGGAAAAATGAACCTCATTGTTGACTTACCAGGAGTCTAATATTACTCAGGGGAGAACAAAGTAGTTTAGCTGAGGCCAGCGCTAAGAGTTACTGCTAGTCTGGATGCCTGCTAGAAAGTGCAATAAAGCATACAAGTCCATGTGACATCCCAATCACCATTTTTATGAACATTTTCCTATTTATTAATAGTAGCTGCTCTAAATTCACTCAAGTTTTATGCCAGCTGCCAATTCTGGGTCTAGTACAAATTTGAGATATATTACAAGTAAGTTCAGCTAGAAATGAAAATAAAAGGTGAGAAAAAAGTGCACCATATGCCAACAAGGCAAGTTCACTGCTGACATGTAAGAGGGCAAGTGAATGGCTGTACATACCAATAATTCCAGAAGCGTAGGTGAGTTCAACCACTAAAGACAATGGAGGAAAAGGTATCAATCATGGAGAAGAAAAAATGGCACCAGAGAAAGCCAGTTTATTTCCCTCCTGGTATTAAACTACAATACCCTTTTCTCTGCTCTGAGACATTCTAACTGTTCCAACTAATCTGTCACCTTCCTGCAGTATATTTACCTGAGCTTTGCATCACCACTTGTATTTATACCTTATTTACCTTTGTACACAGTTCTTGGACCTTAACAGAAGACATTCAAAATATCAATCACCAATTATATTGCAGACAAAAGCATATGGAACATAAAATGCATGGGAGCAGGTAGCATTCAAAGACACATGACTGAAATTCATGATACAAATTAGCACCCTTCCTTACCTGATTACTCAGGAAGAGGAGGTATTTTGTAATTTGCAGCCACCTCCAGGTGCTAACAATCCATTCATTAGCAGCATTTTCACCAAACAGTAGGCTGACCTTGACAGGAAAGTTGCCTCACATTCAAGATACTTTTTAAAATCCAATAGCCACTTTGTTGTAAAATGGGTATTGATAGAGATGGAGACTTGAAAAAATCAATTTATGGATAAGCAATCTCAACAGATGTAGTGTAAGAAAATACTGTTGACGTGAAGATAATCTAACACAGTTTGGATTTGAGTTATTACACTGCTGCTGTAGAAGTATGCTTCCTGCTACCTCAGTATATAGACCCCCCCAAAAAATATAAAGCTGAAATCTCTAGGGTGAGCAACATTCCTCTTGCTGCAGTTCCTGCATGTTCATGATCTACAAAGTGTCATAAATTGCCTATATACTGTGCATATAGAGAAGTGGCTGGTAGGGCAGCATAATAAGGAGACATAGCTAGACCCCAAATTCCTTCACTGAAAAGATCGGTCCATGAAAGAGACTGTTTAGGGAAGTACTCCTGAAGGACAGACATTTTTGCAGCACACTGTCATAGATATCTCCTTCCCATCTGCTTGTCCAACATTAAATACGCATCCCACAAGTCAGGATTCAGTCAGCCCGTTCCAAAAGGATGTTAGTAGTTTATTCTAGTACATCAGCCAAGGACATTTTGTAGTATGAATGGCTAATATTTAAAGTAGTTCAACATGTTCTGTTTGATTAAAAGCTTTAATGGAAAGTCTTTATTTGCAGAAAAACAACACAATCCTTTTGAGGAAGGCACAGTGGCTAATGCATCGCAACCATTGTAAGAATTGAAAAATACCCATTTTCTCACCATAAAGCACAAGTGTAATAGTCTTCCTCTTCAGCCAAGCAGAACTACATTAACCAATATTTTAATTCTGCAACTGCATTTATCAGTAAACCCATGGATTTAAGAACAACCAGCCAGAAGTTAAATGGAACCTAAGGAAAAAAACTATTGTAATATGTCTTTCTCCACAAGCAAATACGAAGATGTTATTTAACAACAAACCTGCCATTCCCAGAAATACAGCACTGATGGGAACGTCATCAGATTGCTGTAGAATGTTGCCATTTTACTCTGATTCTTAAAATAATAATCTTATTTTTCAGAGCACAACTTCTTGCTCTTTACAGCTGTCACTGTCAGTATTTTAGAATGAAAAGTACTCTAACAATGCACAGCCACTTAGCAAGCTACCATCAAGTGAGGACATGAAGACAATTCTGGATCATTTGAGTAGTACAGCTTGTAGGGGCAATGTTTTCAGAAACAAGAAACAATTTTCAGATCCTGAACTTGAGACAATTTTACAGAGGTAATTTCTTAGCACTGCAGTAAATCTGCCCCTTTCCTGGTACTTCACTAGGGAGACATCAAAAAAACAGAAGCGCTTGCGATCACTAGATATTGCTGAAATTCCTGGCATAAATGTCATTTGAGTTTCTGATTAAAGAGATTTTAAAGAGCAGAATCAAAATCTCAGGAACTTTTGTTTACTGTGCAGAAAGCCCCTTCTGTTTTCAGCCACTAAAACCTGGGTCTCCATACTTTTCAAACTTAATGTAGAGACAGCTTCGGACTTTAAACTCATAGTCATTTCTGTTAAAAATATATTTACATTGAAACCACTTGCAAAGTAGCCCTAGCGACTAATGTAAACTGGATTTTTTCCCTACGTATTTTTTTTGTTAAACAGGATTCAAACCAGGAGCTAGAAACTTCGCTGAAATACAAGCAGGAATTTAGGATGTGTGACAGGGTTATTAAGGTAAGGCCTCACTGGATCCAGTCTTCCTTATAGGAACCTCCTGGACACAAAAATGTGCAGCTCTGAGAAAAGCAGGGCCCTGCCTCTTCCACATATTTTCCACAATTAGGATAAGGACTGCAAGAGAAGCTGTACAACTTCCACTGGTAAAAATGGCTGCATTAACAGCTACAGTCAAAGCACTTTTGATGGATTTGACTAATGTTCCCAGCCCTGTGCTTACTAATAGACTATTTCCAGCCCTCTGCATCCACCTCACCTTTCCATATTTAGTCTCCTTATATCAGCTTCACTTACAGTGAGACCTTTTTCCCTTACCTATTCCCCTTTACTGACCTATTTTCTTCAATTTCTCTTGCCATTTGGTTTGTTCCCTCCGCACTATACCCAACCCAATAAATCCTTCAGTGGACTACCAGTGTTTCTGCCATATTATTCCTCATCCTGCTTTTGCAAACTATCCCTTCTCCAGCACTTCATCCATAGCACCTTTAGGACAGCACTAATACTGTATGACTGTACCTAACACAAAGGGAACGTGTTCTAGATTGGTTTACTACAGTAATGAGTATAATAAAGTAAAATCATGGTAGTCTTTTGCCTACACTACCTCACTATTGTCACTTATCCAGCTTGTACGGTAAGAGTGGTAAAAGCTGCCTGTCCCCTGGAAGTGAAGAAATCAGATTTCAGTGTCTTTCACAAAGCACAGGGAAGGAAGTTCATGCAAACTTGTACAGATCGAAATAGTTCTTTTCAAAGCATGTTAGTAAAAATAGATTTCATACAAGCCTGCAATAAGACAAAGGCTAATTAGCTACAACCACTTTTTCTTGAGGTCAAGAGCAGTTACACCTGGGATGATTTTAGCCTAGAATAGCCAACACTTATCGATGTGATTTTTATATTTTTATTTTTTTTTTAAACTTAGGACATATCACATCACACCTTCATTTTTACTTGATGTTAAAGTGACACGGCTAATGAAATAAGTTATTTTGATAGAACACAACCTACTTGAAAATAACACTTATGTCTCAGCATTCTGTACTTGGTATAACACCCAAGACTGCTGTAACTTAGAGAAGTTGGTCAATATTTTATCTTTTTTTTTTCCTCTGCATTTTTCTCTCCCTTCTTCCCCCGATTTGTGTAGCTGGCAATATACTGTGGATCAACAGCCCCATTGTTTCCTTTTCATCACTACTTTATGAGATCTCAAGCATATACAGCTGGTCATTAACCACTGTTTCTAAGGATTTCACTCTTTCAGAAATTCTTTCAGTTTACACACCAACACCCCCAGGTTCTCCTAGTTCTGCAGCAGTCTCTCTGCTGGGACTCCTTCAGAAGCAGGATCCAGGAGGCACAAGATTGCTGACACCTACAGTAGATCACTAGGATTGTCAGTCAGGCATTGCCAAAACCTTGTCCCGGATTCACTGAGGTTTACTGAAGCTGACATGTTTTGAAGAAAAACATTTCAGGTTCACTATGTCACCACCTTCCTCTGTCATTTTACTTAGAAAATATCCACCTATTTCTGGAAGCTACCTACCAGCAAAAGTCTTATTAGCTTAAATAGGGCTTCTGCTCTCACAGACTCTGTGAAAAACCATTCACAGCACCAGTAATTACTTTCAATACAGTTATGCTCAGAGGACAGAAACCCATTGAGGTAGTCTCAAGCAAGACAGTCTGTGGTCCACTCGATTTTATTCAGCTTCTTATCCCAACCCTTCACTGAAGCACTACAGTTAAGGGCCCATTACTGTTACAGCAAGAAGCACTCCATGTCCCAAGGGTCACCCTGCACAGGTTTGCAACAGGAAGACTTAAAATTCCAAAGAACAGACAAAAAAAGTCTGATTAACAGAACACAGCATAAAAGCAACACATGCAAGGTACAACAAGATGCTAAATACTTCTCTTCAGTAACTGTGCACATCCGGTTTGCTGTCTCTTTTTTAACCTCAACCCTCAAAACACAGGAAGTGTGGGACAAAAATAAGTTCAAAACACTTACCCTTCTTCCCTTTGTTATTTAATACAGAATATGTCTTTCAGTGTATCTTTTTAAATCAAAAAATATGTAGAATCACATCTAGAAAAAAACACTAGACAGCCCTTCCACTGAGCACTTCTTGCTGATATTGCAAGTGAGAGAGCCCATTTGGGGTACAGTACTTGTTCAGATGCTTTGAATCATCCTGTGCAAGTCTCTCCCTTCTTTTCTCACTCCTCTGCCTACAGAGGCACCTAATTTAGGTTTACTGGAATTAAGTGCTATGAATACATCATGCCCGCTTCATCCCTTACTCCAATTCCTTTTAACTGTACACCTACCCCCTGTAGCCTACTGTACCCTACACCCACCAGCCCTTATGCCTGTGGTGAAATCAAATAGTTCTACCTGCCCCAGTCAGTTACGAGGAATCTCTCTGCAAGGTTCCCAGCCTGGTAACAAGTTAGAGACAGTCCCTGCGGTTTGTCAGAAAGCTTCTGAAGGACTACATTTCTGCACCAGAGGAATTAATAGCTCCAAGCTTGTAAAGATTTACATATCTCCACAAAATGTCACTAGATCTGCAGCTATCATACCAGAGATGATGATTAGCACTGTGCATATTAAACAAAGGAGTAGTAAAATCCGATTTACATATTTCTGACACGCACGCAAATTCCCACTGCTTTCACAACATACCTACACGGTTCATTTTATTTTGATTAAAATTAACACATTTTACTGATGACCTTTAAAGAAATGCTCACTTCCAGACTCTTAAATGCACCATTGATCTACTATACTTTGTCAGCAAAACAATGATCATTCCTAAGATGCCTCTGAAAAGCTACAGTCCTACACAGATCAGTCCATAAAGCTCCCACTGACGTAAGCAATGCAGAGATGCAGAATTTGCATAATCAGCTCATTTGCTGCATTCAGCAACAAGGGACACATTCTGCAGATTCACACCCTCACCAGAAGGTTCCTCTAGTTAAGAGGAAATTGCCACATTGCAATTCAACAGACATGAAGTACATTAGCTGGGTAGCAGCTAAGTAAATAAGCAAATGAAGATGTATGTGAGTTATTATTACCTTTGCTCCACAGACAATGAAAATGACCTTTGTTGAAAGGCTGGTTCAGAATCAGAAGGCAAAACTTCAGGCTTCCTGTAAGATAAATGTTGATTCTTATTAGCAAGAATATTGATTTTTTTTTCCCTTTTTTTATTTTGCTTTTGCCATATTAATTTTAGTCCAACCACCTCAGAGCAACTACACTAATTTCCTTGCTGCTTAGGTTTCATCATTTTCAGATCGAGAAGGTGCCAGAACTTCATTAGACACCTTTTACTTGGTAGGGTTTTGTTAAACTTTTAATTTATAAGTGACTTTTACCCACTGAAGGCCATCCTCAACAGGACCCCACATCTACACAGTGCGCTCATTTAACCTCCCACTTGCTGCTGCCACCTGGATGTAGCATTTACTGATATGAGCTTCGCCTTGGCTTCTATTAACAAGGAAGGCTGTAGATGACTTCATATGAAGCTGTCTCTAACCTAGGTCCAATATTCCACTCTTCTGGTGGATGCAGAATTCTTGCTGCCATCAGTGGCTTCTGTGCCTACATTTTCATATACCATGTAGAAGCTCTAATTGTGGTAAAACCACTCTGGTAGTTACTTTACAAATATAGAATGAAAGGCCACACCCAAGGAGCTTAAAATCAAAGCTAGTAAAAGCAAAAGTGAACTTTAGCCTGTGTTATCTAGGTGATGATGCAGACTAAAAATCTCAGTGGATTTACCAGCAGCCTGAACTGATCCAACTTGATTAGGCTACTAAAGCCTCCTGCCCTAGCCATATGTCCATTGTGAAGGTTGATAATAAACCTACAAATATAAAAGACTTAAAGTAAAAAGATTTATGATATGACACACTTTGTTTTCAAAGAGTAAATACGTAAATCTTATGACAGTTGCCTGTGGTGGGATTGGCATTATTTCACTTCCTAATTATCTTGCCAATCATATAGGAATACAAGTTTCCCCTGGAGCTTGATAGCCTTAGGCAATCAGGTTAATGAATTATTATTTGGTCACATGAAGCCACTGTAATTGAAAAAAGAAAGCCTCTATCACTAGAAAGTCTTTCAGGCAGATCCAGTATAGCAGGAGGCAGAAGGCTACAGGTAAAGCTGTGGCTTAAGCTATATGACATTACCAGGGAAAATACAGGTGGTGAAAGTCCTGTAGGTACAGGAACATCTTGGGGTGGGAGTAGGGAGGGGACAATCTTTAAAAAAACAAATTAAATGCATGGTTAGGAGCATGAACTGAAGGTTAGGAGATTGAGACACCACTATTCTGCATCTCGCCTTTCAAATGATTTAGGGTTTCTCCACTGACCCATTCTATGCCTCAGTTCCCTACAACAGAAATAACAGTACTGCCCTCCTTTTTAAGTATCAAGAGAAACAATACTGAAGACCCAGATAATTTTTACTCCAGTAAAAAGTCTACATGTTTATCACAGCTATCTTCTGTGTGGTTCTTTCAAATACCTTTCCTCATGTCTTCCCCTTGCATCTTTGCTGACATGGTCCACACCTCTAATTCATGTATATACAGGGAAATAAATTTACTTAGAAAAGAATGGAGAGGTCAGAGGACCAAGTAAACAAAGGAAAGTGAGAAAAATCGTTTTCTTTGTGTAGTCTGAAAAGTTTTGTCTTGTCCTTGAACTTTAAGAGAAAGGTAGAAAACAATACATTCAAACTAAGTGCCAATTTCCAGCTGCCTCGCAAAATGAGACCTGAGCAGCAGATCTCCTAATGATGGTTAAGTGAGAAAGGCTGCCAACTCCTTAAACACCATCATCTAGTGGTGCCCTCCACTGAAGAGAGCCGGCAAACATCACAGGTTCTTTTACTGATATAATAGACACAGGTGCTATAAACCTATTCCTCCTGTTGAACCATGAAAGGCATTTCTGTGTCTGTTTTAAACCCTTAAGCCGTATCAGCATATGAAAACACAGTAGATTTTTAACTTTTTTTGCACATCAGGAGGACTCTTGTTATATACTGAGATATGTATTTGAAGCCAAGGCCTGGCTGCAGGTGTCCACACTGAGACTTCAGAGGCTGATTCTTCAGAGATGACAATTCCAAGAGCTTCCAGTGAGGCCTGCAAGAGCTGCTGGCTCTTACTTGTCCAGTTACTGCAAAGAAGCAAAGAGGTAGATGCCCCAGCACACACAATTACGAGGGGTGGTGGTGTGTGGTTTGGGTTGTTTGTTGTGTTGGGTTTTTTTAAGCACAGTTATGGATTGAAAAAGTGGAGAAATGGAAATTATTGTTTCTCCTGCTTTTAGAAAAGTGAACGTGTTCCAGTCATTTCAAACCACTGCAATTAATGCATGATAAAATGCTATGATTAATGCTACCAAAATGAGCTTAAATGTCAATATTTTAATGGCGCTCACTGAGTTAATATAAAGCTGCACAAAGGGCTCGGTCCTCGGTAGATGTAATACAGTAATAAAATTGGGCCGCAATAATTTACAACCATTGCCCTAAAAAATATTAACTGGGACTTCTGATGGCAAAGACCACGTCAACAGACAGAATATGCAACATCCATCACTCTGAGAAAAACTGATGAGAGCTCACTGTGCCACTGCATGAGCACTCTACTGGCTATTTGTTTGAAAACAAATCTACTTCAAGGCCATTTATCTTTAAAAGCCCCTAACAAATTAGGAAGCATTTATCTCCTGGACTGTCTGCCCATCCATTTTTCACACAGATAATTAGCACCCTGACCCAACCATTAACAAAATTGTGCTCTATTTGGACTAACGGGAAAGAGAATTCTGTAAGCCAGAATTCAGCAGCAAAAATAATCTGTCCCCAGATATGGATATCTCCACTGAAGAAGCTTTTGTTGACCTTTTGTTAGAGGCAGAACAAGTTGGTCTCTTGCACAGTTTCTTCCATTCTTAGTATAATTTTCTCTTTCATTATCTACTTTTCTTACAGCTTTTGCAGACTGAGCAAATTCACCCATGTGCAGCACAAGCAGAAAAGAATAAATTCCTCCATACAAAACCTCCAGCTTATTCTTGATGTTTACATCAACACGGAGAATGAATGGAGCCAAGTCCCACAATGTAAGTCCTCTTGTAGAGGAATTAACCGTGCAGTAAGGCCTAATTTCTACAGGACAGGAGGACAGAAGGATGATTATAGAAAATTTTTACTTGCATTTAGGAACCACATTTGTTCATTGCCAGGCATACTTGCTTGTTTTCCTATTTGCTGCTTATATACCTTGCAGTCTTATAGGCATAACTTACAGATGTATGTATTAACAGGTGCACAGCTACATCAACAGCCAGTTATATGCAAAAATACAGTTAAAAAAAAAATCTTCTAGCAGACTTCAAAAATTCCTAGTCTTTGGATAAAGCTGGATCATTTTAATCCTGCCAGAAACAGAGAACCATTTCCTTACTTTCCTGGGCTGCAAATCAATCAACAATCCCTACAAGTCCCACTGGGACCATCAGTGAATAACCTCATTCTTTCTGAAAACTTTCTCCCTTCTCTGCTTTCCAACCATTATTTAGGTGCACTTCTTTGACGAAGCTTTTCTCATGGTTGCTTAGAAAGGCCTTTAATCAAAGGTGTTGTGAACATCTCTGACAGCCTATGCAATGCCTTTTTACCCCATTTTAACTCAGAAGAATTCCAATATATTTTAGAGCGCACATTTGCCATTCCAAAAGCCTTCTTGGCTTCTCCCTGTCATATTATACTCATCTAGCTATTCTATAAATATTTATAATATCATTATGCATTTTTTATTAAATTTCCCCTTGTCACATGCCAGTCTTCAGGCTGTATGTCTGTCACAAAGCATACGCAAAAGGCATATACATTTTTAAAGACAACCTTTTCTCTGGTAGCCAATAAAATAATATATGCCCCTTCTTTGTTTCCTTTCAGTGTTACAATAATATCACTAGAAGTTATTCCAAATACTGTGAGTTTCCTGGCTATTGAATTTTCCGAGGGGGAAAAAGCTTTCATTGCTTCAAACTAGAGGGCCTTTGGGAAAGATCACTGCTATTCCCAGTCTTTGTGAAATGATGTAAGCAGTAACACACAATGGGGAAGATACGCTGTGCTAAGATACCAGCGTGCCTCAAGGTGCTAACGAAGTATGACTCCAAAGTCAGAGCTTCAACCACAGAAAGGGGCTTCCACTAAACAATTCACATTTTGATCTGTTGTTTGGTATTTGTATTTTACTGCTTGGCTGAAGAGAAGCCATCCCTCTCCTTTCCAATGGTCTATCAAGCATCTTCCACAAGGAGGCAGGTTTAGTACAGAGGAAGGAGGAGGAAAGAGACAGGTGGTACAGGAACAGAGGGATTTTACCATTAGTAAAGTATTTCATTAATTTAATCTAGAAAGTTGAAAGTTGGAAGATGGTTATAAATTTTCAGAAAATTTCTATACTGGTAGAAATACATCTAGATATCCAAGATACTAACCAAGATCCCTTGAAAGATACTGCAGAGATTTGGGTTACACATACCCCTGATCACATAGGTGGGAGTCCAAATACACAATGAGCTTCTGAGAAAAACACTGAATGATCCCACTGAAAATTTCCTTATGCTCATGTTGCTGCTCTCACATCAGTCTGCTTTCCAGGATTTAAAAAAAAAAAAAAAAAAAAAAAAAAGTTACTTGGTTTCCAGTACCATCATTCAGGAAATTCCTGCCCCACAGATTTGTCTTTTAAATGAACAGTCACTGCCTACTTAAATATCAGAGTATGTGGGAAGGGGCAAGGCATTTTTTCACAATTCCAAAACAGTGACACTGATAAAAGACAGCAGAGCAACAGGCTGAGGCAGCTCTTCATATGGCAGTTGAAGTTTCTTCTGCTGAAGAATTAGCATTGAAATTGTGATTCTAAGAATTCCACATAAGTTATATTTAGTGGGAGCCTATCATAATAAACCCTAAAGAAAGCAGTTCATGAAACCAACAAACATAACAAAATAATGTTCATGCAGAACTACAATTAAGATATATAAGGCTATTGCTACAGATCACCAAAGCAAAATTACTGAAGCAACTTGCTGTATTGGTTTGGGGTTTGGTTTTGGTGTGGTTTTGTGGTTGGTTGGTTGGTTTTTAATTAATACATTAAACTCTCCTATTTAGTTGAAATATAATCTCAAAAAAAAAAAATCAGAAAGCACCCATTTTTACTTAAAAAAATTTCTTAACAGACTGTGTGGATTGAAAAACTTGGCTCCTGTATAGTGCTAAGCATTACTAAGTCAAAAGCTAGAATGGGAACTTCTGCTATTGGTGAAGCAGATGTCACTAACATGGGATAATTAACAAGTGAGCTTATAAAAGGTATGAATTATGACATCAAGAAAAAAATGATTCATAGTAATGAACTGGAGTGGACAATTTTAACAAACTCTTAAGGAAAAAAGCTTTTAATACTGATATTCCTTAAATTAGAAACATGGCTATTTAAAGAATATTACTTTATTAAAGCAGCCCACATTCTTGCCTAAATGAAGGCTAATGCAGAAGAATGCCACTGATGCCACACCTGAAGTATTCTGGGTTTACATCAGTGAAAGAGAAATGACCCTAAAATGGTATCTTTTGCGGCCTCCAGTGGCAGAAAATTATTGTAGTGTTGAACACAGAAAGGAAAAGTATTTTAACTGCTCACTACAACCTCAAAAAGCTGCTTGGTAAAACTTTTTTCATTTTGTTGTATTAGCTGTAGCACCACAATTAGCTTTTTCTTTGACATTCTTCAGCATTTTTAGTGCAGTCTTAATTGGCTATTTGTTCCACCTATCACTTGAAAAAAAAAATCCGGAACACTGAATCAGAGTTTCACTAAACAAATGGCAATGTATTGCCTTTTGGTTTTTAAACCTTCTTTATGAAAAAGCAAATAGATGCTCAGCACATACACAGATGTTACTTAAACACAGAGAATGTGGGATTTTAAAGCTAAAATAAAGGAGTTTGGGGGATCAGCACCAAATCTACATCATTTTCTGCCAAGTAAGCACCTGTCTCCAAGTGTTAAGTCCAACACCGATGCTCTGGGAAGAACTACTTGCCAGATTATTGAAATGGACCATTTCAGTCAGGGCTTGTTTTAAGAGCTACCATCCACTTCCCAAACATACTCAACTGGAACAGCCTCCCCATCAGAAATGAAGTAAGTAAATGTTTGATTAGACAAAAAACTAAGGAGAATGAGTCTATTAGACTAAGGAGCATCCCCCATTTCCTGAAAGGGTTTCTTCATTGTGGTTCGGGTTTTTTTGGTTTTTAGACACTGAAACAACACCACCTGTAGTTTCCTACACGATAAGCAGATGCAGTTCCTAACAGGCAATTTACTTGCTGATGTAGCAATTATTCTTGAAAGTTGACTTCTGCCTCACGCGACAAGATTCTGGTTTCATCAATGAATGACCTTGGCAACTCACTGACTACAAGCTCTATCTATGTCTACCTTAGCAAGTAGCATGGCACAATAATATCAGGTCTATAAAGCAAAACTGTTGATGCTGAAAGTATGATATTCACACTATACATGTTTTGGGAAGAAAGAGAGGGAGGGAGGCTACTTCAGGTTAGGTCCAGTCTGGTCCTGTAGACTAAATACCCATTAGCAGTAGGAGAGCATTATGTACACTCCTGGAGCACATTTTTAGTTTCATCCAAAAGGAAATTAGCTTACATATTCCAAAAGCACTTTGCAATGTAAAGCAAAGCACAGTCAATAGACAGAATCAGGAGACTTGCTTCAAAAGCATATTCTTGATCCAAAATAAAATGCTAATGTAAATATACCAATAGTCGCATGGCTTTTGGCTTATCAATTTATTTTTTAAACATCTTTATCAAACTAAGATGACTAATGCCACAAGATCAGCTTCATTTAAATGAACAACACATTTTTGTAATCTTATCAAAATTTGGCTCTAACTTTAGATTGTCATACTTAAGACGCAACCTGACACTTGTATCTGTAATGTAGGGAAGGCGGGGGGGGAGTGTTAACCTAAAACTTGAACTTATCTTTGCTACAAATTCCTGGAAAAGCACCTAACATCAAATCCTAAGATACTACTTTTTAAGGTTACCTTTCAGAATGAAACCTCACTTTGTACTGAACAAACAGTGCACCTTACACAAAAAAGCTCCTTGCTCTGCTGTTCTCTTTCTTGAACTAAGTTTTCCTCCAGCAGTGCTCCCCTTCACCAGGAAACTCAGTGTGCTGCTGTAATACAGGGGAATCTAAAAAGGATCATTTCAAACTTATGCAGCCCAAATCAACAGTCTGAAATGTAAATGCTTCACGTTTAAAAAGTTTCACAACTCCTGCAGAACTGCTACTTTGAAAATGGAAAAAATTCTTTCAAGTCAGTCAGTAAAATCCACTCCCTACATCTGTGCTATTGCTAACAAGGTAGTTGTCAGCTTTAATTCAGAGAAACAGTTAAGCTTGGACTATTGTATTAATTATAGCCACTACTTATAAAACACTGTGTAGCTGCATTTTACCACACTGAATCCCAAGTCTCCAAACAAGCCATTTAATTTTCCTCATAAGAGTGACAACTCCAATAACAAACCAGCACAAATTATGCAAAAGGATCACAGACCTTACAAACATGTTCTCAAACTTATTGAATGAATAAATCAAATATGCATACCCAGCTGCTTTTCGTGCAAAGGCAGTGTTATCCCTGTCAATGCATTTTAGTGTTAATTTTTTTCATGTAAATTCTATTGATTTTTGAATATTTTACAGCTTTTAATTCTCCAAGCAAATCCCAGCAAGAGGAATAGGAAGAAAAGGGGATTTGTGTAAAGAGTCTTATTGAAAAGCTGCAATGTGGTACTCTCTGGAGAGCCCTCTACAAGAATCTATGTGGATGAATTCAAAACAACTAATTTTTCACAATAAGTCACAAACACAGCCATACACATGGGAGAACCCACCTATGTTATTGACCACTGCTGCTCATAGAAGGGTGCTACGCCTTGCAATGAAAACTTGTCAATTAATTCCAGGGCTCCTCTGCAGACTGTGAGGGCTGCGTTTTCCATCTCAGTATGTGATCGGACACTTCTTTTCATACAAACTCCTACAGTCCCTAGATGCATTTCTGAGTGCTTGGGACTTCTGCTCTTTATGTGTTAAACACCTCAGTCTGGTCAAGCAGAATAAGATCGCACAGTTCCCAGTAATGAATCTTCAGTTTTAGATAACTTGTCCAGCATCACAAAGAAACTTCACAGCAGGACTCAACTCTCCAGGGCAACATTTGACTGAACCGAATCATGAGAACTGTCTATTTAAATATATATCATAACAATCACACTTCCTACTATTATATACATGGAAATGATGCTTGTGCCCCATTACCAACTGTCGTTTGAAAATAAACCCATCGGAGTAACCAATCACTTCGGGGAAGGTAGCAAGGTACATAAACCCTAATGGGCTCTTGGAGAGACACATTGACATATGCACCATTTGCTACTGCAAGGCCTTTGGCTTGGTTTACCTCATACCCTTGCTGCTTGTCTCCAGAGATGTTGCTAGACCATTCATCCATCGTTCTGCGCTTTGCGCAAATAGGACTTTCATTTCAACCCGAACACAATAAAGTTCAGCATTAGCTGGAAGCCGCAGGGCTTTTTTTAGCTGAGATGTTATCACCTAATTGGTTATACTCTTCCAGTTTTCAAGACTACCGGTTGGACTCAAATTGCCCAGTGATCCAAAAAAGAAAAAGATTTCTGATATAGGCACAGACAAGTAAGGGTCTAAGAGATTAGTCAGATATATTTCATCCTGTGGCATGGAAAAAATAGCCAGCTGAGGCTGAAGAGATGAATAGGGAGTAAAATAGCAGGAGGAGGGACAATTTTTCTGCAGAATGGGAATTCTAGTCCCCAAGGTTGCAGAATCTGACACGACCTTTCATATTTCAGATAAACTTTAAAAATGTATGAATTTTGCTGCAACTACCTTCTAAAACACAATATACTAAATGCTTTGCTTTGTTATTCACAGGCAAGTCATCTTCTGAGACAGTACCCATTTTACACCTTCTAAGTTCGATACCAGCTGGAAGCTCTTAAAAGACAAGAATTAGACATACAGGCTTGCTATAAAAATATTGATACTGTTATGGTAAATTTGACTTTCCTGTTTAAAATTTCTAGGCACAGAGCATTAGGATTAGAGCTTAAATCTACATCAAAGTGAAAATGAAAGCAGATGCAGAGACAATCTATGAAATTTCCATTTCATCTTCAGGCTGAAAAATAAACACAAATTACTATAAAATATCACCTTCTAGTTTTAACCCTTTTTGCTCAAAAAGATATTAACATATCTTCATTTCAGAGAAACTTCAGGAACCACCGACTGACCTCTTCAGTGCCCCAATACTACTATTACTATTCAAGTAAGTTCCAACCTTAAAAGAAAACCCAAGAAAGTTGCTCACTTTCTAGTTGTTTAATAGCCACGTCTAATATAATGTCCTCCATGCATTTTAAAAACACAGTATCACATTGTCTGAACACCATGCTAACAATACTTGTTATCTGGGATGTCTCTATTTCTAGGGATACAACTAGGCATACAAACTCCCTGGCTGACGTGAGAACTTCAGCCCTTACCATCAGCTCAATCCACACGCTGCAAGAGTAAGGTGACTTCAAGGAGTCACAAGGCAGAGAAGGCAGATGTCAGTAGTCTCTTTGGGCAAACTGGTATAAAGCACAATACCCTCAGCAAACATTCAGCTCTGCAAACAGTGTAATGCCATCTTATTTCACCTATCTACCTATTTACTATAGGATTAACTAAATTTAATAGATATCTAATGATTTACCTATCAGAGTACTGACCAAAGCATAAGAGCCACTTGAACATGTAAGTGCCTGACTGGACTGCTCAGCACTCAGAACCCCTGCTCTGCTGCCACCAAGCGCTCCACCGACACTTCAGTTATTGGCAATAACACTTCCTATGCGCATAGAAGTCTGATTTCTATCTGCACCGAGATGCACCTGAAGCTTAAAAGGCTGACGGAACCTGATGCCTCCTTTGATCTCAAAACACAACTGGTATCCACCAACCAGACATTTCTCTACTGATCTCATTTGAAGGGCACGTTTGAAGTAGCTGTTCTCAGAGCATACCTAATAGATCTGGCTTCACAGTGTCAGCCATCTCCTTTTTAAAAACTGGGAAAGAGCTACACCTTTTATCAGCACGGATGAATAGCTGGAGTGCTCCCTCAGGAGGCTGATGACCCACATTCAGGTTCCTTCTCTGTCAGAGGGAATTCACATCCAAATCCCGCTTCAGTCAAGACAGCGCTCTCCTCCCCAGACATGACATTATTCTTGGGGAAGCAGATCCTTCCTTCCCTGCTCCAAAAGTTAAATAAATTAATTGAATTATTTTCATAAAACAGTTAAACAGGAGGAACACGTGGAAGTCCAACTCTACAGTCCATTGACCTGGATGCAGTTTGTTCTCCAACATTTACTTATCCAAACCTCTCTTTCACACCTTGAATAAATCCTCCAATTACTTCACCATGTTATTACAGGAACATTATACCCACTGTTGCCTCCTTCCTAATGTGTGATGGGCTTTCAAGAAAAGCGTAACCTCTGTTTTTGTAGGATGTTTTTCAGATGAGAAGAGTGGTTCTCTCACTATCTTCAGAAGATTTGGCACTTGGAGTCACAAAAAGAGGAAATAACTTTCTGCAGCACAGCATAAGATGCCTAAATCCAAAAGAGCATGAGTTTAGAATTTCCATTCTTCCTGCTGCTCATGGTATTCCCACTGACAAGCTCAGCCTGATTCCTTCTTAGTACACTTATTCTGATGGATTGTACTCTTCGTATACAGCAAATTCTCCCTCTGCCCTGTATACACAGTCTAACTACCATGCTCAAGACAAGTACACCGTGGCTAAAAGTCTTATGTGCATTTGCTGAATAGCCCAAGGGCTAAACTCCAGTATAATATTGTGAGTACAGACAGTAACGTCCCATTTTCAGAAATGGGAAAATAGGCATTATGTGACTGCAGGAAGATCACACTCCTATTCAGCAAATGAGCAAGTACTAAAAAACAGAAGTTCCTTTCTGCTTCTTAGCCTGATCTTATAACAAACATTACAAATCACAGATGGCTTCCGGCCAAATTCTCATTTGGACAACTTTACAAACTTCTGTTTCCGTATTTTCTTTCAGCCATCCCAATGAAATACAGTATCTCTTATGGTCCTGAACTCTTGTGTACTAATTAAACACTTACTTAACTGCACATAGCATTCAACCAGGCTACCATGGACTTTGGAGTTGGTTGGGTTTTGTATTTAGAAGGTTCACTGAGTTTAAGAGTTGCGTAAATTGTAAGCAATCTCTGCAACCATCAATTATTTACTCCTCAGATATAATGGGTGAGATTGATGAGAAAACTCCCATTGACTCCCAGGATTTCACCTCATATACTTCGATGAAAATCCATGCTGAGACAGTGGGTTATGCAACATCTCCTGCTTCTTCGGGCTGGATGCCAGAGAGGACGTTCATGCCCATACCACCTTTTCAGTCTTGCAGTTTTCCCAAAGCAGATTTTTCTGTACTTTGAAGGCAGTGGATCTGATGCAAGGTCCAGAGTGTCATCCAGAAGGTTCAGAAGGGCAACAGGGGCTTTCACAGTGGTGTAAGCTGTGGTGGCGGTGGGAGGATGTTCAGGCCCCCAGACTGAGGTTTTGGTAAATAGTGATGATCAGGAGACTGTCTTCCACTATTATCACGAGAATCCTTTTAACAGATGTAGGAAGGAAAGGCAATGACTGTAATTTGCCACCGACCTTCACAAACATTTCACTTCTAAAATAACATCTTTTGTTTTCATGAGCTTCATTTTATTATTTCTAGAGTTAATTTTTTACCTAATGCAGGCAGCTCAGTTCTGCTGCCTGTTTTAGGACATTCTATAAGTTCACATCCACTACTGGCCTCTTTTTTTAACAAAAGATTTTTAAGACCTACTTGTATGTATTTTATAAATAGATAAATCTACATCTGGAGAAAACAAGCTAAAATAAACTAAAAGAAAGCTAAAAGAACCAAAGGCAATGAAAATTGCATTACATTATCAGCCATGTAAGGAATTTTTATGTAACCTGGACAAAGTTCCTCTTCAGATTTTATTATGCAATATGTCATTGTATTGCATCCAGCAGAAAAATAAGACCTAAAAATCAAAGTTCTGTGGACTGAATAGCTCCGATAAGCTATTTAGTGGGCTTACTAAAAACAGGAACTGGCCAACATTTGTGTTTTGGAATAAAAATGCTGGGAGATAAAGAAACAAACTTAGAACACTGACAGAATATTGATGCTTCTTGCAGAAATATAAAAAATTACTTAATGTTGAAAATTTTGTAATGAGAGCTGTTCATCCTTCATCTAACTTTTAAACAAGATTGAAAAAGCCCTTTGCAAGTAAATGATAGTATTATGGGGATCACTTTGTAGGCTGGTAGAACAGGATACCATATCCAGCAAATACAGGCTCACAAAGCAGGTCCCCCACAGCATGTCTCTAAGCAGACTACTTACACAAGTAGACCCACCAAATCATTATGACAATCTGTTCCCATAAGATACTTGTCACACAAATAAGGTTTGGTAGGTTTAGTCACTGCACAAAGACTATGATAACTGCTTTTATTATAAGCCACTTGTGCTTGTTTATAGTCCCTTGTTTTGACATGCTGCAGATCATGTATAATTAAAGAAAACTGTTACTTTCTTCCTTCCTCCACAATACAGTAAAGCCTGTAAACAAAGACAAGCTCTGGGACCATTAACAGAAGCCCTTGTTTGCAGATCGTCTTTCCAACCGGCTCCTTCAATTTCAGTACTAAAACTGTCAAGCTTAATTAAGAGTTATGGGGCATAATCATTTCAAAACCATAAATCCATACAGCAGAAAAGTAACATGACTGCCTTAGCGAACATCTCTTTTTAAATAAGCAGTATCTCTTTCTGAGACCTAATTTAGGTTCCTTATACACAACTTTGTATTGTAAATATCTTTATTGCTTCTCCTGCAGTGAATATAAAGACCGTCATAAAATAATTTCATCCTGATGTCTTCTGGTTTATTTGACTATTTAAAGTGGACCTCAATGCATATTCTAGTGCTTACACTGCTACTCTGTCCAAATTCACCACAGCTTTTTGTGATCCTTCAAAAACTCTGCAGAGAACTGCATTTCTCTCCAGCTTCTAATATTTTCTTTCTAAAGTTGCTTCACCTTTTGAGTGTGCACAGCTGTCCACACGTCCTCACAGCCTCAAGGAGAAGATACTGAGAAAAAAGTATCAAGAGCTCACCCATTAACCACTGCCCTTTAAAAACATCTTTAACATTCAGCACAGCCACTCTGAGAACACCAATGACCCACTCCAAAAAATCCACCAAAATGACACAGTAGTGCAGGCTTAGATTTAAACCTTAAAGCCACCTTACCCGTTCCAGTAGAACTACACATTTGCTTCCATTTTAACAGTGCTTAGGTCTTCCACCAGAACTTCTGCTGAATCAGAGTCCTATTCACAAACGAGACCAATTCACAAAACCGAATGCAACCTGAATCATATTGGTACTTTCAACAAGAAACTGAAATTTAACACACAACTGCTTACAATGCTTCGAAGGCTTGAACCTCACAGTATTTGGCAGATTTTAAAATCACTGGAATTTTGTCATTTTCAGTGTTAAAGTCCCATGTACAGTCTTACCATTAACTTTCATTTATTTAAAGCAATTTTCTGGCCTTTACAGCAAAGAAGCTATACCTGAAAATGCAAATCCGAAAGGCTTAAAAACAGAAGGGTGATTAAAACAGTATCACATTTATTACTATTTCTTTGTCTAATGATTTTTGTAATATGATTGCATGAGGAAACCTTTGGCTTTCTTCATCTGCTTCATGGACTAACAGAGTAGTTCAATTTACAGAACTGCTGATCATCTAATAGCCAGTTTACAGCCACCCCCTTAAAATAAAAGTTTCCTTAAAAACTTAAATGGTTTCTATCTTGATGAGCACTTTTTTTATGTGTTAAGCAACATTTGGGTCAACTTATAGAGGAAATTTTAGCTGAATATCTAAAAGTATAATTTATGCAGACTAAATATCAGTTGTAAAAGACTTTTATCAGCTGTTTATCAGATCCAGAGAGGCACAGAAACCACCCTGACCAGCGAGTTAATACATTTTGGGAAAAGATACTAAGAAAAGGATCTAAGCCTCTCTCTTCTTCATTACCCTATCTGGAAAATGTGTTTAATAATAATGCTTTGAACTTAAATTTCCATTTGTAGATTTGAAATCACTTTACAAAGGTGCATAAGCATTATTATTCTCATTTCACAGCTGGCCTCACTAAGTACAGAGATTTGTAGCAATTTGTATGAGAAGCAGTGTTCTCTAGTGAATAAGCTAAGAGTCTGAAATTATCTCCCCAGCTAAGCTGTAAACTTCAGTCTACACTGAAACCCACCGGGGCAAAACCAGACACAGTCCATCTGAAATTGGTGGGTTTCTGCACAGGAATAGAAGTCCAGGCCAGAAACTCATGACAGATTTGAAGAATTTCTGCCTAACATTGATGTAGTCAGTTAAAATTCACTTTTCTGGACCACTGGGGAAATGGTCATCACAGAGGTCATCACAGTATTCGGACACAAAAATATGCAAAGAAGTGAAATGGCACCTTTTCAGAAGAAAAAGGAAATAATAAGATACATAGCAGTGGACAGTCTGGAGTTCAGTCAGGAGAACTCCTTAATCACACTTTTTTCTCCTCTTTTGCTGACAAAAAAATCTTTCACCCCAATTTCCTGTAATATAGGGGTTTTTTACTCTACATAATTCCTCCTCTGGACAACAGCTCCTGCACATGGCAGCAACCTTACCTATGGGATTCAAATTTTGTCATGGAAAGCACTTGTTTGATAAGTTCAAGGATTCACGCAAATATTAAGAGTACATCTTCTCTGTTAACTGGAACCATTTTAGAATCTTTTATTCTCAAATATCACTTGGTCACTTAGGTTAAACTTTAACCAACATTTCCAATTTCACACTGGATTAAAGGCTAAAAACGAGGAAGTAGTACGGTATTTTTCTTTTTTAGAATTATGGGAACGATAAATATCAGGCCTATAAGGCTAATGTAGAAAAAAAGATTTTTGAGGTTGCAACCTTTAAACTATTATCTATTCTTCAAAAAGCTGCCTACTTTCAGGGTCAGGCCTAAACCATGATGACCCACAAAGTCAAAAGAATCTCTCACTCTTATCGGCTTCATAACTACTCCAATTTTTTCCCCAAATATCAGTTGGCCAAGAAAGGACAGCAATGCAGCCCCAGTTAGAAGATAAAGCCAAAAACATGTTTGCAGACTTTTAACTTTAAATAAACAGAGACCTTAAGTATTTGCAGAACTGGTATTTTTAAAAAAAATGGCAACAGTTGCCACTGAATTCTGCTTACTTGTATTTCTCTCAGCTGTAATAGCCTGTACATGTACAAATTGTATGGACAACCAATTTTGTACATAAAGGAGAAAAGCATAAACAAAAGTGAACTGTCAAAACAAACAAAAATTTTAAATGTTTTTAATTCAATAGTAGGTTAGTAAATTTTAGACAGAATATGAGTACGAAATAGACAGATCAAACTACTCTTCCAAGCCCAATCTGTCCGACAAAGACAGAAGATGCCAAACTGGAGTTCTAATAATTCAAGATTTTGCTACAGAGGTTGACACCCCTGCAAAATTTTGTAATTCATAAGCAAAAGGTCAAAAGGGCTATTAAATAATTTAACTTGCATAACGGAAGAATTTTTTTCATTCTCTTACACTTCTCGTAAGCACAGAAAAGCCTGTTCAAATTAGTCAGAAAAAATCACCAGCTGAAAAACCCACCATGTTTTCTGTAGTTTATTTCAGGGCAGCATCACCTCTCTCTGTGTTACAGTTGTGTGTCGAGGCATAAATCCATAATGGATTCATGCTAATTTGTGCCCAGTGCGTTAACTGCTATGCCGTCTTTGTGGAGATTTTAACAATGCTTCTTTACAGAGTTCTCTCTCTAACACTCCTTAACTACAACTACAGTTAGTCAAACTTTAACACACGAATGCGTGTTGATGATGGTGACAGGCAAGAACAAAAACTCTGGGTCATACGTGTAAACCAAACGCGTGTAGTCTGACCACCAGCATTAAGATCTCTTGATCAGTTCTGCAACACCACCAAGGTGAGTGAATCTTTAAAGAAGGAGATCTCAGTGACAGCCCCTTTCCTCCCCAGCCAGTGCGTTACAGGGTACCCCACCTGGGACTACGCAGCACTCATGAGGTTAGGGAGGATGTTGTGGAGGAGCCTTGCACTCTGCACAAAAATTCACCAGAAAAGAGAAGTTGCAGAAATTGCTATCTGCTGGTTTAGTATACTTTTGTGGTTAAGAACTTTTGCTTCTGCTCCACTATAACTGCGCTACAACCAAATCAAAGTTTCCTGTCAGCAAGATCTACTGGGAATACACGTTACTTTCAGCTTAACAGCTTTCAGGCTTCTTATGCCGCCGCCCACTTCCTCCCTAAAGCCACAACCGAGATCGTTATCGACTAATATGACAACACCTAACAAGGGTACAGCTGATAAATTGTAGGTCTGATCCTGTCTACAACGCTCATATGCCTCCAGCAGATGGTTCATCTGTCTGATTTTGAAACAGGAGGTAGCACTGCGACTAAATGTAGATGAACTGAGGAAAACACATCAAATACAAGTTTTTATTTTAGAAAGCACATTCAAAGAGCTTCTCTAATTATGGGCAGAATGAAAGAAAAGAAGGATGAACACTAGTCCCTACAGGACTGCGTTGATTTTCCAGTTCTGCATGTGAATATAAATAAATCTTTAATCAACATTCATAATTTCTGCACCAGGACAAATTTAGAGGAAGCAGAGGAAGTCAAAGGAGAAAAATAAAGAACTATGGAAGCATAAAAATATCCATGCACATACACGCATGTGCACACACCCACACACACAGCAAGGCATACTTTGCCATATGGGATTACAGCTCTGCATTTAGCTGATGGATTAAGCACCAATATATTAAAAAAAATAAAAATGAAAAGCTGAATATTACTTTTCTAATAAAAATAAGTCAAGGATTTAAAATAGAAAAGCCTTTTTAATGAAAAACAAATGGCATTTAAAACTTAATAGCCTTTAGGTCTAATAAAAAAAGTCAAATCCTTTCTTTAAAGAAAAGAAACTTTAATAATCACAGACACTGCTATGCACAAAAGGAACCACTTGCAATGCAATGAATGGGTCCTAGTTATGGCACTCTGTGGCAAACAGTAGTAGTACTAATAGAAGAAAACACATATGCCTAGAAGCAAAATGATAAACAGTTTAAATCAGATTAAACTGAGGGGCCATTAACTTTTTCTTTTAAGAACACTTCTAAAAAACATTAACAAGTGTAAACACTCTTAACTCTAGTGATGAATAAATAGCCAAATAGAAACAGATCTTTAGGGACCCCTAGTAAGCAGTAAAATGGGTTACAAAATTTGGGGCAACTTTTCAAGATTAAGCACACACTGAGCGGGTACCCATACTGACTTTGCTGCCTGGGCCGTCACCTATGGGACTTGTGGAGACTCAGGAATCACTGGGACGTACGCAAGCTGGCAGTCATGACTGGTGAAACAGTCTCGTATCCAGACAACTATTTCACTGGCACTGTCATGTACTGTCAATCTTAAATTTAGTGGGCACAATCCCAGCCCCATCCCAGGGACTCTCAGTGTCGAAATGACTTGCTAAGTCAGAGCCCTCTGCGGAGATCCTCCACCCACAGGCTGAAGTTCTGTGTTGGTTTTCTGAAGGGCCACCATTTCACCCCATGTGCCAAATGCGAAAGTCTGTGTAACTAACTTCCCTCCACCCTCGTGCCATTTTTTCTGACACTCAGTAAAAGAACAGGCTGTTTTGTTCATTAGGAGAAAATTTAGTGAAAGAAATTCTAGATATGAAGTGTGCACGCAAGCATTTCACCTTCAACAAAGCAAAACCAGAAACTAAAGCTTCAGCAAAGCAGCTCTTATGTTGCAGTCCCTCTTCCAGCTTTTCCTTCACACCCAGTATGTCGACTTTTAGGCTTATCCTATCCCAAAACTCTCTCCTGCATGCAGTCTTATTATCTTTGAACTTATTGAAATAATCAATACCAACAAGAGTGTTCACACTGCAGTTACCTTTGATGGCTGCATTTGATGGGCTTATAAGGACCACCTAATACCAAATAATGCAAAGGTCCTTTTTTCATCAGTCTCCCTAAATATTACTTTTTTAAAAGATGCATCAGATTCTTATATCTTAAATATTTTAAAAGCATGCCTTCCCTTATTCCCTTTTTTGCTATAATAATACTCAGATAAAACAGGTCAGCAGCACTTCAGGTATTTTTTTCATTTTCCAGAGAGAAGATAATGGTTAGATGGATTTGCCCTATCAACTGTAGCACGCAATTTAATGAGGAAAGTTTCACACCTGTAGTTTTTAAATCAATGACATTTCAATGATGAAAAAACAAAACAGCAGAGTGCAGATGCACATTTACTTCTAACTCTGTATTCCTTAGAAAGCTAAAATTACCACCATATACAATACAATAAAACTACATATGGTGCTTGCCCTGCAAAAATTTCTTGCTGAGGCCTTTTTTAAAAAAAAAAAAAAAAGGTAAACCTGTACTTCTCAAAGCATTCTGAAATTCAAATAACAATTCAGTGGACTACTAAGTATACCTCTGTAGACACACAAATGAATCTTTTCTTCTAATTACCTTACTGCTCTGATGTGGAATGCTAAACAACAACAACAAAAAATCACCACATAATTTCAGCATTAAAAAAAAAGTGATAAAAATGCCCCATTTGGCACCAAATGCTACCATCATAAAAACAAATTAAATGTGTTTCCGCTTTTTAAATATCCAGTTCAAATCTAAAAGCCATGAATTTCAAAATAATGCGGATCTGAACTGAGTAACTATCCAAACATTCTTGAGTGACAACACAAAAATTGCTTATAATGTGGTGTGACCTCCAAAAATTGGAAAACACTAACACACTAGTGCTCCTTTAAAGCGTATTTTTCAAAAGCTCCAATACTTTCTTTGTTGCACCTGAAAAACATGGATACACACATGGACTGGAAATCTGATGCTAGCCCCTAACTGGAAGAGGGAGCAATTACGAAGCCACCAGTGAACGAAGCAGCAAGCCTGCTGCAACATTTGCACAGTGAATTAGGCTAGATAAGTTAAAGGAGTACAGCATAAAAGGTGGTGATTTTCCAAATTAGTAGGTCAGGGTATTTTTGAGTGTGGCAGTGTATCACTTCAACAGCTCTGCATCCTCAAACATTTGCCCACCAAACAAAAAAAATTCACCCACTAAACTAACTAAATGCACAATGGCACTAAGATTACTTGGCCGAGATGGCCGTTTTTACACAGGGAAGTTTTGAGCAGAGATAGAGTAAGGGCTGCGCGTGGCTTTCAGGTACCTTTTGTAAGTCCCAAATGAACAACAGCCAAGGCGCATAACTTCACATCTCTGCACAGCAGCTTCCCTAATGCTTCAGGTCAGACAAAGCTGCTATGCAAATACACCCAGGCATGCATTCCGCTCTCCAGCCCCTCCAACCGTGCTGCACAGTGATGACTATGGACAAGGACAGAAGTAGAACTGCCCCTCTCCCTGACATCTCCCCTTAATGCATGGAAGCGGCTGAAGCATTCTCGTGGCTTCAGCAGCGCTTGCTCCACATGGTTCAGGCTCTCTCCTTCCAAATGCCACATGGCACTGCCTTCGCTTCCACACCTGGCCCTAC
Source organism: Harpia harpyja (assembly GCF_026419915.1). Lineage (NCBI taxonomy): Eukaryota > Metazoa > Chordata > Aves > Accipitriformes > Accipitridae > Harpia > Harpia harpyja. The sequence continues at coordinate 56,989,827 of NC_068940.1, read as the reverse complement.
CCATTGCGCCGAACATCCTCCAGGCCCACGCTGCACAGGACTGTCCCCTGCCCCTTCCCCAGCTAACTGTTCCCCAGCCCTGGCCTCATTTCATCTGCTGTCCAGAGCTCCTCACTGTGTACAGCCCTCCAGAGCAGAGCCCCTGGCGCCTAACACCGTACCCTGCCCCATCAGCCTCCAACCACCACCAAATTAGCAGGTTTGCCTTCTGAAAAGACAGTGCTGACATGGGGGGCTGTAACTGGTAGGGGAAGCTGGCAGGAATTCAGCATACAGAAGAAAGGAGGGGTGAAAAGTAACTTCATATGGGTCCTGATGGTAGAGATGGCAAGATGGAGATCATATCATACACAAAGAACTGGGTCTCTACAGTCTAGTAGCCTAACTTAACTCTCAGTAATAATATTAGATATTATTATCCTAATAAGAACAGACTGTCCACATAAAGTCAACATTAAGAGACATGTAGGTGAGGGATTTTCAGTACAGTTTGCTATTTGGAAGAGTCTATGAGACATTAACAGGATATTCTGGTAATCAGGAGTTTCTTACAGTAAGATACTTTACAATTGTGGCTAAAAGGGTGATGGATTTCGCAGGTCTCTGTCTTAAAAAACGGTTCAATCTACAAATAATTTTGTTACACTTTACTTTCCAAAATTCCCTAAAGAAAGACCTGTTCATGCTTCTGAAAAGCTCACAGCAGTTTATTGCAGCTCACCATACCAAAGTTTACCTTTTGCTAAGCAGATGTCAAGAAGAGAAAATGGAATAGTATCTTTGTTTGAGAGAGGATGTGCAAAACCTGGCCCAGAATCCACCTCCACATCCTCTTCCTAAACCACCTTCAAAGTATGTACAGCTGCAACTCTTTGTGGAGTTTGGTTTAAAGAATGCAGCAATTCTTGGTGAGGGTTCTGGACAGAAATTTGGTTTTCAGGTAACCCAATTCACTGCCTGGGCCAAATGAAATCTCCAGCTATGCAAAGAAACAAAAGAGACAGCTGTCAAGTAAACAAAACAAAACTTAGAAAACTATAGTTGCGATTCCCTGTTTCTTTATTAGAGACCCTTGTATCCTGTCTATCAATATATTATGGACATACTGTATACGTTTGAAAACAAAAGCTGCCCAGTTGGAGGGACAATAAAACAGTAGCTACTTATTAGTGTCTGGTTTTGTATGTGTAAAACAGACTGATAAAAAATAAAATAAAAAGATACTGACATCTTAAATTATGTTCTTAAATATTGGTGGAAGTACATTGGGCTTGTATAGAGCCAGAACGTGAGAAGATTGAGGTATAAATATGAGTTGTTGAGCTTTTCAGTGAATGCAGAAGCAGCAGCCTCTTCTAACCTGAACTCTCTCCATCACACATGCATTTAATATGTCTGATATTCCAGTGGAAATGTAATTTGATGTCTTTTGAAAACAACGCTTCACTGTGACTTTAAATTATTCCCCATGGGGGATCATTTTACTCCAACATGCTTTGTTTACTAGCTTTGCTGCTTCCAGCGAGCTGTTTGATAGATGCCAAATATGAAGATAAGCTCTGTAATGCACGTTTTTGGATGACTGAAGACAAAATTCTCTGCTTCTTGGCATAGTTTCCCAAATGATCATCATTCTTAAAGCATTCATTACTGTGTAGTAAGGCAATCTATATTTCTGTCAAATCATGTTATTTACGATTTATGGAGAATAAAGATTATAAAGGAAAGATACTTCAGTGAACAAAACAACACACACAAGGAACACTTTCTGCTCTAATTTTTATTCTCCCCAGTGACCTTGTTATGCTTGCCCTTAAGCGACAGAGAGATCATTAACAAGTCACCCTCTTTGAAGCAGGAATGGTGATTGTACAATAAAGTACTTGGGTATCAAAAATAAAAGCATTCTAAGATTATAGGAAAGGCCAGCCTTTTGACAACAAGATAAACAGTATATTTTTAATCTTTCTTTGCACGTTCATACTATATTATTACTGTTTTTAAAGTAACAGCTATGGGCTCCAGTGAAGATCAGAGTTTCACTGTAATGGTACTGCCCAAGAACATAAGAAGAGGTGCTCTGGATTTAAAGAGCTGATTACTAACTAGATCTAATTGCCAAAAGGAGAGAGGAGAAATGCAGATCAAGTCACTGAAACAAAGGGCCACTTGCCACATACTTTGAATCATGCTAGCAGCATATACAGATATGAAACAAAAAGTAATTTCCTGATCATTAAAAAAAAGTCCAACCTTGAAACTCTATCAAGACAAACTCATGTCATACTTCTCAAGCAGCTGGTCAGGCACATAGGAAAGTTCTAAGAACAAGGAACAAAGCCATAGTAATGATTTGAGCAGTGCATGTTGATCCTACTGTTTCTAAAAGCAGCAAAACATCATGCCTCAGCTATATCCATAACTACTGTCATCAATGGTCACCATTCTCAGGCTGGATTCTTCTTTTTGGAACAGAACCTTTTGTTTGCGCTTCCTTTATCTCAGCAAGGGAATAGTAAGCTTTATGATGGAACCAAAAATCCATTTATCAGTATAAACCTTTTTTTTTTTAATAATATAATGACAAACCTACCCATCCATCTTTACAAAAAGGAACATTTTCCTGCCATTTGTTTTTCTACTGAGAGTCCTAACTAAAAACAAATAAGCTTTACAGTTATTTTAATAAACTACTACAGTTTTTCTTACTGTTTTAAGATGTATTAAAGTTCATGACTGTCCTCCCTCAATGCAGGCATGCCAACTGCACCAGATGAAACTTAAGACAGTTAGCATTAGTCTGTAAATAGAGCATAAAATTTGCCATTTCGGTTATGTGAAACTTCAAATGTGTAACATGTCAATGACAAAAGCACAGACCACAAAGTCACTCTGCAAAGAGCTGTGCTAAGAAACAATACTCACCTTATCTGCCTGATCTGCACCTTTGTCAGAGTTCATGGCCAACACACAAATACTGGTAGAAGGTTCATACAATGGGTCCCACACCTTTTTAAGGGAAAATCAGCTGGGGAAGTTCAGCCCACTGCCAACCAAGCTGTAGGGAAATAATCTCAAAACGGTAGTGTGGTAAGAACCAGATTCAGAAGAAAAAAATCTGTGATGTAGTTATTCCTAGGTTCACTTCCATTTCCACTTAGGATTATAAACTGACTTAAAAAGACACTGCAGCAGGTACCACATTGTTCTCACAATATAGGTCAATGCAGCTACACACGCATGTAGATTTAGGCACATCTTGAACTTACTGAACTGGCACCTGAAGTCCTGGTGACAAATTTATTTATTTTTGACTACAATAAATGTACTGTACACTTGTATACTATATCCCTAACCAATGAAGACTTTCAAGCCTGTTTTGTCAAAACAAAACACTGACTTTTTTTACTTTCAGACCACTCCTGATTTACTCATGAACCACCTGTATTTATGGACAAAGGTTGAGTCCAACAACCCTTCCTCATCACACACATCTTAAAAATAGAACGACTATGACAAAGTTAATTTGATCTCGCACACCACTTCAGGCAGCCAATTCTGTCATCTGTAATTTACTAGCCATTCCCAACCCACTGTGGTCCTTCTCATTCCCTACAGTCCTCAAGCATCTCTCTTCTATAAATGTTGGAAACTATTATACATCTGGCATCAGCTTTCTCCTCAGCAACAGGCTCTTTCAAGATTCAAGGATGACTTGAAAACAAGGAAGAGAAAATGGCTATTGCTTCAGAAGGAGAAAAAAAAAAAAAAAACACACACAAACAAAACCAAATCATGAGTAAGGAAGACATGTTTGCAACTGAACTGCTCAAGCTCATTTGTGAGATTCTGTCATCTCAAACAGCAGTCTTAAGGAACTGCAGGATGTTTGAATTTTGGTGTTTCTTTTTTTTTTTTTTTAATCCTATAAAGCACAATCCCTATAGACTTTTAGCAAGCCTAGGCCAGCCATGATACCGAAGTGCTTTCAAAATTCCCACTTACGTACCATATGCATAGATGTGTACAGCACATAAGGATGATTTTTGCTTAATACAGTTACCTATGTTAAGCCCCAGGACTATGTGATGCCTCTCAGCACCTCCACCAGTGTACACAAGGAACACCTTTGGCTGAGCTAAAAGCTATGCACAATGTGCATCTCAGAAAACAATGCCAATGGGATACACAGTAAACTAAAAATCAGTATTCAGTGCAACATTAACGAGAAGCAACAAATGGGTTTAAACCAGTGTAACCATGAGTAAAGTAAGCTCAAGTGCACAGAAGAATGGATGGTGTTTTCCCCTGAAGTTTCAGTGCTTTATTCCACATTACTTTACAATTGATAATGTTATGGGTCCCCATGCAACAACCTGTGTTGGAAAGTAAAAAATGGGCAGAGAGGGAACTTAGGCAGGGAAGGATATTCCAAGCATGAAAAAGAATTGGACGGATGTAAAATGTTCAGTGATGTGGGTGAGTCCTTAGGAAACCAATGGAAAGCGAGTTGAGTCAGAAAAGGTCAGAGGCACTGACAAGAAACTCAAGCTTGGTGCAAGGTGAAGGCAGTTGGAAGTTTCAAGACTGAATACAACATCAGCTGGGAGGGAAGGAACCCTTTTAACACCCACACACTGTCCTTAATATCCTTCACACAGACACTGTATCTTGGTATACCTTTGTCTGTTAGACTGAAGTGCTCTCTATAGCTAATTCCTGTCATACCCTGCAGTCAAGTTGTCTTATAAACTTCTCTTACAAAGCTAAACAAATACAGCTCTGAGTCTTCCTTTGTAAGTATCCTTCTTACTTCTCATACCATACGTTATTTCTCAGTGCTCTTCTCCATTAGTATACACCAGAACTGGACATGGTATTTCATACAAGTTCTACTGGAAGACAAAACCAGAGGTAGCATGAAGTTCCCTTGCACAGAAATGGGTTTTGCCACAGCACTTAGCTATGAGTTCATACTCACTTTCTTCCAGAACCATTGTTTCTCACTTCAAAGTCTTCCTTCTCTGAACTCAAACATTTTGTTTCTGACTTTTACACTGGATTGTATTTAATTTCAGTTGCTTAAGCCTGTCTGTCTATGAGCAGTTCACCCAGAAATCCAGATGCCCTTGTATACCATACTCTTCCTCTTCACTACTTATTTCCCACTCCATCAATCTTTGTGTCCATATCACTTCCAGTAATGATTTGGCACTTTCTTCCATTGCAGACAAAACATGACCAAGTATAAAACCCAGCAAGACTTCTCAAGGAGTACTCATATACTTCTGTATTTTGAGACCTGCCACACAGTCACTCTATTACCTATGCAAATACATCATGCTAATTTCATGCCATTACCGTTTCTAAATCAAAAGTACCTTGGCATGTATCTTACAGAACCCTAAGAACATTACACTGCTCCTACAAATGTTCTATCCAAGCTCTAGTTCACTTGACAATACCTTTGTCCAGAACCCCTAGTGACTGGCAGTTGCTCAATAGCATTTGGTTTAATTGTAGATTTAAAGCTGTAACTATTACCATGGTATGTTTTGGTTTTTATATATATATAACCTGCCTCTGTTTCTATTTGCCTTACAGAACATATCTATATACATATATACTTTTAGAACTGAGTTAGTTTTACTAAGACCCTAAAAATGCCCCAAAAGTATGTCCAAAGAGGTATAAGTTGCATCACTAATACAGATAAAAATATACCTGAAGTAGATTAGTTGAACAGAACTGTTACCTGCTTTCTCTACTGCAAAAAGAGATCTTTATTTTACAGCTGTAAAAAGGGCTGAAAGCAGGAATATTATAAGAAGGACTGGAGGCCGCTTTTTACATTTCAGTTGCAAAAATGATACCATCTGAAAGGGTTTTCTTTTTAGGTCAAGCACCAAAAGGCTGCACTGTGATCAGCGTTACCAGAGACGCGCAAGTTTTCTACAAAAGCAATTGTCCTGCTCATCAGAGGAATAATAAGCAAGGTTTTCTAAGTCATCTAAACAGCATGGAGGCCTTGAAAAATACTATTTTTTTTATTCTGTCTGCAGTAACAGTATTTGCCAGACCGTATACAGAATTTTCTGGTGCCCAGTGACAGGACCAGAGGCAATGAGCACACACAGAAACACAGGGGGTTCCCTCTGAACATCAGGAAATACTTCTTCCACTGTGAGGATGACGGAGCACTGGCACAGGTTGCCCAGGGACATGGCAGAGTCTCCCTCCTCAGAGATACTCAAAAGCCACCTGGACATGGTCCTGGGCCCCTGGCTGTAGGTGGCCCTGCTTGTGCAGAAGGGTTGGACCAGAGGACCTCCAGTGATCCTTTCCAGGCTCAACCCTTCTGTGGTTCTATGATATAAATCTCATCTACACTGAAAAAGAAAGTATTATTAAAATTAAAAATGTTAAGAGTAATTTCTGTTCTGTAGACAGAAACTTCATATTTGCAACAACAGCTGATGGGGGTTTATAAGAGATTGGCAGTGTAAATTGGAATATGTGATTAAAAATTGGTGTTGTTACACTGTTTTATTCTGGTTGAACATCTGTTCTGTTTGTTGTTGGTTTATATATTTTGTTCAACTCCCAACCAGAATATAGACGGAATAGAGTTTAAAAGATTGTTTTGAAAAACAGTATGAACAGAGCCATGGTCAGTACATGAGGAAATATTACAATCATGGAATAAAACAGCAGCCCAATGGGCTAACAGCGAAGTACAGTTTTTATTTCAAGGTTTCAAAGCCATTTCCTATAGCAAAGAATCCCTTAGGTTGGTGTTATATGCCATCAGTTTGGCAATATTTTGAAATCAGTCACAAAAGAATGTAAGTTTATTGACTCTGCACTGTTAAGTAGAGAATGTCATATAACTCTTCCAAAGAAGTGAAGAGTGCAGAGTTATATAAATTCAAAAATTAATGTAAGTATATTGCAAAGGAAACTCATGGGATTCTTTTAGTTTATTTTAAAAGGCTGGCAAACTTTCTTTAGTTTTTAGTTTTAAGCAAACACTACCAGGCTGAACAGGTCAAAGAAGGTTGGATAGAGTAATTGAGTACAGTTTAAGAACATGAGCAGTTTGTTCTTGCTGATAAATTAGACAGCTGCTCTGAATTACATTTCATGCTGTTTTCACACAACAGCTAATTTCCTCCTGCTAGTTCTAAAGCTACTTGGAACTGTACGCAATTAACTCCACCACCTTTCCTTTATCCTTCAAAAAGCATCAATTTTGTTTGCTTACAGTTAGTTCTCTACATATTTTCCTTTCTTCCTCTATCCTATAATATTATAAAAATAATATACATTTTTAATAGAAGAAATGCATTAGCAGCATAATGCAAGTTCGAAAATGAGTAAGTTATACGATATCTTAAATTATGAAAAAGTGCACATTCTTGTACTACAGGATACTCACATCATTGAAAGCTCCAATGAATTGCATTTTTTCTCATTTTCAATATATTTTACACCTCAAAGTATTTTTTTCCCCTGTATTTGGAAAAATAGTACTAAAAGTCAACTTTTTTGTTTTCTGAATACAATTTACACTTTATCGTCAACCTACTTTCAAGTATTGTGCAAACTGTATTATAAGTTGATGCAACATGAAGCTACAATCTTTTTTACTGAAAAATTTAGGAAAAAAGAACAGCAAAGTAATTGTGATAAAGAACATGTATAAAGAATAAGGTTGCACAACTGCAGTTTAATACGAAGATACAAATTAAATAAGTTTTTAGAAATAAGTATCTCTTTAAAATGGCATGATTAATACATACCACAGTAGAACTATGGCACAAGAGTAAAATACTTTAGTGAATGACTTAAGGTCCTTGAAAAGGGAAAGCAGTTTTTGTGGGGAACAACAGTTAAGGCACATGCTTAATTTTAAACACAGGCTTAAGTTCTCCCTCCTTCCCCAAGCCTGAGTGGGTCAGGTGCATGTGGTGCACAGCTACATTTGCTTCTTTCAAAAGAGACCTCTAAGAACTTTATGCCTAACTCACGGAAGTCAGCTGTAATCCTTCCACTGACTTCAATGGACTGTTTGTCAGGTATTAAAAAAGAAATTCATTAAATAAATTTATTTAAACTGTAAATACATTCATGCAATATAAAGCCTTACACTTACACATACTTCTCACTTGCAGAAGTCGAAACCAGCATCAACAGCAAGCCCATTTAACATGTTGTATGAAGGCGTTAATTCTCTTATTGTGATGGTTTTTAATGATGATAAAAATATGTATAATTTTGATTTATAAAAGATCTCTCACAACAATAAAATTCTCATGGTAAATAAAAAAGAGGAATATGTTATTCTTGTAGTTATGATGAAACTAAAATAATGTATTATCTTGCAATTTAAATTTCATTTTGACATTCCTCTAGCTAATTGTGTAGGTAAATATTAAATCAGTTTCAAACACACTAGATTTTGAAGGTACAAAATAGATATTAATATAAGAATTGTAAATTGCTCCTTTTCCTGCTCTCTTTACTGTTATATTTAAGTCATTTTTTAATTTGCTTCAATAAATTTTTTATACTAAAAAGATAAAAACAGAGAAGACGAAAAAGAACCTCATTTTAGATTCTGCTAAGTCATTAAAAACTGGAACGTTTCTGCTGAAAACACTTGCACCAATTCATTAACCACATCCTCACATTTCAACCAACTTTTCCAGGAGCAAGCAGCATTTGAATAACATCTGTTCACAGCAGTACTGATCCATAGTGGTATGTAGACATTTTTTCTTTCTACTTGCCCAAAATGCAAAAAGATAACTTCTGAGCTATTTATTCAGTTGGGGAAAAAATTTAGCCCCAAAGACACAGACAAGTATCCAGGTGAAGTTACTGGGATCTCTGTTCCCTTAACTCAGGCTTAATTTTGACCTTTAAGTAAAACCATTTTCTCCCAGTGAAAGTACTTAACAACTTAATTTTATGGTAGGATGAGTTTCACAGTTTGTTTTGCTATCTTCCTTGAGACATCTAGTTTCTTATGACAGTTCTTACAAGTATTTTTTGCTAGAGCCATCTGAGGTCTTTGGCACAAAATCCAGGTATAGTGGATTTCTACAGTGTTAGTTAAAAAAAAAAAAAAACAAAAAACACCACACTTCCAGTCTATGCTGCTGAAGTGACGAAGTGACTGTGTGGATACTCTTGACTCATCATAAAACAAGATTAAATTACTCACCTTAAGCCTTTTATATATTTATTTCAAAACAGTTGACTTTCAGCTTTAAATTGCTATCCCTCTTATACTTAGCATATATTCTTCCTGTTGATTTCAAAAGCCAGTCATATAAACTTTTAACCCTAACCACTGCAGAAAAATTTTAAGGAAATAGAAGACTTTTGAAATTAATACACATATACTAGTATAATTATTATGTATTATTCAATACATATTAGATTGAAATATCAGGCCCCAAATTACCATCCTGTTGGCACACGAGACTTTTCACATCCTTTCTTATTTTGGACTGGCTGCTGTTTCTTACTATGGGTGGCACCCACTTCCCCAAGCAGAGTAACTGGTACATCAGGAAAGCAGAAGTAATTCACATTTTTTGTTGCTGTTGCTCTTTCAAGGTGCACTGTGCACTGCCATCAGTGGTTCTGTGTGTGAGGGTAAGGGTCCACCAGCACTCCCGTTATTTTAAATAGGGCAGGTGGTGAAGAAAGAAAAAGGGGAAAAAAAAATAAAAGGAAATACCTGAAACACTGACAGATCCACTTGTGTTTAGTGCCTTCCAGCATCTGCTTGGAAGACTTCTAGAGCAGTCTCACAAAAGCAGTCTTACTGCCATGTAATAGTTATACAGGATAATGCAATGAGCACATGGCCCTTTGCTGTCAGAGGAACTTTACAGCAAAGAAGAATAAAATGCTACAGATGGACAACACCCGTGAAAAGAAATTCAGTCAGTAAACCAAACAAAAACAGAGTGGCCGATTTCAGAGGCTTTAATCCAAAGCATGGAGTAATATTCTGGATGAAGTCACCATTAGATAGCTATGCAACAAATACAGCAAAAGACTCCTTTTTTAATATCACAAATCTGTGATTTATTGATCCCACACAGAATTTGATGGAGGAGGAGAAGCTTTTAATTAAAACAAGTTACTAACTACAAACCCTTCCCAAGCCTTTCAGGAAAATCTTGCTTCAGAGAATGATTTAAAGAGTCATAGCAAGGCTGCATCAGTATGCTTAGAAAGAAAAGGTGTATTTATAACGTGATTAGTTGCATTGAGTTAAGATACTATTGAAGATAAAGGCAGTTCCTAGTTCTCAGTAGGGAAGAGGTGACAAAACTACCACCGAAGAACACTTTTTCCTCTTGCAAAATTAGCAAAGCTGCTGTTATTACGTCTTTCAGAAAAATTTAGTGGATTCAAAATTACTTTAACACTTCCCTTTGTTTTATTCATTCTAATGGCAAATAATTGAGTCTTGTTTAAATGGAGCTATGTTTCCACAGCTCTAGCAGGAGAAAGTGTAACAGAAACAGATGACAGTGAATATTGCTCCTTACTAAAAGTTGACACCTTAACACTACAGAGAGGCCTTCTGTTAGAGGAAGTTCAGCCCAGTCAGTTAAATACATCACTGATGTAACCTTAATTTCAAGGAATGAGCTGGAAATGCCTTTTTTGTTTAAGTTCCATTTTCTCATAAGTGAACCAACAAGGAAGTAATCTAGCTTCATCATTTCTCATTCCCCTTAAAACAGCTGTAACATGTTGGGATCTATGATTTTCTTACTGAACTTTTCCTTTTGCCTCAGTAGTTTTTTCTTCAAATTTTACTTTAAACATATTTGTATACATCTGTACACACTTTTTCCTCTTTCAATTTTACTGCTATTTATATAGCAATTGGCATAAAACATTAATGTCAAAAATATAATCCCAGACACAAATTTCTTAATGTAAAAGCTCAAGCATGACGGAAAAAAAAAATCAAACCAGAAAACTAAGGCAGAAGGGATCTTAAGAAATCATTTAATAAGCCTGCTTAATCAAAGCCAGAAACAAATATACCTAACATGAAAAGACAGAGGGTAGAAAGTAGAAGCTATGCCACAAACAGTAAACTGACTGAAACAAAAGTGACGTTCACAAGTCATGTGAAGGAAAGGATTTTAGTGTCTGTACTGGGATGAGAAAGGAGACTTTCATGTGTATGCAACTACATGGAAAAGCATATGAAACTGGAAAGACTTAAATAGGAATCAGTAGAAAAGGAAGTGGCTTGGAGAGGAAAAACTGGGTAGAAGCCAGATCCAAATGGAAATTAGTAGAAATCTATGGGTTTCATGTCACTCAAATATATAGCAGACAGCCATTCGTAAATGGATGAGCTGGCTTCCCCAGCATTTCCCAACAAACTGCTTTTAGATCAAAACACGCAGATATGAAATGAAGGTTCAGGAACTGAAGTTCAGAAGAAAAAGAAAAAGCTGTCACCTTAGTAGCACAGTAAGCAAGATGATGAAACAAGGACGTGGAATAAATGGTTTCCTTCAGTATCTCTAAGACACCATGCCGCTATCATTACCCAGGCTAGGTAAAGCTAAATCAAAGTCACGTTTAATACTTGGCATGTGCTCAGCTGCCTCCCAGGCAGCAGGAAGGCTCACGCTAGGAACATGGCTAAGGCATAGGTTAAGACGCGTTTTGGTAAGCACACTATCCGCAACCTTGTGCAATCCTGTGGCGTAAGTCTCTTGGAGCTGTTCTGCGTGGTATAAATAGATATAAAGCCGTTGGAGCAATAATGCAAATGAGTGACTGGATTACTCATCTACATGTTATTCAGAAGTCTCACTTCTCTGGTTCTGACAAGAGTTTTGCCCTTCAACCTATGAATACTCTTCCAGCAAACATGTTTTATATTCCTAGACTCCTATAAAAATTATTTTCACCTGAAAATTCTCCACTGCCTCTAGCTACTACCCACTCTGTTGGGTATAATGAAACATATTTTTGTTGGTAAAAATTCCAGTATTCCAGCAGGAAGAACTCTAGAAAAGTACAATGCATTATTACTGATAATTGCATTTTATAGCAATTCTGGAATATTAAATTACTCAACTTGAATTTTGTCTGAACAAGACAATGCTGAATTTAAAAATCTCTTCTTGTTTGCATACAGTTTATAACAGAGTGACTTCATGGATTTCTATTGAGTCAGTCCTGATTTACAAATTAAGAAAAAAATTACATTTGTCCAGCTGGAAATCACCCTGTGAGGACTTCTTCAGTTGCACAGCTAATAAATAGCACATTATCAGAAAGAAGACCTAAAAGCATCTACCAATGATGTCTGGGGTTACTCTGCAAAATACAGCAGAGTATGTATGTACTTTATGAAGTAAAGAACTCAAGCATATTTTGGTGAACGTGAATTCACTGAAGGAAAATCATATCAGATTATATGTTTTGGGTGGTTTGTTTTTTTTTTTTCTTTACTGATTTTCAGGAGAAGAGACATGCAATAAAATCTGGAACTGCAAGAGAATATGTCATGAAGCTGCACGGTATCTTCCCATTTAAACTACAGAAAACAGGGATCAGTAGAAGAGGGCTAAATAGGACACGAAATTGGCTAATGGACAAATGATACTGATTTGTTTCAAAAGGAAATGTACAAAATTGAAGCACAGATCCTCAGGGATCAGCGCTAGGACTAATCTTAGTATTTTAATAACTGTGGCATAAGACAAAGTTTACTGATGACAAAGTCAGAAGGCATCATAAACACAAAGAAAGAGATGGATACCTCATGGAATTTAATGCATGGCTTTGAGGCATGAAATAACTAAAACAGAATGAAACTCAACAGTACCAAAAGCATGAGAACTGTGTTTGGGCATCTAATAAAAAAAACATGCTATATGCTGGGAGCTCATGAACTGCTAAAGCGTAAGTACATAAGTATGCCAACTGGTCAAAAGATCACTATGAGTCACACAAAAAACAACAAAGTTGTATAAAAGATAAATGCAATCCAGCATTGCATTCAGTACACAGAGAACAACAACATTTTGTGTAAAAGTTACAGAACCTCCTGCATGGAATCTTCCATAGGAAAACAGGATTGAAAGGAAAATGTTCGCACATGAATTAATAGGTGTAATTTGCCCATGAACAGGGAAATTAGAAGACAGTTCCTAAATATTAGAACAATGACTTTGTGTAGTATCAGCCAAATAGGAGAAAGTAAAGGACAAAAAAACCCCTGCTGTTACATAAAAGAGAGCTAGTTAAAAGCAAGAAAAGGATTACATTGTGTGAGATGGAAGTTGTCAGTAGTTAGATGACCCAGCCAATCTTTTTCATTCTTGTTACCTTTACAATGACTTGATAAACTAGAAGGTAAGAGTTGCTTGGACTCACTACATATCCAGAGAAATACATTATCTAAAACATTCATTGGTAGTATTTTCGTTTCCAAAACAGACTGCATTCGCAAAGTACAAAACTGTCCGGCTCATATCTAGTTATAACATTATATAATTTAACACTGGATAATGTAAAGCAGCTTATCAACTCCTTTTTCTCCTATTTGGATATTCACTATACTGACAACTATCAGGAGGGAATCTGAATCCAAACCAGTCAGTCAGTTCAGCAACAATCCTGTGTTCCAGTGCTGCAGACTGGGCTCTGTGAGGTGCTAGACTTCAATAAGCTATCTACTTTTCAACACAAGGTCAAGAGAGTTTCTAAAATTGAGAGCAAAAGAACAACCATTTACTAGCTATATGGTGGCAGTGCCTCTACAGGGACACAAAACAAGTCAGCTTTCTTTCTTTCTTAAGGCCCAATATTGCATTCCACGGTTCAGGTGACCTTTTCAGTAGCTGTCATTTCAGTAAGTTCTGAACAATAATTAAACCAAAGAGGACATGTTGCTCTGTCATTAATTCTCTTGAGATCTGCACTCAATAGCGCTTTTTCCATAGTCAGCGCATAGTGTTGACACATAGTTATGAGTATATTTACTTGGTTTTTACTGGAAGACTGGTTGGCAAACAAGTTTTTGTCACTCTGTTCTGATGGGAAATTTGTATTACAAACTGTAATGCTCTATGGCTCAAAATAAGCTTGTTATTTTTTAACATGTCTATAATTACAGCTTTTTTTTTTTTTTTTAAATAAGGCTGGAATACCATGTGTTGCAGCTAGGGGTTTTTTATTTATTTTTTCTCAGCTCAGGTAATAAAGTAGGTACTCTGTAAATACACTAAAATCCTCAAAGTTAAATAGCTGCACTACAAGACAGATTTGCTTTGTTTTTACACAGCTTTCATCTCTCAAGTAATAAAAAAAAAGAACTATTCAGGCATTGGGTTTTGTTTTGGGTTTGGGTTTTTTTGTAAGGGAGAGAAGGATCTAATCGCTTTCCTGCATCATTTTCCTCAGCACTTTCCCATAATCATCATTAATATAATTTATTGCATTTATATAGAGTTTTCCATGAAAGGAGCTCAAGCACTTTACAAAGCAAAGAGGAAAAGCTCTTCTATCCTTTAGCTTGCTATGAGATGTGCTTTAGTTCCATAAAGAATAGTTAACATGTGAAATGATGTCCCTATGAAACATTGTACTAGACAAATGCCCTTTAAGATCTCACATACTGTTTATTTACTGATGACAAAAAAATAAAGAGTGATGATATAGTTCTGGTAACAGAGGAAAAGAATGCAATTCATTGCATTGAAAATTATTCTGATAGGATTTTACTGATAGCAGAAGGATCATATCCCTAACACATTCTTTGAAAAGGACAGCCAAGCCCACTGAAAAACATGCACAAAATACTTTAGTATGTTACCCCATACTAGTTATTAGTACCCTGACCAAGAACCTTTATGCAGGATAAGTAGCGGAAAATTCAACTCTGGATAAGACTATTTTCCGCAATTATGTTTTTACAATGTAGAGTTTCTCTGCATACACATTTCTACCCATTTAACTAAATCCATGCTGTAAAACCTGCTGTCCTTTTACCCGATGAGAGTTTTGCCAGTGATTTCAAAGGGTACAGCATTTATCCTCCAATTTTGAAAAATTAATCAAAATGTAATGTGGATGCATGTGTCTTGATCACATCACTTTTCCCTCCCCTTAAAGCTGAATGAATTGACTAGCATCATGGTCAGACCGTCACTGCAAAAACAGTGTGATAAAATGTTAGTATCTGTGGGGCATTCTGAACTAACCTGCCCCCTGCACACCAAAACAGATCAGGAGCACTCACTTGGACACCCTGCTACCTGGAGGGAGGTAACCTCCAGCACTGACAAACTGTCAGAAGGTACGATCAGGAATGCAGGGTAAAGTCTTAATCCAGAACTGTTATTTCTCCAGTTAACAGCAGCCTATACCTTTAGTTCTTTAGAAATTAAGTACTAGGTACTGAAAAAAATAAATAAAATAAGTCAAAGGTTTGTCTACTCCTTTGTTCTGACTCTGACAATAACAAGCATTAAATGCTTTGGGAAGAGTACAGAAGCTGGGCATGCATGAAATGACGCTTCCCTTGTCGTATCATTCAGCAACCAGTGGTTAGGAACTGAACCAGAGGCTGCATCCAGGCCTTTAATAGCCACTGCTATTTATTTCTCCATCAATTTCTCTAATGCCTCTGAAACTCTTAATACTTTTAATTTCCCCCATATCTGTGGCAGTGAGCTTGTACAATTTAATTGCACTCTGCACAAAAACTACTTTTGCTCCAAACCTCCTATGCAACCATTTCATTTTACACCTTTGGTTCTGGCGGGGGGGGGGGGGGGGGGGGGGGGGAGAGAAAAAAGAAAATAAATGTTCCAGGTTTGCCTTTTTTGGCAATAATTATGATTTTATAGGCTTCTGGTGTATTTTCTCTCAGTCATCTCCTTTCCAAGATGAAGTTCTGGTCCATTTAGTCTCTTTGCATGGAACCGCTCCATACCACTGATAGTCCTTGTTACCCATCTCTATACTTTTTTTAGTTCCAGCTGTACAAAACTGACTCTGTTTCCCCTATATAGTCAGTTTGGTCTAATCCAGCTTTCATCTAACCCAGCAGCAAACAAAACGCTCACTGACTTCAATGATCTAAAGTCAAACTCGTAAGTATGTTGATGCTGAAGTACATGTATTTGAAGTATCTTAACAACTGATAAAATGACTTAAAAAAAAAATCTAGGAAATACACACTCGGTGCTAGCACAAATGGGCACAAAAATATCAAAATTAATGAGGAAATGCCAAGGCATATCAGGTGACAATTTGTCACTAGATGCATCTTACCTGAATAAAAATGTACAGGGCTTAATTATGCACAGTTTGAAAGAATTACTTTCATCTTATAATTCACCATAAGGTTTTTACAATGCACAATAATCTTCGGTACGCCACAATTGTTCAGCAAACATACAAACATTAACAGAAAAAGTATACCTATCTAAATTGCCTTACATTGCCTTACCTTCCTTTTTGAAGTATAGGTATAAACTACTGCTGTCTCGGATTTTACGTAAGGGTCATATTATTTATAGAAGTAGTCTTTCCTTGACTGTCAGGTTTTTTGTTGTCTTACAAAGAAATACAAGCAAACATTAAATTTAAAGCACATTGGAATGAACGTATTTCTATAAGAAGTACATATATTTTATCACATAGCACCAAGCTGAGTTTACAGAACAAAAACATGCAGCAGACACAGCAAACTGGGAATTTTTTGATAAAACCTCTTTTTGTCTCAAAATAAGTACTCATTAGTAAAACAAATTGTTCACATGAAAAATGAGGTTTGATAAACATGTTTGTTTCTAAAACCTCTGAAGCTGTTAAACTATCCCAACTCATCACTCTCCAAGTAAAATATTTCATTGTGTGAGAATTTTCACTATTAAAGCGTGAACTTCAACAGTCACCTTTGAAATAAAACATTTTAAGATAGTTTAAATGAAAATGCTTTGTTTGATCTTAGCTAAAACTTTTTGGGGAATTTCTGAGAATTCAACATCTTGTCCTAATTTAGGACAAAGACATCTTTTAAAAATCTGCATAATTTTCCAGGACAGAGTAATCTTCTCTCAACCCAAGACCTACAGCAAAGGCACAAAATGTCTGTGAATACAGGTGCTCACCTCATCTTACTCTTCTGAAAATAAGACATAGTGAGTACAGTAGCTCTCTTCTAGGAGTGGGGGGAGAGCTGATCTTCTAGAGCTCCACAGGAGCAGACAGTCTGCTTCTTTGGATCTACTGGGTGATAGGGAACGATTGCTTGGGGGGGGGGGGAACGTTTGGGGTTTTTTTTCTTTAAAAAAATGCAATATGTTATATTTTAAGCACCAGAGTTCCATTAAGTACCACTTTACATGGGATTATTTTTTTAATTTACCTGCATCCATGACACATACGTAGTATGCGTCATGCTAGTAACTTGACTGTTCAGCACTTTGTCCCTCCCAGAATAACCTGAGTTGCAACAAAGTCCTGAAGATGTAGTGAATAAATGCTGTCTCAATGTAACTTTCCTGGCAGAACTAGACCCCCTGCAGTAGCACTGCATCTTGCGACAAGAGCCTCCAGTCTTCTAACATCCACAAGTGACCTTGGCGGCATACTGCTAAAATAAATGACTGGAATCTGAAAACCAGGCAGTATGCCACAATCTAAGATAGGTCTTGCACACACACACAAAAAAGAAAGCAATACTCCCATTAAAGGTATAAAAGAAAGATGGCTGAAGGTGATGTGGTAGCCCATCATGATTACTTCGTTATATTTCTGCTACATAATTTCAATGAAAGGAAGGAAAGGGAATACTGAAGAGTATTCCAAGAGCTAAAACATACCTGGTTTGCAGCACCTGTTTGCTGTCTACATGGCCTAATTCTTTCTGATGAATGTAACCACCAGAAAAAGGCAATAAAATACTTACTAGGGGAAGCAATCACTACACGCACCTCTTCTCCTGTAAAACCACCAACCACATCTGTTGTTAGCACATCAAAAGTTATTGACAATTTTAATTTGGATTTAGAAAATAGCGCTCAGTTATTGCATGGTAGTTGGTTTTTTCGTTTGGTTGGGTTTTGTTGGTTTTTTGTTTGTTGGTTGGTTTGTTTTTTTAAAGACCTGTATCACCTCTAAAGTCCTAAGCTGTTTCACCAATAGGGAATACATAGATTTTTAGTGATGTCCGAAAAGATCACCAACTAACAATACTAATTTTTATCAACTGTCTTCACAGCTTAATTCTTACAGAAAAAAATCCAATACAACAATAAAAATGCTAATTGAGAAAGTTTTGGGAAAGATGCTGCAGACAATACAACTACATGCACAGGAAATTAATTCTGTAGATGATGTGGAAGAGATGGCTTATAAAGTTAACGAGATATTACTTAAGGCAAGAGAAACAATTAGACTATTAACAGTGAAGATAAAGCAAACATTTTGCCATCAAATATAAGGAAACTAATTAAAAGTGAAATGAAAATTAAGATACAAATATGAAAACAAAATCAAACAAGGTAAAAGGCCAGAGTTCACAGACTCAAAATCCAAACCAATGTGTTCAAACACACAGCACCTATAAGAACCTGAATGGACTGTAATTTATCGTTGTTTATTTTTTGCACATGCTAAAACTGAAAGATCCATCCTCCTTCGGGCATGGATTGGTCTGCTTTTTTTAAGAATAAAAAGAGATTTTATGGGCACCAGAAACAAAACTAAAAGGCAAGGGTGTAATTGCAAAGAGTGAGTGCTGAAAAAGCAGTAAGCTGTGTCATCCATTTAGCTAATCATTCTGAAAAACCTGTAAAGTTTAAAAGGGAAGAGTCTTCTCTAAGGCATGTTGCAGGCACATGCAACAATAGAGCAAGGGAAATCTATAGCTATTAGCTTGTATTGCTTTACAAAATACTTTCTGACACTACAGAAGCATGACAGGTGCCAGATCCAATTCTGCTTACACCACTAGTCTAATTCACATAACCTCATGAAACATTGGGGGATTTATACTCCGCAAGGCATTTTATGCTGTAGCCAGTCTTTCCTTCTCAATGCCATCACCAATTGGGACTGCACACAAACACTTCAGGCCCCTTGGTTCAGAAGGGCTTTTTAAGAGAACCAGAGTACTGAATGGTCTCAAGACTCTGGTTAAAAATGCCAACATGTTCTTGGCATGCAATCACCTGTCAGCTTTCATGAGTCTGTCCCCATTTTTTATTTTTGCTTTCCAAGTATTTCTTTCCTCCTTATCCTCTTCCAAAACTGAAGATCCTCTGATTACCCCTCTCCTCCTGTTTCTGAACAATCCCACCCATTACTAGCCTGTCAGACCATGCTGTCCTTACCCTCTGCTGCTGGCTCCTCTCTGTCAGTACTGACATCTCAGGCTATCTTTTTAACATTTTGCTCATGGATGTCCCACAACAATTTCAGTCCAAAGGATCTGCGTGACCCCTTTGAATTTTCAATGCTTTCTGTTAAACCATCCCACATCTGTGAAAACTTCAAGCTCACTATATATTATCATTAAAAATCTCTTAAAATTTGCCTGGTGCTACAATACCATGAACACTGATTGGCAGTCAAACAGTTTGCATGCCGTGATTACTACTCACAGTGCTGACTGCAGTCATCTCACCTTTACCTGGTGCTTCCCTTCTCTCTTTTCTCATACTTTATATCACAAATATCTCAGTTGTTGTCTTAAACTAGTATGTGAACAGTTTTGAATAAGAACCAGTCTACATATTAATTTCCACCAGCCTCGAGACTAGTGTCTTTCAGGACATATTTTAATGCAAATAAAAGTTTTAATTTTGGTTTTAATAGCCACCAAACCATTCATATAAGGGTAAGTGTTCCTCGTGCTCAGAAAAATATAACAAGATAATGTGGAATGTCTTAGCAAAAATTCCAGAAATGAGGAGAGAGAAAAAAAGAAAAATAAGAAAAAAAGAAAAATACAAACAGAATATACTAAAAGCAAAGTTCCCTAATTGCAGAACACGCAATGCAAGGAAATAATGATATGCTCTCCCATTATTTAGAAGCATCCCTTGCTAATTTAGCCTTTGAACAACTTGCAGCATTGTCTGCATAACATCAAGGAAACCTGTGTTGTTGAGTAAAACACAATTTTCTCAAGAGAAAATGAATACGCATTTTCCCAGTAATTAGCTTTTTAATTCTGATTAGCCAGCCTATACACTTATTCTGTATGTTATAATGACCAGGTCTGCAAAGGATAAAGTCTCGGCATTGTAGACAGCATTTCCAAAGACAGAATTTAAGGTGACTCGAATGCTAACAACTAAATACCAATTGTAAAGATAATAATGTTACAACACGTTACATTTTTAAGCATATATCCCATTACATTTAATTGGAGTTATACATACATTTAAAACCCAGGAAACGTAATAACCCATGAACAGCTTGAGTAGCTCTAGCAAACACCAAGAAGTACTTGCAAAGAAACCCCTTAAAGGTCCATATCTGTTTTACTGCAATATAACAGGAGATTCCACACTCTCTCTCTGCCATAAGAAGTAGTTAAAATATTGAAGAAGTTTTACATTTACAGTGAGTTAATCAAAAGGACTACTTGAAATTTTTTTTAAAAATTCACTGTGAAACAAAATAAGGCTAAAACTGAGCAAACTTAGAGTAAATTGTACGAGCAGCACAATCTATGGAGGAATCTCCAGGACCATCTGGAGCTATATGCACTGACCACACCTTTGTTGTATCACATGCAATTTTCTGAGCATTGCAAGGCACAAAACATATTTCAAAGGATCTCTTGATGTCTTGAAAGTGAGACACTGAAAGGAGGAAGTCAATTTCTCAAATCTTAAGTCTGCTAGTGACAAGCCATGGATGTGAACAGTTTCCAAAATTTCACTCCGCTATTCAAATCAGGGTCAAAAGGAGACCTTATATGATACTTCCACTGATTTCAATGTTATGAATGCTAGCACTGGAAGCTGAAAGTCTTGCCTGTCACCCCTCCACTGCCAGTAAGGGACTGTCTCCAGGAAAATGCTGAACAGATATCTGGAAGGTATGATTTTCAAGCAACTTAATTATATTTGTACAAAAAACTGCATGGATACTCTTGTTTCAGCTCCCACTAGGTTTACTTTAGTTTTATTTAAGTTCTTTTTGTTAGGAACACATTTAAGTTGAACTGAGTAAGATGCTTTCACATCACAAGAGAATCCATAAAGGGATTTGTAGAAGTTTACTTACACAGTGCAGCTCATGCCTTTAAATAAACTTTCTCATGTGAACAATATCAAACTGCCACTTGTCTCCAAATTCCCCAAACAAATTTAAAAGCAAGGTGCATTCTTTCCTCTCCAGCACAATCAGAGACTCTACTGACTCAGTGATGCTACTTCTAGACAATACCCTTTTTATTCCTAGTATGCTCTTAAGGGATCCCCAAGGAAACTTACCATTTCTAACAAACTACAAAAGCACATGGCTGGAATTTATAGAAATATTTCTAAAGAAGCCACCCAGAGAGAAAAGATTTGAAAGACAGTACACTTCATGATGGCCCTGCAAAGGTAGCAGTACATCACTTACCAAGAAAGAAGATACGAGTACGCACAATAGGTATAGACAAATGTAAATATGCAGGAAAGATCCTTCTAAATATAATCATGGTTGAAAACAGATGTGCATTTCACACTTTGAATAGGATTTGATAAATTCATAGCTATAGAATAAAAAAATAGGTTAGACAATGCACTGGAGGGGTTGTCAAGTTTCCTACAAATGAAATAAATAGAGCTCCATGATCTAACTGATTAAACCCTGCGAACCACTGGAAGGTAAAATAACCACCATTTTCATTAAATGTTCTGAATTAGTTAAGTTACATCTGCTCTTCTGGACACATTAGCCAAGCGAGCACTGGAGTGGCAATGCCTAATTTCCAGCTCTTTGACTTTGTTTTCAAGAAAAATCAAATGCCACACATCACAGGGGACAGAACTAAAAGACATAAGAGAGAAAGGTGACGTTAAGCAGGCTGTATGCTCACTGGACCCCATTCACAATCTCAAAAGTAGCTCGATGCATTTGGTAAAAAACGATTGACATTTATGTTTTCCTCAGTAGACCTAATTAGGTCTGACATACATCCATTCACACTCAAATAGGCACAGAAACCTTCAAGGTTATTTTCCAATTATTTCCACATATACTGCCTCATTCTGAAAGGACTGGGAATCTAAACCTTCAAAAGATGCTACAGGTGCTGCTCATGCATCTTCTCTCAAAACCCAAACTCTTAATAAGAAAAATACTTATTATTTAAAACTCACGGCTTTCAATACAGGAATTCTAATCTCAGCCTCTTCGATCCCATTTTTATTTGTGATTGACAGAATTTTTCATCACACAAATGGTATAAGTGCTGTTCTAATATTGTGAAGTTGTTTTAAATGCCCAAAAAGCAAGTCCTGTTCATAAGACTATTATTAATGTAACAACATTAATATCCATCTGGAAAGTGTAAAAGGTGCTAAAGGATGTTAAAGTAAATTTTCACACATGGAAGACATTCAGATAATATAGCTTCCCCAAAAAGGTTAAGAAAGATTAAAATTAAGATAAAGGTCACTTGAAAAGACACATCGCATTTAGCATGGTATCATGGGGGTGGTGGTAGAATCCCCAAACCAAAGGAGTCTCCTCTCTTTGCTTTTCTCATAAAAGCAGAGCTTGCTCTAGGTCTATATAAACATTTTTATGAAATGTCAGCAGCCCATCAGTAGTCAGCTACATTTCCACAATGGTCAGTTTACCTCTGAAATGAGACTGAATTCTTAATTTAGTCCCTAAATACCATAGCATTCTGAATCCCGTCTCCTAAAAAATACTTCTTCCTGTGATTTTGTCACAGATTTTGTAGTCTGCTGTATCATGAACTGAAAACAGCAGTCAAATCAACAAAGTGATCAACAGATTATCTCAGAAAAACAAGCCAAAAAAAAAGACCAACAAACCTTGGTGGGACCTGTATTTTTTTTCTGTACCACATCTGTTCAAACACATTTGCTTTGCTTCTGATGGTGGCATTCAAACTGCCAGAAGCAGAGGCTACAATCTAAGAAACAGCAATGACATCCTTTCTGAAAGGGTTCAGAGTCTGTTCTTTAGGTTCCTACAAAGGAAACAGTATTATCTTGAAATCTGCAATTAACATGAAAATTAAAAGAAAAAAACCAAAACAGTACCACTACCACTAGCTAAACTTTATAGCTCTTCAACAGGGTATTTCAAAAAGTATCATTGTCTTTAATTTATTGATGAGGAACTGAGGCACAACAAGGTTAAAAGCTTTCCCAACTCTATGCAGCACAGGACCCAGGAAAAGAATCCAAGTACCTTCAGGTTCATGATAACTGGAAATGAGTAGGCTGACAAAATGCTACTGTTCGTACTTCACTGCACACAAGACCCTTTCCCACAGACACCTGCATAAAAGTAGAATAACCAGCAATATTAATGTTTAAGGCAAAAAATAAATTTAGTGGCTGTGAAGAAAAAAATTACAACTTAGTACATAGCAGCCGAGAAACAATGAACCTGAATGAACATCTGGAGTATCAGGACGAAATCCCCCTAATACATACAAAATGTTGTAAAGCACTAGGATATCAAAAAACTAAAATGATTTATCAGGTTTGTAGAACATCATGAGAACAGAATCAGAGTGTTTTCTAAACAATGCGTGTTTAGCTATCTTTGAATTCCCATATAAATGTAATGATCTGCAAAATACCTCTCTGGCAAATATCTATGCTTTTTCAACTGCCGGGGTTTTTTTGGCTGCCGGTGCTGTAAACTATACCCCTGCACAGGCTCCGAGTACCTCCATGTTGAGTAGGACACCATGCAAGTGCTAGGTTCAGCCAGGGGGCTTCTCTGCGCAAGATGAGACTTTAAAGTGTTCAAGGCAGGAATAGCATTTTGTCATCTACCTCCTCTACTGCAGACGTCCTGCGAGGACTTGAGTGTGCTAAAATAATATCACAATAATACATTCAAGGCTCATCCTTCTACTTAAACCTAAACTTCAGAAGTATAAGCTGCATTGTAAATGCCTTCCTAATTTAGACTTTTCTATAGTATATTTGGAGAAGCTTACTGTGTCTGCCTCTGTAACGTACCCTAGGTATCTTACACTGTTCCCCACTGTCTTATTCTGGAACTCTGACAACATCATTTTTGGATTTGGTGCCGATGCTAGCAAATTTCAGACCTTAAACTCATCCAGTTCATGTTTCACTCTCACAGGAGACTGGCTATTTACTTCTGTCCTCTAAGGAAGCTCATAGCATGAATGACAAAATGTCAGGAATAATTAGGAAAACTAGTTTTATGCCCCTAAAGAACAAAACGTCATCTTCGTCCTCTCAAGCAGGGTGTGGTCTTCTCTAAATAAAAAAGAATAGCTTTTGGCATCCAACAAGTAAATTCAAGCCAGCACATCATTTAGAGACTACTTGTCTTTATTCCTGCATCTCGGTCCATTTCTTTCCTCTGTTTCCTGACATTACCTTCTGTGCCCTCTATAGTCATAGCCTACTGTAAGAGTGGTAGCAGAAAAACTACTAGATTCAAAACCCCTTTTCCCTTCCCTAGGGAAATCACCTATAGCTTTTGCTACTCCGTACTATTCAGCAACTTATGATACAGCAGTCCAGAAAATACTCTTCCCCAGCCTCCTTCCTCTGCCTCCTCTTCTACCCTTACCATCTCAATGTATTTTATTTCTATGAAGCAGTTATGAACTGCTAAGCACTGGCATTTGACATGCCCATCCAGGACCATCAAAATAAACTGAACATCCAGACAGAGGGTTAAGTAGAACTCACAATATAAGCACAGCTGCTTCTTGGTGTGAGATATCAAGGAGAACATCTCAGTGCCATACCCTCTTCCTAAGTGCTACAGTCTTCTAGGTTAGTAGCTCAAACTTTAAGTATATAGCAATTAAAAAAACCCAACCAAACAAAAAAAAGTTGTAGAGCAAGAATATAATTTGTTTCACAGCCCCAACCTGTGTGCCAAGACATGTTGTGGAGCCAGTGGTTTGTTGTACACCACGCTTCAAGTGCTGACATGTTTTGACAACACTGCCACTGATTCTGATTTTTAAAGCTGTAGAGAGAGTGGATGTTCACCTCAGCCATCTGCCAATGCAGCTGATGAACACATTGCACACAGGTTCCATAACTGATGTACCTCAAATCACCAGGAATCCTGTAGTGTGAGGCATGCTTTCTCACTGGACATAATAACAAATGTATAAATTACACTGACAACAGGGTTTGTCTCTACAGTGACATGCGTGGAAATTAAATAAATTAATTGTCAGTATAAAGTGGATTAAACTATAGAGAAACCCTTTGTAGATGCATTCTCTTGCTGATTTTTTACCCTCAGAAACACATACTCTCAGTTTGTGAAAAAAATTAGGAGCTATTTTCTGAAAGAAGCTTTCTTTTTAAAAGTCTGAAGTCCCTTTTGGACATCAAGAGAAAGCAGATTCCTAGAAAACTCCTGTCACAGTCTCTAGAAGACACTTCTGTTTCTTATCAATACAAAAGATGATCTGTAAAAACTAACAGAATAAAAGAACTTGTAAATGTCCAGATTTTTTTCAAGGTAATCCCTCTGAAACCTCTAGAAATTCAAATGGAAATTAGCAGCAGTATGGAAACTGATGAAATGAAATCACAGAGACAGATTTCACTGTCTGGCAAATTCACAGCAATTGC
Organism: Harpia harpyja; assembly: GCF_026419915.1. Classification (NCBI taxonomy): domain Eukaryota; kingdom Metazoa; phylum Chordata; class Aves; order Accipitriformes; family Accipitridae; genus Harpia; species Harpia harpyja. Next base: position 56,963,959 of record NC_068940.1, on the reverse strand, counting down.
TACACACAGTTTTCACTCCTTATTTCGGAACTTATGGAGCTTCACTCCTCATACCCGTTTTCACGTATTTGTGTACTTTCGATGTCATATGTTAGATTTTGCTAAGAATCACGTTTGGATAAATATCATTACTGTACTGCAGAAGAAAGCAATAGTAATTTACAGAATGAAAACTTCAAACCACAAGAGTAAGTCCTGCTTATTTGAGTAGCCCAACTGAAGCTAGTATAATTACCTGAGTGAGAAAGTCTACGTGGCCTATCCTTCAGCACCCAATATGCATACAGGAAGCTCTCTCTGACTCTACATATACGACTCTTAAATACACATCTCAATTTCCTATGCTTTTGTACATTTAAGTTTTGTACACCTAGTCCATTCCTCTTCCCCTAAGTAGAATCAGCTCTCTAGAGAATTCTTCTTCATCTACCATTAAAAAAGGAAAGGCTCCCAGTGACAGGGACTACATCATCTTCTCAAATAATGTATTCCAGTGCTTCCTCCTGCTTCCTATACTTTTTTCCCCTAATATCTAACGTAAGCCTTCTTTGCTGCAGTTGAAATTCATTTCTTACCCAACTGCAACAGAACCAGTGAATATTTCCAAGGTCTGTTATGTATGCTCTTGGGGAAGCTATGAATGGGACAATTCTTCTGTACAGATAGGCTGTCAGCTGCAAAGGTTCTTCCACTGAATAGAATGGCAGGCTTTCCTTCCTAAATTCTCCTCTTTTACTAGGCTCCTTCACTCAAGTAACAAAACTCCTTTTACCTACTGTTTTTATCATAAGATGTGCATTTTTCATATGTATTTGCCATTGGGGACAAAGAAGAAAAGGGAAGATTAAACAGCAAAGGATCAGACTACAAAACTATATGTTTATAAACTCTCACAAAACATTACTAGCTCTTACTACGTATTCCTAAATTTAGATTTCCTCTCTGCTGTTCTAATTTACATTATTTGGGCTGTATAACTGCATTATTTTAGAGTTCAGTCCCTTTGTTAGTACTCTGAAGCCTTACATTTATTCAGTTCCAACTTCTGTTCTCAAAGGAAACTGGCTATTTATTTCAGCAAATGTATTCAGCAAATGTAAATCTGGGTGAGAAACAGAATAGTTGGGCATAATGTTGTACAAGTTCAGCATAACTATTTGCTCCACTGTCTAAATTCAAGCCTTTTCTTCCTCCTTGTGGGATTCAGAATTACAATATTTATAGATAAATAAGGATGGAATCCATGGAAATAATTTAAAAGCTTTTGATAGCTCACAGTAACCAGCAGTAAATTCACCACACTGTGTAGTATAGCCTTACTGCAGCAAGTTCCTGCTGCCTAGGAACCATAACCAAGTACTACAGTTTGGTTTGGTTTGGGGTTTTTTTATTTAAAAAAACATACAACATACTTAAAACATAAGGAGGAAGTACAGTCCTCTGAATTTCTGAATCACATCGCAAGAGCTCTGAAATCTGCTCCCAGTTCTCAAAGACCTCCTTTGTAACATGAGACTAGCCACTTGATACTCCATGCTGCAGGACCCCAGGACGTAACCGGTTCCTTTCTTTTCCCACAAGTCTGTCCTGTCTACTTAAATAGTAAGGAAAAGAAGTCTCTCCTTTGGTGGGCTAAGCATTTCAGATTTATAGATTCAGAGGCCAGAAAGGATCACTGTGACAATCTAATTTAGCCTTTTGTATAAAGGATAGCCTGAAATTTATTTTTGTTTCAAGTTAAGTATGACTTGCAACTGATTTATACTGGTGAAGAATCCACCTTTCTCTAGGTACAATGTTCAAATGGTTGGTTATTCTTCCCCGTGTTAAAAATCTGTACTTAATTCAAGTATGAATTTGTTTGGCTCCAACGTCCAACCTCTGGGTCTTGTTATGCCTTTGTCCGCCTGACAAAACATAGCTCCTGCAATACCAATGCAAATAATAAATTACACTATGTGTTATCTAAACAGCGTCCCTCCTTAACTGCACGCCTGGGACAGCCCTAACACTACCTTACTGGAACTAGCTGACACTTAAAGCTTTTGGCAACAAGTAATGCTATCAAACATCTGTTGTGACACCCTTTTAAGTGCACCCTCTCCCACACCATATGGCCGTCTCCACTGAGTTGTACCGCAGGGCCACGACCCAGCTCTCATCACTCCCTGTCCTCTCTGGAGAAGCCAGACACTGACTGGTAATTTCACACAGACTTCACACTCCATCAGCAGGAAAAACAGCCCACTGCAGTGAAAGGAGACGTGCAGAGCGTGTCGGTGTTGCAACACACTCTGCCCACGTCCCTGCCAGAAAACCCTCCTTGTGGAGATGTAGCATCCTCTAAAATAAAGGATTATTTTTTTTTCTAGCACTGCTGTTGCTCCTCCCAAGGGCCAACTGCTGTGTTCTCTGTGTAATTGGGCTTACATTTGGGGCTTTGTCAACACAACTATGGCAGTTGTGGGTGTAAGAAAAAAAAAAAAATTAAAAAAAGTCACAGAAGACAAAGCAAAACATTACATAGTAGATCTAGTTTCCCACCGACTTAAAGATATTTGTTGGCACAAAAATTTAACTTATGACCTTATGACAGGATAGCAGACTAAGACAGAAGAAGAAATCCTTCCACAGGCTCAAGTGACAAAACTCCTTACTGTAAGGGAGGTTAATAGAGCAGTTGCATTACTACTGACCAATACATAAGAACAGTAGTCTAAATAGAGACAGAGGGAACTCAGAAATTGAGTTTCCAAGTGAAAACCTTACAACAAGTCAGTTCAAGGAAGAACATCTGATATCAGTGATTTTATTTCCCACAGTTACAAAATGACCATTTAAATCCTCTGTTCACAGTTTCTGAAGTCATTAGAAAGGCCCAAAGCCTGTGCATACAGTGCTAAATGTCATTCCCACAGTGGATTCTGGGCAAAGAAAGAAGAGCTAATAGGAAAGCACTCGCAATAACAGCAGGAATACGCCAGCACCCTAAAAAGACAGGATTGCAGATAACACCCTTCATTCTACTTTGAAGCCAACGAAAGTCATTAGATCAGTTTGAAGCAGTCTTGCAGCAGTGCCCTTTCAGGAACACTGCTGTCAGAAGTCCAGAAAGCCAAGCACCAAGTTGCCCTTAACAAAAGTCTCCTCAATATTGCCCCCTTTTTATTTTTTTAAAGTAAAAAAATAAATCGAGCTGCTCTTTAAGGAATTTGGAAGGTAAATTTCCCATTTGTAGCAGGAAATGGTGATATGGAGACAGATGATTTCACAGCAGAGTTTAATCACCTCCAGCGTACCCCAGGTTAACTCATTATGAAATGAGGTGGTCACACACTGCCCAACAGCTATTCTTGTTGCATCCGCAGCAGCTAAGGCACTGCACCACTTCCTTTGGCAGTCCAAGTGTCCAAGCTGCAGACTCTCAAGCTGCCCTCGTTAACATTTTCTCTCTTTTGGATTCACAGTATGGCAAAACACGGCTTAGATGGTTATTCAATATAACTGTAAACTGGGCAGGGAAAGTGCTCCATACGGGGACACAGACTACACTCACAAGGCTGTGCTTTACCCCGAACAGCTTGCAGAGCACTCATTTCTAGAAGTGAAAGTGTTGCCTGTGTTGAAGTATCTGCATTACAGGCTTTCGGTTATGTAGTTAAAGCTAACAAAGATCTTGCCGCCTGTAAGCATTACCAGTACATAGGTCAAACTCTGTAGTACAAACCTTGCCTTACCTTTCAGGATTTCCACCATACATAAAACTCTCACCAAGAGTGCATAGTCACAAAATGGAGCACTTGGAGATTGACTCTCTATTTGCACAGCTGCTCTGTGACACAAGTCAACCTCAGGAAAGTTTCAAGTGGTGCAAGTCACACCATCTGCTGAACAACTGCCTAAGCGTGGTTTCAACACAGCATCCTGAGCAAGCGGAGCTTTGGCTTGTGTTTAGGTCTCATCAATGCTTTGCTTGACACAGCTAAATCAGCTATAAGCATAAAAGCAAGTAAATCTCACACTTATACAGAGATTTCACTGACACACCAGTGCCCTTCTGCTATGGAAGGCAGCTTTTACCACCAAAGCCATTGAACAATTTGGTCAAAAACCGTACATATAAATATTTCCAAACTACTCTCTCATTGCTGTGTTGCCAGGAACAATGTTGACCGGATAATTCTGGGGAAAGAATAGAAAGGAAAAGAGGAGCTACAGTAAAAGAAAAAAAAGAAATAAAACAAAACAGAACCCACCTCAGCAGTCACAACTACAAAATAAATTAATTGTGAGGGGACAGGTTCTGCTACCAAATTCACTGGCCAGCTTCCCATTTATTTCAATTGGCCTGATAAACACATGCATCCTTCCAGCTTCTGTCCTGCCAAAGAGGAAGGCTGGCAGACAATCCATCAACACTAGCTACAAAGAATCAGCACTAGCGCTGAGAAAATTCGACTGCCATTCAAAATAAAATTCAAAGCTAGGAAATGACAGGAAAAGCCTTCCAGCAGCTTCAACTGCAACTGGATGTACGGCAATAGCTTTAATTTAAAAGCAATCCAAAAGCTACTATGTGTACTCTCTATGTAGAATTTAACTAACTGAATGTTCCTGTAGCAACTTTAAATTCTCAATTCTCTTTTTAATTATGCAAAGGCAGTACTACACAAACACTGTTAATCATATTCTTCATGTTTAAGGTCAGAGTTGGATGGAAAGGAGAACCTGTTTCCATAAATTAATTACATGCACAACTATAATTTACAGAAAAATGTAAGCCAAAAATATTAAGAACTGGTTATCCCTCACTGTGATCAGGTATAGTCACTTTGGTGGATAGGACAACTGACAGTCAGTTCTTTTCAATCTTTAAATTATTTGGCAATAGATCAGATTAGTTAATCTATCTGGACACACTGCAAATTCCCCTCTCTCTGTAGAGATCAGAGTTGGAGAATGCTCTATAATATACCAACAAGCAGATGTATACATCAGAGGTCTCTCCTATTGATTTACTATATTTTGTCTCTCCTGTTGATTTACTATATTTTGTACTGGGTAAGATCTACTACTGGGTTGTGGGTTTTCTGTTTGTTTGTAGGCTGGGGGGGTGGGTGTTTCTTTTTTTGTTTGGTTTGGGAGGGGGCCTCCTCGCCTTTTATCCACGTTTTTCAGCAACAGCACTTTGAGACCAGCATAGATTACTTTTATTATGTCACACAGAAACATTTTTTTTTAAATTTCTAGCTAGTAATTTCCCTGGAAAAAGCACTAGCTAACAGCACTGTTCTTAAAGGTCCTAATCCCTTAGGTTACATCCAAACCTAAAACTCACTAGAAGTAAAAGCTGCTCAGAACTGACTTAGGTAGAGAAGCTGCTAGCCCTTTTACTTGTTTTCAGGTGGTTTGCTTGCTTGGGGGGTTTTAGGTTATTTGGGTTTTTTTTTTTCCTTTTTAAGACTTTGATTTTAGGTTTTACTCTCGATGCTGCTATTTTCTGCATAGATTAAGCTTTGATTAATGTCTCAGAATGTTCAAATCTAAAGCAAATCCAAAAGTATGCCTGGGATTTGTTATTTTGGATCTTGAAAAATCTGAAACCTGTATGTATTATGTTTTCTCCTGTGTAAATAAACTGCCTCATTTCTTTGCTTCATATTCAATTTCTCCATAAATCAGACTTGGATGAGCTTTGCAAACAGGAAAAAAAAAGTCTCTTCTGTTTTCCACTTCCAGAAAGTAAACCTAACATATATATCTACGTATGTATACACACCGATTTGAGATATAATGTAATGTTAAAGCTGCTGTGAAACTGGTAATGTACCTTAAGAGCTGACCAGAGACATGCAAGCGAAATGCAGTAAAGAAAAAACAAAACCTGGAAGTCCACTATTTTCCTTGACTTGTACCTTCTTAAGATTAATATTTTGCTCTTTAAAGACTAACAAGTTTAAATGGTTTCCAGCAGTCCTGCACACATTTAATTGGATACAAACAACATGAACATTTAGGTGTCTGGAATAAGTGTACTTCCCACCTCCTTATCTGATGTTAAATCACAGGAGGAGAGGGGGAAAAAAAAAAAAAAGTAAAAGACACTGCAGGATACATTAAGACGCCAGCTAATGTATTTCCTAGCTTTAAGGCTCAATCTGCTACAGCTAAGTGACTCCTCACTTAGAACTTGGTGTAAGCTGCTCTTGAAAGCCTCGGCTGATGGGAAAAAATTCTTTTTGGAAGGTCTTGTTAATCTGAGTGCTTTACTATCTGTGCAAGCAGTAATGAATGTGAGTTTTTGTCTCAGAAGATCCAGTGACATCTTTATTGCTCTTATGCTCTGGTGGGCTTTTTTTTGTTGTTTTCTTTTTGTGGGTTTGTTGTTGTTGTTTGGGTTTGGTTGGTTGGGTGGGTTTGGGGTTTATTTGTTTGGTTTTTAAGATACTCTCAGTCCCCTCCACCATTGTATTCAGAAAGCCAGCTATGCCCTATTAGTGACTTCAAGGTATGGAATTATCAGTGCACTGACACTGCACGAGATGAGAATCTATCATCCACACAGACAAACAGCAACTGGCTTCAATGTCCACTTATTTCAAAAGGGGGCTCTCTATGTGTGTGTGTACAAAAATAAGTAAATGCACATTCATCTTCCTATTAGCTCAAATGGTTAAAGAAGGCTTGCTGCCCCATTCCAAATAACACACCTGCATATAAAGCGATTAAGAAAAACACTCCAAAAGCTATCAATGTGTGAAAGCCAAGATCTAACAGAAAGTGGTGAGGCTAACAATGATTATGTCTGCTAAATACCATCTGTAATACTTCACTCGTAAGTGCACGTGTAAGTAATCTATACAATAATACTTACAGAACAACTGCTGAGTCAGGACAGCAAAAATTAGCAAGCAGCAGGGTCCGAGGCTGAATATTTACAGCTACCTCAAAAACAAGCTGAGGCATCCCAGGTAACTTGACTAAATGGTGTTACTAGTTCTATGAAATGAAGAGCAGGATCAGGTCAGCAACATTCACGTAAAACAAAGTGGTTTAAATGTGTTTCAATTCAAAAGATAGAACAGTGTAACAGCCATATGGAAGTGCTTGCTGATTTCATTGAGGAACTCCTGAAATAGTCTTAAAGGATTGACACCCTTGCTAACATTTTTCAGCTTTGGTGAACTCAATCATGGCTTTTGAATGATCTGATTCACCTGCAAACTTCACTACTCTGACCCAACAGCAGTGGCACAAAACCTGTAAAATTACAGAGCAGTCCAATAATCTGGGACTCCATTTCCCATATGCCTTTAAGGCTCAGCAGCTAACAGAGACCATCAGGTTGATTTCCTAACCCCATGACTGTCTCGATTTCTACCACAGAATTTTGTATATTAGACTGCAAGATAATACGTCACAGAGACCATGCAGAGCTCTAGCGAAGGGGCATTTAGACCATTATTGATGCTTATGCTAGGCTGGAGGTCATTCAGTGAATGGCAAACATGTCACCATTTTACAAGTAACTTTCTATTCTTAGTGTCAGAGAAAAGGGAACATTAAGGAAAGAGTTTAAGCCCCCAGCATTTAAAAGGGAATATGGTGATATAATCCATTCAGAGGTAACTTGTTTACAGTCAGTAGCATTTCCAGGAGAAGACATATAGTAAAGCAAGAGACAATCAAGCTTGCAGAATGATGGAAGAGCATTCACAGCGTATTGTTGCTTCCTCTTGTTCTCTTTGCTTTAAATTCAATGCAGAATTTTATAGTCCCTTTGCACAGAGACAGCTATATATTTCCACATAATTCTGTAGTGGTCTTTATCCTATTTGTTGTGGCTGTATCTTTCATGACATATAGATGACCTTGCTTCGGTGAGATGAAGCGAGCACATCCCTCTTCTCACTGGACCAAGTCTTAACCACTACCTCTCAATACAGCATAGTTCAGGAGTGCATTTGGTTGCAGGACTCGGGGCATGGAGGACTGGGGACAGGAGGGAACCAACCCTCACTGGTAGCAAAGCCTCCCCTCAGTCATAGGAAACTCAGCTCCAACAAACCCTCTGCAAGGCACAGAAGACAGCAGAAGGACTAGATTTGCTTCTGCCTTGCAGTCCATCCGCCTCAACAAGACAAGACACTCCTAATGGGAGGCATTGGATTATAAACTGAGGAAAATATCCTCCTTCTGCATCGCTCCACTTGAGAAAGCCAATAATGAGCTGGATTTTAAGGACTGTGCAAGGCAAAAAATCATTAATGACACCTGGTGATGAGTGAGAATCCAAGCCACATTATAGCACACAATCTAAAATGTTCCCTGCGAGAAAACACAGCTTAGTAAAACTGGCACTCTGCCCTTCTAAAAGTCTCAAGTGGTATTCAGGGGCAACCTTATCAGAGGATGCTACAGTACTTCCACTGTTAAGCAGTCACAAGCATAGCACACTCAGCTCCTAAAGTTCATGGTATTAAAATAAATTAGAAACACTTGTGTCTCTGCAGAAGTGCCTGCAGCACAGTCTGGGACAAGCAGCAGGAGGCAATGATAGTGCAAGAAAATGGTATAAACAGCAGGAGGGAAATGTCTAGTCTATCAAAGGATGCTCCAGAAGCAACCAAGCTACTTTTGTCATGATTCACAGGCCATAGTGTAACATCACTGATTATCAGCTTTCTACAACAGCTGCATCACAGCTTCACCCTGTGAAGCTTCTGCCTGACCCTTTCACAGCAGCATACAGGACTTCAGGGTGGACTTCTATGAGCCTTTTTAATGGTCTCATTTCATGAGGAAATAAAAATATATCTGTTTCAGTATGCAATACTCAAATTCAGAGCTCAATCCCACTTTTAAATTCTACCTCATTACCCATTCTAAACTACGTTAAGCAAATCAACACAGTTCTGAAGAACACCACACAGCTTTCTGACTGCGGCATGGTCATTTTCAACAGTGCTCCAGCTGTTTGACTGAATAATGTTCTAAGTCTCTGAGCATATTAGTTTAGCACAGCAGTTCTCAAATATCTGCTACATGGACCTCAGTCAGGTGCTATGCAGGGAAACATATAGTCTACTATCTAAATAAGAACTCACTCTAATTACACTGACTAAATTTACCAAGGCACATGTGGCCCTGAAATTCCAATTCAGGTACCTAATATTAGGTTCCAAAACCTGTAAGTGTTTTATCCTATTCCATATAAATATCAGCATAATTTCTGAACACCTTCAAAAAAAAAAAAGTAACTAATAACCTCCAAACATAGGTGATAAATCTTTCACATTCTCCCCACCATAATGTGCCACTGTGTTTGCACAGGGCTTTAGAAAGCAACCAGAAACATTATATAAATCGCTATACATTTATATTATTGAAGGCAAGGGGACAAGGTCCATAGTACTTCAATGTCCTCATGAGGGTTTACTTTGTAACCTAGCATCTAAGAAGCGTCACCTTCTACACAGATTAGCTTTATATTATTTGGATGCTTAAATACATCCCATTGAAGCAAACAAATGGAGGAACTACTAGTACTTCTTCACAAAGAATTCAGGAGCCTCATTTCACCTACCCAATTTTGAAAACTTTATTTCTGAGTTCCCTAAGCAGGATACCAGATTTTAAACTGCAGAATTGCCAGATAAGTCTGCTCAACCTCACATACTTTGAGCGGGATAAACCAATCTGAAATGCTGGTAATGAATGTTTGTAATGATGACAAGGATCCAGATGCAGTACCACTGTGCATTTCACAGGCACCGCTATCCTGTGTAACCAAGTCAATTCATAAACCTGTAGCAGCCATTTCTTTAGAAGAAGCGGGTTTCCTGACACCCAGCTGAAGCCTCTGGTCTGACAAGGCTGTGGGTCATCTGAAAACTGTGAACGAACATCCCAAATCTTCAACTCCAGCCAGACATAAACAAAGGAAGGAAGGGGCGGGGGAGACAACTCCTGGAAACTGGGTTACATATGGTAGCCCTAACATCATACAAATGCCTATCAAAAGCATCTTAGAATATAAATAGCAATGCCTGGTCTTCCCCAGGGAAAAATTCTTAATGTACATTTTTGTATCACCTTACTACACACTCTGAGTAAGCAGTTACTCCTCATTTCGTACAAGAGGACATCACACTGCAACAAATCAAAGTTAACCCATTAAAATCTCACCTCCATGCCCATTCCCTCTTTCTACCCGAAGCAATGATGCATCTCAAAATACACAAAGACACAGGCGCACAGAGTCAAATGTGCATTTCTGGCAGGAATGCCTTGAGTACAGCTTTACCTGTCACTAGCTTTAAACACACCCTGAAGAAGTTTTTAAAAAATCAGAACAAAGCGCAATTTAAAAAAAAATACTGGTAAGAGTTTAAATATCCTCTTAAACTGGTAGCTGTAAAAACGTATTGAATTGTTACACGCCTACATTTTGTTAAAATTCTTCCCTTCCTCCAGATTTTACTAGTAAATAAATAACATTTACCTCACCATGGCAGCTTAAGTCTCAGTGCCAGAACAGAGCAGAAAGCAGCAGTGTAAGTTAGAATTCAGCTGCTATGCCAAAATTATTTTTATGTAGCTTTAAAATCATGTTATAGAAAGACAAAAATATTTACTGTTTATAACAGTATCACTGAATAGCAAATTGGGCCCTACTGAATTAGAGGCTGCGAACACATAGCGAAGAAGAGGTGCCTACTTCAAACAGCGTACAAGCTACTTAGGTGAGTCTGTGTTTATTACAGGTGCTCTGTCCTTTCTACAGATTATGAGGTTAATGATATATATTCATAATGCTCACCTCTCGGGTCTCAAAAACAACAAACAAAAGTAGGAACACTCAAGAACAGCTTGGGAAAACAACAACAACAAAAAAAACCCACACAAAGCCCAAGTCCCAAAGCTTTGCCTTGCAGAACCGAAGAGGCAAGCGGGGCGCATGCGGCGCCTCCAAGGGCAAGGCCAGGACCTTCGACACCAAAGGCACATGGAGGAAACCAAGCTCTCACGTCCCCATTTCCCGTCACGAAATGGAGCGGTTTGGACCACCAGATCTCGCCAAGAGATACGCTTCACTGGAGCGCTGGGCCCTGCCAAGCCGAGAAACCTGCGGCAAGTTAACTGAAGGTACCGGTTAAACCCAAAGGGGTTAAAATTTTAAGCCCAAAGGGGTCAAAGCTCTAACTCCGAAGGGGTCAGAACGGTAGTAAATCGGTGTATTAAAAAAGAAACCCCCTCAAGCGGGGCACGCTTGTGCCCGGCCGGCCTGCAGGGCGGTTAGCACCGCGGAACGGAAACGGGCAGCCCCCGGGGCAGAGCCGGCGGCCGCGCAGGCGGACGGCCGCGCGCCTCACGCCGCCGCGCTCCTCACACCCCGGCTACTCGGCGCCCCCCGCCCGGCAACGGGCCCGCCCCGGGTAGCGCCTCCCCCCCTCCCCTCCCCTCCCGCGGCGGGCCGGTGGCGGTTGCCGGCGCGCGCCGCCCGGGGGCGGGAGGTACCGTACCGGCGGGCAGGAGGCAGTCCAGCGGCGTGAACGCGCGCTCCATGGCCTCGGGCCGCCCTGCTCGTGGGGCAGGCACACAGAAACAGCACGGAGAGCCCCGCGGCTCCCACAGCGCGGCGGGACCGGGGCGGGTGGGGGGGTTGGGGGGGCACGTGGGGATTAGCGGTGCCCGCTTCCCTTCTCCCTGAGGAAGAAAGGAAGGAAGGAAAGCAGGCAGGCCGGCCCTCCGCTGCACGGCCGCGGCGGCTACGCCTTGCCCTTGACCGGCGAGCAGGCGGGAGGCGGTGGCAGTGGCCGACTACCTGCAGCCACGCGTCCTCCTGCACTCCCCCGGCACCCGCCCCCGGGGTGGGGGGGGGACGGGGGGAAGGCAAGCCGAGAGAATCGATCGCTGCGGCGATCCGTTGCTCGGCGGTAGATTCAGGAGCGGGAAGGCGGGGCAGGAGGGAGCGGCGGCGCTGCCCGGCGCGGGCCGAGCCCCGCCCTCCCTGATTGGCCGCGCGGCGGCGGCCCTTGGGGGCCTCTGCTGAGGAGAGGGCGGGCGGGCGGCATGACGGACAGCCCGGCCCCGCCCCGCCCCGCCCGTGCGGGCCCTGAGGAGGGAGGGGCGGGCGGGGAGGCGGCCGTGCCGTGCCGCCCGCTGCGCGGGGCTTTCCCGAGCACCCCCCCGCCGGGTCCGGCGGCTCCCACCGCTTCTCGGGGGCGTTTCCGACACCTGGGCAATGCCGGCCTCCTTAGAGCTGCCGTGAAGAGCAGGTACGGCGCGAGGAAAGGTCGCGGCGTGCTCGCTTTTACGTTTTCCAAATAAAAAAAGCGGCCGCCGAGGACTTCCTTTTTATTAAACATTGTATCTGGCGCACCGGAGGGGTTACTTAGGGCAAAGAATGATAGGCACCATCGTTAAAAAGAAAAGAAAATCCGCAAGTCGCTGTCTGTGCTGGAAGCGTTCTGCTTTGAGATCCGGCAACGCACAGTTCACTCAAAATAAAAGTCGTTAATGGCTTTCAGCCGGTCGAAACGGAGAAAAAACCGCGGCTGCAATCCCGCAGCGAGACCTCGGCCCCTGGCCTGCGGCCGCTCCCCCCCCGCCGCTCCTGCTGCGCTCGAGGGCCGGGAGCGCTCGGCTCCGGAGGCCCCCAGCCTGGCCTCGCCGCTGCCGCGGGGCTCGACTTCGCCAGCCGCCCGCCCTCCTTCTCGAGGCCCCGCTGAAGAAGGCGGCATTTGTAGCCGCAGCTTAAGTTTCGGTGAAAATTATTTTAACATCATCACAAAGCTTGTGACATAGATCGTTTCTAACCCCTTACAGGCTCCTGACTGGGAAATTAGTCATCTTCGGGCATAAATTGCGTGACGCCTGTCAAACCTAAGTTGGCGCTGGGAGCGCAGGGCTCAAACTTTGCCCCCCCCCCCGCCCCCGCCCAAAGCTCCCTCAGGGGAACTGCGCGGGGCGCCGCAGCAGGGGGCAGCAGAGGCGCACAGCCCGCCGCGCCGCCGGCCCTGCACCGCGGCACTCCGGCGCCCGGGGCGGGGCGGGGGGGCTCCGCCGGGTACCTGACACGGCCGCCGGGCCGCCTTCTCGAGCGCGCCCTCCACGGAGGGACCCTGGGGTGGGAGGAGGCGGGAGGACGAGTTCTCGTCTTAGAGGCGTTTGGAGAAGGGCAGCGTGGTAGTCGGGTAAGGTTTCCGGTCGGGAAGTGGGATCGGCAGGTCAGCCCGCTACTCGGTCCGCACTGTCAGTCCGAGATGCACACTCGGATCGACAGGATTTACGGGACTTGAGGGCGTGGGCGAGGCTGGGCCACCTGTGTCCTGCACGACGGCCGACACACGCCTGCGGTGGCTGCGGGTGTGCCTTTGCGCCGAGTGGCGCAAGCAGCAAGCCCTTGCTTTGGACCTTTCGGGTAAGCTGCCCTGCCACCTGTGAGAGATTACGCTCTACAAGCAATTTTAGCCTACAGAGACTGATAGAAATTCAGAAGCATTGGAAGCGTTCATGTCCTGTCAATGAGAGAAAGGAGAGGTTGTTAGGAAACAAGGAAAAGATATTAAAGGGCATCAGGAGATTACTGTCGTTTACGCTATAGACATAGAAAATGTTCTATTTCACCTTTGTGTCACTTGAAAGTTTTCTTCCCTCTCCACTGAGAACTTGAATTTCAAAGGCTATTAGGACTTCTGTATCATCTCAGCATCATTCTTTAAGCAGGTTAAGAACAACCAGGATTAGGAAGAAGCAGCTTGCCCTCTCGCCCAAGAAGTGAGACCATGTGGGAACCACCATGCAGTTGGCCTATACTCTCCTCCTCTTAAGTAACTGTCTCCTTTTCCACTCCATCTTTCCTGCCCTCCCCCTTTCAATTTGCCAGGTACTTTACTACTGCTGGGTAAAATTATTAAACCTTCTCCGGGATAGCTTATTTTTCTTCAGTATCTGTCAGTATCTCTGTTAGGGTTTTTTTATTTGTTCTTGGGGGGTTCCATCTGGTACAAGTAGTTGCTGATAAGCAGCAGCGGCTTCTTGTGCATGAGAACAATCATACTTGCTCAGAGGGAAGGTCCATCTCAGTCAGGACCCCATTCCTGGTAATGTTCACTTAAAAGCCTTCCTCATCCTGTTCTCCTTTTCAACATTTTTTTTTTTTCTGTAAATGCAACAATTTCCAGCTCTCTGCTCTCTTCATATCTGACAAGACGCTTTTCCACCTCTGTCAGGCCTGGGGTTCCAGGCAAACTTTTACCAGCCATCACTGCAAAAAAGTAATTGTACCTCTCTGCTAAACATACTAATGCATGATTCGTGACAACAATAGCATTACAAAGATAAATCAGTCTTGAGAGAGCAGGCTGGCACTGGTGTCCTTTAAATCCTTTCAAGATGCGCAAGGGTCTGCAAGGTAAGGCAAGCTGCCAGCCCGCTCCACAACTAGGTAAGGGGCAAACAAGTTGGATGCGCTTTCTCTCCCTGAACTCTGGTTTCTTTCACTGCCCTTTCTTTCAGGTACGAACCTCTCATCTACAGTATAAAGCTCTTTTTAAGAGTCTACTCCACAGGAATAGCTTCAATCGATGCTGAAATGCACTGATCTCTAAGGCAGGACCTGACAACTATTTAATACTGTTTGGCAGAGCCTAACAAAGGTATCTAGTAGAGGAAGTTTCAGAGAGGCATAATTAATAACTCCACCCAGCCTGGTGTATTCTTTTATGGACAATCCCTCAAGGATAAACAGCAGTCAGGAGGCTGACATACTTTTTTGAAAAATAAGCACTTTCACCTACCTTTTGCACTTTACCTCTGTGCTAGGACGTCAGTTGAGTTTTCCCGTGAAGGGCTACCGTTTAATGAACTAGCGGCAGCTTTTTTCCCTCTCACGCATAGGAAATTCCTCAGTAAATATTACGCCTGTTTTTCCAGGTAGCATATAAGATTCAGCAATATTTCTTTCCTCTAGCTGGATCTCAAACCAAAAAAAAAAAGCCGCCTCCCCTGTTCTTTTCCTCTGGCTGTATATGCCTACATTACTTTGCAAGGTTTGCAGAAGAAGATACAGAGAGGCTATTCAAGAACGACATCCCAGGAGCACTGATCTTGTGCTTTGATTACTGCTGTCTCCTCTGATTAGCTAAAAGGAGGGCAGGTGACCTCAACCCTAAGTGAGAAAATAAACAGGCAAGCAGATGTAGTTCCTGAGTGACAGATGAGGCTGTCTGACAGAGGAAGTTTCTGAATGATTGGCAGGAAAGGTTGAGGGAGTGTTCAGACCTTTTAAACCTTCTCTGGTAACTAGCCAGCTGATCATGCCTCTCACCTGATATATTTTCCATTAATTTTGTACAGACTTGATGACTGGTCTGTGTATGGAGAAACTGTAATTTATATATATTATTATATGTGTATTTATATACGTAAAAATTGTTCTTACCAGACTCCAGCTAGCTTCCTCTTCTTTAGGAAAACTATTCAGAGAAGCAGGCAGTTGGGTAGCTTCTATAGAGCACAGTTATGACATGACTAGCACTGCACTTCAGCATGACTAAAACTGATCAGATGGGAAGAGTTGAAGGGTGATTAGGAGGGCAGCAGCTTTTATTTACTCAGAACATCTCCTGGGACTTAGCAAGGAAAGAAGAGGGAAGTCAACATGAATTGCAAGGGGATTTAAATGGGATTTATACAACAGGGCTAAAGCCTGCAGGGTTTGCTGTGCTTCCTTAGGATGATCAGTCTCTGCATATTCTGGTACGGATATACGGCCGAGGCTAACTTATAGTAGCATTAGTTGCTTCCAGAATATTCTCCTTCTTTCAAATAGCCCAATCTAGTTGAGACTGAAAGGTCTAGAGGTATTTAAGGACTTTGTCCAACAAAATGATAGGACCTGTCTCTAGCATTCACAGCTTAATGCCCCTCCCCCAGACCAAAGTCAAATTGGTCTGGTAATGCCAGAGATCACCGTTTAATGCTTTATTTTTTGCCCCTTGCCTTCTGCCATCCTTCACCAGAACAGGAGTCATAATCTCTGTGCTTGACTGAAAAGTACTTTGGGTACCGTTCAAAAACTATGGCAGATTTCAGTAATTGGAAACATGTATCTGAAGCCTTTTGATTGGAAAATATGTAGAATCAAAACTACCCAAGTATGTTCAGAGGTCCCTCTTGGTGATGTCTGAAACAAGCTGCTTGTAAGGTAGGGGATATTTGTTCCTCCTGCTATTCCAATTTTATTGCTAAATTGCTAAACCTGTACAAGGCTGGCAATCAGGATTCATGCAACATGTAACTGCTAAGAATCCTTCTCTCCACAGCTGAACTTTATATTAAAGTGAACCCAGAGTTAAAACTAGCAGGCTGGGATGGTTCATTCTGGTACCTATTCCAGTATTTATGCAGAATAATAACATTGGGAATGTTTAGCTAGCTCAGCTGTCTGATTGTCTGAACATCCCTAAGTGCTTTATAATTCAATAAATGCAGGCATCAGTAGATAAATGGGATGTTTTATTATAGACATTATATCCTTGCAATTCTCCTGTGCCAACAATTTAAGTCCCCACAACCTCCTTAAAACTCAAACACCAATTTGAAAGGTACAGTCATTCAGGGGAAAAAAAAAAAACAACAAAAAATGACCTGCAAATAGTCACCAGCACACACAGGCAGACAGAACCTAACACACACACTCTTCAAGTCCAGGTCCTAGAACAGTTAATAGAGCCAGCTTCACATTTGTTTCAAGTCCTAGAGAGATTATAACACAGTAAAAAAATATCATATTAAGTGGAGTCTGTTTCCGTAGTGGTGTAGAGCAGGCTGGAGATAAACCTTATGAATTGTATTAGGTCACACAGTAAAGCAGAAGAAAATAGTGGTATAATAATCCTGTGGCTCACCAGGCAGGACACTGCGTTCAGAAGACCCGAGTTTTAATCCATGCTCTACTACTGACATGCATAGACAGAATCAAACCACATGGATCCATATTGTCAAGTATATATAATCACTTAGGAACTAACATACCTTTGAGAGATCTGGCTTGTAGCATTCCATGCCTTTGTTTCCTCATCTGTATAGTGGCATCAATGAGGTATACCCATACTTTTAAATCAACCTGAGATCAACAGCCAAATACAAATAAATCTGTATTACTAATGAATAGACAGATGGCATTTGTTTATCAATCAATTCCATACAAATTGAGAGGAATATTTACTGTGATCATCAACAATATTCTGTCATGAAGATGGATGAAAGGTAAACTTTGGAAAGAGGATTGTGTATTGAAGTGGTAACTTTCAGAAATAAGGAATTTTCATCAAATCGGCTGCTATCGAGTCACTATGGACAACAGTAAACAGAGATTGTGGGGTCTAATAGTTATGACTATATTCTTGACTTTGTGGAGTCAGGAGACTATGCAGACTGCTGAGATGTTAGGCAAGCTGTTTGGCCGACCTGGCTAGGAGTTGCTGAGAGACCTTTGCTGTGGTGTCCTGGCAGCACAAGAAGAGTTAAGAAGTAGGAACAATCCAGTGAGATGTTGCCCTCTATTCTGCCTGGAAGGATTGTCTTATTTTGTCTGGCATGTACAGGAACTCTCATTGTCTTCTCAGTGTGGGACAGCCAATGTGGAGAATCACTCCGCATTTTCCTCTCAGGACCATGTTTCCCACACAATCTAATTTCTCATGTAAGTGTATTCCACAGCACCAAAAAACGCATGCATTTTTAGTTCTCGATGTCTTTACCCTAAGTCTTGCTAACTGCACTACTCCTGCAAGCATAGCGCTCTCAGTAGGTGGCACAAGGAGGCAGCATTTGGGAAACGAATATCGTGCATTTGGACTGGATGTGAGAGCAAATGGGATGGCATGGGATGCTGAGGTGTGATGAATACTTCCCTGCATCTCTGGCCACGTCCATGTGCCACTGCATTCAGAGTGCGAGAAAGTAGGTTGCAGTAGCTTCACGTGGTGGTCTATCAGGCTCTCGTCCCTGTCCCATGGGAATGAAGTGGTCTTGCAAAACTGCAGAGGGCAACCTTTACCTGCAGTCATTTGAGCACGCAGGGCAGTCAACATGAACCTAAGGCTGTGGAGATCAGAAGGTGAATAGTGTCTCAGGGTAAGAGCAGGCCTAGCTCCTCCTCACAAATCAGTAGTGTCACGTCTTGGCTGGCCTAAGTTTGGCCAAGGCCCGTATGGCATTCTCTGTGGTGATGACTGCCAGAGTGATGAAAAGCAGGGCCGTTGACAGCTGACATTTACAGCTGTATTGACCTCTCCAAGCCACTGCTCTAACTCATCAAAGTAAGGGAAGAAATGTTGCGTCCTGCAAGGACCTAAGTCTGTCAGGGATAGTGTCGTTGCGAGGGGGAGCCACTTTGAGGGATCTCTGGGATGGAAATGATGGGAGGCACCCAGCTGCTTCAGCGTCTTTGTTAGGTTCCATAAAAGTGGCAGCAGCACTGTCTGATGAGCAGTTAAAAAGGCAGCGATAGAGAGAAGATAATGGCTGCTATTCTGTCCCATTAGTCTGAACAAAGCTGCCTGAGCCTGCCCTCAACTCATATGCTAAACCTGTTATGACTTGCTTGCTAATTCTGTCTTTGGGTCCCAGGTGGAGAGAAAAGAACGTCCTGCTGGGACAGAGGGCAGCCCTCAGATAGACGTGAGGAAAACAAGCTTCTCTCACTTGCACAACGTTTTTCGACTAGTGCATGCAGAGACGCTCGCTAGCAGGAGGTGCCTGCCGTTAATGCTTCTTTAATTGAGAGAAAGCAAAATTCCTGAGACACCCCATGGAACAATGAAACACCTAGAGTGAAGAGCATCACGCAGGGCACAGTTCATCATTTCTTCATGTGCATTAGATGCTACTACTTGTGGGCATACATACAAATATGCACAAAGATAAATATATTGCATCTTCTTTTAGTTTAGTTGCTTAAGTTAGCTGCAGGCTGACATATGATAGAGTTCACGTTTAAATCTTCAGAGTAAAACACTTTGAAAGCAAACCTATTAAGGTTAATAGAATGAACGTACAATGCCCATGGTAAGAAGGAGGGGGGAGTGAGACACTCAGTAAATTGTTCACCAAATAGCCTGTCACCTCTAAGTCTGCAGCTGAAGGCCTGCCAATGGATCATTCTATTATCTTTAATGAGCTTAATTTTAAAGTGGTATGCACATCAAATGTAAAATACCAACATCAGGTTTGTTATCTGTGATACTGCATCTACCGTAAATATGTTAATAAAGAATACGTGCAGTCTAAGAAAGTGCAAAGGCATTCTACATACCACGTTCACTTAAAAATGTCTAAAATTTAAAACAAAAAGTATTTCTGTTCTTTAAGCTACTCCACGCACAAAAAACAGTACAGTATGGACAAATGTACAAAGTACTTTCTAGAAAACACATTCAGAATTGAACAAACTTACCAAGTTAGTTGTTTGGCCTTTTTTTACCTACTTTGTGAGAAAACAGATAGCCATTTACTTAAGACTTAAGGTCAGATTTTCAAAGTGCCTAAAATGCAGATTAGCACCCTATGAGATTTTTGCTGTAGTTAATTGCATTCATCCTTTGGCACCTCGTCACCTTAGAAAAATCTATCTATCCCCTACATTTCAAGACAGACGACCACATCCGGCTGGGCTGCTCGTGCATTTGATGCAGCAAATTTCTACTCCTGCAGAACCTCTGCTTTTCTTTGCCTCCCCTTTAAAAAGTTGTGTTGAGTATGCCACGATACCTATCACATTTGCTTCGTGCCATTTGAGATGTTTTAATTCCCTCGGCCATCGCTGAAGTTACTCCCTCCCCAACAGTGCCAAGTCATGCCCAGGCTCCTACTGGAGGAATATTCTGAGTCTATCAGGAACATTGCAAAGAGGTTTCTCATCCTGATATCCGAATACCAATGAGGAAGACGTTTCAAACCGAGATTCAATATGTATCAGCCCAGTCACGGGGATATAATCACTAAAGCAACATTTTTATTCACATTCCAAGGTTCTGCCTACAAACCATAAAGGACAGACAGGAGCTTGACAGCACAGCTGGAGAAAGGAAGAGATGGGTAAAGTTACTAGCACGGAGCTCAAGGGTGTTCTCTCCCTCTGTACAGCCAAAGTGGCAAGTGGGACAGAAGCCAGAAGGGGAATCCAAGCCTAATAGCAAGCTTTGGCAGCCTTGCAATGGCAGAGGTACCAAAGGATAGTGTAATTCCAGTGAACTTAGTTGTAAGTTGATGTTAGCACATGGTCATTTGTAAACCAAAGTTTATCACATCCAAAGCACTCCTTGTGGAAACATGACATGTACTTTTGACTGGCTTATACTGGCTTATTAATTTTACCTGTGAAATCTGTTGTGCAGACTGGGATAAATTCACAAACAACCAAGATCTTAAATCAGTATATTGTGAAACCCCAGACTGTACTGGTTTAATTAGCACTGGGCCATGCTACCTGACAGTTTTTATTTAAACTAGTGCAACTTTGTATTTAGGCAATTGCTTTAGCTCAATGCTCCAAAGTATTTAAGCTTTAAAAGGCTTAAAATTAATACTTTACCTGAACATCACTGCTGATCAGGATCTCTATGCTTTGTGTGTTTCCTTTATTCTTGTTTTCTCTCATTTTAATACATTTCCTCATTCCTTTCTTTTCATCCTTGCTGCTCCCCAAGTTTTTCTTCCCTTGAGTTCTAACCTTGTCTTCCCATGGGCCCTCCTGTCTGAAATAATGCAACAGAGTGACTTTAGCAAAGCTGATTAATATTTTTTCCTGCCTTGGCAAGAAGTGGAGAAGGGAATACTCTTGCAAATATCACCTACTTAAGATGCTAAGCCAAAGAAATCTGTGTTACACTTGAGGCTATACACTGCAAATGGTGTATCCCAAGAAAAGCTAAACTTCTTTGCAGGGAGGAGGAAATTGCTGACCCTCCATGAAACTCTTTCCTAAGGATTTTTAATCTGCGATATGACTCCTGGCCCAGTTCAATATCATTTTAATGCAGGCCACAATTATAAAAGGTGCAGTTCTTTGCTTCCTGTCCCCTTGCACCCCATTTCCCTCATGTAGTTATACTCAGGCTTTTACTTTGAGTTTGTTATTTTAGGGCAAATCTATCAATGGAGCAATGACCTCAAAACTGCTTTAAAGAACAAGTTGAGGGGCTGTTAAAACATTCTCAAATTGTTGCAGGCTGTGAATTATGTTTTTGTTTTTGCCAGCTGCATCATTAGAGAAACCGATTTCATAATGTAGTAGATTTGCATGCCCCAAGTAGAGGAATTGGTTACACAAGAATATTTTATAAGGAAAGAGAGAAGGCTTGTAGGCCAATTTTAATTAGAGTTGAATTTTACTTCAACAGTGATGCTCTGAGATTTAAGACCACAACAAAACAAAAACCCCATCAGTACTCTAGAAATTAGAGAGTAAAGATCTAGTATTCCGTTATTTACTTCATTCTCACTATGGAATATGTTTTAGCACTCATACTATAATGTAAAATATTTACTCTGACCATTAAGGCAATGAAAGCATGGCAGATGTGAGGAAGAAGTAAATATCACGAGTACAGTAAATAACACATACACTACCAAAAGGCGGACAACAGACCATAATAAGTCATTACATTCTTTAGTGCCTATGATAATTTAAAAGCATCCTGTATACTGGAATACAGGCTTGCCATCAGAGCATAATATGTTGACTCAATAGCAAATCAAATGAAGAGAACGGTATGAAAACACTTAAGAGAGTCTCTGTCGTTATTCAGAAACCCTATTTGTAGAATATGTGAACAAGAAACAAGCTCAGTTCTGTTTCTTGATAGCTTAAAATTATGTTTTAGTCTGGTTTGCAAAGGAAAAGATGTTTTTCAAGATTCCATGAAGTAAATCCGGAGGGTCCGTGCACATGAAATCACATGGAAGGGTGAGAAAGAAAGAGAATTTGGGTATCCCCAGTAATTTCTGAATTTACAGCTCAGTTTCCACCAATGTTGACAGAGAAACAGGCAAGTTTCTTCCAGTTTCATGATAAAAGCCATGATGAAGGAAGGAAAATCTAGACTTACATGTTATGAGACACTGGAGAATCCACCTGGGACAGGTCACTTTCTAAATTTCACAATATGGGAGAAAAGATTTATTAAAGACTTACAATCAATCTCATCACACAAGTTGCCTATACATGAGGATTTTAGCACTCCACTCAAGTAAGGGATAATGGAGTTTGGGTTTGAAAGGCAGAGACTTAGTAAATTAAAGCTTTGTTGAGAAATATCAAGGAATAGGGAAAGACCAGTTTACCCTTGACATGGATAATGTCTGGCTTCTGCTAATTGGAGAGCAAGGCAGTAAGCTCTGTGGTGCATCAGCTTGTTAGGACCAGAACACGTTTTAACTAACTAGAAGGAATTCAAATTACTTCAGACAAGGTATGTTGCAAGGCTGGTACCTTTACTACAGTATATTTTATATGTTTGTACAAACAAAGTAACTTACAGTTTTGGTACCATAAGTGCAAATGCAACTATGTTAATTCAGCAGAATATAGTGGACCAAATTTACTGTTGGGTTATTTTGTTAGCATCAAAATCTTGTTATGGGCAAAAGTTAACACACTACATATCTATTGAGCTAAGAATTCATTGTTACTCCAGTTACTGTTTTAGCAGTCCAGTAGTCCAGAATGATCTCGTTAATACAGAAAAGCTTCGTTGATGGTGCAGTTACATTTTTTAATACAAAACAGCCTAATACCGATTCTGTTCTGTGGTGTTATGTTCACTGTTTAGGTGCATCTCCGGGTCCTGAGGTTGACCACTTCAGTCTCCCTCATCTCACGGTGGAGGTGGGGAGTTGCAACATGTCATTAGCATTCGAAGTCCTTGCTGGGAGGACCTTAATGGTGGGCTTTTCTTCCTCTTCAGTCTTGGGTCTGCTTGGGACTAATTTTGTTAATTTTCTCATCCCGGTCTCATTCCTCTTCATCAGATCCCAGCCAAAGTTTGGAGGTTGCACAACAGCCTCACTTAATCAAAGGGCTGCTGTTGCGTACACAGGGACAAGGGTGTCTATCAGTCCTTTGCTGTCTGTGAGATTCACCGAGCTGAAGCCTATCCAGCTTGGGTACCAGTCAGGTGGCTGCTGGCAAGCATTAACCAAGCTACAACCAGCTCAGGCCAAGGCAAACCCAGTCAAGTCCTGAGACTTTGTACTGTCAGGTCAACACAAAGCTGTAGCCTTTGATTAGTGATTGCGAAAAAATCATATTCCCTGTCCTAAAATGGCCCAAATCATTTTTACTGGGCTACAATTTATGCCATATATAAATAATTAATCTATAATTCAGCCAGTATGAAGATAAGACGGCTGTTAAAGAATGGCTGTTTGGAGCTGTTCCCCAAGGTGATATCACAATGGCTGTCATCCACATTATCTCTGCAATGCAGAGGGTGTGATGCTCAGGAAGTACGTCTCTTGTTACAACTGACTTTGATTTTAAAAACAAAGAAAGTAGCTCATAATTTGCCTTTTTTCTTTTCTGTTGCAAACACAGCTCCCTTCAGTAACTTCATCTGCAACTCCGTAGAGGGATGGGTGTAACAAATCTAACAAACTAACTTAAAAAATGAACAACAGTAATGAGAACTTCACTAAACTGTAAGTTCAATGAAGTAGGAAATCTGGCTTCATTGGTTCCAAGACTGTTTAATGTGTAGCACCTCAGGCTGGATAGAATTTGCTCAGAGCCTTTCCTAGAATGGTGACACAAATTAAGATCCTCAGTAGAGCTCTGATGATGGAAGGGAGCTCATAGAGGGCTGCAACATGTAAAATCCAACGTTATTCAGAAATCCACTGGATTTGGGGAAGGTCTGGGGAGCTGAAACTCTTTCCTTAATAGGGGGAAGAACACTCCTACTGGAAGATTTTCCTATCCTCACAAAGTGAAGAACTCTGTCAGAATAGGGCATCGACAACTCTTGTACTAGATTACCATATAATAAATGTGATGCTTATGTTGCTAAGCTCTTTTGGTAGTTAAAAAGAAATCAAACCTCCAAATAAGTCCACCTCAATTGACAAAAATGGGTGCAATAGCTGTCAATCCAATAGGTAGGACTGCAGCCCTTCCCAAAGAGCTCAAATTTCAGTGTGTTCACTTCCAATCTTCCAGCTGAGAGCACAGTATTACTTTCCCTTTTGGGTGCCTGATGGTGAGAAGAAAATTCAGAATGTATGTAGAGCAGGTATTAACAGTACCATCTAGAAGGAACTCTACCAGCGCTGCAGGATCAGAGAACATTTCTTTGCTTACCCAGTGGGAGCTTCAAGACAACTTCCAAGTATCAATCCCTTTAGATAAAGTGAACAGGTAGGTTAGAAAGAGAGAAAAGCAGCTAGCCATGAAAAAACCTGGACTAAAGCATTTCTCACACAATCTTTCATGCTTTAACCTCTACCTTAGAAATGAGATAAGAGCAGCACATGATCAGTGGACAGATCTCCCATTTAGTCCAGGAATGGGGGTGTTTGATTCATATGGAGAAAAGGCTGGAAAGTACTGTGTAATCCTCCTGACTACAGAAAAAGTTCATACAAGACACAGAATATTGCTGTTTGTCTTTTAAAGATACATGCACCAGGAAGTTTGATCTCACAGCTATTTGTCTTCTCAAATGACAGTATTAGAACATCTTTTCCCCCTCCACTCTCCATCCCATCCATTCACTTCAGATTTTTCCACAGTCAGAAACTATACAACTATCTAAATCTGTAAAACACCATGTGTTGCTCTTTCCTTTGCTTTGGCTTATAGCCAACACACTGATTATTTTGGACAGAGCCATCCATACCACCATTGCTCCTGACAGAATAAATGATAATCACTGCTCATTTGTCTCCCACTACTGAAGCTGTGTAAATTGGACCATGGCACCATTCAAGTGAAGACAAATTTTGGCAGTTCCTGCTTATTATTCATTTCCACAGTGACTTCTCTTCAGCAAGTGGTGTCCACACAGTGATGAAAAGTGGGCTTAAATTTGGAATTTTATTAGTGTTTACTTACAAATGCTAATGCTACTGCCAAAGATTATTGGGAAGGTATCAATCCTCCTCCCAATATCTTTAAAAACCTGTTTCTATAGTGAGCAGATCACGAACCAAATTCTAATCTCATTGATTATTTAAAACAAGCTTAGTTTAGTTAACTCTAGATTTCCTACAGTAACCAAACAGAATTTGACCCCTTAATTAAGCCTGCACTCAAACTTTCATTCAGAAGAGGGTCTGGGTAGCGCAATAACACTGAAGCCTCCTACTAGGGTACTCAGCTGGAGACCCAGCTTCTTGTCTGTACTCCAATGAATTGACGAATTGTTAAGTGCTTTAGACAAATGCTAACAGCTTCAAAAAAAAAAAAAGAAAAAAAAAGAAACATCTGTTAAAGGATTTTCTATAACACAGTAAGAGTTTCTTGCTCTCAGTCAAAAAGAGGGAATCTTAATAGTCCTGTACGCTTATCATTTGAAATTACTTCATAGCTTCTGCAGAGAGTAACTTTTGGTATAACAATCTCTTTGGTGTAAATAAAGAACTTACATCAGTCCTCCACTTTGCCTCTGTTAATCTTTTGTGTCTGGTCTCCACGCTTAACTTTATTACATCACCTTTTCTGTCAGCAACCACCTTAGCTTCCTTCTCCTCACCGAGGAGGAGGACAAACAAACAAAGAGCTTTTTATATGTATTTCCATGACCCAATGACTTTTTTTTTTCCTTTCCTCATAAAAACTTTGAAGTTACTTATCCAGTGTTTTCAAAACCAGGTTTCCTGGGTTTCAAAACCTAGGGAGATTCTGATGCCGGAAAAGATGGGGCAAGTGGCATTTCTGGAAGGGCAATTACTTTTTAGAGAAATTAAGGTGAATGCTTCAAGGGGAGAGAAGTCAAGGAAGTGCTGCTTAAATGAACATAGAGAAAAAATCTGCAACATTTGCAGGAAAAAGAGAAAAATGAGAAAGTAGTAGATCTAGTCCTTTGTTTCACATTTAAAATAATTGGCAGGCCCTCAGATCAACATCATGAGTCAGAGTTCTCTGTCACCATGAGAACAGTGGGAATAAGAAAACATAAGCCAATTTGGTATTTATTAAAACTGGCAAATCTCCTTACCCATATCAATGTAAATAGGTTCCACCAGGTCCCCAGTCAACTACCTCTCTTCGAAATGCATCTCCCTTGTCACAGAAGTCAAGAGCAGCAAGCATTGAAAGTTTTGCTAAGCACCAGCTGAACTTTAGCAAATAATGATCTCTCACACTTAATGAATGTTCTAGATGCAAAAGATTCTAATAGCTTGTAAAAACCAATAAATCACCTATGCATTATTGTATTTACCACTAAAATAAAGCCACACCTGGAACAACATGCAGTTACTTTGCTACTTGATATTAGATACAAAGAAACAAAAGACACAAACCAAAGAATTAGATAAAAAATAGGTAAAAATTAGTTTAACTGCATGCAGAATAAAGTTATTAGATCTGAAGTGCCTGGTCACAAGGAGTAATAATCTTACATTTTTCAAAAGTGACAGTAGAAGTGCCTAACAGCAGTCAGAATCCCTCATGTATATCTTATCAAAGAGCTGGTGCCTTCAACAATATATTTTATTTACAATTTTCTGTAGTTCTCATCCCTGACTCAGAATGGGGAGTGCCCTTACAGTCCTGAACCACTATCATCACCTAAATCTCATGTACGCATTGAGGCAGAGTGTTAATTCTGTTGCAGAGTGTAAATGGAGATAGATGCAAATGGCAAATTATGGATTGCTAAATAAGCAATGTCTAAATGGTCTCTAAAATTAAGAGTCTCCCATACTTCAAAAAATAATCTATTTTTACCACTTTTACTGCTACAGTAAACTAAAAAGCAAATTAATGTAATGCTACCACTTCAGAAAAAGGAAACGCACTCTGATGGATTTAGCTGAATATTAACAATCACAATACCAGAGCTCTGTTATCCATAGTTCTCACCTAAAGCCATGTAACAATTCTGGGCAAAGCTTCTTACCTCTGGTCACAGAAAACCAAAACCAAACCACAACAAAACAACAGCCCTGCCCTGCACCCCCCCCCCCCCCAACCCAACCCAAACAGACATCCCAAAAGCTTAAGGAATCTTAATTAACACTTTGGAGAATCAAATTGGAAGGTGTTGCATTCTGTAAGGATTTGTTACATTCTGATTAGTCTATGGAGAAATAAGACCTCTAATTATATTAGTCACGATGTACAATGCTGCATATATGTGATCATAATTTCCTTCAACTCTACCTTTTAAACCTACTTCAGATTTTAAATCCGGGATACTTGCCTAACAGATCTTTGTTAAAAGGTGCTATCAAAAGATTTATGCTTTAATACACTTCCAGGCATTTTTCATCTAAACTGTTTCAATATAGTTTTTGCAATATATCTTGTGAGAGAAGTTACTTTT
Organism: Harpia harpyja; assembly: GCF_026419915.1. Lineage (NCBI taxonomy): Eukaryota > Metazoa > Chordata > Aves > Accipitriformes > Accipitridae > Harpia > Harpia harpyja. Next base: position 56,936,399 of record NC_068940.1, on the reverse strand, counting down.
TTCCAAGGTGGGAGCAGGCACAGAGAGCCATCTAACATCACAAGCAGACACTTTCAGTCCAGCCAGCAATCTGAAACAATGCACTCTGAAGGTACACAGAGTTTGTGTAGGAAAGGGTATGAAGTTGCCTTATGAGAGCTCTCCACTGCCTTTTTTATCCAAATAAAGGTGGATGTGTAGAAAAGCATATGCTAGATAAGCCAGTTTTCCCTATTTTTGCTGATGTTGTGCATCGGTAAAGAGATTTTTAAAACCAAACAAACCATAAACCCAGAGCATGTTACGAGTGAGAGACACCTTTATAGTGAGCGAGTAGCAGCTATACTCGTTAGTGTTGTCTTTCTGCCTTTGAAATTTGTTCTTTGCTCTTCAGAGCAGAGACAGAGAGTTCATGAAATCTTCGCCAAGCTACAAAAGCTTGCCAATTAAAGCCCACATGGAAATATTATGAAGCGAGGAACAGTTATCATAATGACAGATGGACTGTACATAACAGATAGCAATTTACTTCTTCAAGGGTAATTACAAAAGTTGTTGGAAAATAATCAGGCCCTTATTCAGCCAACCAGGAAGATAGAAGGCAGCTGTACAAATAGCAATGTTCATTATGAAGTGCAGCCAAAAATGAAAGCTGAGGCTGAACTGGGTGTCCTGGAAAAAGTTGTGTAAGATGCATGATTGCTTCCTGGTGGAACTACTCGAAGGTGGGCACACAAGTATTTGGAAAAGGATCGTCAGAGAGTAATTACAGTGGCTGGCTATCGATGTAGATGTATCAAGGGGTGTTACAGGGGTTTGTCCTGGGCCCAGTCAGTGTTTGCAGAGGTGCCAAGAATGATGAAATAGAGAATATGCTTATTACATTTTCTGATGAGCTCAAGGTGGATGTAACTGCAAGCACACTAGAGATTGGGATCTAGAATTAGAACAAACTGAGGCAATTACATGACAAGGAGCACAAGATGCAGTTTGACAGGAACAGTCAGTTCCACCCCTAAGACAGAAGTTACCTGCTTAACCATGGAAAAAAAATCTGGGCATTAGAGTAGATTTTAAAAAGGTGAATCAACAGTGGTCTCCTATTACAAATAAGGTAGGTGTCACCCTGGGACATGCAAATGAGAGTGCTGCCTGTCAGCATAAGGACATATTTTTACATCACTCAGAAACTGAAATAGATGGTCTCGAGTGGAGTTTTCTGGGCAGTTTTGAGCATGTTCCTTAATAAAGATGGAAAACAGCTGGGCGTAACAGCAGCCTAGGAAATATATCTGAATAAGTGAGGGTTTTAAAGACTAGAGAAAAGAATGCTCAGAGTTAGCACAATAACTATTCAAATATGTAGCAGGCTGTTGCAAAGAGGAGAAGCATGTCCTGCTTCTCCTTCTCCACAATGAATAGGACAAGAAAGAATGGACTTAAACCGCAGCAAGAAAGATTTATGTTAGCTATTAGGAAAACAAATAATGATGGTTAAACACTGTAATACACTGCCAGGCAAGACTGGGGGTCCTTCATCAATGGAAGTTTTTAAGAACAGGTTATCTCGCTAAAAAAGGTTTATGCAGAACTCACAGAGCCTTGGGAGGTGATAGATTTTATTTTCCTTCATTTTATCCTTCCTATGTGCACACACATATCATGCATCCTATGCATATTCATGTTTGAAAAGCAAATTAACTTGATCAAATTTGATCACTTAACAGTTCTCCTCTGCTCTTTCGACTCTTCCTCTACCTCTAGTCACTTTCCATATCTCTGAACCTGCGGCATTTTTGGCTTCATCTTTTCTCCCCACTTCCCTTTTCCTTCCTTACAAACCGGCAAGTTTTTCCTCTGAAAATGTCAGCTTCCAGGACAATGCACAAAAATTAGAGACCAACAACTTGTGACCTGGAAGAATGAAGGGTAGGAACATAGGATGTATTTGTCCTATTTGTTCTACCCTTCAAGTCACATTTTTTAATGTTCGGTAAAGATTTTAAAAAATCATTTCCAGCTGTGAGTTCCTCTCCTTTAACACTCAGAACAACTTGACTGCCCGTCGCTTCATGACAATTCTGATCAGAGGCTGCTGCCCCTCTGCTGCCTCTCCCCTTGCAGCTCTCCTGCCAAACCAAACCCTTTCAGTTGCTTCACTTCACTGCTCCTCTGCTGTAACTTTGATCATCTTAGGCTCCTACTACAATTGGGAGAAACATAGAGGCATTTCCAGAGGACAAGTAAGCCTAGCTGTGACTGAGATCTGCCCTCTGGAAATCCCTCTGTCCGCTGACTACAGAGCGAGCCTGGCGCTTAGACTGTGAACTTGCCTCTGGGAAGTACCATACCCTGAAGGAAAATACATTGAATTGCCCTCAGAAATCTCCCTTTTTTTCAGACAGAAGGCTTTGCCCTGAGGTGGGACGTCCTCGTGCTGTCAGTTAGTTGGCACGTGCTAGGTGGTACAGGGGCAAAGGGGACATTTAGATTTTTAGAGAGTGTCTACCCTCATGTACAGAGCTCCTAGAAATAATTTACATACTGAAAACAGTATAGCCCCCTAATGAAGGCCTTCTAATCAGAAGTTTGTCCTCACAGGTGACAACACCCCGACGTGGGAACTGGAAAGATGCTGACAGACAGTGTTGCCTAGAGGACAGCAGAAACTAAATGCTGCTACTAGGCTGTGGAGCATGGAGCCCTGAAAAGAGCCCACAGCAATGCAAAATGTTAAGTACCCTCTCAGTAGAGAGCAAGCACTTAATGAAATGGGAACATTTGATAGCCCAATAAACAGATAAATAAAAGACAGGCAGCTATAGATTACATGGGTTCCTGGTGACATGATTAATCAAGAGAGCACAGCTCATCTGGATAAGGACATTACTAGAATCTTTTTGTTTATTTCCTTGTAATTTATAGTGTCTGCATTATAAAACAGGATTCTCAACAACACATACTAACAGGATTATTTTTTTTTTTACATTTTTTGGGGCAGAGCTATATCAAACAAAAAATTGCAACTGTCAATTATTTTTTCTCTGCAAGAAGAAGATCCTTTAATCACTCAGATTCTGTCTCCTCGATGGCTAAGTTGAATAGTTTACCTTTTTGGATGAAAAAATATACATAAATTTAGAATTCCTCATTGTGATGCTGTTTCTGAATGAGACTTTTCATGCCCAAACAATAAATAATTCTTGGAGCTTTTCTTACCCTCTATTAAAAGAGGAACTGAAAGCACATTCAGCAGGATATTTCCATTTCTCATGAAGCAGCACACGTTCAAGGAACACTTGTATAAAAACTTTCTGAAAATTTCCAGTCTGCAGTTGCACTACCATTTGTGGTGACTGCAAAAGTAGGCATGGTAGTAGGTTTTTATGATTGCATCACCTCTACTACTCTTCAGTGTAACTGTGGCAATATACTGATAACAAATGACAGCAGCCAGAATTATGATTGTTTTAAAACTGGTTGCAGTGTCAACATAAACATATGAATATAAATGCTAGTTAAAGCTGAGGCAGGAATTATTCAGTTAAACAGGAGCTTTGAAGTTTTATTTTAAAAATTCTCTTTAAAATCACCCATAAAAATAAAATGTAATTTTTGAGTCATAAAATTTTCATGTCATCAATGAAGATTAGGTTGGCACAAAAAGAATTACAAATTAAACCATCAGTAATTTTGACAGCTAGAAAAATGTAACCAGATCTTTCTTCAAAAGAAATCTAAACCACTCTAGTCTCCCTGCCTTGTTTCAACTATTGTTTCTCATCTGGTCATCAGTTTTCCTTTGAAGATGTTTGCCTCAATTTGTCATTTTTTCATGACAAATAACAAAAATAAATAAATCAAAGAGCCAAGCCCAAGTTCCTACCTCTGGCAATGATTACATTTTATGTCCAGAAAAGAAAGCTCTCTTGCCACCAAGCATGACAGATGACACATTGTCTTTTCAAATACACCTGGTCTGCCAGCAGAGGAGACTCTGCCCTGCTTTCCTACAAGGTTATGTGCTTGCTAGACAGAAGTGGCTCCATGAACTGACAGCCTAGCAGCAGTGCTAATTTCTTATTTTGTGTATTTTCCTGTTTATTTACAGCAGCTGTGTTCCACTTCTATATGCCCACAAAAACGGGCTTTCATCAGAACACACCACAGCATCCCAAATTTTGAAACACAGAGATAAAAAAACCAGAAGGAAAGCCTCTTGCTACCAACATTGCTATCCTCTAAAGATATCAAGAACCATTATATACCTCAGACTCAGATTTACAAAGTGTTAATGACCCCCTTCCCCCACTCTCCTAGTTACCAGTCATCACACCTGAATGCCTCACTTCACATCCACTGGTGAAGTCCTATTGCCCCAAAGCTGCTGCGAGTCCTTGGAAAGTTTTGCGGTGGACTACACATCGCATAGCATTTTGATATACATTGCTTTGGAAACTGAATCTGTTGAAGAGATAGAGAGCTGAGTATTTTATGCACCCAACACAAATATATATATACACACACACACATATGTACTACAATACAAAAGCCAAAGAAAAGTGACCTGCTGATTTCATTTGAATAGAACTGGTTTTGTGCTATAGGAAAATGTATCTGCAGACTCAAGAGCTAAAAATTCAGTGTTTACATGTACACTGTTTTCAACACTAAGGTTCATAGGGAATTTTTTTCTTGTTTTATGACCTGCATTCATTCATGTACTTTGCAGGAGTTTTAATGTCAGGAATTACCTGGATCTTTGCATTTTGTAGCTGTCTTGGTCTTCCAGGGAACTGAAAAGAACATGGAAATAATTAGAAATACTCATCTTTTACATTTTCAGTAGATCCTTTTCAGCTGTAGTGTTCTCCAAATGTGCAAACACAGAATTCATGAATTGTGTATTGATATAAATTATTGAAATCGCAAATGATTACAGTTGTACCTTCCTCTGCTGCAATATTAATAAATGGGATTTGTGTGCTATAGCAAGTGTAACAAGAGTGTGCATTTCTCTGGCAAGTTCTCTGCTACCTCTGAATTTTAGGCAAGGCCAATAAACCGTTCTTCCCTTTCCTATCCATGTTTTTGTTTGTATTCTTTCCAAATTCTGATTAAAGTGCATCATACCTGAGCACTACAGCTCTAAAGGAAATTCAGGGTTTGAAAACATCCACTTCAGGTCACTCCTGCTTCAAGTGCTACCTAGGTTGTACTTCATTGTCTTTCAGATACTCTTGGTGGTCACCATTCAGTGCCTGCTGTTCGCATTAAAAAGCACACAAACATGCACCTCACCACCCTTTTGTGAATCTCAGGAGATGGGTGAAGGCCTGAATGGAATTTGCTGATGATTATTCCTCCAGAGCTGGATCTCCAGGGGATAGCAATAGTAGGCCAGCAGGAGAAAGCTGCTGTTGTAACTGTGCCACAGATAGGGTTGGCAGGTCTTTAATTACCCAGGATTTTAGTTCAGACTTCACAAAACATCTCATCACTGTCTGAAGCTTTGCAGCCCTTACCAGAACAGTAACACTCTTCTGTTTGCCAGTGGTACGAGCAATACAGCAAGCTTGATCCTTTATTAAAAATACTTGTCACCTTTCTTCCTTTCTTTATTCTGTGAAAGATATGTTTGTGTCACTCAAATTTCTTCCAGCTCTGGGTACTTTCTTATTTCTGCTCAATGGATATAAAAAATATAGCTAAATCAGAGTAACTTCTCTCCCCAGTGCTGCAGCGACCGACCATTGGGACATAAGGTGGTGATGTACCAGGCTCTGATGTTCTTAAGGGCAGGCAAAGGAGTTCACTGAATTAGGGGGATTTTGGAGGAAAAAAAAAGAAAGAAGTGTCCTGAAGGAAATTAACTTTCTTCAATTTAACAAAGTTGATAAAAAAAATTCAAGCAACTCTACTCAGCTGTACAAAGAACATTCAGGAAGCTTAAAAGAAATGTCTGTCCCTTTAAACTGTCTTTGGGTAGGCCTATGTTAGCAATTTGATTTGGATCAGGAAAGCACTTCTGACATGCATCTCCCAGTCATCACTACGTACTGGCCTGCAATGCACCTCGTGGAGTTGTCTTAGTGCACATCACACGGACTCCTTTAGGACAAAACTACATCAGAAGATACACTGAGAGCACCAAATGTACCCAGCCACTCAAGCTGTCCAGTCCACAGGACCAGACTAAAGCTAGTCCAAAGAACAATCCTCCTTGCCCCCCACAACCTCACACCCTGAACCAAGCACAGTGGATGTGAGATGCTCAACACCAACTCCTTCATCCCACAGATCTACTTGCTTTACACTGCATTACCTGTTGACATAGACATAACTTTTGTTGAACCGTCATTTTCTGGGAAACATCATTCTGTGGCTTTGTGCTTGATGCAAATAAAGTTAGAGTTTCCTTTCCATATGGCAGTTGGGATATAAAATACCTGTCCACAATGTAGCATGTGTTTTTTTCCCCATTTTCTACCCCATGTAGCTACTCAAGATCAATCCTGCACTCTGGTTATAGCCCCCGTGACCATATCCTTTTTGTAGTCCATTACCAGTTGGTTAATAGAGATTCAATTTTTGGATCCCATGTCTTTTAAATCCATTGGGTCTAAGCCTCCAGGCCCTTCAAGTCTGGCCTCTGACATACATTCCCTTGTGTGAGCTTGAGTGCTGCCAGCCCTCGAGAAGAAACATCACATGGTCCAGTTACCCAGGGACTTTAAAATCAGAGCAGAACTGCTGAGGAAGCTGGGGGAAAGAAAAGGAAGTATTCACACCATCTATCTTTAAGCCCAAATTTAGATACCCTCTATAGTCAATGGAGAGAAGTAGAGATGCTCCAGAGACCAATTCTGCAGAACTAAATTAGGCTCCTTTTCTGAATTGCCCTCCAGAGAAGTATTTGCTTTCCACTGACAACAGAGGGAGTCCAGGAAAAGCAGCTGGCAACATAAGACACAGTCACATTGTGTGAATATCCCTCCACGTCAGGGTTGAAGCCAGAGCCGTGCTAACATACACACAGCCACTGAAAAGTGACACATGGATGTCATCCTCTCACTTTATTGCCCTGTCTCTATTATAGGGTGTCTCTTTCCCAAAGCAGCTCAAACCATCATCCTTCTCCTCATTTCACTTGAGAATCCCCCTCTTCCCCCCCGCCATTTGTGCATTGCTGGGGGAGAATCACTGAAAGTCACTGTCTGACCACTTCTCTCACCCTGCTCAAAATCGCTCAGCATGAAACTCTTAAGCACTGGCTCTTTTACTAAAAAATAAGGATGCAGTGCAGCACAATGCTAACACTTCCAGTTGGAAAAAAGATTTCAAGCACAATGGTTTTTTTTCTCTCCAAGAAATGCACAACTTGAACTGGATCTACCAGCAAATCTGTAGTGAATTTGTGCAATTGTTTTCATTGAAAAATCAGGGGGGAAAAAAGAAGTCTAAACTTTTCAATAATGATAGCACAAAGGCCTCTGCAAATTTTTGTACTAAAGTAAACCTCTGACAATTTTTTTTTTTATGGCTTTTTTCTCTTAGCTAGAAACCTGTAAGAGTTTGGCTTCATAGCCAGCCTGAAACAATTCCCACTGATGTGTTTCACAGGTCTAGCAATCCACCAGTAAGAGACATTAATTAAGCTTCCATTCAAAACTGAGGCAGATATATAATAGAGCTTTCAGAAAGGTCTGATTTGTAATACAGGCAAATATAGGCAAAATATCATAAGCATCCCCCTGCATGAGTAACAATCAGAGGGAAAAAGGCCTTATGTCTTCATTTTATTAGAACTGCGATCTGTTAGATTGTAGTCTCAATATAAAAAGACAACTTTGCAGAGAAGTCAAAACTCTGGTTTAATGACAGCATTTCAAGAAAAAATGAAACCAGGAATCATTTTGAAATTATTTTACTTGTTCTTATACTTTGCCATTAGTAGAAAAGGCTGTCAAATATTACAACAAAGACAGAGGTGACACAAGTACTATGAGTTTAAGGACAAATTATTTCAGGAGTTGAACACTGTGCTTTGGAGTGAGGACCTTCAACCATTGTAGTAAACCAACAAGGCTGGTTGAGCTTTTTGCTTTCACCTCTAAAAATAAATAAATAGCATACTTAAACTGACCTATGGCAAAGTTCATTTCATTGTATATGCAGCACTTCAGCATCCCCAGATGAAAGATACTGTACAATCTAAGATACTCTTGACCCTTTTGCCCAGGAGGCATGTGCCCACACCTATGTGTGGCTCTGCAGGAATGTGCCATATTGTTAAATCAGTACAAAGAGCCCAGCACTAAGCACAGAAGTCTTACAGGAATCAGCAGCTAAGAAATGCTACTTTTCTTTTGAGTTCCTCTGGATATAGGATATTACATAACTCATTAAAATCTGTTTCTAATAGGAATTTATAACTGTAGATTCTGAACAGTAAAATTGAGGTAAAGTCTGCATACTGTTCTGTTTTCCTTGTGAAGTTTTTTAAAGTTAGTTCAGTACCAGATCTGGTAAAACTTCAGGTGATGTTCAATAAACTCCTCTAATTTTATCCTTCCTTCCACAAAGTGGAATTTAGGACTAAATTCATTCCACATTTCTGCAGGGTTATAGCAGAGATAAATTCGGCCAATATGTATTCATTGCTCTGCTAAACACATTACAGTAGCTTTCTTGTGATATTGCATGGAAGAGCCAAAAATAACTTGTTTTTCCAGTGTCCTCATCTACTTTTATAACAAATATAGTTGGTGAATGTAAATTAATGGTTATTACAGCATCTGCTCTGCATTTCACTTATTTTTATAGTGAAAGGCTGACTAGACTAACACACCTGCTGGAGCCTGCTATATTACTACTCCAGGGAAAGATGGTTAATTGTATTTTCTGCCTATTAGAAATAGAGGAATTTAGATTTAGTGTTGTCTTCCATGAGGTTCTTTAAACATCTTATCAAAGCTTTTCAAAACCATAAAAAACTCAGTCCTCCTTACTGCCCACCAAGAAAGCTCTGCCAAAATAAACTTATTGGGGAGTGAATCCAGTCTCAATAATGTATTTTATATATAGAATAACAAACATTCCAGCAACTACAGTAATAACAATAACATTAATAAAGTCTTCCTTACATGTACTAAAATGACACTTCGGAGGAGGACTAATGTAGTGAGAGCTGTAAGACTTAAATCTAGCTTACAAACTAGAATGCAGTGTTACAGAGATAAAACTGCAGGCTGTAATTATTGGCAAAATCAGAGGAAGGGTCAATTTCTCTTCATTTCAGCATGGAAGGAAAAAAAGATAATTAAGGGCCAAAAAGGTAAACTTACATTTGGTTTAGGAGCACAAACCTTTTGCACATACTTGATAAAGAAGCAGGTACTAAGCACACTGTTAACCTGCTGATAGGTGAGTGGCTAATGGGTTGGCAAGGGAGGACACTATTAGTAACAGCTGACAGGTGATCTCAAAAAAGGGCCAGGAATTCTGCCCTCCTACGATGGAAGGGGCGGAAAAAAGAAAAAAAAAAGAAGAAAAAAAAGAAGAAAGAGAGGCAAAAAGGAAGGTAACAGAGTTAGAGCCTTTGTCTTTTTTTGTTTGCCTTGGCAATAGGCAATTTTGTTCTGTGGATGACATGGAAGGATCTGGTTAATGTGCCTTTTAGTCACCACTCGAAAGAATAAGAAACAGGTGTTGATGACATGAGAGTCCTGGAGGGACTATGGCAAATGAGAAGCAGCAGTGATCAGGCACCCACACTAGGAACAGCTGCTTGATGAGGACCATAAAAAAAAAAGAAGAAACAAACAAAACAAACCAAAAAAACCCCCAACCTGGAGTAGGGGAAAGAATAATAAAAGAACAAGAGCAAAATAAAGTCAAAATCTGGAAATGAGGAGGCAAAGCCAAAGCCAGATTTTATTGGCCGATGTTACAATTATCAGTGGAGCCATTAACAAAACCTGCAGTACTAACTGTAAAAGCTTTGCACCATTTTCCCAGGTTCCTGGGACTCCCTCCTCTTGCAGAGACAGTGCGCTACCGCGCAGGCTGTGGCAGCAGGTCCCTGTTCCAGCATGCCTCCTACTACCCAGTGTGAATTAGGAGCCTCATTTAACTGCCTCCATGTAGATGGGAGGGAGGATGTTTATGTTCTGCATGTAGGAGACTGGTTTTGAAATCCAAATTCAATTGCATAAAATTGACTTCAGTATAGTTTCAGGCAAGTGTTTCCCTCTACTAAAGTAATTGCGTCGCGTAATCTATCTTAGAGTACAGACCCAGCAAGCATCTTGGGTACTTTGGACTAAATTGAGGGGGATAAAAAAAAACCCCAAACCCAAACACCTTACAACCTTTTTCAGCATCTGAAGCATACAATTTGCATTCTAGTGTATCCTCTAATGGCCGTATCCTGTAGTGTTTACCTGTATAATGCGTTGTTTGCATTTATTTCTCTTATTGTTAATGCTAGCATGAGACATAATTCATTTTCTCAAAGTATATGGAATTACATGGCTATAAAGAGAAAGTAAATAAAAGAGATGTAGGATTGAGTATGAAAGTTTGTTTTCGCAGTGAAACTAATATAAAACTAGCCTAGCTCTACTGTCTTCAATTCATATTCAGGCACAACTCCCTCTTTAAATAAACCCACCCCAGAAGCAAGCCTGTATCTTAAACTGTAAGTACTTCAGGTTGGGACTGTGATATTTGTACAGTGCCAGAATAACATAACTGCTGTTTTCACACACTACTGTGGTAGGGATGAATCCTATGAGTAAAAATAGCTAAACAGAAAGAAGAATAAACTGCATATGGATGAGAGGAAAAAAAGAAAAAGTAATGAGCATAGGAGTCAGGCAAGTAACAAGGAGGTTGAAGGCTCTTCAGGGATAGGAATGGTAAATGGCATCTTACTGTTTGTCTATAATATCTATGTGTAATATGAAGGCCAGTGCAAGATCTCTTAAGAGACCCGAGGGTGTTACAGTAATGCAAATAAGAAAAGCTTCTAGTTAGAGGCTCTAACCATTAATGACGATTCTTTTTTTGGGTAAATAAGCCTCTAACAATGGGTGTGATGTTAAAATAGCTGTACTGCAAAATTACAAAACCAAAAATAAAATAGTTTTATCAGCAGAAGAAAGGCTTTTTCAGATGTGTGTAGTGGAATTGGCTTGTAAAATATAGAGTAGAGAAATGCAAAAGAAAAAAATCCAGGTTGATTCTTCCTGAAAGGCAGCATACTGCATTATAAAATATCTGAGCCATGACCAAAATAAGAGACAACAAATGCCTAGCAACAAGGCACTTTGGATAACAGAACAGTTACTTGCCACCAGGAATAGTATTTTTCAAAGGCTTCCTCTTCACCAGTCCAGAGTAGACAACTCGTTTTATCATTGCCGTGATGCTAAACATTCGGTTTTCTTACGGAGCATGCGTAAAGCATTCTGCCGTACATTGTCACCAGGACATTCCTGAGGTCACTGTCCAAGCGAAAAATAGCAATTTCAGAGAGACAGCCTCCAAGGACAAAGAGGTTAATCTAGCATTTGTTTGTTAGGTTATGAGGGTGAATTAAAACATCCACTCATGCTGTAGTTTAAAGAAAGTTGATCTAATGAGGAATAATTGTAAAAATTGCAGTTGGAAGAGAATATGCTATATTATGAAAGAGACTAAGATACAGCAGTTGGTTAGGAATCTAGTCTTCTGGCTCTCCAGGGGATTACCAGCTAATGCATTGCTTTCTTTCCATTCCGACATCTGTTAAATGGGTATAATTATTCTTAAACACTTCACAGTAATGCTTAACTACTTCCTTAAAAAGTGACCGCAGATTGTAAGGTACATTGTGCTAGAAAAGCACATCCTATAACTGAAAACTTAGTCTATGGCTTTCCTGAGTTCTGCTGTATCCAGGCCTTGCATTTCATCTACAAAAAGCTATATTGTTATGAGCAGTACCTGGAAGATGGGTAACATATGGGTGTTTCAAGAAAACGACGATTTCTGCTCTGTTAAGCTATGTGGGAGTTGTAGCTCTAGTGTCCTCTTTCAGCTGCAGGCTAGATCTTCTACCTGGGCTATTCCATCCATGAAACACCATGGTGAATCACCAAGAGGTGACACGGTGGCCCTTCATAAGAGATCCAGTTTGGATAGGGAGCCTGTTTCAAAGAGAAGGCAGACCCTGGGAAGCATCCACTTGAATTTCCAGACAAAACATCTGGGGTAGGGGAAGGTTGCTTTTGTTTCTTCAAGGAAAAAAGCAAAATTTCCCACCCGGACCACACATATACCATAAAAACAAATGAGTTTTTGTGTGTGCATGCTACATGTTAAATTTATATATTTATATGTACATATGTATGTATACACATATATAAATATGGACAGTTTTGACAAAGAAAGCAGTTCAGTCATTACACTAGACACAGCAATGAGTAATACATCATGTAAGGAGTAACTATGTCAGACAACAGATTTCTGCTGCTGAACTCCAGTCTGGCAGACTTGCACCTTAGAGTGATGTCTTTGAATTAGCTACCTCTGCAAGATCCAGTGGGAGCCATCATTCTGGAGACATAATCCTTAGCTCAGGAAATAAGAAGTCACATCAATTGTGTAGGAAAAGTCTGATCAGTCCAACTGGGGAAGAAATTAAGGCCTTTTTCCTTCTCTGGTACTCCAGGAACACAGTAAAAGTTGAAATTGCGCTAAAGCCAAGTTGTACTTGGGATTCCATACAGATCAGTTTGCAGTATCATCTGAGCTGTGGTAACTGCTGGTAGCAATTTCTTAGTCTACCTTGACTGAGGCAATGAAGTAGCCTGAGGGGTGTGATTTCCATAGGTGGGATAGGCTAAATGTATGCCCACAGACTTACCTCAGCTGATGGATGACATCTTCCTTGGCCATTATACATCAGTTGAGTTACAATGCCTCTGAACCCGGATTTTTACAACGGCGTGGTGTAACATATACATTAAATTCACAGGAATGGATTTGCCATGTTTTTAGCTTGACTGAGGTTCTCTTTTCCCACTGCCCCAGCTGGGACAGGCAGCTGAGGAGCTTGCTTTTTCCTAAATTTCACTTGCTGACAATATCAATGCTTAAGTCTTAAGCTTTATATGCCCAAGAAGTGATGTGATGTTCAGACTTCCCAAGTGCTCAGGAATTAGTGATTTTAAACAAACTAAGGGAAAACAAAATTCAAATAAAAGTCAGTCTACTTGGTTAGGTCTTGGTTAGCGCTTTAAATGTCTAACTGCAGACAACCAGATTAGGCCATTTGGCCTAAATAGCCTAAGACATGCTAAGAAAAGCAGTTAAAACTGCAAAGGAGGTAGCTGAACTGCAGCAAGCACTAGAACAAACCAACCATATGCTCAAGGTGCTTCACTGGGGAAAGAGAGAGGCTCTGTTGTGCAGGCTGGGGCTGTGATCCAACACAGCATACCTGAAGTGTTTCACCATACCAAAGCTTAATCAAGGGATCCCAATGCAGCCTGAGCCCATTAACTCTAGAAAAGCATGAAATGTGAAGCTACTGCTACAAAAAGAGGTGATTGCTGTTTTCAAATGCATAAACAGTAGCATTAACGAGTAAGGAATTGAGGGAGTAATAACGGCACTATTTCATATCAACTCTGCGAGGCCAGGTCTGCAGCTGTACACACCACTCTGGTGCCGCTGTTACCTTCATTTCTATTACGCCAAGATTTATTTTGTAAGTCAAGTTGGTGCTGGTGGAGAAGCGCTGGCTTCAACCCAAAATATGAAATAAATCAGAAAGAATCCAATGAGGGCAACTAAAGCGATAAAAGACTGAAGAAATACATTCAGTGCAGACTGCTAGCAGAACTGAGTGTGCATTGCATAGAGACAACAAGCCAATTTGATAACATGTATGTACCTGGAAAAGATTAAGTGTGAGGGCAGATTATTCTCAGTCATGAATGTGGACACGAGAAAAGAAAAACCCTAACTAGTTTCTGAACATCAGAAACAGTAAACGCCTGTTTTCTATGGATTCATGGATAAGCTTCTACGTGGACTCACTGCCAGTGCAAAATCACATAATAATCTAATTTCTCCAAGTTTGTGAGGACTTGGTGTTTCTAAGGGGTCTACCCATCCAAAAAAGTGCAGCTGAAATTGACAAATAGTTTCAAAAATATTAGGGGAGAGGTGGATGATGACAGAAAACCAGCCTACTAAACACAAGATTAACAGTAAAAGTATTTGACTAAATATCACAAAGCTTTTTTCAGAAGTTAGCCAGTCCTGTATTAACTACCTAAAATAAGTCAGGAAATGAATAATGCATTCTGGCATCTCCTTATGCCGTCCTTGTATTATTACAGGAGGATCACCTAAGAAAAAAAGTTAAATGGTCCTGTCAACTCTATTTACTTCTAACTCTAGATGTCTGACACTTGAGAAGACAGTTTTTGAGGAGGGCAAATTTTAAGGGCTTCCAGATTGAAGTTGCAAGACCTGAACTGTCCACAGCATCTAACATTGAAAAGAAAGTCCGAAACATAAGGCATACTGCCTGAATTTTGAAAAAGGTATTGGTGGCTTAAAGCACAGGGTCTTAATGTGATCATGCATCAAAAGCCATCAAGCAAGACTTAAGAGAGTCAAAGCACAGCAGTTTTTTCTTCTCTTTGACAAAGCAGTTTTGTAGCACCAGCACACTTTATTGAAGTACATTGCAGAAATCCATCTGTTGTCAGTGACATTTTCCATGGGAAATAGTAATAAATGGACAGTTTCAACCTCAGTAGGGAAACCCTTTGTTTGGACATATATTATAAAACTAACTGAAAGATATTTAGCAATATTAGATAATGCCCAGTGTAACAGGTCCACCCCTTGTTGAAACCAAGGAAGTTGTCTATGCCTGGCTTAAGCAACACCTTGACATGCGGTGTCTTTATAGCCAAACTGAAATGCATACCAGTTTCCATGTAGAGAAACCATTGCCTTCAGTAGGTTAGTCCTGGTATCTGTACACTTACCGCTTGGCCTTACATGCCGTTTCTGATAGGATACGGCTGACACCAGTTTCCCAGGGTGTTATCCCTGCCTCGGTCCATGTGAGCCAAGTTGCAGGTCAGCCCAGGGATCTTACTGTTTTCTTGCTCTTTGTGCTTTGTGTAGGTTTCTTTACTGTAGAAGAGTTAATGGGTTTCCACCGTGTAGCAGGCGCCAGATCTAAGCAGAGGAAAAAAAAAATCAAATCACATGAACGTTAAGTAAGCAGAATGTAGTGTAGAGCACTATGCAAATATGCGCTTGGTTAAAACAGCTTTAAGAGAGTGTTTCAGAAGGAGTGTTATTTCCCAATTACTTTTCATCCCTTGTGAGTTTATTTTGAGCTTCTCCTTTCCCTTGTAAAGAAAAGAAATGGAAGAAGGCACTCACCTGGAACTTCACAGGCATTCGTTCACAAGGTAGACCCTGAACAAAAGCAATGCTGATGAACTGCAAGCTGGCCAGCTCTTTAAATGCAGACAGATGAAGAGCAGGTGTTGTTATCTGCCAAATGAGTGTAGAATTTGACCCACTCCATCTAATTTTTTTACCAGTTGCTGTTTGCCAGCAGAGCACGTGGAGATCTGAATCAGGTTTTCTGATTTTAAGAGCACATGATGCATCAGAGTAATGTGGTGGGGCTGCTTGATCTAAGCCAAGTGTTAGAGAGCTAGTGGTCATGTATACTGTTCACTGGCACTTACTGATTTAGCAGTACTGTGTTTACTATAAATGCAGTTCTTCAAATCATCCTTTATTATATTACTTGGATTGAGTCTTTTAAATTCTGCTGCTAGTCTCCCTGGTGCAAAACCAATACTTCACAAATGTGATGACATATTTTAAAAGTTTGAAAGCACAGTCTGGCTCCTTTCCTGCTTAGATTGCACAGGCTCAAAGGACTTTAATCTGAAGTTCTGAATACCTATTATACATATCCATTGTATGTGTGCGTATATATATGTACACATGTATGAAAGTATATACATATGTGAATGTATATTTATAAATAGCTATGAATGAATAATTGTGCGCATGAGTGCATAATTCAGTGGTCCAAACCCTAAGATGCAAAGGTGAATTGTGAATAACCAAACACTGTTTTCTCAGCCACTGGGTTGGTCCTTCATCCTCCTTACAAACATGAGTGGATCACTCCAGCACACAGATTACTCTAGCAGTACTCCAGTAACTGGGGGAGCAATCTTTTTCAAAGATTGTTTTAGTTCACAGGGAAAAAGCAACACTTTTTTGTATTGGGATGAAGGATAGTTAATGCACAAAGAGGATGGATTTTTTTTTTTTTTTAAACAAACACAAGCAGAGCTTGAAAGAAGTTTTACTAGCTGATCACTGTTTTCAAACATTGTGAACATTTGCCAGACCCAACACAGCATCATAGCAGAGATGCTGTAGAGTACTTTCTTTATGATCAAGTGCAGGGATTTGCAAACCTTTGCAAGGAAGAACTATTATCCCACAACATTTCTTGTGGGCTCCTCTGCACTTTTCTTATCAAGCTTTTCATTAAAGATGCAACAAAGCCAATGCAAATGATAGACCACTATTTAATAACCACTGGCTTTATTACTTCTGATAAAAGAATTTCACAGTTACATTCACCTTGCATTTGGGAATAAGGAGGCATAGAAAAAGAAGCAGAGAGCTTCATAACTAACATAAATCATCAACAAAATATTTTTGTTTGAATACTAAATATACAAAGCATTAGACTCTAGATGTTAAAGAGTAATTATGGATTGTTTGATAAACTGAGAAGGTTTTTTTAAAATTGAAAGCAGCTGGGAAAGGAATTGCAAGACCATAACAAGGTCCTGATTTAGCTTAGTGTAGTTGGGGCCTTCTTGTTTTATCTGTCCAATAAGCCGCTTTCCTAAATTCAGAGAAAGTCTTTGGAAACTGCAGGAATATCAGAGGGAAAAACATATGGCCAATAGTGAATTAGATGAAGCCAAAAAAAAATTATGGTTGTATCCAAAAGAATGGTAAACAATGCAAATCCAGGGCCCTGCAAGGGCAACTTTATTTTTTCAAATCAGTCTTCAGTTACTGTCTTCCTTTGACAGTAGTAGTATTGCAGTAGCTGTGATATGCTAATATATAATGAAGCCAAGGCTGGAAGGAAGAAGTTAAGAGATTTGGACAAATAATGAGAAGACAGAGACAAACTTTCAGGCCCAAATCCCCTTTCTCCAGGTCTGAAATAGAAGCAGAAAACTTCAAAGTCAAACTCAAACTGAAAATAGCTCCTCTGAGTTTTACTCAGATTATATCTTTCAGATTAGGACACTGTGCCTATGGAGCAGAGAAAGACAGGCATAAGATTGTCTCTGTGGGACAGAAGTAGAAAGGTATTTTTTTGTGGAACACAGGTGAGGCCTCGGAAGAGGGAAAATTATAAAATACCATAAAACCAGTATCGCTAATGAATCCATGTTTTTAATGCCTAATAGAGTCAGGAGTTTTTGATTTGTGTTTATCTTTAGGAGGTATTTTGCATGGTGTGGTTTTGAACATTTATTGTAGCAAATGACAAAAAGATGTGCAATAAAAGAGATATATTCTGAATCTGACAACAGTTCATTTCTCCAGAAAAAAAGCCTGTCTTCACCTCTGTAATATTGTTTCCAGCTAACCCCTTACAGAGGCAAAGAAAGGACATGCTCCAGGTAGCTGGACAACTGTGTTACCAGTAAAAATATGCAGATTACGGCCAGGCATCTATTACCAAATTTAGGAAGTGGCTCCAGCTCCTACTAAAGGTGTTGAAGCAGCTACTTCTCCCACATTGCCGTGCAGCTAAACATCAAAGAGCCAAGAAGAGAACTTGGGAATCAGTTTCAGACCCTGCATTTAAATTACTAGCCAGTGCTCCCTCCTTTTGTGCCTGTAAGAGGTTAATTTCACCCAATCCAAATATTTTCAAGAAGATTCTAATGGGATTTATTATAAATAGTCCTAATAAATATTAGAGTTTACTAATCCAGTTTTTAAAGAACTTTACGGGCAGGCATTAGGCAGATTCAGGTAATTATTTTACCCCCTCCATCCTCCTGAAATTATAACTGTCTGTGACCATAAATTAAAAGAGGAGAAAAAGAGTTAGTTAAATTTATTAAGTGGATAACCTCTTTCTCATAAGGATAAATGCAAATTATTATTTAATTGGCAGTCAGCTGAGGACAATATACTTATGACAGGCAACATGGAAGTATACCAAAAAATTTTGCATAAACTCAAGGCATCTGATTTACTGTCCAAGAAAAGATGATTGAATACCTGCAAAGCTGACACTGAGAGCTATAGATTTATGTGAGAGATTTGGAACTTTTTGATCAAATGAAGATTCGAAGCCCCCCCAACTCTGCTGTATTTATGGAATTACTACACGAAAGGATTTACTGCTTTGGAGGTGGAGATCAATAACAGTTTGTGAAAAGCCCAAGTTAGAAACATCTTGAACTAAGACAAGCGTTCAATATAGAGTTCATCGTTATAGACTTTAAATTGTCCGGCATAAAAAGAGGGACTGACGTTTGACCTTCACCAGTTCCTGTGTGAGGAGGGAAAAAAAAGGTATATTTACAGCAAAAAAGGATGAAAAAAGGCCCTGGAACTGAAGTGGGAGATTAGGCACACCAGCTAAAGGCGATTGATGGGCATTTCTGAACAGGCCTTGGCAAGGCAACACAAGGCCTGATGCTCCTTTATAAATAATTTGTTAATGTTTGACTGCATTAGTCTTTCTCCAGACTCCATGATCCTTTGTCAGATAGCAAATACATATTGCATCTGTTAGGTACTAGCTAAATTACTAATCTATGTATAGGTGCAGATTTCGAATGAAATTATGGATTTAGGACTTCATCTGGCAAATGAAAAAGCTGCTAAGGGCTGTTGACCTTTGTCTGTTCTTATGGAATGAGATCTTAGTCTGACTTGTCATCCCTCATGGGAGTTTTATACATTAGTTTCGGTGAGGCCAGGATTTCACCCACAGTCTTTGGTGAAACTTATGCAAGCTTAACTGGGTATCACCAATTGGTACCTCAGCCTTAAGAGTTGTTTTTCATTAGTGAAGAGCCTCCACATCCAAAAGCAAATTAAAAAAACTAAAATTCAAAGAAAATCTCTGGGATGTGGCAATTCAGCCTCAGCTGAATCAGGGTGGATGGGCCAGAATCTTGTCACAGGAGTGAGGTTCAAGGACAGTGTGATTTACACCCAATGCCCATCCAGTGGGAAGTCATGTTCAGGGAACCTCTGGGAGCGGTTCCTCAGCATTTTGCAAATACCACCTCTCTGCATTAAGGAGCAGGTTCATTACTGAGCACAGAGTAATATTCTGGGGTCACAATTCATCACCGTTTCCTCCTTCATTCTCTTTTTGTGGGAGGAAAAGAGCAACTCTCATAAAAGCACATTATGTTACTGACACAACCCCAATGAGGGCATGGGGTCCCATAGACAAATGAAAAAGGCAAAGCTCCCAGTTTTGCAGGAGTTACAGAGCTCCCCAGCCTTGCTGTGGAAACTGTAATGTCACTGTGTTGGATGTTTCCTTAACATGGAGAATAAAGTGACTACGGAGGAGAGGCGCACTGGCTTGTGATTATGACAGCAGGGACTCTGGCGACAGGAGCTCACTCTGGCATCTCTTGCCCAATTCAAGCATGGGCATGGAAAAACCACTCAATCTTTGAGTTAACAAGGGGAAAAGGGCAGGAAAAGATGGAAGTTAGCTTTTAATGATGCACTTAGACATGTGTGAAAGCTGCTCCTTTAATATGTCTTTGACTTTTCCCCTCCCTGAAATAATGCTCACATCAATTATTTTGCTATCATCTTGTCTAATTTTAAACTATCAGCTTTTGGAGGTAGGGCTGTAACCCTGAAGAGAATAAACTAGAGGAGAGTTTTCAGAACACCTAAGTGACTCAGGAGTCTGAGGCTATACTGGGCTTCAATGAGATTTAAGAGATTCAAAAAAGCAATTTAGCACTTCGGGCAGATTTTGTGTACAGTGCTTTATCCACTGAATTCTCATTCCTATAAAAAATTCAAAGTACAGTATGACAAAAAATACCAAATCAAGAACTAAGTAATGAGTTATCTAGACAAAATCTGAACACATTAAAATAGCCGCTTGCCTGAAGTTATATTTATTGTGTTTTTTCTCATTTATTCATGTTCTTCACTATAACACAGAAACAAATATCTAACATAGTCTAAAACTGTCCTGCCATACAGAATACTTAGTCTCAGAAAGTAAACTCTTCCTTTCTTAGATATGTATTTTTAGAGTTGTTTTCATACTACTTTAGAGCAGTCATAAAGCAGCTACATGAATAGGAAGTTACCTTTCTCCTTTTACCTACAATAAACTTGCCTCTAAAATCACCATTAAATCATGGGAGATGGTGGAAAACTGACACAAAATGAAAGAAATGAAGATTAAAAACATAGTCACAAGAGTACAAACTTTCCTGAATAAAATCTGAATTTTGGATGGTTTGTTTGTGAGACCACTGTTGGTGGGATGCCCCTCCACCACTGAGAAGGTCACTGCTTTTCTCAGAGGGATGTGAGAGCAGGCCTGGAGAGAAAGGCGAAAGCGGGGAAAGGAGAACACAGTGGAAGGTATGAGCAGACAGACAAGATAAAGTAGAAACAGTGCTAACATCTGGAACAAAAGTGTTCTAATAACACCAAAGTATATTGCTTCCTTTTACTAACACTTTTTTTTTTCTTCTTCTTGAAAATAACACAGATGAGATATTTCCAAGTAGTCAAAGGTACAAAGGTTAATGAAGCATCTCATTAATCTTTCATAATTGTAGCATGCCCTTGTGACATGTGGGTCCATAGTATAACAACAGTATTCGGGTTATAATTCAGAAGAGCCTAAAATAAGATCAAAATCCTGTAAATAAAACCCCAGCATGCCTCAGAATACTAGGTGTAGAGCGCCATGCAATTAATGGCTGGAAGGGTAGTTGGCTTTTAGGAATATGCTATACCATCTGTTAGGCTGTGTGGCTCAACGCTGAGAAAGCAAGTGCTGTATCTCTTCCCCTTCTGCTTTATCTGCTGTTGTGTTTGTGATTCAGTATCAGCTGAACACTTTGTTGACAGTACTGTGAAGCAGAGAGGGGGAGGACAAGGGGCAGAATAGGCGGGACGGGTTGTCACGCAAGTTTCTGAACCAGCATCAGGCTGTCTCACTTAAAGTGCATCCTTCAGAACAAAATGGGAGTAACTGCAGACCACTGAAAAGATACAGAGGGAACCAGGTGGCTTTCAGAGTGGGGAAAGCACTCGGCCAGCAAGCTGGGGGCAGAAGGCACTGAGAAGGCAGCACAGCCCATTTTCTTCCCTTGTTAAGAGATGACAGCCTGCAGAGGTTCCTTGGGCGCATGTCTGGCAGGGCCACTGGCTCCTGCCCCATCTTGTGACAGCTAGTGGGAAGACTTGCAGGCCAGCCAGGTGCTCTGGGGAAGAAGAACTATAGCCAGTGGGGTTTGACTTGTTGATGGTCACCATTATGCTGTCTAAGTGATATTCTGTCCGGTTTTCCCCCTTGGTTATTTGCCTTTAATCTATCTCGCTGTCGGAACAAGACGGTTCATCCAGACCACTTCAGATGTCTGATAGGTGATACAGATCTTGCTATCCTTCTTAAAAGATTAATCCAATCTACAGTCTTATCATTCTACCCACAGACTTACCTATGTTTACACTCTGAAGGGTGTAAAATTGGCTTGCTATCTCTGGCTGATAGAGCAGTACAAGCAAATAATAGCAAATCACTCCTTCTGTTTATTTGTATCACACTGTTGGCTAGAGATTATGACATCCATTGTCAGGTGCCATCCAAACATAGCGTGAGAAATAGCACCTCTTCCTGTGGTTTTTCAAAAAATGTGTGATCAGGGAAGGAGGATTTCATAGAGAAAGGCTGAAGCATGGAGAACCTTGGGGGATGTTTAGAAATACAGTACAGCAATGAGAGATACTCAAGCCTGGAAGATACCCTGCTTCTCAGTTAGGGGTTAAGTAGCCTAAATAGAGAGCTGTGTGAATAGCAACCTTCTTCTTGGTACCTAACTAGTTTGGGAACATTTCTAGAGCATTGTAAGTTCTCTGGTATGCATAGCTAAAGAAAGTTTCAAAAGGTTGTGAAGGAATTTTCTAGCATACCTGGGACTTGAACCTAAGTCTCAGGCCTCTCAGCTTTGCACAGACCACCAGTTGTCTTCTCTCTTCCCTCCTTTCCTCCCTCCCTCCCTCCGTCCCTCCTTCCCTCACCAAACTCACATTTAGAAAGCAGTGAAGAATAACAGTTTATATCTAGCAGATCCCAGACCCTCCCTCAAAGACACCTCTAGTGCGAGAGTGTTCTGGGTCCGTACCTAGATGAAGACAAAGCAGCCAAGGGTGACTAACAATGTAAACTAGGACTCCTAATATCATGCAAGAAACTCAGACAACGTAATGTGACTATTAAGATCTGATTCGCACACAAAAAACATCAGAAAGCAAAGCTTGATCTTAGGCTAATAATAAAACTGCATGAATTAATATTTAAAATTTATAGGACTTCAGATAATAAGGTGACAGCTCCAGCTGCAAAAGAGAAAAAAAATAAGACCTCCTGGCTAGATATGAAATTACTTGCCTGTACATATACCTGCAATGTTTCATTTATTTTGATAGTAAAGTCTCTGGTATGGAGAATGTTGGTTTTTACTCACAGGTGTAAATGGGGCTTGCAAGCTGCTAGATCAGGTCACCAGTCAGTATACCAACAGAACTTCCAACAGCAACTTCCCCCTCAGCCTAACCAACCAGCAGCCAACAGCTCCAAACCAAAATGCAAACAACCTCCCAAACCTAATCCATCCTGACGTTAATCAGACAACATGTAAATCAGATGTTGTGAGAGACCCAAGGAGTTAATGTCTCAAACGGTTGTGGTGGGGCAAGTTCTGCATAACGACCAACTCTGCGTAACAATGAACCCTGCATAGCAAGGAACCACAGGTGAAAGAAGCCGATCAGCACAGGACATCAGCAACAGGACAGGGAGGGTGTGTGGAGGGTGCGCAGCTCCCTGTTCTGATCTGCTGTTCTGATACACTGAGCAGGGCAGGTCACCCTGCATGGCCAAAGATCAAACAACGGTCATGTCCGCAGGGAAGGAGAAGTTACTCCCCAAATGACCCCCAAGCCCACTGACCCATTTCCGGAAGGTTCTGAAAGCACAAACCGTGCATGACACTTAATTAGCCTAATGAGTTTGAGTGCCTGCCCAAAGGAGGTGCAAGGATGATAAAAGGACACAAACTGAAGCCCCATGCGCGTGCGCCCACCAGAACTGGACCCCTAGGCTGACTGGACCAACGCTGGACCCAGGACCGGTGAAATCTTTCTCTTTTCTCTTCCTTTTTCTCTCTCTGTCTTGCTGTCTCTTTCTCTTCCCTTTTTTATAATCCCTACACCTCATCCCTTTAGACATAAACCGCTGACCAAGTCTGGGACTAGGAGCGGATCCAGCTGCCCCTAGGCTCTTCTCTGAGAAGGAGTCTAGAAAGCAAGGGGGTCCACTCCGAACCTCGTGACTCAACGGGAGGGCTCTTCTTATTCCCTGAATTGATGTATGTGGTTACCACAGGTTACATGGTTTATTGAGGTAGTTCCATGCCAATTTGTGTTGTGAGAAACCCTGCCACCTACTGTTATGCCTCCCAAGTTCAGTTTGCTTCTGCCATGAATAAAATATTTACTTGATCATTTGGTGTCATTTCACCTTAATTTATCCCAAGGGATTTCCAAACTCAACACGACTCCCTGGTCTGTCCAGCCCAGGTCGTGACAGATGTCACTGCTGATCCACTTCCAAGTCCACTCTCATGACGTAGGATTCCTGGCATTAGCTTACCTGCTTGATAGGATAGGATAGGATAGGATAGGATAGGACAGGACAGGACAGGACTGACCTGTACCACTAGGGACATTTCTTATTCCTCAGATTCAAGAAACACAAATTCCATCTTGGGTCAAAGCAAACAAAGACTAGGCAGCTGATTAGGGGCATGAAGGGCCTATAGAAGACGATGACTGGAAGGAGCAATACAAAGGCTCAGAGGGCTGCCATCACTTTCAAGAAAGATATCAAGGGTGAAGGCCAAAGGAGGAAAAGAGCTACTGGAGTGCAAGGATAAAGATTGACAAGAACACAAAACCATTAGGACTTCTTTCCAAGAGGATGACCTCACCATAGGCAGGGTAGCAAACGTCCCTTGGTGCATTGGTGGGGAATGGTGAGGAAATCTGCGGCAATCTAGGGAAAACGACGCATCGCCAGGGACTTGCCCTGGGGAGAAAACGGACCAACACAGATACTATGGATCAAACGGTTTCTCCGTTTATTAACTGCGCAACGCTCGGTTATATATGTTTCTAATATCTACTCACACATAAGCCATTTGTTGATTGGTTAACATGTGCCGTTCACGCGCTTAAACAATAGTCTAATTGGATAAAGTCTTCTGATCACGCGAATAGTTCCTCCACCTGCATGCTGTCTTGCACTCTGTCTTTGGTCATGTTGCCCTCCTGTTATCAGTCATGTACGCCCGACCTCGTTCTACTTTTGTGCTTACTTCAACAAACTTATAACAAAGAACAGTAGTGTCTTGTGCTAGCAAACAGAGAATAACAGTTGTGCCTTACGCAGTTTCCCTCGTTCTCCCACA
This sequence comes from Harpia harpyja, assembly GCF_026419915.1. Taxonomy (NCBI): domain Eukaryota; kingdom Metazoa; phylum Chordata; class Aves; order Accipitriformes; family Accipitridae; genus Harpia; species Harpia harpyja. Next base: position 56,911,569 of record NC_068940.1, on the reverse strand, counting down.
AGTTCTCCCACAAAATCCTGCATGCTCTCTACGTCTCTGCAAAGTTCATGCAGAGAGAACCAAAAGCCTTTCTTTCACCTCGGGTATCCCCACAACCAAATGAATGTATATGATATAAATGTCCTTCTTTACATAGTCTGAATGTACAGATGAATTTTGGAACCAACATACAAAATGACAATAAAAGTACCTTCCTTACTCTTTCAGGACTCAAAATACTAAATCCTAAAGGAAAAAGAGACTTTCCAGGGTTTTAGATCAGATGTGAACATCTTCCCACAAAGTGAGGTAGGCAAATAACTCCCAGAAAGGTTAAAGTCACAAATGAGCTGTGAAAGTTTTACCCCAGGGCTGAAGCCTGTTTTGTATCCCCTACAAACACGGCCAATGGGTGTGTTTAATAGAGGAGCTGTACAGCTTGGTTTCAGTGGGAAAGGGGATGTGACGACGATAGCAGCAATGGGCTGTTTTCCCAGTTTGGAAGAGTCGTCATTTGCCTGGCTGTGCTTTGGGCATGGATCCCAGTGTTCTAGATCTGAAAATGACCAACCTTTCCACCATACCAGTGTAACCTCCGCTCCCTTTTTTTTCAAAGCCTGACTTATTTCCATGGCAGGCTGTTGGCAGCGTACATCTCAACTTATGGCTCTGGTTACACTTTGGCTTTCCTCCAGGCTGCGGCTGTTGAAATCATCCCTTCTAACAGTCCCCGTGTTTGTGTCCAGCCAGATCAAGTCCCTGGTCCTCCTTGCTGCGGGCCTCACGGCCGTTAGTTGTGGCACAGAGAGGGGACAGCTAATAGGGGTGGTGTCTGGGCTGCAGGGTTGGTTTCTGCCATGGCCTGAGAGAAGAGTAACAGCACCAGGTTTGTCATTGGGAGCCGGGTGGCAGAGGAGGCATCGGGGACACCCAGCAGCTGGCCCAGTGCATGGCCACCAAGGGCAGGGACAGCCCCCTGGGCCTCCTGGGCACAGGGACAGCCCCCGGGGCCAGCACCCCAAAGGCCTTCCTCCAAAGGATGCTGGGCGGAGGGGCTGCGCGTGGGGGGCCCCGTCACCCCGGTGTCACAGTGCCACCAGCCAGCAGTGCAGCAGTCACAATGCCCCGGGGCAGTATAAAAGGGGCAGCCTCCCGTGCCCCGCTGCCAGAGATGGCCTGGGGACAGCCCGAAGACATCCGAGAGGAAGTCCTTGAGGAGCTGGTGGAATTACTTGGAGGGGTGTGGTGGGTTGGCCCTGGCTGGATGCCAGGTGCCCACCAAAGCCGTTCTATCACTCCCCCCCTTCCGCCCCCAGCTGGACAGGGGAGAGAAAATATAACAAAGGGCTTGTGGGTCCAGATAAGGACAGGAGAGATCACTCACCAGTTACCGTCACGGGCAAACCAGACTCAACTTGGGGAAAATTAACTCAATTTATTACCAATCAACCAGAGAAGGGTAATGAGAAATAAAACCAAATCTCAGAACACCTTCCCTCCACCCCTCCCTTCTTCCCGGGCACAGCTTCACTCCTGGATTCTCTACCTACCCCCCCCAGCAGCACAGGGGGATGGGGAATGGGGTTTACGGTCAGTTCGTCACACATTATCTCTGCTGCTTCATCCTCCTTGGGGGCAGGACTCATCACACTCTTCCCCTGCTCCAGCGTGGGGTCCCTCCCATGGGAGACAGTCCTCCACGAACTTCTCCAATGCGGGCTGCAGGGGAATCTCTGCTCTGGTGCCTGGAGCATCTCCTCCCCCTCCTTCACTGACCTTGGTGTCTGCAGGGTTGTTTCTCTTATATGTTCTCACTCCTCTCTCCGGCTGCTGTTTCTGTGTGCCCCAGCAACTTTTTTTCCTTCTTAAATATATTATCACAGAGGTGCTACCACTATCGCTGATTGGCTCAGCCTTGGCCGGCAGCGGGTCCGTCTTATAGCCAGCTGGTATTGGCTCTGTTGGACATAGGGGAAGCTTCCAGCAGCTTCTCACAGAAGCCACCCCTGTAACCTGCCCGCTACCAAAACCTTGCCACACACCCCCAATACAAGGGGGTTGAGGGAGGAAGACTGGAGGCTGGACCAGGCTGCTGGAGGTTCTCTGTTGCAACACCATCTCCCATCAGGGCCACCTTCAAAGCTCATCCGAAAGATAGAAATACTTTTCAGCTGGATAGCTGTGGCAAGACCAAGGGAATGCCTACTTGAGGAGTACTGCAGAGCTCACCATCCTCATCACCTGTGGAGCCAGGGGCAGCAGCTGTAAGAAATGGGATGCAGAGATGTTGCCAGGGGTCTCAGTGCTTTGGAGTACCCACTGGTGGCCCAAAGGCACAGGAAGGATTCTTGCCCCCAAGGTCAATCAGGCCAGGGGCATTTGGCCACTCTCAGAAGCCTCTGAGATGACTCCAAGTTGAGGGAGGATAGGGCTTGGGCATCTATCTCCTGGGAGGTGTGACCAGCCTGTGGGACGAGGAGGCAGGTTTTGCTCACACGCTCAGGGAATAGCCGATCGCCAGCTCTGGGGTCAGGAAGGAATTTTCCCCCAGGGCAGATTGGCACTGGTCCCTGGGGGTTTTTTGCCTTCCTCTGCAGCACTGAGCACAGCCCCTTGTCAGGGCTCCTCTGGGCCCTTTCGGTACGTCCTTGCCTGCTGCTCTTGCACCTCCAAGGCACCGCTCGTGCCCTGCCTCTCTCGGGCTCTCTTGCCCAGTGCCAGTCTGTAGTGGGAGCGAGCTCTGCTCTTCCCTTGGCTCCACTTCCCCAGGGGTTCTTGCTTGTGCAAAACAGCCTGTGCTTGGAAGGGCTCCAGGCTTGGTGCTCCATCAGGAGCTGCCACTTTCCAGCTCTCCCTCTGTGCAATACAAGCACTGGGCAGGCGCGAGAGCACTTTTCATGCATCACTGCCCAAGAAGCACAGCAGAGCAAGTTCTGGAAGGCAAAAAGTGTGCTTGTCATCAATATGTGTCATACTTTGGAAAATACCCCACAGTTCCTGCTGCTACTTTCTGTAGCTCTGTGGCTTTCCTTTGCCAGACTGCAAGGGATGTTTTTTCAAGCTAAACTAAGAACGCATCAGCCTGCTCCTGGCTACACATGCACATTGTGTTCATGCTTGAAAGCATCGGCTCTGAAACAGATTCAGAAAAATAAAATCCTGTTTCCACTTGTAACCTTTGTGATCTGTGTCCGAAAGTGTTTTCCTAGCTGAAGACACCCTGGCATTTCAGGCAAATAACAGCCTCATCGTTATTCAACTCATGGAGAGTGCAGGGAATGGAATGGAATGGAATGGAATGGAATGCAATGCAATGCAATGCAATGCAATGCAATGGAACGGAACAGAACAGCTATGCTGTGTTGTGCCCAGAGTTCCGCATGACAAGCTCTGACCTCGGTGTGAGGGCTCCCTCCAGGAGAGCAGCTCTCTGCAGTGCAGGTGCCAGGCCCATCCAGGAGACAGGGGCAGGGATGGGCACACCTACAACATGGCTCAGGCAGGGACTGAAGGCCCCAGGCTGAGCTGAGACATGTCCCCTGGGCCCTTGGCAGGAGACGGGGAGGGTGGGGGTCCCAGGGGAGGCCGGGCCCAGCCATTGAGGCCTATGAGCACCCCCAGGACCCTGACAGAAGCAGACTTGCACGGCTCATACGCCCTCCTTTAGACAGTGGTGGTTGGCCACCTTGGAGACAGAGTTTTGGGCCAGAGGAGCCTTCTCTCTGGTGGAGTACTGTTGTTCTCAGGCTCATGTGTTTTAGCATGTTTTTGCACAGGAAACAGGTCAGACACTTCTAAAAATGAGTCCAAGGAGCAAAAACAAAATCCAGGGGTAATGAACAGGTATTGCTCACCTCCAAAAGGTTTGCAACCCTTTAGTTGAGGAGCATGTCCTGCTTCAGACTGAGGGCTTGATCTTTGAGACTTACTAGTGTCAAAAATGTGGGGTTTCTCCATCCTGTGGAAACCCAGCTAAACTGGATGAACACAGAAGACTTTCAAAAACCGCACTTCACACTTGCTTTCTGCAGATTTGTGTGGATGGTCCACTTATCTGGAGACGATCCACAGCTCTCACCCCCACCAGAAGGCACATGCCTCCTTCCCACAACGTGACAGAGCCCATGCCTAGGCTGGGACGTGGTTATGAATGCCTTCTGCTAGTGCAGGGCTGGGAAGAAATGTCACCAGAGATTTCCTCAGCATGTACTGCTAGGGAAAGGAGGAGGCAGGAAGAAGACAAGGGAAGAAGAAGAAAAGGGAAGAAGAAGACAAGAAAGGAAGGGAAGGAAGGGAAGGGAAGGGAAGGGAAGGGAAGGGAAGGGAAGGGAAGGGAAGGGAAGGGAAGGGAAGGGAAGGGAAGGGAAGGGAAGGGAAGGGAAGGGAAGGGAAGGGAAGGGAAGGGAAGGGAAGGGAAGGGAAGGGAAGGGAAGGGAAGGGAAGGGAAGGGAAGGGAGGGTTGAGTTCAGCTGGAAGGGACCTACAACCACCACCTAGTCCAACTGCCTGATCACTTTAGGGCTGACCAAAAGTTAAGGTATTAAGGGCGTTGTCCAAATGCCTCTTAAACATTGACAGACATGGGGCACCAACCACCTCTCAAGAAAACCTGTTCCAGCATTTGACCACCCTCTAGGCAAAGAAATGTTTCCTCATGTCAAGTCTGAACCTCCCCCGATGGACACAGCTTTGAGCCATTCCCACACGTCCTGGCACTGGGTACCAGGGAGAAGAGATCAGCACCTCCCTCTCCACGTCCCCTCCTCAGGAAGCTGTCGAGAGCAGTGAGGTCACCCCTCAGCCTCCTTCTCTCCAAACTAGACAAACCCAGTGTCCTCAACTGCTCCTCAGAGGACATGCCTTCCAGCCCCTTCATCAGCTTTGTTGCCCTCCTCTGGATGCATTCAAGTACCTTAACATCCTTTTTAAATTGAACTGCACACAGTACTCAAGGGGAGGCCGCACCAATGTTAAATGCAGTGGCATAATCATCTCTTTTGACCGGCTGGTTCTGCTGAGTTTGATGCACCCCAGGATGCAGTTTTCCCCCTTGGCTGCCAGGGCACACAATGCTGACTCTTGCTGAGCCTACTGTCAACCAGCACCCCCAGATCCCTTTCTGCAGGGCTGCTCTGCAGCCACTCCTCTCCCAGTTTATACTTGTGTCCAGCATTACTCCATCCCAGGTGCAGAATCCAGCATTTGTTCTTGCTCATCATGCCATTGATTATTGCCCAATGCTCCAATCTATCCAGATCCCTCTGCAAGGCCTCTTGTCCCTTGGGAGAGTCAACAGCACCTCCCAGTTTAGTATCATCAGCAAACTTACTAACCATGCATTCAACTCCTGCATCCAGATCACTGATAAATATATTGAACAGAACTGGCCCTAGAACTAAGAACTGAGGAACAGCGCTGGTGACTGGTCACCAGCCAGATGTAGCCCCGTTCTGCATATGTGCAGAAATTATTGCCTGTTCCCCTCTCTGTTCTGCTTGCTCACATCATAATCTTCTCTCCACATTTATTACTTCTCATCTACAGTCTGAAACCAATTGGCGGGGGTACAAGTCATTAACTGCTGGGGATCAAGCACTGACCTTAAGATCCTCTAAATAATAACAGCCATGGAAAGGTTAATAATGATAATAATAATGTATTGTTGTGGGACAAAATATCTTCATAATTTCCAATCATGTTTGTAACATTTTCTTGGGACCAGTAGGAGTCCTGGAGACTTCAGCGTAACATATGTTCTTGCCACGCTTCTGCGTGCTCAAAGGCTGGTGAATAAATAAAAATGGTTTCTTGTACCAGAGACCAGTTGCAAAATAATTTGGGAGTTCAGAAGCCTTTCTAATGAAAAACCCATGTAATACACTGAAGGAAGTATTTTTAATTAGTCAAACCACATTACATCATGTCAGAGCTGCAGTAGAGATCATCTCATTTGGTGTTGAGACCAGACACACCACACAACAGCATACGTAGCCTTAGGGGGTACCAAGCAGTAACCCATTTTATCAGGAAAAGCAGAAGGTGACATCACCTTAATTTAGAAGTTACATAGTTCTACACATTCTCGAAAGAGAAAAAACAGTAGAAAAAGACAGCAGTAAAATAAAAATTGTATTCTTCTGTGAATTTAACTCATACATTTCACAGATTCATTACAAAACATTCAAGTCATACATATCTAAGAGATAATAGCTGCTGGATTTTTAGAAAAGCTCTTATTACTCCAAGTCTATAAGAAAATTCTTTCAATTCAATCACTTTGGGACTAATGGAGCTAATTTGACTTTGTCCTAAAATCTTCTGGCTGGTTTAATTCAATATATTCATCATTCTGTTACATATAAAAGTCTCTGAAAGTCTTTGTTAATAAATGGCTTTCACAGATGTACAGCCTAAGTGTTTCGGATAACTAAACATTACCAAAAGTTAGACGAATCTTTCCCCATGCATACTGTTGTGTAGATATTTTAAAACTTGTATAGGTCTAGAACTGGTTCCAAAAGCTGAACATGGTGGATTTGGGTTGCTTTTTACACGAACTTTGTAATTTTTCTGATTTTAAGAGAATGTACACGTGCTTTGTTTTGTATGTATAACTTAATTAATATACTGTAGTTCTGCAAGTCGAGCAATGCATCTGTGCTGAATAAATTATTCTAGCATGAATCAAGAAACATGTCTTGTGTCCCTTTTATCAGGAAGCTTTTGAAGTAAGCTGCCATCCTATCATGTAATGAATGAACAAATTCTTTGACTTTTAACATCATCCTGCTCATAGTGTTTGCATGATGTAGCGTTAGGTGACACAACAAGGATTTATATGGCTTATCATCTAAATAGCTAGATTAGATGCATCTGAGAACAACTTACTATCCCATTCCTATTTGTCATTACAGTTTCATTTCTTATTGTATGACATGTTCACATGTACAGCTCAGTGCAAGCACAGTGCCCTCATCTTCCTTTTTCTTTATGTTACATTTTACATGTTTATTTGAGCTCTCTGTGATTTCAGCCAATTGTGAAAAAGCTCTTCTTGATCTTGCTCATATTTACTTGGGCACTGGTGATCTTTCCTCCGAGACTCTCGGGGTTTGTTTGCTTATTTGTAGAGCAAAGGATCAGCTTCCAATTTCACTTTTACACTGGCAGGGATCATATCTTAACTCATGGTCTGTCAGATGAAGTGTATCTAATATTTTCCCCAAGCGGGAATGGTGCAGTAGCAGCAGAGACCTTGCAAGGGCCAGATCAGACAATGACTTGACATGGACACGACATGGTATTTTTTTCTTGATAAGACAAGACCCAGGGTGAAGTAATTTCATTTATTTCAAGCAACTTCTTTGAGATGCCAGATGGAAACATGGTCATGAGAGATACTAATCCTAATAATGCTGTTTCAGAAATAATAAACACCATTGAGGTGACTGACATTGTTCCTTTGTGCTTTATGTTAAAACACTTCTTGTTCATTCTGTCCAGCCTCAGTTTCTGCAAGGCAGAAGAGCATCACTTTATCTTAATATTGCTTTTAAAATAAGAACTGGGAACTACATGTTTCTTCTGAATGTAGAAAGTGTCAATATAAATTAATTTTATGGTTCCATCTGAATTTCTGTGGAAAGGCTCAGTGCTTGCAGCTGTAATTTTAGCCTGGCAAATAGGATGCCTGGGAAATAGGATGCCTGTGTAGATGTGGCATTTGCCTACCTGTTCATCTTTTCTCCCTCAGTCCCCCAAGGGACTTTTGGTGTTGGTTGATTTCTGGCTGATCTGACAGTAAGGCAGGTCCTCCCACCTCGGTACTGCATCTTCACCAGCTCTGGGAAAAATCAAAGGCTGGGTAGAGGAGAGAGCCCCAGATTAGAACTCAGTTGATGGGCCGACACATCACGAGTGCGATGCTACCTCTGCCAGCTGGCACATTTTGGCTATACCCTCTGCAATGGTACAGGCTGAGGATACTGGTTGGGAGCGACCCTAGAAAGCAGTGAGCTATACAAGAGCCCACAACATGTCCTAGCAGCAAAGGTGGCCAGCAGCACCCTGGGCTCTCCTAACAGGAACATGGCCAAGAGAAATTATTTCCTCCCTTTACTCAGAACTTGTTAGACCACATCTAGGTACTGTGCCCATTTTTGGACCACCCAGTACAAGACAGACATCAGTGTACTGCAGCAAGTTCAGAGGAGGGCCCCCAGGATAGTCAGTGCTGGAGCACTTACTCCGGGAGGAGAGGTTGAGGGACCAGGGTAGGTTCAGATGGGTGAAGAGTCAGCTTCAGGTGAGCCTGACAGCAGTCTCCCTGTGCCTGCGGGTGGGGTGGGAGGTGAGGGCGATCATCAAGGAGATGGGGTCAAGCCCTTCAAAGTGGTGCAGGGCAAGAGAACAAGGGCCAGCAGACATAAGTTGAAAGAAAAGAGGTTTAGAGTGGATATAAGGGAATGACTTTTTCATCTGGGGATAGCCAGACAGTGGTACAGGTTGCCCAGAGAGGCTGTACAGTCTCCATCCTTGTTGGTTTTCAAGACTCAGCAGGAAGAAGATCTGAACAAACTGGTCTGATGGCATAGTCAACCCTGCTTTGAGCAAGAAGTTTGACTAGAGACTTCCTGGTGTTCCTTCCAACCTGGGTTGTCCTATAACATACTCAGTCAGCAGTGGTTGAGAACACTGATGATACCTCATACCAGCTAGCAGAGGGGACAGATTGTTAAAGAAGCTTATAATGAAAATCTAACATTATTATGACAGTGATGCAGGTATACAAATGTAGGACACAAGTTCAGAGGAAACCAGACTTCATTACTTTTGATGTCCTCCCAAAACTGCCTTTATTTTATATTCCCATGGGCAAAGTTTCCTTACTCTCTTTCAGAATTTTAAATACAGGGGTGTGTTGACAGTAAAGCTTGTAACTTAGGAAGAAAATGAGCTAACTCCCCATTTCTACTTTTATGCAAAGAGTGACATAAACCCAGCAATAACCTCACATTTTATTTGATAAAGTTTTTTCTTAAATATTTCAAAGAAACTTGACTTGCAATGGTACACAATCTGAAATTAGTTCCCTGACAGTCACTCACAGTATCAGTTTCACTTGGGAAGAACTAATTAAATGTGAGTTCTCTTTGATGCAGGAAATAAATGTATTACAATCGCTCACCTTACAGGCAGCCCAAGTGCTTAATTATACACAGTGTATGCATGGCACGACCAGAATCCATTAGCTCTTCCATGGGTGAGCAGTAGCCACCAAACAGAGACCAAAGGGGAACTGGTGATCAAGAACTCTTGGGTCCATACTCCATTTTTAATGATGTTTAGGCATCGATTATTCCCCAAAATATGTAGGAGGGGCACAGTTAAGAATATGGTCACCAGAGGCACTTTCTGTACTCAGTGTAGATGGACTTTGTGGCACTTTCTCCACTAAGCGGAGAAAGTAACTTGGCCAACATTGTAACTCCTTAACAGAAAACTTGAGATACAATATGAACATGGGCCATAGTTTCCAGGCAGTCAATAGGATTGCTTTCCTTTATGTTTCATTTGAAACATGCCACACAGCAAACAGCATGCAATTCAATTTATCTGCTTTAGAAGGGCAAAGGGCTGAGTCAACTCCACTGGATTGCTTCCTCACTGCTCCTGCTCAGGATATTGCCTGATAAGCTAATCTTTGCTTACTGTGATTCAGCTTTAGACAAATCCTGAAATTACCTCGTGATAAAATATATGCATCTGCCATTGAATGTAACTGATCTATGAGACCAATTTGAAAATCTCAGAGTCACTTCAGGTGCAAACATAAATAGCAAATAATGATTTTTTTTCTCATTTTTTTTCTTATTTGTAAATCCTCGATATGGCCTTTGCTAATGATGCGTCTATCCTTTTTACTACCCACTTGATGTGTGAGTAAACACAGCACTGACTGAAGCAATAAATTACTCCTAATCCCCTATTAAGAAATCAACTAGGCCAATACAAAATGGGTCCAACTACTTCTTCATTCACAGCCAGTTTTTAACTCTTTCCACACCATAACAGTCACTTCTAGACAATGTCCATTTCCAGCTGGCCTGCCAGAGCCCGGTTGTCGTGGTTTAACCCCAGCCAGCAACTAAACACCACGCAGCCGCTCACTCACTCCCCCTCACCCAGTGGGATGGGGGAGAAAATCGGGAAAAGAAGCAAAACCCGTGGGTTGAGATAAGAATGGTTTAATAGAACAGAAAAGAAGAAACTAATAATGATAATGATAACACCAATAAAATGACAACAGCAATAATGAAAGGATTGGAATGTACAAATGATGCGCAGTGCAATTGCTCACCACCCGCCGACCGACACCCAGCCAGTCCCCGAGCGGCGAATCCCTGCCCCCCCACTTCCCCGTTCCTATACTGGATGGGACGTCACATGGTATGGAATACACCGTTGGCCACTTTGGGTCAGGTGCCCTGGCTGTGTCCTGTGCCAACTTCTTGTGCCCCTCCAGCTTTCTCACTGGCTGGGCATGAGAAGCTGAAAAATCCTTGACATTAGTCTAAACACTACTGAGCAACAACTGAAAACATCAGTGTTATCAACATTCTTCGCTCTGAACTCAAAACATAGCACTGTACCAGCTACTAGGAAGACAGTTAACTCTATCCCAGCTGAAACCAGGACACCGGTCTAGTGGATTATACCTTTCTTCAAACCAGAAAGCTGGCACAGTTTTGGGGGGCAATCTGTGACAAGCAAATGCCTGAACAAATTCCTTTTACAAAAGGGCAGAGACAGCAACTGAAAGGTAAGCACCTCAGCTCATTAACACACACAAGGGGGAAATGCCAATTTGAGGATTTGGTTGTTACTAACCAGCCCAGAGTTCCTAGAAGAAACTAAGAATTGCTGTCAGCAGCTTTCAAAGCCTGTGTCTTGTGGAGACTGATTAAGAAAAAAACAACCCTATTCCATTTAAAACCTCAAAGAGGAGAGAGAGGGAAAGAGTACAATCCTTCACACTTCAGGAGAAAGTCAGGTGAGGGAAAGCAAGTCCAGACTTTTTGCAGGCTACAACAAATTCCAGCCAGTAAAGCGCAGGGTCGTATTTTGCTCATCACCTTCACTGCTTCACTTGTTGTCCCACCTGTTACCTCAGCCTGCCTGCTCATCACCTCTCTCCTCCCCAGTGTATTACTGGCATGCACTGGCTTGCCACCTGCACTTCCTTTTGCTCCTTTCCTCCATCTTTCTGTGCCAGTCCAGCTCACTGCCTGTGACACCCCATCCCATTTGCAGTCCCTGGCATTGCTGCCCTGATTGCTGTAATCTCATTTTCTGCCATCTCTTACCATATCTCCTGTTTCAATTCTGCCTGTCCTTGCAGGGCTCATCCCCACCACCACCATCACCTTCTCTCTTTCTGTCCTCTATTCCTGTTTATCCTTTCCTTGTTGCCTTTTGCTGCCACATCACCTTGCTGCTTACCTTACTGCCTTATCAGTCCCTGCCTTGCCCTATTTCTTCTAGTCTGGCACCTGCCCTCACCTAAATCCCTTCACTGCCTCTGCCCTTGCCCCCGCCCCATCTCATTTTACTGCTTCATTTGCTGTATTCCTGTCCCATTGTCACCTTCCCCTGTGGTCCCACAGCTTTGTCCTCTTTGTCACCCACCCTCAACACCTCTCTGCTTGTCTCTGCTTTCCCTTCTCCTAGCTGCTCTCTTTCCCACCATGTATGTGCCTCGCTACTTTCATTCACTGCCTGTTCTGGCCAGCTGCTTTTGCTGCCTGCCTCCTCCTCCTGGTCTCCCAGCAGCCGTGTTTGCTCTCTACCCACAATATCTTTGTTTACTGCTCCACTTACTGCTTGCTCTTGTTCCCCAAATACCTGGGACCTTTCTCAGATCTCCTTGCCATGCCGTGGTCTGCCATTACTTATTGCCCCATTTGCCACCCTGCCTGCTTCTGCTGCTTAATTTGTCTCTTTCTGTCAGGAGCTGCCCTGTTTGCAGACAGCTCTCACAACTTCTCACTGTTTCCCTTCTGCTGCCCATGCTTGTTCATTTGCTGCCTGTTACCACCTCATCACCTAACTTCTCCTCCACTTACCACTTCTTTCTGCCACTCTGTGTCCCCTGCACTTCCCACCTCTCCTCACGGGACTCATTCCCATGACACTAGCATGTATTGCTGCCCATTGCCACCTTTCCTCACACAGCACAAGCCCCTTCTGCTGCTGCTTGCCTTCACCACCTCCCTTAGCTATCTGCTTTCACTGCCTCTCTTGCCAGCTTGTTCTTGCCACGCTTGCTTCCTATGCTTGTAAATATGTCCTTCTCAAGACTGTGTTTCTGGATTGCATTCTCAACCTTTTCTTGCTGCCCATCACCATTTGTCTACACTGCTCCCCCCTGCCCTCTTCACCTTGTTTCAATACCTGACTTGCTGGCCACTCATAACTTTCATGCTGGACCACATTTGTCATCTGTCTTTACCAGACTGTTTGCTGCCTCCTGCTGTTGCCAGCCCCCTGCCTCCACTTTGCACCTCATTTGCACCCTACACTGTATGTGTCTTTTCAAGCCTGTGTCTGCTGCCTAAATTAATCCTCAGCTTGTTGCTCCATATGCTGCCTGCTTTCTTTGTGTTGCCCAGAAGCTGCATTTGCTGTTCATTTGCTCTCTTCCCCTTTCTTTCCCACTTGTTGCCCTGCTTGTACCCCTCCTCTTGGCAGCCTGTCAGACATGCACCTCTCCCATTGCTGCATAGCCTGCAGCCTGCTCTTGCCACATCACCAGCACTTTCTGCCTGTGATTGCTACCTCATTTGCTGGCAAGCCTCCTCATCCTCCTTACCAGCTGCTCTCAAAATGTTCCTTGTCTGTAGGCTTACAGCTCTAATGCAGCTACCTTTTGCCACTTCCCATAGCTGCCTCTCCTCCCCGACTCCTTAACTGCCTGCCTTTGATACCTTTCCAGGCAGCAGTATTCAACTCCATGGTGGGTTGACCCCAGCCAGCAGCAAAACTCCCACAGAGCTGCTTGCTTATTCCCCCTCCCAGTGGGAAAGGGAAGAGAACAGGAAGAGCAAAAGCTAGAAAACTTGAGATAAGAACAGTTTAATGCAGTTAGTAAGTGAAGACAGTTTAATAAGCAAGGGAAAGAGGGGTAAAAAACCCCCACAACAAACCAATGCAAAAGCAATCACTCACCACCTCCCACAAGCAGACCAATGCCCAGCCAATCTCTAAGCAATGGCTACCTTGGAAAACACGCCTCCTTCCTTTCCTTCCCCCTCCCCCCCAGTTTTGTTACTGAGCATGACTTCATATGGTAGGGGATATCTCTTCACCCAGTTTGGGTCAACTGTCTTGCCTGTGTCTCCTCCCAGTCTTTTTCCCACCCCCATTGCAGGGGGGAAAGGCAGAGTGGGAAACAGATAAAACCTTGAAGCTGTGCAAGCACTGCGCAGCAATAGCCAAAACACTGGTGTGTTATCAATGTTGGTTTAGTCACAAATCCAAAACATAGTACCATATGGACTGCTATGGAGAGGGTTAACTCCATCCCAGCCAGACCCAGTACAATTTCCTGCCACAACAGCTGTCCTTTAGTGGCCCATACTTGTCCTCACTCCTGCTTTTAATCAGCGTGCAGTCCCCTCACTCCCTTTCAGCATGGGTGTATCTATTTGCCTTTTTATATGCCACTTGCCCTCACACCCTCCTTACCTACCTAACTACTTATCTCCTTCTGTCATGACTCTGTTCTTATTGATTCACTTGCATAATGTTTCTGTTACCTAATCCTGCCTCATTTTCTGCTTTATTGTCTACCCTGCAAGCCTGGCAGTGGGGGAGGTTGCTGCTTGCCCACTCCAGCTTGCTCACCGTTAGCCCTGCCACCAGTCATTTCTGCTTCTCTCTGGCAGTGCATTTTCTGTCTCCTGCTGCCTGCTCCCAGTCCAGAAGGACTTTCTGTTGCATCTTCTGGAAACCTGTTCTTTCACTCTCCTTCAGGTCATCTGTGTGTTTGTTATCCTCCTCGCCTCTCACTGCTGAGCCAGCGTTGCTGTCCCATTAGCCAGCTCTTCCTTAGGGCCTCTTTGCCACCTCTATTGCACCCTCTCGCATCACCTCATTTTCTCCTCAACTGCTGACTTGCTTCACAGCCTTCTCTTTACCAGACAGTCCTGCCTGGGTCATTGCTCCAGCCTGCACTTATTGCCTTTCCCCACAGCCATGTTTACAGCCTGCTCTCTTGCCTTATTCATTGTTAACTGTGCCACTGGTCAGAGTGATTTCTCCTCACTGTTATGCCTGTTTCCACCTATTCCAGATGCCAAAATGACCACTTTTCCTTCCGCACTGTTGGTTTTTTACCCTTTTGTCCCAATCTCTCCATTCCATTCTTTCACTTCCTCTTGAAACTTCGTTTCCTCTCCCTCCCCTTGCTGGTCCATGCCTCAGCTGCAGTCTCCCTTTGATCTCTCCTGATGCACCATCACACATCTATTTCGCAGCCTCAGCTTATCTTTTCACAGCTCCGCCTCCTCCAAGTGCTCGCTTACTGCCCCATCACCCAAACACCGCCCAGCCTTTCCATATTGCTGCTTGCTGTACTGCTCTTGCCGCTCTTCCCTCCCCTCGCAGACCTGTTAGCCAGCCATCCCTGTGCTGCTGCTCTCTTTCCCATGTAGCTGCCTGTCCAGAGCTCCCCTCTGTCTTACTCCTGTTCGCTGACTCCTCCTCTCCAGTTTCCAGCTGTTTTTCTCTATTGCATTTTTCTGTTACTAGTTCTTCCACCAGCCATAGCTGTGTCTCCTCTGCAGCCTACTGCCACCCCATTTATGACCTGCTTTTGCTGTCCCCCATCCTTTAGTGATCTCTCTGCTGTACTTACCACTGCCTCTGAATCGTGCCACCCCATCAACTACCTGCCATCATCAACTACCTGCCATCATCAACTACCTGCCATCATCAACTCTCCTTGCAGCTGGGTTTACTTCCTGCCCAGCACATCTCTCCTCAATAGTCCCTTGGCATTTCCTCACCCCAGTCATTGCTTGGCTCCCTCCTCATCTGCTGCTTTGCCTCCTGCTCTGGCTTTCTCCTCTGGTCATCCAGCTCTTGAAGCCTCCATCACTGCCTGCTTCATCTGCCTTTCCCAGCTCCATTGTGCCCTGCCTACTCCTGCCACCTTCTCTCACAGGCTCTTTTCTTCCTTCTAACCTTACAGCCTCACCAGCGCTCCTCACAGCCCAGCTCACCTCCTGTCCAAATCACCTCGCTTATCTACACTACCTGCGGCATGCCAGCACCTCCCAGGCTATGGGGGCTCGCACAGTCCATTATCAACACAACATTAGTATCTTGTTTTTATAAGTTCACTAGCCACCTAACTTTCCTGCCTGCTCAGGCTCATCCTTCCTTGCCAAACAACTCACTCCCTACCTGCAGTGTCTCCCCTCCCACCCCACTTCTCATGTCCTTTCACCACCAGCCCATGATGACTGCTTATTTCCTCAGCTGCTGCATTTACTGCTCTCCCATGACATCCTCCCCCACCCTTTCCTCACTGTCCCCTTTGCCACCACCACGTCCCTTACCTGAAGCCTGCCCTTTCCCACACAGTTAGCTGCCATTTACCACCCACGCCTCAAGTGCAGCTCTCCACTGCTGTCCCGTTTACTACCAGTGGTTCTCTCATCTTCCCCATTTGCTGCTGCTTCTCACTAGGGGGAAGCAATCTTTTCTGTACATATTAATCTCCAGGCTTTGATTCTTTCTTTGCTCTTCTATGCTTCACCACCTTGTTTCCCACCTTTTCTCACTGCTTTTCTTTTTGACACCATGCTGTGCTTGTCCCCATCACTGTCTTTTCCCCTTTCCCTCTCCCCTTTCTACTGCTTTATTTATCATCTGGTATCACACCTGCTTGCGGCTTCACATACCTGCTCATAACCTTGGCCTGTTGCAAGGTTATTCAGCTCATTAGCCTTGCTGCCAGGGTTGCTGACGCTACACCTTCTCACCCAACTTGCTAGTCCCTCCTTGAGATAGTCACCATCTCATGCACCTCCTTCCTTCTCCTGCTCCTCCCTCCTCACCATCAGTGCTGCCCCACTCCCTGCCATTGTCCCTTCACTATGCTTATTCCGCAGCTCCAAAGGAAAATTGCAGCCAAGCCACAATCTGCTCACTCCCAGCTGTGTCACCGTCCCCTCCCTCACTGCTCAATGTCACTGTGGCCTGGTACTGCTCCCTTCCCAGCCCCTGGGCACTGCTGTTTCTGTCTGTGGCAGCACCCCTATCCTGACATCCATCGTAGCCCTACCTGCATAAAGTACAATTTCCAAAAGTACCCATGTGATTTATTTTCTCAAATTCCTCATTTTGTAAAAAGGATCTTTGGCTCTTAGCAGCTTAGGTTTCATTGCAAGTTGATGAAAAATGAACTACAAAATGCCCCATGGCTGGATTTTCAAAGTTATTCAAGCATGCACAAAATGGCCTCAGGGGCCCAGATCAATTTTCAACCATATGTGGGCCAGCTAACTTGGCTTCTTGAAATTTCTCTAGGCTGGTCTTGTTAAAGGCCTAAATACATGTGAAAATTTGGCCACATATTCCCTTTGAAGCTGAGGAAAGAAGCAGAGAATATTCTGTGTTTCTAAACAACTTGCATGCTTTTGAAAAATGTACCGCTGGCTTCTTAACCCTAAAATAACTAATTATTGGACTAAAGAGTTGATTATAGTAGAGCACCTTTCAGGAGAAACATGTCATATAAAGGCTAAGCATTATTAGTGGAGGTGTGAATTTTCTTAAAGCATTCAGATCATTGCTGTCTCCCACACACACTGCTGAAATGGGCTAAGCTCAAAAGTAATGTTGTACAAAAGATATCCAGGGGGTAGATTATAGAGTGCTACATTTAAAACCTATGGCACCTGGAAGGATCTGTTATTTATTAATGTGTCTACAGGAAAAAAGAAAAAAATTAGAGGCCAAGCCAGAGTGAACGAGAATTGTTTGAATGAGCTACGCATCTAAAATGTAACATTGTGAGGTATTTCCTATGCAAAGGAACAAAGTCTTTGCATTAAATATGCCGATTTGTAGCATTTTACCTACAAAAGCTTAATATCCATTTTTCCATGTGATGTATTGCTCCAGGGGAGAAAAAGAGCAACCAACCAAACTGTAAACATCCAGGCTTTAAGGAGCTGAATAAGCAATACCTTATTTTGGCAGTAGGAATAAATGGAGGGAGGTTGAGGACAGGCCAGTGGATTATCAATTAAACATATACCACATTTTTGGTGTCAATCTTAGGACTGTGTAAGGCTTTTGTTGAGAAATGATCCAGGTTCACAACGTGCCCTTCAGATTGAAAGGCTCAGAGAAATATTAATGAGACAAAGTCTGCAGAGCTACAAGAATTTCCTGCTGAATAGTATATCAATAGTATCAAGAGTATCATAGCTGCTTTATTAATGTGTTCTGTGGTGGGTTGACTTTGGCTGGAAAACAAAATATTTATTCTCTACTTCCCATCAGGAGGCAATGTCCAGCCACTTCCCAGGAAGTAGGGCTTCAGTACGTGTAGGGGTTGCTCCGGAAGACAAATGTGGTAATAATGAATGCCTCCCCTCCTCCTTTCTCTTAGCTTTTATTGCTGAGCAGATGTCATATGGTATGGAATGTCCCTTTGGTCGGTTTGGGTCAGCTGTCCTGGCTATGTCCCATCCCAAGATCTTGCCCACCCCAGCCTACTGTTGAGGGAGGAATGTTGGAGAGACAGCCTTGATGCTGCGTGAGTACTGCTCAGCAGTAGCCAAAACACTGGTGTGTTATCAACACCTTTCTAGCTACCAATACAGAGCAGAGCGCTATGAGGGCTGCTATGGGGAGAATTAACTCCATCTCAGCCAGACTCAATACATCCTCTCAATGGGACCACACTATAAAAGAACACTGATATTAAAAAAGAAAAAGCTCGAGGCTTCTCAGCCATACAGTGCATAACAACAGTGAGGTGAGCTTACACAGGTATGAACAGACCCAAATAATTCTCATTTGGCTGTATTTATTAAAGTCCATCTGGTGGGTTTAGCTTAGATTTCTCTATAGCAAGTAGTATAATTTGAGGATGACTGGTTTGGGAATCTACTTAAATAGGCAGAGCTGGATTGCCCTTTGGATGTTCTGCCACATTCTCCAAAAGCTAGTACTTGTACTTCTACTTCTCACATTTATTGGCAATATTCACATAAGGAAGACTTAATAATAGAAGGCAAAAGAATCTGAGAGGGCAAACTCCTACAGTAAGCAGTGATCCAAAAGCAATTGCAGCTCTTCCTCCAGCTAGTTCCACTTAGGGATTGCCATTTCCTCTGTCTCTCCTGGCTGCTAAACTATTACAGAAATATAACGATCTGCAAATGAGGAGGAAAAGTGTGAAAAAGGAAAAAAAAAATGCAGACACAAACCTGTATTAGCAGAATGTTGCTTTGACTGTTAACACACCACTCATAGCTCTGTCAAATTCCAATGCAGTGGTCTTGTCTTCTACATGGTACCTGAAATAGCCCTGAATTAATTAATTGTCTCTCACACTGGATTAGTGAAAGAATTGAGCATACTTTTTTTAACAAGCCTGATTTTACTGGGTTATGTAGCTTACTTTTCATCTTAGTACGACCTTTATCAGAAAGCCTACATCTAAATAAACCTCCACAGTTTTAACCTAAAATGAAAAATTCTGGTGCTCTTAATATTGATTGTTTCTCCAAATTTAAATATGTGGTAATAGACATAAATAGAAATAATTCACAGAAGCAGCTGTAAATGAGATATCACTTTGCAAACAGTGTTTGTATATAGCCTTTGTATACAGCCTAATAATAAGCAGGGCTCCAGAAGTGTGCACCGAACTGAAAATGGATCAACCATGCCATAAAAATAATAGGTCATTGGCCCAGGTGGGTAATCCTTGGAAGAATGATGAGAGTGTAACAAGCAATCAGAATTACTGAGCCACTAAATTATTGTGCAGTTTCAAAACCTCAACATACATTAGTATAGTTTATGTGGTGTTTTAAAGGCATTCTATAGAGTGCACAGGCATGGTCTCCTCAGCAAGGAGCACGAATTCTGAAAACCAAAATGCTCTCAGGCCAATTGAGAAGGATGGTTTTTTCTTCTGAGCTTTCCCACTCAATAGAAATTTTGTGCTGAGTTTATCTTCTGTGTAACAGTAGCACCATTTTGATTTTTTCCATTTAATCTTTATCAGCAGAAACAATTTTAAGAAATATCACAAATCCTGTATTAAAAATAAGTGAATCTCTGTTTCTCCCTTCTGCTATTAAGTTCTTATGATTTGCACTTAATATATTATTTTATTTTATAAAATAAAAACAACCTGATGCTCATCCAGCCGTCTGGCATAAACAATAAACTGTAGTTAGAAAGGTCATAGAGGCTCTGGGGCTTGAACACAGAACATTCAGAATATCAAGTATGTAAAAAATTAGAAGCACCTATGTAATGTGAAATTCTTTCAAGCTGTGTACTAAGATCTAAGATTTTATCAACTACAAAAAGTATACACTACTCCCCTACACCACCACTATACTGCTGGATTTAATCTGGCTATGGTAGCTCAAGGTATTTTTCTCTGTTAAAGTAACAGCAGAGACAGTGCTCGGGACAAAAACCTGAAAAATTTCTCTTACATCTGTAAATGTAAGAAAACTTTCTGTGCATATTTCACCCTCATATATGTAATAACATATTATTAACGATCATATCTATTAACATAGCCAACAGATTACTCCAACCATTCAGACATTGTGCAAAATATATCAGTATCTTTCGAAGATAGGAAGTACCCTAACATCAATATAGTAATTCTGAAACAAGTGATTTCAGACAGTGGTGAACCAGACCTGAAACCTTACTAAATACAATCTAGTAATATTACATATTTATTTAATAGGCATAACATTTTGTGTGTATGTATTTATGTCAAATATAACTTGAACTCTGCTTGTGTTTAGAATCATCTGTCCTCCAATGCAAGAAAGACATTTTCAGTTTTTAAAGTTCTTTAATGTCCTTTAGGAAAAGATAAATCCCCAAGTCTGCTTTCACCCCATGCCATGCACTACAAAGTGGGCACTTGTTATTGATCAAATTCAACCATATGAAAGAGATCTAAGTCCTAAGCCCCATTTAACATCAGTTTTGAGGGCTCTGGTTCCCTTGAACAGGATCACTTGTGCTGATCCCCTCCTGTGCAGACCTTGCTTTATGGGGTTGAGAAAAAGCCAAATGTCAGTTGATGAAAGTCAGGGATGCTGATGGAATTATATCTGTTTATATCAGTTGAAAAGCTGCATCTCAGGACTCTGACCTTTTACAATAGAAAGTTGATCCTTAAAACACTGCAGGTCTGTATTGGGAACAATATTTTAAGAAGCTGTTTGGCTCTTAATGGGTTTTGCATTTGCTATTTCAGTATTCTCTGCTCTAAATACGTGTTCCTGGAAAGAACATAATATTTCCAGTAATTGGAACTACCAGTAATTCTATGCTTTCAGGAAACAGCAATGATCTGCCTCAAGCTGGTTTCCCATTTCACAACTCCATCATTGCACCTTGTCTTGCTCCTGTTTTGTGAACCACAGCCTTGGCTGCATAGAGTAGAATCTAGCATAGCTTGCCAAAAAATAAGTGTGTTTTTGATTAACAATGTAAGATGAAACAACATGTTTATTTTTTTGCTTGACACTTTCAGGGACTTTGTTTTGAACTAGACGAGATTCTCCCTTTTTCCCCTCTTATTTTTCCCACCGTAGGAAAACGTGAGAGAAGCAGGAATTCACATTTTTGCCTTTTACAAAAACAATCTTCTGATGGGGTTTACCTCTCCCTTGCCTCCAATAAAAGCAAAAGAAATATTTCTAGACAGGTGGAAAAATTCTGTGAAAAGCTGTGTTAGTTATGAAAATCTTAATCTTGACCAAAATTTTGAAATATTTCCAGAAAGTTTGCTCAGTTGATATCAAACTTGATAAATTCCATTGATGTGCTTGTGGAGCCTACTTGATTTGCTGTTGTGCTTACATCCTCTTTCAAATTGAAATGTAAAAATATTTCCGTTTTTTCTTGTAATTCAGTTTGCTATTTTTGTACATTTGACATACGTTTTAATATGTTCTCACTCTTCTCTCTGACTATCCAGGAATAAGACTGATTCTAAACCAATTGTTGTAGAATTTTAAATATTTTTAATTACAGAACAACGTAAGTGGAGGATTTGAGAGGAGAGTGTCATAACTCCTTCCTGCTGCCTTTGTTTGTAACTGGTAATTTTTAAAGTGGGTTACTAATATTTTATGCCTTTTTCTACTAAACTAATTTTTCAACTATTTTAAATGTTTTGAAGCTAGAATTTTAAATGCAGTGACAGGAACTGCCGTAGATTTGTTTTCTTTCTAAAAGAAGATCCAAATCCTTTGGGCTTCCTAATTAAGAAAAGCATAAAAAAAAAAGGTAAATGGTAAATTTCTCATTAACAACAAATACAGTACATTAAGGCCAAGCCTTCAATATTCCACCTGTCTCAGCACAAGGAAAGTTTAATGACATGTTGTAGTTAACTCAGCTATCAATAATATTATTTAAAGTCTGGGAATCCAACTATAGTCTTTGCCGGGTGTAAGTAGTGACACTTTTTGGGTTTTTTTTAGCCAGGGCTTTAAAAAGCGCAGAAGAGAATCTATTGCCTTTTTCTTTTTTGTCTTTCCTTTTAGAAGAGTGTAAGATAGTCAAAGGCAAGATCCAGTTCATACATGGCCAGATAGCAGACTAAAGGGGAAAAGTGTCCTGCTTCTGACTTTCCTTTCCCACTGTTGTAAGAAGAGGAAGAGCAAGTCAGACTGTGCAGCAGTTTTTGCAACACTTGTTACAGAAACCCGAGTTACCAACAGATGCTCGTGTGCATCGCACCTCCTGAGGGATGGCCGTAGACTCAGTTTTGTAGCAGAGCTTCAGGCAAAGTAATCATCAGCAGGGCAGGACACTAACTCACAGTGTTAAACACCTTGTGATGATTTTGCTAAGCAACCAGAACTAGCATGGATTGGATTTAAAGTCCTCTTGTGTCTTGTGGTGGACCTGCATCCCACTCCTCTTACACAGACCCTGGGGACTGTCCTGCGCTTAACAAACTCAACTCCAAACTGGACATCTTGTACTACTCTCCTGACCACAGCAGCACAGAAACTTGAATAAGCAGTTCCTCTACTGGTCATAGTTTCTGTGTGGCCTTCACTGCACAACACTTCAGCAGAGGCCCTGCTCGTGGTATGTGCAAGCCCACAAAGCACCACAGCAATGCTCCTGCAAGCTCTGGGGGAGAAACTCCTTCACAAGGGCTGCATTAGTGAGCTCTGCACAGGACCGGCATGAGGGTTTACATTTATGCTGCTATTTATACACAAATTGAAGTATTTCAGTTTTGTAGAGATGTATGAAAAATGACAAGGGGCTTTGTGCTTTGCTCTCTATTGATACAGGCAGTAGCCAGGAGAACTGGAGATAATACGGAAAGTAAGAAGAGCTGTATGGAATATAATCTCATGTCACCTATTAACAGGTCTTTTGCTCAGTGTTTTCAGCTAAGACTGCTAACATCAACTAAATTTTGAAGTGAAGGACACTGTTAGGATAATCTAGTCTGATCTTCTGTCAAGTCAGACTGTAGACTCTGGCCTGGTAATGCCCACAACATTTCCTTGCACTAAGGTATACTTGTTTAATATTCCAAGTAGTGCCTCTACATCTACAGAAAATGACCCAGCAAGAAGAACAGGAAGCTAAACATTTACTTTGCCGTTTTGCTGTCTCTTATCATCATCGTATCTCACCTTTTTTGAAACTACTGATAGATTATGTTCTCAAAAATGCACTTAAAATTGAGAATTACTATTTATAAAATGGGCAATAGAGTTAGAGGGTAGATTAAGTGATTTTTCTGAAGGTCACAGTATTTATGAATAAACCACAAAACGAGCCAATGTTTTCCACAATCTGTCTTGACACACAATGCTGTTTTCTTGGAATAAATACAAGGCAGATTTTTTTCTGTGCTTTAAGATCAAGCAGAATTCCTATCATTCAAAATAGCTCAAAACTGTAACAATAGCCACTCAACATAGTCAAAGTCCTTTTATGAGTCACGATGACAAAACAAGTACCTTTGTGAACAGCATGGGCAGACGTCATTCATCATAGATAACAGGTTATCTGAATCTTCCACCCTTACGATACAGGCTGGCTCATTTTTAGTAGCAGACTGCACATTAATCTTCTTTACTTCAGGCAGTGTATATTTTAATAACTCTTGAAGGGAAATCTGACAATAAGAGTCCCAGCTCTACATACATCTGTGCCCATATACAACAATCAATGAGAAATTAGAATCTTTATTCTGACAATTGAACAA
Source organism: Harpia harpyja (assembly GCF_026419915.1). Lineage (NCBI taxonomy): Eukaryota > Metazoa > Chordata > Aves > Accipitriformes > Accipitridae > Harpia > Harpia harpyja. Next base: position 56,888,057 of record NC_068940.1, on the reverse strand, counting down.
ATTTTTTCAAGTTTTGGTCAGGGCTTCTTGCATGATTTCTGGATGACCACTCTTTCATGTATTGCAAACTTTGTTGTGAGATAGGGATTGTAAAAAATATATATATATACAACAGCTAAAAACCATTTCATTTTTACAGTGGTGAAATACTGCATAACATAATTGCAGTAATAGAATAATAATGTCATAAAAATTACAATTATGCAAGCAAGTAAATATGATTTAGTGTGGGGTCAGGGCTTTCAAAATTCACCCATTCCAAACATGCATTTTTCTTTCAACAAAACAGTGTGTTGCAATGGCAAACAGCACCAGTGATGTTTTTATCCATTTTAAAAGCTGTAGCTGTAGGTTTGAAAACAAACCAACTGATCAGGCACTGTCACTTCCACAGGCTTTTCAAAGGCCTTCCTGTTTCTAAAATTTTAGCAAACTTCCTAAAAGTTTTATTAAACCTTAAATATTTTCAGTCTCCACTTGAGACTGCCTCCTCTAATGTAATTGCATCTTTTGATATAAATGGCAGTTTCACATTTTAAAATATGATTTTATTCACTCTGTATTGTGAGGTGATATGACACAATAGGTATAGAAATCCTAAAAGACAGATTTAATAGATCTAGGATCTCTTATCACATCCCTTTTCAGTTCTTATTTGACAAATGGCTTTTAGATGAGCTCTCCTGAGGAGATAAACCAGAATGTTTTTATCAGTTCCACTGCCCTTTTCATAAACGTTCTTTTAGCTAATTTTCTTTATTGTGTGCCTTTTTTCCTCTCAACAGTTTATTAAGCCTTCACTTTACATTAATAAGCATTCTGTATCATATTCGATTTCAGGTAGTGTGAAGAGCTTCCATTTTTTTCCTTTTTTTTAATTTTAAGAGAAGTCATTATTTCCAAATATTTTTTATTTAACTTATTAGGTATATCAAACAACATTTTTCAAATTATCTCATTGGCCATATTACATAAGGCACAACTATTGGCATCTAGTACATCACATTCTGTATCATCAGTATATTTTTAGTGACTATTTTCATTATTTTCATGAGGGAAACGCATCACATGCCTTCTCACACAGTGTCCAGGAAATCTCAGGGAAGGCCATGAATCACAGAGTGGTTTGGGTTGGAAGGGACCTTAAAGATCATCTAGTTCCACGCCCCCTGCCATGGGCAGGGACACCTTCCACCAGACCAGCTTGCTTGAAGCCCCATCCCACCTGGCCTTGAACACTTCCAGGGATGGGGCTTCCACAGCCTCTCTGAGCAACCTGTTCCAGTGCCTCACCACCTTCATAGTGAAGAAATAACGAAGTGTTACTGTTAATGTTAACTTCATGCACCTTTCAGGGATTTATTTTAACACAGTTTCTGCTTCTATGTAATGCATGGTTTCTCACATAGCTGCTTATCGCATTTGGTTTGGGAATCCCTATGAATGCTTCTTCTCCTGCTATGTATGTTTATTGGGTGCAGGTGCCCAGCTGCTGGCAGGGGGCTGCAGGGGGTCTCTGTGAGAAAAGGCTGGGGCTGCCCTGTGCTGGACACAGCCAGTTCCAGCCAGCTCCAGTGGCCCCACAGCTGAGCCCGGGAGAGGGGAGGGTGGACGAAAGACGTTGTTTTAATGCCTGTCTTTCTATTTCTTGATACCCAAATCTATTTCAAATGGCAATAAAATCAAGTTTCCCCAAGTCAAGTCTCTTTTGCCCATCACAGTAATTGGTACGTGAACTCCCTGCCTTTATCTCAACACACAAGCCTCTTTCTCCCCCACCACACTGAGGAGGATGAGTGAGCGAGCGGCTGGGTGGGTGTTCGGCCCATAGCCAAGGCTACCCACCACCACAACATGCTATTGAATATTGCTCCCCACAGACCATAACTGTCGCTTTGTCAGAAGCAGTAGCAGCAGACCTGGGAGAGACGGTTAAAGTTGGACAGCATGCATTTGGGAAATTGCTTTCCACGTCGTGCAAAGTTTATTCCCAACATGGAAGCTGATGGAGCCCCTGGGCCACGAGTCTGTTCTTCTGCTGTTGTGAACCCCCATGCAATATCTGTTTTTCTAGGAAGGCTGGTTTTAACCACCACCAAACAGTCCCTTCACCCTCCTCTTTCTCAGCCCTCCACAGGATGCAGGCTTGGCAGCCTATGGTCTATATTTAGCATCTGGCTCTAGGGAGATAGCTAAGACCCCATCCACCCCCACCACAGACGTACTTGCTATATGCAGTAAAAGATCATTAATAAAACACTGCCCATTCCCCTTTGAAGACAGCATTTCTTACCCTGCAGATACATATATATCTCTGCTTTCCAAGAAAAAAAAGTCTCTCTTTCTCACACATACACACATACTTACTTGCATTGGTATGTAGAGAGATAGATATATAAAAAGGCTGGTCATTTCTGTTTCATCTTAAGAAAGGCAGTCACCTCCAGTTTTTAGCTCAGTTAAAAAAAAAAGAGAGATCTGATTGTGTTTAGCAGTAAAGTTTGGAAGCAACTTTGTAAGCTTATTAATTAAACAGAGTTGGTGTAGCTGAAGGAAGTAGGTTGGGATAGTCTGAGAAAATGGGAACAGCATCCTTTCAAAAGTTTACATAAATATTACAAAATTGGAGGCATCACTCTGTTTATTCCTGAAGGGAAAAAAGAGAAAATTCATACCTCCATCCAAACTGAGTTCTTTGCTCTTTCTACAGAATTTTATTCCATTACTTTTGACTGTATATACAAAACACAGGAAAAAAAGATGGGAACTAATTAAAATAAATTGAACTATTTGAGCAGGAACCAAGAAACAAACGCCCAACGGGGTACCTGAACTGTCTATTAAAGAAGAACTATTCATAATATAACTGGCCTCACAAGTTCTTCCATCTACCATATGTCCTTTAAAAAACCCAAACCAAACAGGAAGAAAAAAAAAAATTGTTTCTTACCACATATCCAAAGAATCCCCAGTTTTTTTCCCATTTCCTGGTAAATACGTATGTAAACACTTTTAATATTATTCTATTAAAATATGATTTTAACTAAGATATGGAAATTGTTCCCATTGCCCTCTTACCCCAACAAATTACAGGCACGGCATAATTCTACATTTAAACATTAATTTTTAGACTAACTTCCTTCATCATTCACTGCCTATCCATAATTTTAAACAAACCTGGGAAAAAAAAATTATCAAGAGGCCTGAGCTTTTAAGTGTTCTTGTGTTCTTTTTCCAACTGTGGGTTCTGTTTATAAGAATAATCTGTTGGACACATATATTAATTGTTTACCACCATTTAGATTATCCATGCAGTCCAGAAATTACATTGCTTCACAAGAATTTTAGTTTGTGGTTTCTTTTTTTTTTTTTTTTGTAAATGAAACTCTTACAAGACTTCAAAGAACAAAGGATATGCAGATTTCTTTCATTCTGACTTATTTGAGAGAATATGAAGCGTCATTTTCCAAGGGGCATCAGAGAACTTCAGCATAACAATTGTTGTGTTCCAGTTAAAGAGAGCTCATTAAATCATGGCTTAGAGACCAGATGATGGGGCAGTGTAAATGACTGAACTTTACAGATTTAGTCTGCCTTGTATGGAAATTCAACTTCTGCATTCCTTGCAGTTTTTCTCCCCAGAATAAAGTAGATTCATTATTAATCTGAAGGAGCTCTTGGGGCAGTTTCTTTACCAGTTTTGGTATCTTGATCAAGAATTTAGATAAAATATACCAAAGGACCTTATGACCAAAACAGTATTCTCAGGGCTATTCATATCCTATCAAAGAATTGTAATTTAAAAATGTATTTCAGCAATGAAAGCTGCTCTTTTCAAGAGAGGTACTTAAACTACTAGTTCCACTGAGATTAAATTGCACTTTTTCATGAATAAATGCTGTTTTATATCAGGCTTACAAGCAATGATCTCAACTTCAGGCCAATTACCCATGTGAGCAACCTTGCACCAGTCTGAGTAACTGGGTCAAAATCTGGCTTCACATTTGTGAACAGTCTTGGATTATGAATTTCAAGTACATGTAAGGAGTTAAAACCCAATCCAGGAAAAGCATTCAGGTGCATAAGTGCTCTGTTCAGCTGCATCGTCTTTGCCAAATTAGGGTCATATCTTCTGGTCTTGAAGAGCACTAAATATCCTTCTGCAGGTTCTGATCATTAAATATTAGACATTCCTAAAGACATGTCTGAAATGCCAGCTACACTGGGAGACAATTACATGGTCGTTCCTAGCAGAGGGCTGTGCAAGGTAACGTGGGATTACAGGAAGAGCTAGCCTTGTTTTGCACATAGCTTTAGCCTTACAGGTAGTTAGTTAATCAGGTACTTATCCAGGTACTACACTTCCCTACCATTTTTTTTTAATTATGAAAAGTATTATTTGCCTCAGTAATAATGCGCAGATAGAACTTATTTAGTACAAATCACTTATTTCAGAAGAGCCTCAAGCTAGCACTCCATTCATTAACACTACAAACATGAGATATGAAGCAAGTAGACTCTATGCCTACCTTTTCTTATCAGTAGGTTACATTAATGGTAGAAGGCGATTAATACTGTATGAAAAAAAGAAAAATCATTGAATCTACCCATAAAGATTCCTGTCAGATTTCTCATTTACATCCATCCCCTTTTGTTCCAGCAGTGAAAAGACATCTTACAGTAAGCAATTCCTGATCACTAGCTTGCTTTCTGTCAAGTAGTTTGTAGTTAACAAATGCTCTCATAAGGCCACTCATGCAATATAGAAACCTGTGGGTCAGCAATAACTTCCAGCAGTTAATCTGGTCCTAGGAAAGCATCTTTGCATGACAGAGGAGAGCTTTACTTACAGGTCCCATCACCCACCATGTCAAGAATTTCACAGAGGTACAAAACCCAAAACTGTACTTGAATTTTAAAAATTTAAATAACCTACAAGAACGTGATGCACAAGTGAAAGACTCCTCTAGAAAACAGAATGCAAAAGAAAGGAGACTGGAGAGAAAGCCCAAGTCAGTGGGGAGAATTTGGAGAAGAGCTTGCTGAGCACAATTTCATAAACACAACAAAGAAACCCAGTCATTCTGAGAGCTTTCAGCACATATTCAAACAGCATTTGTAATTAGCCTACAGTCACACCTACTCTGACATCTGGATTCATTAGGACTTCATTAGGACTCACTTCTGGCTTAGAGCAGATTTCAGTGGAATACGAGACGTATATATGTTGTCCGTGCAACGCAGAACTCAGGTGCTGGGTTACATGTTACATCAGCTGCACAAAAATGTAGCATTTACTAAAGAAATTGCATAAGAAGTTTTATGGATATGAAAAAAAAAAAAAATAGCCAAGCACTAATACCAGTTCAGGACTCCCTTATTTTGGACACAGAAGTCAATTGCTGGATCCTCAAAGCAGTCCTGGGTTTTTATGTAGCATCATCAAAATGTTGGTGTTAAGAGAGGGCAAAATAGCTGATGTGGCTGCAGAAATATATTCAGTCTGTGCCCTGAATGCTGAGACTTTTAGATTCTTACCTCCCAATTCTTCTCCACAACAGAAAGCTCATTTATTTATTTCTAAGAAAACCCAGGTTCTCAGCAATCTGATATTTTAATAATGATATTACATGTCATGATGCTTGCAGTTTATATGTGAGAGTTGGCAACTCTGCCAACTGTAGAACTGCATGGAGCTGTGCTTAAGCATGTACATATTAATTGAACATTTGGGCTGTAGTTTTCTCCTATTACCACAGTTTTCAAGCATCATGCTGTAGAGGAAAGGTTATAGTTCTATGCATTCATGCTTTCATTGGAATTCAGATAGGCTGCAGGTTGCACTTGATTTGTTTGAAAAACACCAGAAATATCACATTTCTGGTCTTCTTGTCAAGTATTCTGTGCTCATGTCAAAACCAGATCTTTTTAAGGTTCTGTTTAGAGGAGTAACATCAACAGAAGTCAGAGGAATGTTCAATATCCTTACATTCTTCATTTTTTTATTTTCCTAAGGAAGAAAAATGAATTCTGACTTACTTCTCAGCATGATAATTTTATTTCACAATTGTTTATTGTTATCTATCTGTAAAATTGTATAAGTTTATACCAAACAATAAAATACATGTAAACATTTCAAGATCAAAATGTTAAGCTGTCCCTTACTGTGGATTTATCATCACTGTTTTTATTCTCTTGTCACAGATTTCTGGACTGACAGTTGTCAGAAACCTTTAAACTCTCCAAATTCCTATACTGACACCATATTCCCCAGGTGAAAAGCTTGTATCTAATTGCAGCACAAACTCTGAGGAGAAAAAATATTTACCATTTACACTAAATATGATTATTATGAGTCATGATGTAGAACGCATTAATCCTAGTGCCTCCCAGATGGCATGGCTCTCTATCCCACACAATACTACATCTCTCATCCCAAAGATCTGACCTTTTAAAAAGCAAGTCCCTTGTCATCATTTTCTGTAGAAGAGATGGGTTTTTATAAGGCAGCTTAAGGCCTTTCTGAACCTTCACTGCCAAGTTTAACTTAAAAAAATAAATTATTTCTTACACATGTCCTCAAGGAGTTTATGCTTCTCCTGGGCTTCCAATGACTGTGTCATTTAACATGAAAAATGAGGTGAGGCCCAGCATAGCTTTTTTTGCCAAGAAAAAAAGCAGGCTCCAGTCTTTCAGTGCTACTCTTTGCAACAAGAATGGCACAAGGATATCAAGGAGTAAATTTTTAAAAGACTAGATCTTGAAACAAATCAACAAGCTGGGAACTGGCTGAAGGAGTTTCTGCAGCTAGATCCCTCATCTGTTTTATTCACCCTTAACAGTAAACCTTTTCTCCAGGGATGCTCAATGGAAATCCCTGAGAACCAGCAGGTAGAGAGGAGAAGGAAGACTGGCAAGTCCAATGCGAGGAGATCTAAACCACCTGGACCTCTTGGTGACGGTCAAGAGGGATGAGGAATAAATTCCGAGGATATTAAGCCCAATTCCTCCCCTCATTAAGAGCTGCTGGTGAAATCACATGTGTGTCTGGATTTCCAGTGGGCAGGCTGCAGGGCTGCCAGGTCTTCAGAGGCTGCAGACAAATGATCAATGCTGGTCACTTTGCACATCAGCATTGAGTCCAGCACTTCTCACTGAAAAGGCTGTTGGGATGTTTTCTGATGGACAGACCAACACAGGCATCCTCATTAAGAATAACCGAATCACCTGAGCTAAGATACTCCCTCATACAAGGTAAATGTGGCCTTGATAGAGATTGGCAAAGAGCTAATAGACAGGGTCTTATGTATTCATGCAGCCTCGGTTCAATCATTACAACCACATGTATGCATATATATACACATGGGTGCACATGTGTTCACTGTATTTTCCAAGACCTCACTTCTTGATGGGTCACAAAGATATAATTTGTTGTTTCCTAGCGGATATTTAAAACCCACTGAAGAGTAAAAGAAACCCTAAGAAATCAGAATGAAAAACACTTGTTACAGATTTTACTTGGTTGTGAACAAGGTTTAAGATTTAAATGAAACATATTTCATGCCCTGGGAAATCATTCTGGAGATGAAGCCCTCTGTGTTGTTGAAACAGAAGCTTGTTTTCCCTCCAGGAATTATGAATTGCTTTTTCTGGTCGACTCTAATTGAGCCAAATGGTAGAGTTATGTCCCCCAAGTGAAATTATGCCCACTATACAAAGTTTAAATTAACTACAAATTTGTTCTTTTTATGACACCCAAGCAATGACATTAGTATTTGGCAGCAGCTAGTAAAAAAACTCCCCCCAAACTAACCTCACTATTAAGATACTAACATTTTTAAAAATCAAGCTATTTTAAAATTAAAACTAAACCAAAGGTTAAATTATTTTGCTGCGGCACTCCTTTTTATAAGCATATAAAATTATAAAGTATTTAAGTACATGAAACCTAGGCACTTGGTACAGAAAATTTTTATTAACTATAAAGACAACGCCTCAGCACTAAAGTTTACACACAATTTTTTCTACTTTATTTTTTTTCTTTTTTTTTAAATAAAATTTGGTCAGTAGGCTTTTGGTTTTTGCTCATTGCACTAGTGCTGAAAGGAAGCAGGCAGAAGAATATAGTGCATACCTCCACATAAAGAATAATCAAATTTAAGGGCTAGGCTGCAAATTTAAGCACCTAAAATCAGGAAGTACAAACGTGCACACTGCCTCTGCAACCCTAATGCAGCCACTGGGATCCATATGCATGTTTCCACTACTCTTTAACTGGAAGCTTAGATGATGGGTGCTAGAAATTATGAACAAAACAGGACTGTGAATGTGGGCTGTTGCCACAGAATTGCTGGGAGCACGTTGGCTTGGACATTGCATGCCTACCCTTGTTATATTTGTAATCTTTGTGGGTGCATTTCATCCACAGCGCAGCTGGCTGCAACATTAAGAGGTTGCCAGACTGAAAGCCAGGCCAGTACTTTTTCACCTATAAGCTTCTCAAAGCCTCAGCACTATCCATTTCAATAACCGTTGAGCAAACATACACTGAACACTTGTGCCAAAAACGGGTTTGATACCAGCTTGTATCTCCATCCTTTGGCTCCAAGGGCACTACCCGATCCCTCACACCAGGGGCCTGCCAGGGGCAGGAGGGTGCCTGCAAGGGAAACACAGTTTGCCTTGCCATCCCCTAGCCAGGCACCTCCATTGGCTGATCTCAACATCCTGAACTTTTGGGAAGCAAGAAGTCTGGCAGCGTATTTCCACTTTCTGGCTCTAGTGCTGTTATAACTTCAGGATTTCTCATCTGAGCTAAATGAGCTAGACACCAGATGAGAAGGTGCCGGCTCAGTTGTCGAATCCAACTCCACCCAACATGTGGGGACCATGTAATTTGATCCCCTTCAAAATGTTATCAAACCCATGTTTTATAGGCTCTTAGATTTCTTTCTTATCATTCTCTGCTCCTGTTTTGTGAGAAGGAACTTAACTAGGGGAAACATAACAGGATATTGCAATGAAAACATCATGTGGCTAGAGGAAGCTGGCTGACGCATGGTGGACTACATTGCTATGAAGGACAAAAGTAAAAGAGGAGAATAATAGAGCAGTCACGTACCATCTTCCTACCATTACCTACTGCTGCAGAAGACCTGCACTCTTCCTGTTTTTTGATGGTTGCTCAGTGAACTAGGAACATACATTTCTAATTTAACGAAGGCAAACCAGGTTGCCCAGAGAGGTTGTAGATGCCTCATCCCTGGAACATTCAAGGTCAGGTTGGATGGGGCTCTGAGCAACCTGATCTAGTTGAAGATGTCCCTGCTTATTGCAGGGGGTGGCACTAGATGACCTTTAAAGGTCCCTTCCAACCCAAACCATTCTATGATTCTATGAAAAGAACACAATTGAATATAATTTTTGGATTTGAAAAACTTGTACATTTTTCACACACATAGAAGAAAACAATTTATCAGTATTTAGATTACATCAAGGCCAGATAGCAACATTCAAAATATTAAGGATATAATCTCAAGTGGAAGAAAAAAAAGGCTTTTCACAAGAGTGCTGTAGCACTACTAACAATTAAATAGGTATGTTTGTCAAACAAAATCTCTAGTGACAGACCTCACAGAATTTTATCAAAGTATATGCTAGAGCTGCTTGAAGCTTTTCATGGTTCCCATTACTAGATTTGTAAGGACTTCCAGAGAAAAGATAATACAGTGAAGAACACTTTTCATATAAATAGTAAGTGTGAATCTTAAAATTAAAAATTATTTTTAGTAGAATTTTCCTGAAAAACGGGCCATTCCGCTTCAGCCATTTGTACACAAACATCTGTACATAAGACTTATCTGAAGAGAAGTTGCATGGGAAGGGACAAAATTGGGATATCAGATTTTTAGTTCAATATGTAAACATAAAAATAGTTTGGTTTACTGTTTCCAGATCTGTTCCCCCATTTCCTTTGGAGACAAAACAGAATGCAGCCTTATTTTATAAAGCTGTAAACTTTATAGTGGTGATAATTTTTCCCAGGACAACTCCAAATAATGATCTAGATTAGCTAAGCTAAAATTTTATGATTGTCTCCTGAAATAAACCTGACTATCAAATAGCAGCAGCTTGAATTTATAAGTGCTCTTTGTTCCATTTACTTCACAGTATCAATTGACTGAGAAGAGACCTTCCTGAATTTCTAGCCCCAGCTATTTCAGGCCGCTCCACCTGTTTCATAAGTATGACACAATTTTTAAAGATCCACACGCCTCCTCATCATGTGAGGCTTTTAGCAAAGACATTTTTCTGAAATCTTGTTGGCTATTTAAGGTCAGTGTTTAAGACTAAATATGATCTTGAGTGTTGCCATTAGAGATTATAGGAAGTCTATTTCCTTAATAATGCACGCTTAAAAATGGGACACACATTGCACAGAACTAGCCAAAAGAAACAATTGAACTTGGAAAAAAAAATATTTTGCATTAGCCAAGGTACATGCACTGGGAATCCTAGGTGACAAAGAAGTACAAATAAGATAAGACCAGTTAAAATGCTTGAGTTGAATGGAAAGGTGCATAAGCAAGCTCAGACTGCAACTGACTACAGACTCAAAAGTGCTGTATGGAAGAATCAAGACAGCAGGAGATTTTGCTTGGCTAAAGGCACTAGAAGAAAACACAGATAGAATTAATTTTTTCTTGTAAAAGAGCCAAGGAACAAACATATGCCAGGTGAAAAAGAAAACCCAGCTAAGGAATACTTAGAGTGGCCCTGGTGAGCAATTAAAGGAGTTGACAGAAGAATAATATATGCAAATAAATAATGTTGACAGTCCCTAATATGGCAGGAATGCACACACAAACTTGGATTCAATTGAAAGAATAACCTTACAACAGTAGCAGAAAGGCACGGGAAAGATAACGTTGTAGGGCAGTAGTCTGTACAGCAAGAAAAGAGATGGGGGTCTTTTGCAGTCTAATAAAAAATAAATGTACATCCATTTAAGCCAAGAAGGAAACAGCACCTTTGGCATGAAATTAGAAATTTACTTGCAGTTGATTCAATGAAAGTAATTCCTAGCTGACCTCACATTATGAAAGAAGCTAAACTATCCCCAGCATGTCAACTCTCATGTTCAGAATACTTTCTTCCTACTGCCCTGGATACAGTGGCAGAGCTCAAAATATGCTACCAGTGATGTAATGCTGGCTCAGCTTATCCTCTGAGGAGCAAGGCTGTTAGGTGACATGAGGAAAGTGTTGGTCTGTTGCTGCAAAAAGGAAAAGACTAGAGATGTTCTCAAAAGGCTGAAACTACCTCCTATATTTATTGGGGTGGGAGATGATAAATAAGAGGCTCATAATGTGTAAAACAAGTGTTTCAATGATCATTAAAGTAAGAAATAAAAATAGAAACAAATAATTAAAATTACTCTGAAAACCTCAGCTTTATCTTCCCTTCCCTTTGCAGTTGGCATCTAATTCACACCATCTTGTCTCTATAACCACTCCACTCTTCTCTTTTTATCTCTAGTTCCCAGTACCTTCACGCTAGATAGCTCTCTGCCCTAGTTCTGCCCTAGTTCCCCTGTCCGGCCTTAATCACACCTGCCTCCACCACCTTCTTGTCGGGGTTTAACCCCAGCCAGCAACTAAGCACCACACAGCCGCTCACTCACTCCCCCCCCACCCAAGTGGGATGGGGGAGAAAATCGGGAAAAAGAAGCAAAACCCGCGGGTTGAGATAAGAACAGTTTAATAGAACAGAAAAGAAGAAACTAATAATGATAATGATAACACTAATAAAATGACAACAGCAATAATGAAAGGATTGGAATGTACAAATGATGCGCAGTGCAATTGCTCACCATCCGCTGACCAACACCCAGCTAATCCCTGAGCAGCGATTCCCTGCCCCCACTCCCCCCAGTTTATATACTAGATGGGACATCACATGGTATGGAATACCCTGTTGGCCAGTTTGGGTCAGGTGCCCTGGCTGTGTCCTGTGCCAACTTCTTGTGCCCCTCCAGCCTTCTCGCAGGCTGGGCATGAGAAGCTGAAAAATCCTTGACTTTAGTCTAAACACTACTTAGCAACAACTGAAAACATCAGTGTTATCAACATTCTTCTCATACTGAACTCAAAACATAGCACCGTACCAGCTACTAGGAAGACAGTTAACTCTATCCCAGCTGAAACTAGGACAGTACCACCCCTTATTCTATACCATTGACATCATACTCAGTTCCTATACCTTTAGTTACACCCTGGTCAATCATCATCACCTTTTCCATCCCTTTGAGACATATGAACAATGATATATATATATATATATGTATACACACACAGAGATATCATTCCTTTAGTTTATGGGTTATGTTCATTAAATGTTCGTTGAGTTCATTTAGTTCCCGACTCTGGGCTCCATCTGTCATACCAGTCTTTCTGGGCAGGAGGGATGGTGCAAAGTCCTCTCAGTCAGTAGAGCAGAATTGGGCTTCAGTGCAGTGTGACGAGCAGGTGACATTTGACACAGCAGGAGGATGGTGTGCACCGTTGGATTGTTGCATGCTGGAGTCAGTTCTGGTTCCATCACTACTGCGCTTTGCTCAGTTTTATCACAGTTTGTTCTTGCTTGATCTAAGTGATTCTTACGATAGTACTATGGATATAGCATATAACAATTATAGTAATGATAACATACAGTAGCAGGGTTGTATAGCAACTAACATCATACAGTTTAATTCTGGCTATTCTCACCTAAAATTAAATCCCCTTGAGGCACACATTGGACCTCCCCATCTTTTCGCATCACCCACCAAGTGCACCCAGGCCCTTGAGCAAAAGCAATCCCACGAATGGGTTTACCTTTGCCTGAGGCAGGACTAACCCAGACTGTCTTCCCTAGCATATTTTTATGTGCACTACAGGGACTTTATCCCCTTCTACAGTACGTAAAAATTCTGACTGGGCAGGGCCACCCCGATTGGCAGATCCTCTGGTGTTGACTAACCAGGTGGCTTTTGCTAAATGTGTATCCCAATGTTTGAAAGTTCCACCCCCCATTGCTCTCAATGTAGTCTTTAACAGTCCATTGTATCGCTCAATTTTCCCAGAGGCTGGTGCATGATAGGGGATATGATACACCCACTCAATGCCATGCTCTTTGGCCCAGGTGTCTATGAGGTTGTTTCGGAAATGAGTCCCGTTGTCTGACTCAATTCTTTCTGGGGTGCCATGTCACCACAAGACCTGCTTTTCGAGGCCCAGGATAGTGTTCTGGGCAGTGGCATGGGGTACAGAATATGTTTCCAGCCATCCGGTGGTTGCTTCCACCATTGTGAGCACACAGCGCTTGCCTTGGTGAGTTTGTGGGAGTGTGATATAGTCAATCTGCCAGGCTTCCCCATATTTATATTTCAGCCATCGCCCTCCATACCACAGGGGCTTTAACCGCTTGGCTTGCTTAATTGCAGCACATGTTTCACATTCATGGATAACCCGTGCAATAGTGTCCACGGTCAAGTCCACCCCTCAGTCATGAGCCCATCTATATGTTGCATTTCTTCCCTGATGGCCTGAAGCATCATGGGCCCACCGAGCCATAAATAGCTCACTCTTATGTTGCCAGTCCAGGTCCACCTGAGCCACTTCAATCTTGGCAGCCTGATCCGCCTGTTGGTTGTTTTGATGTTCTTCAGTGGCCCGACTCTTGGGTACGTAAGCATCTACATGACGTATTTTTACAACCAGATTCTCTAGCCGGGACGCAATATCTTGCCACAGTGCAGCAGCCCAAATGGGTTTACCTCTGCGCTGCCAGTTGCTCTGCTTCCATTGCTGTAGCCACCCCCACAGGGCATTTGCCACCATCCATGAGTCAGTATAGAGATAGAGCACTGGCCGCTTTTCTCTTTCAGCAATATCTAATGCTAACTGGATGGCTTCCACCTCTGCAAACTGACTCGATTCACCTTCTCCTTCAGCAGTTTCTGCAACTTGTCGTGTAGGACTCCATACAGCAGCCTTCCACCTCCGATGCTTTCCCACAACGCGACAGGATCCGTCAGTGAACAGGGCATATTGCCTCTCATTTTCTGGCAGTTTATTATACAGCGGGACCTCTTCAGCACGTGCCACCTCCTCTTCTGGCGACATTCCAAAATCTTTGCATTCTGGCCAGTCCGTGATCACTTCCAAAATTCCTGGGCGACTGGGGTTTCCTATGCGAGCCCGTTGTGTGATCAGTGCAATCCACTTACTCCACGTGGCATCAGTCGCGTGATGTGTAGAGGAGACCCTCCCTTTGAACATCCAGCCCAGCACTGGCAGTCGGGGTGCTAAGAGGAGCTGTGTTTCAGTACCAACCACTTCTGAGGCAGCTCGAACTCCTTCATATGCTGCCAATATCTCTTTTTCAGTTGGAGTATAGCGAGCCTCGGATCCTCGATATCCTCGACTCCAAAACCCCAGGGGTCGGTCTCGGGTCTCCCCGGGTGCTTTCTGCCAGAGGCTCCAGGTAGGGCCATTCTCCCCAGCTGCAGTATAGAGCACATTTTTAACATCTTGTCCTGCCCGGACTGGTCCAAGGGCTACTGCATGAACAATCTCCCATTTAATTTGTTCAAAGGCTTGTCGTTGCTCAGGGCCCCATTTAAAATCATTCTTCTTCCGGGTCACTTGATAGAGAGGGCTTACAATCAGACTGTAATTTGGAATATGCATTCTCCAAAAACCCACGACACCTAAGAAAGCCTGTGTTTCCTTTTTATTAGTCGGTGGAGACATAGCTGCTATTTTGTTGATCACATCCATTGGGATCTGATGATGTCCATCTTGCCATTTTATTCCTAAGAACTGGATCTCCCGTGCAGGTCCCTTGACCTTACTTTCTTTTATGGCAAAACCGGCTTTCAGAAGGCTTTGGATTATTTTCTTCCCTTTCTCAAAGACTTCTTCTGCCATGTTGCCGCATGCGATGATGTCGTCAATGTATTGCAGGTGTTCCGGAGCTTCACCTTTTTCCAGTGCAGTCTGGATTAGTCCATGGCAAATGGTGGGGCTGTGTTTCCACCCCTGGGGCAATCGATTCCAAGTGTACTGGACGCCTGTCCAAGTAAAGGCAAATTGTGGACAACAATCTGCTGCCAGAGGGATTGAGAAAAATGCATTAGCAATGTCAATTGTAGCATACCACTTGGCTGCCTTTGACTCTAGTTCATATTGAAGTTCTAGCATATCTGGAACAGCAGCACTCAGCGGTGGCGTAACTTCATTCAGGCCGCGATAGTCAACTGCTAGTCTCCACTCCCCATTAGACTTTCGCACTGGCCATATGGGACTATTAAAGGGTGAGGGAGTTTTGCTGATCACTCCTTGGCTCTCCAGTTGGCGAATCAACTTGTGGATGGGAATCAGAGAGTCTCGGTTGGTGCGATATTGCCGCCGGTGCACTGTCGTGGTAGCAATTGGCACTTGTTGTTCTTCAACCCTCAGTAACCCCACAATCGAAGGGTCTTGAGAGAGACCAGGCAGGGTAGACAGCTGTTCAGTGCCCTCCGTCTCCAAGGCAGCTATACCAAAAGCCCATCAATACCCCTTCGGGTCCTCAAAATACCCTCTCCTGAGATAGTCTATGCCAAGGATACACGGAGCCTCTGGACCAGTCACAATGGGGCGTTTCTGCCATTCATTCCCAGTTAGGCTTACTTCAGCTTCCAATACAGTTAACTCTTGGGATCTCCCTGTCACACCAGAAATACAAATGGGTTCTGCCCCTTTATAACTTGATGGCATTAGAGTGCACTGTGACCCGGTGTCTACTAGAGCCTTATACTCCTGTGGGTCTAACGTGCCAGGCCATCGAATCCACACAGTCCAATAGACCCAGTTATCCCTTTCCTCCACCTGGCTGGAGGCAGGGCCCCTCTAATTCTGGTCAGAGTATCCAGTATTCACTTCTCGTAAAATTGGCTCAGAAGTCCCTTCAAGAGGATCAGAAATAAGATCAGTCCTTCTACTCTGTTTGGAAACTGGAGTGGCATTTTTCCTAGTAGAATCCCCTTTTGTGGTGGTTTTTCCTCGCAGCTCATGTACCCGTGCATTTAGGACCGAGGTAGGTTTTCCATCCCATTTCCTCATGTCCTCTCCATGATCACATAGGTAAAACCACAGGGCACCTCGTGGTGTGTACCTTCTATATTCTCTCTCTTGGGCAGATGAGCGCTCACTCCTAATAGCTGAGACATTGGTCCTTACAGGTGGGGAATAGGACATATCCTCTTTGAATTGCTGGAAATCCTCGGACAGCTTCTCCACAGCCGAAATGCAGGCTTGTAGGGAGGAGGAGAGATTTTCTTCGTATTGACGGAGTTGGCGAGCCACTTCATCCACTGTCGGTGCCTCTTCGTCTTTCCAGGTCATTATTGCCAGTGAGTTGGCATAGGATGATGGTGCGCTCCGTACAAACTTCCGCCACATGGGTCGTGTGCATTGGACTTCGTCTGGATCTTTGGGTAATTGTGGGTTGTCCAGGTCATGATGAATCGTCTCTAGCACAGCTAATTCCCTCAGATATTGGATACCTCTTTCCATGGTGGTCCACTTGCTTGATTGACATATAACATCCTCCTTAAAGGGGTACCTTTCCTTCACACTTGACAGGAGTTGCCTCCAGAGGCTGATGGCTTGTGTCCCTTTTCCAATTGCCTTGTCAATGCCACCTTCCCTGGCAAGCGATCCCAGCTGCTTGGCTTCCCTACCTTCTAATTCCAAGCTATTAGCCCCATTGTCCCAGCATCGGAGGAGCCAGGTGATAATATGTTCACCTATACGGCGGCCAAAATCTTTTTGCATATTCCGCAGCTCACTCAAGGATAGGGACCAGGTTATTACCTCTGGTTCCACCTCTTCCTCCTGTTCGCATGATGACCCTGGTTCACCTTCATCCTTTGCTAAGTGAACTGATTTTTTTGTATATTTCTTTTTATGTACGGGGGCAACTGATACTGGTGCAGCTTGGTCCGCTGGTTCAGTTGCAGTATCGCTCGCTGGGTTTTGGATAACCGCAGCGTCTGTCGCCAAGGTTTGGGTAGCAGCAGTGCTTGTCGCTGGGGCTGGAGGGACTGCAGTGCCCGTTGCCAAGGTTTGGGTAGCTGCTGTGCTCGTCGCCGGGGCTGGAGGGGCTGCAGCGCCCATTGCCGGGGTTTGGGTGACCGCAGTGCTCATCATTTTGTTGTTAGGTCCAGAGACCTTCTCTTCCCCTTGAGGGTACGGAGGGTGTCGAACAGGGCTCGATAGGCATGGGCCAGGCCCCAGCATGTTGCAGTAATTTGTATCTCTCTGGAGCTGCTGGGGTGACAACATACCTTTTCCAAATATTTTACTAGTTCTTCTGGATTCTGCACTTGTTCAGGGGTGAATTTCCAAAACATTGGAGGTGCCCACTTTTCTAGGTACTTGCCCATACCACCCCACACACCCTGCCACTCATAATTATCCAGCCTCGGGGCAGACCTCTGGGTGATCTTCTTAAATAGTTGTTTAACCTTAAACAAGAGCTGAACCACATTCAGGAGCATGCTAATTCCTAGCAGTAGGGCTAGGACCGTGCTGGTCTCAACATCCCAAGAGTATTCAAATTTTTCAAAATTCTCAAACACCATTGTAACTGGACTGAAGGAGAAAGGAGAGGGGAAGAAAGGTACCCCACCCATAGACTGGTTTTCCAAGGAGGAAAGGTAAATGTTATAATTATTAATAGTTTCCCACAGATGGCTCCTGCAGTATAAAGGTGACAATGCTGAGTGCAAATACCGGATTAATCCCACAACCGATGACTTTATCATACCATAAACCAGTGTTATACAATACATCAAAGCAAAAACCTTAATCCACCTCCCACGGATGATAAGCAGCAGAAGAGGGACTACATACAGCAAGCGAGGTGATACATAACAGACCTTTAAGAACCAGAGCAACAACTCTAAGAACACATAAATCAACATAATGACCAGTGACTATTAGACCAATATAATGAATGCTTATAACAAATTTGTTTTAACAAGCTCTGGTCAGGTTTGTCGTTATCTCAACCCTTTGGGCCCCACGTCGGGCGCCAAAATGGACTGTCGTGGTTTAACCCCAGCCAGCAACTAAGCACCACACAGCCGCTCACTCACTCCCCCCCACCCAGTGGGATGGGGGAGAAAATCGGGAAAAAGAAGCAAAACCTGCGGGTTGAGATAAGAACGGTTTAATAGAACAGAAAAGAAGAAACTAATAATGATAATGATAACACTAATAAAATGACAACAGCAATAATGAAAGGATTGGAATGTACAAATGATGTGCAGTGCAATTGCCCACCACCCGCCGACTGACACCCAGCTAATCCCTGAGCAGCGATTCCCCGCCCCCTCTTCCCAGTTCCTATACTAGATGGGACGTCACATGGTATGGAATACCCTGTTGGCCAGTTTGGGTCAGGTGCCCTGGCTGTGTCCTGTGCCAACTTCTTGTGCCCCTCCAGCCTTCTCGCAGGCTGGGCATGAGAAGCTGAAAAATCCTTGACTTTAGTCTAAACACTACTTAGCAACAACTGAAAACATCAGTGTTATCAACATTCTTCACATACTGAACTCAAAACATAGCACCGTACCAGCTACTAGGAAGACAGTTAACTCTATCCCAGCTGAAACTAGGACATAGGCTGAGGTCACACCTCTGTATCTCAGTTGAATCTCTTCCTCCTTAGGGCTAAGGGGTGGAAAGCACGGGAGAGGTGATGTCTTAACCCACAATTCCCCAAGCTGCTTCCACCTCACTTCAGGCACAGTTTTGGGGAAAAATCCATTTCAGTCAGCAGGGCTCAAACCTGGACCATGCTTAGTCACATAAGATTGGATAGTTTGAGGCAGAATGATCATAAGGGCAAACACTGTCAAGTGGGCCAGGGTGTAATGAGGGCAGATCATGTCTGGAGAAATCTGGTGCCCTGTTGAAAAAGTCTGTTGATCATACTGAGAAAGCCTTTTTCAGAGGCTTTTGACACTAGCAAAGGTGGGTTGTTTTTCATGGAAACAAAGAGAACATTTGCAGTTAACAATTCACCGCCTCAAGTGTTGGCACTAAAACATGGGGTTTGGTGGGTTGAAAGGAGGAGAAAACAGTGCTGGTGGTTCTTAAAAATATTTTCAGATTTATTCTTTCAAGTGACTTAAACATCGTATTTCCCCCTAATCATCATCTTATAAATAGCTGTGCCATGTTCGTCTGAAGCTTTCACAGAGACTTGCTGGATACAAGCAGCCGGAGGCACACGCACAGCGTGGAAAACTCTAACCTGAGGAGTTTACAGTTGATAAATACCTCAAACACTAAAAGCAAGGTTACGAGAGACAAACCAGGCTGTTCTTTTAGCTAAGGCTAGGCTGTGCCACCCACAGCCACACAGATTATGCAGAGGACACCCACAACATGCTCCCTCTCAGAGTCTGACTGATGCTTTCCTGTTCTGTTATTCTCTGAAACAGAATTAAAATTCAGTCAGGCTGAAAGGAGCCTTTTACTCTGTGTATGAGGGGAAATAACAATAACTGTGCAATTCATAAAAACCTTCCAGCATGCATATACACATGCATGCCTTCACTGATAAATCCAAAATGGAGGTAAACATAGAGGAGGCATTAAGTTGTCTTTTCCAGGAGGGAGAGAAATCTGCGTGACAAGTTTATTGAAGCATTTTGCAGAAATCCAGGATACTGTTCAACACACACAGTAAGTTCTTATTAAAGGCTGCATTTCACCATAAACAGCAATTTTGGATGACAATGTTGTGCATTCGTCATCAAACATTACTGTTGTTTGCAAACACCAAGAGGGATCCATCTGCTGTTATTTTTTACAATGATATAAATAAGAATATTTAAGTAGATACACATTTTATATATAAAAATGTATCAGTTTGAAGAATGTAAGCCACAGAATCAAGATAAGGTGAAAGAGAAATTTAAGCCAGAAAATATAGCATTTTTTAAGTGAATTTTAAGGCAAACAGTAAATTATTTTCTGAATAAAGTCAATTCCGGTAACAAATTTAACATACTTGTCACTTCCTAATAAAGTCAGGGAAAATGTTCTGTGGAAATTGCTTTGAAGCAAAATATGAAAGCACCTGCTTTCCAAAGGAGGCTTTGCCAAGAAACAGAGCATCCAAACTCATAGCAATTTGATTTGAATAAGCTGCCATTGTGCTACAGAGGAGTTTTAGTTCAACTATTTCAGCACCCGATCTCTTCTATAGAATAGGTTCTCCAGCCCTGAGACACTGGAAAGAGTCTCTTGCAAAGATCAGTCAATAGATCATTAGCATGTACATGTTGGTGTCATGGTTTAAGCCCAGCCAGCAACAAAGCACGATGAGGCCGCTCACTCACTCCTCCCTTGTGGTTGGATGTGGAGGAGAAAATGTAATGAAAACCTCGTGGGTTGACACAAGGACAGGGAGGGATCACTCACACATTATGGTCATGGGCAAGAAACAGACTCAACTTGGGGGAGAAGAAACCCAAATCAATTTAATTTGTTACCAATCAAATCAAAACAGGATACTGAGAAGTAAAACGAAATCTTAAAACACCTTTCCCCCACCCCTCCCTCCTTTCCCGGCTCAACTCCACTCCCGGTTTTCTCTACCTCCTCCCCACCAGCAGCGCAAGGGGACGGGGAATGGGGGTTGGGGTCAGTTCATCACAAGTTGTCTCTGCTGCTCCTTTCTCCTCAGGGGAAGGACTCCTCACTCTTCCCCTGCTCCACCGTGGGGTCCCTCCCATGGCAGACAGTCCTTCATGAACTCGTCCTGCATGGGTCCTTCCCACAGGCTGCAGTTCTTCACGAACTGCTCCAGCGTGGGTCCTTTTCTGCAGGCTGCAGTCCTTCAGGCACAGACTGCTCCAGCGTGGGCTTTCCCATGGAGTGACAGCCATCTTCAGGGGCATCCCCCTGCACTGGCATGGGGTCCACCCCGGGCTGCAGGTGGGCATCTGCTCCCCCACTCACCTCCACGGGCTGCAGGGGAACAGCCTGCTGTCTCACCACGGGCTGCAGGGGCATCCCCTCCTCCGGTGCACCTCCTCCCCCTCCTTCTTCACTGACCTCTGTGTCTGCACAGGGGTTTCTCTCACATTCCAATCCCCCTACTCACTGCAGGTTTCCCTTCTTAAATCTGTTCTCCCAGAGACGCTACCACCGTTGCTGATGGGCTAGGCGGTCTGACTTGGAGCCGGGGAAGCTTCTAGCAGCTTCTCACAGGAGCCACCCATGCAGCCCCTCCCCTGCTACCAACACCCCCCCCCAAACCCCAATATAGTTGGTAATAAAAGTTTCAGTTGACACGAAGAAATAAGTTTCTCTGTGTTAGTCTGCTGCTGAGGAGTATTAGCTACTTAACTGTTGTCTGGGTGATGATTCAGCATTTCAAGTGAAGCCCTGAAAGCGAGTTGGAGACAATAGATCCTTTCATAGCTTCTATTTTTCAGGAAAGCTACTGCACAGATTCCTCTGCTTTACCCCATATTCTCTCCCACGAACAGAATACAAAATTATAATGAAGGCAAAGCACAGTCTACATGTACAAAACAGGTTCACCTACTCCCCAAAGCACAACTATGCAAAGGTGAAAGTGAAAAAAAGGATACTTTCAAGTCAGTGAGGTACTCTGTGATTATATGCTTTGGGGCCTGCATTACAGTAGCAGTTCATACTCTGAGCATGAGAGGGATTACAAATTTGCTTGCTACGGCAACATGTGTTTGCCAATTAACTGCATCTAGCTGTTCCTGAAGAAATGTACCACCAAAATATTCAAAAGATCTCTTGGTTTAGCTTAAGGCCATATTTCTTTCTTCAGAGGAGACTGAAAAAACTGTAATTCTCAATACAATTACTAAAATATCAGCTTCCATACACCAAAATTAGTGACCCCTGGTTGTACCTATTATTCTATTAGGTTCTAAGCCATGTCCACTATCCAGCCTGTGTATTATACCTTCCTCAGGTGACAGTGGTATTTAGACACCTAGGCAAGTTGTTATCTTACTAGAAAAGTATCCCATCAACTGAGTAAAACAGTATATTATAGTGCGGCAGTATCTGTGAAGCTTGCCCTCTGCTACTATCTCTTTGCATTGTCAGAAAAGTCAGAGTATGGTTTCCCCCAGAGAAAGAGTTACAGCTAGAACTGAATTTCTATAAAGGAGTCTGCTATTCCCCCACCGATAGTACAGAGCAAGAAATACTACAGAATTAAGCCCCTGAGACAAGTTGCTCCCCTAATAGCAGAAGGATTGCTGTTACCTTCAAAGTCTAAATCTGCTGCTGTCTTTACATAAAATTCCATTTTTTCTATCCTATCTTCAGAAGCATCAACCGGCATATTTTACTTTTTATTTCTAATTTTAGATGAGAGCTGGAAGGAATAAGACTTGAGCAAGTCAACATCTCCACAGTTCCAAAAAAAAAAAAAAAGAGTAGTACAGGTAGAGAAGACTTACTGTTAAACTAATTGCATCTTGTTCATTCCTCTGCCAAAGTAACATTGTTCTCCAAAATATATTCTGAAGTACTTGACTCAATCTGATTTTAGAAGGTTTAATGCAGTACTATAGGCTTTACTTGGGAGTTGCTCCCAAAGCTAGTAAGGCATTTAACTGGAACTTTTCCTCAAGGTTTGACTTCTATACAGTCAAGAAAGGAATCTTTTTCTTGATAGGTGAAAGATGCTGCCTTCGGGATACTTTTTTCCTTAGCACAAAATTCACAGTGCCCAGTTTGGGACAGTAGATTATGAGCCACAATCAACCTCCTTTTATCTAAGGGCAGGTAAGAATCACTTCCAAAACTAACTTGCAGTTCTAGCATGGCAGCATAGGATGGAAACAGTTTTAATAAGTCCTCTCATCCAATTTCTAGTTGCACATGGAAGAATTAGACAGAAGTTAAGTGTTTTTCTTTTGACAGCTTTTCAAAATTTGATATTTGGAATGATATTTCAAGGTAATTTTATTTTACCTAGAACAGACCAATAGCTAACATACAACATCCTTATCATGTGAGCCAGGTTGTTTTGCTATATAGATGCACTGATATCCCAGGAACTTCTTTCCAAGATGTCAAAGGTCCCCAGTTTATTTCATCCAGTCAAAACCCTTGACTGAAATTGTAATTTATTCTTTTTTGGTTCAAAGGATGCTGCCATAGTGGCACGTGCTGTGCTTACAAGAACAGCCACCATAGTGCAGTAGATTGAGCAGTGATAAACAGAGGGAAGTGAAATGAAATGTAGGCACAGTCAAAATTGTCATTTTACTGAAAGAGACACTTGATGACATATTCAGCCCTACACAATAAACATGCTTAGACCACCATATTTACAGGTAACTGAATAGCATGAATATGTGGATGACTCAGAGTCTGGCAGCAGGAACACAACTTTTTTTAATGAGTATATATGATTTTTAAGGAAACAAAAGGTACACATAAACATACTAGCTCCTAGTTCTGGAAAAATGAACTATGAACAATGAAATGGAAAACTAACTGAAAGATATGATTTGTGTGCAAAAAACCTTCTACTAAATCATTAAGTTTTAATTCATGTATTTTTCTCAAGCCTGCAAGTGACACTTATTCCTGAACAAAAATGTTCCATATCAGCTTTGTCTGATGTGGGGAAAAAAAAAGGAGAAAATTGAGCACATGCTAAAAATCCCCAAGAAGCCATTTTTCCAAAGATAGAGTATGTATACAGATACATTACCATGCAAACCTTCTGCCTAAAGAGTTCTGAAGTTGGCTAATGTAAGGAGAGAAAAG
Organism: Harpia harpyja; assembly: GCF_026419915.1. Lineage (NCBI taxonomy): Eukaryota > Metazoa > Chordata > Aves > Accipitriformes > Accipitridae > Harpia > Harpia harpyja. The sequence continues at coordinate 56,864,178 of NC_068940.1, read as the reverse complement.
AAGCACCTCTTTAATCTCCTCTTGCCCCACTACCTGTTTGTTTGTAATACTCTGCTGTATTACCACAGTACCTCAAAATGAGCTGTTTAGTGCTTTCTTGTTCCTTCCTACAAAGTGCTCCTGCTGTTTCCATTACCTGGATCATTCTGCATCCTAAATCACATCACCTTTTACTTCCAAGTGTGTTGTTCTCAGCAGAGATCATTTTCTGACATGGAAACTATTTTCAATGGCACATCTCAGGGATCAAGGGAGATGAAGACTTGCAGATTAAAGCTGTACTGTTCTGGACAATATAAATTGATCATGTGAGGCCATATATTGCATTTGTTCACTCACATGTTAGCGTGCCATGTTTCTGGCAGTCAGTATACTCATGATGTTTTTAGTGTAGTTCCCAGAATTTAGCATAAAGACTGCAAAGCAATAAAGGCTCAGATCTTTAAAATACTTTTCTATTTTTTCCCCAATAATCTCAACGGAAAAGCATTTGTAAGCCAAAAGCTGAGCCTCCAGCTCTTTGCTTCACTTCTTGAAAGCTGGAGGTTTTGGCTGCTAGCTTTGGGATTAAAGAACCAATTAGAAGTTTTTACCACTGAAAACATCCATGTGTAGTCTCTTATCCTCTAAAATCTCCCTGCTGAGGTACTGAGTATGTTTGTCAAAATTTGTTCCTTTACTGTTCATCGCAAGTTGCAAAGGCAGTTGCAAATAATCCTTTTTTTTTTTTTTTTTTTTTTTAACGAAAGAAGTTGTTCCAGTGCAATTTGGCTTTGGCAGGCCAAAAGTGGCAAGTGGCTTAATTCCTAAAAGGACTCATCTAGGCTCATTAACAACTATATCCTTTCTGAGGAAAAAATTTTCAGCAGCTTTCATTGCTGCAGCAATTGCATTCTGTGCTAGCTATGGACAGAGTCTGTGTACGTTTTTACTTACAGCAACCACAATATGACTGCAATTGCAGCCTAGGTGTAACCTACATGCAGCCCCCTCCCTGTTTGTCTCACCCGTATCCTGTTTCTTGATTCATTTCATCTTTTAGCTCATTACATGCTTGCACACTCATTCTTTATTCCTCATTTACTTGTATTTAACTTTCAGAGGATGACACAAAGATCCTGCAGCACAGCTCTGCCACAAAGCAAGGCTGACTGCTCAAACTACACCAGAGCCCACAGAAACACTTTCCCCCCTCCCCAGCTTGAGGTCTGCCATGGTGAAGCCTGAACAAAACATGCTAGCTCCATACTGAGGCACTTCAAATGGAGCAAGAAGTAGTACAAAGCTGCCTGAAGGGATCTTCTCTTTTTCATTGTAAGGAGCCTGAGAAGAGTGGAAAGACAATGGGGAATAGGAACAGGAGAATCCTAATTAGAGTAGGCATAGAAAAGCAAGCAGAAGGTAGACAGGAGAGACTTTCAGTTGTATCTTCTGTGGGGATGGCACTGTCTTCCTTTATAACATGTTTGTACAGCACTTGCCATGGAGATGATCAATCTGATGATCTGCAGGTGCTATTAAGTATGCAGTATACATCCCTCACTGCCAGTTCATGGGTGACGCGGTCTTGCTTCAATACCCCTCCAAGGCTTTGGCTCTTCAGATTGAGACGTTCTTTTTCTTCAACATTGACAGAGTTCAAACAGAAAAAGACAAGAAAAACAGAGCCAGAAAGGGAAAAAGGAAAATGTACAAAGGCCTTAAGTGGTCCAGTTAGCACCAGCTGTGGTTTATTGTGGCCATTTGACTGAGGGGTGGGGAGAACATAAAACTAATTTGTTTTCTAGGCTTTTTCATAAGTTATTAGTTTAGATGCTCTGACTTTGATGAACACAGTTATACCAGTGAAGGTAATCTTCAGATTGCAATGAGTATGCCAACCAGTGCAATGGTATCTGAGTGAAGCCAGTCATTCCTAATGATGTGGGCTTATCGCCACTCGTCTGAACTAGTATTAATACTAAACCATGAAGATAATCTCCCTATCAAAAAAGTAGAGAAAAAAAAACGAGAGAAAGGCATTGGCATGGCATGATGATAAGCCTATCTTGAAAAGAAAGTTGCTTCTTAATTAGACAGGCAAGTGTAGATGAAAGGTGGTAGGATGTCACTGATTCCTGACAGAGAGGAGAAGAGGGGCCCAAAGACTTCAAAATACGGTAAGTTTACTTTCTTCTGCACACTTAATGTCTGATTAATTTTTAGCTTATGGAGAGATGTCAGAAGAACCCCTCCGAACTCCAGAGAGGAACCATTTTTTACTTCTGACTTGTGCAAAATTGCTGTCCTTGTTGTAATACAATGGCTAATTTCCCTGTGAGGTATGTGTTTGTTGTTCACCTAGGGATCAGAATGTTATTCTTCCACTTATAGTTTTGTGGGTGTATTTTCTTCAGATGGTTTGTTCAATCTGATCTCCATATCCAAGGCAGGCTAAATGCTACTGATGGAGCCACTACTGAGAGCATGCACACACCCACTTGTTCTGCTCTCCCCCCGTTCTCTAACATTGCTTGTTCTTTTTGCTGAACACTATAAAAAGTCAAGAAAGATTTTTCTGTGTTGTGTCTTTTTAGCTGACAAATGAAAATCTTAGCTGTAGCAGTGTGAAATAGCTGGTCCTTATTTACAACTGAGACTTGTTTTTCTCTACACAACAGCAAAAATCAACCTTTAACTCCATTTTCTGCTCATGTTTTTATGAAATCTGTTGCCAACAAACAGTCTAAGGAGTCTTAGACAAGTTGCTTTCAAGACATAGTACTACAAAGATGTGGATAATAGAAGTAAAGATATTTTCATTTTTTTCTAGGCTATCCCTGCCCTATGTAGAATTGTACCTTTCTTTTCCCCCATATTTCACATCTGTCTTTCACCTCTCAAGGTCTTCTATTTCTGTAGATAAACTGTCTTTCAACTATAAGCCTATATTTGAAAGTTTTTAATCTATCTAGGCTCATCTCCATTTTCTTACATTCTAAATTACAAAGCAATGAAATAATCTTATTCACAAATCACAGCTAAATTGCTAATGTAAAAATAATCTGTTTTTTAGACTTAAGTTTAGAGTGTCAGAGCAGAAGCCATGGTGAAGAACAAGTTAACAGGCAAATTAAAGTCACCACAAATGCACCAAAAAAGCATGGAAATAAGTTTAACCATAGTCCTTATTAATTACTTGAACAGTACCTTCTTAAACACATGCTTCCCAACTAACAACTTTATACCTTCAAAATATCAACAGACATCAACATTTTGCCTTTTTCTACACATCACCTACAGAGCTAAAGAAACCAAGCAGTATCACAAAAAGAGCCTTCAATCCAAGGCATTAAAATCCAAGCCCAGTAAAATCCGAGGCCACAAGTACAGGGTGATAAGAGATCCTTGCAAGTCCGCCACTAAACATTTAATATTGCTTCCCGGCTTCCTGGGGGGTTTAGAGCAGACACAGTTTAGGCTTTCTGAGGCCTCCAGTGGATTGCATAAGTGAGGGATTTATATCCATGTCATTCATTTAAAAAACCTCTCAGGAGCATCGAGAGATGTTGTAGGATCAGGAGAGGTGTTTCAATCTGGGGTTTATATGCAAAATGGTGAGAAAGACATAGTACAATGAATATATACATAATAAAAACTACTGAAACAACAAACATGCAAACTTGAAAAAAGTACACTTCTTCATGACAGGGAGAAAGTAGGAGACAAGGGGAAAAAGTATAAGGAAGACTAATACCCTTAGACACTCAATATAGAAAAGATATTGTCCTCATATACATTCTTATTTATCTTCCACCTCCTGCAGTCTGTGTATTACCTCCTTACATACAGCAGTTTCTTTCCATCATGGAGGCAATTCATTCCTCTCCTGTCAGGCTCACTTTTTCTTTCCTAGTGCCTCAAGACACTAGTTGGTGTCAAAGCAGTAACAAAAATAACCCAAGAGATTTTCTTCTGACAGCTCCTGAAGTGTAGAATCATCACATCAGATATATATTTGGGGTCAGAAAGCCCAGCTTCTGTTATACGACCTCATCCAGCCAGAGCTTTCTCTAAACCCTTGTCAAAAACACATTTATGATCCCCAGCCAGCCAGGAGAAACACCGTTTGTTCTCTCAAGCTGAGCTAACTTGTTTTCGATTATCTCCTTATTAAAGAAAAAGATTGTGCTTCATAAAGCAGTCCTAGATGTTGCAGAATTACTGCTTGAAACATAGCATTTAGAAAAACACATTTTTATTTCAATATTGGTATCCCATGCCTTACGAGTCATTGTAATGATTCCCTGTTGCCTTCTGTATTGAGCTTAAATAGGTTAGGCATTTTCAAAGCTCTTAACTACATTCACATTGGAATTAAAAACACTTCTGCAGAAAAGCACACAATATAGCTGAGGAAGACCCTTAGCTGGCCTATACTAATCTCTCTTGTACCACATTTTGTTCTCCCACCCTGTCCTGTAAACATTCTTCCCAAATCAAGTTGTTTCCATTATAGCATAAATTTTGCTTCTAAGAAAAAGGGGGGAAATTACATCCAGAGCAACAAACAACTCTGCAACCGTCAAGAGCTGTAGCAGCATTTCTGACCCAAGAATCTTGCATTACTAAATTGGTTCGCTTGGCCCTTTTCTTTTTAAAATATATTTACACCCTTGTTATTAAGGCATACAAATTCGAGGCTACTGTCCTGCTAATAATTGCATGGGTGAACAGTTCCACTGACAAGTGGAGACAGCAAACCCTGATTTCCAAGATCTGGGGGAAGGTGGTACCCCCACAATAAAAAAAAACCCAAACCCCCCAAACCACCACACTTGTCTTTATCTAGCCTGTCTCAACTCTGTGTTGTTTTATCCCAAATGCTTTTTCCTTGTGTAGACGCTGACTATCCATATACAGGGAAGGTAGCATTGGATACAACAGGTATGTTTTTTTCTCCTCAAACACACGAGAATTTAAACCTAGTGAGCTCAAGATATGTCAGGCTGGTTTTGGGTTTTGAGGGTTTGGTTTTTTTTTTTGAACAAATTAAGCCAAAAAGGTAAAGTCCACACATTACTCTGATATGTGGGTATTCATAAGTGAGTATCTGTAGTGAAATCTGCTTTTGAAAACAGAACACCAGGGACCAACTCAAACCAACATAATTGGAACCAGGCTGATTTCTGGTTACCTGTTACCCAAACTATGTGTATGCACTTTGTAGTTTGCAAATAAAATTCACTGCAGTTGTAAAATAAATCAATCTGAAAATACATACATACATAAATAATAGTGGTTTAATATTACCAGTGAGAAATCTAGACATCTCAAAAGATTTAAAAACTGAGTCAAGGCCAATTCCAGCAGTTTCAATATCTGAAATTTCCTTGATTTCATTCAACAAATTCTTCCTAATAGCATTTGGCACTGTGTGCTTCTGTATCTCTCACTATATGTACGCATGCACATGTACAGAAAAATATATACAAACTAACATTCTTGGATATTTAATTTGTAAGATTTGTGTAAGATAGCAGCACAGAATAAAAAATAAATACTCCACAGGCAATGAATTACCTCACTAAAGCTAGTTAACAACATTTTGAGGTATAAATTGACATATGCTTATTTAGTTTGCTATGTACTGCTCAGAATAGCAGCAAGCGTGTGCCTTTTTATGGGAGCTCAGGACTCCATGTGGTCCAAAAACCTGGCATCTGCTTTTTCCAGTTGGCATTTTTCAGGCCATACTGCCTGGCACATCCCTCATTTCAAGTTGCCAAGAGAGTGGTGGAAGAATGAGACACCCTGGCACCATGTATTTTCTAAAGCTCTACAAAAGAATAGCCTTGGGGATTTACAAGTTGCTATTCCATCACACAATGGGTTTTTGCTGCATTTTACATGTTAACCAGCTTACCTCCTTCAAATCTGCTTTATTATGTTCTAGTCACAGAGTTGAAAATGGAACAATAAATAGACTGTATGCACTTGTTTTATTGTGCCAGTATTAATGGATGCTTTTACAATTTATGTCAGAAAGTAAAAATGTTGTCCAGCAAGCTGTTTATATACAGAGAGAAAGAATACTGCATTTTGAAAAGAGGACTGCATTAAGGAATAGAGCACTTATGTGAGAATTCCTCTATTCCAGATACATGTCAAATCTGCAGGAAAGGCAATAATTGCAAACAGTTTTTTTGGCACTGTGAGCCGGTTGTAGAGCTGTACAGGGTGAACCATGCAGCTACCAAATGTATTAGTGTGCCACAGCAGTTCAGCAGTCCATGACAGAGCTGCTTACAGGGGAGAGGCTAGAGCTCTCACTGCAAATGCACCATGGGCAAAGTGTGACAAAAGAGTGAAGGAGGGCACAAAACTTTCATGGTTTGTTTAATATAGAGCTAAGCCTCAAGCCTCCTCTGCCTTTCACGTCATCCCCTTCTTGCAGACTTTCTATGCTGTGTGTTATATCTGCTTCTGAGACAGGCAATGCGAAGATTTCAGGCTGAGTTTCTTTACAGACATCACATCTGCTGACTACACCAGATCTGATTCTTCTATTGCTTCCACCTTCACTACCCCTCGACTGTAGCATGAGATATCGAGTAGTACTTCTGGGATTACAAACTGTACTCCAGATGTTGCACTCCTTTCTTTTCCAAGGGCATCCATTTGTTGTCCATCAGATTCTCCACTCAGTAAATAATTTAGATGACTTTTCAAAACACTATTCAAAATATCACCCAATGGTATTACACAAAGTCTTCTTATAGAAGTAAAACATTTCCAGGCTGAAGTTTAGCTTTGATTTGGGAGCCCCCACTTTTTGGTTTTTTGTTTTGGTTTTTTTTTTGACATTGGGGCTTGTTTGACCAAGGGTTGCAGAACTGAGCCACTTTTGAGAAAGTCAGGTTGATGGGAAGTCTCACATTGACTTGAATCTGAGGCCAGTTCTGGGGAAATGAATTCAAAGGAGAATTTATTTTGATACAAATGCAGCTCATGGTTTTATATTACCGCAACCAACAAGCTCATGTTTTTCTGTCAATGCTTAAGGTTTCATATTAGTCCCCTACTCTTTGGTTACTAAATTGGCCTTGAGTACTTTAAGAAACACTGAATGATTAAAGACATTTCTGTGAGAGAAATACAAATAGATTAGACAATTAGGCATTTTACATAAAATCCAAATTTTTGCTGATTTTAAATGTCTCATCCATTATCTCATCCAGACAGGAAAGGATGTAATAAATAGCCTTCTCAACAATATATTCCTGACATCTTTAAGCCTTCTTACTGTATTGGATTTGCATGGCAAGGTTTTGGTAGCGGGGGGCTTACAGGGTTGGCTCCTGTGAAAAGCTGCTGGAAGTTTCCCCCATGTCCAACAGAGCCAATACCAGCCGGCTCTAAGATGGACCCGCCACCGGCCAAGGCCGAGCCCTTCAGCAACAGTGGTAGTGCCTCTGGAATAACAGATTTAAGAAGGGGCAGGATGGGTGGAAACCTCACAGAACAGCAAACAGAAGAGAGGAGTGAGAATATGTGAGAGAAAAAGCCCTGCAGACATCAAGGTCAGTGAAGAAGGAGGGGGAGGAGATGCTCCAGGTGCCAGAGCAGAGATTCCCCTGCAGACCCTAGTGGAGACCATGGTGAGGCAGGCTGTCCCCCTGCAGCCCATGGAGGTTCATGGTGGAGCAGATATCCACCTGCAGCCTGTGGAGGACCCCACGCCGGAGCAGGTGGGTGCCCGAAGGAGGCTGTGATCCCATGGGAAGCCTGCGCTGGAGCAGGCTCCTGGCAGAACCTGCGGATCTGTGGAGAGAGGAGCCCACGGAGCAGGTTTTCTGGCAGGACTTGTGACCCTGCGGGGGCCCCATGCTGGAGCAGTCTGTGCCTGAAGGACTGCAGCCCATGGAAGGGACCCACACTGGAGCAGTTTGTGAAGAACTGCAGCCTGTGGGAAGGACCAATGTTGGAGAAGTTCGTGGAGGACTGTCTCCCATGGGAGGGACCCCACGCTGGAGCAGGGGAAGAGTGAGGAGTCCTCCCCCTGAGGAGGAGGGAGCGGCAGAGACAATGTGTGATGAACTGACCCCAACCCCCATTCCCCGTCCCCCTGTGCTGCTGGGGGGAGGAGGTAGAGAAAATTGGGAGTGAAGCTGTGCCCAGGAAGAAGGGAAGGGTGGGGGAAGGTGTTTTAATATTTGGTTTTATTTTCTTATTACCCTACTCTGATATGATTGGTAATAAATTAAATTTCCCTGAGTCAAATCTGTTTTGCCTATGATAGTAATTGCTGAGTGATCTCTCCCTGTCTTTATCTCGACCCATAAGCCTTTCATTATATTTTCTCTCTCCTGTCCAGCTGAGGAGGGGGAGTGATAGAGCAGCTTGGTGGGCACCTGGTGTCCAGCCAAGGTCAAACCCACCACACTTATTTTTTTAAAAGATCATCTTACCTATAGTCTATTTGCCAAAATGGAGGTTTATTCAGTGATGAGGCTTCCCACATTGACATTAACCATTGCCCCAAAGGAATTTGACTGCAGTAACTATTCTGGACTCTTGGAGTCACCCAGTTAGTCCAGAAGCCACAACAACTGCTCATGAGCTGGGGAAAATGAGAACTAATTCCCACAAGAACAAAGCAATATAGAAGAAAATGGACTTTCTCTTTCCTGCTACTCACAACATCCAAAACTCTTTGCATTTCCCTGCCCTAGTCTTTCTGCACAGAAGAAAATTAGAATCATCAGCAAGAAAAATGTGATGGATCCACATCTTCAAATTTAGAGGCGCTGACTCATGTCTTGAAGGCCTGCCAACAACTACCTAAATTAAAGATCTTGAGTAATCAAGCAGAAGTGCTTCAAACTATTTTTACTCGTTTCACTGAAGTGACAACTTTACCTTTTGTTACTCTATCTTGTTAGTCAACGTATTCTTGTGTGTTTGTTGAAGTCTCACTTCCACAAAGTCTCTTTCAGTAGTGATTGGGTTCAAAACCTGATTTACTGTACAATTCAACCTTCAGCCTAGGTTAAGGCTTTGGGAAAGCTCTTTTGTTACTGTGACAGGAGCAGGTATTTTGCCTGTATCAAGTAGCTTCCCTTGGCAAAGAATTAAAACTTGATACAGTGATCAAATTAAAGACAATAGATTGTAATTTGATCACCATATTGTCCCATCTTTAACTACCTTAATAACATTGCAATAAATTAGCTCAGTAACATGCTTGCTCAACCTTTTTTACTCAGGAAAATCTATAGATGTATATGAAATTGGTTTACTCTGCCAAATTGTACCATGGGTCATGAACTCTGAAGGTGTACGTAACATCAGGTGAGAGTTCTGCAAGCTGCTTGGCTCTGCTTCCGAAAGAATATCCAAGTCCTCACACTGGGGAATTTCTCTATAAGATTAAGGGAAAGACTGGACACATTTCCCTCTGGTACTTATTAGTGTCAATCGCCAAAAGGTTTGCTAGAGAACATACATTTTCTGCTCATCCCTCAAGAAACAGAGCTCATGAGCATGATGCTTTTAGGCAGGGAGAAAAAGACAGAGCTCTGGCCTGAAAGCCAGACATCCTCAACTGCCAGTAGGGTATTGTCTCAGTTAACAGATTAAAAAGAAAAATAGCACTGGTTGTAAAACCCCAAGCTCTTTCTCCATTGTAGGGCAACACATTTTGCAGGTGCATATAAGCAGTTTAGTAGCAGCAAGTTTCAAGTAACACCATTAGAGTTTAGGGCCTACAATGCTTTGGGCTTGCTAGACACCTGTTTGTGAGCCATGCAGTCTGTGCCCTGCACTATATAGGTATAGGTGTAGGGCAGCTGTAGTCAGCAAGCACATAAAGGACAGGCATCCTAGGGGATACAGTTTCTATGCATTGCTTTTCTTAAGGAAATAGGTGGCCAAGCTGTACAATTGCTGTTGGTGCCACATGGTTTATGGGTCTGATGTAAATTCAAGTATGCGTACAGCACAGTGGGTTAAGACCCATATAACTGAGGCTCAGACCCATTTATAAACGTGTTATTCATAGAACAGCCTGGTATTATATTCAGTTTGAAACAGCTTATTCCAGATAACAGAATCAGTCTACTTACAGAATAAAATTGGATAGGCACAACTAAACAGCAGTATCAATAGAAAACTTTGGAAGACCTTTATCCTACTGGGCTGTTTTCATACATGAAGGTTTTTCAGTTACCACAGTCTGTATTTTAGGAGTTTATTTCCAGGAAACCAATATGTTTGTCTTTTGTGCTGGTTTTGGCTGGGGTAGAGTTCATTTTCTTCATAGTAGCTAGTATGGGGCTAAGGTTTGGATTTGTGCTGGAAACAGTGTTGATAACACAGGGATATTTTTGTTATTGCTGAGCAGGGCTCACACAGCATCAAGGCCTTTTCTGCTTCTCACCCCACCCCACTGGCAAGCAGGCTGGGGGTACACAAGAAGCTGGGAGGGGACACAGCCGGGACAGCCGACCCCAACTGACCCAAGGTATATTCCATACCATATGATGTCATGTTCAGCATATAAAGCTGGGGGAAGAAGAAGGAAGGGGGGGACATTGGAGTGATGGCGTTTGTCTTCCGAAGTAACCATTACGTGTGATGGAGCCCTGCTTTCCTGGAGATGGCTGAACACCTGCCTGCTGATGGGAAGTGGTGAATAAATTCCTTGTTTTGCTTTGCTTGCGTGTGCGGCTTTTGCTTTACTTTAACTGTCTTTATCTCAATCCATGAGTTTTCTCACTTTTACTCTTCTGATTCTCTCCCCCATCCCACTGGGAGGGAGCAAGCGAGTGGCTGTGTGGTGCTTAGTTGCTGGCTGGCGTTAAACCACAACACTTTGTTGTCAATAGGCAAAACAGTTTGGGATGAGCATCAAAAGTTTTGCTGTTCACTTTATATTTCTAATCTGGGATTTTTTGAAAAGATGTATGTATTAAATGCTAGTGTAGTTCCTTAATACTCGGGCCGTGGGAATAGGAATAATGGAGCTATTAATGTTTAACAAAATGGCCATCCAGCTCTGTTTTGATGGAACACGGACTACATATGACTTCTGGGTAAGCACTTCACCTCTATTTCTTACTGTAAGCACAAAAAAAGTCATTATTTTAATGTCATATCTCATGAACAACAAATGTTGTCCAGTTAGCTGTGAAAGTGTGGAAGAGAATAGGGAGGAAAACCAGATTTTCTGATCAGATATGAAAATAAAAGGGACAGTTAAGGAAGAGAGAAATAAGCAAATAAAGGCCATCTAAAAGGACTTCACATGCTCTTCATAAAAAAAGAGGAACACTGTAATTGGCTACATCTTGAGTCTGGATGATAGAACAGTTTTCTTCTTGTACAGCCAAAAATGGATTACTGTATTTTCCAGTATGCTTTGCATACTTATTGTCACTAAATTACATGTGTGCTTTTCTGTACATTTTTGTATCCGCTTTGAGCTGGAAAGAGCTGGATCATAACAATCCAAACTGTACCACATTTCCTTTACACATCCCACCCTACCTCACTGCATTAGCAGTGTTGATGCTAGCTCGGTTTTAGTAGTAGTGTCACCCATTGCTTTACACTGACCCACTGGGTTGAGAAAGAAGTTTTTACCCATAGCCAAAATGACAGCTGCTATGCTCACCTATCGGGAAAGGAGCTAGGTGTTTCCAGACCAGAAAATAATCGTAAGAATTTCACCTGAGCAGCCTACATCAAGTTAGCCAGGCAAACAAGCATTAAAAGAACTTCAAATGAAACAAGCCAACATGAAGAACACAGTACAAAGCACCCATCTGTCTACTCAAGAAGTAATTTGCATGCTGTCACTGTTTTGGCTACAGAAACATTAGTTGCTCTCTAAATCCACAAAACATAATTTCATAAAGGTCAGTGTCTATTTTTCTGAAAGTCACAGGTGTCCATGAAGTCACCCTTTATCCAAGTCTCTCTTGGTCAACTTGTCTTTCACTAATTTTTAATGTGTTTCCTCAGTTGTGCTGCTGGTAGCATGAAACAGTGGAGTACAACTTGAGATTAAAGAGAGTTCCAAACTATATGTTGTTCTGGTTCTAAACATTGCCCTTACAATACTTATAAAGTACCTCAATCATCTGAAGCTGTTCTCTGATAGGACTGATGAAAGATGCAGCTACCTTAATCATCAGAGTAAGACTGGCCAAAACCAATGCTTCTTATTTCTGTCCAGACTTTGATAAAAGGATTTCTCTGTTCTCAAAGAAAAAAAGACATAGAAGGTTGGCATATGCTCAGCAGGCACCAAGGGCGGGGGGTGGGGGTGGGAGAAGTCAACAATTTGGTGACAAAATATAAACAAAAGCTACATAAGAAAATCATCATGCTGAAATATTGTAAACTAACAGCAGGCTTGAGTAAAACATCCATATTGCCAGAGCTAATTTATTTCTTTTAGCATTACCTTTATAATCCTTCACCAGGAAGGAATATTTTTTTAAAGCATGACAAATATGCATTCTAATCAGTCGAGTTAGATTAGTTTTTCTTTTTTTAGAGTTAGGTTTTCTCTCCCTGAACCTTCAACTGTGACTGCAATGAGTTTCTTCAGAGAAAGAGATTACAAGAGAAAGAGAGAGATTACAAAAGAGCACTTGCCATCTTCCATTATTAAGCCATACAATGAAAGAGAAATACTCTTTCAAAAAAATAAGCAAAATAAGAATCCTAGAAGAAAGCCATCCCCTGAGCTGATGGGAGAAGTGACAAGGTTTGTAAGACCTGATGTATACTTAACAGATAATGCCATGCACTGAGTGGGATAAGAAACAATTTGGGTGAAAAGGAATCATTCTGAACAGTCTCAAGGGGAATCAGACAAGACAGGCTACTAACGATCAGACTTAAAAAACCCACAGACGAATTTAAGGGTGAAAACCAATAATATGTATGAAGAATCCTGGTAGGTAGGACCTTGTGAAAGACAGCTCAATAGGACAAATGACCTCAAGTGAACTGGCAGGTCTTTTAGGACAATCTCTTCCGAGCATAAGAGCAGTCCATCTGATGTTCAAAAAATAAGCAAAAGTAGGAGGAGACTGGCTTTATCAAACAGGGACTGAGGTCCAGTGCAAACTGTCTATATACAGGAGTTGGAATCAAGGACAGGAAGCAAAGAAATGTAGAGGAATCTCCTGGCTATGTTGGGATGGTATTAGAAAAGCCAAAGCTTAACTAGAATTGAAACCAATGAGGAACAAGGGCAACAAGAAGCACTTCTACCTCTATATTAATGGCAGGACAAACAAGGAAAACATGGACCTATTGCTCAGTAGAGCAGGTGATTTCATGACAGCAGATGTATTGAAATCTGAGGTATTCAATCCCTTTTCTTTGTATCAGTCTTCAAAAAGATCTCCCAGACTTTATGCCTTGAGACAGGTTCAAGAAAGGGAGCTATTAGTAGTGGAAACTGATCAAGTTTGGAATCTCTTTTAGAAATTATTGATCCATATGTGCTCCCCAGTAACAGAAAGACATTGATAAACTGGGGCAAGTGCTTATTGCAAAGACAGTCAGGAGGCTGAATCGCTTGCCCTGTGAGGAGAAGCTGAGGAAGTGGGGCTTTTCTGGGGAGACCTGACAGCAGCCTTCCATTGCCTGCAGGGAGATTAAGATGACAGAGCCAAGATCTTTACAGAGGTGCACTGTGGGACACCAGGGGACAATGGTCCTGAATTGAAACAGGGGAGGTTTCAACTAGATAAGGAGCGGGGGCGGCGGGAGGTGGGGGGAGAATCACTGAAAGATAGCTGAACATTGGAACAAATTGCACAGAGACATTGTCGAATCTTCCCTGGAGGTTTTCAAGACCCAGCTGCACGAAGTCCTGAGAAAGTCAGTCCGAAATCAGCATTGACCCTGCTTTGAGTGGGAAGTTGGATGGGATGACCTCTCAGGGCCCCTGCCAAACTAAATTTGGTTATTTTTAAGACTTTGTCCCAGACATAGGTGAAGTATGAGGAAATGTACACCCTATCACTGAACTTACCACTGGTGTATACTGACAACTAAGTCCTGTAAACTGTAATGTAAGTTGTAGTTAATTGACTTTATATGGATATTTAGGGCCATAAATACATGGTTTGATGTTCAGCAGTAAGTTGCTTTTGAAGTTCTGGGTGTTGCTTAATATAACTAACAAGCATTATGCATTTTACAGTCAGTATATTACATTTATATAATATTTTTTATAGTTATATGGATTACTTTATATATCTTCCTATAAATACATAAAAATCAACTCAAGCTTTACTGTGGAATAGGTAACCAGTGCTCCTAACAGTGGTGTAAAACTGGTAAAGAGTAAAGCAAATAGATCTTATTTTACCTTCCCTTTTAAGATTTCATTAACCATACTAGCACGTGAATTTCACAAGATGCCCAAGGCTTTAAGAGCTCAGAGTCTCATTTTAAGCCTTTGGGTTTGAAGACATTGATCCAAATTTATTGACATACCCAGGCAGATCACAGAGCCTCTTTTCGAAACACACAATGAAAGTAACTGTGAATAAACATTGAGATTCAGGCCCAGGAGAGTGCATCCTCTTTCTTAAGAAACGAAGAGAAAAGTGAAGTGATTTACAACTGAAAACAAGCATGTTTAGACACAGATTGGAAGAAAAAAAATATCAACATTGGTGTTGAGTTTATTGAGATTTAGACTACTTAAAGCCTCACTGAAATTATAATTTGCTAACTATGACTAAACCATGTTATAAATCCAGGAGGAAAGCATGTTTGCCAAGCACAGTGCACACTGACAAAAAGATCTTTATAAAAGAAAACAAATGGAGCAATAGAGCATAAATCTAAACTGATTAGAATACTTGCAATTATGAATAATTTAGAGGTAGTGATGGACCAGGGACTGCATACTTTATCATGATCTGTAAGTAACTGCCACGAAGATCAAGGAGTCTGCCAGGCAGAGATGTATGTTTAGATGATAGGAGCAGTCTGTGAAGGGACCAAAGCAGACAGCGGGGAAGAAGGACCAATTTAAGGTAAGGGTAAGGAATGTGTCTAGGACCTATTCCTATTTTTGCTGAAGCCCTTTGCAAGAGATAAAGTGATATCTAATAACTTTTTATCCTACAGAACTCAAGGTCTGAGACAGATCACTAGTCTCAATTTGAGACATTGACCTTAACTTTGAAGTTCAAAGCCTAGTTCAAGCTTTGGGATTCAGTTTGCCATAGAAGTTCAGTCCCACAGGCAGATGTGGAAGAAGGCTGTTTCATGAAACCTCATTTAATTCAGATTTCTGTAGTGGGCACAGTACATTACACTAAATACTCCAGGGCTATGCAGAAGGGCTTTTCCAAAAGGAAAAATGAAGAGAACTGCATTCAACATAGCCATTCTTACACAGCAGTCTAAAAACATGGGTGCATAACACAGCTGGCACGTGCAGTTTACATAGCAGCTCTCACTATAAACCAAGCTGTACCTCTAGTAAAAATGGGAAGCTGTACATGTCTGAGTCTCATTGCTTACCACATTTTTTTTAGAAGCAATTTGTCTCCTGTAAATTTAAGCATCTTCTAGCCCCCCCATCACAGCCTCTCAGTTAATTCAAGAATACTAACATGTGCTCAGAATTACAAGTAATTTCATGAAAGGATGGAAACATTCAACATGTATATTTTGCATTGATCTTCAAGACAACCAAGCATTTTCATAAAGAATGTCTTTTAAAAATAAAATCAAAAGTTCAGAAATGGTCTTATTTCACAGAACTTTAAAAAATTTGAATATTCCCAAACTAAAACGATGTTTTGCTACATGTGCGTTTTTTAAATTGTATGGCTATAAACCAGAAAGTACTATGTGTAAGATTTTGAAAACTACCTGGATGTTTAGGAATCTAAGGCTTGTTTTCTGTGCTGTAAACTTACTGTAAATTAGGGTGTGAACTCACCGTGCACCAACTTCCCATGTAGACAGTCATAGCAGTCATTAAGAACACTAACTTGCAAGTTAGCCAGTTCCCATTTTTATGACAATTTTGCTTGAATAAAGTCTTCTGTGTTGGAATGCCTTGGCACACGTATGGGAGAGAAAGAAACCAGAGATGGACCATGATGGGAAGAAAACAGATTGTGAAGGAGGACACTGGAATTCAGAAAAAAGGTATTATGAAGGAAAAGGTTGAGAGAAACAGTGCAAATGAGAGTCACCACAAGAAGCAGAAGGATGTGAAAGGTACAGATAAATAAAAAAGACAAATACCATTAATAATCAGGGAAGAAAAAGTTTGCAACAGCAAAACCAAAAAACTGTGCTGAAGAGTCCAGAGGAAAAAGGAAAATCAGATAAAGCATGTCTGCAAATTCCCAATCACAAGCCAATAAATCCAGCAAGCCCAGCTATAAAGCCGTGTATTTTTAAGGTATGTAGGCAGCCTCCTACATTTTATTAAGATGAGCTGATCAGCATGTATTTTTACGGAGTCCAATATAGATCCAGGAGCCCAGACTGCATTTCCTCTGATGCACTGATGTCCATTCTCAAGGTGAGCCATATGCAGCCATGAAGGCCCTGTTGGGGACTTCAGCATATCAGGCAGGGCAGGGAGTATGTCCTAGCTGCAGTTCAAATGAGACTGCAGCAATGCAGTGCACCACAGGTTATTATCAAACTGCCCTTAATGCAAATATCTTGCTTCAACCTGATACACTGGCATTTTCAAAACAAAGCTTTTCGTGACACTGAGAAGTTGTGTTAGCTTGGATTACCATCCCAACACAGGAAGAAAAACAAATATCTCAGAAATCCCCCTGGCACAGACATTCAGTCCCCATTAGCTCCTAGGGGACCGAACCATTACCCGACCTGAATGCAAATGTACTTTCCCACCTGCTCTACCAGCATTGTTTACTCCCCAGTTCTGGTAACACTTGCTCTCTTTTCACCTCCCTGGATATTTTTTTTTGTCTCCTCAGTCTGACACACACCCTGTTGTCTCTTCTATTCCTCACCTTGTTTTATTTAATCCTCCTCTTTTCACTTCCTTGATGTTCTTCCCTGTCCTCTTGATAGTCCCTGTCTCTTGGGGCTGTATTATGCAGTTCCTGGCTGCCAGTGAGTCCCAGGTGAGCAGCCCCTTCAAGACACAGAAGCCCACAATTATTTCACTTCTGGGCTGATGCTGCAAGCATTGGCACAAACAGCTGATTTGGGAAAATATACATTTGCAACTCCTGAACTGGATTTATCACAACTCACAAAGAATAAGTGTATTTTGTCAAAGTATTTTGTCAGGGGTTACTGCCTGTCTAAGCTTTTATAAAGGTCCTAGGGTTTATTTTGTTTTAAAAAAAGTTCACTTCTGTCAGTGTCAAAGCAGTACCTTTTCTTAATCGAGCCAGTAGCAACAAATTCAGGATTGTTGGTACTTGAATATACATATGTATATACAAACCTCTAAATCTAGAAGTACAGTTATAAAAGTGAGGTAGGTATATATTTAGAAGGCTTTATTGATCCCATCTGCTTGGTGAACACACAGCACATGCCAATAACTGAACTCCTAAAATCCTGTCCTGACATAAAACTTTGAGGGCAGGCTCTTCTGTCATTGTTTTTAACAGGACATCTTTTTTAGATTCCTCAGTGCTCAGCATGTTTCAATTGCTTTTCCACTTGCAGCTGAGAGAATGAATCTGTGCCATGAGGGGAATAAATGGATGCAAGATCTCAGTTACTGGAAAGTTCTGCCCAAATTTTTCCTTTGCTAAGAGAGCTTCTGGACTGAAAAGCTGCTATTAAACTTCTGCACAGGCTACATAGCGCTGCTAGCTCTGCAAGTTGAAAAATCAGTGAAGGTGATCTGAATTTAAACAAATTGAAGAATGTAATCTGTAACAAAATATATGTACGCCTGATAACGACTTAGAATACTCAAAAAATTGGCTGGAGCTAGAAATGCAGTATTGTGTTTCTTTGCTAACTTTTTTGTGCTGTATAAATCTGAACCAAAAGACAAGTCCAAGGGCCATGAAGATGATCAGAGGGCTGGAGCACCTCTCCTACGAAGACAGGCTGAGAGAGTTGGGTTTGTTCAGTCTGGAGAAGAGAAGGCTCTGGGGAGACCTTATGGTGGCCTTCCAGTACCTAAAGCGGGGCCTACAAGAAAGCTGGAGAGGGACATTTTACATGGGCATGTAGTGATAGGACAAGGGGTAATGGCTTTAAACTGAAAGAGGGTAGATTTAGATTAGATGTAAGGAAGAAGTTCTTCACTATGAGGGTGGTGAGGCACTGGAACAGGTTGCTCAGAGAGGCTGTGGATGCCCCATCCCTGGAAGTGTTCAAGGCCAGGTTGGATGGGGCTTTGAGCAACCTGGTCTAGTGGAAGGTGTCCATGCTCATGGCAGGGGGGTTGGAACTAGGTGATCTCTAAGGTCCCTTCCAACCCAAACCATTCTATAATTCTATATCCTGGAAAAGAACAGGCTCCAGTTGTCTAATTTTCTAATAAGAAATTTGACTGAGCATTTTTATGCCAGTAAGTGTAAACATATCCCAGGTGGCTTTGGCTGTGTTAGTCAGGTCTAAGGGGAGAGCAATGCATATACCTCAGCAACATCTTCAGTTGCAAGCAAGCAGCAGACCAAGATTGCCTGTGATGCTGTCCACATCAGCAGATGCCCAGGCTGGATGTGGTCTATTTCAGACTTGAGCTAGAAGGTCTATATGATTCACCACAGTCCAGTCACACCCAGCCAATAAATCCAGCAAGCCCAGCTATAAAGCTGAGTATTTTTAAGGTATGTAGGCAGCCTCCTACAACCCTGTTAGTCTTGGAGGCCTCTTCATCAAGACTCATGATGTAGGGCTTTTTCATCAGCAAGTTAATCAGGACAGCATTGCAGCATCTCTGGAATAAAACTTTAGTCTCCTTGATGATGAGCCTTCCATCTTGGTAGCTGTGCCCTTGTTTTCCCATCTTTGTTCAGTCATGAGCCCTGCTTCAGCCAGGGTATGTGGTTTAGTCATAGTATGAGAATAAACCATTGTCAGGCAGCTGTGGAAAAGGCAGATGCCGCCAGAGGCAGTTCCTAGCACTCTTGAAAAGGCAATAGGAAGACCTTATGGGATATATGGTTCTGGTCAGCTGTGTTCACATTTGAATTAGTGTTTGAGAGGGAGCAAAAACATCCACTAGGAATACAGATATTCTATTTTATAGCACAGAATGAGAAGTATTTAAGCCAGAGCTACTTGAAACCAAAGGCTGGTACTAGCAAAAGAACAAATGGCTATGAGCTAGTTTTGTTTGTGAATTGTTTCTAACGATGAGAGCAGTGAAGCTCTTGTACAAGTTCCTAACCAGTACAGTATGTACAGGCAATCTGACCAACAATACATTGGAGGTTCACATAGGTAGGAAAAGCATTTATGTTCTGCCATTCAGTGGCCCAAAAGCTCCACTGCAGTTGCTTTTATAAGTTTCCCAAAGATCATCTGTTGGTCTTTTCTGCTGCCAAATTCTCTCATTAACCACGTCCTTCCACCACTATCCAGCAAGCCCCTCTTTACACCTCCCTCCACCCCACCCCCCCACTCATCAATCTGACCTTGCTGGCTTCAGCCCAGCTTCGTTGATGAGCTGGCATCTGCTCTTTCTTTTGTGAAGAGAGCTGTTCAATCTCCCCAGGCTTTGGCATTTGCTGATGACAAGAGTAGCACCAGTTCAGTTTTTTGACAACACTCTCCATTGCCAGATCATCTTTCTCTATTCATGGTATGCTGCAGTGTTTGAGGAAATCCCATAAATAGGCTGACTTACTCCATTATAAAAAACATCCTTCTGAGCAAATGTCTGCAATTTGTCTAACTTAACTGAATCCTAGATGCTGAATCCTTTTTGCACTTCTGGTTCGTTTTTCTGTTCATTTCCCTCCCTACCCAGAAAACTGACAAAATTATCTTTGTTTTTACCCTCTTTAACTCCCTTCCTCATTTCTCTCCTATAATACTTTCCGTTCCCCTGAAACAAATATTTCTCATCTGCTCTCTCCCCCCCCCTCTCTTATTTGTTCCAGTTTTTAAGATGCCTCTTATCTGTTTCCTTCCCTTTCTTACTCTGTTTAATATCTCATTCTCTTGTGGTTTACCTCACCCTGTCCCCATCACACAGTGAGTGTGATTTAATAATTCATTTCTAGTTCCTCCCTACCGTCTCTCCTGTGACTCTGCCCATCTCACAATTACTGTTGTATCCCCTCATTCATTTTTATGAAATACACACTTTATAATCCCTTCCCCCAATTCCAGGTTAGGCTCTCTGAAGTCTGCCTTCTGTCTCTTGCACTCCACTGAAACAGTCTTTGGCAAGGACTTCCATCAAACCTAAAGCTGCAAGGGTATAATCTTTCTTATTGCACCATTTATCAGCACTCTCAACACCAGCTGTATTCCTTTCTTGATTTTTTTTTTTTAACATTGGCTTCCGCATCAGTAAGATTAATAAGTGACAGCTAATAGAACATTTTCTTGGCAAAATGAATTAAATTCACTTGGATTTCCTTAAGTAACTATCAGGGGCCCTTTCTCCTTTGCCAGTTACACAACTAAATGCATTATACTTGGGTGTGCTTCTCTGAGGCACACCTTCACCCTAGCCACAGACAGAGTATTAGTCTGAAAAGAAAAAGAAACTGGGGCTGATCTTTGCTTATATTCTTATCTCTCAGAGACATAAGGGATTAATTCATAATATTTTTCCCTCTTTATGAATTCTCCAAGCAGTATAAAGAATCCTCTTATCTGTACTTCATTAAAAGTATTCTCAAATTTCTTCAGTAAATAATTTTAGTCTTGTACATACTTTCAGTCTTCTCTATTAAAATCAAGTACATATGCTGCAGTATAAGCTGCAAGCTTCTAAATTAACTTTTAGAACTAGCACGAGTTTTAGAGCACACTGTACAGCTGATTGTAATATGCACTATCAGTGATGTAAGTTGCATTAAGCTTTCAAGCAGGATCCAAAAGTAATACCTTTTAAATTACATAACTGACCAAATGCAAGCCATTAAATGCAGATTCTTAATTCAAATATGCAGTTAATTTTCCTATCAATATGCAAGTATTTAAAATGAATGCTAAGATTTTCATGAACATACGCACAAATAAGATCAAGTTTGGTTTTGAATAAGCCATACAAAACTACTCATTGGCTGTTCAAACCCACTGCTTGGGCACAGCACAATCTTTTTCTTTTAGTTTTTGTATTGTAGAACTCCAGATGTCAAGTGATTTAGAAAAATTACATGTTCTGCAATGTAAGAGAAAACAATACAATGTGCTGGCAGAGTGCTTAGCACAGTGGGGTTGCTATCTCTTGTGGTCTGTGAGCACTGCCCTAGGAAACACGATTAACAAATTGGAGTTCAACTGTAGAACACGTTGCTGCTCTTTGTTTAGCATGCCAGGAAGTGAAGTGGGAAGAAGATCCTCATTTATCACTGGTATATGACCATACCCTATTTGCCTGAACTAAAAGACAGGTAGAAGTATCGTACTTAAACTCATTTATATTTGTGACAATTTTAAAACTGAATCAGGAGCAACCTCACTACAATTTGGATGGGAACAGTTTTGAAACCCAATTTTCTTCACTCATAGGATTATGACCATCTCTTCCCATTCTGGAAGGGCATAAAAAAATATCCGTTGTACCAAAGTTCTGATCAAGCCTTGTATCAAATTTTACCACAACTTTTCACGGAATCATTTAGATTGGAAGGGACTTCCAGGGGTCATCTAATCCCACTCTCTGCTCAAAGCAAGGCTGACTTCAAAGTCAGGCGAGGCTGCTCAGGGCAATGTCTAGCCAAGCTCTGGAGAGTTCCAAAGCTTCTCCAGATGACTTGTTCCAGTGTTTGACCACTGTCATTGTGAAAGTTTTCCTTTATAACCCACGATTTTCCATGCAGCAATTTGCAACAACTGACTATTGTTCTTTCACTGTGCACGTCAGAGAAAAGCCTGTCTCCCATCTTCTCTAGAAAGACTCCTACAGGGAGCTGAAGATCCCCTCCAATGCCTTCTCTTCTCCAGGCTAAACAGCCCCAGTGCCCTCAGTCTCTCTTGATATGCCACATCCTCCAGCCCCTTCACCACCTTGGCAGCCCTCCACTGGACTGGCTCCAGTTTGTTAGTCTCTCATACTGTGGAGGGACAAAACCAGGCATGGTACTTCCAACACTCAAGTGCTGGAGAGAAGGGAACAGTCCCTTCCCTCAACCCCACAGCTACACCATGGCTAATGCAGCCCCCTGCATTGTTAACTGACTGCAGCAAGAGCATGCAGCAACTTCTCCTCCTCCAGAGCCATCCACACAGTTATTCCTTCCCAGTCAGGGGCAGGACTTCCCATTTGCTTTTGCTGGACTTACAAGGTTTCTGCCAACCCAGTCCTCTAGCCTTTTGAGGTCCCTCTGGGTGGCAGCGGTCTGCAAGTCTCAGGAGGATGCATTTTGCCCTGCTATTCATTAATCATTTGGGACATTTTTGTATTTAGCATGATTATACTGCATTATAACTTTGTACAGAAGTCAGAACAAAACAATTTTTTCATACCTAAAAAACTGCTTTTGTTATTAATCATCTTGACAAAGCTATTAAGAATGTTTTTAATATTACTGAAAATCAGCATTCTCTGACAAAATTATTCTGACAGGAAAACATCAGCTCTTCTTTGGATTGAGTTAACACTTACTACATGCATAGGGAATTATGCCCTGGTCTGGTCAAGCAGTAATCCAAGTCTTATTTTTAGTATGTGACTTTTTAGCAGAATTTGGGATTTTGAGACAAGCACCTGTCAGGAAGCAGATAAGTATCAGAAGGGCAACTGTGAAACCTGAAGAATTTTCCAAAGTACCTCTCCGTGAGGATCTAGTGCTTACTTTTTCCTGTATGAATTGCAGATTCCTCTTCCCCACTCCTTCACCAGTAGGACTAGGGAATGTGTTACAGCTCCCCTAAAATTGCTGAAATAGGACAGAGCAAAACAAGCTTTAAGGCATCATCCTACAGAGGACAAGCCCACTCTACTAAATACACGATAGTATGTTCCATGTTTGTTAAGATCTTGAAAGTGAGCTTCTTTCATAACTTTATTCTACCATACCAAGCAACATGAAAGATAAGCTTTATTTTTACAGGCTTCTTCAGTTTAAGCAAACGTCTACCATTTTATATGGAAACTGCAAATGAATGAGAGATTTCTGATTTTCTGTTTTGAAAGCATTCAATTATACAGGTATGACCTAGGTGAAATAAGCTTTCCCTCATGGTAAGTTTAGTGGGATTTAACATATGCCGATCTCAGAAATGCCATTACTTTCCCATAAATGAGCTGCAGCTAGACATGTGCTGAAGTAGCTAAGCTAGGGTTTATACCGCCTCTCACAGCAGCAGAAGGAACTGTGTTATTAGATGTAAATTGATTTCCCTATTTAGTTTGATGGATACAGACAGTAACTGGCATTCTCTATTTTTTCAAGCTTCCATACTATCTGAATAAGGTGCTACCCACTCCGCATCCACAGCTCTCTAAAGCCCTTCATGCATTACACAAAGACAGAGGTGGGGCCCCAGAAGATCTGTTTATATCAGTCTTGCAGAGAACAGAGCATTTTGATGAGAAGGGTGGGATATGCATCAGCACTTTATTATAGCAGGGGTCTGTCATAAGCTTCAGATGTGGATCCGAATATCCCAAAATACAGAAGCATGTGGTTCTCCTTTTGAGGCATTGGGGCTGCAGTCTAATGACAAAGAACCGCAATCAATAAAACGCCTGATGTGTTTAATAGTTACTAACTTCTGCTACCAGGCTAAACTGGCAGCACGTTTCTTTCCAGTTAGAGGTGTAAAATAAGAAAACCAAACATCCAAATTGCCAGGCAATGCTCAACTAAAATAAAGGACTTTTCACATATATTCTCACTTGACAGACCATAAAAGAGAAAATTGGTCCACTAAAAAGTGATAGTAGGGAATTGGCGACAAGGATGAAGATGGCAGATTTGTTAAAGTTATTTTGCTCCAAACTTTCCAGAGGACAAAGAAGATGGAGCTTTGTTTTCTAGTCACAGGGCATACTCCAGAGGACTGGAAAACAGGAAACCTACAACCGCTATTGAATGAAAAAAGCCACCAAATGTATTGTGGCAAACAAATTATAGCCTGGTTAGCGTAATTAAAGGAGAAGGGGGATAGGTGAAGAAACGTTTTGAAGGACATATTATGAAGACCTTCAAGTGAATAATTTGATTCTAAATACCCAATGTGGACCTGTAAGAGTCCTGTTTAAACTAACTCACTTTCATTCTTAAGAGATAATACTGCTGCAGCAGGAGCAAGGGAACTGCAGTGTTTCATACACTTACATTTTCAAAGAGTAATAAGGTTCCACACTGAAGATAATTGAAAAAGGTACAGAGTTATGGTACATAGGTTAAAATAATAGCTTTAGGATAGAAAATTAGCTCAAAAATAGGAAACAGTGAAGAGGTAATAAGAGGTGTGAAAGAAAAGAGTTTACTAGTAAGGTACCTCAGAGGTCAGGTAGCTTTTAACTAATGCATGCAAACAATTTAGATAAGAGGAAATTTCACCTCTTCTGTGCCTGCTGCAGTTGCTTTATCCACAGGGACTGAACAAGCACAGAATATACAATGGAGACGCAGGACGAACAGAGAAGAGGTGAAGGTTGTCTTAGTTTGTTGACAAAATAAAGATAGTAAATGCCACACAACCTTGATTATACAAAGGTATACAAAGATACCATGTGGCTCCACACAACCACGATGGCAAATAACAGAAGAGCTGAGACAGCCTGCTTGTGAGCCTTCAGTAAGCAGCAGCAAGTAAAGTCCTGTGGTAGTGTATTCAAGGTAAGTTTTATTACAGCTCTGCTACAAGATAACACTTATCAATTTTCACTTCAGTAGATGGACATAAGCAGTCATAACTTCAGGTCATAGTCATGGTCCTCAAAACCTGTGCTGAGGTTGAAGGGGGAGAGAGGACAATGAGCTGCAGATGGAGTCCCTGGGAGCTCATGTGCTCCTTATTGTGAGACATGCCTACCCTCATCTCTGCTGCAGAACAGCTTTATAATGTCTGTCTCCAGGAGACTCCTGATAGTTCTGCTCAGAAAAAAAGCCTCTCCTACTTCCCTGTACAAGCCAATTCAGTCACAGAAACCTTGGAAAAACACAGGGAAAAAAGCCCAGTAACCTACTGAGTTAACAAAACCCAATTCAAACTTTCTTTATAGGCAATATGGTGGGAGGTGGGAAGTATGAGGAGGGAGGAGATGCTGCTGCTGCTCTCTTTTAAGGTTTATACTAGAAGCTTCAGGTGTTCCAGGAGCTCCACATTGGTTTTTTCAAGCTAAGTTCTAGCAGCAATAAGTAGCTTTTACATTTCTGTTGACACAGTGGTCAACAGTGCTACCTACATTGAGATTTCAGGGGCAGCTTGCATTCTCCTCCAAAAATAGAGGAACAGAGATTAATTCACTCCCCTTATTAGGTATGAAGGCTTTTTAAGTGGCTTTGAAGCAACATCAGCTTATATGGAGAGATGAAGCTGGCTCTGCACACTCTGTTAGCTGTAACTCATATTGAGGGATGAACTGAGAAGCCTCCAGCCCAGAAAACTGCTGGATGCTGGATTCCTTCCCTCTACATCAACTTGCTAATTTAAAGAAGAAGCCTGAGGATTTCTTTAGGCAAGGCACAAAAAAATCTGAACTCCACTTGAGCCCTTTTCCAGAGTCTTAAAAATGGGGAGCAAGTAATTCAGTGTCTCAGCAATGCTGATTTGACACTTGTACAAGGACAAGGATTCTGACCTGCATCAGAAACAGGGGAAGCAAGGGGAAACACTTCAGCATGTATAAAGCTGACCGAGCTGTGTAAGCAGGTATTTTACAGCTGGAATTTGCACAAGGTAGTTACAGAAGAGAGATGACTTACAATGATTTATTAGAGAAGCATTCATGCCTTCAGTTTCCTCCCTCACCAATGAAGGTATCTAAAAGCCATTCAGTCTGCTAACTAGTGTTAGACTTGAAGTGTCTTTACACTTCAAGTCAGAATACCCCAGCCTACATATTAAAGTACTTATTCAACAAACAGACACCCAGTGGCTTCTGTGGAAGGTTGGTCTAGGTGAGAACAATAATTTCCAGCAGAATATGGTCCTTTGTATGAAGTAGTTTAAAAAAAGATTTTATTCAGTGTCATACTTCAGTAGATTAATGTAATTGGCTTGCTAATAGTGTTTTCTATAAAAAGAAAATAATAAACAAGTTCTATTTCCCAGTGTGACAGATAAGATTTTATTATCTTTTATTTAGCTGTGCTGAAAGGCCACATAGTACTTTTTTTGAGGAGAGCCGTAAAAACATAGTCCTCTCGCTTAGTCTGTTCTTCAAGAAGGCAAGCAGTGACCTACCTCCTACACTTTGATAATTTCCTCACTTTGAGCCAATGACATTTTTGATGACTTTGATGAAGCGTTCCTTGGTTTAATAAAAGCAAGTAGCACATTCTATTTTCAAGCATTATAGATTCAAACTAATGTTCAAACTAATTAAAAACATTGTTTTATCCTCAGAACCTGTTCTAATCAATTGTCAGAAGAGGAGTTAGAAATAATTACTATGCTTAGGCAAATTTTGAAAGGAGTTATATGTCAAAGTGACAGAAACAGCAGCAGTTTCATAGCACTATGGGATTAAGGAAGATAAATAAAAATATCTTAACAAGACTAATTCTACTACAGCTTCTTATGTTGGAAATAGCTTAGTTGAGAGAAAATGTTTTCTCCAAATTGGACAGTAATTGCAGGTATGGATTAGAATACTTTCCCCTCAAGTCATGTTTAATTGATTTCCTCTAACAGAAACAAAGGTATTTGAATATTTTTTCCAGAGGTTTGTGGACAGTTCCAAACGAGTAAGAGTGGCAGTAAATTGCTGGCACAGCTCTCTTCTGCTGATGGACATTATTATTAATGTATACACGTATGAGTCAAAGAAGCATGGATGTGTAGTATGCTCATGGCACATTCTTGGGGCAAGTTTGAATTGTAGAGATTTGTGATGGAGTTATTAAGATTTGTACAAATGAAATATGAATGGCAGTGCATGTGTGTTTACAAGCACCAGAAGAAATAGCATGACAGGGTTAAAAGAATAGCCTGTTTTGATAAAGAGAACACCATTCACAAGACACTGCTCTCAGGAGTAAGATTGAGGGATGTTAGTTGATATGAAGACCAGAAGACCTGTACTCTGACAAGACCACAGGAGATATGTGTCATCAGCAGATCCTGCATCACAATAGCAGGAGGACAGAAACAAGGCTGCAGCATCTCATATGCTATTCCTTTTCTTGCTAGTCCCTCAGGAACAGACATGTTCCTACCAGACAAAGGAAAAATCAAGCAAGCTTACTCCTCATTGTCCAAGATTCAAGGCGGCCCAGGCAAGCAAGGTCCTTAAGTAAAGGACCATCCTCTAAAAACTGCTGCCTCCTAAATATAGGAAAGCTTGGTTCAAAAAATCAGTTTTATATGAATCAAGAATCACAGCAATGAGTTGAGACCAGACAGCCAGCATCCCTTGTCCCCTCTGTAACACAAATTATCTTGGCTATAACATTTACAACATGCATTTTGGTGATTTTGTATGTCATGTATGGCAATGTGAATCAATGAAGTCTATGAGAAAAACGAGTATGTAAAATCAGTTTACTCGCAGATTTTGTAATCCAGTATTACAATTTGCCTCAGAGGCAGTTCTGAAGAAAAGTCTTCACTGAACATGGTTACACCTGGGAAAAGGCTGCCCAGAGAAGTGGAGTCTCCCTCACTGAAAATATTTTGGACACTGCTTGATGGGGCTCTGGATTAAATAATCTAAGGCCCCGCTTTTAAGAGAGGGTTGGACTGCACAATCTCTATAGATGTCCTCTAACCTAGACTTTATATTTTTTATGATTCTTCTTTCATATGATCTCATTTTGAAGCTTATTACGCAAGTTTCCAAGTGTGTTTAGATTGTTTTAGCCAAATGCTGTGCACCTCATAGTGAATAAAATATCTGGAATTAGTTAGAAGAATGAAATATGGATGGGTTTTGGGATGGGATTTTTTGTGAAGTATTAGATCCTGTTGAAGAACATGTGTTTTTTCTGGAGAATGTATAGGCTTATTGGAATAGTAAGAAAATTTGTTAGTTTAAGTCTTCTGAGACAGATTCATATGAAAATATTCTGATTTCATCTCACAGACTTAGCATAAGCAGTGGGCTCACAGATCTGGCCACATTGAAAGCCCTTACAGGCCCTAGATCTTCACTAGAAGGCTCCTATGTACTTCAATATATCTTATCCAATGTCTTTTCTGAGCATGGAATGATGAAAGGCAAAGCACACAAGAGATGACTGATAGCAAAACATTCACATGAGGGTGATCAGGTTATCAATCAGTGGTGTCACAGGAGAAGTTAAAGACACTGCAAGCCTAGAACTCCCCTCTGTGCTAAATGGAAGTAGCCAGAGAAAGTAGTGCAGTCGTCAATGTAAAACCATGATGATTCAGGTAAAGAAAAAAACATTCCCTGGGCTCACAGTTATTCTCAGAAACAAACTTGTTTCTATTTATTTTCCCTTCACCATCCTTTCCTATTACTGTCTAAAAATATGTATTTTAAAAATGCAACCAAATGAAGGACTCATAGGGATAGGAAGTCTAGCTACAAAGACTGCAAATGCCAATTTTCCACATGAATTGTATTTAAAAATGACTTCAGAAAAGATTGCACACTTCTCAAAAGCAATAACTATCACCCCATGCTATGTTCTGTAAACAGCACAAATGACATTATACATAATTACGCCTGTCAGGAAATTCTATGCAAGCCCACTCTAGCAGAGCCTTTCAGACAGAAGGTGCAGCAGCCTCAGTGCAATGTGCATTGGCCAAAGCTCCCAAAGATTTGGCTTCTAATTACGTAAGAGCAACATGGGCACAAATCTCATTTACCCCACTGCACCCCAGCAAGGGGGCTAGGAGAACTAGGTCTGCCAGATATGAAAAGATTAACTGCTATATCATGTCCATCACCTCCTGAGTAAGCTGCTGTAAGATCGTGATGGATGACTGTTCAAGAGTTCTCACAACACAAAGGCTGTTTGTACCAAGAACCTGGCAGAAAACAGTTTTAGACCCAGCTGTGCTGATCTATAACCGAGTTGAATAACTTCTTCGAAGAAAATGCCATCACATGGAGAGTATGTTACGTTCCTTCTGTGAAGCTCCCTCTGCTCTGCAACCAACATACGGTGTGAGGCAGCCTCTCATACAACCTGTAGGCCCCTAATCTCAATCAAGGGGGCTTTGGGTATAGCAACAGACACTGATATATAGGGCATCATACATAGTGCAGATAGTAGCAGGTGCTTGATGAGTTCTGTGCGCACACAGGTCACACTGCCATTGCAGGTATCAAAACCATGCTGCACAGCTGTATTACATCAGACTACGGCTGCTATTCCCATCTAATTCCAGGAATAGCCTGGCCACAAATGCAGGCATTTTTGCCTCCTGCTCCTTTGAGCATTAAAGATTAGTTTGCACAGGAACATAAAAAGAGGCATCAACAAGTTCAGATGAAGTGTGTTCAAAGCTGTGAATAAATCTGTCAACACAGCACAGTACTGCACTCTGTAGAGATACCTGCACTAACTCTGAAGGAATGTCATGTTATTGTAGCCCTACTCTTACGGAGAAATACTTCCAACTTGCAATGCTGTCCAAGACGTAACTAGAAAGCACTTTCAAACTATCCCAAGATTGTCTTCAATCATTCTTAGCTCACTCTTGTAGTGCAGAAGACTAATCTTGTTACTCTGTAGAATCTGGGCTTTAAAATAAGATGCTACAATGAAATAAGAAATCGAAAGAGGTCAAAACTGCAATACCTCAACATGACTAAAGCATATTGCAAACACTTCAGAGAAAAAAATAAAGCAAACCACAACAGCTATAACTGATCAAAACAGTATTGGGCTCTACCCCTTTCTCTTCTGCCCCATATAGAAATAATCTATTTTACACATACAAAAATATACTTCCTAGAGCACTAGAATGTGAGCTTTCTACTTTTCATACTAAAAAGGAGCTTGTCATTTAAACTAGTCTGTACTTTTTCTTGCCCTATAAGAATCACCTTGAACATGGAATAATAAGGTGCAATCCTTTCTGCTATTCATTCACAACATCCAAAACCAAATCTGCATGAGGGACGCATATGCACATATATAAAGCCAGTTTTAGTTAAACCTTGCTGTATTAAGTCCTGTTTATCAGATTTTTTTCTCAGAAATAGCACCAGCAAAGTTTTCAGTACTCAAGACAAAGCAATTAAGCAAGACATTCTAGAACTGGGGATCTGCCATAGCATACTTTATATCTAATTGTTTCTCCAATAACTGTTCTTCCATACTAATTGCCAATCTCTAGCTATTTTATTTGGTTAGTGTCATCATACAGCAATATAATGGCTGACCTCCTCTATTTCCATTACAAATTTATAAATACAACTTATAA
Organism: Harpia harpyja; assembly: GCF_026419915.1. Lineage (NCBI taxonomy): Eukaryota > Metazoa > Chordata > Aves > Accipitriformes > Accipitridae > Harpia > Harpia harpyja. The sequence continues at coordinate 56,833,482 of NC_068940.1, read as the reverse complement.
ATAAGAATAAAGAGGTCCAAACCCCCTTCTTTTTACTCTTTAACAAGAGTCTGGGCTTAAATCTATCTCATTACCTATTGAAGTTACTCAGGCTGTCTTTGGGTACCATAAACAGCAGCTCTGGCTTCTGAAATTTATTTTCAAAGGCTTTCACCTACCTACATATGGACTCTGAAATGTACAAGATGTACTATGTTTTATTAGTAGTAAGCTCCACCATTTATCTTTTAACTGTTTCTGCATGGGACAGCACAAAATATCTGATCAACTTCATGACTGTAGAGTTCCTTTATTGTTTATTTGCAGGGCCATTGCTCAGATTTGACTAGAGAATGGTTTTTATTACATAGCAACTCAGACTAATACCTTTGAATACTTAGGAAGATTACAGTGAAATTTCTAAACAGCTTATCTAGTTTTGTTTTTTTTTTTTTTTAAACCAAGATACTACAGTTTGTGGGTACCAGTAGGCCCAGAAATGGAAGTGGTGATTGGGATGTAGCTGTTCTAATCAATGGAAAGGTGAGAAAAGGACTGATGGGAACAGGGTCTCCAATCAGATCTGCCATGCCTAGAACCTGTGGTAAAGCCCCATACTCCACAGCACTTCAACACATTTTATAACCCTAGCAGACACCGTAAGTGGGAACTTTGTAAGTTCTGCATGGCTTCATGCTGAATAGATAAGCTTTGCATAGACTCCTGTAGGGGTTACTGCACATAAGCCACACAGCATTTTTCACTCTTACAGGGAATCATAGGAGATTTGTGGCCCTAATATGATGATACTGAGAGCACTGGACCACTCAAAAATCCTGTTCAGAGTAAAGATGAGGTTATGCAGAGGTTTATAACATACTATTGTTTTATAGTTTGAGGAAGTATACCCCTTTCAAAATCTGCTGCCCATTAAGGTATCACAGAAAAAATGAGGCTACTTTGTAGTAACTGCACCAGATTAGGAAAGTCCAGTAAATATTTATGAAAGTCATTATTAACTACACCACAATGTGCTATTCATAGTGTCACCTACTCTGTTACAGATTTAAAAAACCCACAGTTACAAGCTGATCTAGGAACTGAGTCTTCCCTGCTTTCCAGGACCTGACCTGAGTAACAGCAGTCACTAGAAGATGCTTCACCTTTACTGATCCCTAAAATTTCCAGTTCCCACATCAGCCTATGCATTACAGCAAAATTATGCTTTATACTCTTTGGGTAATCTGGAGAAAAGCATTGGGGCTGCAGGCCTGAAGAGTTGTTATCTCTTTGTTTCAAAGTGTCACAGTGTCCTGGTTTCAGCTGGGATAGAGTTAACTGTCTTCCTAGTAGCTGGTACAGTGCTATGTTTTGAGTTCAGAGCGAAGAATGTTGATAACACTGATGTTTTCAGTTGTTGCTCAGTAGTGTTTAGACTAATGTCAAGGATTTTTCAGCTTCTCATGCCCAGCCAGTGAGAAAGCTGGAGGGGCACAAGAAGTTGGCACAGGACACAGCCAGGGCACCTGACCCAAACTGGCCAACGGTGTATTCCATACCATGTGACGTCCCATCCAGTACAGAAACGGGGAAGTGGGGGGCAGGGATTCGCCGCTCGGGGGACTGGCTGGGTGTCGGTCGGCGGGTGGTGAGCAATTGCACTGCGCATCATTTGTACATTCCAATCCTTTCATTATTGCTGTTGTCATTTTATTAGTGTTATCATTATCATTATTAGTTTCTTCTTTTCTGTTCTATTAAACCGTTCTTATCTCAACCCACGGGTTTTGCTTCTTCTCCCGATTTTCTCCCCCATCCCACTGGGTGGGGGGGAGTGAGTGAGCGGCTGCGTGGTGTTTAGTTGCTGGCTGGGGTTAAACCAGCCATGTGCAGATGAGTTTCCTGTTAGTCAGGTATTTTACTATAATCCTCATCTCTAGCTAGGGTAAGGCATTAATTTAAAAACAAAGAGAGAAAACATGCTTATGAAGAGAGTCAAAAAACCATAGGAAACAAGATAAGGTGTTGGGGGTTAACCCCAGTAGGCAACTAAGCACCACACCACTCCTAACTCCATTCCCTCCCCCACCCCCAGCGGGACAGGGGAAGAAAAAAAGGAAGACTAAGAGAGACCTTATGGGTCAAGATAAAAATAGTTTAATAAGCAAAGGAGAAGTGAAAGAAGAAAGAAGGACATAAAACAAGAGATGCAAAGGTATTCACTCACTACCTCCCATGCACAGACTGATGCCCACCCAGTTCCAGAGCAAAAGATGCTAACTTCCCTAAACTCCCCTCCTCTCCGTTTTATTGCTGAGTATGACATTACACAGCATGGAGTAGCTCTTTGATTGGTTTGGGACATCTGCCTGGTTGTGTCCCCTCCCAATCTCTTCACTGGTGGGGGAGGTGGGGGTGCAGAGTGAGAAGCAGAGAAGGCCTTGGTGCTGTGCAAACACTGTTCAGCAATACCTAGAACAGTGTCATCAGCATTGTTTTGGTCATGAATCTGAAACACAGTGCCATACGAACTGCTATAAAGAAAATTAACTCCACCCCAGCCACACCCTGTACGTAAGGAAAACCACTCAAACTACTATTTCAAATTCAAGTCCCAAAGCCTCTCTTGCCCTGTGTGTAGCTGAGAAGTTGTTCATCATGTAGTCTAATGCAAGTCCAAGGTCTTGGGCCAGGTGCCTATTCTACCACCTCACGCTGCAAGCACATGAGAACGGCAGCTGGAAAAAGCTATCATTTACTGTCCTGCCAGTTATTTCTGGTTCATCTTGCTCCCCACCAGAAAGGGGCAAGATTTGTGCTTGTTAGTTTGTTTTTCCCTCCTTTCCACCCTCCTTTAAAGAACTGAAGAATCCTCAAGCAAAGTGCCTTAATCAGTGGAGAAAGCGATGTGCATGTCTCAGCATGAAGCCTGCCATACCCTGAAACTTCCATTTTTATGTAAAGACATTTTGTACAAGCATCAAAGAGATCAATGCATGGATTGCAGATCTTGAAGCCAGCCCTGATGGCAACGAACCATGTGATGATAGTGGGTTTGGGGATCACTGACTCCTAATCATCTCTTTAAAGTGTGCTATGCTATGGCCCACATGTACAAACTTGTGGTTTTGCTGCATAGTCTAATGCTCAGGTAAGAATGAATGATGTTTTATGAAGTATGATGTTTTACAGGCTACGAATTTATCACCATCCTATATTTATTTGCATTACCTTTAGGAAAAATTATTCTGGGTTCTTTAATGGATGTTAAAGCCAATTCTCTCCTTCCTCAAATACCCATCTAATATTTGATGTCTTTCACCTGATGCACACCCTGCAGCTGTTATTTCCCATGTTCCAAGGTCTCCAATCTGATATCAAGTATTTTCTTTCTCTCAGCCCCAAACTTGGCCTATTCTTACAGAATAATCTCACTTTGGACTAGTGTTCACCATAGTTTTTCAAATAGATAGCACCTGAGAACAGTCATTTATGTCTCAATATCAGCAGAGGAGAGAAAGACATTGCAGGAAAGTCTAGGTCAGTCTGAAGCCCAGAGGAAAAGCTCCCCTTTATCCAAGGACAGCTGGACAGTACAGATAATTAAGTACCTGTAGTCCTAAAAAGGATTTTAACTTATTTTCAGAGTCAAAGTACGTAACAGTTGTCTCAACTGCTCCTAATCTTCCCCTTTACTTTAAAGCCTTGCTTTTGCCAATCAGCCATGCACCAGTGGCAGAAATACACCACTTCACTTGGCAATAGGGAACTGTTGATTGATTGCTGTACAAACCATGCTGATTTACATGATTTTACCATTGAGACTAAAGGTAATTTATTTTAGGTGGCTGGGAAGACATCAGCTCCTTGTAGCATGCTCTGAAGTTTGCTTTACCTGTTCTCAAAAGAGATTGAAATTATTCTATTTACATAGTTATTTTAAAATTGGGCCCCAGTTAGTTAAATCTCATTCTAACAAATTGCTGAGTGAATTCTGGAAATAGGTCATTTTGATGACATACTGTTCTTTCAGTCCACCCCATACAATGGCTTTTTCTAAACCAGAGATTCATAATTGATACATTATTATAAGAAATACAAAAAGGTCATTAAACAAAATCAATTTCTTTAAGGAACATCTTTAAAAGTGTATGAAATCTACTTTACTGTCTTTGGCTTTCAATTAAAACTGACTAAAATCTACAAAGGCTATGATTACAATTGTGACAGATTCAAGTGAGAAGGGCAAGTTGTGCACAAGTGAGATTAACCGAAATTCAGGATAATTCAGACTGAATGCTGCCTTGCTTAATATTTTTCTGCTGTGGTCTTTTTGAACTTTCCATTATACTTAATAGGATTTTGGGGGGATATAGGATTAAAGGATTACAGGCATTCTTACAGAGATTACCCAAGACGTAAGAGTAATCTCTGGAAGTGCATCTGGTTATGCCACATTTTAGGATATTGTCACCTGGAGCTTGTTTTCCAGTTGTACATTCCTAAACCATTCAAGCCTAGAAACTGAAAGAACTTCACAAGATTCAGTGAAACAAGATCATATGGACATGTGCTACACTAGTCATAATTTTGCCCTAAAAAGCACCACACCCATAAAAGGCAGTCTAGTCTTGTCAGAATTGGAGACATTAAATGGCAAAGAACTGGGTCCAGGGTGGGGTGCTATCAATGGGAACAAGACAGCAGGTCTCTGCAGCTGATAGTCTACCTGTCCAAGGAAGGCAATTCCAAGGAAAAGATAGGAGCCACTGTGCCCAGCAAGACCCTGCTTCTAGACATCCTGAGCTGTCTCTGTTGTTTTACCAAGTCCAGAGTCAGGAAAAGTTTATTAGCTCTTAATGGGTCCCCTGGAGACAGGGGCATGGACAGATGAACCCAAGACCAGCAGAATTGCACCTCCCAGTCTCACCTCAGGAACAGGGAATTGGACAAAGCAGAATTACCAAAACCCTCAAGAAGATAAGAAAAAAGGAAATATGGAATGCATCAAGTATGAACTGCAGTGAAAGGCACTACTATGTGGATCAGTCTGTAAGCATGACACTACCCTACATCTTCATGTGCCCAGTACTACTCTCCAGAGTCAATTAGTCCTGACCCAGTGGTGGAACAAGACAAGACATCTCACATGTATTTAAGTTTAAGAACAGAACTGCTTGTGACAATGGAGCTGCATGCTGACTGAGGAAATTGCCACAGTCATCATTATGCACTCATCATAGTCTAATATTTAATTAGAACAGAGATGCTGCACGTTTGATAGGAGTCCATCAAATCTTTTACCTTATATTCATTTGGAATATTTTTCCCCTCTGCGGTGTAGGTGAAGAAAGTCAGGTAAAGGACCCTGAACTGCTTTTAGCAACAGACAGAAAGCAGCCCTAAACATTCCCTTGTTGGCTCTATTAAGTGCAGGCTGCTGCAGCTGCTCAGGTGAGCTGCAGCAATTGTGGATATTCATGTTGTCAAGAGGGCTCTGCATGGGGGAGCAGGCTGGTGAAGCAAACACTACAGCAGCTGGAGGTGCAGCAGTTGAACTCCTGGAGGAGGAACGCTTCCAGAAAACCTTCCCCCTTCCTGTCTTCACCCACACAAGACGGAAATCCAGGACAGCAATGCAGCATCACAGACTGTTCAGCCAGGCACACTTGCAAGGGCAGGCATGACAAGCTAATTGGCAAATACACCTGCAGAAAGACCACACGCTACTCCAGGCTGTTGTTTTTTTCATGCAGTATACAGTTCCAGCCCTGCATAAGCTGGAGTCACATTACCAAGGAGTATAAACCTTCTCAAGTACAATCCGAGTCCCGCTGCTCACACTTGCCTCCCACCTTCCCAGAGTTAGAGCAGCTGGAGGGGTGGCACCCTTTAAACCACACTGAGCTGACTTTGACTATCAGCATACTGTGCATTTTCTGAAAGACTAACTCTGCTATTGCACTCCTGTTTATTGAGATTATATAGCACTATTCAATTTTAAGAGCAACTGCAAGTCGCTTGTCCTCTTTCAGTGCTCTCAGACTTTAAGCTTCTACATGAAACTTAGGGTGAAAGCATTCTGGTTTTAAAAGAACCAAGCTTTCTACCATACAGTCACCAAGGCTAATACAAAAGTAATCTCTCCCACCCTTACATGCATTCACAGGGTGGCATGCCTCCCTGTCCAAAGCTTTGCAGTCTGTTCTCCTGCAACTTGTTCTAGAAAGCACAGAGGCTGGCTAGGTATTGAAGTGCAAAGTTGCAGTTTTTGTCCTGGCAGGCCCAGCACCGCTGTATGGGCCCAACTTGTGTCTTGCATCTTCAGACTAGTACAGCTTTCTCTGCTTCCATACGAAGAGGTACGTCTGTGGCACACAGGGACCACTAACAGCCACGAGTGGTGTGCTGACCACATTGGTCAAGCCAGCCACTGCAGAGCCAGGCCTCAATACAGGCCTAGAGACAACACACTGTAAGTCCAGAGTACATCTAGAAGATCCAGGCAGCAAGCCAGGACAGCAAAAGATAGATCCAGTCATAAGTACGTTTACAACATAGCTCAGAAAAGGATTGAGCCCCAAGGTCTGACTTAAATAGAAGCCACAGGCCCCATAGGCAGGTGTGGATGGTGGCCCCATGTGAAGCCTGGTAAGGGCAGTTAAGGCTTATTAGCACCCTCAGGGCCCCGTCAGCAGATTTGCCGATGTCTGCTCCTTCTGGAGAACTCCACAATAAACACCAAAGAGAGTTTAAACACAGGAAAGCTTATCTTGAGAAAGCCAGCAACGGCAATACCATTAGGAACTTGCTCCCTGCATGCTTGTAAGCAGGTCCTTTCTCCAGGACTCATTTTAGTCCACTCAGTAGCTTTCTGAGTTGCTGCAAACCCTGCGTAACCCCCCTTGGCCCAAAGCTCCTCTGAGACCACGCTGTTTGCTCCCTGCTTTCCACCCAGCAATCCTGTGCTCTTCCTGCAAGCTTGTTGCCACTTGTCCTGCTGCACCCCATTGACCCTTCAGCTCTGGCAGATAATTTTTGTTGTGATTTGCTCCCTGGGTACACAGATTTGTCACCTTTCCTATCCCTTTTTCTGTGAGCCTCTGAGAAGCTTTACCTATAAGCGCTTTCTGCCTGCATTTCTGGGAAGCTCCTTCCAACTCCCTTTGTTGGGCTTTTTTGGTTTGCTTCCTGCAGGGATTCTTCTCTTTGGTCTCCACAAAAATCTTGAATCATCTTTTCTGTCTTTTCTCTGTGTCATTTAGGAAAGCTTGGCTCACATGTCATCTCTGCTAATTCTGCCCCAGCTGTTTTCATCTGGATCGAGACTCCCCAGCCTTTGGCTAGATGCCATGCTTGCAGAAAGAGAAATGTTCACAGGCCTTGTTTCCCTCTGGGGAATGGTGTAGCCTATACTCCATCACCCACTTGGCTGCCTCAGGCACAGTGACAGGGTGCCTGCCCCCTACTTACAGTTTTACTGTTTACAGTTTTACTGCCAAAGGTTAATGAACACATTGTTGTTCCAGGTCTAGAAAATATGTGATTCCTTCTGCAGTTTCAGTCCTTTCTCCCTTAAACAATTTACCCAGGAATTCCCTCACTGGTAGCCGCTTGTCAGGTGCTATCCTCTTTCATTTTTGTTTCCCTAAATCTTGGGGCACGATACTCTAGCATTATTTCAGACTGTACAGCAAGGCTTTCTTCACCATGCTATAAACTTCAAAGTCCTCTAAAGATGTGTTTTAATCAACTTTTAGAGACTTTCTTTGCAGTATATGGTAGGTACTTAGCCTTTTTCTGGTCCTTCATGCATCAGGCAAAACTTTTCACTGGCATTAAAAAAAGTATTGATAAATTGATTTTGCTTAATACCTTGGAATATAGATTGCAAGATGCTTCTTCCACCTTGAGGCTGGCAGACTGACCCTGAGGCGAGGCCACTGGTCACAAGCCCAGCAAGGCTCACTGTGAGTGGTGGCAGCAGCATCTCAGCTCAGCCTCAAGCCTACTGGGGTGGCCACAGCACTCCCATAAAGCTGGCATATGTTGGGAATGGCATATGTTGCAGGAGGGGGCAAGGCACTGAGGCTTTCAAGAGGCTGAGAAACACAATGTTTTCTGCTGAAGAGCAAGGCTGGTGCCATTGGTGCACAGACCCAACTATGAGTTATCCTGTGGCTGTAGATCTAGCCACAGAGAGGCAGCACTGGAGGAATGACAACCTTTTACTACTGGGAACAACTGAGCCTGAACTGCTACTGGTATCTGAACATGCCAAATGACTGGGCTCTGAACAAACCACAAAATACCCTCTCTTTCCCAGGAGATTTTTTTTCAGGAACACGTAACACAAAGAGAGTACGAACAAGACCTTCCTCCTCTCAAATATAAAAGCTACAGTTCCAGGTTTTTGTTCAAACCTACTGCTGTTAAGCTTAGCTTTTTTTTTAAACCTCAATAGCATTTTGGTGAGCTTCACACTGTCCAGGATAGGACATCAAATTTAATATGATTTCAGTCAATATTTTAGGGATGTACACACAAGTCAGACATAAGAAGACACCAAGCTGCTGAGCTCAGCTTAGCCCACCCGGAGAGTCTGGTATGTCTGGGCACGTACAAAACAGATTATTAGGAACCTAAGTAACTACTGCTAAAAATACATGACTGCTTGTGATGATGTTAGCTCAGTGTAAGAGGTTACTACCTTCTTCAGCTGGAAATGACTGTCTCCTTAGAGAGTAGCTGACAGTTGGCATGGGCTTCTGTTCTGCAGACAGACTGATGAAGTTCACTTGAAAACTTTTCAGGGTTTATTTTACATTGTAATAGAAAAGGAGCTGTTGTTATGTCTCAGCTGGGAGGAGGTAACTTCCATTAATGTGTAATAAGTTGTATACGTGCTCTTGACTGAGAGGTCAGGGAAATGGTCAGACAATTGATGAGTTAAATAAAAGTGGTGTGGATTGTTTACTTTTGGACTGGGAAACTTAAATTCCACTTCTCTTGAGTGTTAGGCACCAAAGTGCTCTTTTTTGATCTGGTCCTTGTTCCATAGCCCAGATATCAGAATTCCGCTGGGGAAAGGAGGCAAGTTTGAAAGACATAAGAATCTTATGTCCTCTCATGGCATTGTGTAACACACAAAGCATCAAATGCATTTCTTTGCAGAAGGTATTAATCAGACTTAACATACTGTTAAAGTTGCTGTTAAGCCTGAACTGAAAAGGACGCTGTGTATGTTTTATTTATTCCTCCTCACAGGGATTAGTTTTGTTCTTGAACTCGAGTGCTTTGTATATATTAAAACGTGCATAAGGTACTTCATTTGATGATTCATCTTAACTTTCATCCCTCCTAATAATTTCTAAAAGAGACACATTCAAAGCCAAAGAACTGAGCTGTCTTTTTTTAATATTCTTTCTCTACAAAGACTAAGAGTGCTGCATGAACTTGGAGGCACATCTTATGATCACATGCAAACAGGTGCAGGTAAGCTCACCCACGTTTTTAAACAATTAGAAGTCAGGCAATCTTGTAAACAGTGAGTGGGAGGTAATGTATTCCAAGCTGTTTTACTTAGTCTCAGCACCACACTGCCCATATCCATACTATTCCCAACTGGATGATTTGAGCACAAGCTGAACTTATGTCCTTATTGAAAATATTGAAACATTCCAAATATAGAAATATCCCAAAAGTGACTGTACAATAGAAACATCAGAATTGGCTCCAGACAGGAGTATAATATGAAAGTTTCAATTTATTGCAGTAGACACAACTGATAAAGGCAGATCAACATTTATTACATCAAAGACATGGGATGCACTGAAAACCATCTGTAAAAGGGAAGGGGGCCAGCTAAGGCCATCCATTCCAGAATACTAGCCCAGAGTCACAGATAATATTTCTAAACTGACCTGAGTGCCCAAAAGTGTATTCAACAGTCACAGAAGCCTCCAGGTTCTTTTGTAGTCACCCTGACATGTCTTCCATGATATGATGTTGGGATTTACAAATTATGTCATGCTCCTTTGCATCTGTGACTGTGCCACATTTAAGCAGCAAGTGCTGCTTTGAACTCATCTGCTTGAGACACAACCCAGAAATGGCCTCAAGTTGCAGCAAGGGAGGTTTAGGTTGGATATTAGGAAAAATTTCTTTACTGAAAGGGTTGTCAGACATTGGAATAGGCTGCTCAGGGAAGTGGTCGAGTCACCATCCCTGGAGGTATTCAAAAAGCACGTAGACAAGGCACTTCAGGACATGGTTTAGTGGGCATGGATGATGGTTGGACTCGATGATCTTGAAGGTCTTTTCCAACCTAAATGATTCTATGATTCTATGATTCTATGATCCAAATGATGGACCTCGCCTCCTACAGATCTCCAGTCTCCTCTCTGGACTTGCTGCATAGTCTCATTGCTATTCACTGTTTCCACCAGTGAGCTACATAAAGTCCACAGCACGAAATCTGTGAGCAATGCACATCCTCTGAACGATCATGTATCTGAATCAGAAGGTGGCGAAATGAGTACCCTGTGACCTCCACACAGGAGTAAGGCAAAGGAAGGTGGTAGCTATCCTAGACAGGTGACAGCTTTCTTCCTCCCCAGTTTGTTCCCCTTCCATCATGAGCCATCTTTGCCTCTGCAATCAATGTCTGAGCTAATTATAGTCCAGGGAGGAGGTGAGCACCCAATTTCTGGAGTCACATGCATTGGGGAAACCTCTAGTGCCCCTAAAGACAAAGCTTTTCTTTCATAAAGACATTCCTAGGTGAATAGTGAGTATCCTCCTCTCCAAGTCTCTCTGCACCAGCAGGAGATTCAGACATACCTCTAATCCTGTCTGCGTTGTCTCTGTGATGGACACTGTGGATTTGGGTGCTCTTTTCCCACTTGGCACAGCTGTGGGCCAGGAGCAGAACTGAAGTATCACAAAGCCAGTGCTGTTCCTTGACCTGCTATCAGTTGCACCTCACCTGCAGAGGTGAGGGCACTATCTCAGCCAGAGCTGTCTCACTGCATAGCCCATTGAGGCAAAGACATAATTCATACTTGACAGGATGTGTGGATGTGCAACATATGGGAGTAAAACAACGCATACACACACAGATGAGACATGTAGATTAAGCAACACAAAGAACTCAAACATAATTAGAACTATTTATTTGGAGGCCAAGCCATGCCCCCCCAAATGCTTCCATAAATGTCATTCCTGGTCATCCTTTCTGCTTCATCTTTTCCCCTCCTCCTGGCAGTAAAATGCTGCCAGCTGCAGCATCAAAGCTGACAACCTTAAGTGATGGTTTCCAAAAGAGGTCCACCTTTTTCCAGGAATTGGTGTTGTGCCTTTCTTTGCTTTTCTGGGGAACCACCAAAGTTGGCAGGAGAGCTGTGCCTGCATGGCTATAGCAGTAACCACTAGTGTCATTCCTTCATTAGAGGAGTGCCCGTTCCTGGAGCCCTTGATTGTGGAAATAGTGCCTTGAAGTCTGGGGCCTGCAACAGATGGAGTCAACCAGCCCCTCCAAGGGGTGAGGGCCATAGGCCATCAGGGACTCTGGAGAGGAATCACTTCTGTAGCTCTCCTGAGCTTTTCACCACTAGGGCAGGCACAGCAAATGTCCTTCAGTGAGCAGTGTTAAGAGTTGTTTGCTTGGCTTGAGTTGACAAGACTGGATCACAAAGTTCACTACAGCTAAAGATGGCCTGTGTCTCACAGCTGTTGCTCACACACATCTTGTCTTGGAATCCTGCTTTCAAATTTAACTATTAAGTAACCAGTATATCTACACATGGCTGTATCATGCACGTCTATGTATTGCTCATCTGGTGCCCTTTACATTGTCGATAATTAGATTCACTTAACAAGTGCAAAATTCATGGAACACCCAGAAAGAACTATTTGTGTGGTAGGGCAAGTTAAAAAGGGAACTTAATTTCAAATAAATATTGTGAAATCCTGCTTATACCTCCATGAACATCTTTCTCTTCATATTTAAACTTTATAGTTGTAATACAAGGTACAGAGTTTCTTTTCATATTCAAAGTTTACAGCAGAGCTTCAAATATATGTTAATACAGAAGCTGTAATGTATTCTGAGTTAAGCTGTCATAAAATCTAGGGCTTTTCACATCATCACTTCTGAAGGTCGGTGCCACAGAGAAAAAGAAGCATCTGTATTGGATCACCATGAAGGTTTGTAATACATTGCAATAAATACTGCAATATATTTCATTTTTATACGCTTTTGATGAAGAGGCAAAAGTGCATCTTCAACAGTTGCTTTTCAAAAATTGCTCATCTGTTTGGAACGGCTGTAAAAGAGATTGAAGCTAAACATTATTCATGGATACATTACAGCTCCTCACTGAGACCACAGCTGAAATGAGAAGAGGATTCCAATGATATTTCATTTGGAGTATTGATTTTTCTGAGCTCGTCCCACAAAGCTATTGCATGTGCATTCCAGGCAAGTATGAGAAGATGTAGATTATGCTAGCTGGCTTGCTTTCCTAAGTTTATTTTTCTTCCCCCAACTTGCTTATAATAATTTTGCTAATTTTGTGCTTTGATTCTCCTAGAACCCCTAACAAGGGTGAAGACCGTGCCTTTCCAGACTTTTGAAAATAAAACTAACACTTGTTGTTCAGAGTGTGCCTAAATCAATTCAGAAGTGATGGGTGGAATACTTTTGCCCCTCACAGCACAACAATGAAAAGTAGCAGTGATTTAACTGTGAAACAACACTTGTCAACCATTTAGGTTGCTGGGTGCAGAAACCTGGAAAAGTCCCGGTCTAAAGCATAAGCATAAGAAATGGCTGCAGTTCCCTGCCTCTACCTGGGTCCTCATACAGTCTGGAAAGGGACAGAAGAATTATAGAACCATAGAATCATTTAGGTTGAAAAGGCCTTTGAGATCATGGAGTCCAACTGTAAACTTAACACTGCCAAGTCCACCACTAAACCATGTCCCTAAGCACCACATCTACACGTCTTTTCAAGTACCTCCAGGGATGGTGACTCAACCCCTTCCCTGGGCAGCCTGTTCCAATGCTTGATAACTCTTTCAGTGAAGAAATTTTTCCTAATATCCAATCTAAAGCTCCCCTGGTGCAACTTGAGGCCATTTCCTCTCGTCCTATCTCTTGTTACTTGGGAAAAGAGACTGACACCCATCTCGCTACAACCTCCTTTCAGGTAGTTGTAGAGAGAGATAAGGATTCCCCTCGGCCTCCTTTTCTCCAGACTAAACAACCCCAGTTCCCACAGCCGCTCCTCATAAGACTTGCTCTCTAGACCCTTCACCAGCTTTGTTTCTCTTTTTCAGATGTGCTCCAGCACCTCAATGTCTTTCTTGTAATGAGGGGCCCAAAACTGAACACACTATTTGAGGTGCAGCCTCACCAGTGCAGAGTACAAAAGAACGATCACTTCCCTAGTCCTGCTGGCCACACTACTTCTGATACAAGCCAGGATGCTATTGGCCAGCTGGGCACACTGCTGGCTCATATTCAGCCAGCTGTCAAACAACACCCCCAGCTCTTTTTCTGCTGGGCAGCTTTCCAGCCACTCTTCCCCAAGCCTGTAGCGTTGCATGGGGTTGTTATGACTGAAGTGCAGGACCTGGCACTTGGCCTTCTTGAACCTCATACAATTGGCCTTGGCTTATTGATCCAGCTTGTCCAGATACCTCTGTAGACCATTCCTACCCTCAAGGAGATCAACAGTCCTGCCCAACTTGGTGTCGTCTACAAACTTACTGAGGGTGCACTTGATCCCCTCATCCATATCACTGATAAAGACATTAAACAGAACTGGCCCCAATACTGAGCCCTGGGGAACACCACTTGTGGTTGGTTGCCAACTGGATTTAACTCCATTTACCGCAACTCTTTGGGCCTGGCCATCCAGCCAGTTTTTTACCCAGCAAAGAGTACACCTGTCCAAGCCACGAGCAGCCAGTTTCTCCAGGAGAATGCTGTGGGAAATGGTGTCAAAGGCTTTACCAAAGTCCAGGTAAACAAAATCCACAGCTTTTCCCTCATCCACTAAGCGGGTGACCTTGTCATAGAAGGAGATCAGATTAGTCAGGCAGGACCTGCCTTTCATAAACCCATGCTGACTGGACCTGATCACCTGGTTGTCCTGTACATGCCACGTGATGGCATTCAAGGTGATCTGCTCCGTAACCTTCCCCAGCTCCAAGCTCAGACTGACACGTTTATAATTGGCCAGATCCTCCTTCTGGCCCTTCTTGTAGATGGGCATCACATTTGCTAACCTCCAGTGAACTGGGACCTCCCTGGTTAGCCAGGACTGCTGATAAATGATTGAAAGTAGCTTGGTGAGCACTTCTGCCAACTCCCTCAGTACCCTTGGGTGGATCCCATCTGGCCCCATGGACTTGTTTATGTATGCAAGGATGGGATCTAAGCTGGGATCAGTTTGAGAAATGATAAAATAAAGATTCCAGATTACAGCCTTTACATTAGATTTAGTTAGGCACCCTGGAGCCTACAAATATGCATTTTATATTGAGTGACACTTGAAAGCAATGGCCCAGAGCGTATGCTGGCACAGCAAAGTGCAGACTACCACAGGCACACCAGCAACATCCCCGAAGGAGTGAAGAGTAGGGAAGAGGTTGTAGATATGGTAGTAGAGTACTCCATCTGGGCAAATTTGGTCTGTCAAGAAGTCTGGCCCTGATTTTTTAATTGCAGCATATTCTTCAGCAGTTAAGCTACAGAATTTAGTTTAGGGTTGCCTGAGGACTGGACTGTCTCTAAAGCTCCCCTATCATCTGGTCAAATGATCTCATCAAGTCACCATGAGGCACAGTGACAAAGGAGCAAAGCTATTGTACTGCAGTTACTTCTCATGATAGTTTAACCTTGAGGAGCTGAAGTCAGTCTGACTCCTGGCAGTGTAGTCAGCTCCTGGAGCAATGGAAATCCCTGCTTATTCTGCATTCCCATGTGCCTGGTGGCTGCTGGTAAGATAACAACTGCAGCTTCTCAGCAGTTTCTAAAACAAAAAAGCCCAGGGAAAGAATAAGAAGAAGTGGTAGTGACTTCAAGTTATGCATCTGTCTGCAGGGCACCAGGATGCTTGGAGGCCAGTGTGGGCACTTAGCAAGCTGCATGAGCATCTTCTGTGGGCTGTTACCCATCTTGATGCAGCTCAGTATATACTGCCAACAAGGACTAAGGGATTCTGCCACCCAACACACTGTGCTGCCTTACAAGGGTTTGCACAGGGTTGCCAATGGCAACTATGGACTGCATTCCTTGGGGGCATTTGTCCCCTCCTGATGCAGGACACCGGCATATGAAGTTTCAATCAGAAAGCAAATGGTCTTTATGGGAGACCTCTCTTTCACAGCACCTGCAAGCCTGACACAAGAAATGGCATGCAATGGTCCTGTTTGTTTTTGGATAAGCAGACCAGAATCAGTTGAGCTTTCCCCTATAAGAAATTTTTTCCATTCCATGATGACTTATTTATGTCACTATACATTGAATTCCACTAGAACGGCCTGTTAACTACAGAGTATTAATACATTGTACATGTTCCAGAAGAAACTGCATTAACAATAACATCAAGTAGTTATAATTTTATGAACTCACGATCCTGTATGATCCTTTATTAAAATGTTGCAGGTGAACATTGGATTTATGTTTGTATCTACCTTAGCTGAATGAAGTGAAAACATCAAAAAGGCAGAATTATAGTTCAGTGAAGTACTGGGGTGGTTTCTCAAACATTTCACATTATGATGTGAAAACCACACACACCCAACAAGAAACAAACAAAAAAATTCTAATAAAACTTTGCATTTCTGCCTTTCTTTTGATCCACATTTCAGTGTTTTCCAAAATCGAAGAGTCTCATATTGTGAATGTATAGTGACCAAGATCTGCAAGTATCTCAAATTTGGGGTGCCTGTATCACTATTAGAACAATGGATAAGATTTTTTTTAAAGAAATCCATTGGGAAAATGGTTTCATGAAAAAAATTCTTTGTGGAAACATGGGGCTTTTAGTCAACTTCTCTGGCCCAAACTGATCACTTGCAGGATACACTTGCTTGCCAAAACTGGGTGGAGAAGAGTGGCAAAATAGCCCACTGATCCAAAACTTAACTTTTGCAACTAGCATATCATTTGTGATCAATAAGACCAAGGTTTGAGCCTTGTTCATTTTATATCTGAGCCTACTGCATTTAAGGTATGTCAGTCGCCAAATTAATATCTTGCCTTCTGTGGCTCTCGACAAAGGCTTTGAAAGACATAGGCTTGATCCCATGTAAAAAGTGAAAAATCTTTTAAATCCAATAAAAAATGTCAGAGAACAGAAAAATTTTCACTCCATATCTACTTGAGTCCAATTTTAGGGGAAAAAAAAGAGGCGTACTTGCAGTCAAAAAAAAAAAAAAGAAGAAGAAAAAAAAAAATTGAACACTTACTTAGATAGCTGCCCTAACAGGAGGAGCTCCTAAATTACCATTCGGTTATGAAAAGTTAAATAAGAACAATTTTTCTGTTTTGTTTTCATTAAAGGTTTGTTTGAAATTGCATAGAAAGCATAGGCATAAGCTGAGACAATCAGCAAGTAAATATTGAGCAGATTTATTTGAAAGTCTATATCTTCTCCCATTGATAGCATCAATAAAGCTTTCAGCAGTGTAAAAGTCTAGAAAAACATTCCCTGAAACTATGGCCAAATGGATCTATTTTTCACTCAAACTGTACACCGTATGGGGGCCATAAACTGCCACAGGGTCACATTTAACAGGGGAACCAAGCTAAATAAAATAAGAACCAAGCATGTAACATCGTCTCCAGCTTGCCCCCCCCCCCCCCCAGTATGAATCTTAGTGATTTGAAAACCGAGTTGCTTTTGCTTTATAAATAAATAAATCACTTGTTTTGACATTGAGTAAATTTAGCCGGAAGCAAAATGGGATCTTTTGAATACTGTTTGTTCTTGCACTGTTTCTGACAGAAGCCCCAAATCCAGAAATAATGGAGTTTAAGAGAGACACTTTCTTCTGAGATCTATAAAGAACAAATAGGTAGAGCATATCTCGAATTCAAAAAAACCAAAGTAAAAATTCAAATCCATACAGATAGTGTAGATATTAGGTGGGAGCCTTTAATCTGTTAATGTCTGTTGGCACATTCTCATTGCTGTTACACAACTTTTGGGTGGACTTTCCACTCATGTCACTAAGATGATAGGTATTTTTTTCCATGCAGTGTCCACAGATGACTAATGACTTCTGGAGTAGATTTATTAATGTTTTGCACTTGTTTCTGTTACTGTGTGTTTGGACAGAAGAAACAGAGTACCCTCGGGTTTTGTGTTTGTTTTTATTTTTTCCTTTCATCTTGACAGCCTTACCATTGAATAAATAATTCTTTTTTCATGACCAAGAAAAAGGCTTCTGCAGTGCCTTAAGAAATGACATTCAAGACATCATTTATCTAGTTTTACTGAAAACATCTTTTCAAAGCTTATGATGCAAATTTAATGCAAAATTTTAATGCAAGTTCTAGAAAAAATTTAAAACTCTGGAGTCACGATTTTCTACATGGCTACACATCTATTAAGGGCATAATTATTTAATTAAGCTGACCTGCTTCAAAGTGGCAAATTCTAGTGCTGGACGTTTTATTCTGAAAAGTCTTTGACTGGCAAATCCTTCAGTTCTCTTACTACTTTGCCAACCCTCCCCTCCTGCTAAAAATCGTTATCTGAAATAATCACAAATAATCAAACTCTTGTTCTCTCTTAAGAAACTAGAATGATCCTGTCCCTTCACATTGCTCCAAAAATAAACAAAAAATCTTGCGAAACATAGAAAGCTCACCAAACTTCATTGCTTGGTAATTGGGATTGTTGTTATAACGTTTTGTGTTCCTCGTCTAAATAGGTTTATTGTAATCATTACACAGCACTAGCATCAGTATCAGCACAGCCTGAATGCCAATGTTTCTGTGGAGATTGTTAGTTAGAGAGACATTAAAATGTACTAGGAGCAGTGCAACCATTTCTTTGTCTTTCTTACAGCATATTTCAAATCCATTTTCACATCATCCTGAAGATTTTTCTGAGACGAAGCTCCAAATAAAAGCTGTAATTTCCTTTCAGGAGAATTCAAGAACCACTGACAGGCCCAAAAGAATAATTGTTGCTGCAATGTGGATGGAGAACAGAAAAAAAGGCAAATCATGCAAGGTACAGATGATACTTTTCTTTGAGAAGACACTGGCTTTCTGTAGACAAGGGAAATATGCTAGATCCAATTTGCCTGGATTACAGTAAGGCATTCAGGGGAATTGCTAGAGTAGAGAAGTTGGGAATTACGAAACTGATTGTAAAATGGGTTAGGAAGTAAAGGGCACTGTGGTAAATAAGGAACTTTCGAACTAGAGGGAAGCTGTTTGGAGAACATCTCAGGTCTTAGGACATGCTGTGTTCAGCTTTTCTCTAATGACCTTTACTCAATGAAAAGACTTGTAACTCTACTAATAAAATGTGCAGATGTTGCAAACCTGGAAGACATCACCAGAAAGGAGAAACGGATTATTATGTAGAGAGAACCAAATGACCTTAGGGAACGAAGTGAGAAATGAGAGACAACGTAGCAGTACTAACAGCTGTAACACTGTACAATGCTATCAAATAAAATCCTCTTATGTGCTGGAAGTTAATCAGCTGGAATTAATATAGAAGGAGGAAAATCTCCTTGCAGATAGTCAGCTTGAAAGAACAAGAGACACCAATCTGATGTGGTCATTAAAGAAACAACCAATATTTATCAGGCAGAGTCACTCTAGCAAAGATGGGGGGTATTAATACTTCCCTATAAAACCCTGTTAAGAGTTTATCTAGAATTCAAAACACAACTCTAATCACAAAGGCTCAAGAGACATGAATTCGGAAGGAAGAGCTACACAGTGTGGCTACTAGGATGGCAGGGGGAATGAAGTATCCATCCTGCAGAGTGAGAACAGAGGTGTCTGCCTTACTGAGGGAACAAAAATCTGCGTTGGAAAAAGAATACAGTTTGGATACCCAACTTTTGAAAGTTTGGCCTGTTCACTGTTTCTGTTTCAGATGGATGTATGTTGCCTTTTTTGCTCCAGGGTGGTCCTATCTTACTCTCTGAAAAAGCATCTTAAAAAAAAAAAAATCAAAACAAACCCCAATCAACTCATCCCTATGATTTTGTGAAGCACAAGCAAGAACATCATCCTGCCTGGTTAGTACTTCAGTGAGCATTTCAGTAAGGCTGATCTGTAAAGCTCATTTTACAGAGTGCATAGGTGTTCACAGTACAGAACCTCATAGTACAGACTTGCTACAAGCAGAATGCATTAAAAAAATACTTATAAATAAATATTTCATATGCTCCTTAATCAATGTTTTTCCTTCCTTTTTAAATCCAAGCAAATTTCACTTCTTTGCAACTTGCTGTCCAAGACTGCTGTGACATAAGTTCTCATTAATCAATTCCTTTTTACAGTAGGAATACCTTGAAGTCTTCATCCATTTAGTTCCTAAACTTGAATAGAGAAAAGTTTCTTTTTAATGACCACCAAAGCTTTCTGATTCCTTAAATTTCTGAGTTACGTGTAATGAAAATGTTTTTTTTTTCTACAGTTAGAATCCAACCACTCTGACAGCATATATCCAAAAAAATTTTTAACTTTATTTGCTGCAAAATTTACCTGATAATATATCAGAAAACCAAAACCAAACAGTTTGCATCCCTCACTTCAGAAAAAGTTGTATGTTTAAATATGTCTATACATACATATGTTCAAATACAACAGTATAGAGGAGGACAGAGTTATTTTCTCTAAAGAAATACTTTCCCCATCTCCTGTTCCCACTTCTCTCTTCCATTGCATATGTGCACTCTTTCCTCCTTCTCATTTGCTTTTAATCTGCAGGGCTGTAGACACTTTGCACAAAAAAAGCCAAGAATGATCTTCCTGATATTAATTTCTTGTACCCACTGTATCTTGAAAAAAAATTCCTTCCTTTGTGTCTGCAAGAGACAGGCTTCCAAAACGGCCTCACAGAGTATGAAATGACAATGATGCATGGCAAACATTCCCCAAGATTAATTATAGATTGATGAAAATGAAGAGAGAAAAGTCGAAGTCATAAAATCCACAGAATGCTTTTGAAAGAATCAGTGGAATAAATACACCTGCTTGTGAGACAACTCAATGCATCATCTTGCCTTCTGATAGTATGCAAAGCCATTTTCATCCCTCAGTCTTGAATTTTCTTAATGAGTTAACAAGGAGCTCTGTTAAATGAGATCCTATTATACAAGCTAAAGACCTAAACAAGATTTGTTTTTAAATGATTCACTATCCATCATCTTACTATTCAAAATTCAGCTTTAGAAAATATCATAGGTAACATCCCTCAAAAAGCAAAATTCTCAATACCTACCTTGCTCTTCTCATTACTGCTTTTAACGTGGCTTGCAGTCTGTCGACCAAAACCAACACACTCAGGCACACACAATGATGATGACTAACTGAATGCCGAATTATCCATTCCTTTTGCCCAGTCTAGTTCCACACAATGTCTATTCCCAAAATGTGGAGGAAGATCAAATAGCCTCTGGTAGGCTTAGTTTTAGGTCATCTGAATCTGCAGCCAATAGCAGCCCATTTTAACTGACTGCAGGTTTGCATCTAACACCGTATCAAACTCTACTAAATAAAGGACTCTCTTATTCATGTGGGAAAGACAACACATCATAATGGAGAACTTAGAAAATGCATCTTAATTTCTTATATCATAGAATCATGTAGCACCCTTAAAGAAAGAAAGGATGCTGTAATGGAAGGTACTGAATTAGTCCTTACATGACATCATATTATATCCTTTTTGTATGACCCCAACAAGTGATTTACCTCTCCGCGCCCTTTTTGTAAAACAGGAATAAAAATGCTTCCTCTTAGTCACCTTTTGTCTGTCTTCCCTGGAGTGTGAGCTAGTAGGGTATGAATTCTCTCCTTTGAGTGTATATAGAGCCTTGCACAGCAGGACCTTTCTGCACTGTGCCATCTGAATAAAATGCTTGATAACATTTAATGAACACTGACGTTTTCGGAGTATCCTTGATACTTCGAAAAGGCTTTTGTTACATACTCATTCCTAAGCAATAGCATGATCCCAGTCACTC
Organism: Harpia harpyja; assembly: GCF_026419915.1. Classification (NCBI taxonomy): domain Eukaryota; kingdom Metazoa; phylum Chordata; class Aves; order Accipitriformes; family Accipitridae; genus Harpia; species Harpia harpyja. The sequence goes on along the minus strand of NC_068940.1, from coordinate 56,812,269 downwards.
TAACACTTGAAACTATTCCTGGAGAGGATGTGCAATATTAAAGGTTATGAAGAAATATCTTCAGGCTTACATACACTTATGTATGCCTTATATACATAACACATCACTCTTGTGTATCTCCCTTAGTTACTGGTTAGTACAGTAGCCATGGGATCCAGCAAAGAGGACAAACCTCACCAAGCTCCTTGGTATTACAGGCTACCATAATTAGAAAAACCCACTTAGGAGAAATCCTTCCTCTCAGAAAAATATTCCAAGTCCTGAGAGGTCCTAAGTTAGAGCTATGTCCATTAGTTGCAGGCTGGGGTGCCAGATATTTCTCAATTTGTGGCCCAAGAAGCTGTGCATGCACTCATCAACTTTATCTCCCTAGAGGCACGGATGGGAAGATTAGTTCTGTCTCTGAATGATCACGGTGCCACCAGCCTCAGCTCTGGCATGGCCACAGAGCCACCAGCATGTTGATCTCCTCCTCCTGGGGCAGACGGAGCAGCTGATGTAATACAAGATTTTGGGGAAGGCAGTGACATTTTGTTCTATAGTTTTGCAAAGCCCAATCAAAGTTGTTCCAAGTGAATAGAGGGGCTGCCACTGACACCTCACTGGCTCTGTCTGTCTGTCTGCCCATGCTGTCCTGAGAGGTGCTGGGAAGGGATGGCTGAGCTTGACTTTGCTTTTAACCTAGAGAGGCATTCTGTTGGCAAGGTCCAAGGATCTGCTTCCTCCTCCTTATTGCAAGGAAGAAATCACTGCTTGTGGCTTTCCAACCCACATTGCATTTCACCAAAAACTCCAGGCTTTGCTAATCCTGTGTGAAGGCTTCCTGAGGTTGAGGTAGGCTGTTGGGAGCACATGGGACCCTGTGTATCAGACTTCATCAGACAGACCCATACTCTGCAGGTTTCCCACAAGGTTCCTGTTTGGAAATGAGACAACAGCATGCAGTTGAATTCTTAGCTTTGAAAAATGTCTGTGGGAGCAGGAACAGACACAAAGTAAGACTCTGATGCATCTAAGTTCGTGAACATGCACTTACTACTACCAGCCATTACTTTTGGGGAAGCACTGAATGCATTCTGTTGTCCCTGGGATCTCAAGGGGGCTTCAACATGATGCTAAAATTCAACATATGCTTTACTGAATCGGGACTTAGGAAAGTAGATAGGGAGGAGAGAGGGGGGAAAGAATAAGAAGCTGTGTTTCTGTATCAGAATTTTTCTCTCTCTTGATCTTTCATTTCAGTGGAGAATTGGGAAACTCATTTCCCGGGAAATATTCTGACTCTGGGTTTCATTCTACATTTCATTTTTGAACTGGCCATCCTGCTAGGGACTCCTGTCCCAAATCAGTTGCAGACTCTTGCTACCGTAACAGTTCCCCCAGGTGAGCTAGAAAGCTGGGGGGACCTTTTAGGCCAGCCCCTTGGCCAGAGCAGGACTACTATGTCTACCTCATTCCTGACAGGTGTTTGCGTAACCTCTCCTTAAGCTTTTCTAGCAATGGACTCTCCCCAGCACCCTTTAACAATTATTCCATTGTTTCATTTTCTGTTGGCTTAGCCATGAATGCCATTGATAACCTGACACTTGGCAATGTGGTTACAGCTTGCCCAAAATACCACTATTCCTTTTTTCTTCTCAAGGGATATGCTCAAAGCTGCATACAAGACAAATTCTGTATTAGCTGCCTCTTATTCCTGCTTATATAGCAGGGATCCCTTGGCAACTGTCTATTGCAAAAAGTCCTTTTGTGTCCTTCCTCTGGCCTCATGAAGAAACCTCTGTAATTCTTCCTCTATTCAGCTCTTCAACTACTACAATACTGTAACTTCTTTTACCAACTTCTCTGCAGATGCTTCTGTTTCTACACTTAAATTTTCAGAATTTACCTCTTACTCCTTCAGTTTCTTTCTGAAGAGGAGGAGTTATCTCCAATTTCTCCTGTATGTTCAATAACAACCTCATTGGAACAACTCCACTAAAGATTAATGCCTGATTTGCTCATGTTTGTCCATCATATATATTGTCTTGCAGATGTATAGGCTGTATGATAGTTTCCATTCTTGAAGTACACTTTCTGTTTCATTTTTTCTTTTTCTAACTTACCTTACCTCTAAGTTAAAAGAAGAGATTATACAATCAAGTGGTCTGGCTCTAAGCTTTCTGTCAAACCACGTTTCAGCTGGTGACAGATAAAATTTAAAGGATGCTGCTCTGAAATTCAGGAATGCCAAATAGGAATCTGATTTTTCAGCTTTTTAAAGCATTCTTCTGTCAATTTCTACAGCACTTTCTATAACACCATTGAGCTTGGACACCCTGCACCTGAAGTAACATACTTACAATCATGTTCCTCTGAAAACCATTTCATTTCATAACAGTTGAATTGTGCTCTTTTACCCATCATAACAATATTTAATATGTCCCATTTAATAAACACAGACATTAGTGCTCAGATTTCATCTCCAGAAGCCATAGTTTTCTACTGATGCTACTTCTAGATAGGAAAAATAATTGTTCAGAAGCCTATCACTCCTGTTTCATCAAACTTACTTTTGATACAGGTTGGTGTTTTTTTTTTTTTACCGTCCTTCATACACATTTATGCTAGGAATTATTCTCTTGCTCTCTTCTTCAGACATTCCCTATTTTACCACAACTAACTTTTCTCCAAAGCCTTTGTTGCTGCTAGCACACAAGCTTGTGCACCACGGTTCACTTTAGAAATTATAAAGATTTCACCAGTATTTAAGCTGATGTTCCAGTTCTCACATGTAATTCTTTGGATTAATTTCACAAAAAGCCCTCCTTTTACTTATTGTCCCAGACTGCTTCATTAACTTAGTTTTAGATACATTCAGTCTTTCTGTGCTGACTTTTCTAGAAGATGGTTTTGCTTCTTCCAAATATAGTCTGTCTAAACACTGGACACTGCTTAAATCTGATTTTTTTTCCTTATCCTGCACAATTTTTCATCCTGCTTCTTCTAAACAAACTCCCATTCATTATTTAGACTTTACTTTGAGTGTTTGATCTTGTTGCATTTCTGCATACTCGTAGGAGTTTGAAGACTTACTTATCCAATGCATTAACATTTGTTGTTCCCTCCCCTCAAAACATATGGCCTGTTTTGGTTGTCTTCCTTAGCTTGCCAAATCTGTATTTGTTTTTTAGGTACAAAAGAAGATTATCTTTCTGATAATCCTTTTCTCAGGTTGGGGCCCCTGATTTCTGTTATAATTTGATTGCAAATTAGAAATTGCACAAGATGTCTGGTCTTGCATGTTTGATATCTGTTTCAGTTGTGTTAGGATGCATAAAAAGCTTTTGCTCTTTTTCTGGTTTCCTCTGTCAAGTAGATAGCTTTCAGAATTTTCATTCTTTCTTAGGACAGTATATGCTTTACCTCTCCTTAGCACACTTCAGTAATTACTCTGTTTCTGTTATCCTACTCAAGTTATCCATTGCCTTCCTGGACAGCCCCAGTTGTTCTGGGCCACCTGACTTGTTTCCACTTTACTGCATTTCTTTTATTTTTCAGTTTGAATAGCAAAACTTAGTGCTTGGTAGTCAAAAAGAACGCCAAGTCCAGAAGTCTATAGATATGAGGTATCTGTAATTAAATAACATATAAACCAACTTACAGATCAATAAACCTATTGTGAGGAAGGGACAGTGTATGCCACCATCAGTCGAATTAAGCCACTATTAGTAGCAATTCTAGTTTGGTTCCTGTATGATATGTTATTCAGTTTGAAGTGGTCTATTAGAGGGCCAGGATAATAAATGCAGGCAACAACAGGGACCATACACTAGGTGTTAAATTTCTTTCAATGTTAATAAACTGCAGTATCATAAAATTTTAAACAGGATTTTAACAGACATAGTTCATTCTGTAAACTAGATTGCCCTTTTAGCATTTTACCTTTAAACCACATAACTAAAATACTACATAAAAGAGAAAAGATACCCTTTGAGAAAGAACTATTATTCATTGTAACGCATAATCAAGGTTATTTTCTCTAAAAATCATTAAGTACTTGTCACCAAATTTTAAATACTTTAAGTGGAGACCTGTAAAGAGCTCATATATTTAAATGTCTGTGTTTTCACGGGTCCATTAAATACTAGCTAAATTGAGATAAAAGCATTTAGCTTCCACTTATGAGCAGGGTTAGAAATAGCAATTAAAAGAAGAAAATCTCAGCGAGAGGAAAAAAAAAAAGTTGTGTTGATAGGGCTGACACAAACACCGAAACCAAGCATGTCTTTTCTGGAAGACTATTTCTGGAAGCTTTCTCCCATGTTTTTGAACTATTTCTAGTTAAAAACTTTTCCTTCAGCCAGCCTGCAGCCAGAACTTGAATGGCTAGAAAATAACACAGGTCAGATTGTCAGCCATATATTTCATTCATGTAAAATTTTGAGTGCATACCTATCTTCTATACACAGCAGGAGTCTCTGCTTGTAAGAAGTAAATGGACAGTTTTTCTAAAGGAGTTTAGCAGGAAAATAAAATATCATAGTCTTCACATTACTTGTTCCTTCCCTGCTTGAGAATTCTCTCTTCCTTGCACCTCCTATTCTTTTAAGTTTCTGTGTTTAAAAGAATCTGGATCACAGCCTGTGAATTGTGTCAGGTCTTTCATCTTTCTGTTCAAGGTGAATCAAGCTCCATCCAAATTGCTTACTGAAACAATCTAGGCCCGACTATTAATCTGCTTCAAATACATGGCCTAGAAATAACTGAGGAAAGTGACCTATTAATTGTATTGATCCTCATTTGGCCTTTCATATCACTAGTGTTTTCCCCAGATGGGTACTCTTTGCTCTACAGGTTTTGTTAGATCAAAAGCCCACATGCCAGTGTCAGACTTCGGGAGGGAGGTTCCACAGCATTTGCATTTTGTGATTCAGATCCATCCCTTGTTCTGACAGAAATGTGTTTGGTTTTAGGTCACTCGCTCTTATTCTCTAAAATCCCCATTAAAACAATTATTAAACTCTCTTTGTCTTATACATGGATTTAAATGTCAGGTTTTGCTCCTACTTGCCCACCTGGGGATCCCTCCAGGGATGGCTCTACTTTACTCAACCTGTTAATTCCTCCTCAAATACCTAAACCAATTAAAATATTTTGGATTATTTTATTTACTACTGAAAATATCCAAAAGGCACGAGCCAAATTTTCTTTTACTTTGGGTGATATTAAGATTCTGTATATTGTAATGTGAACGAAGGTAAGGCATGTTTTCTTCAATCCAGGTTAGAGGAGCTATCACTGGTGCAAGGTATTATTTAGAGTGAGCAATGGCCTGACAGTCTAGGCTTTGGATTTTAATAGTTATTGAAACCTTCCTTATTCTTCCACCTTCCTCATGAAACGTTGATTACGCATTTCACATTTTGTATTCTTATCTCATAGCTTTTCCAGTTCTTGCCTGTAGACAGAAGGACACATAAGGCTGTCACTTCTTAGGGCAATGGCAATAAATGTAGGAAAGCACGGTGACACTTGCAGAAAAGGTTACAAACCTTGCTTTCTTGTAAGTCTTTCAAATATCAGTCTGATCAAGGAGCTCAGAGGAGGTGTATCTTCCACTCTAAGTTACCACATTTTGTTTTAAATAAACTGATAGACATACAAAATTCACAAGAAAACAAATGGTTTTCTTTACTCTGATTGTTGCATGTAAATTTTTTCTATTTAATAGTGGTAATAACAAAGCTAAAATATAGTAAACAGCATTCTCATTATTTCTACCAATTTATTTTTCTTTTTTTTCTTTCCCCCATGGGAAAAGGGGTGATTTTTTTATTCTATTTTATTTTAAATCACAGCAGAAGTCCAAATTATGTCCTTTTTGCATACATATTGACCCTAATGTGTATGTTTGACACTTTGAGCTGCAAGCGATACAGCATCTGCCAAACAGAAATCTGTTTCTAACCATTTTTTTACTACTTCACAATGCAAAAAGCAATAACTACACTGTAGTTTAATTATATATTAGCACCACAGTGTACTTGTAGAAATAAAGTAATAGATACAACTGATTTTATGTTTTAGCAAATTTACCACCAATTAAAAAAAACATACTAAATGTTTATTTGTCCATTCTGTTATTTCCCATACAAGGCTTACGCTTTAATGCTTTAACAATATGTAAAGAAAACAACTTAGCTTTTTAAAGTTTTTTTTAAGTTTTTTAAGCCTTTTAAAAAAATTGTTTTCTCCTTAGAAACATATCTAACAACTTTCTCTAAAAGCAGTTGAGGTTCAAAATCTCTCATGCTTATTTGTAAAGCCCAAACCTAAAAGGCAGTGTATGTGCCCTGTTTTTATGCCTACTATCTGCCAACATTTCAATACCCCTCTTGACTGTGCCCTGTGTTTCCCACACAGATGCTTCTCCTGTTCTCCTTGGTGACCTTTGATAAAACTTAATTGTCTTTTTTGACAAGAGTTTAACTGTGAAGTTCCCTAACTGGGTAAACCCCCAGGGAGAATGCAAGCATGTGCTGGAATTTTTTTCACTTACCGCACGTGTGCTGTCTGACGTCACATGTACAATGGACTGGAAATGGCTATGACACATTGGACTCTCTTCACGGGTCTTTCACACCCAGCCTGCATGTATATAGTGGCCATTCACCAGAGGTTTCAAGATCTTACTGCTGAGCTGGGTTACCATACACCCAGAAGTCTGTCAACCAATTAAATACAACTTTTCTGGACATATTAAGAGGAGGTAGCTGGGAAAAATCAGGTAGCCCTAGAGTTTCTCCCCTCCCCCTCCTCAGATGACGGTGACCTTCACCAAAATACTCTTATATGTATACACTTTGAAGAGAAGATAAAAGAATAAAAGAATTCTTCTTTGCACCCCCACAAGGAAAGTGGAAAAGAGAACAAAAGCATGTTTTGTGTCTAGAAGTAGCTAAGTCATTGCACAGAAACACCTGTCCAGGCAGCCTAAGAGGATCCCCAAGAGACCAGTTTTCAAGGCACCATCTCCTAAATGCAGAAGGAAAAGGAAAGAAAAAATAATAAAAAGGAAGAGGCAAATATACCACATGCACTTGAACGTCATTCTACAAAGTGCTAAGAAAGGAATTCAAAGAAGGTGCTTTGACAAGCAACAAGGGTAAGAGTAAGGTTCAGCTAATAAGAATCAGAGGCCTCACATGACCCAAAGGCTGTAGGAGCCTTACTGGGCCCAGAGGGGTGTTACTTTTCTTCTGTAGCATCAGAGATGCTTTCCAACAACACTAGTGTCTGCTCTGAGCTTACGTTGTGTCAGGGCAGAACAGATTTTGCAGTGTTAAATTCTGCTGGTTTTCATATACTTTCCCTAAAACCATGGATTATGAAAAATTGGGGCTAGAAACAATCTACAGAAGGAGATTTGTCTATCTCTCAGTATACAGTTACAGTATATAGCACAAAAATTATTCTCTGATTAATCACATTTTTGGAAAATATAAGCTGCTTATCTGTGCAATGAGCTTGATTCCAGCTATTTTAATCGTATAATTGCTTTTCCCCTTCACCAAGGAAAGCATTGTTCCAAATTATATCATAGTTTGTTGTATTTTATATTAGTCCCACTAGGATATTTTGCAGTTCACAGAGAGCAAATACACATGCCCACACTGTGTCATACACAGCTTGATTCTGTCACTTAACCAAACTGGCTTCATTGACTTCAGCGGAGAGAACACAATCAAGCTCATTTTCTACATATATAAATATAAAAATATAAATATACATATAAATGCATATATACACTATAGATAGATAATTTTTTTTTAACCCCAAATCTTTGGGGGGTTGGGGTTTTTTTGTTAGGTTTTTTAAACTATAAAGAAGAGAGAAATCTGATATCACCTACATTTTGTATCACAGTGAAAATGTTTACTGGAGTATAAAAGTGTGTGGTAAGGGACATTAAAACATAATAGCACAGTAGGCCAACTTATACCAATTGCTTCACAGTGGGACTATTGTCATTCAAGTACAACTGCTAAGTTAAAGGGCAATAAATAGTATATTAGGTCTATTACTGCAGGCATTTTAGCTACAGTAATATCTACTGGAATTACTTGTGTTGATATTAAAATAGATGATATTTTGGTAACAGTGTGCAAAGCAGGAACATGAATAGTTTCTTCCTGAATGAAGCACTATTCCACATCTTTTACTCACTAGGATTTCAGATGAGTGGGCAAATAAATAACAAGGCAGAGAAAACTTTGTCTGCAGAACCTGAGGCTAGGGATCACAGAGGCTCTGCAATAATTATTACAAAATGCAAACAGGCCCCAGGACACAGCAACTGCAGCTGGAGGGCAGGTGGAAAAGAGAGAGGGGAAAAAATGCTGAGACAGAGAGAGAGAAAGAAGGATGGAAGAGTGAAACCCTAACACCTTTTGCAAAAGAAATGGTGAATCTTCAGATGTAAACACTTCCATTCAGAGTGTCTACTAGGAAATGCAAACCTTGATGATGGCATGGTAGCCACTGGTGGTTTTGATAAGTTCATCAAGGATTGTATTTAATTTTAAAATGTATGAGAGGGGACATAGAGGAAGAGAGGGTCAAGCCCACCTGCAACTTCTGAGTAGGAAGAAGGGGACTCCTCATACAGCATGAAGCTGGTTGAACCCGGTGCGGCTGTTTCCATACAAACCTCTTGGGTTTTGACAGTATTTGTGAGCACAACGGCATACAGATATTTTTTAGCACTCTCCTTTCAAAAGGAGTAGAGAAACAAACCCAAAGGCTAGATCTTAGCTTTTGGGTTTGCCAGCATCACAGGTGCAGGAGAGAGAAAGCTTCTATTAGTGAAGGAGACCCAAAGTTTTAGTTAGCTAACTTAAACATTTTTTGCTAGTAACCTGTGGCTATAATATTATGCATGGATCACATCTTAGATTTTCATTAGTCTATCTGCAAAAGATTGATGAGAGTTGTCATCAGTAAGGAAGAAAAATTGTTCTGATTCTGGATAAGCGTACAGCAAATCTTCAGATTTCCTGAGAAATGTATCATTTGCTCACCATTTGAGGTCATATATTTAATCCAAGAAATAGGCCATGGAATATGCTAGAATCTCAAGCTGCAGCGTATGGAAAAGAATTGGTAATTTGCTCAATGACCCAGAACAACTGGTCAGGAAGCAATGAAAAAAAAATTATTATTTTTTTTTTTTAAAGATGGCAATACACAATAGTCAAGAAGTATTTAAAAAAATACTAAGACCTACCTTGTGCTTAGAAAAGCAACTTTTAGACTGAGTCCAAGTTACAGCTAGCATAAATTTTTTAACAAAATAGAAGCACAGCTACCTTATCTGTGCATAAGCCACAAAATTTACTGTCTCTCCTCACCCAGACATTTGTCATCAGAGACATCCCTCACTCCACATCTCCATGTTGTCATCATCCCTGGGGAACCTATAAACTGAGAAGGCAAGAATCTGTGTATCTCTTCCTTGCAGTGGGGCATGCACTGTCACCAGCATACGACAAGTCTGCAGATGATTATCAGGAATAGGAAGGTAAATCTGGAGAATAAAAACCCCAGCAAACAAGAAGAGACTGGTGCCCTAAGCTGGAGGGCAAGTAGCACTCAGCACAGCTGTGCAAGGATGAAGGGGTTTCAGCGACACTGCTAAGGCCAGCAGCCAGTACTACAAAACAACACGGGAAGCTGGCTGATGCTCTCGGTCTGCAAGAGATGCAGGCATCTCAAAACCACCTTTCATTCATCCTCAGCATAAACACTCACCTCTGAATTTGCAGTCAAGTAGAAATTCTGGAGGGAGGAAGCAATAGAAAACAACAACAACAAGCACTTTCAACTGTAAAATTACTTCATTGAAGTGTTTTGTATTTGTGAGTACAGACTATTTTTAGGGGGTGTTTACAACGCATCCTATGATATAAAAAGCAAAAGGAGCATCCCGTCCTTCTTGACTTGAACAATATTTCAGTTCTATGTTTTGTTCTTACAGTAAACAGCTGCTTAATCCCATCAGCCCTGGCTGATTAAATCCACTTCTATAGGGCAAAAATTTTCACAAATCTAAAAATAACCTTCACTTGACACTTACAGGCACAGTAGTGTGTCTTAGGATGTTCTGTTTTCAAGAAGTTATTCAGCTTCAGATTAATCTGTTATTAATCCATAACTGTTTGCTGTGTAGAAACATACATGCTTTAACCAGTTATGTCTCTAATATAGCTATATGGAAAGTTCCAAATTTGTGAAATTAAATTTGCAAATCCTAGTAGTAGGCTAAAATTAGTATGACCTTACTCTTTTCACAAGCTAAAATATGTGAGCTGGCCCCCTTAGAAAGTGACTATGAAAAGATGAGGGAAAAACTCAAAAATAAACAAGCAGTAAGAACAAAATTCCTAATATCTGAAGATATTCAGTCTTTATGTATGATGTCAGGGACATGAGGCATCTGTTTTCTTTTAAGCATTGGGAAATAGCATTTCTCAGCCACTTGTGTGTATTGCTTGCTGTTATGAAATGGCTTTTATTAGTCCAAATATTAGAAACTGTAACCAACACAGCTATGACAGAGTCTGCAATCTTGCTTTATCTGCTGTCTTGCTGTCTTCAAACTGAGATCCTAAAAAGCCACTGACCTTCACAGGCCATGGGCAGAAAGCTCAGATGCTCGACTCACATGCCACAGAGCAAGCAGCACAGGGAAACAACAAGCTCTCAACATCTCCTACAAAAGAGAAAACAAACTTCAGGGTGGATTTTTAGTGCTCTGAAGTCAGGTCACTGAAGGTTTCTTGACCAGAGCGTAAGGTTACAACAAAACAACAAAAGGTAGCTGAGGAAATACTGCAAAACACTTTTAACAGTGGCTTTTCAGATTAGGCTTTTAATGAGATGTGTAGATGGCAACTTATTCATCTCTTGTCAGAATGAAGCTACTTCTTTAGCTGTTGCTAATTGCTTCCAGCAGTAATGCCTAGCACAGTATTGCAAAAGCACAGAAAATCTGGGATTTTAAAGAGAAGGAATTATTTCCCTGCTTAAAATGAAAGGAGGTATAAGGTTATATATAAACTTTTTTGTATTTAAAAAACCCAACCAAACAACAAATAATAGTCAGCAGGAGAAAAGATTATCTACTTGAGATTTTTGTTATTACTGCTTATAATAAAAGACCAAGTCCTGAAACATTTGTTCACTCTTTTTTCCATCCTCACAGAGACAAAGCTGCAATTTAACACTAATGATCTGCAAGGTTCTGTTGCCTTTGCAGTGAATGTTTCCCTTTCATAGCTCCTTGCTTGTCCCTGTAATAAATCACAAAGCGAGCATTTTTGCCTATCTACATTCATAGCTATAGATATTAAAGGGTGAGAGTGGAGCTGGACCACTCACTTGTGTAGAGCAATCACAAAGACCACCATTTGTTGCTAATGGAATGGGTAAATAATTACTTGACATCATCGGCAATTATCCACAATTCAAAGGGACCAGACTGAAAACAAGTGGAAGGGAAAGGTCTCTATGGGAGTGTCTGCAACTAAATGGATTGTTTATAGGAGACTTTAAATTATCATAGTGTCACAACATATTTTTTTTAAACTGGAAAATACAGTTGCTTGGAGATCATTATCATAGTATGAGAATGCATCGTTTTGTGGCAAAACTATGTTTTAGAAAAATGACATTTTGACTGAGCTGAGCCATTCAGTCTCAGATATCTGATTGTTCAAAATACCTTTTCAAAAAATACAGCATTTCATAAGAGAACAAAACTTTTTTGATTCATCGAAATGCAACACTAATTAAATTGGTATGAATTGCCTTTTTTTGTTCAAAATACCTGAACTTCTGAACAAATATTCCAATTTTCAGCCAGTACTCATTGTGACAGAACAGCAACCACAGAGTCACCTGACTGATGTCAACAGGAGAAGACATTAGCACCTTCTAAAGTCAGGCTGGTTACTGTTATTCAGACTCTACCATGCTTACTGCTTAAGGAGAAACTAGAATAATTTTCTTCCTGCAAGTACACGAACGTGATTTTGCTTGACAAAATGCAAGTCAGCTTGCTGCAATACTAATGAGTTTGCATTTAACTGTTTTCCTTGTAAAATTCTTCATGATGATGTATAATTTGTTAAACATGTGAAGGATACAAGACAAAAGTGACAGTACTTTTAGGCAACTTCAAATGACATTAGTTCAAAGCCCTGTGAATAATTTTTTCATATGCCAGTTTAAAAATCGCCCTTTTTATAATACATGAACAGCATTCTTCTCCCTATTTACAGTTTCTTTAGAATAGGAAGCCAGATCTCAAGAGGGGCTCTAGACAATTTTTCTCTTTTTTTGTTTGTTTGTTTGTTTTAAAGAAATACTATATTGTTGAGAACTATTAAATAGCTAACTGGAGACAGGTTAGTTTTTACAGCCATGTGAATGTAGAGCACTGATTTACAGGTGTCATCTACTGTACTCTATCTTTCAAATCAACTTTGTCACTTCCTTTAAATTTGCACTACAAATTCATACTATTACCCACTTTGCTGAAGCAGTTAGCCAATACAGCCTGGCAAAGTTGTTCCTGTTAAGATGAAAAATAGATTATAGAAGTCAGGTATATCATTTGGTGTAATCTTGTTTATTTACAGAAAATAAGCAGAAAGTGCAGGTTCCTTGAGCAGTGTAGGAAAAAGAAACAGCAGGTAGGTCAGTGTCTTAGATAAACCTACATCTCCTGCTCAGGCAAGCTCCACAGTTCAAAGAGTCTTTTTATCTGTTTCCCCTCAAGATGATTCTCCTGTTTCCTTTCTTGATGCCCCCTGCCTCCAGCATCACCATCATTCAAAACATCCTAGGTCTGCAAAGCCCTTAATTCATTGCAGTTCATCTTTGAGAGAGGCAGCTGCTACTCAGAATTCCTCAATTTATTGTTCACTTATTTATTTTTAGGAAGTTTTCAAAATCAAGAATGCGTTGTCTTCCTTTTTGCTGACTTGTTGGGCAAGGGCGATGCCACTTTAAACCTCTGCCAATATTCATGTAGCAGTGTTCCTGCTATGGTGGGGCCTAGTTCTGCTCCGCAGTTCCCTTCACAGCCTTTTCTCCTGTTTTATTTGCAGTTCCTAGTTTGGAAATGACTTGAAATTAAGGACTGTGATAGACATCTGCTCTACTTGGTCTTTATTCTAACCGATTAGCATTACTTCATAGGAAATATTAACTACAGCAGCCTACCTATAAAAATATTTCCTTACAGGAGAAGCAGAAAACAAAACTTGAAAGGCTGATAAAAACCAACCAACCAACCAAAACACCCCCCCCCCAAAAACAACCGCTTCCCTCAGGAACAGAAACCACCAAACCAAAAAAATCCTAACCCCAAACCCCTACACAACTTCTATTAATCCAAGGTGTTAATATGATGCATCAAAGGCAGAAAATATGGTTAAAAGAAACTTGGAGAAGAAGGTTCAGTAAAAGGCAGATAAAGTGGGAAGACAAGATGAAGTAGGCAGACAGGAGATGTGGAATTTAACCAAATCAGAAGCAGAAAACAGAGCTTTGGTGCAAAGATGGGCAGAAAGCCAGAGTACATGGACAAGGATCTGGAACAAGTAGTAAGAAAATTAAAAAAAAAAAAAAAGAAGTCTAGTGATGAAGTCAGGAAAGAAGAAATAGGGTAGCAGTAGAAGTTGATAATGGAATGAAACCTTTAGAAAGCAATGCAAGAGATGTGCATGAACTGCAAGACTAAATAAGAAATGAACTTGTAAGAACAGCAAAGGAATAAAAACTCTGGGTAGCAAAAGCACAAAACTTGTTGCTGAAGTGGGAGAGGTGAGTATTGGTGACCATTGATGTAAGTGACCTCATGAAACCGGGTAAGGACAAAGCACCGAAAGGTAGGTGAGAAAGCAAAAGCAACATAGACAAGAGTAAACAAAATTATAAAAGAAATTAATGGATTTGATGTGTTGTGGGATATGAGACATCCCTCAGCTTATCTCTAGACTGAAAGGCAATACACTTGTTTACTGTGAGGAGCAAGGGCACAGCATGGTTCCTATTGTAGTTTTTTTATGAGAAAAAATATTGAGACACCCTATATGACTTTCTGTAAATGGTACTTGCACGCCTGATGTCTGCAGCAGTCCTCTAAGACTTGTAGTAAATACATTAAAAATTTATCAAAAGAAAAGGAAAATTGAAATTATCAATACTGTTTAGAATAACTTTCCTTTCCAGACTGGACAGATTGTCTCAGCCTTTCTTGTTATTTTATTATTTGACATAGTCTACTGCAGTGTTAATACTGCTTTCTGTAATCACGGATTTAAATAATCAGGCAAAAGCATACAGTTATAACTCAAAGAAGCATTTACACAACTGAAAGCCTGAAACCTTCTGCAAGTTGTTCACAGTCAGTTTAGATATCCTTTTGAATACGTAAACATCAATTTGCACAGGAAACATACCCTTTATAGATACTGAGGCTCTCACACAATGGCCAGTCTGTAAAACCTGGGACTTGAATTTGGTTTTCTAGAAACATATTTTGCATCTTAAAGAGAAAGAAACATCCATGTAGTAAGAATTAAATTATTTCCCTTTTTAAAAAATGCTCTTTATATAAAAGACACTTTTGTCTTTTAATACAAGAGATGAAGATGTCCAGTTAATGGCCAAATTACATCCTCTGACTCTTAACAGATTACAGAAAGCACTTTTTAGTGACTGCTCACAAGTCTGATGGGACCAAGATGAAACAAAAATAAACCAGAAAAGAAACTCCATCCTTACCAGAACCAATTCCAGTTCCTGAATGACTAAACATGAGGAGCAGTCTCAGCTGGAGAGAGCAAGTCAAATTAAGGAAGGGAAGCACAGGTGCTTTTTAGTAGGAGAGGAAAATTCTTCAGGTATGTAGCCCAAGGATGGTGTTAAATTTTGTTTCCAAAAAAAGAACATTCCCAGACTGTGAATGGCTCTTAGGTGTAGTGAGATGCCTGGAGGAAATAAAAATGTTTTCGTTTAAAGTCCTTTCCTGAAGAGAAGCGTTTACCCTTAGCAATTAAAAATCAGCAGTAGACAACTATTCCTGTAATATCTTTGGGTGGTTTTATAACACACCCTGGAGAAAGGACGTGATATATTAAAATATAGAGGTGTGCAGTAATAGCAGTATGGCATCCCTATTATTGCAGTATAGAATAAAAGCTATAAGAGTTTTTCTCTTTCAATTTTTAGTTCATATAGCTAGATATATTGTTTTGCAATTATTTGTGCTGGCAAACTAAAGGGAAGCTTTCTTCCTCAGAAAGCTGTGGGACACAGTGGGCTGAGCTTTAGGTGAGACTGGATGAGACCTCACCTGAAGTCTGAGTCAGAGGAGCATGGACCAGGCTCTGCAGACTTCTACTATTAAAACAGTATGCTAAAGAAGAAAAATGGATATAACATAATGTAAGAGCAGTAAAAATTTTCTTACGTGACTTGACTCTGAAAGCACGCAAGGGAGAAGAAAGCAGATGAATGACATGAATGAGATGTGCCATACACTTCTGTCCTGTTTTTCCTGCTTTGTACGAGCAAATGCAAAAAGTGACAGCACTCTGCTGGAAACCAGTTCCAGTATTCCCATGATTAGATTTTAATGGACTTAGATCTTAATTTGCATAGAAAAATTATGCTGGTTTTTTTCAACTGAAAGAAGAGAATGGCTATGGACTCTTAACTTGCACTCACTGAGCCAATGCTTGGTGTGGTTTAAGAAGTTACTTCCCCCTGCTGTGAGGAAACACCCTGCAGTGAGGGCCTGCAGGCAGAACGTGTGCCCACCTCGTCACTCTGCATTTTCCTGCAAAATCACACAAATTGGCAGTTTAAGCTGCACTGTGATTTGCAGGGGCTGAATCACAAGCACACATTCCCTCCTGCTGTCTCTACTGTTGAGACAGTCATGGCTGGAATAAAGACAGGCATTGGGGACGGGGAAAGATCCTCATCCTCAGCAAGATAAGTAACCAACGGAAAGTCATATCCCAGTAACCTGTGGGCTTTTCTTCCACAAAATCCAGGGAAAAGAAAAAAACCATCCAACAATCCTATGCTTAGTTGGTTATGGGTAGTTCCAGTTTTAGTTTCTTAGATGAGAAAACATCAGAGGCTTTGCTTTGCTTGCAAAAAGCTATTAGCCTTTTCCTGGCAGCTGCCACCTCTGAGGTGGAGGAAAGCTCATGCCTTTCATACGCGGCAGGCTCCAGCTCCATAGTCTTTAAAGATTTCAAAGTCCCTGAAACTGAAGTGCAACAGTGCTATGACACAAGCAGCAGAAAAAAGAGGTGGCAAATTTCTAGATCTACTTTCTTTGTATTGTGCAATGCAGGAAAGCCGAAAAACCTTCAGAAACCTAAAACCTACTGTTCTTCAGCAAACAAGATGCATTCGCTGTTCTCATACAGCAGTCAAAATGTTATCTGAAGTGCATGAAGCAAATCTGTTCCAAAGAGCTCCAACCTCCTAGTAAAAAACCCCTGGCATTACATAAAATGTCACCTGTTTCTTTTTGCACAAATCTCAGAAAACATTTGATCTTTCTGATAAGCTGGATATGCTGGCTCTCTCTGAATGTTGGAAAGTGTGTTTATACCCAAATTGCTTATGTTCCTCAGCATGCTTTCCTGTGCCATGTGTTTTATGCTGACTTATCTCCAAGTCTTTCTTCAATATTTGGATTCAGAGTGGTTACTTTGAGTTAAAGCTTAGCAGGGTAGTTTTGCATGGTTTATATTTCTACATCACCCAAGTCTGTGTATAACACATTTATTTGAAAAAAGCAAGGCAATAATTATATAGCAAATTAATCTGTGCAGCCCTGGCATCAGCAGTTATGGCGAAACTGCAAGACACTAACAAAATAGTAAAAGAGGACATTTCCCTTCTAAAATTCCAAACCAAATAATGGTGTGCAGCAAGTAATCAAACTCCAGTTTATCTTATTACAGAGCTTACTGTGGCTTGGATGTAAAATTAAATTATCATTTGCCTTTCTGGCAAGAAATAACTGTCTTTGAACTATCTGATTACAGATTGTGTTCTGCAACCTGTATGTTCTCTTTCTTCCTCTCTCTTTCCCCCTGAATGAAATCAAGTGACGTCTTACATCAGTGGCAGCAGTGGCTTTGACTGTTTCTAAATTTGCAAGTTTCTAAATTTAACAATGTATTCTGAATAGGATGGGCTATTACACTTCTGCATGTCTTACTAATAAAGATGACTATTTTCTGAACAATCTGTTTCTATCTATAAAGGATAAAGCTAATCTTTCTTGTACTCAGTCTCCATGGACAACTGATCAGCAGATAAATAGATTGATGTTTAAGGAAGGTTATTCTTGAGAAACCAGCATCGTCAGTTTCACCCCAGTTTATGTGGGTCCCCTGATGACCTCTCCATTTTGCTGGCACAGCTGTACAGATCTGCCCAGTTTATTTGCCTCCCCTGGGTGATAAAGTTTTCCCCACAATATTTCACATTGGGATTGGTGGTTTAGTCCTTTGCGTAAATAAGCTCCACACCCAACACTTTTGTCCTGAAGAGATCCGGGTAAGTCAGACTGCTACACTCTGCAAGCTATTCAGCAACACCTTCAGCAAATGCTTCCTGTCAGATGGCCTCAAACATGTCTCTTCCCCCTGCCCTAGTTTTCTTACCTGAAAAACTGGTGAAATAAGACCACTGGTCTTTGGAGACTTGGAAAACAAAGGGAATTTTCTGGCTAGCTGGATTTTCTCCATGCTGGCCTGGCCATCTAGAATTGGGATGGCCAAGAAGGATGTCGGTGCTGTGCCATGATGGGAATGCTCTGACCACCCTCCCAGAAATGGCTTCGAGTCCATACTTCTGAGCAAGATTTGCTGACAGGTATAAAATACTCTGGCTTTCTGTTCTGAGTCTAGATGGGTTATTGGTGAAAACAGGTGGCTGTTCAGGGAGGGGGTGAAAGAATCAGAAAGTAGGTTTATAATTGGCAGCTGGAGTTGTATCTGCCAGGGCAAAGGCACAACCTTAGTCTAGTACATACTGAACTTCCAGATCTGAAGCAGATTTCTGAGTTCTGCCTTCCTCATTACAGACTTAACAAATTACTTGATCCTTTGGCTACTGTACAGCAAGAAGACAGTCACAGGATCTTAAACAAGTAAAAGGTCTGAGACAATAGTTTTCTTCAGATTTTCAGATCAGCTTTCTTGGTTTCTCCCAACCACTGCTGTGTTGTCTGCAGTTTTTGAATGTTTCTTCTCGGAAATGCCCCCAGGAAAAGTACCCAATAAATGCATGTGTGCTGGTTTTGGCTGGGGTAGAGTTAATTTTCTTCATAGTAGCTAGTATGGGGCTATGGTTTGGATTTGTGCTGGAAACAGCGTTGATAATACAGAGATGTTTTAGTTATTGCCGAGCAGTGCTTACACAGAGTCAAGGCCTTTTCTGCTTCTCACCCCACCCCACCGGCGACCAGGCTGGGGGTGCACAAGGAGTTGGGAGGGGACACAGCCGGGACAGCTGACCCCAACTGACCAAAGGGATATCCCAGACCATATGATGTCATGCTCAGCATATAGAGCTGGGGGAAGAAGAAGGAAGTGGAGGATGTTTGGAGTGATGGCGTTTGTTCTCCCAAGTAATGGTTACACATGATGGAGCCCTGCTTTCCTGGAGATGGCTGAACACCTGCCTGATCATGGGAAGTGGTGAATGAATTCCTTGTTTTGCTTTGCTTGCATGAGCGGCTTTTGCTTTCCCTATCAAACTGTCTTTATCTCAGCCCACAGGTTTTCTCACTTTTACTCCTCTGATTCTCTCCCCCATCCCACCAGGGGGGATTGAGCAAGTGGCTGCTTGGTGCTTAGTTGCCAGCTGGGGTTAAACCATGACAGCATGTTACTTTTATGTTGATTTATTGTGATTTCCCCCCCCCCCAAAGAAATATCACTTTGCTGCGTGGCATTCAGTCCTGTGCTTTTGAACATCAAAAGTTGTACTTCAGCATCCCAGCTTCAGCAGCTGAAAATAAAAACAGATAGGAAGGTGACTGAGCAGGCAGGTGCGGTAACAAAAAAGTAGCTCCATTTTCTCCTCTGGCTATGTTTTATTTCTCTATGATTTTTGTATTCCTTCTAATTTCTCTGTGCATTATTCTTCACACATCTGAAAAATTAGGGGGAAAATTGTGATTGCTTACTGTCATCCCCAGGTTCTTAGTGATAACTGTCAAATGTGGAATCCAGCAGTACCAGCTCTGCTAGAGTTGCATGAGCAAGCCCCTCTTTACTAAACCCATTACTTTCAGGTGACTTTCACCCTCAGTTTTCTCTTTGCTTCTGGCCAGATCCAGTGAGAGGCACACATGGAGCCAGACTAGCCATTCTGTCTTTTTCCAGCTGTGATACAGAAAGACATCTCCTCAGTAAGAAACCTTTAGATTGTCTCTACTTAATTTGGAATAACAGAAAAAAAAATTCAATCAAATGCTGAGGAGGGTGAGGACTTCTTATGTAAAGCAACCCTGACCCCCAAAGACTTTCTACAAAAGCTGCTGCTGTGAAGTCTGCCTGACATGATGGTGGTGAAGACTGTAAATTTCCCTCTTTGAGAAACTTCCACATCATCCAAGAAAGAGAACAGGTCAAAACCAAGTCATCCTCTTCACTTTAGGCTATCAGTTGCCACTCTTGAAGCTGTAACACAGTGTTGAATAGATATTTTTCTGGAAAGTTTTCAGTGCTCCTGAAAGTACTGTAGGATTTCTGCCACAGGGTACTTTTGTGTTTAGCTCACTGTCAGAAATTCCTGGTCACCAGCCCTCTGAAAATTGCAGCTTCCATATGAACCTGTCAGGCAAAGGAAGGCTGATGGCTACCAGCAGGAATAGCTGCTGATAGGCAAAGAAAGACCTTGCATGTCTGAGAGGTTAATGGGTGTGCTAACCACCATAAAAAGCATTTTAGCCTCGTACAGAGTAGGATAGGTGAAACGGCAGGAACATTATCTGGAGCTTTAGAGCAGGATCAACAGAAGCTGAGCCACAGGATCCGTGGGTTTCCGGGGCTGGGGCTGCAATGCGGCAGCTTTGCTTTTGAGTTTCGTCTGTTGGGAAGAAACAAACAAGCAAGAAACTGCTAGCAGGAAAAGCCAGGAAAACAAGGAGAAAATATGAGATGCATTGGTACGATGGTGCTGAGAGGGAGCCAGAAAACTGAGCCAGCTTGGAGTGCTGGAAAAAGAAATTGCCTCTTATTTATTTTTATTGTGTTGAGGGAAACTAAAATTTGTATACGTTCCCTAAAAAGAAGGATTGCATGCAAGCAATACTTGACTACATCATGAGTTTCTCTTTCTAACAGAAACAAGTCAGCAAGACCCTGAATATTGGCTAATCATTCATGCTAACGTGTTTGGGGTGGATTAATGAAGAATGCGCTCTGTGAAATCTCATTGTTGTATTGTGTTACATTGTGTTTTCCACCTTTTTTGATTTCTAAAAGTTTCCAGTGAAGGCATTGACCTTAGTATAATGAATTAAGACTACCAATAATATGTTTGCTTTGCTTAGTGTTTGCAGACCCACGGAGCAATTCATAGACTTTCTAAACATCTGTGATTGGGAGATAAAAATAAACAAGGTATGCTTGTGAACAGCTGCTATCAAATATCTTTCCATATGTATTTCAGTAATACTTACTGAAAACTTCTTAACTCGTATGCAGAGTGACAAAGGTAGCTTTACCTGATATTTCCATTTTTTAATATATATGTTTGTGTTTTAGCACAGCACTTTTTTTTATTCTATTACAGAAATTTCTTAGGCAACTCTTGCCCTACACATTGGAAACAGTGCATCGGAACATGTGTGAAGATGACTTCACATGGCTCAGAGAAGTTGACATCACAACATCCTCCTGAAAGCAAAGGCAACAAAAGTTAATTATATTTATCTCCTGCTTTCACAAAGAAATATCCCAGAAGACTGCAGAGATTACATATAGAGGGACCATTTCACCCATCACTGAAATTCATTCACCTCTGTATCATCTCTGTGCTTTGCAATGCTCCCATTATGTGCATTAATGGACCAATAAAACATTCCTTGGTATGCTTTAATACTACAGAATATTTCTTCCTATGGTAGCTCCCAACTGAGTGAAATGATTCATCTTGCTATTTCTTTTGGATGTTTCAAGATGTTTATTTTTATTTTTGACACATTTCAGCGTAAGCTGCTCAGGCAGATATCTCAGCTTGTGAGCATCTTGAAGATAACAGCTTGGTTCTTTCGTTCTATAAAACAGTCAGGTCACTAACAGCTGTGCATCCCGATCATCACAAAGAAAATGCTTTCTTACAAGGTATCTCTCACAATACTTTAAAAATAACACTGAGATTACTCCATAACCCAGATATATTTGAACTTGATTCACTATACCATCTCTTTAATCATCCCCTTGACAGAGAAGGATTTAAACATTTAGTTGTATCAATGGTCTCTAGAGAAAAGTGGGAAATCATATTGACCTCATCCAGTTCCTATGATGTATATGTTCTGAAGTTCAAGAAGATGAACAATTCTGCTTAAGTCAAAGAACCCACTCATGCTTTGTTTTCAACACGTGTTTTAAAAGCTTTGAGTGGGACTATAACCTTCAGATATTTCTTTCACTGTCAGCTTTTCCCCTCTGGTGTTGGATTATAAGAAACGTAGAGATTAGCTCTTTGTGCTGAGGTTGGATTCTGCTGCCCTTACAGACTCTGCACAACACTTTCTCTGGTGAGGAATTCATAGAAATGAGTGAGGTCAAGTGGTAGTCAACCTCGAAACTCTTTAATTATCATTTTCAAAGCTTTCCAGGCTGGTAAACAGGCTGCTGAGAAAACACTAACCCTTGCAGACTTTCAAGGGTACAAGAATAAATTTTCTTGAGACAGAGTTTTTGTATGACACAGGCTGGAAATATGAACATAATCTCCTTCATAATTTTTAATGTCTCTTAAAAATATGTACTGAACCTACTGAGAAAATCTAGGAGGAATCCTTTCACTTCCAATTTACATCTTCCCAGCACTTAATATAGCGATTAGTGAGCTATGATCATGGACAAGTTCTCAGTATCCTGAAGATTTCAGGACACTTAGCAAGACCTGGTTGCTGTTGGACTATGAATTAAGGCAGAGGTTGGCAGCTGTTACTTGTTTCTTCTCGGTTCTGACTTGGTCCTCTGCTTGCCTGCCTTCTCTGAGGTTGCTGCCTGAGAGGTACACGGTGACTCTTGCTCTTCCTGTGTTCAACCACTCCTTTGCTTTGTCAGTTGTGGATCTACTTTGCATTCCTGAAACATTACAGCTCCTCTGTCCCGTTAAAGGCCCATTATTAACTGAATCACAGATTTCCATGTTCCTTTTGCTTTGGTTTCCTCTCTTTGACACATCCTGGATCTCCTTTACTTGCCCCAGTGGTTTTAATTTACTCTTTTAATTACTGAATTTGCTCTGCTGTCCCTTACTTCCCTTCACTAGTCCCTTCACAGAACATCAGCTAATCTAAATCAGCATAGCTTTCCTGATCCCAGAATGTTTTTTCTGGAATACTCTCACCTGGTAGGAGATTGTGGACCATATACACTGGTGTGTGTTGCTCTGGGAAAACAGTGCAGCATCCAGTTTGTTCAAGGCAGTTTGGCTTCCAGAAGGTGCTGTAACCAGTGTGACCAGAACTGGGTAGCACACAGCAGCCCTGATGCTTGCTTTCAACTCCCCTCAGCCTCACCCCACCTTCTCTCAGTTCTCTAAC
This sequence comes from Harpia harpyja, assembly GCF_026419915.1. Taxonomy (NCBI): domain Eukaryota; kingdom Metazoa; phylum Chordata; class Aves; order Accipitriformes; family Accipitridae; genus Harpia; species Harpia harpyja. The sequence continues at coordinate 56,789,390 of NC_068940.1, read as the reverse complement.
TTTCGCCTTTGTTGTAATTTCTATGTTGTGAGCACATAATTGTAGAGCATGGGATGGTTCAGGTTTGAAGGGGCCTCCTCCTGCCCAAAACAGGGACAGCACTGAGATCAGTCCGGGTTGCCCAGGGCTCTTTCCAGTTGAGTCTTAAAAACCTCCAAGGATGGAGACTGTGCAATGCCTCTTGGCATCACCTTCCAATGCTTAACTGGCTTAATAGCATCTTTCTATATTGTCTTTCTGGCGTGTTGTCAGGACCTTGGTGTGCTTTGCTACCATTTATTCCCTTGCTTGCATTTATGTGCCAACCATAGTGTATCAACTGAGGGATATATTCTAAGCAGTACCTGACCTCTGCTAGTATTGAAATCAAAGGCAATATCAAAGGGATTAAGGCTGTATCCATTGTAAAGAAAGGAAATGCTGTCTGGACCTGAATCAGGTTCTGATATTACCCAGATAGGTACCCAAAATATGTCTCAATTTGCTCCACATAATTTGTTAACCTGCTGTAGAATTGCTGCTGTTCCCTTTTCATTTAAAAACAATAAACCCCCAAATTTTCAAGCTGCGCAAATGCAGTTTTAAAAAGAGACATTAATAAGCATTTTTCTACATCTAGTAATCATAAAAATATTTCTAAGCTTGGACCAGCATTTATTTAATTAAATATTAATTATCTTGTACCACTTCTAGTCAAATTATCAGCTATAGCAGAGAAGTGGAAAAAAGAGAGAGCATCTTAGAGTGATGCAACACGTCAAAATTTCTTGAGGAACATTTTGATAAAAATAGAAAAAGAAAACATCATGTTAAGAGTGGCAAGGGTGGCCTTAACATTTTGGATGCTGAGACTGTCTTAGTCTTTACTTCCTTCTGTGGGGTAATATTTATTTCAGTGTTCATTTGAATTTGCAAAGAGAAATAAAATAGTAGGGCAATGCAAGCTGGACTGAGGACAGATTTTTTTTTGTAAGAGATTATGTTTTAACACTTTCAGCTGTGTTCAACAGCTGACTACTGGAGTTATCTCACTGGATCTTTAGTAGTAGTGTAATGTACTATTGTATCAAAGTGATGAAGCATATTCAGTTAGTCTCACACTGGAAGTGTGTAGCTTCACAGTACTCAAATTTATTTCAGTCTGACTGCAGGAAAGGAAATGCATTAGAACATGGCTTCAGAAGTATTATCTAAAATACAGGGAGACAGATTTTGCCACTTTTACTTACTTTAAGTAGTATCTTGAATGAAGGTTGCAGGAAATGACCATGTAGTATATCTGTATTAACTAATTGTTTATCTGATTGCTGGCATTATTCTTCACATTTTCCCTTCCTCTGTCAAGCTTTTATAGTGAATGATTTTGAGTCATTTACTAACATCCAACTTCATAACTTTCAGAGTCATCATCTCTTTGCTGTAGTTGCAGTAATGCATTGCGTGTCTAAATTACAAGGCTAGATAGTAGTGTCTCAGATCCCCTTTTAATCACCGATAGTCGGTCTGGCAGAGTAGCTTCTGAAGGCATTTTATTGACAAAAAGTGGCATTTTAACAGCTGTTCATCTTATTGCCCCATTCCCCTCTTTTTGCCTGTAGAGCTAAATGGAGGACACTTTTGGATGCTATTACAGTAAATTTTAAAATAAATAAATAAATAAATAACCCCAATTATTACAGGAAAGTGCCTGCATTTTCATGTCTCTTATGCTGCAGCACATCTATCTCATCTGGCATGGTTTCTGTTTCTGTGAGGTTGCAGGTACTCTTAAAATACCCTTGATTTTCATACAAGTCGATTGTTTTATCAGTACTTGAGATTGTAGCTTTTTCTTTTTTCCTTCAGTGGGCTTTGTCTCAAGCCCTGGTACAAAGACCAACAATGCCTCTGCACTCAGAGACTGCAATGTTAGTCTACAGGGCCAAATGCATTATTTTTAGTAAATGTACATGACAGCTAGTTATCGGATCAGAAAACAAATCCCCCTTTAAAAGACAAATGCTATGGAAAAAGATGGGCATAGGCCGTGTGAATTACCATGGCAGTTTTTCACACTCCCATTGTCGAGTCCTAGAGAGGCTCCAGCACGGGACTGCACCCCTCACCTCCCCATGCCATTGCCTTTCCAGCTGAGGACAAGCAGTAAGGAGGAGAGTGAGCTCCTGTCATGCCCGCCCACGGTACACCGACACAGAATCAAGCCCTGGGGAGCGCAGCTCACCTGTGTGAGTACCTCATGGCAGGATCAGCTGTGCCTGTGCCATTCCTGGCATGTCCCTCCAGCCTCTTCCTGAAGACCACCAGTAGCAGTGACTCCAAAATTTCTCCACAGAATCTAATTCATTAGAAACTTCCTTTCTGATGTCTAACATAAATCTCCCTTGCAGCCACGTAGACATTTTTTTGTCCCATTCATTAGGGGAGGCGGAGTCTACCTGCAAAGCTCAGTTCACAGAGGAAGATGAGATAATCTAATGACAGCTCCCCTAAAGGCGTATCTAAATGACTGCAAATATGCCATAACCTATGTCCATCAGCTGCCCGGAGAAAGTCTCTGATGCTTTGTGCTCAGTCTCTTCCTATTTAGTAGAGGTGAATGAGATTCATCTACTTTTTCAAGGCTTCACAACCCCTGGGTAGCAAGTCTGAAACATTAAAACTGTATTCAGGAGATGAACTCTAAGAAATATCAGATAGCACATGGGATGAATAGTTCCTATATAGTTCTAAAGAATAAAAAAAAGACTGTCAGTGTACTAAGGTTTTTAAATTAATAATAATAATAATAATAAAAAGATTAGGTCCAAATAAAAGGAACTATATGTATATGCAATTTTTGATCTTACAGTTGGAGCTAACTATGTTTTATGTGGCCCAGAAAGCTGCTCTCTGTGTCTTTTTGTGGCATCTACCTCATAGTGATTTCCAAACTTGAAGCTGCATTCCTGCGAGCATACATAAATGCAGTTGCATATAAGAAAGCTTGGAAAACCACTGTCACAAGAATAAAGTCTGCATTAAAAGTATTCAAAAAGTGAATCTGACAAATGCAGTATGTAAAGCTAGGAACCCTTTTACTCACACCCTATTTCATCCTTAAAGAATGAAGCATCACAGTAGAGAAGCTTTATGGGAAGCAGTTTTAAGCTGGCATTGATGTTTTACTATCTGGAAATCAATTTCAACCTCAGACAGTGGAGCTTCCAATTTTAGTGTCTGCTGCTGATAGAGATATGGGATCCTGACATATGAGTTGGGCCTGCAGGGACTCATGCAAGTGGTTAACTTCATATTTTGTCATGATGCCCAACAACATCAGTGAGATGGTACTTTGTGTACAAGTCCTAGAAAGACTGGCACCGTGTTGAACATCTCTTGTGAGGAGATAAGACTCTTCCAGCCCAAAATGAACGGGAACTGGTTCACTGATCTGATTTTTATATATATACATATTTAAAGAACAAGTCTTGAAGCTTGCTGAGAATGCATGGAGTTGGACAAGTTTATTGCTGTGGATTCACAGGCACAAGCTGAGTAGTTAGAATTTCCAGATTTGCTCAACAATTCTGCTAAAACTACTTTATTCCCTAAAGCACGTAGTGTTTATTCTGGTTTTTTCAGCAAAGTACAACCATTGATTATGAGATAGCGTGTACACAGAAATCCTACAACAAAACAAAAAAAACCTACAATAAAACAAAAAAGTCTGTCAGTTTAAGTTTACCAGAGGGTCACTACAAGGAATTTTGGAGCCCTCATTAGCTAAGCTCCACATGCAGAGGTTAATTCAACTTGACCCATTGACTGACAGAGTGATAAATGGATTTAAGATGTAGTTCCATTATGTGCTTTCTTCTGTGGTGAATCCAGCATAGGAAGTCTCTGCACTCGCCTGTGTCTCCCATGGAAGTGACGTCTCCCCATTTTTGGACTGCACTTCTCTGTTCCTTCAGCTGAATGACAGCTGCTGGAGGGACCGCTGCATGTAACCTTGCAAATCACAGGTTTTACTCTACTTGCATCATTGCACTGATGCCCCAATGTGGAGCCTAGATCTCCAAGCACCGCAAAAGCCCACCTGCAGGAAGGGTGAAATGCAGCCCTGGGATCTTCAGATCTTCTTATGGCAGCTTCATCAGGGGAAACGGGGGAAATATACCCCTATGCCACCCCCTCAGGGTGCAGCCAGACTAGACAGCTGACCTCATCCTACAGTTTGCTCCTTTTGACTAGCATAGTCCTCCTTGGAACCACCACCATAGCTTCTTACCTTCCCTGCCCTGTCCTCCATCCCCAGGTCCAACCTGCCAGAGCCCAGCACCTCTCCTGTCTTTGCTCTGACAGTTACCTATCTGCACAGCAAACCAATGCAGCCAGCCAGCCAGGCTGGCAGGCTCACTCACTTTTCCTTTGCTGAGCTGGATTTCTGCCACATTAGTGATTGTGCCCTGAGGCTGTGCTTTCATGGACATTTGCCAGGGAAACACTGCTGGCTTAGGCATTTCTTTTGACAACAGTGGATTCCCTGCTCCTGTGCCATGCCTGTTGTTGTGCTGGTCCCGCTTTTTGCTGGGCATCACAAGGAACCAATAGGACAAACTATCTAAAGAAATCTCCTCCCTTTTCTTTACGGTTATTTTAGCCAGAGCATTTCACTGCTATTGCTTCTTACAATTACTGAAGCCACCTAACAGCCGCCAAAGAGAAATATTGCAGGAGCCACAGCCTCAGACTGATGTTGAACGGTAGGTTGTGGTGTTTGGTTTTTTTTTTTTTCTCTTAAGTTTTTGTTTTGGACTTTGTGTTATGTCATCTCATTTTGGAAACTTTCCTTTATTTAGAACTAGCAAGGATTAGTCATCAATCTAATTGGGAAGAGCCAGGCAGTACTTTTTGATAGAGCTGTGACAATAAGCGGACAATTTCCTCCTTGAGTTTCCTAGGCCTGTTAGTGTCTATGCTGTGTTGGTTAATGAACTGTTTAAATCATACAGTGACTCTTATTCTTGCTCACTATATGCCTTATGGGTTTATCAACGTAACAGCTTTTTTCTTTCTCCCTTCAGGTTTTGAGAGTTCAGTCCTGATCTTTGACTAGATGACTGCTACAGGATTTATCCTACAGTTCTACATTTTGTCATATAAACTCACAATTCAGCAGATAGTCCCATGCTATCACAAGTACAAATGACTTCGATGTGAGGTTCACAGAAAGGGAGTGGGGATGTGGGATTTAGTAGGAGAACTGATGTGCTTCCTCTTCTTTCTCCAGCAAACATCTTTCCTTAAACATAATGCAAACAAAACTGGCAGGATGGGAAAGATTCTGTCCCTAAGAATATTCATCATGCCATAGGATACTGTCTGTCTTGAATTATCACAGAGGAATTGCAGCCAGATAATATGCAATTAGTCATTAGTATTACAGAATACGTTATCAGGGCTTCTTCATTCTTGCAGGGTAGGAAGACAACTGGCTGGCCATCAGAGAATGAGCAAACAGTTCCCTGACACCTTTTTCCTCATTCCACATCTCCCCTCCCACTTGCTCTCATTTCTTCTCTCTGATTGCTCTGATATCCTTTTTGATGAGGTACTAATAATAGCAAGGGTGTTAACCTACTTTTCTTCAAAATGTTGAAGTTGCAGAGCATCACCACAGTGCCAGGTGGCAGCTGCCGGTCAGGCAGTGGGTTACAGCAGAATGAGAGGGAGTGCAAGTGCAAATTTTCTTTGGTTTTGCTTTGCTCTTTTTGTTTGTGTTCAGGGACAAAGAAAACTAAGAGTAGGAAAGGGGGGAGAGGAGAAGAGATTGTTCAGAGAAAACAGAAAAGAGCAACCAGTTGAAAACATTGGCACAAACTGTTCCAACCTGGCACAGCTTTATGTTTTGTGTGAATTACTCTCAGAGTGTTTCTGAGCACCTCTGAGGTTGATGAGACGTAGTAACAGCAAAGAAAGTGGAGCCCAAGTGAATGAATGAAAAATGAACTCTACAGCTACAAGCTTGCATGATTTATGCCTGATGGAGGGGGTTATTCTTTTATAGCTACAGCTGTTGTCTTCCCCATTTAGGAATGTCCTTTAGGAAGAATACAGCAGTAGAGCTAGCAAGCTGCAAAGACTGTATTTTTATGTTAATGGCTAGCAATCCTTCTTATTTCTTTAAAAAGCAGAAAATACCTGTACTCTATTTAGTGAAATTTGCTCATTTTAAATGAGAAAATAAAAGATTGTATCTCTGTTCTGCATATTGTCACAAGACAGATATGTTTAGGAATATAAAACAAAAAAGTTCAAAAGAGGTCATTTGACAGAAATAAAATATTTCAAATTGCTTTTAAACACATGGGCTAAACCAGGGAAGTTTTGGAATGAAATGTCATTACAACACAGGTCAGCATGATTGGTCACTAAAACATTGCCCTCAATCTGCATTTTTTGACAATGTAAGGTACTATTTTAGATCTGATGTACCCAGCTCTCTCTCACACATGCACTCATGTGGAGGCTATTTTTTAGATAATTCTTACATTCCAGTTAACCTGTACTGAAAAGATGTCTGACAAAAAGACAAGTCAGCAGGTCTATTTTGTGAGTATATGTGTTTTCTTCCTATGCAGGCATGAACAACCTACATCTAAAATAGCCTCTTTGGGAAGAAAAAACCCATGCTTTCTCTTTATTTAAAGGTTTGGAGAGAATACTTATTCCTCTCTGTAAATTCAAAGAAAGGAACAGCTCCAGCCTTGCACTTCGGGCAGACAGAGCATACACTTGCCTTACTTTTTATTTTGTATATAGCAGAAAGGCCTGATCTGTTATTAAACCCAGCTGAATGAGTGTGCTTTACTTCGCATAACCCTTTGCTGTCTTTCCTCTATTGCGATCGCTGTGAGATAGATTCTAAGACATTAGCCAGAAGCAGTGTTTTCTTAAGAAAAAGGCCAAGAACTGCCTAATCTCTCTGAGAATTGTTCTGAGAACTCATTTATTTAGCTCTGGAATCTTCTGTCAGATGCCAATAACAGCCACAGACTTGAACCAGACTATGTGAAAGGACTTTCTCTCAATAAAATTAAGGTTTGAACCCCCAACTAGTACGTTGTTCCTGCCTGCAGCTCCTTGAATTTTAAATACATTTTCCTTGGTCACTTTTGGAGACGTCAGTTCCCTGGCACAGCTCACAGAAGTCCTTGAGAATATGGGCTCACTACTATCTTTTTATTTAGGAAAACAGGAAAGGCACATTAAAAAGACACATGAAAATCAGGCATATCTATTTATGTACAAGTATATTAAGAACACAAGATAGGCCCCTGGAATTTACCCGCTGCACAGCCACGACTAGGCACCATCCACTTTACAGAGGAGCAGCTTTCTAGGGCATCGGTACAGTGGAGAATGGAGCATGGTGCAGAGCTGCTAACGCTGACTTGTCCATGTTGTATAGGACGGCACCATGCAGAGAAAGTTGTTTGGTCCTTAACACCTCTTGAAAGGGCTTGATAACTCTGTAGCACCTTAGGAGCAGCTGTGTCTGCTTCTGTTTCTGCAGGTAATACAGACTTTGGTACCCAAGATTCTCTGCACTGAGGATAGAACATGCCTTTAGTCTGTCTGCGAAGGCTGCCCCTCCTTCCTTATACGATTAGCTCATTTGTGAAGAACTGGTTTGTCAGGCCCTATATTGTTGTTCAGCTAGTTGATTTTGTGCAGGGATATCAGCTCTGCTTCTGCTGTCTTGTAGGAACTAGAGTCACCATCTGTCACATCTCTCTACAGTGAATTCTGTGCTGCTAACAGTCAGGTTAATGCTGACTGCAAAGTTCACAGCACTGCTATTTCAACAAACAACCCCCATCGGGGACCCCTGCCTATACAGATGTAATCTGAATACTTCTTAGGACAGTGTCTGTGCTCCAAAGAGCCAATCCACAATGTTCTACCAATGTTGGAGTTGGATATCAAGTCTGAATCTGCTACTCATAATCCTTAAGTCATTTGCTCCATGGCGTATCCTGCACACATCCTCAGACCCCCTTTTGAGTTCAGTACCAATGGTTCTCTCTCACCTTTGGACCTCCAAAACAAGTCTCACCCCCAGTGATGAAACCTAGCTGGTAGACTTCATGATAGAAACAGTATTGTCACCTGGGTAAATGAAGTTGACCAGAGATGCTTATTTGCCATCTTCAGAGGGGAGTAGAGGCAGAACATTCTCTCTCTTGGACTCCTCTGAGCTTGGGTTTATATCATGATCTTAAAGCCAATCTCATGATTTTTCGGTACCTCTACTTGCCAGTCACACAGAGGAAACCTATCCTGTTCAGAAAGGAAGACTGTTTATTAGGCTGCATTGTTCAAGCAAAGGCCAAATGAGAACAGGAGAGATTGTATAGACTCATATTATATCCTTTTTCTAAAGAAAACATTTGTGTTGGCTACTATCCTAAGAACTGTCAAACTGATTGCTGTAGGAGCTCACCATATGGGTTTATGATCTACTTCTCTTCAAGTGGAAATACTGTATGCACTCCTTTGAAAAGGATTGGGAATTGGTATTTTGACAGAACACCTCAGAAAAACACTATGTCACGAAACATAGTGCAAAATAAAAACAATATACTAGTTAATGGTTCTTTTATTTTACATTTTCTTTCTTTCTTGAGAAGCAATGTGGTTTCAAAGTAGCGTATGTATAAATCTCTCTAAAAAATCCCTGTTTGATATCACTCCATTTCCTCTCCTTTGCCTTTCTGTCTTTGCTTCCCGCACTCCTTTATGGGGTTTAGCGAGTGAGATGTGAGTTACATTGACAGAACAAACATGATAAATTCCTGCTGCCCTATGAAATTTGTTCAGTAGAGTTCCTCTGCTCCTGCGAATCTTAATGCTGTTCTCAGGCAGCGTTTTCAATCCATCAGATACTGTACAGCTGCATATGTGCACCACAGCAGGAAGATTTATGGGTTCCTATTTTTAGGATTTCATGTTTTGGCACCTCCATGCTGTTCATTTGCCCAAACTGTATTCTGCTAATTAAACCTTAAGACCTAAATTACAATGTATTTAGGGATGTTCAGCCAATGAAGCAATGCGATTGTCTGAACATTTCTTGATTGCATGAATTTATATATGAAATAGCTTTCTTTTGAAGTAAAGATACATACTATAATGCCATATTTTTCATTTCGAAAGGAAAACATATATTGCTTTTTACTAATCTTTCAATACACAGTTATTTTATTTTTTGTTATTTCAGTATATTTAATATATGTATACGCTAGTTTTCAATGATACAATAGTTTTTAGCTTGAAAAACTCTGGATGAGGACTTTTTAAACAGACACACCAACTTGGGGAACCTCCTCTGTAGAGGTTAAACAGCAGCTGAAAATACGAAAGTTGAAGGAAAGCAGTAGGATCAGTTTTATGCCAAAATGGCATTGGCAGCCACTGGAAACTGTTGTCTGTAAGCTGAGCCCCAGCTTGCTTATGTTAGTATTCATCTTGCGTTTTGGCACACCGTATCTTTCATAATTGGCCTTGTTTAGCAGTCTGTCTTAAAACAACACACTCAACCTGTAACTCTTTGCCATCCCTAGCAGAGTGCCATTTACCTCAACATAATACAAGAAAATCACTTAATAATAATCTCATGCAGTGTCATTTTACGCAGAAGCTGAGTTCTCAGTTATTTAGTACACATTGATTAATAATATAACACAACATTGATTCTCATCCACACATGACCACCAATTTTCCTGACTGAATGTGTTAAGGGTGAAAACGAAATTGTCTGAAAATGTTTAAAACTTTTACATTAAGGTGGTGCTATTATAAAGTTAGGATTTTTTTTTTTAAATAGAGGATAACTTTATGGCTCATGAAAAATGAAAATGAGAAACAGAGGAGAAATCCTTGATGCAGAAGATGGAAAAAACAGTGTTTGAGACTTCAGTAAAGCAGCGAGAAATGAAGCCATCTGAACTCAAGAAACCTGTGATGCATTGAGTTTAGGACTAATGGAGGACTAAGTTAGATTTCTCATCTTATTAGGATTATGCAGATTGAATGAAGAAATAGAATATAACAGAAAAACTTTTTCAAAAGCAAGTCTTACTAACAGCCTGGAATTTCCAGGCATTGAAATGAGATGAGGGTATGAGAAAGGCTGAACTGGAGAAGGCTAAAAAGATACATTTGGGGCACATTAATACAGAAAGTACTGCAGCCTGAATCTGCCCTCTCCTGTTAACACACTGGGAAACCTGGACATGAATCTTTGTCCTTCTCCATTTAATGGGAAAATAACTAGTTCTGTAGCCCTATCTCCTTTGCTTATGGGACAATGTATAAGGTACTTGTTAATTCCTTACTTTGAGAGAAAAGTACACATCAGGGACTAGAAAAACTCAATGGTGTGAGAAGGGAAGTAGTTGTAAAGGATCATGGAAACATTGTCTGGCTAAGTGAACCAGAATTATCACCAAAACTGCTGTCTCTATTTCTGCTTCCCTGCCAAGCCCTGCAACTAGATGCCTTATCATTCTCCCTTCTGGCCTCCCACATAAAAAAAAAAAAAAAAAAAGAAGAAAATTTATTGCAGAAGATGTGGTCTTCCCTTCAGTCCTGAGAAGTTTAGGCAAAAATTATACGCTGCATCTCTGGGCTTTGCTACCTTTTCTAGAAATCCCAGGGATGCCGCAGCCCAAGGGTAGTGATACCAGTGTGAATTCAGAGAGCTATTTAACTAACAAGGTAAAAGTGTCGTGAAAGCCTTCTCTGAATCCCAGTTATTCTGCCTGGTTTTGGAACAGGTCTTTCTGAAGAGAAGGAAGGAAATGTAGCCCTCAGCAAAGAGTCACTCTTTTCCTCCCCCTGACTCCCCACTGTTGTTTCCAAGGTGCTGCCATTTGGAAAATTGTATTGTGCATTTCTTACTGTAAGGTACTGCTGAGTTGCTTTCTACTTTCAGAAGCAGCGATAATACCACCATTTTTAAGTGAACTATTTTTCTGATCCTGTTCTTCTGATTGGTAGGAAGTGGTGGCTTTTCCCTTCTGGAGGTACAAAATTTCCATGCACTGGGAACTTGGACCTGGAGCTGCTCTAAGACTAGGTTATGCAATGGTACTACGCTCTCTGCTTAAAGATGACCCACTTGCTTCTGTTTGGGAACAACAGTGGAAAAACGGGTTAAAAAGTCCATGCTGGTTCTCAGCACTGGAATTTAAAGAAATACATGACATAAGAGTTGTGTCAGATGCTCAGATACTTACACCATCATCTTCCAAAGAGATGGCTGGTACATATCCATATCCACCTATTTGACTGGCAATGAGATTTAGTAGACTGGGCATTGAAATGGATATGGCAACTAGTTATTGCTTAATTCTGGTTAGGTGACAGCATAAATGCTATCCACTTCTCTATTTCCCTTCAGCAAAATAAGAATATTTCTCTATGTCACAGAGCTGACATCATGTTACTTGATATTAGACAGAGAAAATGCTAAATGCATGGTGAATACTTCTAGAATTATCAGCCCATTTTTATGTGCGCTACATAGTGAAGGTTTTTTTAACTCAGAATTTCAGATTAGATGATCCTAATCTTCTATTCTGTCCTTAAAAAATGTGTAAATCCATTTGACTTAAGTGACATTTCAGGAAAGAGGACATCTAACAAGTGTGTTCCACAGTCCTGTCTACCAGTAGACTATGCCTTTCTAAATTCAAAAGTTCAGGGTGTCACTGCAATAGCTAATGTCCACATATGAACTGTATTATAAAAGCTAGAAAACTATTATTGCAAATTAACATGGATGTTTTATCAAAACAAGATATTTATGGGTGAGAATATTTATGGCAACGTAACTTATGGACAGCAAATCTGCAAAGCTGTCATTGTATCCTTGGAGATCCCTAATCAAAGTTGGCAGAAGGGACCAGGCTGTAAAGAATATACTTTCTAAGAGTCCCCCAGCTAGAATGTAGACACGATTTTTTGTGCTCTAACCTTCATTTTGTCTAGAGGTGACAGGGGGACAGTTGTTATTAGCTATAGAAGACTTTCTGTGAGCATGGTTTGTTGGTGCTTTCTCTTTTCTGGCTCTCTATCAATGACACATAAAATCTCCAGTGGCCCAGGCAACTCCTTTGATCATTATTGTATTCCAGAATATATGCACCACGTGCATAAAATGTCAACAGCTATTTAAGCACAATATCCTGCACTGTACAATGAAAACAGTGACTACATGCAGAAGATGAGCAAATCGTCACACTCTCTTTGAAATATTGTATTAAATAACCCTGCGATGCCTTATTGCTATTCAAAGTCACACTGGTTGCTTCAGGGCATAATTGGTTGGTTCATTCTTCAGTGCTGCCAGTTATTTTACAAAATCATAAACCTGACTTTATCTCTGCAGTCTCTGTAATGTACAGGTACTGATGGGATTATGTTTTGTGAGCGTTCTCACATTAATGACATCATAGACACTGAAATTTTTACTAAGTCAGGGGATGTCTTGTTTGTTCTGTGGAGATCATAGTTTGGAGAAAGTTTGTACTATGACAGTTTTCAAGTCCATTTGAAAACCAAGGGATATTTGTGTGAATTCATTAAAAACTTATTAATTTCTTTGATAACTGTATTGACTATTTTCATTTGAAGCAGAATAATTATTTGCATTATTGCTGTTAACTACATATGGCTGGTTGGCACCAATAACTGAATAGAAAAAGGAAATAAAATCATGAAGTTCAAGCTGATGTAGATTTTTTTCTAAAAAGAGAAATAATACATATTTGGGTTATTTGCATACACCTATATATAGAATTTAATGCAATCACCATGGACAACATGCCCTATAACAGCCTGCTATTAAAAGCCACATTTTTTTAGACTGCTCCATGATACATGTACACCTGCTTTAATCCTTTCATAATTATTAGGGCAACCAAGTTGATGAGGGGCCTTGAGCACAAGTCTTATGAGGAGCGGCTGAGGGAACTGGGGTTGTTCAGTCTAGAAAAGAGGAGGCTGAGGGGAGACCTTATCGCTCTCTACAACTACCTGAAAGGGGGTTGTAGTGAGGTGGGTGTTGGTCTCTTCTGTCAGGTGTCTGGAGATAGGACAAGAGGAAATGGCCTCAAGTTGAGGCAAGGGAGATTTAGGTTAGATATTAGGAAAAATTTTTTTACTGAGAGGGTTGTCAAACATTGGAATGGGCTGCCCAGGGAAGTGGTTGATTCACCATCCCTGGAGGTATTCAAAAAGCGAGTGGATAGGGTACTCCAGGGCATGGTTTAGGGGGCATGGTTAATGGTTGGACTTGATGATCTTGAAGGTCTTTTCCAACTGAAATGATTCTATGATTCTATGAGTCTATTATTTTCAAGTTATCAATGAATTTTACATGCTAACATAAATATACATCTGAATTAAAGATAGGACAATTTTATCTGACATTAAAAAAATCTAAAATTTTAAATAAATTTTAAACCTGACAAAAAAAGTCAGCTATATTATTTTTAAAGTTACTCACTGCTTTGAGTGAACAGAAGCATGGGACTTCATTCTTTCTAATATATCTCTCCAACAGCCTTCAAAGCGTGGCAAGAATTGCTTTTAAACAAAGGATCCCTGTAGTGTGAACAGCAGTTATCTCCATGTAATTAGAAATACATGCCTTTTTAGTTCACTAAAACAATTAAATCAGGGTAAATATTGGGGACAAATGTACATTAATATACATTCCTATTAAAAAGAAAAATTTAATTTTGACTGCACTGCTGCTTTCATGCTTCTTGCATAGCTATATCTTGAGATTTAAAATCCTTTATGTTACACATAGTTGCAATAACTGATATTTTCATCTCCCAAGACCTACTTGACTTCTCATTTCAATCATCTCAGACCATTGCAGCTTATGAAGACAAATTCATGTTTGAGCTTTCTGTTGGTTAAAATGCTTCATTAATTATGTCCGTATAATGTATAATAACTGAACAGAGGTTTGATGGAGCATCTCTAAAATGCAGTTTAGGAGCCTTGCAAGAAATGCAAATGTGAGCAGAGCCCTCATGGACTTTGGAGGCAGGGTAGAGGAACTTTGGGAATAAGGTGTATTTTCACCGTTGTAATGTGACACATGCACATGTACCTTGGTGGCTGGTGTTAATGGTAGTGACAGAAGCTACAGCTTTCTCAGTCTCTCTTGGTACCTCTGTACTGAGAATTGATAGTAGATGACACCAGAAGACTGCTCCAGAGACTCCTAATGGTTTCTCTTGGCTTCTTTGCTATTTAAACTTGGGTGATGATGGAGCAGGAATGAAAAAAAGTTTCTCCATTTTACAAGAATAAAAGATTTACTGAAAAAAGTGTCCTCAAATTTTACTGAAAAAAGTGTCCTCAAATTGACTGTAAACAAAAACCTGAAATCTTGAAATGGTCACAAACTGATAATCAGAAAGTGTGTGTGAGTTTAGTAATCAATCATACATATTCAGTTTGCACAACTGACTGCTCAGAAGAAGTCAAAATGAACACTGTTTTTATAATATTTTTGAGTCAGAGATTTGTCAGGACTGCATTTTTTCTCCTAAACAGCTTTACTTGTCACATCAGCATTTTCCAAAAATTCTAAATTTCCTGCATTCTAAGTAGTTTTTATTATGGCAGGAGAGCCTTAAAAACAAAGGACCTTCAACATGAAAGACTACAGACCAGTCTAAGCCATAACAGGAATTAGGTTCACTCTGATTGCTTCTGCTAAGCTATTTCCCCAACCCCATTTCTTTGACCTATTCCTCCCTTGTCTTGAAATCCCTTTCCAGCTTCCCCTTTTCCACCACACGCAGTTGTGTCCACATTTAAGGTTTTTCACATGCTGCATCAATTTGGAGTCCTTCCTGTGTGAAGAGATTACCCCATGATGCTTATCATTCTTTATCTACCACTTCTGATTTTTTCCAAGAGGTGGTGAAAGAGGAATACACCTAGATGAGGCCCGCCAGATGTTGGTAGCAAGAGCAGACTGCATCTCATTGTTTATTGCATGGTGCTCACAGAAATAATTGAGCAAAGTAAAAATTTTTGGTGCCTATGAGTGATGAAAAGTCAACAAAACTGTAAGAGAATTGACATTACTGTAGAGAATGCACCTTGATGAATATCTTTAAAATTGTGGATTTGAAGAGTGGTCTATACTGTGATGATACAAGAACTGAAATAAGATTGTTTTGTGACCCTCCTGCACAGTCATTGTCTTCAGAGACCATGAGTGTTTATTTTTTTTTAATCATATATATGCCAATAAATACATTTCAGGTTAATTTTTCTGGTGCCACCCTATTTGTCCCACAAAATCCAAACTACAGTCCCAGTTGAACTAGTTGGGCTTTGTGAATCAAATTATCACTGGTGGGTTGTGACCGAAGAGATTACAGCATCACAGCCATTTGCTTGGCTGCTAACAACTGTTAATCAACCACTTAATACCACTTCATGACATTAACTTTGATTCCAGGCAAAGCAAGTTAATCTCCCTGTAAGAGAGAGCCTCTCACTCGGTTAGCTGGGAATATATCTATAAGCCATGAAAATAGTGTGTCAAGATTTCAATATCGTTGGTAAGCATTATGGATGAAGAAATAACCCTTACCAGACATGTCAGGAAGTGATTTGCTCTCAGTAATGCAGAGGGATTACAGTGTACAAAGAAATAATGTGCTTTGAAACTTCAGTAGGAAGGACATTTTTTTTTCTGGAGGGAAAGATGTGCATATCCTTGTGAGTTAAGTTCACTTTGGCACAGGGCAGAGGTGGGAGGGAAGTTCAGTGCATGCCATACAGAGCTGCAGAGTGTATTTTTGCCCCGTAAAGGGGTTGTACATGGTATGATAAAGAATTTCAGGGTGTGTGACTGGACTGGGGGTCACAAGGGAGTAGAAAAGGGTTACAATTTACATCTGCTGTACTCCCTTCTAGTTAGGCTGGGTGTATGGAACGTAGCTGTGTTACCTGATGCGCCTGAGAGTTGAAGAGGCCATCAGCATCCTTGAGACAAATGCCACAAAATGTTCCAGTAGGAAACCCAAATCTTGCCTGTCTGTCTGTCCAGCCAAAGCCTGAATGGTGCATGCTCATGGTGGGGTCTTCATGTTGCTTGAAAATTGTTGCTGGTATACAAGTTTAAGCTCACTGCTGTAACATAATACGGGGCTTTCAAAGATTTACAGTATGCTGTGTGAAAGTTGCTCAGAGAACTTCACTTGGAAAGGGATGTTTTTGGATTCTTTTGCAGTATTTCAGATCAGTTGTCAAATATTACTACCAGATCTCCATGAATTTTCATGGTGTCTCCATTTCTCAGGGAGAGGCAAGAAAAACCTAAGCCTTAAATCTTCTTGCAGCTTTCTCTGTATCAAAATATCAACATGACACAGAGCTCTCACAGATATCTATGAAGGAGCACAGTCATTAATGAACTTGAACCACTGTAAAACAGGTTAGTCTTCTACAGTAGTGAGTGCAGTTTCTTCAGGCACTGTAATAATGGACTGCATATGCTAAATCTGACCTGCAGATAAGGTTATTTTTATTGAAAAATCATCACTTCCATATTTTAAGTAAGAAGGATAAAAGTTGAAAAAGAGAAACAATAACTGGCAGAGTCTGGAAGCAGCCTAGATAGGAGATTGCATGTGGTGTAGTCCTAAAATATTTCAGTCGGGACTAGATAAAGATGGATGATATATTTTAGCTAAACACATATTTTTTCCTGCCATAGGAGGTAGATTTTTAATGACCTATTTGGCAATTTTGATTTCTTTTTTCAAATTATTCTGAAATTTCCCTAAACATTCCCACCTACCTTCCAGTAGTGATCCACTGTTTTTAAACAAGATGCTGTAATGTGGGAATGCAAAAGAACGTTTCCTTCTGAACTGAACTAAAATAACTTAAAATGTTTTATTCAGATTGAAATATTTTATGATGCTTGGATTGATTTTTATTTTTAGACAAACTCAAATGAATTGCAAAAATCAAACCTGCTAGTAAATTAAAAGAAACTCCATAAACAGTTTAGTTATTCACCTGCCAAAGTGGTAGAAAGTTACTACTGTTGTGGTGATGAGGTTGGGCTAGTGTCTAGAGGAGAAAACAGGAAGGAAAATAGATAACATACCAAATAAGTAGGACACTGAAAGAAAAATCACGAAAATTCTTCTGTTTCTGATGGAAGGCTGCAGGAACTGGGCTGGCCCTAGAAGGGCTGAGGTAATGATAAAAGTGGGTGGATTACAAGGTTTTAAACTGTTGAGGTCTGTTATATGGTTAATCAGTTCAGCCTCAAAATGCATCTGGAAAGAGTCCTTCTAATCCTGTCTTTCAGTGGCAAACAAAAAAATAAGCCAGACTTTAAAAAAAGTACAGATCCCACTTAGATGTATATGTGTATATGTCTAAACTTCATCTCTGATAATCAGTTATTGCTGAAATCTGGATTTCAAAAGACCAATATATTTTGATATTTTATTGAGATCAAAGGATTCTTAAAACCTGGCCCATAATCTCCCCTGTTGGTCAAACTGGGTACAAGAATACTTTCAACATTGCACATGTTTCTAACTGTTTGCTAAGAGGCAGGTCCTAGACTACTAAAAATAGGAGTATTTTAAAGTTTTGAGCTAAAGACTGATAACATCATATTCCTTATGAGTGAGTCATTCATAAGAGTTCAGTGCTACAGTTAATCAAAATCTATGGAAGAGCGTAATTCACAGAATGTAAGCAGCCTTTTAAAAGAGGTCAAATCTTAAGTTTTTGAAAGGGCTTTTGGTTTTGTCTTTAAATTGGAAAAAAAGTACAGACAAAAACCTCTTGGGTGAAGTTTAATTAAAGGTGATGTGAAGCCGAGCGCAAATATATCTTCTGAGATTAAAATTTCTGCATCTCTGCACAGGATGGGTAGCCAGTGCTATGTTTAAAATGCAGATTATTAAGTCTTTCATTAGGCATCCAATTTGGCATCCAATTTGAAGTCAGTGCAACTTCTGCAATTAACTGTAATGAAACAGGTTTGGACCTTAGTTTTGTTGCTATAAGCAAAATCAAATCTGAATCCTACCCTCTATCTGTGTTAAACGTTCTCCTTGGATGGGGCTGAAGTGGGAAGTGCAATTATCTGGAAATTCCCTAACATTCCATTTATCCATTTAATGCGCCTGGGATGTCGTAAGTTTCTTGTTATTGTGGCTGGCTTTTGAAGAGGGGTAGTACCTTCTGAATTCTGCCTCTGTAGTTTTGTCAGAGGAGAATAGTATCATTGGTGATGGGGAAAATGAGGGAATAAAAAGAAAATTACTCACCCAGCATCTGACTGTAAGCCCTGCAGTTTTTAAAGCTTTAAGCTACAATTACTTACAGTGGTGCAGGAGGCAGACTGAAGCTTCTCCATGAGTCCTGCGAGGAGGCTGGGTACAGGCCGGCTCTGGCGCTGGAGCCCACAGCTGTGTCAGTATGGTGCTCCATCTGATGCACGGGTCCTGATGGGCCATCAGTGCATCTCCAGGAACCAGCTGGCCCAGAGCGTAGGCACGCTGCTGTGCAGACATGGTCTGACTCTGCTGCTGAGGAAAACTTGCTGCCTGTGGAGCTGCCTGGAGAACTTGCTGCATGGTGCGGCGAGTGCACCAGCTCTTGCTGAGCTATTCCTTACAGCTCCTCTGGCAGCCTTTTGGGCATCTGAGCTGTTTGACACTGTCAGACACTGATGCTTAAGAAATGGAGGCAAGACATGACTTCTCCTGCTCAGGTACATGTGCCCTCCCCCAAGTCTCTGAGTAGTTTTGGCCTGATCCCGCTGCAATTAAAGCAATTTCAGCAGGGTGCCAGCTTATCTTCACACAGATGCCTCAAAGGCAAAATGCAGTGTGGTTCGGTCAAGCCTCTAACATATCTCAGTCTGGGTGGTGTATGGACTGGGGGCAAGACCAGTGTGACCACCAAAGGAGGTTAAAATGGCCCCTCTGTAATGCAGAATCATTTTCAAGGAATTAAGCACACAAGGAGAACAACAATGCACAAAGAAGACCTCCAGCAAATTATTTCCAAATTAAGACTGTAGTTAACAGAATTAGCAATACAAATAAAAAAATATTTTATTCTTCCCAAACTCTCATGCTGTTCTTTTATAGTGTTTTAGTGCTTAGGAATGAAATAAAAAGAAAGATGATTAGTTTATAAAAGTGTTAGGATCAGCAGTGACATTACGACTAGCCATTACAAACTGCCTTCGCTTGTTGGCTGTCCTGACATCGTCAGTTGTGTTTAAACAGATAAGAATTAGCAATCCCGCACTAAACAGAACAGTAAATAGCAGGACCGTCTTCTGAGATTTAGTACTGAGCCACAGACTGTTAATGGGAGAACGGAAGCTGTGAGAGGGAGTGAGTCCTGTTCCAACTGCTAATTAATCCGATATACAAATCCTCAAAGAGAGATCTCGTGCCCAACTAAATGAGGCTTTTGTTTTCACGGAAGGTGCTTTTCTAATAGCAAAAGAGAAAATAATAATAATTAGCCAGTTGACTTGGAAGGCTTTATGTGGAAAGTACACAGTGTTATGTGTGAATACGTTGCCAAATGGAGAGCTTGCTTTATTTATTGGAGTGTTTGGAGCAACAAACTAGAGACTTTGCATATTAGATTGCAATTTGCATATTTACTAAAATGCTTTGCCTTTTTTCTACTGCTTACACTCCCTTCCCTCAGAAACAAACCTACAGCAGAGCAGCCACATTTCTCTGAGCCAGTTTCATCTGCTGACATCAATGGATTTACACCACAGATGAATGTGGCTGTTTTTGCTTCATCCTGGTAATGATGGCAGCTGTTAGGCTTGACCGTGAACTCAAGAATCCCATCATCTGTCACTGTGTTTGTCTTCCCAACAGGGTTTTTGTCAAAACAGTTACTCTGGGAGAAGAGTGCTGTGGAGTGCACAGCAGGTCTTAGCCTTCTGCTCGAATCCAACACAAAGGTGCAAAACTTTCTCTTGCTAGTGGGTCCTACGATCCCAGACACAAAGGGGAAGAAGCTGGGCAGAGAAAACACCCTCATCAGAAAGAAGGCAGCTTCAAAACAAAGTTTTGGATTTGTTTCAGGGAGGAAACTTGGTGACTTCAGGTTAACAACGAAAGAAAACCCTAGGCAGGGCACAGGGTGAATTTAATAACAGTGTATGTGTGTATCTATCTGTGTCTGTATATGTCTATGCACATTCATGACCGACGTTGCTCCTGTGTGTTTGGCTTATTTTTCTTTGTGAAGTCCATTTCAATTTCCCCCTGTTCCCTTCCTAAGAATTTGTTCTGTCCTGCCTCATCTAGGACTACGAGTTAAGAGGAAACATCAAGGGACAGCATGTTAAACATTCTGCGTATTTGTGGCTAATGCACTGCAAACATGCAGAACGAAACAGAGCAAGGAGAAATGCATTAAAGTGCTACCTCTTCCCGAGATTCACAGAGTAATCTCATTGCCCATCCTATGTGCTGTACCAGGGTTTTAAAGCCATGCAACACATTGCTAAGGATGACACACTCAACTTTTTTCAATAAGAACAAACACGTTGTTTTCAGGTGATCATAATTTTATTTTTTCTCTGACTGCTCTGATGTAACTCAACTGCAAATACAATCCAAAGGGAGATATTTTAACTTAATTGCTAGGAAAATTTGGCAGTGCAGTATAGACAAGGAGAATTTGCTTGATCAGCAGAGCATTGTTTGGAGCCTTAAATGCATCTGCTCAGTTGAAACACTGAATGATGTGCAAGTCAAATGTTTCAAATGCCATTGTTTTCTAATCCTGCCAACAGTCTGTTTCTTCTTGTTGAGTGTTTACATGGGGCTGATAAACATTTTTTCTGAATGCCAACTCTTTCAGCATCATCTTTTACCTTAGCTTTTAAGAGCTGTTACTGTGTATAAAATGTATTTTTGCTAAAATATACCTGTACTAACTGAAGTTACTGAAGAAGTAACTGCTGAAATCTTGTATCTTCTGTAGTCTTACTAGAAGTTTTAAGGTGTCTAGATATCATTTCAAACTTCCTCATTTCTATCAGAAATGGTTAAATTCTTGCCTTTATTAAAATGGGACAATATAAACCCACCCAAGGCAATATAACAACACGAGTAGATGCAGGCAAACATGACACACTGCCAGAGAACTGCAAGTCTGTGGAGCTGTGCTGTCATTAAGTTCGACCACACAAACCCATGCCTCAAAGAATTCGCAATTAAAATGAGAGAACAAGCTATAAACAAAGAGGATTTGGACTTTATGGTGGGCTTTAGGAGAGAAGAACATAACTTTCTTTAAGAATTTCTCCCATTTTGCCTTCTTTGTAGTCTGTTCAGAACTGGTGGTGTCTCACAGGCACAAAACCAGGACAGCACAGCTCCTTCTGCATATCAAATTTACACCACCACATTCCAGACAAGATAATCGTCTGTCATGGAGCAGTTTTTATGCTATGCTGATTCATGAACAGAGTTAAAGAAAGGGCTGTGTCAGCGGGCATGCCTGGATTTGCAACACACATTTTACCTCCTTGTGGTTTATAACACTGTCACACATAATTGAGACCTTTATAAATTCTTCTACAAACAGGCTTCCTGGACTACTAGAAAAGAATATGCTGTAAGGTACCCAGAAATGTGTATGATAAAAGCCTGGGGCCTATCTCTTAGCACCGCACAGTCCATCTCACTACATGAATACATTTTAAACACACTTGGGCCCAGCATTGAAAACTCTATCTGTCTAAAGAACTTCAGCAGCTGCCACTGCCTTTCACTTCACAGAGAGCCACATTCACCCACAGAAAGGAGATGTCAAACACAAGAACGACTAGCAAAGAGCAACAAAGCTCTAAAAAAATCTAAATAGACCTTTATTTCTTAAAAAAAAAAAAAAAAAAAAGGAGGGCAGGTATTGTAATTAATTTCTTTTGTTCAAAGAATGTCTAAATCAGTGAATGTGCATTCTGCATGTCTGGTTAAATGCTAGTCTCTTGGCTCAGTTCAGCACTGACAGTATCAGGGTTAGAGGGTGAACAGGTGGGATAAGATCAGCTAGTATCACAGCAGCTGTTCCTAGAAAGTCTCCTGGAGCTGCTCACGTGAATGTAGTGAATTGCACAGTTTAAAAATGTGAATAAAAAAAGTAAATCATTAATGGCAGACTTGAGCAATAGCTCATGGGATACTTATCTGTTTGCACCCTGTAATAATGATGTTTATGCATAGGTCTAAGAATGGGGAATGCTGCTACAGTTTCCCCTTTTCTCCATCAGTTACTGTTTCCATCCAGTACTCTGATGTGGTTGTGATCCAGCCTGCCAGCGAATTGGTCAGACTGTCTCCCTGTTCAGGATATCCTTGTATCTAGGGCTCTAAGAGGACAGAAGTCTGTCATCTCTATATCAGGCTCTGTGGCACTCATTTCCTTGATTCTGCTAGTTTTAGAAACACTGTCCACTGGAGCTGGAAGGAAAACCTCCATCTCTTCCAGTCCTCCAGGTCCTGGCCCAGAAACTTGAATAAAGCATTTACAGTGAATTCTTCCCAATCCCTTGCTGTTTCCTGCCTCACTTTTCTTATAAACGTCTTCTGTCAGACACATAAATCTTCTCCCAGCTTCTCCAAGGGAGCTCCTTGGAGGCTTACTGTAGAAAGAAACAACTCAGTCATTCCTTCAGCTCTCTGAACTTCCTTGTGTGACCTGCAATCTTCCAGTTTATCCAAGGGCTGCAAGGCAAGCACTCAGCTGAGAAAGGCAGCTGAGAAAGCATGTTACTTCTCCGTTAAATTTTTAGAAGCTGGGCAGCAATGGATATGTGTTCTAATCATTAATCTGGAATACGTAACATGTGTTATGAACTGAGATGGCTTTTAAAGCAGAACTGTGTTCTTGTCCCCTAATTCCTTTTTTTTTTCTCTTTAAATTTTTTTTTCCTTTTTTTTTAAGAAAATAACACCAAGGGGCAGTGAAATTCTGTTGGTCAGGTGGAAAAGGTTTTCTAGGAATTCTATTTTTTTTCATGAGTGGAGATTAAAACACTACAAGGAAACCCAGGGTAAACAACCTGGCTTCAGAAACAACTCTCTTTGCTCTCTAGGTAAATGTGGCCAAAAGTTGGGGGAAAATCACTTGTGCAATATATAAATTCATTTCCTTGTCATCTACTGGCCCTTCTACTGCTTTCTGTTTCTATCCCTACTTGCCTATTTCAACTCATATCAGCTAACTTTGAAGGAATTATATGACGTGAGCCAGCAATGTGCCCTTGCAGCAAAGAAGGCTACTGCCATCCTGGCCTGCATTAGACACAGCATTGCCAGCAGGTCGAGGGAGGTGATCCTTCCCCTCTACTCAGCACTGGTGAGGCCACACCTGGATTCCTGTGTCCAGTGCTGGGCTCTCCAGTACGAGAGAGAGATGGAATTACTGGAGAGCATCCAGTGAAGGGCCATGAAGATGACTGAGGGACTGGAGCATCTCTGCTATGAAGAATGACTGAGAGCGCTGGTATTGTTCAGCATGGAGAAAAGAAGGCTCAGGAGGGATCTTAGCAATATATACAAATACCCAAAGTGAGGCTGCAAAAAAGACAGAGCCAGGGTCTTTTCAGTGGCAGGACCAGAGGCAATGGGCACAAAGTGAAACACAGGAGGTTACCTCTGAGCATCAGGAAACACTGTTTTACTGTGAGGGTGACTGAGCACTGGGACAGGTTGCCCAAGGATGTTGTGGAGTCTCCATCCTTGGAGATATTCAAAAGCTGTCTGGACACAGTCCTGGGCAACAAGCTCTAGGTGACCCTGTTTGAGCAGTGGGGTTGGACCAGGTGATCTCCAGGGTCTTTTTCAACCTCAATTCTTCTGTGATTCTGTGACATAGGTAGTTGCAATAGTTAGGTGTTGGATACAATGAACCCAGATCCCTGCCAGCTCCACAATCCTATTCTGAGATAGGCATTCAATTTAAGCACGTTTTGCCCAGTCTAAGTGGACCTATAGAACCTTTCTGCAATGGTGAAAAAAAATTGTTTCTTCAATGAACATCCAAATTCTTAGACATAGCTTAATGCTAATGGCATGGTTTGATGAGCTCGTGTTACACACAGACCCAAGGAAATATGGATTTTGCACACACCTGTGTGGGTGGTACTCAGAAGAGTACCCATACAAGAAGGAGGCTTTGACACTTCTTTTTGATTTTGTCTTATATGAGGAGAAGCAATAGCACGACATGACATGATGGCAGTGAAATGCTCTAGGCAGCAGGCTGCAAGGAAGAAAAAACGGATGAAATCTTAAGTTTTCCCTCTATATGTCAGTATAGGTGGGCTAGGAAAAAGTATTCTCTGGAGAGGCATATCCGAGATGTTGTTTCACACTGCATCTAACCTACATTCATGCAGGTTGATGCCAAAAGGCACAGTCCTGTTCTCTCTCTCTTCTTTCCTAGGCATATACTACTGCCTCTTCCCTTGAGTCAGATCTGGAGATCATGTGGTTGGAGGGTAAACTCAAAAGCTCATTGATCTCATGAGTAAATGAGTAATTTTTTTTGGCAGGCTCATTCTCTGTTGGATTAATTAGCTGACCCTATTTATCCAACCGCAGTGTGATTCCTAGGAGCCAATGAAAAAAGAAGCAACAGGGAGTAGAGTGGGACCACACCTTCTGTGATCTATAATTAGACCAGACTATAAATAGACCCATTAGATCTAGTGCGAAATCTCAGAAGAAAGGGAACTGCAGGGGAGGACTCGTGATTTACAGACTACCTTCCCAGGGCTTTGATTGGGCTGGTGCAGCTGAGAGCTGCTTCTCACATAGGGGAGCGGTTTCGGCTACCTGTGTTATCTTGGCAGCTGAGGCCAGAAGTGAAGGCAAGGTGACATTAGGGGATTTGGGGGGTGAGAGGCAAAGGAGGTGCATGCTGTTGATTTCTGAGGGAGAAAAGGGATGCATAAATGCAAAGGACAGATGGATAGGTCTAAAACATGTCTATTTTATGTCTGTTTTGTTATGTTTGGGAAGCATTTATGTTAATACCATACAGTGGAGAAAAGTTTGTGTTTATAATATGATACAGATGTCTGAATCAAATAACAATGCTCATTGGTGTTGAGGTGAATGCTCGCCCTAAAGTCAGGCAACAAAGTGTGTGTGTGTAGCTATAGGGAAAAAAAAAGGACACAAGACTTTTTGTTTTGCTTGAAAAACAGCGATGCTTTTAAATGTTTCCTGCATGCCAGAGAACTGTATTAGCTGTAATGTTGTGGACCATAACTAGAATAGCTGATGAAATGGGGGCTGGCTGGAAGGAGTTTAGGGCAGTTTGGACCATAAGATCTGAGGTAGCTTGTACTGAATCCTGCCAGCCCATGAGGTCTGACAGTCAGAAAGTGTGAATGCAGTAGTCTACGCAGTGGCCTTACCAGAGGAAAGGTCAGTGAAATAGTGTTAGTCATAATTTAAGATAGCATATATTATTCCATTTACCTGACTTTTATCTGCTTTTCTTCTTTTAACAAAATATTTCTTAAGTCAAGTCATTCATGTTTCTGAGTGGGGAAAATCATTCCATGGATCATCGCAAGGTTTAGCTTCATCTCCCAGCTTTTTGGCCAGGCAAGAATCAGTGATTTAGAAGCATCCCCTCACTTGGTCCTGTTGCTACCAGTTAAATCCTGACAAAAACAGGTTACATAAGTAAACCTGAATTCATACATTATGTCTACTGCTATGTTTCAAATAAATTCTACTACTGGTACTTAAACTAACAGATAAAGAAAAAGCACTGCTTGACTCTGTTAAGTACAACAGGGTCCTGCCCACCTCATACTATAGGCTTCTGGACACCTCTAATCAGCGTGTAACTTAATGCAACAGTGGTATGCTTTGGAGCAATGCAGCCTGTTGAGTTTTCAAGAAACTTTAATAGTTTAGTAGAAATATGAGTTTAATAGAAATGTTTCTATTAAAAGAAAAGGAGAGCAAGAAAAAGCAGAGACTTCATTGCAGTAGTATATGCACCTGCCAGCTTGTTCTATTGAATTTTATGTGCTTTATAATCATATTTTATACAATGGTAATTGAGAAGAAAAAAAGTAATATTTTTCTTTGACATCTTCTTGTAGACATTTGGTTTTACTAAATTAACTCCTTACCACAGTGTGGAGAGACTAACTAGACAGTTGTTCAAATATTGTTCTCTTTTTAAAACTAATAAGCCAACCTCATCTTCTACTTTGGATTAGAAAGGGAGCTATCAGGAAAAAAACAAAAAATAATCATAAAGGCCTCAGCTACATCTGTTTTCCCCAGCCTGCATTAGACTGGTATTGCTCCCTCTGTGGAATAGCCCTAAGAATACTGGTGGAGATGCATGCCTTTTGTCTACAAATGTTTTTACAACGTCATTGTCCTAGCCCTGTCAGTGTGGAGTTAAAAAATGGTCCTGAACGCTGTGTTTCCACTAGCACTTGTATTGATGGAGTCACAGTAGACTTCACATTGATAGGGTACTTTTAAGGAGAAATAAAGGGCAGTTCAGACAAGCCCAAGGGTCACATTATGCAAATGATATGTGCTCATTAACCTTTCACATAGATGAAAACATTTGTTACCTGGTTACCTATTACCCTTTCTCCTTCCTCCCTGTCCCAAAACTTGCAACCCACTCTGATACTTCTCATCAAAGATTTAATTTCAGGGAACTACTGCCATTGGCCCTCTGATCATTAAGATTTAATTACTCTCAGAATATATAACATTATACATTTCCTGGTAGACTGCTAAGTAATGCTTTCAATAATTAAAAATCCATAAATAATTAAACCACAACATTATATTTGTCAACTTAAATGAACAAACTATGTCCTGTGAACAGCATTCTGAACAGATACAAGCTTAAAACATGCGGTCGTGTGTTCAATAGCTGTATTTAGGAATAAATCTTCCTCTCTTAAAACAGATTTATATTCATTTATCCAAATAATGGGTAATGCAGTGATTCTCAGCAGATATCATCGACATCAATAAAAATTAGTTTTTATTTGCATTACAGCCGGAAGCAAAAAACCCCATATGAGACTAGGGACTCATAGGGTTTAGCACTTTAGGAACAAAACATGAGAAGATGGACAACTTGTCCTGAAGAGTTTGCATATGGGATAAGTAATATCCATAAAGTCTTGGAGAAGATGCTTGGGTGAAGGGCAATGTGCAACTTATGACCTTTCAAAATAAAGTCACTTGAAATTCACAATTTGGGAATACATGTTATAAAAAGGGTAGATATGGTCAGTCAAGAACTGAGAGGACCCTTCAGAAGTTATATAAAATGAAGGGATTCAAAACTAATCACATTTTGAAAAAATAGGAGGATAAAAAAAGAACATTTTGGCGGTAACATTTGAAAAACATGACAATTTTTTTCACCCAGATCTGATAAAATCATATGGGTAATTCTGCATATGGAAGAATAAAACCATACAGGAGAAACCTTAAACAGAACTTAGAGGATATGTGATGAGCTCCACTCAGCTTTGACCGTCCACTTCAGCAAAGATGTTTGAAAAACAAATCTAATTTTCAAGGTTTACCTACAAACTACTGAATCAAGTTATGAAGGAGATTAGAAACAGGTTATCTGAAATTTATCCAGTCCTTACTGAGATGTTTTCCTGGCCTTTTCTTTCACTGTTTTGTCATTTTTTAGTACTCAACCAAAATATTCTTATCACCATCGGCTCTTTCTTGGATTTACTATATGCTACTTCATCTGATCTTTCAAGATCATCCTAAAGAAATTAGACACTTAACCTCTTTAAACTTTCTGAAAATCTTAAGCATCTTCTTTGATTGTAACTTATTTCCCACTTTTCTTTCAGAGGAAAAAAAATCACCTCTTTCTCTGATCATCTCTGATTTTCCACCTTCTTTCTCCTGTGTGATGCTTTTGATCCTGTATTCCTCCTTTCAACAAACCCCAGAACTATCAAGCAACTTTTTGTATTTTCTGTTTGTATGAATCGCCCATGGCATTTCATCAGTAGACAGTTGTGATGGGTTGACCCTGGCTGGATGCCAGGTACCCACCAAAGCTGTTCTATCACTCCCCCTCCTTCTCAACTGGACAGGGGAGAGAAAATATAACAAAGAGCTTGTGGGTCGAGATAAGGATAGGAGAGATCACTCACCAATTACCGTCATGGGCAAAACAGACTCAGTTTGGGGAAAATTAACTCGATTTATTACAAATCAACCAGAGTAGGGTAATGAGAAATAAAACCAAATCTCAGAACACCTTCCCTCCACCCCTCCCTTCTTCCCAGGCACAACTTCACTCCCGGATTCTCTACCAACCCCCCAGCGGCACAGGGGGAGGGGGATGGGGTTTACGGTCAGTTCATCACACGTTATTTTCTGCCGCTTCATCCTCCTCAGGGGGAGGACTCATCACACTCTTCCCCTGCTCCAGCGTGGGGTCCCATCCACAGGAGACAGTCCTGAACAAACTTCTCCAACGTGGGTCCTTCCCACGGGCTGCAGTTCTTCACGAACTGCTCCAGCATGGGTCCTTTCCACGGTGTGCAGTCCTTCAGGCACAGACTGCTCTGGTGTGGGTCCCCCACGGGGTCACAAGTCCTGCCAGAAAACCTGCTCCGTGGGCTCCTCTCTCCACAGATCCACAGGTCCTGCCAGGAACCTGCTCCAGCGCGGGGTTCCCACGGGGTCACAGCCTCCTTCGGGAACCCACCTGCTCCAGCGTGGGGTCCTCCAAGGGCTGCAGGTGGATATCTGCTCCACTGTGGACCTCCATGGACTGCAGGGGGACAGCCTGCCTCACCATGGTCTTCACCACGGGCTGCAGGGGAATCTCTGCTCCAGCGCCTGGAGCATCTCCTCCCCCTCCTTCTTCACTGACCTTGGTGTCCGCAGGGCTGTTTCTCTTACATGTTCTCAGTCCTCTCTCTGGCTGCCATTTTCGTCTGTCCCAACTTTTTTTCCTTCTTAAAAATGTTTTCACAGAGGCGTTACCACTATCGCTGATTGGCTCGGCCTTGGCCGGCGGCGGGTCCATCTTAGAGCCGGCTGGTATTGGCTCTGTCGGATACAGGGGAAGCTTCCAGCAGCTTCTTACAGAAGCCACCCCTGTAACCCCCTCTGCTACCAAAACCTTGCCACACAAAGCCAATACAACAGTGCACTTTTCAGGTCTGCAGCTCGACTTGACCCAGAAGTGTTAAAGAATGCTCTGCAAGACACTAATCACCGAGCACTTGCAGGAAATATTTCCAAGGCTTTTCTAGACTTGCTGAAGTCCTGCTGCTGTAAGAGAAGAGCTCAAGCAGGAATGTTTAAAGCGTTCTTTTACAAAAGCATCTTCCTTAAATTAATCAAAATCAAGAAAGAAAATTTGATTTTGTGTTCCACATCCTTAGAGCTCTTAGACAGTTCTTTTTCCTCTGATGTGCTAACCTCAGGCCTTTGTTTTCATACTTTTGGTGGAGAATTAGAAGTCCTTTACATAAAGGGAAATGGAATCAATGCTTGATATATTAAACAAGGAAAGATCTCTGAAAGTCATCTACATAAAGCATGATGTAAAATTTAGCAATAACAAAAATATTGAACACTTTACTTGGGTATACAGATATAAGGAGAAACTTTTTCACCAAAAAGCCCTTTACTTTTGCACAGACACCTTCAGATATCTGTGATCTCTTTGCAGCGACACATCAAAATCCATGAAAAACAAGTGAACCATCTCAGAACTTTTGCTGGCCCACAATAGTTACCTTCGCTGAAGCTTGTAAGAACCATCAAATGTAGTGTGATGAAAGGAAAAAGTGGTAAGAGCCAGAAAAACAAAGAAAAAAATAATGTAGACTGTGAACTCAGGAGGAACTCAGGAACTCAGGCCTGATTTTTACAATGTCATGGGGTAGGGACTCAGCTGGTATAAACTGATACTGCCCTTGTGACTTGAATCAAATTGACCAAGAACATGGTTCAAACATACTTCATTCTGCTCTTGTTTTGGTGTTGAACTAACTGAAAACTATTCCATATTTTCATTTAGTGAACAAAAGCCATTATCAGGAAAATCTCTTCTTTTATTGAGAGTTAAAATATAATTTGTATATGATTTATTTTAGTTATATATGCAACAACAGGGCATTTTTATGGAGTAGAAATTTGCACATGGTGAATTATTTTCCCACAAGGACAGCTGTTTAATTTGGGGGAAAAATGTAATGGCAGGGAGGTGCTGAATGAAAGGATCTATTAATTTTAAAATGACAGGTGTTGTAGGATTATAAGTTTTGTAGGGGTTTTGTTATCAAGAAGCTGGAACAGTTCAAGATAAAGTTAAGTTATATTTTTGACATATTTTTTGGTGCAGATCAGCCCACTGAGACAGAGATTAAATAAGAACTGATGAAAGTAAAATTAAATCATAACAATAACATCTGACTAGAATTAAGACATTTCTCTTTTTTAAGGGACATTTTTTTTTCTCAGTCTTCATATTATGTGCATTCTGACTTTAAGCTTTTATTTCCTATGAGAGCCAAAGTGATTTTTGGATTGGTCAGTAAAAGGCTATTTAATATGTCACTGCTTTGAGATTCTGCATTGTCTTTCACACCTCTACTGCCTTTCACTTACCCTGTATTAGAAATGTAATCTTTTTTCTTCCACTGGCTTTGTGAAAGGTGTAACAAAAGACTAAAATCTTGCTGTTGAAAAGATTTTGTTTAGTGATTGATTTGCATCTCAAAATACAGTCTATATACCTCACACAACTTTCAGATCTTCTCCTACTATTGAGGTTATCAAAAAGGCTTTATGTATGTATTTGAGGAAAAAAATTCTAAATTTAGAAGGGCACAATCATCTGATTACAATGTCAGGTTTCAATAAACATTGATTTTGTACCAGGACCTGGAGAGCACAGCTGTGCAGAGACATTTGACCTAGTGCTAACCCCAAATGGTACATCATAATAAAGCAAACAGCATTGTGAATATATTTTACACAGATGCAAAAACAGACTATGTGAACCTAAACTCTTACATCCATCCTCTCAGATAGATTTAGCTCCAGGCAGATTTGACCATGCTGGGCTCTGCCTCTGTGTTGAAAATTCACTGGATGGCATGGGTTTTCTCAGTAGCTGTGTGAATACATCTTTCAACCATAGCTAACCTGATTGCCTGGCTCCTGCTTGAACATGTTCCCTTAAAGAGATGTGCTTAGGTAACTATGTCCTCTGTGCCTGTCCGTGAGACCCCTGATGCATACTAACACCTTTACCTGAATGGAACTGATTTATTTCAGGAGGGAGCAGCAGGGAAGACTATCCAGACTTAAACCATTTCAACTTCGTCTTAACCTGGCCAAGACAGAGAATGCTTCTGAACTTGAGTAGAAAGGTTTCTGAATAGGCACTGGAAGGCTTCAGCTAAAGCCTGAGTTAATCATACAAGATTAAATTCTAGATAAATAAAATGGGGATGAGCAGTCTTTTTTCTGACCTCTTCTTTGTGGACTTAGACTAATACCTTTAGGCCTGTACTATCTCACTTACTGTATATTCATATGCTACCTTGCACATAGAGGCCTTAATCTTGTTAAATTTTTGAGCAGTACTGCTATACAAATTTCTAATATCGATAGTTGTCATTATAACTTGTCTTGATGAGAGAAAGGTTGGGCATCTTTGGAAGGAGGCATGCCCAATCAGATGATATATTGTGTTAACCATCACCAACCACCTACAGGTGTACTAGGAACATTCAAATTTCATGTTCATAGTGCCCTGAAGGCTTTGCTTCAGTTATCTCAACTTCATGGTCATGGATATCCATGCATAAGGATTTAAATGAGTTGTCTGATGCCACACACTGAAGTCAGCAGTTAGGAGAGGTCATAACAGGAATTTCTAATTTCTCCACTTTTCAGTGTGAGATAATGTTGCTTTGCAACTGAATGCCCTGTATCAGTCCTCTACGGGAAAGAATGAACATAAACAAATTCTCCAACATTTACTTTTTCTGGTAGTAACAAAGAAGTAAGTTACATTTTGGAAATGCTACGCTTTTCTTTATTATCAGCCCTCAGTCAGAGCTTCAATTATGTTCATTTGTCACTAACAAAACTCTACTTGAATGAATAATTCACAATAGATAATACATTTGTTGAACTTTGTTTGTTTCCCTACTTCTAGGGAACTTTTTAAAGCAGTTATAAAAAAGTTTCAAAAGAAGATTCCAGACCTGGAAACACTTAACTTAAAGTACATAAGTAATCTCATTGACTTCAGTAGGACTGTGCAGGTGTTTATAATGAAACACATATATAAGTGTTACCAGCTTACTGGAGCCTTCTTTTGAACTTTGAATATGAAATTTAAGAAAATGATTTTTCACCAACATTTGAGTTTAAAATTAACTTTTAAAGAGTATTGCATCTAGCAAAGGTTTAATGCACAAAAAATCACAGATAATGAATATGAACAGTCTTGTGCATGCTGTTTCTTAAAAATTGAGGTTCAAATGTGAATAAATCAATATTTATTGAAATATTGTTCCCTCCATCCCATTTTCTAATACAAATCTCCCCAGAATTATCACTGTAGAATTGGCAGGAAAGATCATCTGTGGTTACAGGAGGAAATGACAGTCAAATCTTTTTCTCTAATATCTAGCACAGAAAGAAAGGGCCATTTTTTAAGGGTCATATTGTTTTCTACTTGGTACCTTAATTAGGTTGATTTTCCTCCCAAGTTCATACGTCGTAGTCAGTAAAAACCTAATGGAAATCCATGAACAGTGAAGTATAATGAAGTAAACCAGAGGAACAAGGAAAAGGGCCCATTGTTTTCCTTATGATTATGGAATAAAGCTTTATACTTCTACTTACAGTGTTTTAGCAAACGACCTGCAAGATTTTTACTTTTTAATATTTTGCCCAATCTCATATACCTTGCCACTCCAGTAAATTAAGCCAGGTTGCAGTTTAGCCCACAATATCTTTTAATGTATTTTCAGTCAAAAATAGACTGCTGCGGATGAAGTAGAAATACTCCACATGCCACATTCCTGCCAGCTTTGTGCAAGAGGAGTAGAAATCAGACAAAACATCAGTGGTTCCACAAATTCAGTTTAAATCACATATTGTGTTAGCGTGTCTTTAGAGAAAGAGGAAACTTGGTTTCATTTTTTTAAAGCACAGCTGGTGGGAAGCTGTTATGTTTTTGTAAAGCTATAGGAAGACTAGATCTAATCATGTTTTACTTGACCTGTTTTGTTTTGGGTGTTTTTTATTGGAGTTGGAGTTATTCCTCATAACCTTTAAGGAACTTTCTCTAAGAATGTCAGGTTTTAAATGTCTTGATAGAGATTATGCTCCACTGAAGCATTAAATTTTGAGGGAGGGGAGCAAAAAATTACATGTGTATTTGAACAACATGCATCAGCCCACTTTGTCATGAGAAACCATAAATATATTCCAGTTAAGTGTTGTTAGATCCTTGATATTCTGCGCATAAGGAAAAAGGAAGGAAATTTTCTAGCAGATGTTTGGCTGCAATAGACATGAATAACTTCCACGGTACAGGGATGCTGAATAACACAGGTATGTGGGTCAGATGTCTCTACTAGCACTCCTGAGACTTTTCCAAGTCTATCATACCACAAAGCATTAAAGTTGTGAACTTGTTCATATGCTATATGGTGTAACCTCTGCAGTTTACAGTCTGGACTTTGCCAGTCTGGTAAAATGACTAAAATGACAGCAATACAAACTAAGCAGAAATACTCATTCAGGAAGAGTTTTGTCTCCTTCTGTTGAGTCTTATTATAAAGTGGTTTTAACAGCTGGAGCTACACATGAGGTACATTGGCAGACTGAAAGCCATTAGGCCAACTCTCTGGAATATTTATTTCCAACATCTGGAAACTAATCTGATTCTGCTGTAGGCAGCTAAGCTTCCTTCCTATGCTATCAACCCATGAAGCTGTTTGAGCCTGCTGGTCATGTTAACTGATAGAAGTGATTGGGAATCCAAGACAGGGCTCTCCTGTGTTGTTTCAAAAGTGAATGTGATCCATGAACAGTCACTGTTAAATTTGACAGACAGTCCAAATAGAAAGTTGACCTTTTAAAACTTAACTGTCCCTAAATTCTTGGAAAAAATGTATTTAAAGCCCATTCTCTGCAGTGACAGTTTTAGTTGTTTAACGCTATCTTTTGTAGTAACAAAATATATCTTTCTTTGCCTTCCCTCTTCCACAGTCCTTGTTACTAGATTCCAGATACTTTTTCCAGATACATTCCAGATATTTTCCAGATACATTTTGTATGTAGAGCTTTGCACAGAAACTTTATTTTGTCAAAATTGTAGGTAAATTAGAAGAACTTTTCTTGAGTTACAGATCTTAAAAATAGGTTTTGAAAAGCATCCATGCTTTTGTGTCACTTCTATGAAATAACATGCCTTAAAAGTTTCCTCCTTTCAGGAGAATAACTCTGAAAAGCCATGATTTTTAGGAAAAATCACAGTGACAGGTTTTCAGCTCTAGCAATTACAAACTCTTTTCCCTATGAAAAATGGCAATGAATGCCTTTTAAAGATTTAAATTGAAAAAGAGATTAACCTTGATGCTGGATGCACCAAAAGCACCAGGGGAACCTTAATCATGGACTTCCTGGACACAAAAAGGAAACTTCTTGCAGGGTGGGGGCGGGGGGGTATGTCCTTTGGAATATACATTTTGCAGATTATCGTCATTTAGACATACCAGTTTTCCTCATGCTTCAGAGCTGAACAAGAAAAGTTTAAGTTTGTCTATATAAAAACCCCAACCCTTAATATTTAATGAAACTCTCAAGACCATTTTGTATTATAAATAATTTTATACTTGAGTCCTTTGCTAAACTAAACTGGCATAATTCTACTAGGCTGTGGATAGCGATAGATTTGCATCAGTTTGTTATATCTGAGGTCTAAGCACTTGCAGCCAGTCACCATATACTTTGGGGGTGGAGTCACTGCAAGCCCCACAGAAAAGGCAACAGCTAGCCTATTCCTTCCACTCCTGTCCATCGCCCAGAGGAGGACTATATTAGCCCTGAAGCTCCTAAGTTTGAAATGACAATAAAAGCTGGCATAGTAGTAGAACTTCAAATAGCTATTGACATTTTGTCTTTATTTATGATGGTAGTAGCTTGAAGTTTTGAGGCAAGCTGCCATGTAAGCAGTAATTCAGACCTATTCCCCCTGAGGAACTCTGGGTGTGATTTAACTGGATTGCAGATTTAACTGGATTTTTTTTTCCTTTTTTAAAATTTCAAAACAATAACTGAAGTGGCCAAACAAGAAGAGACTTGTGAAATAATTCATTGCAAAATGTCAGACCTATTCCTTCCCTTAGCTTTCATACCCTTTTGAGAGAAAATCTTTGCTGAAAGATTTTTTACATGATATGTGAATAGATTATGCAAGAGAGACAGGTATATATTTCCATATCTGCATCAAAATGGGTGTTGAATCTCATTTCCAAGTTTCAATACTTGTACTTGAATGAGGGTCTGACAGTTGTGAAAATCGCTGTTTTGTTAAATTTCAGAGGAAATAATAGAACATAAAACAACATCTTATGAAAACTTTATGTGGAAAATACATTTAATGATTTCAGAAAGTCCAAATAACAGGTATAGCGCTAGATGTCAAATTCCCATAAATCTCCATTGCAGTCTTTGTAGCAGTCACTCTGATTTAGATTATCTGAGCATCTGCCTCATGGTTTTGTTACCATGTAATAATCAATATTTGTCACTTTCTCACAAGAGACTCTTTCCTTTGAGACCCTTTGCAACTTTACAGACATATTAGCTTGCTAGCATTAAGGCCATCATTTCAGATTACAAAAATCTGGGGATCTTACTAATGCCAGCTCTTTCTTTCTTTGCCAGACAAGATAATTTTGAACTATACCCTAGGGCCAAATTCTCATCTCATCTGTGCCAGCGGAGTTACCTGATAGTTTCTGATATCAACAGCATTATAGTAGTACAGACCTTTCTTAGCTTTCAGAGCCCTCTAGAGTCCAGCTAGCATGGAAACCCCATACTAAATTCCTGCAAAGATATCAGGTTAAAGGTTTATCCATGCTATGGCTCATTTATATTTTTAGATTTAAAATGCCACTATCTTTTCATAGGATAACACTGAGAGGTTCTTCAGTGGAGCCTGAAGAAAACTTCTAGGCTTTGTGATTTCAGTGTAAATCATGACATAAATATGTCTACACATTCTCTGTAGTAGATAGGTCAGATGAGCTAGATGAATTTTAAATAAATATACAGGAAGTATCAGACCAAGCAGAGAAGCTGTGTTCATAAGTCACCCAGACTGCATGGCATTCACCTGGGAGCTCTGAGGGAACTCAAATGTGAAATTGCAAAACTGCTGACCAAAGTACGCAAACTACCACTTCAAACACCTTCTGTGATGGAGGCCTGGCTGATTGCCAGCATAACTCCCATACGCTGCAAAGTTTCTAGAGAGTATCCTGGAAACTGCAGAATGGCTAGGCTGACCATTCCTGGTAAGATGGTAGCGTCTGTAATGAGGAGTGAATTTCCTGATTCCATACTTGAACAAGGTCTTTTGGGAAAAAGAGGGAAGGGGAGTCCAGGGTCACTGATGTGTCAGAGTTTAGTGGAGGTGTCAACAGTGTGGATAAAAGTGATCCACTGGATCGTGCATTGGGGTTTTCAAAAAGCCTTTGGCAAGTTTCCATGTTAAAGGTTACTAAAGAGACAAGGTTGCAATGGAACCAGAGGAAAGGTTCCTTTATGGGCTGAAAGCTGATTAAATCGTAGGAAGCAAAAGGTCGGGCTTAATGGTCACTTTCCAGGATGGATGAAAGTCGGGAGTAGGGTTCCAGAAGGACCGTTGCTGGGACTAAAATTATGTCTCTACCATTATGCATCAATGACCTGGTGAAAGGACTACACAGTGAAATCCCTAAGTTTGTGGATGATGCCAGCTTCCTTTGGTTAGCTGAATACAATGTCAATGGCACAGATCTAGGTGAAACGACAAAACGGTGGCAGGTGAGCTTCAATGTAGCTAAATGTAAAGTAGTGCCTACAAGGGAAAATAATCTAAACCGTGCCTACAGGATGCTGAACTTGGAAATGGCAATTACCACTTAGGAAACAGATTTTGGAGTCATCATTTTCTGTCTTCTGAAATTGTTACCTCAATGTGCAGCGGCAGACAAAAAGGCCAAATGAATTATTGGCCATTGTCTGGAAAAGTACCCACCTAGACCTTGAGTACTGTGTATTGCTCTTGTGTCTGTGTTTGTAGGATGTAATGGAACTAGACAACGTGTAGAGATGGGCAACTAAAATGATGAATGGGATGGGGTAGCTAGCTTACACGAATATACTAAAAAGGCTGTGACTCTCTACCTTAGACAGCAGAAGTCTGAGGGGGCATGTGTTAGAGGTTTACCAAATTACAAAGGTGGCAGAGAAGGTTAAAGCAGAACTGTTATTCACCAAATCCTACAATACTGCACTCAAGAGTCCAGCTTCAAACAGATAAAAGGAAGAACATTTTTTCCATGTCAGCTAATGGAACATGTTGCCAGAAGAGGCTGCGGAAGGAGACAGCATCAGGAGACACAAAAAGGGATGAGACAGACTCACACATAGCTGATTCATCCACAAGCAGACCCTAAAGGGACCAGGTGAAGCTGTAACCAACAATAACCCTAATGCAACATTCTGGATATTTGGGGTAGGAGGACATGGACTAGAGGAAGTAACCAAGCCTGTGTGTTTTTCTTCTAAGCACCATCCCTTATTACCACTTTTTTTGCTGAATTCTCTGACCCTTAAAATACTTTGAAATCCTCCCTAGGACTTCAGTGAGAGAAATAAAGTGGTTAGGGGCTGCAACAGACAGAATAAAGGGAGGAGGTAAGAATCAAGGGGTAAAAAGCAATGAAAGAACCCAGGAAGCTAGAGAGCACAACACCAAGTAGGTATCCTGACAGTGTTTACTGTTCTTTGAAGACATTGAGGGAACAAGTAGGTGCTGTCTAGTGGTGCCCTCTTCCCTGGGACATGAGAGGGACTCAGAACAGAAAGCAGCCCAACAGTTCCCAGCATCCTGCTCGCAAGATCAGAAGGAGGCTGGTGAGGGGTTGTATCTTGGTGGATGAGGATGGATGAAAATTGTGTAAAGAAAAAAGTGAGGGGAGAAGTGCAGCCAGGACTTCCATATGAGATTCTGGAGGAGCTATGAGAGGGATTTTGATGTGAAACGCTATATGTACATGTGTACATGCAGAAGGTGCACAAGTCAAGGGACTCTGCAAACATGTAGAGTGCGCACGGCTTCATATAATGTTTTCCAGCTTATGTCCCCATAATCAAGAAATTAGCTTTAATATTCCATCCCTCCTTAACCAGACTGCCTAAAAATCACCTGCTAAAAATAAACTGCACATGTTATGAACAACATGGCAGGGTCCTGAGTGCATCATTCCTCTCTTATGTGCCCCTACCAGCCTGTGACCATCTTTGTAATGCTCCTCTGCAACCTGTTCCCCTCCTGGGTATGACATGGCTATATGACCTTGGACCAGACCGCTGTGACAACAGCTAACCTGTGAAAAAAGAGCTGTGAGAAGCTCTCGTCTGCAGCGTCTGCTCATGTGTCCTCTATGTTGTGGTTTGGGTGCTTCATTTAAGCCAGACCGTTGCTAAATCTATGTGCCTGGCCTTGAACCTTGCTAATCCTGGCTTTGCCTTACTGCCTTCACTTCTGGCTTGACCTCAGACCTCCCTCATCACTATAGACGTGCCTGGCAATCACTGGTCTGCTGGCCACATGTGCCCATCATCACCAGATCTGCTCTGCTCTTCTTGCTTGAGTACTGTGGGCCTGTGCCCCTTGCTAGTGAGGACACTGCACCTGCTTACCTTGTTGTGACCCTCAGCTACCCACTTGCCTTGCACAGCAGGCTGCTCTTGCTGCTCACTGGCAAGCCACACTTGCCTACAGCAGTCACTGCACTTACCTTCTTTTAATTACGCAGTGCGGAGTGGAAATTTGTGACTGACGTCAATAGGAACATCATTCTTTTATCCTTGTAGGTCCTTACAGAACCACATTTTTAACTGGCTCACCAGTAACTTTGGTTTTCCCCTATTTCAGTTACCCAGGTTAAAAGCAATGCACTTAAAAGGCTGTAGGCTGTATGAATTGCTTCACAATAAGACAGACTGAAACTCTGCAGCTAAAGATTCAAGCTTTGTCTATGCTTTAAAGTGGAGGAAGTATCCAGATGGGAGTATGTGTAGCTGTGCATCCTTCGGGCTTTTTTCTCCCATTGACATTCATCTGAATAGCCACTAGCTACATCTCCCCAGTTCCCATTCACAGTTAGCTATGCGTAGGCTCCTGAAACTTCAATACATGGTCAGTTTGTTTCAGAGCATGAGTCATTATATCAATAACTGTAAGAAAATAAGGATTCTATCTGAAGTTTAGCAATGCAACAGTCTGACCCAAAGTAAGGAACTGCAATTGTATTTGCATGATTTTGAATAGAATAAGGAATAAACAGTATTTTTTGATCACTGGGCTAAATCTGATGCTTTTTGGCAGTCCATCTGGAGGAAATATTATAAAATGGCATTGTCCTGGAAAGTGCAAGAGCAGTACTGACCTTGGGTCCCTTTCTGTCAAGCCTGAAAAATACTCTTCGTTGTTGCCAGTGAATACTGAGAACAATATGAACAAAGAGAATATCACTTACAAGAAGATGTCAAACTGCATCAGGCAAAATAACCTGAAGGAATACCTTCATGTTATATTATCACATCTTTCAGCATGGGTTGCCTCTTGCATTTAGAAACAGAGGGTTTATTTTTCTTCTTGGAGTGAGGGAAAAAAACACCGTTGACAGCCCTTTGTGCTGAACGTTAAATTATTAATGAATGTTGGGAAAGGGGGGAACTTTATATAAATACGCTATCATTGCAGTTAAAAGAAGGTACAGAACATAGTGTTCAAAGACAGAAAAAGTGGGCTAACTGATTTCTTTAGGATCTTCAAAAATACATGTACATGCATGGAACCAGACCTGACCCGAATTACCAGCAGTGTTAATTTAGAATAATTCTTTGGAAATCCCCTGGAATTATGGTAAATCCACCTCATTTATACCTCAGATCACAGTATATATGCAAATGAGCATGAGTAGGAAAGTAGTGAAAAAACACTACTCCTTCTTATTTTGAATCTGAAAAGACCTTGTAAGAATGTAGCAGCTACAAAACTACAAAGGAGGAAAACCTCTTTGAGAAATTATGGATTTAAATTCAAGGTGAGTTGTAGAGCCCCAACCTTGCACTTGTGGACTGTGCAGCATCACCCTGCCCTCAAAGATAGCTGTGGTCATACAGAAATGAAGGTTCATCAGGAGTTTCTAGGTGCAGAG
Source organism: Harpia harpyja (assembly GCF_026419915.1). Taxonomy (NCBI): domain Eukaryota; kingdom Metazoa; phylum Chordata; class Aves; order Accipitriformes; family Accipitridae; genus Harpia; species Harpia harpyja. The sequence goes on along the minus strand of NC_068940.1, from coordinate 56,748,745 downwards.
GGGAACACAGTCACACTCTTTACATGCTGCCCTGCATTCAGACAGCCAAGGCAGAAGGTTGGTTAGGGAACCCATCTTTGTGTATTTACCACTCATGGCATGAGGATGTCTGAACATGTTTTGATACATCTTGCAGATACAGTTCCTTATACATATTTTTCACATGAGATATATCTGACTTGCTCTTAGTCACATGCTAGCTATAATAACCACTTCCAGTGAGAGATGCATATCTAAAAATATTTCAACATGGGATGTAGGCATAGGATTTTTTAAGAACTCATAGCACAAACAAAATTGCCAACTTGAAAACTAGTTAACTTATGTTACTTTGTCACCATGGTGGCGTTATGTACTCCATCCTCCTTTCTATACGCAACCATATGTAAAACCTACTCATTGGATTATCTATTACATTTAGATTATTAGAGATCTGGGATAAAGAAATAACTTTTATCATATCTCTTGACAGCACTTAGCTCAATGGCATCTAATGTGGAATAGAACTGCAAGATGCTGCTGTACCACAAATTACAAATAATTAATTGCAGAGGTAAAAAAGACCTGTTAACATTTTCTTCTCCAAGGATACTTCAGCTGTGTTACAACAAAAAAAGTGTTGGGACACTTATTCCATCATGCCATAGAGAAAGGGAAGGATGTTATGAACTTCAGCTTTCTTGAAATAATCTTTTTGGGCATCACAGCTCGTAAATTGGGGACACGCAACCTAATCTCCCTACCTGCTAATATTCTCTAAAGAACATTTTGATCTGCTTTTACCTTAAAAAGTGGTGAGTTTAGACCATTCCTTTGCAGTATCTTCTAAGTCTCACTAGTAGGAAGACTCCCCTGATATTCGGCCTAAATTTTGCCCTTCCTTAATTTAATTTCTTTTGTTTCTAAACCCTTGAGTCCCTCTGTATAACTCTTCTCAATAGCTGTCATTCCTCTCCAGATGAATTATTAGGTGGCATTGTTTGAACTTCTCTACATGATTTTTTTATCTTTATACCTCTAAGCATCTTTCTTTCCCCACTTCTCTGTGTTCATCTGTATTGCTACCCCTTCCAAATATCACTGTCTGAAAAAACATATTTCCATGTTGTTTGCCCTCTGAAGGACATTGAAAAGGCATGCAATATTTAATGAATAGCGTACTTTCTTTCTGTTTGTCTGATTATTATAATATGACTCCCTGGATGAGAATGACGGGCTTTCTAGGAGGAACTGACACAAATGCAGGGAAGCAGGCAATGGTAACAAACACCTCCCATTTTTACCAGTATTTAAATGGCAGTGCAAGTAGGAAAGGAGAATCTCAGACATCCATTTTGGGCAGGTTAAACAAAAGGCTACCCCAGGGCTTCATACTCAAGCTGACTAGAGAGTTATCAAACATAAAGCCAGTCCTGAACACTGAAACCCTCCTTCTTAGCAAACATGATAAATAAGTCTCAGGTGCCTGACACCAGTCCCCTACTATAGGCATTTATCTCTTGTTTCATCTTCATATTTAATCTGGGGTACTGCACTTCATTTTAAGACTTAATTGTAAATATAACATTTCTCATGAAATTATTATATGCAGAAAAAGTCCTGCATCGCATCTGTCATAGTCTTCTCATTTGGTAATTCATTCAAAAAGTAATGGCAAGAGTTTCTCTTTGTAAGCTGTGCTTATTCCTAATGCCTCTGTTATCTTCCAAATGGTTAGAAACTGTTATTCATTCCAGTATTTTAAAAGAGATTGAAGCTAGACTTTCTTGACAGTAATTACTATGATCTTTCTCTTTTTGAAGGCTGACACCACATTTCTTTTCTGTTATCTACCAGTACTTCTAGCCCAGTTTCATTTACGAGAGCACAGTAGCAAGAAGATGACAATTATAAAGACTGAGACTTAAGTGATGAATTCCTGCTGCAGGAGAGCTGCCAGAGCTGTGCTGGGGTGGGAAGGTAAGTTCATCTGCCACACCATGAAAGAATCTCTCTCATGTACATGACAGTAGAAACTGATGTAAAAGGATGTGCATGCACACTGAGCCTTTTCATCCGACTCTTAATGACCAGTTACAGTCAACTGCCTTGTCAGCTTATTTATAGAGCCCAGTTATGGTTTCTCAGAGATGCAAAACTGAAGTTGTATGGTGCAGAGGAAGTACCAAAAGTCATTCAAAGCACTATCTAGTTATCCCAGGATGCAGGATAATCACAAGATATCACTTCTTGCTCCTTTTCAGTTTCTGGTCCATAGGTGAAATCATGCCCTTTCTCTGGAGCACTTCTGGTGCTGTTTTAACCTGCAGTTTTGTTGAACTAACTCTCTGCTTTCTCTCTTTGCTGTTATATCTTCATTTCCGCCGACTCTTCCTCCAGAACAGAATGCTGGTTTTCCGCCATTAGACACCTTGCCCTACAAGTGTATGCTTTTACAGATCAGTCAGTGATCTACAATTTGGGCTCTCTGGTTCAGCAAATTTTGGTACCTCTTGAATTGCCCATAAGCCACATCACTCCTCCTGTATTTAGTCTTTAAATCACACAGTTCACCCTTGCCTGCAGGTCTAGCCCTAAAACTTCATTTTTGTCAGTTCTTCTATATGATGCTTCACAAAAGAGTAGCTTCTACCATATGATCACTGAAGGAGAACACCTACTTTGGGATGTCTGTATCCAGTTACAGTATCTTTACTCCATTATTTCAGTCACCACAGCTACTGTTTCAATAATATTTTTTTATTATTATTTTTCACTTTTAAAGAAAATGGAGAAATCTTCCCTAATCTCCAACTGTTATTCTTTGGTCATGGGTTGGTTGGTTTGTGAGTTTTTGTCTTGGTTAGACTTATTTCCCTAATTAGTCTCACCACTGAAAATTGTGATCAAAGGCCTCCCTCACATATTTAGCTGGCAGACTTCTGCACAACTTATAACACACAACACCTGACTGACCAGCAAACTACCAACTGCAGCAAACTCACTAGCACACTGAGAGAGAAACTAACTTACCAATCACAGAACAAGGATTATTATTTTTTTTTTTTTCTGTAAAAGATAAGCAAATTCAAACTCCACCTTTTCTGTTGTGTTTGCTGACCCTTCTATACATCAACTGTCTGGCCATTGGTTTCTCTGTATTACAGTTACCTGAATTATCCTTACAAATAATCACAAGTCACTTCTGCCTAATGCTGACAATTGTTTCTGCTTCCTCTGCGCAGCAGAACTCATCCTCACCCTGCTTCCATGGATACTGATACTCAACACATTTCTGGATTTGAGGAACGTTACCATGTGAATCCAAACAATTTGCAAGAGCAGTCTTTTTCAGTGACTGCTGAAATAAATGAGATAATTTCTTTGGCATTCAATGGGCATTAAATTAGACCTTTACTGAATGGTGGAACATTTCTTACAATTCAGAACAACTTAATGAGAGATACTGTTTTTCAAGTGTAAACTCTCAACAGTTTTCCCTGGAGGAAAATCTAGGACGTATAAGGACATTTGTTGGTTGTTTTTTTTCCTTAGTCAATGCTGATAAATTCATAAAGAATTCCAGACTCCTCCAGGGAGAAAAGATTCAAATTAAAAATGAAAAGTTATATGGACTTGTGTGCATTCAAAGCTTGTATTAATTTTAAATAGGTAATAGGTACTTTTAAAATTCAAAATGCCAGGGAAAAGAAGGACAACAAGTATGTATTTGAGAGCAATTGATTAAAACTAGCTGCAATTACAGGGACCCATCCACCCATGTAAAGGATGGAGGATACAGCAAGAAGGATCCTTATATCATTGTCATTCTATCAACTACTTACAGCTTAATAGTATGGAAAAAAATAAATGAGACTGAAGAGAAAATGGAGATGAGAAGAGCAGAAATGTAGGAGGAAAATGAAGGAGAACAGAGCATGGTTTCTACCTGGTCTGTGTGTCAGAGGGGTCGTTTATGGCTTTAAAGTTAAGGGTCAAAACATCTAAGGATAAATTAATCTCTATTCTTAGCTATCCAGAGAGAAATGGAGTTGAAGCAGGGATGCAATTGTCCTCCTGACTCCTGGGCATTAAAATCCAGATCCCAGCAGGAATAGCTCCACAATTTTGGACAAGATAAACAGACTTCTGTTCAGTTTACTGCTCCTGGGCCTTTCAGTTCCTGGCCTGAATTCACTGCTGGGCGCTACCATCATTCAGACTGCAGCAGAGGGACCACCTAATAGGAACTTTGTACAGATGATGAGAAGCATTGAAGGTAATAATAGCAAAGCCCTCATTCCCAGGCAAAACCGAGCGGTACCATTGAGAGACGAGGGCTTGGTTAGGGCAGCTGGTAGGACTGGAGCACACTGGTTTGGTGCATTTCCTCCTGTGGGACCCTTGACAAAGCCTAAAGCCCAACCTCAATCAGGTGTTGAAGAAAAACGGTCTGTTCTCTACCGTGGATGAATATCCTTGCTGTTCTTGTGGGCATGTTACCCCTGCCCACAGTGAGGAACTAAACCTAGCTGAGTTAGAAACATGGTCCTGCAAGCTCTGACAGAGTAGTAACGTTCTTTTGCTGTCTTTTCATGTCAGTGTCTGCTGCTATCAATCCCTCTTTTCTCATTGCTAGTACAGCATTGTACACATGTCTTGGTGGTTATTCTCCTTTATTCTAGTCTGGCTGTTGCATCAGCCAGATGAATTCACTGTAATGACATATAATACATAATCAGATCTAAGTTTGGACCTGGATTCCTTAGGTTCAGGTGTATCAGAAATTAGAATGCCTTCAGAATGATATTTAATATAAGTTAATCTAGAAACTGAAGAAGTTGAATGTAAAAGTCAAGTCCTATCTGTTCTCCCAACAAAGATTTGGTCCTAAGGTAGCCAGAAGTTACATGGGGAGAAATAGAAAGCTTCAGTAGACTGTAGCTAATTTACCACTGCTGCTAATACTAGAATACAGCTCATTCTGAATTAAGCTAGCAGCGATATATGGCACACTAAATTTGCTTGTTATGACTCTAGGACTAAGATAGTTTGGGGAAAACTGCCTTAAGAAAAATCTCACTTCTAATTTAATTAATTTTTTAACATTTAGGTTTGCCGTATGTAGGACTTTGCATACAGGATGGAAAAGATGGGTGGCCAGAAAAAAGGCAGACTGGTCCCAAGTTCAGCAAGACACACCAGTGTGCAAGAGTAGTGAAGGAACCAGATGTACATGTTTGAACTTCATTTGGGCTTGTGCTAAGCACCAATAAGGACACTGCAAATAATATTTGGACTGTGAGAATCAGTAGTGTGTCCAAATGTGTGTCAGCCATGCCATACCCTTGTGTGCTACTGGCTAGGAAACCCCTTGTCCCTTAGCTGTAGGCTAGTATGATAGATGAGAATCAGGCAGACAGGACTTAAAGCTTGGTGAACACTTGAGCATATGGACTACTATTGTAGCAGCAATAATGGGCACTCCAGCAGCAAATATGAGGTCCTAACAGAAGAAGAAAGTAAGTAATTCAGCTTAGTTTTCAGGACTGCCAGGTCCTGACTTCTTACATGGATGTTGGAGAGAGGAAGTTGTAACTTAGGTTAGCTATTGACAGATTTGGTTTGAGTAGGGCTCTACTGACTTTAATGTCAGACCAGGAGGTCTGTTTCTGAGTAAACCTGAACTTTTAAAAATAAGATCAGGAAGGATTTGATGATAATGGCCCTTCTGTTCACTCCCTCAGTCTAGTCTGTGTTAAAACCCAGTCTCTAAGAAACTGGAAAACTCCCAAACCCCACCAGACGGTAATCTGAATGTGGGGTGCTAGATTATGTATAAAATCAATTATTCCCCTTGAGAAATATCAGATTCAATGCAAGACTGAGATTAAGTATCCTAGATGTACTCTCGATGTTACTTTCAGCTTATACTTCAATACTGGGAATGTTAGAGGTTGTCCTGGTTTAGGCCCAGCTGGCAACAAAGCGCCACGAGGCTGCTCGCTCACTCCTCTTTGCATGGTGGGATGGGGAGGAGAAAATATAATTAAAAGCTCATGGGTTGAGACAAGGACAGGAAAGGATTACTCACCAATTATGGTCACAGGTGAGAAAGACTCAACCTGGGGGAAAAAAAGACAAAATCAATTTAATTTGTTACTAATTAAATCAAAACAGCATAATAAGAAGTAAAACTAAATCTTAAAACACCTTCCCCCAATCTTCCTTCCTTTCCGGGCTCAACTCCACTCCTGATTTTCTCTACCTCCTCCCCTCCAGCAGTGCAGGGGGACAGGAATGGGGGTTGGGGTCAGTTCATCACACCTTGTCTCTGCCGCTCCTTCCTCCTCAGGGGGAGGACTCCTCACTCTTCCCCTGCTCCAGCGTGGGGTCCCTCCCATGGGAGACAGTCCTTCACGAACTTCTCCAATGTGAGCCCTTCCCACAGGCTGCAGTTCTTCATGAACTGCTCCAGTGTGGGTCCCTTCCATGGGCTGCAGTCCTTCAGGCACAGACTGCTCCAGCATGGTCTCCTCTCTCCATGGGGTCACAAGTCCTGCCAGAAAACCTGCTCCAGTGTGAGCTCCTCTCTCCACAGATCCGCAGGTCCTGCCAGGAGCCTGCTCCAGTGTGGGCTTCTCATGGGGTCACAGCCTCCTTCGGGAACCCACCTGCTCTGGCGTGGGGTCCTCCACAGGCTGCAGGTGGATATCTGCTCCACCATGGACCTCCCTGGGCTGCAGGGGGACAGCCTGCCTCACCATGATCTTCACCAGGGTCTGCAGGGGAATCTCTGCTCTGGTGCCTGGAGCACCTCCTCCCCCTCCTTCTTCACTGACCTGGGTGTCTGCATAGGTGTTTCTCTCACATTCCACTCCTCTCTCTGCTGCAGATTTCCCCTCTTAAATCTGTTATCCCAGAGATGCTACCACCATCACTGATTGGCTCGGCCTTGGCCAGTGGTGGGTCCATCTTGGAGCCGGCTGACATTCTCTCTACTGGACATAGGGGAACCTTCTGGCAGCTTCTCACAGGAGCCACCCCTGTAGCCCCCCAGCTACCAAAATCTTGCTATGCAAACTCAATACAGAGGTGAATTTTAGATTGATTTCTGCCAGTCTTTCAGTTCAAGAAATGTTTACTATTCTTCCAGATGGGCAGCAATAATGGATTTCAATATTTAATGGAATTATTCAGGGTGTGCAGGAAACACCTCAGGGCCATAACAAATCGTGATCCCCCTGCCTAGCATAGAATGCATTTGTTTCAACAGGTCCTTCCTTTGATTTTTTTCTCCTATGCTTGAACACCCAAAGTAGAACTGGTTTGGAAACAACTCAGGAATGAAAAAACATTAGAAAGAATGGTGTATAGACCTGAAATTTTTCATTTGACAATCTTGTTGGATCCCAGGCCTAACTGTGGGAGTTCAAGGAGTCACTCACAAAGCTATGGACCATGGAAATTCTCTAGACTTGCTTAGTGAAGCCCATGTTCTTCTCAAATAATAATTTAACTGAACAACCGTAGAGTATAGAAAGCTTCTGATGCAAACCAAAATTAAACTTATTTGGTTTCCATTCAGTCTGGATTAAAATAAAATAAAAATAATGACTTTTTCTACATCCCAGAGATCCTACTTTTTAGCCAGCTGTAACCTAAATGTGAAAGGTTATGATCCCAGATGTAAAGAATATGACCAGAGATAGAAGCATTTTCTTTTTAGATTTCTCAAAGGCTCCAGCATATATTGTGGTACTTGAAGTCATACATCAACTGCCTCTCCACTGCCTGCTCTGTCCTAAGGGAATGCCAGTTCACACCTACCTAGGAACTCCTCTCTTTCCTGTGACCAAGTACCTTTCAATGCAACATTTTCTGCTCGATGAATGAAACACAATGCATCTGTTAAGATCCCCCAAATTTATACTAGGTAGCAAACATTTGCAGAGTACACTTAGATCAGTTACTCTCAGAAACATGAATTATGAACAAAGTTGGATTTTAGCTCTTATACTCTTTTAGAGCAATCTAGATTTCCTCCCTCCAGGTTAGATTAGCAAAGAGTGTTGTCCCAAATTGCTCATTTTTTAATAACTGAAATACCTTTGAATTTCTTCAGAATAGTCACTCCAAGCTCCTTTTTCCTCCTCTGCTGCAATACAGACTATCCCTAATCTCCCCTACGTGTCTTTTCTTGAGCTACACCTCCTGTTTCCTCCCCCTTGCAGACTAAATCTCACTTACAGGTAGCATAATTCAGAGGGCTGGACCTCCTCCCAGGCCCAGGGGGAGTGACGCCCTGTTAAGAAGCTGATTCTTATTCCTTTCCTCCCATTTCTCAGACTTTTCGCCTCATGAAATTTCAAGAGTGTTCAGGGCTTTTAAATGTAGGAATGACCGACTCAGTACACATTCAGTATACCAGAGCAGCAATGAGTTCAGCTCACCTCTCAACCTTTTAGTGCCTCCTTCCTTTGTCCCCATGTTCCTGGGGTATGTGTGTGTGTGTGTGTGCAGCAGACATGGGAGAAAGAGTTGTCCTTGTTTGCATTCCAGTAGTTTCCCTGTGCAGTGGGACTTGCTTCATGATGTACTTCACATCTCTTCTGTGTTGTTTACAAAAACTCAGTCAGTAGTTGGAAGAAGCAGTAGTTTAACAACCTATTGAGGATGGATTTACTTTTTGTAAAAGGGATGTACTTTATTAGGTAGAACATATGATCATGAATCATGCTTTTTCATCTATATAGTTTGTACACATAAATCCAGCCCAGAAAAATCAAAGGCAGCAAAATAAAAGTATAAAAACATTGTTGGGCAAGTTTTGACGTAATTATTTTTATTGCCATGGGAAATATAAATACTGTCAAACAATCTATTTTTTTTTTTTAATTTAAAAAGATTGATCAACATTTTCTATTAGATCCAAAAGGGAATTAGAGTATGTGTTAGTTTTTGGATTAAAGGGTAAGTGCCATTTTACATACTTGCAAAGGAAGAAAACACCGAGAAATTCCAAACGCAATTGCTTGGTGTATTAGTTTCTTGATTATTTTAGAAAAAATTGTTACAACCCCCAAATGCTATTATTTAACACATGGGAAGCACTGTTTCTCATTGGAGATTATTTTCTAGAAACCATTCAAACTATAAAAATGCAATTCATGTTTTTTAAATTATTTCATTTAATCAAAGTGCCTAGTTTGAAACCACAAGATTCAGAAGGTCAGATTTTTTAATAGCTGACCAAGTTTTTGCACTTCAGGGGAGTTACATTAACTTTAGGGTAAGTGATTATTCCTTCAGAAATTGAATCCCTGCATTGTTGATTATTTTCTATTTGTATATGTTGTAATATAAAAGAATCACAATCAGTCTATCAGAGCAGTTACATTCCTGTGATAATCATAATGAGAATGACTGAGCTGCTACCTCACTGGGCATTTTAACACTTCCTCTCCCCAAACCACTTCCAATATGCTGGTCATCTTTTCTGGGGAGAGAAAAGTTAAATATCCTTGCTCTCCTGAGACTAAATCTGCAGCAGTCAAGTGGAGTTGTAGAAAGTGAATTCTTTCTTAAGTAAAGAGGACACTCCTTCTACAGGGGAGCCTCTTTGGTATTAATAGCAGTTTGGCTCGAGTTATATTTCCGTACCTGCTGGTGTCAATCCAAACTAGGGTGCTTATGTCTCCTCCAGATCCATTCATTCTCTGGATTGAAGGACAGATTCCCGGGTTCAGTTATTTACTGAGGTAAAAGGAAATAGAAGTCAGAAAAGAATTTACCATAAATGTTATGCAGGCCTTCAAACACAGCTTTTGAATTATTGCCTGTGGATGCCATTGCAGAGGGCCTGACTCCACTCTTATACCAGCATAATCTATTAGAATTCTGCACAGTACTGGTGCAGATTTCTGCAGCTATCCTTCCCACCTTGCCCTATGAAGGTTGGGACCTACTTTACCTCTCTGAAGTGTAATAACAGGTGAAGAGATGGGGTTTGATGTGTTCTTCTGCAGATACCAGAGCAAGAGTTTACCTTTCAGGGACATCAGCAGTCCAATCAAATCAGAATCCTTCAAACTAGGTTTAATAAAAAGGCACTAGGTTTAATAAAAAGGCAAGCATGCCACCATTTACCTAACGTGAAAAGAAAGATACAGATGTAACCCATTTTCACCCTTTGACCCAACCACAATTTCTTCACAAGGTTGCACTGTGCATTGCCATCACTAACTATGCTAGATGTAAGTCAAAGAATTTTTCCTCTCCTCAGCTTCAGAACAAAAAAGGACCTTAACTACTAATAAGTTGGCCTCTATGTTACTGTTGCACTGAAATATGGGTAGCTATATTTGCATATCAGAAGCTTTTCTGAGCAGGATGACCTTCTAAAAACTTCAGAAGAGGCAGAATGATGAAGATCTGGGAGATTTCTACAAGAAACATTTTGTTTCAACATAAAATATGAATCAAGCTCCAACTTAGATACCAGCTCTCAGAGCTGTTCAGCCTCACTTGATGTTTAACATCTAGATTTAATGAATGTCTCTCGCAATGTGGACTACAAGTCAGGAAATTTATAACCATTTTGGAAGCAAGAGACTGGAGGTTATTATATTTCTAAGATGAGAAGGAAAAGATCATAATAAAACATTAAGCTTTTTGTCATGAGATGAGGGACCAGGTGTAACTAGGAATAGACGAATCTTTAGTTCATAAGCATTAACTCCCAATCAGAACAAGATTTAAAAGTCTAATTGTGAAACAGAGGAACAATACATCCTGCACATGCTAGTTATTCTGCTCCATTAAAAATAGGTTAGATGTTTATATTTTCAGAGCCCAACACAGTGAGATGCTGAAAATTTGTGGTTAGACTAAAATATTTGGAGTAACCACTGGAGTCAGGAATCTGAAGGATGTACCTTTAGTCTAAAACTGTGTGTGTTGTGAGGTTCCAAGGACCAAATCCAACCCAGATATTGTATTTTAGCAATATATTTAGGGATGACAGGTTTTCCTATGAGAACATCTTGACAGTTCAGGTCATTCACAAAGAAAGATATTTGTGAAACTCCAAATCAGGAAGCCAAAACCTGTATGCAATTTCAAATGAGAAAATAACTTCTTTTACTAAGTGGTCTGGTTACTAAGGATTAAGTTGCACAGTTTAATCTAAGTAATTTCACTTTAACTTTAGTGAGATGTCATGCTTTCCCCCAGAGCACCTTCATGTCTGTGAAAGACTGGACGGGGATAGAGCTCTATCTTATGTTTATTAGGCTTAGCCGTAGCAGACAATCCATTAACCACATGAATTTAGAGTAAAACATATCACCATTTTCTATATTGAAGAGCGAAATCTCACCTTTTCACTCTAGCTACTCCTCTAGGTTGTATTTTTCTAGAGCTTTCCACGTTTATTTTGGTTAATTTACCTTGGGATTCCTGATTGCACTTTAAACATTGCAGGCATCATTACATTTGCCCCACTCCAAGATGGCAAACTTTACCTCTCTGAAGTGTAATAACAGGTGAAGAGATGGGGTTTGATGTGTTCTTCTGCAGATACCAGAGCAAGAGTTTACCTTTCAGGGACATCAGCAGTCCAATCAAATCAGAATCCTTCAAACTAGGTTTAATAAAAAGGCAAACATGCCACCATTTACCTATCAATGAACTTCATATGAAGAGTGTAAGATTTTCAGGGAGCCTTAATATAATTGATTTAGAGTTTTGCTTAACCATAAAAAGGGTTGCACTGACCCTAAAAAATCATCAGACCATATCAAGTATTTCTCTAGTGAACTGTCCTGAGAAACATGTCTGTCATAAGATTTGTGAAAATAACGTTTAAACTAATACTAAAAAAGAGCTTATCAAATAGAAAAACTTCTTGAAAAGGGAGGTTATGAGACTTTAATTATCATGCCAAAGCAACTGAGGAAGCATCATTTGCTTGTGCAACGTTCATTATTGTGATGCAGGTAAACCAAAATGAATTAAGAAGGCGGTGCTCAAATCTTTCCCCATACATTTCAAAGTATTATTGACTCAAGAGTGGATTTCTTGGTTCCATTTTAGCAGTTTATATAGCCTGACACATCACATCCATTATTTTAACACAGTTTTTGTGTGTGTGAATTATAACTACTCTGACTGACTGGCTGCTCTGTAATGTAATGGATGTAGACAAAGGCCGCCTAAGGTACAATACTTTATTAGGTGAATTAATATACTAGCAGCATCTTGTTCCTAGGTTAATCATTGGACTGAACCTTTACTTTGCATTTAAATGTGGGCATGGGCATAAAAATGTCTCAGGAAAATGACATTTCAGTCATCAACGTTTATTCTCTTCCCATGACTTACACATCACATTTACTCAGTTTGTAAGTCATAACTTGATTTCCCAGCTGTCAAAACATCATGCTCAACCTGACATCAAAAAACAATCCAGCTGTGATCTCTCTCCATCTGCACATCACTAACAACAGACATAATTCTGAAACTGCAATTAAACTGATGATGTGGCTTTAGGGTTTTTTTGTTTGTTTGTTTGTTTGGGGGTTTTTGATTTTTTTTTTTTTGGATGATGCACAAGGCAGAAGAACATCTATCTTGCTCTTCCACGGGACCTACTAATTGTATTAGTTTGTATTGTCTGTAACTATCCCATAATTCATATGACAAAGGGTTCTTTCTGGTTTTTGGAACCATCGTTTCATGGCTTTCCTTTCTGAAAAGGTTTAGAAAAGTTAGGCAGACCTTTCCATCTGAAGGGAAGGGAAAAAAGCCATTTAAGCTAAATGATAATGTTTGTGAAAGAGCAAATGTCAACAAACTGTACATGGATAAATTTAGACAAGAAATTTCCCCATAGGATTACCTGGCACCAGGAGCTGAAGCAGGAGGGGAAGCCTTTTAAAAAGTGCTCTGTGCAGTTATCCAGGTAATTTTGTGATGTGGTGCCTTTGATGTTGGGCTGAACTTAACCCAGAAGGGTTAAATTCTGCAAAAGGTGCCCTAAGAATTGGGTTGATACAGGCAGGTTCTCAGCAAAATTCTGATCTTTCTCTGGTATAATTTGAGTGTAATTCTGCTGAAGCAGTGTATGCTGTTAGACAGCATACAATCCCAAACAGGGCAATATGCCTCAATAAACATCAAATAGAAATTAATAGCCTTAGAAATTTCACTGGTGGTTTGGGTTGTTTTGTTTTGTTTTGTTTTTTTCTTTCAATGAACTTGTAGAAAGCACAGAGGATGTTTTAAACTTGCAGCAACTCCCATTAAAAAAAGTCAAAATTCACCAGTAGTTGCTGTCTCTTAGCATCTGAACTACTGCAGTTACTTTGTATTCTCAAAGTGTTAAGGAAAGCATTGTAGATACTTCTGCGTTTTATATGCATTGGTAAATTATGACTTTTTAATGGCAATCACTTATACCAAAACTACACATATTGGCCCAGAGGGCTGCTTATCTGAAAGAAATGAGCAGATTTTGACTTAATACCTCAGACCAATAAATTAATTTTCACGATTTTATTTCAGAGAGCAAAATGAACCACAACATATTTAAGTTTAAAACAAATGTTTTGGAAATATGTTCTTAAACATGTAAAGCTTACTCTACTGCAGCAGCATTTCCTACAGAAAGGCAAGTATTGTTATCTGGAAACTTCAGTATTTATCTCTCTGTTCAAATATTACACAAGATTTATAGTCCCTGTGTTTTATATCAGGCTGCTAATCAGAAAGCTTAAATCAATATTTCAGATTGTTAAGTACCTTTAGAGAACAGCTTTACAGTGATAAAGGTAGCACAGCAGAACAGCCTGATTCTGCAGTTTCACCTGACCATCAAACAAAACTTAGAAACTGTGACATGAGAATGGCAAACTAAGTGTTGTAGCCTTCAAGAATGGCTTCAGTGCAAAGCCTTTTAGAGTGGAATGAAGAAATGACAGCTTGTGGGCTGTGAATAGAGGCAACATCACCTCATATAAAACATAAACTTGTCATATTTTCCCTCTGTGTTATTATCAGGTCATGAAAAGATCTGCACTAATGCAAGACCCCTCCAGAGAGGTTTGAAAAGTCCATTTCTAGGACAAGAAAAAGGTTCCCAGCTCTTCATTACAGGGAGGTGTAAGGAATTCTAATAACATGAAAAATATCAGACAAGGCTTTTGCTGGTCTGCAGCAGAAAAGAGGATGCAAAAGAAATTATATGTATAAACTCTTTATTGTATAGATTTGCTACATTCCCCAATGAATAGTCATATCCATTTTGAGATTTTCCCATTTCCCTTCCAGGGGAATTGCCCATTTTTAATCAGATTATTGGCCTGTCCTATGTAAAATCCTGTCTTGGAGAATGATTTGGTTTAGGAGGGGAAAGATCTCATCAAGCACTTGTGAGTTATGAAATTTCATCTCCAACAGGAAAAAGACTTTTTCTGACCCACTTTGTCCACTAGTTTAGTCTCCTTTCCTACTCACACTTAAGTAAAATGTCTTGCTGTTTATTTCATCATGATCAAAACTGGGTAACCACAAGATGAGGAGATTAAAGCAATTCTGCACTGTAAATTCATGCATCCTAGTTATCCTCAGTTTTCCTTTGAACAAAATGGGCAGTCAGAACAGTTATACCTGTAGCCTAGTAATAACTCCTAGCATCTTTTCCTTGCTTTCAAATGTTTTACAAAAGCTATATGCTCAATTCAGACCTGCTGCAAAGAAGACAGGAAGGTTCAAAAAACACCTCAGACCAGCGTGGACTTTCTGCATCAAGGAGAATTCATTTCTGGATGAGGAAAGGAAGTTTTTGCTTTCATTCATTCATTCTGGCATTTTCAAAAGGAAGAACACCCGTCCCTCCCCCTCTCCCCCCGTCTTAAAATTACAATCTCCACAGTACTGTGCAGTATCTCTTTGGCAGAATGTGTCTAAAGGGCTTAGTCTTTCACTTTTGTTATTGAGATGACTCTAGGCCAAATGCAGAAGCTGGGGTTGAAGTCAGCTCCACCACCTAGAACATATAGGCCAGGTTTTCCAGAGGGGAATACACGAAGGCCCTCAATTTTAATTACAGGCAAAGAAATTGTG
This sequence comes from Harpia harpyja, assembly GCF_026419915.1. Classification (NCBI taxonomy): domain Eukaryota; kingdom Metazoa; phylum Chordata; class Aves; order Accipitriformes; family Accipitridae; genus Harpia; species Harpia harpyja. The sequence continues at coordinate 56,733,640 of NC_068940.1, read as the reverse complement.
GAAGTACTAACAGGGGAATGAATGCAAAAAGCTCAAGGAAATGGCTTAAAATTAAACATGACTTTTAAGTTATCACAAAATAATTTCCTTTTAAGGCATTCTTAATTTTTGTCAAGATGTACTTCAGTAGCATCTAGAGACTACCTGCAAGATGAGTCCTATTACTGTAGATACAACACATATGCATAGTTAAAATAATTCTTGTCCCAAATAACTAGCAGTCTAAACAGAAAACCTAGTGAAAGGAGATACTATCCCCGTTAGACAGTTGAGAACTGAGGTGCACAAAAATTCAAGACTAGCTTCACCCCTACAACTTCAGGCCCTAGATTCAGTGAGGACAGAAAGGCAACCACTACACCTCAAATTCAGCTGTGTTCTGGTGGAGCCTTTCTCTCTCTTCCTTTACTGCAGACAGAGCCTAGCATACATGACATGTCAAAACCCACGAAATCTAGTTTGTAGGACTGCCCAGGTATCAGCTCAGCACTGCAATTGTGAGGCAAGCCCAAAATCTTTGGATGCTTTTTCTCTTATGGAGAAGTTTCCAGCCTGATGTGATGTGAATATTTATTTTTTTAAGCATAATTTAATGCATGAAATTTAAACTGTTAAAACATTTTAAACTTCTTAAAACAAACCACTTAAAGATGCCAATTGTTTTTTAACATTAATAGAGTTATAATGCTATGAAAAATACTATAACCCAGAAATCCTAGAAAAAAATGGCAACTTAATCTCATAAAAATTAGAGTCTAACAACTGGTTTTTTAAAACCAGAATTTGCTGAAGAATTGACATTAAGTATGCTACAAAACAGAACCACTGTGTAATTAGTGACTAAAAGCTTTCAGAAGTGACATCTACCTCCAAGTAAAACATTTTTCACCTGTCTTATTATGTGTGGGAGAATGTAAGATGGATGAAAAAGTAGCTTTTCACTTTTCTCTTATTTTTCAAAATGTAATTGTTGTCATGTGGTAAGAAGACAGTTATTGGACAGTGATCCTCAACTGCTCTTTTATGTAGGGCTATTAAGAAAGAATATTGCTGTGCTGACATAGCAAATTTTCTGTTTTTTCCACAGAATGATACTGGTAATACTAGAGTATCCAGTCAAGGATCTTTTTGTCCTACAGAGTGAATAGCATCAAGGCAAAGTTTTCTGCCCCCAGAGGGCTTAGAGTTAAAGGAGAAGACAAGATACAATGGAGAGATCTAATGACCCACTTTTTGGGTCTTAACAAATCACTCCTTTACTGCAGAAAGCGGAAAATCCTCTGTCTGAACCATGGCTGGGGCTCAGTCGACTAAGCCAATACTGGCAGCTTTATTTCAATATGAAATGATGTTTGAAAGACAGAGCAATAGCAACCAGTCTAAGCACTCTCTACAAATGAGGAGATGTAGTGAATGCTTTTTACAGCAGAGAAGTGGGAGCCAAGTGCCTGTCACAGCAGTGAAGACAGACAGTATCACAGCATAAGGAAATACTGTCTGCAGCTGCATTCTGCATGCACGTCCTCGGGGCAAATATGCATTTGTCAAAGCTAGAGAAAAGTAACCTGCAGTAGCTGAGGCCTCAAACAAAGGATGCTGGGATGAGAAATTTGAGTTCCTTACATGAATGGGAAAGGCAGTACCTTAACAAGGAGAATTTGTGAGACATTGCTGTTCCCTAAAAGTGTGAATCCAAGGAGTGATCTGTGCTGAAGATGATGTCTGATATCAGCCTGAACAGTGGGCAATACAATGGTGGTTGTGTTGACAAGGGCCTTGTGGCAAAAAAATAGAAATTCTCTTTTTACCATTGAGATTGCTAGTGAACAGCTACAGAGGCGAGCTGAGACTTTGTCCTGGATGAAAGCCTGTTCTGGAGGAGAAGGCAAGGTGCAGGAATCACCAGAGCAGAGGCAACAGCTGAAATTTTACTCATGGCTGAGGGTGTGCAGGGAAAGGGGAAGAGAAGGGGACAAAGGACACAGAAGCACAGGACCCCACACAATTCTGCAGGGGGAGAGGAAGATGCCTGGAATAACCCAGCAGAGTGCACGGTAAGAATAAGTGACCTGCCACCAGAAAAATCATGAGCATGAGGCTGAAGGTGGGTCTGACATGTCCTGGGCTGGCAGAGATCTAATCACTGGAACATCCTTTTGCCCACACAGGCTAGGATGTCATCTCAGGATGGATGAACTATTGGTGTCTGTGGAGGAGAGGTGTGAAAAATGAAGCTCAGTTGCTGTCTTTCATCCTGTGTCTTGGTGGTTCCTGAAATCAAGTATGATGAGTGCAGTAGGGACTTTCTATTACATTTGTAACAGGTGATATGCCTAATAAGCATAGCTATAGTACATTATTGAAATTTTGTTCCCACTAGGGTAGCTATCAGAGTGCTGACTTTCATACTGTACTTACCACCCATGATAATTTGCTTGGGCCATTAATCAAGAATACTTCCTTGAACTCACTGGGGACATGCCAGCATATATAAAGCTTCTAGAAATAAAGTAAAAATTTTAATGTTTTTTTATGATTTGTTAACTTAGGATTTTTTTTGTCTTTTAAGCCACTAGCAAAACTTTAATCAGCATCCATGAGAAGATAATCAGACTCCTTTCAATAAAACATGTGCTTCAGAGTATTGAGTGCCATCATACACTGGTATTACAGGGCCTGAAGAAATCATTGTAGAGAGTGCATTAAGGTATGTATGTATGAAGTGACTGTCACAGACATTGCCCCATAGTATCAGGCCATGTGGTGTCTATCAGTCCACATCCCGAAGACAATCCTCTCTCTGCCTCCCACACTCTGCCTCATATTGATTTTATGGGAGTGTAATTTCAATGAGACATTGTCATTCCTCTGTTTTCTAAATTCTCTTTGTGACTACTCCTCATGAACAGGCAGCAAGTTCAAAATAACAGTGGCTGTGGCAGGAATTTAGCTCTTAAAAAAGACAGAAACAAGGTAAGATCAACTAGCCTGTACAGGTGGCTGAAAGAGAAAATGAGGTTTCATGACATTTTAAACTACTGATATCATTTACATTTGAAGCTATTTGAAACAGATCCATCTTGGGGTTTTGGCAGATTTGTGTACAAAATACAAACATCTGCATTTTTTTCTTCCAAAATGCTCTATTGGAAATATCCTTGTGGATATCCAGATGCTTCTGTTTGCTAAAATCAGGTCAGTAAAGAAAAAAAGTCCATAATATTTTCAATAAAGATTAGAAAAACCCTGAACACAAACACTAAAAATAAAGAAGCAACACCAACACAAGGATTTTTTCCTAAATCCTTTTTTTTGTAAAGGACCATTTTGGAGCAAGAATCAAAGAATCATTACTGAAAAATTTCAAGCTCGTCTAATGCTCTGGGTTTATTTTCAGATATGATATTAGTCTTCTGAGAAATAGAAGATAGAGGTTTGGATCTAGTTTGCAAGTGTTGCTAATCAAGAATAGTTCCACTGAACGGAATGGGAAAAGCTAACATAAAAAAGCTTTTAATAAAAATCAGAATTTTAATTCCCTTTACTTGATTTGTTAACTAAGGTTCAATCATTTTTAGACTGAAGGCACTAGTGAAATTTTCATCAGTACCCAGGGGAAGATAATCAAACTCTTTTCCATAAAGAAGGTCTTTCAGGGTATGGACCATCTTTATGAACTTCCTATCTTGGCTTGCTCACAATCTGCCTACAGTATATTGCCTGGAGAGTATAAATCTGATTGTATTATTCTTTATGGAATGATATGCCTCTAGCCTGAATCTACAGAGAGAGAGGCAAAGAGCAAGCTTTTGTGTGCATGCACAAGCGTGGCTGAGTATCTTTCTTGCCACTGGACTGCAAAAAGGGAGCAGGATGAGTAGCTCAGTGACTGTACATTGGGACAACTATAACACATTCAACAGTCTTCTTGCACAGACTGTCTGGAAATCTTTTTTCCCCCTTTGAACAAGCGAATATTCCCAGGACGTCAGCCCTACTCCCTGACTCCTGCTAAGCACCATCATGAGATCTTGAAATTTTGCTTTAGACAGTGATGGAAAGAGGGAAGCTGGTGAGCAAGGCTTACCAGGGTGCTTCCCCAGGGCACTGGCAGCTAGCTGGATGCTGACCTCCTGGCAGTATGTGGACTGGCCCAGGGCAGCATCCCATGGACCTTGCCACACTTCCCAGCACCACCAGCCAATTTTTAGACTTTGTTATACAATTTCTGCATGGAAAAGAGGTGTAATTCATTCCATCAATCCCACCACTGAGGCAGGATTTTTCTGTGTGGTCTGCTCCTGAGTTTTTTCCCCAGTCTGGTTTTAAATAAGTCAAAACAGAAGCATGTGCTCCCCCAGGAAAAAATTCTGCAGCATGAATGACCATCAATATTAGGGAAATTTTCCTCATATTTTCCTCTGTTCTTAGAATTGTTATATCTGTTTGTTCACCTTGCTTACTCCTTTCTAGCATAAACAGTCTCCTTGTTATTTTAATGTTACAAATAGCATGAAGTAACTGAAGATCTTAAATTATGAGAAACACATTTGGATTATTCATTTGTTCCCTAAATTGCCCAAAGGATTTGTTTTATGCCTGCAGTCCCTTGATCTTAATGTTTCCTTCACTTTAACATCCTGATATTATATATATTTTTCATCTGCTTCAGAATTAGACAGACCAGAAGTGATACCTTTGCCAATTCATCTTCACTTACACTTTCTTCATTCAGCCTGTCAGACACTACTGCAAGAGGGAGACAAAGCTGGAACATGACAAATAGGCACTGTGATTGTTTTCAACATGGCACAAAAAAGTAGGACAAAATATCTTAATGTTTTCGTCTTTTCCCTCATCCTTCATTCAGCAGAGATTTGCTGTCATTTATAAAGGTCACTGGCCTACGAAGCATCTGAGAAGGCAAAAACTTCTTCCTCTCCAAGTATGTATTCAAGCTGCAGCAATAACATAAACCCGTTATTATATGATGGGTGGCTGCAGCCACAGCTAGTTACAATCAGTTAAATAAAGGATTTTAGGGGACTGCCTCAGTTTATTTATGCCTGCCCAAACAAACCTGTCCTATAAACCAGATAAAATGACGCTTTAGTGTAAGCGTTTTGAAACTGATGACAGCTCTGACAGTTTTTGTTGCAACGATCCTGGAATATTTTTAAACAAGGTCATTTAACCCTGTGCAGAAGGCCAAGATTACTATGTCTGATATTGTACGTGACTTGTATATGCATTTTGCAAGTATGGCCATCAGCACACTCTTCCTCTCCACAAAACAAACCTGTTTCCACACAAAGCTTTTGGGAGCTTGTGACTCTATGTTACAAAGGTAAAATATTTTCATTTGGAAAGGCTGTGATAGTCGTTTACAGCAGGTACTATTTACCTAACTTATACCTCCATTATGGTCTACAGGCCAAGTATCTTAAGGAGAACTATCTCTTATCATGCATTGCTTTTCCTCTCCATCAAAATTCCCAATGGAGAAATAATCTAAGCAGTATAGAAGACAGAAGCATGAAGCAACCAAAGTACGGTTACCATAAAGTATTATAAAAGCTTTTTCCCATCAAAATAATTCAACTTCTAATCAAAATATTTTAGCTTTGAAATTTCTGCACTTTTCCTTCCTCATGAAAAATGGCTAAGAAAAAAAAAAAAAGGTAGTGTTTTGACCTGTTGTGTTTGCAAATGGCTGAGAATCCTGTCACTGTACTACCAATGTACCAGGAAAGCACTTCCTTAAATTTAAGTGCTTAAATTTAAGTGGCTGAGTAGTCCCATTTAACTCAGTGAGACTGTTCAAGTGCTTAAAGCCAAATATCCATTTACAGAGAACAGAGTATTCAGTACCTTGTGCCCACTTGAGAGAATGAACAGAAAGAGTATTCAAAGATTTTTTTCAAAACATGTGTTTCTGTTCGTTATGATTTCCAGTCTTTAAGTTGGTTAAACAGTATGGTACGATTTGAGTTGACCCTGTTGATTTACTTTTTTTGGTGGAAAAAAGGCTTTTTCAGGTTATGAGACAATGATGCATTTCACAGACTTGTGAGGCAGCAATTCAGGAGAACAGATCTGTAGGAAGGTAGGATCCAAAAAGAAAGAAAGTCAAGTAAAATCCCTGAAAATGGGGGGCACCACATATGACGTTCCTTAGGAATAAGCAAGATGAAACAGGTCGTACATGGCAGAATGAGTGCTTATCTTGGATCAGCATGCACAGAAAGCAAGCACCATACCTACTTTATATTGCTTTAGGGAACTATAGAAAAGCCAGGCTGTTTAAGCCTGTACTCCCAAAATATGAGTGCAAGGTGCTTGTCTTTTAGCAGTTGCTCATGAAAAGTTGCTCCTATAAAGTCTTCACCAGATTTAGGGTACTGTGAAAAATTTGAGTCCTCATGCTGCTTTAAAGAAAGGCTACAGACCTAGAACTCAAACTCTGACTCTCTGATGATAAGGTAGGACTTGTTAAAAACCAACAGCAATTCCTCCTCTCCTCACTTCTCCTCCTCCTGTAAAAAACAAAACCCTTACCCATCAGTCCAGATTTTCTTACTAAAATCTTTCTATGGTTTTCTCTTCAGAAACCCTACTGCCTTCATTATCTTTGTGACAGAGAGGCGTTTCAACTATGCCATTTTGTTTGTGACAGAGATAAATGGGTCACAGGAATACATAGCAGTAGCTGGTTACCCTGAAGATTAACGCAGGATTTTGGTGACTGAGTCTAGCATGTGTCAACAGGACAACCCTGCATATTGAAAAGAGAGGCATGGTGTGCCCCTGCATTACAGCCACCAAAGACTTGTGCACATGGGCTCACCTGCAGGGAAGAAAGTTGAGGTTGAGTTCTTCTTGAAGTCCATCTACATCATCCTGCAACCAAATATGCAGAGACAACTGTCCTCAACCCTATGAGCATTATACATGTGCTTAACTAGAAGGTTAATTTAAAGTCTGCTCACATACATAACTGTTTGCAGGAGTGGGGACTTTATGAGGGATTTTTTTATAACCCTTATACAGAGTAGGGGTAGCATTTGTTATTGAAACAGATTCCCCCCACCTCACTTTTATTGTGGTAAATTCTAACCACTTTTGAGGGAGCAAGGTCAGCCCTTCTTTGATGACCACAAAATTTCTAGTGTTTTAGAACTTGGCATTATGAAGATAAACTGACATAATTTCAACAAAGACATTTTGGTTTCAAATTTTAACAAGAGGTAATTTCCTGAACAGTAAAATAGCTTGGTGAAATTTAAAACAACATCACAGGCAGAACATGCTATTCTAGCTGTGTTTGACATCCTTACACCTCACCTGAGTTTATCTAAAGGAGACTGGCAAAAAACTATGAGTCTGAATGCACTTGACACACATCATCATTCACGATAATGTAGGAAAAGATAAAGCCTAGGATAATTTAAGGCAATTCAAACCAGTGATGTTTGAGATTATCTGAGGACCTTCTTAACCTACCCAGCAGCTCTTTGGATGACATACAGCAAGTGGGATATAAAATTGTGACTTTAATTGGGAGGGCGTTATTTTTTCTGGTCTTTTTCTTTAAGTATTAAGAGAATAGAGGAGGCACTATCAGTGATGGCAATAGATATAAAACCAGTATAGGATGGTTGCTGAAATTTTCACTGTTGAATGGACATTGTTGTGATTAGCATTAAAACAACATCCCAGAAATTAATTTATTTTCGTGTTCTCCCAGTCATTAACACTGCTTGTAGTGTAACACACAATAACAAGAATAAGCACTGGTCCTTGACTTCTGCATTTCACTTCAGAACAGCAGTGAGTCAGCACCACGAGAAAAGTATTGTTGAAAATACGTTGGTTAAAAATTCAGACCAACCAAGGTATTTTTAGGGAAAAACAGTATTTGTTTTAGGCATGTTCTCCCCCTTCAGCCGACATCAGAATGTGAACCCACACTGGGGTCTTCACAGCAGGATTAGTGCTTTTTCATGGAGCCCCACTGGTGTCATATAGGTCACATATCCACTGCAGGCTGTAGTGTGGCACCTGTAAGGGCTACGTAGTTCTTGAATATACAGACTGACTGGAACCACACAGGAACCATTGGGGTCTCACTAATGGAATTTTTTCTCCATTTGTCCTTGTAATAGCTTGAGAAAAAACATGAGCTAATTGGGTAGCTCACACTGCAGCTATTTCACAGAAGTACTATGTTTCTGTTTTGCAGATAGGCACCATGACTTCATGTCCCACAGAGGTGCCTCTCATTGGATTAGTAATATGTAGGTGCTAATAGTCCTTTGCAAATCTCACTCAGAGTGGTTCAGGCCCAGATCTTCAAAGGAGTATAGTGACAGATAGAGACATCTTTCTAGCCATGAACTCAAGCTCAGATCCATGGAACTAACTCCAGTGTCAGCTTGTGCTGCATTACTTTGGATCTTGCATGACTAGGTCCATATCTTTTAAGAATTAGTAACAAAAGAAGGAAATTGAACTTTTTTCTCCCAGAGCATTTGTGAACCCTCTACAGGACTACATTCCTCTCATACGGCTTCCTTTCCTGCAGCTGCCATCATTGGAAACACAGATAACAGAAAGGAAGTAGGAATGAGACTAGCCCTCCATAATGTTATTAATTCTTCATGCTGATTCTTTTTTTTTATAGAGTACAATTTTTGATAAACTTTTTGTCAAGCTTTTTCCAGTCAAAAATAGACAGCACACAACTTAAGTTTAGCTGCAGTGACTCTAGTTTCCTTGAAATGTCATAATTCCTGTTATAAATATGCTTCCTTATGAAAGGAAAGTGTAATTATTTTGCTAATATGTTTGAAAATAGCACTTGAGAAATGGAAACAATATGGTACTGTTTGACTTGGAATTTACTCCCCAGCTGTTAATAACCTGTCTACATCTCTGGTGGAATTGTGAGTTTGTTATTCCTGTGCTTACAACAAATAGCAACTGTTTCTGAAACTAGGAGCTAGGCCAAAGGGAAAAAAAGAAGCCCAAAACACATAAACAAACCCCTTAAAGTCCATATTGTGTATTTAAATTAGTTTTCTAAAGCAGCAAGAAGTAAAAAATCTCATGTGCATCTTGTTGTATTGTTTCAAGTATTATTTAATTTTTGGAAGAAGCAAATGTTTATGACAGCCTTTTTGAAATTAGATTTGCAATTACATATGTCTTCTATTGTTAAATAAATAATATCAGTTATTAGTAATATTATATTTTCATCAAGTTTTACCAAAGACATATGCATGTGATGGACCAAAAGACTGTCTTACTTTGAAAGACAGTTACGAAGTGACATTGATCCAGATTTTCAGTTTATCATAATTTGTAAAAAACAGAGCAACTGAATACTACATGAATTATATCTAATGCCTGGGCATTCTTGACAGTCATTTTGATATATACATTTTGGGTACAATTTTCTACAGTATTTAAGTGACTGAAGAGTGAAGGTTTAAATCTCAAAAAAGGTATATACCAGTCAAAAGCTGATTAACCTACTAACATCTACTTTTCTAAATTTCCATGCAAAATAGAAATTAAGGTTCTTGAATTTTTTTTTCCTTATTGGATTTTACTTTAGGCAAGTAAAAAAATTTGCCTACTGACAAGATTATGTAATTGAATTTGCCACAAGTCTCTCTCCAAGCACCACTACTTGGTTGCTTCGTCACAAGAAAACTGGCTTTGCTGATGTCCTGGTTTCAGCTGGGATAGAGTTAACTGTTTTCCTCGTAGCTGGTACAGTGCTATGTTTTGAGTTCAGTATGAGAAGAATGTTAATAACACACTGATGTTTTCAGTTGTTGCCAAGTAATGTTTAGTCTAAAGTCAAGGATTTTTCAGCTTCTCATGCCCAGCCAGCGAGAAAGCTGGAGGGGCACAAGAAGTTGGCACAGGACACAGCCAGGGCACCTGACCCAAACTGGCCAACAGTGTATTCCATACCATGTGATGTCATGTCCAGTATATAAACCAGGGGGGAGTGGGGCAGGGGGATCGCCGCTCGGGGACTAACTGGGTGTCGATCGGCAGGTGGTGAGCAATTGCACTGTGCATAATTTGTACATTCCAATCCTTTTATTATTACTGTTTTCATTTTATTAGTTTTATCATTATCATTATTAGTTTCTTCTTTTCTGTTCTATTAAACCATTCTTATCTCAACCCGCGAGTCTTCCTTCTTTTCCCGATTTCCTCCCCCGTCCCACTGGGTGGGGGGGGAGTGAGTGAGTGGCTGCGTGGTGCTTCTTAGTTGCTGGCTGGGGTTAAACCACGACAGCTGAACAACCTGAATATTAGAAAACTTAAATGCCTCAAAGAAAAGCATAAGACAAAGAATCAGGACACCATCAGTGCCTACTGGCCTTATTTTCTTTTCTTCTATTGCTATCAACAGAGACATTTCACTGGTGTGATCTGTAGTACATACCCTTATAAAGAAGGGTAGGTATATGAAAGTCTTTAATAGAACTTGAATTTTTGCTCCAAACTTACATCAAATTCATGTGTATTGATTTTATGGTATGAGCTGTCTCCCTAGCACAGGGAAGTCCCATAACCTGTCTGAAAAAAACAGATTTATCACTTCAAATAATTAGTTTAGCTTCCCCCTTACTGACTTTGATTTTTCCTCTACTTTGCTGAAATGACACATCCCCAACACTAATGAAGCATATATGTACATTATGTTAGAGGGTTTGGGTTTTTTTTGTTGTTGTTGCAAGCATGTGACAGTGCTTCCAGTCCCCTGAGGGTTGATGTATTGGTCAAATAAATCTTCCAGATGATAGGTAATAATACAGTGCACTCTGTAATGTTTCTTTACATGTCATATTATTTACCTGCACAGCTTATCAGCAATTGCATGTTTGCTGGAAAAAAAGTGCTGTTGTATGGGCAGTTCTTGCTTCATCGCCATGATTCCTAACTGGGAGACAGTAAAACTCTTGTTTGGAGGTGCTAAGAGGAGGTAAGAGGCAAGCTGTTTGAAGTACTCCAGAATTCTGGATGAGTTAAATCCTGTGCAGAGATCCAGAACATAAATTATGCATAAACCATGTCCTGAAAAAACATTATTTTGATAATTGAAGTGGATCTTAAGTGATGCATAGTTCTACATTGACTATTTATATGGCAGTGGATAAGGTCAGGTGTGCTATTTACCCATGAGCCAGTCCAAGAACAGGGCTGTGCATCCATACAAGAAGCTGTGCAAAGGAACTCTGATCCTATTGTACAGGAAACTTGAATACTACCCCTGTGCTTTAGATTTGGAGACAGAAAAGAAGTAAAAGAGGACTTGGTTTCATGCCACAGAGGAAAAAAACCCCTGCACCTCACCATTTCCTTGGGAAATGATTTGTCTGCATGCTCCTTATTTCTGAGTGTGGATTGGAGGATATGTGTGCAGCATTCTTGCGGTTAGCCCTTCCAAAAAGGAGACAGGGCATGGCCTATCTGCCCTTACTGGGACAAGTATAAGAAATGTATGAAAGCAATGGAAATTGACTGCATTTTTCAAAAGCACATACTTTTTTTGGTGATGCATTGGTGCAAGAGAATTTAAGAGTTTATGAGTAAAATTATTAGGATTGTAAGATGCAACAGAAAATATGCCAAGGAATATGAATAAAATTTCTTCCTAATAGATATAGAAGAAATCAGTAGGCTCAGTTTTTAAGGCTTATAAAAATAAAATATTTAACTTTCCAAGTATACCTTTTTCCACATTGTGAAAACTTTTTGTAATTCAGATTTAAGTATTTTCAAAGAGTCATAGAATAGTTGTAGTTGGAAGTGATCTCTGGAGGTTATCTAGTCTAATTCTCCCCTTGTCAAAGCACGGTCAACTAGAGCAGGCTGCTCAAGACTTTGTCTAGCTGGGTTTTGAATATCTCCAAGGATGGAGATGATGCCACAACCTCTCTGGCAAATCTGTGCCAATGTTTGAATTGTGTTTGTCAATCTTAGCCTGAAAATGAAGTGGAATGGAAACAGAAGCAGAAAATGAAAATTACTCTTCCATTTTCAATGTCTCATCTGAGCAAAATGAGACACAAATAATTAGCAACAATATAACTATATTTTAACAGCTCTTTTTCTGCTTTAAAATCATTTCAGATGCTGTTAATAACAAGAGAAAAACAAACCATTTTGTTGGCTTCCTTTAGTGTATGTAATGAAAGTCTGCTCTTAAATAGTGTAAATTTGGTGCCAGTCCTTTCTCAGAAAGCCCCTGGAGATGCTGACCTTGCTGGCAGAAGCATATGATAGAAGCACCAGAATCTTTCCACTGATTTCAGTGGGCTTCAGTGCTAAACCAGATCTGAGATCTTTTAGGCAGACATGATCTTGTCTCACTTGTATTTGACTGAGATTAGGCAATTATGAGAAAACAGTTTTAATATTTAAATTAGTCAAATGCTTAATTATGAAAGTGCTGAAAGAAGAATGCTCAGCTTCATTGCACTTCAATGGCTTGTAAATTGGCAAGTAGCTGTAAATTAACTCCTGGATTTCTTTAGGTTAATCAAATCAGATTTAATGATGTCTTTGAAATCCACAGATTAAAGGTATAAAAGTGTGCATCATAGCATGGGGGAGAACCATAGTAATAGTTGTTAATTTCTATTTTGTTCTCTTTCGTTCTCTGTTCTTTTCCTGTAGGCCTGCAAAAAATAATTGAAGTGCAGTATTTCTGGGAAGCATGTATTCTAGTGATGCTAAAGCCCTGATCTTCACAAAAGATTCCCAGATAAGGTCTTCACTACTTTTCTGTAACCACTTATTGCAAAGGACTTTAATTTTCCTTCTCTTCACGTCCCTTTTTGTAGACTTCCCATCACTGATCCTATTGCATTGCCTAGCATGCAAAACATGGAAGCCGACATTTCTGTTCATTTACTTACCAAGTTTTCTATACAGGGGACAAAGTCATAAATCAGTAAACACATTTGTTAAACATCAGTATTTCATCTGGCTGTCTGGTAAATAAAGGGGAATTTTAAAAAACAATTATTTCTAAAGATCTGTTCAAAAGATAACTGCAGGGAGACAGATGACATGATTCAAGTAGAAGGATTGGTAAATATCTTGTCTATAGACTGAAAACAATGGTGTTTCAGTAATGGCACCTGAAAGAGTGAAACCACATGTCTAACGTGTATTTGCTATTGTTTGTGAAAGTGAATGTGAAAGAGTGTGAGAGAATAGGAAAACCCCATGCAGATTTAAGGTTTGAATTCAAACCTTGCTCTGAAGGTCATATGCAGCTGACTCAGCCTCAAGTACTCAGCCTGGTAAGAAAGGCTGGGGAGCTAATGTCAGGTGGATGCAATGCCAGCCACTTCCTCCCCCCTCCATGCTCCCTGCTACATAAATCACTTTGGTTTTAATATGTTAACCAAGAAAGCCGACTACCTCAAGAAAAGGCAATTTGCCTTTTTTATTTGTGGACAGAATTGTTGTTGCTAATCTAGTTATCAACTGATATTTTATTCTGTTGTAGTTCTTCCTAATAGTAATTAAAGTTCAGGAAAAGATTTCCATGCAAATTTGGTTGTATTTAAGCATCTTTATTATACACCAGAACAAAACTTTATGTTTGACTCAAGCTTAGATCTTCATGAAAACATGTCAGTGTCAAGAAAATCTTGTTTTCTTTCCACCTTCAAAAGTCATAGATGTTTGCTCAAATTCTGTGAAAGGCAGGACATTTCATAATCTTTCCTCTAAACTTCTACAGTGTTTCATTCATGTGAAAACTAGTTTTACTATGAGCAGGGAACAATCATTTTTCTGTGGGAGAAAGGAAAGGCATTAGTGGCAAAAAAACGGCTCTAACTCTCTGCAGATAATAGCAACTTTTCACTTGGGAAAAAAATTGCAAAAACAATGTGTTAGAATGATCTGTGACTGCTTCCACCTCAAAAGGCTGGGCTAATGTCTGCCGGTTTGCCATGGTGTGTTAAAAGGCCCTGGAAAGCCAGCTAAAGCTTTGAAGGGTCCAGGCAGGCAGAATACTTCCAGCACTCCAGTTAGTGTAAATTTAGTGTTCCAGCACTCCAAATTTAGAGCATTTCTTTGTTGCTGGACAGCGTATTCCTTCCAGCATATGCTTCCTGGCCTGAATATTCCACAGAGAAATGGTGACAGTACAGACATCCATGAAGAGTAAAATCTGAAATTAAGCTTCACCCCTTTTATAAATTGTGAATAAGCTTCCTGTTCCTCTCTCATTCACAGAGAGCATAGACAAATTTTGACGCTTAATGTGCTCCAGAGAAAACCCATCAAATTATTAATAAATAATGAGTTGATCTGCTGTGTACAAATGTTACAGGGTGATGTGATCCCAGCCTTGGACAGACTGGCTAAACAGTGACATTTGGGGTCTCAATATTCAATACTTGCCATTATGTATAATCACCTGTACCTAAAGGTTAGCAGGCCATTAAAGTCCTATTTCACACCCTCTTTGCACCTGTGACAAAGCAATAGAGATCTAGTCTCACTGCTCTGGTTGTCCTGCATGTTTACAGAGAACAAGCAGGAGGCATAAAGCTTACAGTGATTACCCTCAACTGGGACTTAGCCATATGCACAAAATAAATAAATAAAATGGTTTGGTTTAAATGTAAAAATTCACAAAATGAAAAAAAAAGCCACCCTTCAACCAAGGTCTCATTGTTATTCATAGCCATGAGCAGGAGTTTGTTAGGCGCTCCCTGGGTAGTCTTTCATCTGCTTTGTAGCTGCATGTCCTAGCATAGAAGTATGAGCACTCACTGTTCAGTAGCCCTTCATGTATTGCAGTCCTGTGACTGCTCAGACAAGACACACCTCTGATCAAAATTTGGCTGCACAGGTGGTTTCTCTGTAGTAGCATGAGATAAATTTATCACTGACTAAAAGAATATTTTCAGTGAGCTGGAATCACAATGAAGGAATCATCTCCTGCCTGACTTCTGGCCAGCAAACTTTAGTAGTGGGTTTTTGTGGTGTTCAAGGAAAGACATTTATCCCAGTGTGACAAATATTTACCTCTCTCTCTTCTGCTATATTATGTTTAAAAAGAGATGAATTGGGAAAACATTTGTCTTGTGTAGACTGTGCAGGAATATTAAGCAGCCTGTGCCTGTTAGCAGCTTTCTTAATCATGCTTGGTTTACTGTCATGTACCATTCTGGTGGAGAGAGACCATTTCACAGCACTGTAATACAGAGTGTATTTTTCACTACCAGCAAGAGGGTCTAAGCTGTTTTCTTTTACCTCCCTTTCTCCCTTCAGTTTTTACAGTTGTGATTACAACAGAATAAGCAAAACGTGAATTACCAGTTAAAAGCCTAGTCAGAAGAGAAGGAAAGCTGTGGGAAGTACAGAATACTGCTTGGGTTGTACCCAAACAATCAATTACTATGGGCTGTTTGCCATTTTTCAGCCACCTGAGTGTTGTCATGGCTTCTTAGAAACATAGAATAATTCAGGTTGAAAGGGACCTTGGGAGTTGATCTAGTTCAACCTCCTGCTCAAAGAGATGCTACACTTAAATAAACCCAGACTGCTAAGAGCTTTATCCATTAGGATCTTGAAAGCTGATGCTGGCATTACTCATTTTCCTAGTGCAAATCCCTGCCTAAACCTGACCCAAATTCCTTTGTCACCTCAGCTACCTAACTGGAACAAACTAGTATTTATACAAGTCTATTTTGTTCTCCATTTCTCTGCTAAAAAGCAGGCCGCTTTTTGGAGATAGACACTGGGGGAAGAAAGGGTGTTTTTATGGTAAAGTGAATGAGTTATGAGAAAATATTCCAAGCTCTGCTGCAGTAATTTTCAGAGTAAGCCCCTTGCTTTCTCTGTACAACATTCCTGTGGTATAGCAGCATGGATGTTATGTGCTCTGGGTCTTCCTCAAACGCCGTGAGGTAAAGCAGTCATATGAGAGAATACCTGCTTTTTATCTTTACTTGGAGTGGCTGATCAAGTCTCCAGCTCCAGTAATGAAACAGCTATTGACATCCCCTTTCCTGAGCTTTTGCTGTGCCTATTAGTGATCTGAGGCAAGAGCCTCACAGAGAAAACACAAGCTGCCAATGTGGTTCTTCCTAAGGTGTCAAACAGGCTTAGACTGGAAGTTTTTTTCAGGAATGAATTATACCTGTCTAGGTACTTGCATAGGATCAAACACAGTGGTGTCTGAGATGAGGTGTTGAGTCCTACTGAAATGCAAACAGCAAATAAATAAAAAGGTTAAACTTGTCACTGTGCAAAGATTGTTGCCAATAAACAGTATGACTCTTGCCGGCTGTACTCCTGTGTGTACAGTGTGTGAAAACACCTGGCAATCCACAGTTGTGTACTGTCAGAGAGGTGCGGGCTTCTCTGTCTCCAAGTTTTACAACAGCAACCTTTGAGATGCAAGCCTTCCACTCAGCTGAACCTGCCAAACAACCTCCCCATGACCTCTTGCCAGCCCTGCCCTCATCTTGCTAGATAAGAAGGTTAGTATGTCACTGAATGCACTGCTGATACCAACAACTGTTGTTTGTCGTAAATAGCATAAGCCAGATGTGAACTATTAGACAGCATTTGGGATTCAGATTCAAAAAGCTTTTGAGCCTCTTTTCATGCTGAAGGCAGAAATTGAAGATATTAATTGCACTGCTTATAGCTTCAGCCTCTTCATCTGAATGAGATGCTTTGTGATTTCCATAAACCCCAGGAGTATGATGCTTGAAGCTGAAATATATTTCCTGACAGATTGACAAATAGGGCAGATTTTTTTCTTATTATAGCTATTGGAATTGAAAACACTACCACACAGAGATGCCAAAAAAGACTCTTTTTATACATAAGGGTATTGTTTCCAGAAATGCTTTGAAAGATTTTCTCCATTAATATTCCTCCTTTTTGTCCCACACAGGGAAGTTATTTTTTTAACTGATTATATATTGCATAAAACCCAATGTAAGTCTTGAAACCACTAAGGATAGTTTGGATAATGAAAAAGGCTTCATTCTACCATTGTTCAATACTAAGATAAATCAGAAGTAATTTTACTACAGTCGTGGTGTCTGATAGGTGCAAGAGAGATCAGCATTGCAGCCAGGTGCTTTTTCAAAGAAGTATTCTGGGACATACTGACATTATTGTATTTTGGTTGTACACAAATGATTAATGGTAGAATCATATGCCATCTGTTCATGCTAATTATATGAAATGTTTGTAATAAAACCTAAAACTCAGTGTGTTTGTTAAACTCCTGAAATTCAGACCATTACTGTGTAAGATTTATTAAGGCCTATGAATTTTATACCGGAAATTGGGATCCTGCCATGAAAGAATCTAGAACAAGATGATACATTGTTCGTTGAATCAAAAGAGTTTTAATGTGAGCAGTATTCTTGGCTTTGTGAGATAATTTTTTGGGGGGGCTCTGAGTATGAGTGAAACTCAACCCAAAATTCAGATGAAGAAAGCAAGGGTGAAGTTTTGTAGAAAAGAAACAAAAAAGAGCATCATGGCAAGTCTCTTGACAACTTACTGTCAATTATCAGTGGCTTTACTCAAAGCAGGGTATGAATGGGTATGCCAGTGCATAGGTATGTGACAGAATGTGTCAGAACAAAAGATGAAAGCTGTCAGCTGTCCCTTACCCTTTTCCTGAAACAGCATCTGACCATGAATCTCTCTTCCCAGAGGTGCAGCCCTTTTCTCCTATTATTGCAATGTGGAGAGACTGTCAATGCCTGTTAGCTAGAGGGAGAAGAGGTTCCCAGCACAGTCATTGTACCAGGCAAGAAAAGACTCCCCTAAATAAGAGTGCAAATTTGTCAGGAAGAGGAGGACTGGGTTCGGGTAACATAACACCTGAATTTTGAACAATACCCTGTTTTTTATATATATATATATAATAATTAGATTGGTGTCCCTTTCTGAGCGATTTCAAGGACACATAGGTGCTTAAGGACACCCTTGGTGTTGTTAACCTTTTCCTGAGGGGATGAGTAGAGGACCCTGCACACAGTGTAACCTCATCTCAGAGTCTTGCTACTGTGTCTTTTTGCTGCAATGGGCTGGGTTAAATCCCAGCAACAAAACAAGGAATAGATGGAAACGCAAAATGGATGGCTTGTATTCTGCTTGGCTGTGTGTGGGTGTAAAGGAAAGCAAGTATTAATGCCATTTATGAGATGTAACAGACATATTCAAGTGTTTTGCTTTTACACATTTCATTCATCTGTTGGAAAGGGGATACAAACCTTACCACTTTTGTCAGCTAATGAAGAAAAGTACTTGGGAGCAGCACTAATCCAGTGAATAGGAAGGGCCATACACTAAGGATCAGAAGATCAGGTTCCATTCACAGCTCCGTGTTATCTGCCTTTTAGTCTTTTCCATTTTCACAGTGCAGATGATAATGCTTAACTGCCAACAGAAAATATTTTGTGATCTATAGCTGAAAAGGACTGTATAAGTCTAAATATTATTTCAGTATCTTCTTCCCACCCACTCAGTAAGTAAAATATGTAAGACTTATGGAAAGCGATGTGGTAATTATTATACAGAGGCTGAGCTTTGAAGTTGAAAGCACGTTATAGCTCATTATATATAATACCTCTCAGACACTGTGCCAATGAGCTTGATATAAAAACTCAGTAGAACAGATAGTTAGTAGGCTAAAATGGCCACAGATAGTGCAGCACCGTTGCAGTTTCCTTGAATGAGCAACATGCATAAACATTGCAAGCTACTTTGGGTGCAAAGCTTCACAGCATACTTCAAGCTCCGATTACAACACAGTAAAGGATGCTCCACTCTCCAGAGCTCTGGGCAATGGAACGCATTTCACATCTGGGGAAGTTACAGACAAAAATGCGGTGCATAATGAAGCTGGGCCCTCTCGCCGCTGAGTTACCAGGAGGGGAAATAGTTAAACAACACTTTCTCTTTTTTTCAGGCTTTAAAACCAGCTTCTAATTTTCCATTTTTTTAAGATGCTTTATAATGCAATTAGAGAGCTCCTGGAGGCACTAATTGGATCATAAAGTGCCTTCTTCATGTTCCAGCCGAGGAGAGAGGAAAAAAGGATCACTTCACGTCCTCTTTGCACCTGCTAAGATGTTTGTGAGACACCTTACAATTAAATTATAAGCACCTAGAGGAGACTTTAAATTACATACCATAGAGCTAGAACCTTGGGTCAGACAGCAGAATCCACAAACTCAAAGCTTACAAAAGCCTCATATCCACCTTCTGGCACTTTTCTACCTCCTGGGGTGGAAAAAGACCTTTGTTTTTCCAGTGCCCTGAGTTCTTAATATTCTCTCTCAAAATGATGGTTTAACTATATCCTAGGCTAACTGCAATTTCTTGCTGAGCATACAATATGTCTTTTCAATACTCCGGCCCAGGAGGGAACCTGACAGCAGGCATAACATGGATGGTTTTTATAATCACTAACAGCTCCTGGGTAGTCATCTCTGAAATGGAACTGCCCAGCGGATGTGAGGAGGTGGGGACTGTGAAGTTTTTATCCTGGCTGGTATGGGGAAATGAGACAATTATGGTGCTAAATCTGGAAATTGTATGAGAACAATGCAGGTTGCAGTAACCCTGAAGCAGTGTGAGGGAGAGAAGAGCCAAGGACACAGGCAAGCAGAATTTCATGAGATTGCTGTGCTGCACTCTCACGTATTCTGCCTACCATAATGCAGGTGTTGGTCCCCTTCTCATGCTTCACAGTCTGCACACAGATTTGATACCGGTGGAAGCATGAGAAGGGGACAGACCAGTCTGGCAAAGAGGCTCTTGGCTGTTCATGTTTCTGACTGCTGTGTTAAACAGTATCAAATCTGGATTTATATTTTATAGTCCTCTTTGGAAAAGGGTATCCAAAGACCTCTGAAATCAGTGTGCTATGAGTTTTTGGTAGCAGGGCTGTAAATCAGAAAGCATGGAAAAAAACCCTGGCTGCCGGATCGCTAATCTCAGTATACAAATACACATAAACTCTGGCCAATCAAGTAACATACTATGCCTAACAGCCCAAAGGCCTAGAGAGCAATGTATCACCTACCATGAAGTCAGTCTGGTAGAGGTACAGTAACTGTATAACCATAAATTAATACCTGCTCCTGCATATAGAACTGAACTGGTACTTTTTGATATCTTGGACTATTTGGATATTTCGCCATATACGGGGTTCCTGACAAGAATGTAGCTTTGCCTTTAATTCATAGAAACATTTAGGATACAGGTACCTAAATACATTTATGAATTAGAGCCCAATTGAAATCAATCATCTTTAGGCTCCTAAATGCATATGTGAACCCAGATCTTAGCCGCTCTCTTTCTGTTCAGGTAACTCCTGGACTTCTCCATGAAGACTGTCAACAGATTTTTGTTTCTCATGCGATTTTTGTGCCATGAAATTTTGTGTGGAATGACAGTGTAGAGCCCTTAATGTTAAGAGGCAAGAATGATGATTCTGTGGGCTGCCTATCTGGACTGGATTTTGAACATGTGTAAAGTGGGTGAAAATCTCCAGCTGAAAGGAACCTCTGTTCCTTTCAGTCCTGCTCAATAACATACTTTCACAGTTTCTTGGTTTGGTGGCTTTTTGTAGCCTTTCTTCAAACTCATAAGACATCACAGTTGGTTTTATTCTTTCAGTTTTCAACACACATTTTCCTCCCTTCTTATTAAGTAATATAAATATACTTTGCATAGTTTGATTTTGCATATATAACACTCTGTGAAATTATGTTCACATATTGTTTAACCTGGATCATCCTATTTCCCACATCCTGTGTGTTTTTTTAAGATGGTTATTTAATTATGGTTTCTTCATGTTGACTGTTCTGCTAGTTATATCAATTTACAACATATCATTTATTCTCTTTCTCTATAGAGTGTTTTAGTAAGGAACTGTATGCCTTAATGACAACATACAGTATCACTTATTCTATTAAAAGTGGCCTACATGCTCTCTCTACTCTACCCATTCTGATATGAGAATCAGTTGTTGTCTGTTAATTAATTTTGGTACCTCCAGGAATCAACTTAAATCAATGGACTAACAGTGGTGTAAACTTTGAATCACTTCTCCAGTTTTATTGGGGAAAAAGCCACACCATAAATCCTACTAAAATCAGCTACTGTTTTCAGGCTGACTACACAGACAGACACAAAAATATAAGGATGGTGGCCACTTCAAAATACATCTAGCTTAGAAAAGCGGATACCAAATTATTCCTTTCCTGAAGCAATAGCTGAAGGAATAGCTGAAGACCACAAGGCAGTCTGTTGCAGTCTCCATTATACAAAAACCTTTGACTGTACCTTAAATCTTTAAAATAATAGTAAGATTGTTATTGTTTGTTATTGTTTCTTTCCTATTCTTTCCTAGCTGTGATTCCTACTAAAAGGCCCCCAAAAGTTGAAAACACTTAGACTGATAGTATTCTGATACCACTGTTTATCACATTTTAAATCAGTGTAAGCTCTCTGGGGCAGAAACCATTTTATAGTTCTCTGCTGGCAGTACATTGTATGCAGTGGGAATTGAAAGACGAGGATCCTAAGAGCTACTACCAAAAACTGTCATCGTAAGCATTCCAGCATTACTTAGGAAGAACCCTTAGTAGCAGTTTCCAAAGCAATCAGAAGGAAAAAGTGTTGCCTTTCAAAATGCCTGATTCATTTTCATACCTTATTTCTATGCTACTGCTTACACAATAAAGATTTTCAGCTTCCACATTTAAGAGATTGCAAATGACCTGTGAAATAAAATGAAGGGAATAATAGAATGAGATACATGACAATATCTATGTAATTTCTCTAGGATGCTGTAATGATGAAAACAATAGGTATTGGGGAATTATAATCAGCAGGGCATTCAAATAACCCTGGGGCGCTGTTGGGAGTAATTTTTGTTTAATGCTGGTTTTAAAGTTTTAGTAAGGCATTTATAGGAGAAATATTTTAGTGAAATTTTCCTTTGCCCACCCACATTTTTCAGCTTGTCAGTCAAAACATGTAAAAGCTAGGAAGTTAAGGAGGAAAATACAGGCTATGTATTCACTTCATTTTTGCATCAGCTTTAGTGAAAAAAAACCAACCCACCAACAAACCAAGAAATGAGTATTAAGCGGCAAACATGGAACAGTCGACATTTTATACAACTGACATTTGCTTGTAGGAAAAGAAGAAGAAGAAGAGGAAACGTGAGAATGTCAGTGTGTCTAATTCTCTAAAATATCATGCGCTGTGACTGGGTAGGAGGAAGAAATGCACCAGCAGAGAGTACTCAAGTCTACAATAACCTTTGATGCTGAGGCAGACATGAAGACACATGTTTCTGTCCTGACATTCAGTACTAGTGATCATACTTCCCAGCGATCAACATTTCTCATTGGAAATCAGCAACCATCTCACCTATCATTAACCAGGTCTGTCTAAAAAAGAAAAGTTTATGCACAGGCTGCTTTGCTATGTTATAAAATGAAGGTAGAGAAGGCTGCAGCATGACTAGAAGAGATCAGGAGAATGCATCTACTATGGGCCATAACAGCATCATACCCTTTTGGCTTACATCACACCCACTCTGTCCTGCATTTAATTACATTAGCAAAACCAACAAAAATTGACACAGAACATTCACTGCTTTACCCTCTGGCTGTTTCAGCAACTGTTTATAGGGAAATGTTTTCCTTCTGCTTTGTGATTTTTTTCATAAAGACTGAAAAACATCTGGAGTTTGTCCTTTCCTGGAGTTGGAAGGAGTCTCTCTGGTGGATAAAGGCATCCCTTGTCGCTCCATAAATTGCAACTATTGTTTAGCTGAATTCTATTACTTTGATTTTGGATCATAGAGGGCAGGCAAGAGACTGATGATTGAAGGAGCTAGACAAGATTAGAGAAAAAAATCAATAAATGTATAAACAAAAAGAGGTTTTCAGGCTTTAATCAGGTGATTTATTGCACATTTTGTGCCTCCTTTTGCATTAAAGTTGTTAATGTAGTTCTACACAACTGACTTAACTACACTTTGTGTTGTCTTCTGGAGTGCCTTGTACAAGAGCAGAAGAATGTCTTGTGTAACATAAATTGAAATAATATCGCTGAAAAGAAGAATAGAAGAACTTGACCACAGGAGATGAACTCAGCATCACAAAACTGAATGCATGTCCACAGAATGATTTCTCGCCTGTTGACTGGGGAGAGGTTTGAAAGCAAAATGCTATACTCTCTTGCAAAAACTGACTGCTTATACAAAAAGGCAGCAGAGAATGGTTTCAAGTTTAACCAGGACCTGTGGGCTGCAGCAGCCTTTGATTGTATAAAGCTAAAGCGAAAGTATAATCTGCATTTCAGTGGCAGGAAAGCAGATACAAGAACTAACATCTGATGTCTTTAGACACTGGTGATCCATTTACTATAGGCACATGTGTCTGTTAAGCATCATTCCATAATATAGTCATAGAAGTAACCTTCTGGGTAACTTTGGTCTATACTCTGGTTGAGAATAGAAATACAGACCAATCCCAATGCACATGCCAGACCACATCTCCTATTTTTGCACTTGAAGTCTGATCCAAACTCACTTGAAATTCATGGGTATTCTTCCAGTGATTTCAGTGGTCTTTGTATTTGGCTTAGAGAAAAAATTGAAAACCAAACCAAAAACCCTCAGCATTTTGTGACTTAAGATCTGCTACAATCTATTTGTGGAACTACATGAATTAAAGGCACCAGAACAGGCTGCTCTCTGAGAATCTGATTTCTATTGAGCTGGGCATGGGCAGGGTTGTAAGCAGTCCTGTGCTGCTGCTGAGTCTTTGCATGAGAAAATCCTCAAGAAGCAGACTGTATGCTGGGAATGCAAAGAAGTACAGCACTCCTGTCCCGACTTCCAGGACTTTTGAACCTTACTGGGTTCATTGGACATATGGCCTACAGCCATGCCTAATGGGATAGAAAATAACTATCGCAGTACACTCCTAGATGTTATTATGCATTGGAATGGGGCAGCTCTAAAGACTAGGTTGGGCCAGACAGGCAACTTGGACTCTCTGGAGGAGTAAACCACAGCTTGTTATCACTACACATATTCTCCCACCTGAGAGAGCAGCAACAATGGATATTTATCTGGATCACCTAATTCTTTCAGAAATGTGTCTATCTTCAGCCCCAAAATCACTGCTGAGATAAACACATTTTTGCTAGATCCTGGGTCTTACTTAGTACCATTCCTTTTGAAGCCCCATTAAAGACTGAACACAGCCAGTATTATTTCACTAATGTGTAGACTTGTATCATCATATGAATGAAAACAGTCTTTTGACTATTTTCTGTGGTACACTGTGCAGTAAAGCCAATTCCTGGGGATAAGGAAATGCTCAGTCAAGTTCACAGCAGATGGGGCTTCTTCCTACATTTGTTATGCAACATTCATAAGTGACGATGGTTGTGAAGGTCCTCAGTGCCTTCCATTTTCAGAGACCAATGTCCGTTCTGTCTCAGGTTTGATGGGAAGATCATAGCTCAGGCTACACCCTTGTGCTGTGACTGCATGCTCTTTCTCATAGAGCTTTCTGCATGTGATATTGTGGAATGGGAATGGTTCATTACGTTACCTGGAAAATTCATAATTAGACCCATATCTTTTTGTAGCTAAGATATGCCGTGTTGCTTCTTATCTTGCATGCATTGCTTTTTGACAGGATTTCACCTACAGCTAACTGGATCCAAAACGTTTTGAATAATGTGAGAAATCTTCCTCATACATCTGATCCACATTTGTGCCTGTGATATTTTGTCTATTTGCCAGGCCTGAGTGGGTTCTTTCTGTCATCCCTCATACAATATTCTTCTTGATTCACCTTGTCTTCTTTCTCTGTGTTTGGAGCCCAGAGCAGGGGTTCCTTGAGCATTTAGCAGTATTATGTCAGGGTGATAGTTAGAGATGATGGATAATAGTTGTCTTTTGAAAGTCCCAGAGGCTGAGCATACAGCTGGAAGAAGACAATGTAAGCAGTCCAGGTCTCTGGGATCTTCACATCCCCTGCATTGTCCACCATCTGCTATGAAATTTTTCAGAGCACCAAAAAACTGGGCATTAAACTTCCTTGCTGCAAGTTCAAACAAAGCCTACTGTCCTGGTTTCAGCTGGGATAGAGTTAACTGTCTTCCTAGTAGCTGGTACAGTGCTATGTTTTGAGTTCAGTATGCGAAGAATGTTGATAACACTGATGTCTTCAGTTGTTGCTCAGTAGTGTTTAGACTAATGTCAAGGATTTTTCAGCTTCTCATGCCCAGCCAGTGAGAAAGCTGGAGGGGCACAAGAAGTTGGCACAGGACACAGCCAGGGCACCTGACCCAAACTGGCCCACGGGGTATTCCATACCATGTGACGTCCCATCTAGTATAGGAATGGGGAAGTGGGGGCGGGGATTCGCCGCTCGGGGGACTGGCTGGGTGTCGGTTGGCGGGTGGTGAGCAATTGCACTGCGCATCATTTGTACATTCCAATCCTTTCATTATTACTGTTGTAATTTTATTAGTGTTATCATTACCATTATTAGTTTCTTCTTTTCTGTTCTATTAAACCGTTCTTATCTCAACCCACGAGTTTTGCTTCTTTTCCCGATTTTCTCCCCCATCCCACTGGGTGGGGGGGGAGTGAGTGAGCGGCTGCGTGGTGTTTAGTTGCTGGCTGGGGTTAAACCACGACACCTACAAATCTTTTACCCCCAAAGGTAAAATATACTCCTCCAGTTACAGATAATGATTTTGTAGTCCAATAAAAAATAAGAAAACTTTGTGTAAATTGTACACAGTTAAATATGGTTTTGTAGACCTGTAATGGAGAATGGATCTGTCCAGCCACTCAAGCATTTGGCATGTAAAATGGATTCCTGAACGTACCACACGTGGGCACACGTGCCTGGTCAGTAGTGTGGTGCAAAGAACAAAGAAGGCCTCTCTGTTCAGCCATTGCTCATTTGCATCTGCTCCCATCTTAGTAATTCAGGGGTTCAAGAGAGGTCACTGAAAATTCGTGACTTTAATGGTCTTTCCCAGACTTGCTGCAATTTTATACTGCTAATAGTGACACCTAAAAAGAGCAAAAGAAAAAAGGTTGATTTCCTGCAGATTGACTTCACAGGTTACCTTTCACTGAAGTCTGAACAGGGATGGTGCTTCAAGAAAAACACATTGTAGTCATGAAAAAGCATAGGCTTACATTGACTTTTGTTTAAAAGAAAAGTTATGTTAGTGGGGCTTTTGGTTTATGCAAAAAGCAAACTTTGCCAATTAAAAATTCATTAATGAATTAATAGGTTATATGAAACTTCCAGAAAACCAAACAAAATAACGGCCTTTAAGTTCAGTTTAATTAATTCCATTTTCTGTTTCAATTAGAATCCATTAGGAAAGTAATTGTCAGTATTCATTGGAAGAATTTTTGTAAAGGCTCCCAGATTGCTTGACTTACACCATCACTCTGCTGACCACAGCAGAGCTTCACCAGCATCAGATCTGCATGACTGAGTGAACAGTCAAACACGAGGTATATAAAGCTCTTGCACAGTATAGGAAACTAACAGTTAGACTCTACCTTGCTTTAGACAAACTTCACAGAAAGGGATCAGCCCGTGTAAGATTATCTCCAAGTGGCATAAAGCTATTACAAGCTACAACTAGATAAATTTCACACATATATAATGTGCCCTAGTGATTTCTGTTCATTGCAATAGCCTGTTGGGGCTACCTATGCTGTGGAGAAGGCATGATGCCAGCATAAAGATAGCTCAGGGCTCTCTCAATTACTTTGCCCCAGTGCAGTTTACCAACAGGGAGAAATACAGTAGATAGCTGTGCTGCATATGAAGTCTTCCTGAAACCATATAGGCTGACAGGCCTAACCCAGTGCACCATACACAGTATGGTTATAAAGACAGGTATAGCCTCCTTTCCCTTCTCAGCCTTGACAGGTTTGTGCCTTGCCTGAAATCAGAATAAATTGAAATACTATGAACTGTGACCTGTGGCAGTTCTGCCTGGTCAACATCAAGCATTTATAGGAATATAGCTACACTGAGTTTGGTTCCCAACACTGATAAGAGAAGCAAACACAAATAAGAAGACTTGAGATCCTACAGCAGGCTGTAACATTATGCTCCCATTTCAAAAATTTGTCATTTTGCTTTTTCAGTTAAAATATAGAGAAATAAATGGTAATGGCATGAATTTGATCCTAAATGAGTGCTGAGTGCTTCAGCCTGAACCCAAGTAAGTCCCTGACTCACTGGCAACACACAAATCTTCTGTTGGAATTGCTTGCCTGGCTATGCAAATTGTTCTAGGAACAAACTGTTCCTGACTTCGATAAGTTGTGAAAAATTAAGCTGACCTCCTTTCTTCAACTGAACTGCAGTTGGATGAGAGTAAATTAATTTTGGCTTATCTAAAACTGGACAAAGATTCAGATTTCAGTATTCATTTGGCATTTATTTCATTTGCTAGTGAAGTCCAAAGGTGAAAGAAAGGCTTGATTTTTTTATGCCTGACTAGATTCTTCAGAAATCAAAACAAAATTATGCAACTGCACCACCAAAAAAAGTAAACCTGTAATGAGCTGGTGGTAAGAGAGGATATGTAGTGTCTTTACAGGTGTACATTCTCAAAATGCTTGAAAGTTAGAGTACATGTTGTCATAATAACTGGCAAGATACAAGAGAAACACATAGTTACTGACATGCTTGACAGAGAACTAGATTTGTTTGAGCTAAGAAAAGAAGGGATTTTAGCTTCTCGGTATTTCAGGAAAGATTTCATTTCATTATTGATTAAAGTGATTTTTTTTTAACTAAGTGAATACAAACATATAAAGAAAAATACTACCTCTATTAATGAATTTTTAAATTCATTCAATTTGAATGGGAATGACAGTGCTTTTGGTTTTGTGACAATGTTCCTGGTTATCAGGCATGGCATAACTCTTAAAACATGCATACCTTGAATGGACACAATCCTTTAACAAGCAAACCAGAGTATGCATTACCTTAGAGGCCATGTATTACACATCCCAGAAAAAAACCCCAAAATGTACCTATGCTTACTCAGCAACACTTGGGATATCAGACTAAATTTTCATTTGGGAATACCAAACTTCATGCAGAGTCCTACAGTTAGCACGTGCAAATTTGGTAGAAGAGCATGGGGACAACTGCATAAACTTACATAGGGGTGGATAGATGATTTGCCGTTATAACTGAATACTAACATATATGTAGGTGGTACATATAACTGCGTCTATGTTATTTGAAACTTCTAACCCACTAGTCTCTGAAGGAGTGAAAACACTGTGGGACACAGGCAGAGTATCACAGTAACAGGCATCTTTTGATAACATTACAGTTCTAATGAAAATTCTCTTTTATGCTGGAATCTCCCCTTGAGATCCATGGCCAAATGTGTTCAACACTGTAAAACACATGAACAGACAGTTCATGCTTGATAGGGTAAAAACCTAAGTAAACAAGATAAATAGGAGAAAGGCAGCACTTATTTCCAGCTCTTAAATGAAGAAATGTGGGCACTAGAAGATTAAATGATTTGATGTATTGGGTTTGCATGGCAAGGTTTTGGTAGCAGGGGGGCTACAGGGGTGGCTTCTGTGAGAAGCTGCTAGAAGCTTCCCTCATGTCCAACAGAGCCAATGTCAGCTGGCTCCAAGACAGACCTGCTGCCGGCCAAGGCCAAGCCCATCAGTGACGGTGGTAGCACCTCTGGGAGAACAGATTTAAGAAGGGGGGGGCGGAAAACCTGCGCAATGGAAACTACAGCTGGAGAGAGGAGAGAGAATATGTGAGAGAAAGAACTCTACAGATGCCAAGGTCAGTGAAGAAGGAGGGGGAGGAGATGCTCCAGGCGCCGGAGCAGAGGTTTCCCTGCAGCCCCTGGTGAAGACCATGGTGAGGCAGGCTGTCCCCCTGCAGCCCAGGGAGGTCCATGGTGGAGCAGATGTCCCCCTGCAGCCCATGGAGGACCCCACGCCAGAGCAGGTGGATGCCTGAGGGATGCTGTGACCCCGTGAGAAGCCCACGCTGGAGCAGGCTCCTGGCAGGACCTGTGGAGCTGTGGAAAGAGGAGCCTACACTGGAGCAGGTTTTCTGGCAGGACTTGTGACCCCATGGGGGACCCATGCTGGAGCAGTGTGCTCCTGAAGGACTGCATGTCGTGGAAGGGACCCACACTGGAGCAGTTCGTGAAGAACTGCAGCCTGTGGGAAGGACTCACATCAGAGAAGTTCATGAAGGACAGTCTCCCGTGAGAGGAATCCCATGCTGGAGCAGGGGAAGAGTGAGGAGTCCTCCCCCTGAGGAGGACGGAGCAGCAGAGACAATGTGTGATGAACTGACCCCAACCCCCATTCCCCATCCTCCTGTGCTGCTGAGGGGAGGAGGCAGAGAAAATCGGGAGTGGAGTTGAGCCGGGAAAGGAGGGAGGGGTGGGGGGAAGGTGTTTTTAATGTTTGATTTTCTCATTATCCTACTCTGATTTGATTGGTAATAAATTAAATTAATTTTTCCCCAATTCGAGTCTGTTTTGCCTGTCTGTTTTGGTAATGGCCAAGTGATGTCTCCCTGTCTTTATCTCGACCCATAAGCCTTTTGTTATATTTTCTCTCCCCTGCCCAGCTGAGGAGGGAAGTGATAGAGTGGCTTTTGTGGGCACCTGGCGTGCCCACATTTGCTCATGACCACACAGTCTGGTGCAAGGCCATGGCATTGGACCTAGACTGCCTGAGCTGTCTTGTGTCTATTGCCTTAAATATAGGCATGACTGTTTATATAACATATATAGCAATATACTTCAATAAAGTTTGCTTCTAGAGCTATGACTATCTCATTCTGAAGAGCTAGGAATTTTGATTATTCAAGTCATTTCAGGCCAAGAGAATGTTTAAAGATATTTCTTCTTCAGCAGTGTTATGCCTTTCAGAATTAAATAATTGCAAGAAAATAAAATCAAAGAAAAACATTTAGCGTTTATGTAAGAAGCATCTGTCCAGATTTAATACACATAGTACATCTGACATTGCATTAAAAAAACCCCACAACACAACATTGCTCTCTGAATGAACTGGTAATTGCACTCAAGATCAGGTATGAATAACATCTGAATTTTTCCATTTACTTATGATAAATCTCTGCTCATTAGAATATTGGATAATTATAAAATAGTTTAAATATACTTAACTACCGGCACACCCAACAATGCTTATGCTTTAGATGTATCCCATGAGAAGAAAGAAACACAAGGGTGCCTACTATTGCTCCTAATGCTATGGAGCAACAACATTTCTGGACAAGATGTTCGGGGACAAGCTGAATCTCAGGTCAGTGGAGGTTTGTTGCATGTGGACAGTCTCTAATAATTTCTAGTTTCCTGTGGGCTGAAATACTAACAGAAAAAGTAAAAACCTGGGACATTCAGCACAGCACTAATCCAGGCCTTGACAGCAAACCCAATTTATTGTATACTGACAGGGTAAGCCACTGTCTTGAAGGATACACATTCTGAAGGCTCACAGAGTATAGTGATGTGAAGGTGTGGAAGAGATAAGAGGTTTATTTTGAAATTTTTGGTGCATATGCTGATGCTTTACTCTCCATTCTTACCTGCCAGTAAAATGCAGCATTACAGCCCCTAGGTTCAGGACCACAATATAAAAAGACCCTTCTAATGGAATAGAGAGCATTTACTGGCTTCTACACCAATCCAAGCCATACCAACACTCTCCACGCAAAGACACAGGGCATCCCCAAAACATACAGGCACATCTGACCTTTATTTTTGATTCCTTTCAGAAAAAAGTATATTACTGAACAAAACACAACCTCAGTGTCTATCTACTGCAGTCTGAGAGGAACTCAAGAGGAAATCCAAAAAAGTTTGATTAATAGCATGCTGAAATTTTCATGTGTGAATGCCTCTGTTCTTTGTGATTCCAGCTAATATGAAAGCACCATGTGACAGGAAAACAGCTCAAGACGCTAAAATTTTAGGCCAATGCCTAGGCCAGTGTTTCAATGGAAGGATTCTTATCCTAAGATTTCCCTTCCAGTTTTTCAGAGGCAAGACTTAACTTTTCTAAACCTATTTGACTGTACAATTTAACGTCAAGGAATTCAGCACCTGGCAGAACTGGTTCCCAGCCTTCAAGACTTCTTGAGGTCTGTCACAAACACAAGCCATCTTAAATCCTAACATCTGAAGGTCAGACCTGGGAAGCCTGTTGACAACAGCTGAGATTATTTTATTGATCATTGCCAAATGCAAGCTGCAATAGATCACCTTTCTCACAAGTCTTTTCACTCATACACATTCCTGCATAACATTTGTATTAAATGCTATCTCGAGATGATATCTTTCTTGACTGAGATTTCCTTTTTCAAGGTCTTCTATTTTTGAATATACACTGACTTCTCACTTTATTTTCAAACTTGACATCAGACGTTTGAGTCGTGTGCCATTATATAGCAGGTTAATCCATCTCTTTGACTGGATGCATGGAGGTTTAATAGATAAAAAGGAAGAATAAACAATGAGTGAGATGAAAAAGGAGAAAGGATTTTGGAAGATATCTTTACCTCAGGTAAGACAAGGACGTAAAAGGTATAGCTATAATGCAGAACCTTTCTACTTTTTTTATTTTAAAGAAAGACTGATGAATAAAATAAATCTTATAAGCACAGAGAAGAAACAAACATTGAGAATGAGAATAACTGAGTTAATTTCTAGACCTACATGGTGACAGATCAAAGCTAAAATTAATAGTTAGCAGGCTATTCGTTCCGGTAGTCCTCTCCCCTCAAAAAACCCCCAATTTTTTACAAGACTGGCCAAAAAGTATATAATACACCATTTTGTAGGCTTGGGTAACTGATCTTCCACCTCTGATTGTCCTGGGTTGTTGTCACAAAGAGCCATAGTCATCAGCGAGAAGTTACAAAAAAAAAAAATAAAAAAGCCTTTTCTCTAAAGCACTTTAACAATCTAAGATGGCTGCCAGTGATAAAGAGACAGAGAATCTGTTAAACCAGATCAGACTTTCTGTTCTGTTGCTAGTTGAAGCTTTGCCTTTACATTTCCCATATCTATTCATGGAGCTAAGAGTGCAATAAAGGCATTAAATCCATCAGGGAGAAAGAAAGAAAGAAAGAAAGAAAGAAAAAAAAAAACACCAAAAACCCTATCTGCAAAAAGATGGGTAGCCAGCAGAGATCTATGAATAATTTAAAAGGCACCTGTCTCCCCTCATATTGGCAACTTTGAACTGCTCTTGCCTTGCAGATATATTTCAATTTGCTGAGCAAAAAGAAGTTTCTCAAAATTCTCAGAAAACTTAAAAGTTATTAACATTCCTCCAAGATGCTTCAAGGAAAAATTTACTGTTACACAAAAGCAATTTAACTTACACTGTGCATATATTTACTGATGACAGTCATCATGGAAGGAGCACATCACTGGGGGAAGCAGCACCTTCAATTACTCAGAGAATCTTTAACACAAAATTACAATTTCAATTAAAGGTTAGGTCCTAGCTCAGCCACAGGTAGTTGGAATTCAGGCAGAAATCCTGGAATGAAATCTACAGCCTGTGTTATGCAGGAGGTTAAGTGAGATGATTGCTACTGGGTTAAAAACAAAAATAATTTCAGAATCTACCGAGAACACCTATCTTATTATCAAGAGCAAACACTGTGATCTGAGTCTAAAGCATTTTTTAGGTGGTGAGGATTATGCCCGTTCAGTTGGACTGAAAAAATATCCCAAGCCCGAATCTTAAAAATAACTCCGTTATGCATGGATGTTAATGAGACAGTTGTGATAAAGTACTGGTAATAGTATTCAGTGTGAAAGTCTGCCTTTCCACAGAATCTTTCATTGTAAAGTGTTGATTCTCACCTGCATGCCTGCTAAAGGAAATTATTTGGGCTTAGAAATTGGCATTTATCCAGATGAACCCTAACAAAGAAGGTTATGGCAGATGCGTGAATAGTTGGGCCACAGGAATTTTTCAGAATGATGTTATAAAAGGATGAGCTAAATACCTATCCCCATGTGAAGCAGTCTATTAAGTATTGACAATAATCAGCAGGAATGGGCAAAGACATTTCAAAAGACAATATATATGGCTATATATAAATCTATAAAGATGTGAGTATTGTCAGAATTGAAACATTTTGTAACACAGGAGTTGCAGCAGAATTACAAGATCTCATTGTGCCACTGTTAAATTATTTTGGTTTTTCAGTTTGCAATTAAAATCTCAAATTTTCTAAAAATATTTCATTCTGACCGAGAATAACAATTGATTTACAACTGTGGAAATTAGTTACAACCAATGACCTCAATCTGAGATGTTTTTGCATCTTAGAAGCATGTGGTAAAAATAAAGGGACTAAGGGTTAAGAAGGGTAATCCCCCACCCACAAAACCTGAAGCACTAGTAGCATGTAAGGTGAGGTTTTCTGGAACTACTTTGGTATTGCCTTGGCCCCCTCTGTTCAAAATAGAGCTGTCAACGCTTTGTAAATAAAAGACATTAGAAAAGACAGCTAAAATCTGTGTCACTGACCTCTTTCAGAAAAGAAAGTTGGCCTAAATTATGAGAGCCTCAAACCCGTATTTGCTCAGTGAAGTGTTTTGCAAGGCTGAAAAAATGATCATTATCAGCTTTTACAAGCAGAGGATAAGACTGTTATTTGTGCAAGTTGATCCTGAGATACAGTTCTTACCTTGAATTCCCATTCAGCTTTCCCAAGTTTCACTCTTTCATCCCAAATTTCAATTATAAGTAGTTCTAAAATATGAGTCACTGAAGTGATATTTCCTTATGAGATCAAAATGCTACTTCAGTCCCACCTCAGTGAAATCAGGGATCACTGAGAGGCCATTTTCTGTAGGTAAGCTGCTGGTTTGGAAGGTGAGCCCTACCTGGTCGCCCGCCCCATGCGGGTGGTAGAGCCGGCTATCCTGGGGAGCCGTCACAAGGTGTGCAGACGATGCTGAGGAGGAGTGTGGTGGGGTGCGAGGTCAGCCCCGCGAGATGGCCATCTGCCAGCCAGCTAGTCAGTGACCGTGGGGGCTAGGACACAGCCAGTTAGAAATTTCATAGAAATTAATATGTTCACACAGAGCACGTCAATGCTGTTGAAACAGTGTGTTCTGGGAATAAGGGGAGACATGGGGGGGAATAAAAAAGAATATTCTCCTTTACCCTCACTGGCTTTTTTACCTCTGAGCCCATTTGCCTATAGTGACATAAAACAGAACAATACCATGCAGCTTCCTGCCCAAATCCTGCTCCTAAACTGACTGACAATCTCCT
Source organism: Harpia harpyja (assembly GCF_026419915.1). Lineage (NCBI taxonomy): Eukaryota > Metazoa > Chordata > Aves > Accipitriformes > Accipitridae > Harpia > Harpia harpyja. The sequence continues at coordinate 56,699,190 of NC_068940.1, read as the reverse complement.
TTCCAGGCCTCTCTTCTTGAGATGCGATGCAACAGAGCGAACACAAAAAATGTAAATTAAAAATAGAGCAGTTATTCTTCAAGGCAGCTCTCCATGGCATCTTAGGATATTCTTAGGGGAGTACCAGCAGCTGATCTCAGCAATAAAGAAGCTGAAGGTACTGAAGAGAAACACAGTGGCAACACAGCATTTAAAGGACTCATGCTGCAAAAAAAAAAAAGGGTGGGGGGTGGGGAGACAGGCTACAAGAAAAAATTTTATTCAGAAATTTTATTAGAGAAATTTTGCTCATCACAGAATGTCCATGGTTCTCTTCAGTGTCCCTGTTTGTTAAAGGATGCTTATGAAGAAACTCATTAAATTGGCCATTTTATAATTCAGCTATGCATTTCACCCTCCTTTCTTTTTTTTCTTTTTTGTGTGGGAAGAAGGAAATGTGATCACTTACTTTTGATCCAAACAGAAATGTTTTTGTGATTAGAAAACATAGGAATTCAGAACACTGACTATATTTCTGTGAACAGATTAAATCATTCATACAGAAAACCAAATCACCATTTGTTGAAAAGAAACCCCAAACATCAGAATTGAACTTCCTTTTCTTTACACAGAAAAATGAGAATAAAGAAAAAATCAATTATGCTTCAAAAAGGTGATATTTTATGCTCATAAACAGAATTAGAGAAATAAAATAGAAAAACATAATCAGAAAAATACTAAATAACTTTCACAGATAATTAAACCCTGCTAGTCTGAGCATATATATTAAAATATTTAGCATTTTACAGTCTCCATTTCCTATATCATGGTTGGAATTAAGAACTGTTGGTATTGCATCTTTAGAAAGGTAATTTTCCTTAAATTTTCTGGGAAGACTCAAACTTAATCAATAAGCTCAGTTTCATGTGCTATTAATTATTTTTAAAAGGTTGACATTATAAGCAAACTAGCAGGGTATTTAGTAGACTGACTGTAAATATTTCATTTTAGGAGATGAAGCTCATTTTATATATTAATCAAAATGTAATTTTCCTTAATAATACACAAATGTAATGGGTTTTACCTGTGTACCTTTATGTCAGGAGGAACACAATTTATGAACTTCATCATAGAGGCAATATGGGGACAAAATCAATTTTTTAAATATATGGCCAGTATTTTACTAAATTACAAAATGAACGCAATTAATAAAACTTTCTATTTTCTAAAACTTAATTTATTTATGCAGAATATATCTATTCCTTGGATGATTAGGTTCAGTAGTCACATAATGAAAGATACACTATTCAAAAGAGGTATTACTGTTTCAAAGCAAAGCAAATCTCTTGTAAAAAACAACTCAAAATGAAAGCACATTGGGAGTGTTATTTTTTCTCCAGACAACATAACAATTATTTCAGAAACAGTTAGATATCACCTTTGAATTAAACACATAATACTGCTGAAAATAACTACAAAAAATGGAAGGTCTTTTTGCTGATTGCATGTGTATTTTCTAGAACAACAAGAAATCTCAGGCAAGAGGCACTTTTTTGCAAACCAAATGTCCCATATGTGAAATTTGTACAATAGAGTAATGGAATAGAGAAGGTGTTTTTCCCTCCTCTTTCTAGACCAGTTTTCAATTTCTCTGATGTCCCCTGATATGGACATCCACACCAGTGCATCTTCTTTCCAATTTTCTCCTGCTCACTCCAAGAAAACTTAATGGGCTTTGTCTTCCAGTTCCACATTCTTGCCCTTGAATCACAGTTACAGATATGTGTCTATGGCAATTAAAGCATTTCATTTCTATCTGCAAAGAAAAGATTAATTTTCAAAATGGTTTTTGTTGTTTTTAAGGAAATCTTCAATTTCCTGAGGCAAAATGAATAATATGCTGTACAAATATGTAATTTAAATATATGAAATTTGGTAATTATGGTAATGCTAATATCATAAATATTGCCAGAAGTTCTTAGTAATATTTTACATGACTGTGGCAATACTCCAGATCTGTACAGAAAACCAGGACTCCTTCTAGTTTTGGTACCACACTGCAAGCCAGTGGGCGGTGCCAGTGCAGACTTACTTACCAGGTAGCTGGGAACTTGTGAGAGGGGACTTGCATCTTGAACAAACCCACCTGTCGTATTTGCAGTATCTTCACTTTTTAGGTTGCCAGAATGGTCTTTTTGCCTTCTCCTCTCTAACTCTGTGTAACTTCATGGGCAAAGCTGCCTCCAACAGATTTTTCTGACACATGCAGGCAAAATAATTTCCTAGCACCAGAGTGTTACCATACAGATGTCAAGCTAATCCTCTGTTGTTTCAATGCTCTGTGCAAATACAGTGCACAGTTTATATGTGTCACGGTAAGATAATTGGATATAACCACTTGGTGTCCTCATTCCTCTTGCCTTGTAATGGCTTTTGAAAATGACACCTGACAGCCAACTGTGACTTGGCAGCAGCCATTATTTTTCTTCTTTTATTGGAAAGCTCACTGAGAAATGTGTAACAGTGTTGACTCAGTTTTATGTATTTATTTAATATAAATCAAATAACAACATTAAAAGCCACTGCACCTAAAGGTGACTCTTACAGGACTTGTAGCATCATGGCAAGTACAACTTGGGAAGTATTTCATGCAAACTGGGAGACAAACAGAGCACAAATAACACCTGAGTACAGGTAGTTTTTCAAATAGGAGAATTTTAATCTCAGTAGATGCTACAGATTTTTAAGGACATGCTTACCCCTGAGCCCTTGGACAGTCCTACTAAATAACAGGTTTACAGTTCATGATGTGCACAATGTCTGCAAACCTGGGAAAGTTAGCATGGCTTTCAAGCCTTTCCAAATATTCTAAAATCTTTGCCTTTCTACTCCATTTCTTAATTGGCTGGTCATATTTTCTTTCAGAATTACTGCTTGTCATATTATGGCCTCAGATGAAACCAAATACTTGCTCTGCTTCATAGAATAGCAGCTGAAATTAAATAGCCCAACATTTTGTTTCTCCTTTAGCAATTCCTAATACAGTTCAGGAAGCATCTGTCCTTGCTAAGATTTAAAAGAAATGGTTGCCAACAATCCCAGGAAGATGGAAATATCAGCCAAGAACAGAAGGGAGGTAAAATAATCCTGCGTCTTCTTATCATCTCTCTTTTTCTTGAACCAGAGAAGACATGTAAGTGAGGAGTTTGTTATTCCATAGATGATTAAATGATCCAGAAAGCAATGGCATTGCTTGTGAGGACAGGGATGGGATAAGATAAAAGAACCCCTTATCTCATGTATTTTCAAGTGCAGAATCTGGGTCTGAATACTATTTTAACCCTTGCTGCGAAGTTTTTTATTCTTCCTAAAGGCTTGATTCTGGGAGGTGCTGAGAACCATCTTTGGGATGGTCTATTCATGTATTTAAGTGGGTTTGGATTGGGTTAGATTGCTTAAATTTTTCAGAATCAACTGTCTGTTGGGTCTGTCTGTTTTGAAAGTATAAGCCTGATCTGAGATGCATTTCATGTAGCCAGTTCCAATTGATTTTGATAGTTGTTACATATATGAAATGCAACACTCAGGATTGTGCCTTAAGTCCTGCTCCTTGGAGCACAGCAGAGAGCTATACATTGAAAAGTCTATTGAAACACAGTCGTGTAAACATGACATTCCCTACAGCATACTGAAATTCATCTTTCTGGAGAACCGTTCTGTGTTTAAACTGTGCATGCTTTGCATAACAAAAGCTACACTATACAACACTAGACTATTTCAGGACTTGAAAGGCTGGTGCTAAACTTTTGAAACTCGAAACCTTGGAAATGTCACTATTTTTTCTCTGCAAGAATGGATTCCTGAGCTTGCGTACCACTTTCTTCTTTTAGTTTTGTCATTAGAGTTATGAAAGAGTGTTGTGTGGTATGTCTCCATGGAAGAAAAGAGCTCAAAGAGGGAACTGCTCTCAAAAAAACAATGCAAATGTAGAAAAGTTAACAAAACATGCCATTTTCTGCCATGTTTTTTAGCTCTACTATTAAGGCTTTGCCGAACCAAAAATTTATAGGAAGAGAGAAAAACAGCACAAACCATGCTAAGCATTTTTAAAGCCACAGGAATTGCACACAGCCTAATCCCATGTACTTTTTAGTTCTTCTTTACTTGATATCTTTAAATACTAATTTCTCTCCCTCATTATCAGACTGACTGCGCCAATGGTTAAAATGAACAACAGCGACAAAAAAATCCCTCTGCTTTTCCAGAACTCAAGGTGTTATTACTGACACAGAAGAGTAGTTTTGGTTTTTAGGAAACCTGACAACTGATGTAAGAAAAGTCAGAAATACTTCACAGAATGCTAGTAAAGCACAATGTAAGTTAATGAATGTTGATAGAAGTGGGCATAATGGTTAGGACAGCTCTATTTAATTAAAGTACATGGGTTTTACAGTTCTATTCATTTGTAGAGGGGAGACACTTTCATTTTTTCCATGAAATTTATATCATTAACATTTAGCAATCTGCTCATTTCTAACTGCTAAAATACTTTCTCCAGTCATGCAGTCCTCTTGCAGGCTTCGGATACTTGGAAATATGGGGGGAAATACTCAGCATGCTTAATAACAATATTTTAAACAGATTGCAGTTCTCTTCCTCCTGTTAATATAGGCAGTTTTGCAAAGAGTTTCCTGGTGAAAGGCCCATCGTGATCATTTTTGTTTCTTTGCCTCTGACGATGTTTGGCTTCTGCATAAGCAAAAAGTGAGCAAGCAGAGACCCCAACCAAACTACTGCCACCCAGAAAAATACCAGGAAATGCGCGATGCTGTAAAGGGGGGCATCAAAATCTGCACATTCCAATTCCTTATTACAGCAGTAGCCTTTCAAGGGGCATACTCCAAAGTTAGCACATTTTTTGAGAGCTGAGGCTGAACAGAGAAGGCAAGGGACAAGGGAGCAGCTGCTTGCTTTGGACTGTTCTACTGGCAATATTGCTGGATTTTGCTGTAAGTGGTAATGGCTTCTATTCAGCAGCTTACAGTCCTCTCTCTCATCCTCAACAGGACTATAATGCAGCCACAGCTGAGACACCGCTATTGATGAGTAAGCTAACCTGCCAGGATGGAGAAGAAGAAAAGCCATGTAGTAGTATGGCATAGTAAACATCCAAAATCAAAAAAGCTGGGCTTAAATTTCTCATAGATCTTTTTTGTGTTACAGGTTCCTGGTCCATGCTTCTTCCCCTCTACATGTAGCACAGGATCCTTTTAAAAGGAGACCCATTCTTCTTGTGAGCCTTTAGGGGGGGCAGTGCAGGGGGTTAATATCATGTATAGTCTATTTGTTTTCTTACAATATTATGCACATAATCCAAATACAAAAAAGTTCTCTCACATATGTACTTTGCTAAAGCAAACTTAAGTACAAGTTTATGGATGAGATGATTCCCTGAAATGAGTCCAATAGCATGTTGTAATGAATAGAGGATGGGTGCTTCTGGGTGAAATAGATCCCCCTCTCAATTTGGGTTCTCTGAAAGTAGGAAATTTTTGGCCCAGGGCCTCCTGTGAGAGTGCAAAATAGTCTTCCAAGGGAAATGGTAGCTCCTAGAGTCCTGGAGACAGATGATTATGAATGACTTGATGAAAAGTTGTAATGGAATTTGGAACCATGTGATTTTTCTTAGTGTTCACGGCAAACTACATAATGTGGTACATGGAAAAATTTAGAAGACTATAAATCATGCAGGACTTTAAGGAGTTCTTTGTGTTTCCGATTTCTTTCTAAGCATTTCAGCAAAGTTACCTTAACTCTTCTGACAGATGTGACAAATTTCTCTAGTTGATGCTGTGCATTTCCAGATGAGATCATGGACCATGAGGTACAGAATGGTGTCTGAAAGTTATTATTAATTTATTTCCTATTTCTTGTTAATTTTTAAAGTATTTTTGAGGCTCATTTTTTTCACATGGGCTCTTTTCAGAAATATAGCAATAAATGCATTGATTTTGCAGCTCTGCTTCTCTTGAAATGGCTAATATCTATCCGCTGACAGATCCATCCATGAAACAGCCCTAATAATGTCATTTAAAACATGGGGAGTGTTGTGCTTGTTTTGCTTCTGTATTTTGGAACCTATTGCTATTCAATTTAGTACTCTAAATGAACTCATATCGTATCCCATTATTGAGGAAAATGACCACCTGCCTCCCCCATATGTTGATTTCGGTTTTAAATACCACCATTTGAAAGTCTTGAAACTCGTTAAAGTGACAGGGTTTTCAGCACACAGACTCTGGCACTCAGAACAAAAGATATGCGGAAACATAATCTGAATTTTAAAAATTATTTCAAAACAAGTTCTGTTTCATTTTCCACTCTTTCAAGTCTCTTGTAGCTTTCCAGATTAAAAAAAAAATAAAAATTGTTGCTAGTTATCTTTACAGGATTTGTCATTTTGCCTGGTAGTTTGCAGTCTATTTTATTATTATTATTGCTTTTCCACAGTTTTATTTTTATACAGTCTTCAAGTCATTTGAAACAGTAGAACCCAATTCTGGCTGTAAATTATTGACTTTCTTGCAAGCTACCTCCCCAAACAGAATAGACATTGAAAATGTGACCTAACCTTGTCCAGGCTTTGGGTTGTCTATATCTGATGATTCAACATGACTATTACAGGTATTTTAAAAGCTACCAATTCAAAGACAGGTTGGGGTCTAGTCTGAAGGCTACATCAAGGCATATTCTTGTAGTAGGATTGTGCAAAATATGACAATTCCAATTTTGATGATACTGCAAACACTATGGGTTTTGCAAATATCCCAGAGGTCTTTATTATTTCTACATACTAATCTGTAATGCTTGATTGTGGGGTAGGTAAGCTCTTGGCCCTAGGTACATAGCTGAAATGGCTCACAAGTTAGATTATATCATTTAAATCTGAGTCCTGTCTTGGGGAACTGCCAGAGGCATCTTGTTGCAGAACTACAAAATGTTCAGGACTCAAAATACGGTATACACTATTACAGCCAATACCATATGGGCAAATGTGCTTGCAGAGTTACATTGCTGTCTTCCATATAACAATGTAAAAGCCATTAATTCATCCTGTACTTTAAGATCTTGTCCGAATTCTTCATTTTTATGAAGGGATAGTGATTCACCAGATACAATAACTGAAGCAAATATTAAAAAGCTCCTAGTACTAAAAGAGGCACAGCTGGGTTTTCTATACTTTAGTCTTAAGTCTTAGGAGATGAGATGTAAACTTCTGTTTCCAACATGATGCATGCCCTCACTTTGGGTATAACGTGCTGACTTTTCATGAGTCTCTGGCTGCCAAGACCTTTAGGGTTTTTGGAAAACTCTATTCTTTCTATCTCTCTCTCACGTTCCTCTCTAACAGGTAATATTTTTACTTTTCAGGAATGTTCTGAGGATAAGGATGTTTTCAGTGAGAGAAAGATAGAAGTACTGCCTTGTTTCATAGTTTCCCAACCATTTAGAAGGAAAGAATTTTTCAGTTAAGACTAATAACAAATCTACTTCTCTGGAATCAAAATTTCAAATTCCCACCAACTCCACAGGTCCCAAAATGAATGTGTGCTCATTTATTATGTCATGACACAGCCTCCTGCTGCTCACTGTACAAGCAGACAGCTCGAACCATGTAAACATTCCCATTAGGGGTGCTGTATCCTGTGAGGACAGCCAGAAACTCTGGGATCTCTGCTTCATGAAGTGTTTGATGACAAAGCACCTTCACAGAGGCAGAGATTCACGTCTGTCATGTTTCTTTCAGTTGTGCGTTTACTCCTGTAAGTAAGCAACACCAGTGATGAATTACTGGGAAAAACACAGAATAAAGGCCATGATCAGGCCATTTCCCTACCTACAGAAAGCAGGCCACCCCTAGCAGACTTACTGTGCCTGTGTTATACTCAGGCTGCTAAAGGACTGGAAAAACAGGGGGTTTGGCTGCTGCTGGGGGGGGCCTAAGCAGAGAGTGTTCCCTCCCAGCAAAACCAGCAGCTTTCAGATCCATTTTTCCATCCCATTGGTAAAAACTAGAGACAAAGTCTTGCCCTGCAGAGCTTTCCCCACAGCTCTCCATCCCAGCTCTGTCCTTTCTCCTTCACCCAACCCTATCCATGGCAGGAACAGCCTGCCCTTGGCCCTTCTTTCTTGCCTGCACTGCAGAAAAGCCTTGAAGTAACTTTGCTAAAGATCATGGCAACTTACCAGCCTTCTGTCCCCAGAGAGATCCCCATGACAGGATGTATTTAACAACTAGAGAGCCTATAGGTGACAACAGGGAAACTACACAATTGCAAGAATGCTGTCTAAAAAGGAAAGCAAAGCAGCCAACACAGAGGCTGACGCTGACACAGCCACAGACACACTCGAATGGCATCTGAATATATCAGCAGGGTATTGAGTGCTCTCTGTCTAATCTTCTGCACAGTCCAAGAGCATTTTGAACTCACAGAAAGTGCCATCTAAGAATCGTGTCTTTTCACAACAGTAACTGAGAATTTGAAGAAACAATAGAACAGTAGACTGCTAAACTCAGAAAGTTGTCCAATTCCTGGAATTACCAAACCTGAATAAGATTAAATAATTTCTAATAAAGCCATTTTGATGAATTAGAGGGAAGGAAGGTCAAAGGAGGATGCTTAGAGAATCCACAGTAGTTCTTTGAGCAAACTTGCTGAATAAGCTCACCTCTAGAGCAAGAGCACAGCTCAGATAATTTGCTAATGCAAATGTGAAAATAAAGGAAAATTTCATCAAAATGCATACAAAATTAAATTCAAAAGTATAAAGAAGAGTCACAGCTGAAATGACACAGAGGATCTTCATGGAAAAAAACATAGTGTTGTGAGCAAAGACCTTCTGTGAACTCATGTCCAATAGAAACAAACATGTACCCTATTAAAAGAATATCATACAGGTGAGATTTTACATATGCATAACTAGAGGGGAGTTTGAGAGAGGAATTACAAAACCATTTTTGGTCAAAAATGCCTTTTTAAAGAAAGGTGTCAGTTCTTCCACCTTTCACACTTGAAAAAAGCTAAAAAGCTATCAAAATGTATTTCTATGATACTTTTAAGGATAATGTTTTATAACTGGAAGCATTTTTCTAAGGATTTATACTTTTTTGAAGCTATGTATGAAGTTGAAAACGAGGTATTTCAGAATTACCAAAAAACCACACCTGTATCTTAGAATATAGGTTAGTGAAAACTGGACATTACAGCTCTCATCCTTACTCCATTCAAAAAGATTTCTCAGCGTTTTGAATATTTTTGGAGGTAAGAAAGCAGTAAATTGCTGAGTCTAGGTATAACAGTGATGCAGTGCAAAACAAGCAGCTAATACTCAATCTGTCACCGGATGCAAACACAAAAAAACAAACCACAAAGAGACAGCTGGACAACAATAAAGGCCTTGTCTACAATATGGAGTTGGGCCTGTCCATGTTGGCCCAGGGTGTGAAAAAAATCATGCCCCTCAGGTGATTTTATTGTGCCAGCAAAACCTTGGTGTGGATGCACTAATGCTAACAGAAGATGTTTTTTGCTGTTATTCAGGGACCTGGTGTTATTAAGCAAGCCAAAGAGCTTGTGTCAGCATGCTCTGTGTCTACACTAAAGGGGTTTGCTGACGGCGCAGCAGAACCTCTCTAGCGTAGACAAGGTTAAAGACTTCTTCAGAATGTGCAAGAGAGCGAAATGGGATTGTAATCTCACAAAGCCAAATTGCCTTTTTATAATGGTATAATCATAGTATGAACAGGATTAAAATAAATAGCAGTTAGAATAATGAAGATCCGAAGACAGCTGTAAAGTCAGAGATTTCAGTTCATGCAGGTTATACGCACAGTAGGAAGAGATCCTTGTGGGATCCTAGTGACTCCCAACCTCAATAAATGATTCATATAACAAAAACACAATCAAAAGTAAGCAAACTTGTTCAGAGCAAGCATTTCATGGTAGTGTCTCCAAAGCAAAGCTAGTAAGAGACTACCAAAATGTTTTGTTAAGACCATGATGAATTTTGGAGTATGACACTTGGAAATGTATAAAATTATCCAGCCATTAAAAAAGAAAAAATCAGAGCAATAACATACATTGGAGAGAACAAAAACAAGATAAACCTCACATCATTGCAAAAGCCACAGAGACCATGAGTTGGAAAAGCTGCACGATAGCCCTTGAAGCAGCTTATTTGCATAAACCCAAACAGTTTAAACAATGCTCACTGCCAAATTTCTTCAATGGAAAAAGTATTTTCTGACTTGACTAAAGCAGAAACAGTGCAGTTAGAATGCCAAAAAGACAGACACCAGTGATTGCTACAGCAGGCAGCTACTGCACTCATTTTGTATGCCAACAGGTGGATTCAGTGGCCCAAAAGGACTTGCCACCCATGATAACTTCCATTGTACAAACCTTGGCATGGGATGGTAGAAGCTCTGGTATAATTGCTCTGTAAGCAACAGACAAATACGTAAAATTAAAATAAGCCTAGACAGAACTGCAATAAAAGTTGTATACTTGACATATTTACTCAGTGATTAATTGCTTCACCTAACATCCAAGCAACAAACCAATACTCTTTTATCAAAGACATTCTGGGCAATGAAAGAAATGCACAAACATTGCAAAAGAACAACTTATCACAGTTGTTCCATGTAGAAAACATGATGAACATGTTCATGGACAGGAAACTGAGTAGAAAGTGATCCCTTTAAATACATATAAAAAGGATTAGCATCCACATGCTGGCTTCTCCAAAGTCACTTTGTAGTATTAAAATATGGCAACTGAACAAGTACATGAAGAATTACATTTGACTGAAATACAAAGAAAGCTTAAACTAAGCCCATTATGTGCTGGTTTCTAGACAGTGATAGAAAAACTCCAAGAGAGAAACAGAAAGAACAAAAACCAGTGAGGGTTCCTCCTGGCCTTTATACTGTTGGGATGGTCAGAAAGACCATTTCAGAATGAAAAACACCCAGCTGTTTCCCAGCAAGCTAGAAAGAGGTAAGCATCCAACAGGTTTAATACATAAGAGCAGTCAACCAGAATAAAGCCTTATAGGAAACAGGGAGTTCTGCCAAGACTGTATTGAGCTATTTTTGGACTGAAGTCTCTGGAAACTTCTAGACAGTACATACACCTCATATTAAACGTTGTGGTCAAGGCTGATTGATTGCAAGCTAGTTAATAGTCATGATACAAGTGGGAAAATGCAGGCCAAGTGACAAAGTGAGAGAATGAAAATCCAGAGCTTTCTGCAAAGGTCTGGGGACAAATGGACCCTTTTGCTACAAGCTACAAAACCAGTGTCATAATCCTTAGGCTTCTGGAAAGGAAACAAACTATGAGATGCTACCACAAAGACTATCATAGATTAAGCATTTCATCAGACATACTATTCCAACAGTAGTCTCAAGCAAACTCTTATCTTTCCCCATCTCTTACATAATTCAGAGGACACTATGAAATCAGTCTGAATACTTCACTGCTATACTATGCAAGTTGAATAACAAAGTTCAGATGGTAGTTAAAATAGCTAGAAGTCTTTATTAAACACTTCAAAAAGAAGATGCATGGCAAAATTCCTGAATGAAGCAACTTTTCCATAAACAGCAATATTATTATTTTTTTCCATACTGGATGTCAAGACTCAAACACACCTTTCTGTGAATAGTTATAGCATTACTACTATTGACATGGGTAGAAAGACTAACAGACAAAAAGTGGCAGAGACACCTAAAGGCCAAAACCTTCAAAAACCGACAAGCTAGAGAGCTTCCAAAATGACCTCAGGAAACATTTTCAAGAACAAATTAATTCTCAGGATAAATTGTGCACTTCTAAAGATGCTAAATGTGCTGAACAACTAAATCTTCATTCATACAAGAGTAATTGATGAGCATATATTTCAAATAGCTTCATCTACAAACAAAATAGAGGATGTGGAGGACAATGAAATATGCTCTCTTCCAACACCTGATTAAGAAGATATGGAAAAAAAACACAGCATGGTGCATGACTGATTGATAGCTATCAAGACAGACTTTCAAAACATTGTACCACTTCAAGAATCAAATGTTAGCCAGGCTCCAGTTGTTGGAAAGCTATATACAAGCCTTTATACTAAAGAGGAAGAAGCATGAACGAAAGCCCAGAGTAAGGTCTCTTTGTCACTGTATGTATCGAGTGAACTATAAACTCAGTGTTGTATCAGTTATATAGATCATGACTATCTTCATTATTTCAAATCTGAAAGAGATAGCATGATGCCTTACTCCCTTCTCATGAGACCCCACCTGGTACTGCCTCCAGCTCTGGGGCCTCCAGCACAAGAACAACACGGACCTCTTACAGCAGGTCCAGAGGAGGGCCACGAAAATGGGCAGAGGGCTGGAGCACCTCTCCTATGAAAAAAGGTTGAGTGAGTTTGGGTTGTTCAGCCTGGAGAAGAGAAGGCACTGGGGAACCTTATTGGGGCCTTTCAGTACTTAAAGGGGGCTTATAAGAAAGATGGAGAGGCTTTTTACCAAGGCTTGTAGTGACAGAACAAGGGGCAATGGTTTTAAACTGAAAGAGGGTAGATTTAGATTGGACATAAGGAAGAAATTTTTTGCAGTGAGGGTGATGAGACACTAGTACAGGTTGCCTATGCAAATTGTAGATGCCCCATCCCTGGATGTGTTGAAGGTCAGGTTGGTTCGTGCTTTGAGCAACCTGATCTAGGGAAAGCTGTCCCTGCCTATGGCAGGGGAGGTTGGACTAGGTGCTCTTTGAAGGTGAGTTTCAACCCAAACCATTCTGTGGTTCTATGATGGAAGAGATTCTCAGGAAGGACATCTGTGCTTTGACCATACAGATAGAAACTTAAAATATTTTTAGGAAGAGTCTCACAAAAGAAAACAGAATCCAAGGGAAAGAATAAAGTTTAAATCATGCCCTGACTTGACTTCTCTCTTTTTATATTTTTATACCATGCACATTCTTTTCAGGCTAATTATCCAGTTTCTTAGATAAACTTATTGACAGCTAATTTGCCATGTACATTTTTAGGATTGATTATGCAAGTTGCAGTTGCAAGACAGAGCCCCTAGACAATAGTAGATATGTCTATGTTTACTTCCAGGGCTAGAGAGCATATATATTATGGAGTTCATTTTTAGAATCAGAGGCTTCTGAACTGAATTTCTATACTATCTTGCAAATACCACAAAATTGCTGCCCTGCAGGGACATTCAGGAAGTAGTACCCACATAATCCGTCACTCCCTACAGAAGCTCATATCCCAACGCAACATTATAATGAAGCTTTTGGTCCTCATTAGAAAAAAAGTAGATAGAAAGCTACATTACTGTAAAATCTAGCCCAGTGTTAACCAGTCAAATTAGAGAAAAAAATATTAATAATAGTGGCATATTCTCCTATGTGTGTTATCGTTCAGCTCCAAATGTTCCTTTGTGACCAGAGCCGCAGATAAAACAAAGGAGGGCCCAGAAGGGCAAGACAACCCTTTCTTAGTTACTTTCTTGCTCCGGACTCCTAAAATGCAAATCTATGCAGGAGTGTTATTCTCATAAGCTGAGAGCTGGAAGCACTAAACCACCCTAGGGAGAGAAAACATAATTTTGCATCTTTCATCATTTTGAACTTGCCTAGTACATAACTTCTGAAGGAATGAATGAAAACACCTTGATTAGCTCAGATGGAAAGCAGGGGCTCCTTAGAGCTGCTGCTTATGAACAGAAATCCAAGTTGTAGCCAATTTCTTACTAGAGAAGAAATCAGGGTCAAAGGAACAAGTACAGGTAATTTGTTTGAAGCAGTAGAGTTTGTTTTATGATAAAGTGCATACTTCTTTGAGAACAAAGGCTACACTGTGAGCACAGGCAACTCCTTCCTTCTTCAGGAATATCAGCCTGGAGCTGTTACCTAGGCCTCAGCAGACAACTCTGAGTGAATCCAAATACTGGATAAAGCTAGAGAAAATCAAGTAAAGGAACAGACTTTCTGGTGACTTGCAGTGATATCCCCCAAAACAGATGTCTCAAAATTAACGGTTAGCTAGTACTCTCCCAGACCAAAAGAAATGGTCAGCTTAAAGAAAAATTTTCCACTGTAAGAGTGGTGAAATACAGGGTCAGTTTGCCCAGAGAGGTTGTGGAACCTCCATCCTCGAAAACTCAAACAGACATGGCCCTGAGCTACCTCATCCAAGATGGACTTGCTTGGACTAGGGGGTTTCCACCTCCAGAAGTCCCTGTCAACCTATTGTTACTCCATGGCAATGTGATTATCCTCAGTACCTCCTTACAGGGTTGGCTGTGATAACAATACTGAAAACATTCACCTTAGGATATGCAGTGTTCAACAGACATTAAGTGATGTAACTTTACTATATTCCTGTAAGGAATATGTTGTTTGTCTCTGATCGTCTCTCTTACATCGATAACAAAACTGAGATACACTGAAATGCAGTGAAGTAGAAATTTCACCAATTTCAGATGGGAAGTTTAGTATTTTTACTAGTACCATTCTGCCTGGTTGCTTTACATAACATAAAAAGCAGTAAAAAAATATAATTAGAGATTTGAGCATCACAGACAACATAACTCATGCAGCTGATAACACAATCACTCTTGCATATACAGATGCAGAAAGAATACAAAGGCACTGTAGTATAAAATTGAGGTGGAAAATCATCTATTTCAACTGATTAGTTTTCATTACTAAGCACTAACCCAGCATAACTGTCTGGGTCAGACTCTTTTGTGTTGGCTGACCCACTTCACCGATATGTCAATGAACACTTTGTACACAGCAACTAGTGATCAATCAGAATGTAAGATTTTAAACAGAAAAAAATACCATCATGCTCAGTAAAATTCCCTTTATCGTTCTTCTCCAGGCTTTTTGTGTGTTTTCTTGCCAGTCTCTCCCTACCTTTCTTATCTTCTTTCCCCTTCTTCTCAGCCAGGCTTAGCCCTACCTCTCCTAGGCTCAGCAATAAGAGGATTTTCTTCTTCATTCATTTAATTTTAGATAAATGTTGAATTGGGAGTCGTACATTACCCCTGATTCAGCTGTCTTGCTGGAAAGTCAGTGGGAGACTTAGTCTGAGTTGCATGTGAATGGACTTCAGAGATAGATGCTATATAACTAAAAGCTCGGGGGAGAAAAAGGCAGTTAAGGAAAAAAAATTAGACCGTTACCATCAAGGTGCAGCTTAAAGCAGCACCTGAGACACGTTTTGGCTAAAATCCTTTTCTGACTTTCTAACAAGACTGCTTGAAGCAAGATACAGGTAAATCTAGCTTTTCTGAAAATCTCTAGGTGGAAAACACATAGAAGTTGAAAGCTTCAAAATAAGTCAGGTCCTTACCAGACACACCCTGAACTAGGTCCAAATCCAAATGCTGCAAAAGGCCAAAGGATCAGAAATCAGAAATAGTATCTTGGGTCCTCGCCATCTATAATTAATATAATTGAGCTCAGAATTTCTGTCCTCTTCCTTCTTATGCCCTATATAATTACAGATATTCACATGTTTGTCTTCATTCCTAATAAATTACTTCCAGGTGTATGTTAATATACAGTCCTTTCTTAAGTGATAGGGAAGAACCCATCTCTTGACCCTATATCCGACAATAAACTGACTTGTAGAGGCACCCAAAGATGATATATACTACCTATCACAATGGATTGATGCAATTTAGAGCTTCCCTTAAAAAAAAATCCCATGTTCTTTTCATTGACATCAATAGTAAATCTTCTATTGACAGCATGAGGGAAAACTTAAAATAAGGCTAAATGCTTTTTAAAATAAAACTTTAAAGGTTTTACTCCAGTTGTCTCATGCGATCCTATCTGCAGTGTGGAATTTTGCGGCCACAGTGTGACTGCATGTGGTGCCTACTTTCAGCAGAGTCTGGCAAGTTTCAGAATAAAAAAACCCCTACAACCAGACAGGAATTTCAAAGCTGCCATTAAAACTGACATAAAGACTGCTATTGCTGCAATTCAAAGACATGCAAAGTTTGCAGACATTTTTATGCTTTAAAAGGCAGCATTACTCTTAGGAAACTGACCAAAGTCTGACACCTATTTTCTTTCAAAACCTTTTGAAATTATTTGAAAATTAAGGCATATGTGATTTTCAAAGAGTATTAAAAGAAAACATTTTTTATCATACTGTTGTGGTTTCAGCCCAGCCAGCAACAAAGCACCATGCAGCCGCTCGCTCACTCCTCCCACCACCCCGGCAACGGTGGCATGAGGAGAAAATATAAAGGCAGGCTCATGGGCTGAGATAAGGACTGAGAGGGATCACTCACCACTTATGGTCATGGGCAAAAGACAGGCTCAACTTGGGGAAAAAACAAAATCAATTTAATTTACTAGAAATCAAATCAAAACAAGGATAATGAGAAGTAAAACCAAACCTTAGAACACCTTCCCCCCACCCCTCCCTCCTTCCTGGCTCAACTCCACTCCTGGTTTTCTCCACCTCCTGGCACAGGGGGATGGGGAATGGGGGTTGGGGTCAGTTCATCACATGTTATCTCTGCTGCTTCTTCCTCCCCAGGGGGAGGACTCCTCACTCTTCCCCTGCTCCACCGTGGGGTCTCTCCGACGGGAGACAGTCCTCCACGAACTTCTCCAATGTGAGTCCTTCCCATGAGCCTCAGTTCTTCATGAGCTGCTCCAGCGTGGGTCCTTTCTGCAGGCTGCAGTCCTTCAGGCACAGACTGCTCCAGCGCGGGCTTTCCCATGGAGTCATGGCCATCTTGGGGGGCATCCACCTGTTCCGGCGTGGGGTCCTCCATGGGCTGCAGGTGGGCAACTGCTCCCCCACTCACCTCCATGGGCTGCAGAAGGACAGCCTGCTGTCTCACCACAGGCTGCAGGGGAATCCCCTCCTCCAGCGCACCTCCTCCCCCTCCTTCACTGACCTTGGTGTCTGCAGAGGTGTTCCTCTTACATTCCACTCCCCTCCGCGCTGCAGATTTCCCTTCTTAAATCTGTTCTCCCAGAAGCAATACCACCATCGCTGATGGGCTTGGCCTTGGCCAGAGGAGGGTCTGACTTGGAGCCAGGGAAGCTTCTAGCAGCTTCTCACAGGAGCCAGCCCTGCGGTCCCATCCCCTGCTACCAAAAGACCCTGCCACACAAACCCGTAACACAAAGCTGTAATTTTTATGTTAAACTGTTATTTCACTAGAGCAAAACTCATACAATGGCCTTTCTTTTTTAGACTTTTACCTTTTGGACCTCCATGCACTTTCAGAAATGTAATTTGTATTGTTATTCCCATTGTAGCTATGAAATAAACAGAGGGGTGCCAGAATTTAAGTTTACGTAGGAGCAGTGGCAAAAAGTTGGGTTTTTTCTGATTCCTGCCTGTAAACCTGACCCTCTAAAGCTTACGTGTCCATGTCTGCTTGCAGATACAACTCTGGTGCCATTCACAATGGGGACTATACAGGGAAAGAATCTCATCTTCTCTTTCTTCCATTTAAAAGGCCCAAACTAACTACTGGGAATGCTGAAAGTTGGTGTATTGGCTTTGTGTGGCAAGGTTTTAGTAGCAGGGGGGGTTACAGGGGTGGCTTCTCTAAGAAGCTGCTGGAAGCTTCCCCTGTGTCTGACAGAGCCAATACAAGCCAGCTCTAAGACGGACCAGCTGCCAGCCAAGGCCGAGCCAATCAGTGATAGTGGTAACGCCTCTGTGATAACATTTTTAAGAAGGAAAAAAAGTTGCTGGGACATACAGAAACGGCGGCCAGAGAGAGAGTGAGAACATGTAAGAGAAACAACCCTGCAGACACCAAGGTCAGTGAAGAAGGAGGGGGAGGAGGTGCTCCAGGTGCCAGAGCAGAGATTCCCCTTCAGCCCATGGGGAAGACCATGGTGAGGCAGGCTGTCCCCCTGCAGCCCAGGGACGTTCATGGTGGAGCAGATGTCCACCTGCAGCCTGTGGAGGACACCACACCAGAGCAGGTGGGTGCCTGAAGGAGGCTGTGACCCCATGGGAAGCCCGCGCTGGAGCAGTGTGCTCCTGAAGGACTGCACGCCATGGAAGGGACCCACGCTGCAGCAGTTCGTGAAGAACTGCAGCCTGTGGGGAAGGACCCACGTTGGAGAAGTTCGTGGAGGACTGTCTCTCGTGGGAGGGACCCCACACTGGAGCAGGGGAAGAGCATGATGAGTCCTGTCCCTGAGGATGATGAAGCGGTAGAAATAATGTGTGATGTACTGACCCCAACCCCCATTCCCCGTCCCCTGCGCTGCTGGGGGAGGGTAGGTAGAGAATCCGGGAGTGAAGTTGTGCCCAGGAAGAAGGGAGGGGTGGAGGGAAGTTGTTCTGAGATTTGGTTTTATTTCTTATTACCCTACTCTGGTTGATTTGTAATAAATTGAGTTAATTTTCCCCAAGTTGAGTCTCCACCGTGGACCTCCAAGGACTGTGGTGGGTTGACCCTGGCTGGGTGCCAGGTGCCCACCAAAGCTGCTCTATCACTCCCCCTCCTTAGCTGGACAGGGGGGAGAAAATATAACAAAAGGCTTGTGGGTCAAGATAAAGACAGTTCAATAAAGTGAAAGCAAATGTCGCGTGAGAAAGTAAAGGTCGCGCGCGAAAGCAAAGAAAAACAAATGATGTTATTCTCTACTTCCCATCAGCAGGCGATGTCTGGCCACTTCCTGGGAAGCAGGGCTTCAGTAGGTTGCTCCAGAAGATGAAAATGCCCCCCTTCCGTCTCCCTTTACTTAGCTTTTATATCTGAGCTGATGTCATATGGTATGGAATATCTGTTTGGTTAGTTTAGGTCAGCTGTCCTGGTTATGTCCCCTCCCAAGATCTTGCCCAGCCCCAGCCTGCCATTGAGGGGGGGCAAAAATGTTGGAGAGACAGCCTTGATGCTGTGGGAGCACTGCTCAGCAGTAGCCAAAACACTGGTGTGTTGTCAACACCTTTCTAGCTACTGATGCAGAGCACAGCACTACAAGGGTTGCTATGGGGAGAATTAACTCCATCTCAGCCAGACCCAATACAGTTGGTCAGGTATGAATTTTAGCTTAGAATTAAAATCCAAGTGGAAATTGCTAAATTTGACTTCTACATGTCTGAGAGTCTGTGACATGTCTGAATGTCTATAAAGATTCCAATTTTGAAAAGGTACCACGTACCTACTTTTTCTGTTTCTGTAGACTTTCAGGGCTAGTGTCCCTGAAAATTGTGTCTCCTACTTACCTGATAATGTTATAAAATTATGTTTGAAAATTAAATAAGAATTTTAGTCTGATTAAATCTGACCTATTGACATGAATCCTTTTCTTCATGTTTAGAAATGGAGATATTAAAGGGTTCATTTCTTTAGGAAATACATTGCCTATTGTCTTTCCTGAAGAACATGATACCTGATCGTGGGGATTTTTCTGGCTGGTTGTTTCAGCCGCCATGTGTAAGTTAGTCAAAACACATCCACTGTACTGTTTTATCTTCCATTGTATTGGAAGGTATTCAATAAGCTACCTTTTTGTATGTGATGGCGAGCACTTGAGTGTCACATCTGTTATCTTGCTGCCAGCGAGTGTTGCTTCAGAAAGGATCCCAAGCATATGGCATGCTATATGAAAGCAATGAAAAAGAAATATATATTGTGAAATTAATAGGTGGGCAATAGTCAATGCTATTTTGAAGTCTAAAGCAAATACGAAAGACTAAAGCCTGATTTTGATTTTAGTGTCCTGCAGAAAGAAAGGTAATGATAACTGTGATAAACACACTTAAAAACAGGTTCTGCTAAGCACAGAATTCAAAATCAATATCATAGCATTTATGCACATACATTCATCAAGACTCTAGCACAAGAATGTACTGAAAGTAACACTATTGCCTTGAATACAATAAGGCTAAGATTTAGTTATTTATTTTTACATATCCAGGGCCAAAAAAACCCCAAACCAACAGACCCATGTTTAACTTGCACAGAATTTCTCATAATTGTGAGCAAAATAAAAAACTCAGATGTTTCGTAGTGTGTTTTCTGTTTTCTTTCCTTAGCCTTTTGGTTTAAATCCTTTAATTCTTTATTTTTCCTTAATACACAAAATGCTGCTGAGAAAGAAATACTAGGATTTCATTTTGAAAATGTCAAAGTAGAAAAGCAGATATTTCTGTTTCACTTCTCAGGCAGTTGGAATGGAAATAGAGGAATTAAACAATTTTCAATAAATGTGTTTTAAAAATGGGAATGATAGCAACAATGATGTTTGCCTAATTATTTGGAGCATTTGACCACTTAACTATCCAAGAGCTAGATTATTTCCGCATAACTTAGCACATCCTTCATATAACTTGCCAGATCAGCTCAACAACCCCCACAATCACTAAATCCCCTCCTTATTTATTAGCAAACAAGGGAAAAGTCTCAGAGCAGCTGCAGATTATTATTTGACCTTTGTCTGAGTCACTAGGCTTTCTAGCAACTGCTGTCTACACACAGGGGCTTTTGACTGGGATGTGAAAAAAGGAATATCCATGATCAACAGTAGAAAGTGTAGTGTTGTCATACTCCTGTGGTTAACATAACAAAATACTGCACTTCTCAAGAACATAAACGTCCTGTTTAATAACCCAGATACTTAAAGATGTTCACATCAGAAAATATGTTGCTACTAGAGAGAGTTTGAAATCCGTGTGCCTGTGCATTCAGGAAACAGATTTAGCTTTCTAGGGTCTCCTGAGAACTCTGCATGCAATGTGCTTTCTCTGTATTTACGCTGAAGCAGAGTTTGACTTTTAGTCATATTACCAGTGAAATTCTTCATTTTTCCTATTCACCACTTACATTTTTATACTGTTGATGCAATTCCCCTTAGCCCTGAAACATCACGTTAAAAAACCTCTGTTTCTGTTATAGCTCAGTTTTCCTCTCTTTTTTTTTTTTCCCTCTCTTTTTTTTTTATTTGTTTCTTTTGGTAGGTGCTGAATTCCTTTTGCTAATAAGTCTCAACCTCATTATAATTTGCTCCGTCTAATGAGTCTTTTCTTCCCTGGACTGCCCATCATTGATGTAGAGTTACAAGAAAATTAGGAATTAGTTCCCTGAGCATGGAAAACATTTTAACTCATTTTTATATTTTGATTTAATGACTTTTTAGTCAAATTACATATGAAAAACCTCAACTACAGAAACTGATAAAGGAGGGAATCCTCATCCAAGAAGTGGGCTTCCACACATCTAACAAGAGTTGAGTGCAATCCACTCTTTCAGTGGAATCTTTAACGGATTTTCTCCTTTATTCGGATGCATGTTTTAACAAGACTGGTAGAAAATATAATAATTAAGATAAATATTTAAAACTGTCAAAACATACAAATACAATCATGTTTGCATAAGTTTCATTTCCTTAGGAAATCAAGGTAAATCTAACACTAACATGATTTAAAAAAAATTTTAAACACCTTAGAAGTAATTTAAGTTTCAAATCCTTTATCTTTGCCATTCATATTGAAGGTTTGTTATTTCCGCTAACAAGAAGCCTTCAAATATCATTCAAGTCATATGAAGTCCTACTGCACATTAACATACATGTGTAGATATTGGCATATTCATTCTAATGCATATGGTATATTTCAGTTCAGCTGTCAACCACTTTCTTGAACTCAACTGATATTCCAATAACAGAAAAGACAAGGAAGAAATAGACAACTAGAGTGAAATTCTGCAACACTGAATACACGCCTGCCCACTAAAAATGGAATCTGCATCCTTTACACTTTCTAAAGACCACTATGGCATAAAAATTTCCTGAGAAATTTTAAATTATGCAAAAATATCTCTCAAATATTTAAGGACATTGCAAAATAAGCAAGGCTGAGACCAGTAGAATGACACAATCTTTATTACAGTGCCAAGAACACCATTGAGGGAAGACAACTTGTTTGTAATTGAATCATATGGAGCCAGATAACAAACTACTTTCAAGGGGGTGCCCACCTATTGGGCACTCCAAGAATTTTCTATTTACTTAAAATTAGAGGCCTGTTCCCATGACGTATTGTATTACTGTTTGGAGCAATGTAGCATCCTCAAAGGAAACTACACAGAAATACCCACAGAAATACACTGCCATGTTAAAGTAAGCATGTTTTGTTAACCCAGAGTTCAAATAGCATATTGGGGCTGAACATTTGTTTACTAGTGATGCTTATCAAGTGATATAGAGAGCCATTACCACATTAAAGATAGCTCTTGTTCTATGCTGATAGGGTTGTCCTATTTTAGCATGCCGTTAAATAATTCCAACTTACATTGCAACACAGCTTTGCTTACCTAGGGATTAGAACTACTGTGTGCAAGCAATGAGCTTGAGTAACAAACTATTACTGTTTTGGTATGATGTTAAAAATTATTACATTGAGATTCACTTTAAAATATACAAATCGGTAATTTCAATAAATTGGGACAGTCTTAGGGTTCTGGACAGTTCCAAACACTTCATTTTGTGTCTGTCTTCAGAAAAGTCCAAGAATTCAATTTGTTAACTATCTGGAGTACTATCAGACACACAGCCACGCACCACACCCACCCAGGTTAATTTTCAGCAGAAAGCATTTTCTGCTTTCCAGCTTCTGCATACAAGTGCAGTGTCTCCAGAAGGTCTGTGCTGACTACCTAATTGGGGAGAATTGCCAAGGTTTGTCATGTGAGGCCATTGTAAGTTCCTTTTCCCTAGGGCTACTTTCCCAGCAGTTCCTTTGTATTCATTGAAGTGATAGTGATGAAGAAACAATTCAGGCAAGGAAACGGTGGGTAGCTTTAACTCTGCCCCTACTCATGTATCTGATTGGTAGTCTACTGGGACGACACACGGCTATAGGAGAAACAGTGGAAAGGCTCTAAGAAACCACAGAAGTGAAGAAATGGAAGGAAATGCAGTATATTAAGCACATCTTCATACTTATTTTTGAGCTTGCTAAATTTTGTGTCAGGATTAAAATAGTAATGAAATTGCTTACAGGTAGGATTGACTGATCCTGCATTAACCTTAGATAAATGAAGTATTCCAACATAAAAGCATGCATACACACTAATTAGTGATGGTGGAAATCAATCAGAGAGAAAGTAGTATTGTATTATCTTGTCTGTGAACTGCTAGTGTTAGTTCTTCATGAATCAACTGTTTTGCCTGGTGAAACTTTTCCTAAGACTGAAATGCAGTTAAGTGATAACTAATGTTAAAGTTTACCTGTTACTTTATTTTGTATTTCCTTTGGCAGAACTGGGTATAATCAAACAATTTCTAGATTGTAAATTCTTGCACAAAAAACATTTTCTCTTTGGAAATTATTCTTAGTATTCATATTACTCAGATAATAGTAAACAAGCTTTTTAAAAAAAGCTCAAAAAACAATTTTTCAAGGTCTTTTCATAAATCTGTTAGCTCAGTCTTTCATTCATGTGTCTTTCCCTTCTGAGTTCCAAGCAACAATCAGTCACATGGCAGAAATGCTTTTGTCAGCTGTGCCTTAAGTATCGTATTTAGAGACCTCCCTCCTCCCTCAGCTGGAATTTCTGAATATTTGTTACACTGTCTGAACACTAGCTTTAGCATATAACCCATTTCAAGCTCCTTAACCATAACAGCTTCTTTTCTTGATGTGCGGAAACAGACTCCACAATCAGTGAGATTGTAAAGTAGGTATGTTCATTCAGCGCTGGGCAGCACGGGGGGTAGCCCCACCAAAGTCGTGCGTGCCTGACTCGGCAGCTCACTTTAAATTTATACAATCAAGTGTTACATATGCATAGAGTTTCACAATATGCCTATACATAGGCATGACCTATCCCGCTTCATATTAAAATTAGTTCCAAGAAGTCATTTCCCTAAGTTCCTCCCAACTGCGCCTGCGCAGTGCCTCCTTGTGGTGGTCGTCGGGGGTCGTGAAGATGAAGGCTGTATGTCTTCTTCGCGGTGAACTCTTAACCTTCTGTCCCTGCACAGACTCAGTTGCTCCTTGGCATTTATCTAAATCACAAGGCCGGTCTTGGCTGGTTCTTGGGGTCGACTCCTGCTTCTTATCAGGGATTATCTCTTGCTTCAGTTAGTTTCAACAATGTAAACGTTAAACATCATTTCTCATCCCCTTGGGCTATGTCTACTCCTATTGAAATTCCTTTAACTTCATTACAAGCTAGATAATTTTTAAACAGTTCCAATCTACATCCATATCTACTATATCTACTAAGATTCCCTTAACTCCCCTTCTCTCATTCTATTATAGTCATTGCTTTCATATGGATCTGCTACTTTACAAGAATTTCCATCATAAAAATCTGTATTTCTTATTTTCCATTTTTCTGCCCTTTTAGGTGTTTGAAGAACAGTTGTAATATCCCCCATGAATGTTTTTAAGTCCATGTTTTAATGAAGGAGTATTGCTTTGAGTATACAGAGTTCCCCAAAATTCTAATGTCAGATAAAAATCTTTCTTCTCAGAAAAAAGGAACAATATCTGGAAAGAAGTTATAAAGGCTTCAGTAAGCACTTCATAAAAGACATTGTCATTACACAAAAGTAAATATTGTAAATTTCTTATCACTTAGTAGCACTGTATGTACCTTTACTGAATATTTGTCATGTTTAAAGAGGTAAGTAAATAAACCTGATATTAATGGAGCTGCAGATCAAGTGCTAAAAGGTATTTCTTACTTGTTGACATATCTCTAAAAATGGGGCAGTGAAATTAAAATGTGGAAAGCAGAAAGCATCAATATAGTTGACATAAATAAAAAGGAGGTGCTCGCATCAATATAAAAAGCAGGTATTTACCATTATAAAGACAGATACAAATGAACTGTATGCTTTAGAGACACTTGAAAAATGAACATGACCTCAAAATCTGTGCTTCACAGAATCTGAGGTTGGAAGGGACCCCTGGAGATTGTGTAGTCCAACCCTTTGCTCAAAAGAGGATCAGCTACAGCAGATTGCCCAGGATCACGCTTAATGAGGTTTTGGCTGCCTCCAAGGACAGAGACTCCACCACCTCTGGGCAACCTGTTCCAGTGCTCAACCACCCTGAAACTAAGATTGTCCTGATGTTTAAATGCAAATTCCTGTATTTCAATTCATGCCCACTGCCTCTCATCCTGTGACTGAGCAAAACTGAGAAGATGCTCATTCCCCTTTACTCACTCCCACAGGGTATTCATACACATTGGTAAGACCTTCAAGGCTAAACAGTCCCAGCTGTCTCAGTCTCTCCTTGTAGGACAGATGCCCCAAGCCCTTAATCATCTCTGTGGCCCTTCACTAGGCTCAGTCCAGTATACCCATATCTTTCTTATACTAGGGAGTTGTTTGGCACCAGTAGATGCTGGTCCCTTATGAACCCGGTAAGAAAGGCACCGACACTCTTTAAGACATCTTTTAAAATGCTGTTTATATAGAGCTAACACTATAAGGAAAGAATAGTACAGATAATCGTATGTCCCTTCAGATGCTGGAACCCCCAGTGGTGTAGCATCAAATGGGCCTCTGAGCCATGCACAGCCCACTGTGCAGACCCCCATCCACAGAAGAGGTTCTCCCCTCCTGGTCATTCAAGCTATTATAGATTTTTTCTTACAAGAAAACAACTCTATTCATCATTTCCAGTGTCAAACAGAAAGGATGTTCACATGACAACTTCTTCCTACTCTCCTAGATAAAGGCAAGTACACGCAGGTGGCATAATTGTTGGTACCAGGCAGGAGCTGCTGGCAAGATCCTCTGTTACAATGAGCTGGCTGCATTTGTCCTGCAGCCATGGGTTTTGTGCAGCACAACACAGGTCTGAAGGCTACACCGGACGTGCAGCCCAGTGCAGCTCAGCACAGGCCCAGGCATACTCAGGTTAACTGTTATATGGTTCACTAACTCCTCGATAAACAATGGTCATCCAGTCAAGTTCATTACAGACATCCAGAACTGGATCCAGCACTCCAGATGTGGCCTTTCCAGTGCTGAGTAGAACAATGGGATCACCTCCCTCAACCTGCTGGCATTTCTCCTCCTGATACAGCACAGGGCACTGTTGATCTTCTTTGGCACAAGGATGCATTGCTGGCTCATGTTCAATTTGTTGTACAGCAGAACCTGCAGGTCCTTCTCTGCCAAGCTGCTTCCCAGCTGGTAAGACCCCAGCGTGTACTGCTGCATTAGGTTATTCCTCCTCCCCAGATGCAGGATTCTGCATTTCTCTGTTAAACTTAAGGAGATTCCTGTCAGCCGAAGTCTGCGGCCTGTAGAGGTCTTTCTGAATGGCAGCACAACACCCTGGCATGTCAGCCACTCCTCTCACTTTTGTATCATCAGCAAACTCGCTGGGTGTGCACTTTGTCCCATCATCAAGGGCATCAGTGACTACGTTAAACAGTACTGGTGTCAGTATTGACCCCAGGGTACGCCACTGGCCCCCAGCTGTACTTTGTGCTACTGATTCTTTCAGACTGGCAGTTAAATAATTTCTCAGTCAACCTAACTGTGCATTTACCTAATCTGTACTTCAGTTTGTCTATGTGAATGCTATGGTATACAGTGTCAAATGCCTTACCAAAGTCAAGGTAAACAATATCCCCTGCTCTCCCCTCATCTACCAAGCCAGTCAGCTCACTGTAGAAGGCTGTCAGATTGGTCAGGCAGGATTTCTCTCTGTAAAACAATGCTGACTAGTCCCAATCACCTTCTTGACTTTCATGTGATTGGAAAAAGTTTACAGGTGGATTTACTGCACCACCTTCCCTGCAATCAAGGGGAGGCTGACCATCTTGTAGTTGCGCAGATTGTTCTCTTGAAGATAGGAGTGAGATTTGCTTTCTTCCAGTCCTCAGGAACCTCTCCAAATTGCCATGACCTTTCCAAGATAACAGAGAGTGGCCTTACAATGACATCAGACAGCTCCCTCAGCACTCATAGGTGTATCCGATGATGCCCCATGGACTTGGTTATATCCAGTGTAAGTATTCCCTAACCTGATCTTCCTCCATGTAGGCTAAGTCTCCCTTGCTCTAGACTTTCCCACAAGTCCCAGGGACCTGGGATTCCTGAAGAGCAGCCTGCCCAGTAAACATTGAAGTGAAGAAGGGTTAAGTACTT
This sequence comes from Harpia harpyja, assembly GCF_026419915.1. NCBI lineage: Eukaryota > Metazoa > Chordata > Aves > Accipitriformes > Accipitridae > Harpia > Harpia harpyja. Next base: position 56,672,014 of record NC_068940.1, on the reverse strand, counting down.
CAGCTTTTTCCATGTTATTTGTCACCATGTCCCCTGCCCCATTCAGCAGCAGGTCCACATTTTCCCTAGTCTTCCTTTTGCTGTTGATGTACTTGTAAAGCCTTTCCTATTGCCTTTCGCATTCCTCCACAGATGGGCTCTCACTTTCCTAACTCCATCCCTGTATGCCCAGACTGTGTTTCTATAGCTTTCCTGGGTTACCTGTCCCAGCTTCCACCTGTTGTACACTTTCTATTTATGTTTGAGTTCAGCTAGGAGTTTCTTGATCATCTACACATGCCTCCTGCTGCCATTGCAGGGTTTTCTGCATGTGGGGATGGACCACTCTTAAGCTTGGATGTTGGGATCCTTCAAAAAAAGCCAGCTTTCCTGGTCCCCTCTTCTTTCCACAGCTGTATCTCATAGGCTTCTTCTAAGCAGATGCTTAAAAAGGGAAGAACTCTCAAAATGTAAGACCTTAATTAGAAATTTCACACAATGATTGAAAAGTGAAACTTATCCAGCCACTGTTGACCCTGGGGACACTTAAGGTTTCTATTGTGTTCTCACTGAATTAGAGCAATGCCTAACAGTCTGGATGCACTTTGTGTTACTACTAAAAGAGTAATAGTAAAAAAATTTAAATTTGATCAGGTTTGTCTTGTCGGCCATAAGCTTGTCTTCAGTTTTTCTCTCTTTAAAAAAGGCAATATAACTTTCAATTAGCACTAGGAAATTTATCTGTATAATTATTCTAATTATTCTATTCTAGACACTTCAGAATCAAGTCCAGTCTGCAAAGAGACATGCAGTTCATTTTAATAGCCCTGATCACTCACCTGCTTATGGACTTTGACAAAGAGGCTGATATGTTGCAAAAATATTAGATCTTCTGAAATAAGCTTTGGGACTTGGATTAACAAAGGTGCTAGTTGGAGTTATAAGGGGAAACATTTTGAACAGTTTACCACTGATGTCAACCTGAACTGAGTACAGCATTCTTGCAAACTTCAAGATAGTTCGTTATTACGATGCAATAAACAGGACTCATCAGGGCTGTTCGACAGAATGCAATCATGGCAAAAATAATATTTTCTAAAAGGTGTCTAACTTTAGGATACAAAAAGGTGGTGTCCCTTTCTCTCACACATGGTTTGTGACATGATAAATCTTGCTTGCTACACTTTCTTCTGAGTTTGCTCAGGCTTCAAATGACTACAGAGGCCCTACAGGGTCCTCAGTCTGTACAAAATCAAGCCTTGCCTCCTGTAAGCAAAGAACATGAACTTATCATGGGCGATTGCACTTTTTACAATTCTAATTCTACTTCATTCTTTAGCTTTTGCTGTGTCTATGCTCTCCAGCAGAAATAAATAAGTGCAGTGACTACTGATCTTAACCTATTTTTTAATTGAAACCATTCAGTCTACATCATCCATTCTCACAGCAACTTTAGATGTGAAGCTCAGCAAACAGCTCAAGCAGCTGAACAGCATGGTGCCCAAATGAATAAGCTCTGCAGGTCTTCCAAAAGCCAGTGTTTTACATGGCTTCAGAATGGAAACTTGTTATCTCAGGGTCAGTTAAAAATTCTAGGTTAGATTTTGAATGTATAATAAACTTTGCTACCAGCTTAGTTTAGTAAATGTATGGATTTCATAATGAAATATCACAAAATTCTGCAGCTGACGATTCATCTTCTAATTTATTCTCTGTTGCTTCTTGCAACAGTTAAAGTTTTTTCTGATTAAATACACTGTGTGAACTGAAATGGCTAATATGACATTTCAAAAGTTAGCAATCAATATAACAATCATTAAATTAATTGGGGTTTTAAATAAAAATGACAGAGAGGGGACATGTGAGCAGAGTTATTTCCTCCATTGATTTGTATTTCCTGCCACTTTAATTAAATACTCACTGGTGTTGACTAGATTTATCAGAATTTCCTTCTGAGCAAAACCAAACAAAAAATTATTATTATAGTTACTCGTTTCTAGGAATATAAGGTGAAACCTTTGTTGGTTCTAGCAGGACAAATGTTTGACTGAAGCTTCTTGTTAAGTTAAAAAGTGAAGTTAAAAACTGTATGAATTCAGATTTCACTAAGTGCTTTATGATTTCCATTTTATGCTTGCAAATATCCTGATACAATCATACTGCTGATTTAATTTGAAATAGTCATGTTAGAGTCTCTTGCATGGTGAGCTAAAAAACTTCATCTGTATGTTTTAATAAAAGTTTCATAGTTAGATTCAGCAAAGTTACTTTATACGTTGAAACTCAAAGCACCTTGTTGGTTATTTTCAAATACAATGAGGACATCCATACCTACCATGGCTTGGGACTAAAAAAATGTGCAAGCTACTTGACTTCTGAAACAAAAGCTGAAAAGGATTTCTGCGTCCTATTGACACATTAAGGTGACAGGTTTTCACTTGTGATTCAGCAACATGGTAATTCCACAAATAATCGGACAGGTTTTGGTTCCTTATAGGTACTGAATAGAATATCAGTATCAGACACCAGTTAAAAAGGTCTGATAGAGATGTAGTTCCTATTTGCTTTCACCTTCATCCTGTGCTACTTGTAGGTTTTTACATAGGTATGGAGTGAAGAGGCATGCAAGGAACTTCCTCTCCCCCTTTTCACAACTGGAATCTCAATATGTGGATCCCTCCCTTATCGTGAATTATCAGAGATATTTCTCCCCTCCTTCAGAGCAAGAAGACAGTAGGACCAATATTCCAAGCTCTTTCAGTGAGGTTTTCACCTAGTATAGTGCATCAAGGGGATGCAGATACACTGGTCCAATCAATGCTGCAGACTGGGCAGTTCTGCTGAACCAAAAAGCTCAATGACACATGCTATTTGTTAGGCCACTGACTGCCTAAGAAGGACAACAGAGAAGTACTTGTAAATTGTGATGTAGCCTTGAATAAGCTGCTTCTTGTTTAAAGTGTTTAGTTAGAAACATATTTTGCAGCCAAAGAGCTATGTGAGTGTTTTACTTTGCAATATTCTGGTTCCCTTGTTGGGATAAACTACTCAGCTGAACCAGCTTATTGCCTCATAAAACAGAGCAGCAATACTATTATCGCTTAACTGCACCTGAATTCAGGCAGAACTACTTTGTTCAAAGAGCAGTAAACACTTGGAGTAAGTTGTCAAGTAAGGTCATTGAAGCAAATAACATAAACGTGTGCTAGAGACATAGGACACTTTCATGAAGGAGATTGAAGGATACAGTGACAAGGAGGGATGCAAGTAGGATGAACTGAGCTCAGGAAGGACATATTTCAATGTTATTATTAAAAATTATCCTTTTGCAGAAAGCCAGTACAAGGCTTCTATGGCACTTATTCCTTATATGCCCCCAAGAGCCTTAAGTAGGACATAAGAGGTACAGAGCAGCAAATTTTAGCCTGGAAAAAGAGGACTTTTTGATCAATCCAGTAACCATCAGAAGTACTGTATTCATCTCTGTGTACCTTTAGAAGGAGTAGCTCTTTGAAATATTTTCTTAACACAGTCTGTTTTTGCACTCTTTCTTTTCACTGGTTCCCAACTGAACTTAGAAAGTCACACAGTGGCTCCCCCGCAGCCACAGTTAACGTACAAGGTTGGTTTTGCTACACAGTGACTACACGTGTTTTTCAGACTTTTATCATATGCAAGACTCTCAGAAATTAAGCTCACAACTAGCTGGGCAGTAGTCACTTAGCCACTGGCAATTGCTGACCAAGATATTACTTCCTCGGGCAAAGGCAAGTCCTGAGAAATCCTGAACCCTACACTGTCAGTCAGCAGAGACGGCCTTTTACTAGTAATGGCAAAAATCATATTTACTAGGCTGCAAATAACACTATTCCATAGATAAAGCTTTAATTTTAATGCTCAATGCATGCCAAATCTTAGAACTTGTTCTCACCTGAGCAGCCCCCTTACTGTCCCTTTCCCTAAACTCAGCACTAACTTCCCCCCACATGCCACAGCTTCTTTCTGCCATCCTCTCTACCCTCAAGCACCTCTGCTGATCCTACCTGTTACCAAAGTTGCCCAACTGCAATCTCCACTGCCTCTGCTACCTCTGACTTCTTTCTTACCTCACCTAGGCAATTCTGGAATGTCTCTAAATACAGGTACTTTACAGATTTCCTGTCTCCTTGTTAATACCTGTCCCACCACAGTTCCTCAAGAAAAAAAAGTATGGTGTCTTTCCCTTCAGCCTAGGCACTGGGCTGTCTCAAGATCTCTTACCAGTTCTTTCTCACTGACCTGTTACCCCCTGACAAACCTTTTCAGGGTCTATAATATTCAAGGTGCAGGATCCCATCAACTTCAGTGTTGTTCTGCACCAGGGTGCAGAGGTGGTGGGGGAGAGACAGAGACGGTGCAGCATTCTTTCTGGATCTCAGTGAGAAAGGCGCCAGAACAAATGGTGTAACAAAACACCTAGTTTAGTAAGATGGAATCAAAAGGGGAATAGAGATAGCAAGTAAATCTTATATCCCTTCAGATGCTGGAAACTGTGCTTCCTCATGTAGCATCGGACTGACCCTGGATCGATTTTCCCACTGTGAACTGCACAGATCTCATTCATGCAGAGGTTCTTCCTCTGTCCCATGCCATGGTGCCTTTCATTTTGTGTAAAAACCAAAACCACATACTTCTGACAGGCTGGAATGCTATGTCCATCAGAACACTCACTAGCATGCAGCACAGGCCGGCATGGGGCATTCTAGCAGATTCCCTTGCAGCAGCTACTCATGCTAAGATACGGGCTGCTCAGACCTGGAGTACAAAGCCCAATAGAGCAGACATGGCCTGCTCAAGATAACTAACTCCTCAAATACAATGTCTTCTGGAAGGTGCCAATACAATCACAGCTTGGATAAATGGGTGTCAATTATTTTACTTACTATTTAACTAATGTTCACAACCCCAAATGACCCTGTAAAGCAGACTTGTCATTTCCCGTCTGAAAATACCTCAGTTTCTCCAATTTTTCAATCAACTCACTGACCTACTCTCCCTTGGGGCAGAGATTTCTCATTGCACAGCCAGCTCGAGTCTTATCATGAACATGATAGAAATACTCGCTTCTGTTTCAGTCCCAGAAGCAAATGAAGACACAGTTCAGCTTCACATTGAGACAATGACATACAATGCACATACTTCCCTAGAAAAAGAGAAGAGCAACACAAACTTTGCTTAAATGTGCTTTCACAGATTTCTTTAGCTAAAAGTAAGGGAGATAAAAAAAATTTTGGGCCAAATAATAGCTTCTTTCCTTCTGAAAATCTGTAAAGCAGTTTTATTAAATATGCCTCTGAGAAAAATCAGATGCATCCACTATTGAACAGCAGCTACTTCTACAGGTAAAAGAGCAAAGTTTGTTTCCACCAATAGAATTAACATTAGAAGGAAATTAATGAGTACAACACTTAAGTCACATGGTTTACTGTTCTCAGTTTTTGGGTTTGAAATTACATTATCCAAACAATACTGATCAGCAGGTTCCATAAGAGTAAGACTCACCCTGTACTTAGGAATTCATGCTGGAAAATTCAATTCCAAATGTTTGTATGATATCACTTAAGTTCAAATTCAGAAATCCCAAATTTAATCTTAATCTCTGATTTTAGGCAAGGGAAAAGGCTATGCATCTCTAAAGAGCCAGTCAAAGGGAATAAAATAAAATACTAGTCAAGGAAAAATGACGTAGCTAATTAGAAACTAGACTCAGGGAGTTGTCTAGAATGTGGGCTTCTTGCAGATGACTCCAACTCTCTTTGCTGTCATATTGTCCTGTCTATAAAATGGGGCTAATACCAGTTCTCCCTGGAGATTTAGATAGTATTCAAATAGTATTGCAATAGAAGAAGTATAAGCACTTTCTGAAGATGTTTTTTACTTCAGTAACATCAATTTATTTGCCAGAAGTAGTGATTTGTTTTCTTAAAATTTTCAGTTGTCTTAGGTGTCTAAAAAAAGACGGCTCCATGTATACCTCAAACTACTCTATATCTGTTTAGCCAAAAAAGAAGGGCACACCTATACTGCTGCTTTTCAGCAAAATCAGTAGGGTACTCTTCTTTGTCAATATTTTGAGGCTCCCAAAAAGTTTAGGAGAGGAAAAAAAATTACATCATCTTTTGTGTGGGTCATCTCACAAAGGTCTAAAAAATTCCAACAGCATTTAAAAAAATCAGTTAAGAAACAAACCAAACACTAGCCTGAACTAAAATGAAGTTATTTCTTGCTATAATATAAAAACCTGAAGGGAATTTAAGTAGGCAAGAATGTAAGAGGACATATTAAGTGCCTTCATCCTGCTGAAGGATACAACTAGTAAATTAAGGTACTTAATCAGACTTCTTTTTTGTATTTTTGATCTGATTTTCCTGAAAAAAACTCATTTTTGCAGGAATCACAATTTAAAACAGTAACCTATCATTATATGCTGTCCTGAAAACTGCCTTGGTGACAAACCAGTGAAGTCATTCATGGTATCCTTTATTTAATTCTAATTAATGGTGCTCTGTGATCTTAGAAGGCCAACTCTACTAAATGTCATTTTATAAATGTGTTTTAAGAAGCATGAGGAGGATGGATATCTAAGAAGCATGTCCACATTTCAGTTATTCAGGCAATTACAGGTACAAAGTACAGGTCAAGTTGTTCAGGATTGATTAGTTATTTTAGATGTTTTATATTTATTGCTTAAAGCTGGGCAACTGTCCTGAAATATGTTCCTTTCAAGATGTCTCAAATTTCATATTCAAAATTCAGCTCTTCCTGAGAAGCATTTACGAGGCCTTGATTTGGCATACAGCTGTATCTCCTCTGTTGAGACTGTTTTATGCCACAGTCATCTCTTCCAGCTGCAAATTTTTTGCACTTTCTTTTAAAATATTTAGAACTGGTCACTGCTTATGGGTGCTTTCTGGCATTAGATGTATGAGACAATCTACTATGGTCTGGAATAAACTGTGTTCTTCCTATAGAAATGGTATGCAGAATTATACACAATCTCAGGAATGGTTGTGAAAGTTATAAAAGATATATGAAGAAAAAGAAATAGACATCCTTCAAATCCTTCCACTGAATTCACTTCCTTTTCCTTTTTCTATGTCACTGTTTCTTCCTTTCCCCAAACCTGATTAATACCAAAATGAAATGGGAGATAAGACACAGAACTTTATCACAACATGAAAATACTCTTAGAAAACTGTGAAACCAAATCAGAGGCTCAGAACTAAATTGTTTGAAAATAATGTTTTTCCTAGGCACTTCTTCCTTTCTGCCAGTACTTTTCCACCCCTTTCCTCTGACCTTCTGAGCAGCTGTAACTGTTCATTATATTATGATTACTATCCATTTAATTTATAAATTCCTCAGAGCAAGAAACTTAAATCTCCACAATCAACAGCAGAATTGTTCGTTTTATATTGAGACACTAAAGAAGCTTGATCTGTTTAGTTTATCCAAAAGATTAAAAGGTGATTTGACCACCACCTACAGGTGCCCACACAAGGAAAAAAAAAATATAGTCATTGTTCCTTTACTTTGCCAAAAAAAAGGCCATAATAAAATCCAGTGGTTGGAAGTTCACACCAGCTACATTCAGATTAGGGGAATACAGACATATCTAATAATACTGTAAAAATAAGCATAGTAAATCACAGAAACATTTTACCTAGGAAAGTGGAGGATTCTCTTGAAGGTTTTAAATCACAACTGATTACCTGTATAGATTAAAAATGTCTGCCATAACTCATATGGAAGTGATGGGCTTGATGCAGAAATTATTTGATAGTGTTTTTTGGTTTGTACTGTATAGATGATTGTACTGCATTCAACTGATCTTTAAAAATAGTCACAGATTTTTATAATTACATACATACCAGACACACAAATAATTTACCCAGTGTTAGAGCTGGTAAGGGCTTTCTAAAAGAAAGACATTCTACTGAAAATGGATTGTTTCCTTACAACAGAAACATTTTTCAGATATATCCCACAATCTATGAAGTTTTGTCGTGAGTCATTTTGACATCCAGTGTTTTAGAGCACCCAAGAAGAGAGATGAGGAGAAAATATAGGGAGAAACTTCAGGTTTTCCTTCCAAAAGTGTTATTTTGAAACAGTATTATCTTTTTTTGTTGGTTTTTTAAAATTTATTTCAATGGAGAATAAAACCAAACTTTGAGACTTCAAAAACTCCACAGAAACCTTGCTTTTCATAAGTTTTCTTAATTAAAAATAGTTAAGTACTCCCAAAAAAGGTCATGTCACAGATCTAGATAGTATAACATCCAATGCAGGGTATTATTTGCTCTTCTTGTAAATCATTCATGCCGTATTTTATTCCTCTGTCTTTTCTTCCAGATCTTGTTGGTCGTTCCTGTTCATTTTGCTGACAACAAAATGACAACCACCTTCTGCTGGTTGCTTCAGTTGTGTGAATTGTTGTCAGGGCTCGAGTGCACCTACTGCCTCTGCAACCTCTTATCCCCTCCATGGGGTTTGGCTATCTGTGTTCAAGAACAATGCTGTGCCACCCTGTCAGCTTGGATCAGACTTGTGTGAAAGGAGCTGTGTAAGGAAGAGACATGAAAGGCCTTATCTGGAGCCTTCTCCCTTCAAGTGGAAGCTGCATTTAAGCTCAGGTCCTTTTCCCTGGTCACTGCCATGTGATGCTAGGTGAGCCTGAACCTGGCCAGGTATCTTGTTGGCCAGACGCTGCCCTGCTGACTTGATTTCCTGGCTTGACCTAGGAACTGCTTATTGCTACAGTATTGTCTGGCCATCACTGGACTTTTGGCTGATCCTTGTTACTGTTGGACAGCTCAGGTTGCTTTCTCTGGACCTGCTCTACTTTTTTGCTCAGATACCATGTTAGTGAAGATACTGCTCCTGCCAGCCTCGTTGGCAGACTTGTCTCCTGGCTCACCTTTCTTCGTGAAGCAGCCTGCTTTTGCTGTGTCAGGGAACAGTGAGAGCAGGGTTGCTCCCTAACAGATGCTGAGCTGGGAGTTGAGGGCGGCCACAATGAACGCTGGGCATGATAACTTCACTGATAAGGAGCCATGGCAGTAGGGGCAGTCCCAGAGATGGCAGCCAGGCTCAATCAAGAGTCCAGATCATCAGGCAAGTTTGTGGTAATAAGGCAGGTCCAAGGTCAAGCCAGGAAGTCAGTCTGCAGGTCAGGGTCAGGATCAGATCCAGCAGTCATAATCTGGGTCAGACACAGTCCAGTGACCAACAGGCAGGTCCATAGTGATGAGGCAGGTCCAAGGTCAAGCCAGGAAGTCAGTCTGTAGATCAGGGTCCAGATCAACATGGTCTATGTCCAGGCACAAACATGACTGTGGCTGGGCAGAGGACAGGCACTCCTATGACATAGCTTAGACTGGGACTGAAGGCCAATAGTTAAGGTGAAATGGGGCTCCTGGGCCCATTGGTGGTGCCACCATGGCAGGTGGGGGTGAAAGCCCCAAATAAGGCTGGTCAGGGCCATTAAGGCCTCTTAGTGCACTCAAGACCCCAGCAATTGTACTTCATACATATGCCCTCAAATTTCTGGTGACAAGGTTTACATGCTGCTGATGACAAGCAACAGTAGAAATTCTGGAGCCACTCCTAGGAGCAGTAGAGAATAATCTTGAGTGTGACTTTACCTACCTGAGACAAAAGAATTGGCACTGCAGAATCTAAATGAATGTGCCTGCTTGCTTGCTACCTAAGATGGCAGTCCTGGGATAGCCTGACGTTAGTCAACCTGCATTAGAAATTCTTATTCAGGAAGACTATCACATTATCTTAAAGCAAACAATAGAAAAACTCCTGAACAGCCTGTTGTCTGCTTACTCTGTGAGCAAGATAATTGTTAATATGATAGGCAAATCAGGTCCTATAAGTAAAGGCCATACGATGAAGTCACAGCCTTGCCGAAGATGCATTTCTTGTCTGCCCTATCCATCACTGTCTAGAGATTTCAATTTCACAGGTGAAATTTACAATCTGATAAGGACATAGCTGCTTATATTGCTCAGTTGCTCTGCATCATTAAGCATTGTAACTGGTGATTTTCTGAATGACAAGTTACATAATTGTCTTGTCTTTGGAGTTCAGCACCATCTTTTTCTTGAACCAAATTTATCATTTGTAATTGTTTAGGAAAAGGCTTTAGCCACTGAATCAGAATCCCTATACTCTTAGACAAGTCTTACTACAGCAATTAATCTAAATGCTAGTTTTCATGATTAGGAAGATGGTTGTTGTCAATACAATCAGGAACTTAACCACAACAACATTAACAGACAAGATCAGTTGTCCAAATTTCTAGTCAGACCATACAGTGGTCCATATAGAGATTCGAAGATGATAAATGTTATTTCTGCAAAAAGAAAAACAGCAATGCTTCAGTTTGGTCATGAGAGGTTGACAGTATGAAGCATATTATGTCAAAGATTCTCATTTGTGGGTATTGCTTTGACAATGAGTAAAGAAGTGTTATCACATCCAAGATGTCTTGAAGATCTCTCAAATGCTCATTACAATGGTAATAAGTGCGCATGAGAATGAAATGGAAGTTAACTGAGGTCTCCTCTGAAAAGACACTTTCCATTCCTCATTTTCATAAATTGTCAAGTCTGCTCTGATGACAGGGGTATGGACATGAACACTGGCATAAATGTGAGGTGAACTTTTTCTGTGTATTCTTCTCAGAAAGATTGATTCTTATTGGTATATCAGTCTTCAGAAGGAGATATTAAAATAGGCTAATAAAATAACAATCTCCATTTCTGAAGATGATCAATCAAAATTGGATTGGACAAGATCCTGGTGAGTATGATGTCAACCTTGGAGATCACTCTGCTTTGAGTGAGAGCTGGACTAAACGACCTCTAGCTATCGTTCCCAGTGTAAATTATCCTATCAACTCATTTATGCCGTTAGGAATCAGTTTCTTTGGCATCTGTCATCTGTGAAGAGTAACTAAGAGATGTTGTCAGTGAGTTCTTTCAAGTGTTTCCTGAAAAACTGGGAGCTTATAAGAAATGATCAGTGTTATTTCACCTGGATCCAACAGTCAAACCAATTCTCATGAAAGACAGAACTTCACCTTCAGTGTACCGTACCAATGGAGAACTATACTGAGCTTGTGCATAGAATAATGAGTTCTTGAACTGGTCACATTTATAGATTTATCAGTTATGGTTGTACCAACACACAAACCAAAAGGAGTCATGAAAATCTGTCAAGATCATGCCATGCTAATATGGCATGCTAGTGGTGCACATCCAGTGACTGGTTTTAAGTGTTTGCTGCTTTTGCGGGACGTATTCTTGAAATCTGTTCCCTCAAAGTATCAGCAAATTGTCAGTGAAGATGCTACAGGTGTGCAGATGAGAGTCACACATTGAGAAAAAATCCAAATCAAGGTTTCCTCACCTGTTGAAGAGTTATAGCTGTAGTACCAATGTTTGTTAAGGTCCTGATTTTCGTTATATTTGAGGATGAGCCGAAAGGTTTTGAACTGATTTGGGAAGTGAATATGAATTCAGAAGAAGTACATACAGAGGGATTACCACTGTTTTGTGTGGTATCCACCTGAGGTGCTGTTGCTGTTATGTGCAAGATATTGCAGAAAGAATGTATGTCATATTTGTGTTCTGTCTCTCTCTTTTTCTATCTCTGTCTAGGACCCATTTGTGTGTCAGTATTGTTACTGTTAGTTTCAGGGAAGAAGTTACATTCACTAGACACTTGCCACAAGTTGCTTCAGTTGCATATATTCAACTCCACAAACATAGAAATCATTATGTCTAATATTGTTCAATATAGTATAGATGTTCTGGATGATTGTAGGTAGAGGACTACCCAAACCTGGTGCTTCTGAAACAAATCTATTTTGCAACAATTCACCTTGTCTCAGCCAACATGCTATCTTTTTTTCTGAGATCACGTTTTATGGTTCAAGAGGAAATAATGGAGCAAGTTAATTGTTCTGGGAGCCAAGATACTTGCCACTTTTTTTCCCAAAGGTTCTACAGCCCTTTTCCCATTACTTGTTTGGGAATGACGCACTCATAATGAGATCAAAATGCATGTTTCTGTCATCAGGTAGCAGGTGTGTGTCTGGTCATGTTACTGATTGGCTGTACCCTTTTCTTTTAGAATTTTGTTGTTCAACACATGATAAAAATGTGTTTAGCTGCATGTTTTGAGTTTATGTGGTGGGGGTTTCATAGCAGGGGAGGGGGTTACAGGGATGGCTCCTGTGAGAAGCTGCTAGAAGCTTCCCCGGCTCCAAGTTGGACCCGCCTCTGGCCAAGGCTGAGCCCATCAGTGATGGTGGTAGTGCCTCTGGGATAACAGATTTAAGAAGGGAAACCTGCAGCGCAGAGGGGATTGGCATTTGAGAGAAACCCCTATGCAGACACCGAGGTCAGTGAAGGAGGAGGGGGAGGAGGTGCACCAGGGGAGGTTGATGCCCCTGCAGCCTGTGGTGAGACGGCAGGCTTTCCCCCCGCAGCCCATGGAGGTGAGCGGGGGAGCAGACACCCACCTGCAGCCCATGGAGAAGCCCACACTGGAGCAGTCAGATGCCCCCAAAGATGGCCGTGACTCCATGGGAGAGCTTGCACTGGAGCAGTCTGTGCCTGAAGGACTGCACCCCGTGGAAAGGACCCACGCTGGAGCAGCTCATGAAGAACTGCAGCCTGTGGGAAGGACCCACACAGAAGTTCATGGAGGACTGTCTCCCGTGGGAGGGATCCCACGGTGGAGCAGGGGAAGAGTGAGGAGTCCTCCCCCTGAGGAGGAAAGAGCGGCAGAGACAACATGTGATGAACTGACCCCAACCTCCATTCCCCATCCCCCTGCGCCGCTGGGGGGGTGGACATAGAGAAAACCAGGAGTGGAGTTGAGCCAGGAAGGAGGGAGTGGTGGGGGGAAGGTGTTCTAAGGTTTGGTTTTACTTCTCATTATCCTTGTTTTGATTTGATTTCTAGTAAATTAAATTGATTTTGTTTTTTCCCCAAGTTGAGCCTGTCTTTTGCCCGTGACCATAAGTGGTGAGTGATCCCTCCCAGTCCTTGTCTCGACCGACAAGCTTTTCTTTGTATTTTCTCCTCCTTATCCCACTGGAGGAGGGGAGGAGTGAGAAAGCAGCCTCATGGTGCTTTGTTGCTGGCTGGGCCTAAACCATGACACTGCAGTTAGCCAATTTTATGGCTGAGTGTTTAAATATTGGGAAAGTCTTCATATTTTAATATAAGGAGGGGCTTCATGCATTCTTTTTGTGGAAGCTACAGATACAGAATATTTTATTTGGAAAATGTTTCTAGTATTTCCATCCACAAAACATTTCAAAGAATGCTCTTTCTTAGATAAATTCTGTGGATTTAGACATTCCTGTGCTCAAGAAACATTTAGAATACTTTTAAAGAATACAGCACAGTATGGCTTGTGGTATGGACAGATGCCAAATGACATCTCTGCAAAGACCAGCTCAGTCTGGACAGTAATAAGTGAAACAGTCCAACAGTAATAAGTAAAAAATCTCTAGCAGACTCAAATGGATTTCTTAACAAGACCATAATGTATAGTTAATATAGTGAAAATCTCTGTGAGATCTGACTGTAAACTTGAAGACAATACCAAAGAGGAAGAGGACAAGTTATTACTGACCTTCCTCTGATCTGGTAAATTAATAAATCAGTGTCAATTTTAGTCAAGCAGCTGGTTATAGTTACAAGAACATATATATGAGCCAGAGCCATCAATGCTGGTTTTGAACAGCTATTTTTATAACCCTGAAAAAGAGGAAAGAAAAGAAAAAGGGGCATTTTGGACTTCATTTACTGTATTGATATAATTTTTTAAATGGGCAGTTAGAACCCTACTGATTTTAATCATTGGCAGTTTTCAGAATCTATAAAAAAGCTATCTTGAGCCAATTATCAGACATATTTGCAATTGCTCTTTGTGTCATAGCAGCTTTAAGGACTTCTGCCATCTTTTGTTACAGTCTTTTTTTTCCCCACACTCTCTCCTTGGAGTCCTTACCTAAACCTGGAGTTCTCACCCCTACCCTTTCTTCTTAGCATTATCTTTCCTATATTATTTCTTTCCTCCTCATTTGCACACCAGTGGGTCCCTGTGGTTCTATTTTATGTGTTTAAAAGGACCTTTTTTCATAGAGGAAATTGTCTTTCTCGTATAAAAAAGGAAGGGATTTTGCCCCAGAACAGGGGGTAAAACAGCAAGTACTGTCAACATACCCACAGACCCTCGCAGGATAGAATGGACAGAAGTACTCCTCTACAGCTCTGCTTTTCCCAGAAAAGATCCCAGAAAGCAGTATTGCAAAATGGCTTATATAGACCCCTGAGAAGTCCATCGAGTTCTGTTGTGCCTGCTGCCATGGTCCACATATACAGAATAACAGACATGAAGGACAATTGCAATAATTTAACATAACTTTCTGCATCACAATGGCCACAGAGGTTCCTGCTTCAAGTCCCCGAATTTCCAGCTGTGGTATAGTATGTCCGTTATAGAGTTATTCAATAATAATTCAGTGTTCCTTATATCTTGAGTTAAGATTTCTGATGTATAGTTACCCTCATTATGAAAACAATCAAAACAAAATTGTTCTACATTTCTAATCTGTGTAAGTTGAATTTCCAATTTTAGATACTGTATATTATTTTATGTCTTTCTACTATAGGTAGAAAGATTAAAAAATTGTCTCATGTAATAACTCATTTACAGTGGCTGTATAATGGGCTGAGTAAGTGAAGATCAAACTCAGCCTGCTACATGAAATAATTTTTTAAATCATTAAAAGATAAAACCAGAAAGGTGGAATTGGCAGTCATATTCTGTGTGTTTTGATCATGCACAGAAACATAGGTATAGACTGGAAAGTTACGTCTTAATAGGTTGTTTACTAAGGAAAACAGTCTTTAGGCTTTCATTATAAATGGCTTCTCCAGACTATAAGGTATTCGTTCTTTTGTCTATTTTCTTTCTTCAGTTTATCCACATTTTCTGAGTATGGATACTAGAATTTGTTGCAGAGCTTTGGTGTTAGTATTACTAATGGAGGAAAAGCTGAAGCCATACTGCTAAAAGTTTCAACATTTCATTCTACTTGACTAACTCTGAACACTTTGTCCTCTTACAAAATCCAAAAATCTCCATCATTTTTACAGGGCATGAATATTTTCATGTGTAAACATATTCTGAAGACACACAATGGGAAACTCGGTGTTTTCTTAAGTTACAAAGATCTGTTTCATTCAAAGCATGATGTTCTAGTTCTCACAATTATTTTGTCAGTTTCTTCTGATCCTATGTGAAGAATCATAGCATCACATCTATCATCCAGAAAGGGAAAATAAGGTGCAACAAAGGGATAAATTATGCCAGAAGCCAGAGAATAGGTCCATAACAATACGAAAAACAAATTTGATGTTCTGATGCTATAATGCTTGCTCACAATGCTGTATAACAATAATTTCTGTGAATTGACCCAGTAAAACTATATTTTACTGTAAAATAATATTGTATCGACTCCACATTTTTCTTGTATTTTTTCCTGACTGTCAATTTTTATGACTTGTGTATGCCAGCATTGAAATTTATTAATAGCTAGTTACCCAAATGGATGCTAAACATCTAAACTCCTGCAAAACTTGATGACCTCTGCTAGCCATAGGGCGTGAACATTTAATAAGGTTGTTTGTTAGCATTAGATGATTACCACTGAGGCCTTCTGTAACTGTGTAGCATTTGATATTTACAAGAGTTTTCAAGCACCTCTAGAAATAACACCAGACAGACTTGTATTATGCGCTGTAGGTAATCCCATTTTGAGAAGGTCTTTTGTTTGAGTTCAGCTTGTAGCTCAGGCAAATTGTGTGAAGCAGGGCTAATATGTTATTTAGTCCAGTCTTGGCTGGCTGCTAATATGATTTTAAGGTTATTCATATACCTAGTCTAGAGCTCTTTCATACTGGCCACACAGTGTACTGAAATTTTTAGTGTTTCTGGTTTAAAGAAATTCAAACCTTTCCATATCCAGCTCCCCAATACAGCTGACTTTACTGGCTATTTCCTTAAGTATTTCTGAGTTCACTCCTTTGAAATATGGAACTTTACTCACAGATTTATTCAAATTTGTCCTTACCTTTAGTTTCATCTGACTCACATTAAATTGACTTCAGTTTAAACTGAATAAAGCAATAACTATTTTCTGTGACCTAGTCTTCTCCCACCAGCCTGTCTGAAATAACATCACAATTTTTCAGTTCAGCTACTATTTGATAAAAGAAAAGAAAAAAACTCAAAATCATATCACCTGTAACACTGAGGAATATCTAGGCTCCACCATTGTCAGCAGAACTTATTCTCCAGTCTGCTTCTCAGAAATCAACTCCTGTTAGTATTTATTCCTCTACAGCTTTAGAGAAATCTCTATTAATTTCCAAATTTGACATAGGAATTTGTACCAGACTCCCAGTATTATTATAGTAGACATGTTCTTACTAGGCCTGCCCCCCAAAATAATTTGATGCTTTTTATTTTAGCCAGCTCAGTCTTATTGTGCTTTCCTTCCTAACTCTTAATAGCCCACCTATAAATGTATGTGTTAACCTACGGCTTTAACTTCCGTTTCTTTGTTTCCAAAGCAGCACATCCTCTTCAGTGCATGCTTTATCATCACAATTGCTCTTCTGTCATGTTCCAATAATTTTTATAATGCCCTAGATCATATTCTGCTCTGGTAGTTCATGCCCTTCTGTCTTGTTGCTCAGTTTTTGTCCAGAAAATCTAGTCACTGTCTAGCCCTGCAACTTTCAAACTGTTGGAACCTCTTAATCAGCAATCACAACAAAAACCAGGACACCCATCATAGAAGTAACTTCCTCCATGATCTTCTAATACTGGGAAGTCTATGGACACTAGCATCTCCAAACTATAGGGAAAATATTTTGTGTTCAATATCATAGGAAGTAAGAAAAAAATATAGTTGTTTATTGCTTTTCTGTTATCCCATGGGCTTTGAACCAAACATAGCCTGTGAGGAGAGGGTCTTTATCAATCTCTTTGAGGGGTCAGACAGGAAAGGACGGCTTGTTTAGAGAACTCCTGCCAGACTAAGAAGGCCAGGATTATACAGCGCCTCTCTCAACTAAGCAGCGGACTAAGCAGGGCCTCATACTGACACAGGCAGGAGCCGATGAGGCACAATCTTGTGACAATCTGGAAGTTATTTCCTGCACCAAAATCTCATAACTCTGCCTATTGGTCCCAGTGGTTCACAATTTCCTTCCTCCACAGACCACAGTGTAAGGTAAAGAGAACAGCAGCTCTGAATGCACAGACCAAAGTGGGGGTCCAACGCAGAAGATGCCAGAAAAGCAGATACACAGTAAGTGCACAGTTGTATATGACTTTAAACTAGAGGGCAAAGGTGTGAGCGCTTATGCTTCTAGGTAATAAATATATTTTTTAAATCTTGGCTAGTGTGTTCTTCTCATCTTGCCGTTTCACCTGCCTGCACTTCTGCAAACTATCTACAGTAATGAGATCTTATTTGCACTTTTATATAAAGTACTAGTTTTGCTGAAATGTGACCTGTATGGTTTTAGTAATATTTTATTAAAAACTTCCAGAGGAACACACATCCCACAATATGAAAGCATATTTCCCTTGCATAAATAAGTTTCAAGTTTTATTAAGAATCATAATACATCATGAAATATTAATTTCATATTCATAACCATAGTCAAAAGATATTTCCTGAAAAACAATGCAAAATATAAAGAAAATATCACAACCAAGTTTTAATAAGGTAGAGGCTTAAGATAATAAAATCAGTTCTTCTCTTACAAAGAGTAGCTTAAGGCAGCTCTTTGACCACGTGTCACTTATGACTCTTCTTTTGAAAATCTGTGTACTGCTGGTGAACCCTTGATGAGATTCTCTCCGTTTTTCTGTTCACTGCACAAAGGGCTGTTCAACAGTCTGGAGTATTGCTCTAGAACTATAATACTTTTCAGTCTTTCAATTGCACCTTTCTTTAGCATTTTGTCTCAGTTTAAAAATTCTTGAAATTAAATTAAACTCTTTTCCAGGATCCAAACCAAGGTCTATTAAAGAGCCTTTCTTCATACTAGGTATCTATAAACAAACTTTTAGAAAACTCAGCAAGATGACAATTTCCTTTTAATTGAAACAGTGGAGACAGAGAGTGATAATGAAGAGGGAGAAAGTAGCTCACGGTTTACAAGGTTATGTGACACCTCCAGCCTGTAACTCTCCCCACTAACTAAACTTGGAAAAAGTACTGCGGCAAGGAAGACAAATCAATAGCAAATGGCTACTCAGCATACTCCTCCTTTCACTGCTGCAGCTGCCTCTAGCACAGTTGCTGCTGATCATGGCACTAAGAATATCCTTAGTTGTGCAGTTGTTGATACACAAAGCTAGTGTCCTTTCTCTTGTGAAGATGTTAACCACCACTCCACAAATCTCTGCATTTTTGCAGTCATTGGCAAAGAAGTACAAGGTAGCATCTGGGAAACAACAAAACCCAGGCAAGAAATGACCGACTGCATAAGCTGAAAGGAATCACTGAAAGTGAGGTCTTGATTCTCTCCTTGTGCCTGCTAATCCCCTAAATCCAGATGCTTTTGATTGACTTCCATTGCATTTTCCATAGCACTCCAATGGAAATATCCTGGTATACACAGGGATCATTAGTCACACTGATGAGATACCTTCCCATGAAGCAAACTTTATTGCAGAGCAGGTTGTCATCATGGTGGAGAATATTCTTTGGACTGCAGTAGGAGAGAGCTAGCTGTGTGAATGCTACTATTGACCCTCTAATCAGCAAAAGCCTAGTGCAAATACACTGTCCGTGTACAACTGTCTAATCCATACAGAGTGTTGAAGCTGAAGGTAGGCAGGAGAACACTTAAAATTTCTTAGTTTGTGCATGTTTTTCTTCCAATAAATGCCCATTCAAAATGGTTGGTGGGTTCCAAATATCTGTTGAGACTGCTGGAGTTTGGTAGGAATCACTTTTCTTTTTTTTAAAGTACAGTAGCAATGTATCTCTAACTGATTACTTGCTATCTTTATTTAGAAGAAAATGTACACATACATATTCACCATTCCCTCCTTTAATCTTTTCCTTCAAACATGCTTTTTATTCCCATTTATTTCAAAGGAGGAGAGGAAAAAATTCTTCCCGTGTTTTGTTCCCCAGATATCCCTATTTATAGCTTCCTAATACCAACAGATGCTAAAAGTGTCTCTGAGTGACAATTGGGAAATGAGGGAAGTGGATGAGTTTATTTTTAGAAAAAAACCCACCCTACATTAAAAAAAAGGTAGCGGGTCTGCTTTGTGTATTGTGTTTTGAGGCCCTGTCATCCTAATGAAGAGTCTAAGAGTCAGCATTAGTGAGGAAATGGAGCACCAGCCCAGAAAGGCAAGAAAAACCCACCAAAGTCTCAGTAACGTAATTAAAAATGACTGTGGTGTCACTGAACCAGGGATCTTCTTCAAATTAAAAATGAATTTACTGGAGGGATGATTTTCTTAAGTAGATGGGACGAGTGAGCTATTAGCATGGGCCTTAAACATCATTCGTGTTGACAATTTTTTTTTCTAATTACACCCCCTGCAGATTTTCAGCAATGAGAAACAGCTAAAAGAAACACACTTGACTAGTTGCACACCACCACTGCTGCCAGAAATGTGTGACACTTTAAGCAGATCATCTCTTGTCAGTTTATTTTAAAGTCAAGAGACAAGAGTGTTTGTACTGAAGCACGAAGCAAGGAGCTGTCAAGGACTCTGTTACAAATTTCTGTGTTCTGAGACCAGTTTCATTTGTGCCCCAAGCCCAAAGCAGATTAGAGCTGGTTTGGACTTGGCCAGGGCTTGACTAGTAACAGTTCCCAAGATACTGTTTTCTGTCTGTGGGCAGACACAGCAGGGCACACACACCTCAGAGACTCCTATGCAGAATGCTCTAGTGGCAGTAGTGCCAGAGCCTCTCCTGCTGGCTTCCTTGCAACTAGGGACTTCGCTGCTCCACTACTCGCTACCCTCATGCTGGTGCAAGGATTCAGGTCAGGTCAGAGAATTTAGCTCAAACTTGTTGTGTTGTTACTTAAGACTGGTCAACTGTTCTGAGTCAGATATCTCCTGTTACTGTATGTACCATTAATTATAACTTTGGCATCATTAGGTAGACAAAGAGGAGCAAGACTTTCCAGCAATCTATACCTCAGTCCTGCCCCACGGAAAGACTCGTACAGATCAGAAATGCTGGTATCTGAAGTTTTACCTCTAGTTCATTTTAGAGATAACAACCATATGCAATGACTGTATCTGGATCTGTGTGACATCCATGTTTCAGGGTGCTTGGATCTCCTTTCTACATAACCTTAATAAATGGTAAACCATCTTTTCATTGTTACAAGCTCTCCTTTTGGAAGCATCATAAAGCTAGAATAGCTGGGTGGGATGCAAATTATTCAATTTCCGTCGTGTGCACATCCAGAAAAGCCAGTAAAGAGCATGAACATAATTTGGACAAATTGCTGTGGATAAGTGCAGTATGACCACTGCAGAGCATGTAGCCACAGAAGTCAAGCAATGGTCTACCAAAAGAACTGCAATGGTAAGTAGCCTGTAATCAGTATTTTATCCCTTACAATCCTATGTTCTTATATTCTATACTCCTGTTCCACTTTCAGTGACCAAAGCTAATACTTCCCTTAACACTCTTAATAGATTACCTTCACTTACATATAGATGGTTAATTGGAACTTCAAAAAGCAAAAGGATTTAGAGAGTGGGAAAGATACTGTTACCTAAACACCAGAGAAGGAGAGAGAATGTGAAAGGATAAGCTGCTGTATTTTATATGAAATCTCCAGTAGGAATGGGGTGAGAACAAGAGGTGCTGGTTACAAGGGTAAAGATTGCTCAGACATTTAATGTGTACGTGATAAATCCCTACAAAGTCCACGCTGCATACAACAAAAGTCTAAGAAACAGGTCATGAATCCATGTCTGAAAGTGCTGATACGTGTAGGAAAGTACTTCCTCATGACTGACTGACTTGCCTTTAAGAGCACTCTATGAGTGCTAATCAGCTGTTTTGAAAAAAATAATTCAATCTTTAGCATTGTTAAATTAGGTAAATGGGAATGCTCAGCTTCTACTGAATGTTAATTAGTAACTGCCAGCTTTTTCACATGCAGGTAAAGCTGGCTGTATGAGCAAACTTTGTTCTGGCATTTTCCAACATCTGACTTTTACTTCACAATTTGAAAGACAATTTCGATATGTGGCAGGGGCTTTGTACAGATGATCTTTAAAAGTCCCTTTCAACCCAAACCATTGCATGATTCTATGATTCTATGATACTTCTGCTTGTTTTGTATGTGTATACAACATCTATATGGTATACTTGAAGAAAAATTAGGGACCTCAATATTGGTATTCCTATTTCTTTAGTTTGTGAATACCACGATTGCTTTTTTAAAAATGTTGTGGGCTTTGGTTTGTTGTTTGCTTTTTTTTATTTAATCTGGTGCTGTCTTTAAAAAGCTAATCGCTTCAGAATGCTTTGTTGACACCAAAGCCTGGTTTGCTATCCCCAAAACGCCATATGCTGTTAAAAGTGGTATAACTCACTAACCACATAAATTGTATTGACAAATGTGATCACCAGAATACCATGACTTCTGGTACCATGCAACAGGAAGGATGACAATTTGATCAATTGCTAGGCCCCAATATGTCATTTACGGGCACATGGTGTACAAGATCTCTTCTGATGTTTGGAAGCATTTTCCTTCTGGAACTGAGGAGCCTATATGTGCCATATTACATACTAAAAATGCAGACATATGAGATGTTAGCAGAAAAAAGTCTCAATTTCTAGCCTTTTATACTTGGTTGTAAAGAGAAGGTACATTGGCACTCTAGTAATCACTCTATTATTCATAGAGCAACCAGCATCCATTTAGATTCCTTGGATTTTCACCTACCTTCTCTATTTGACTTTACTGAGAAAAAGATGGACCAGGAGTAAAAAAGCACATTTATATCACTGTGAGCCTGGGTGCTCTCCTTATGTGACCCATTTTTATTTTTCTCCAGATACAAGCAAAATCAAAGTCTGCAGTGAATCACAGAGTCCCCTAGGAAACCATTGGGTCCCTCAATAATTTGGTGCTTGAAAAGCTACTTTTTATCTTTTTTTGTCCCATTTCAAGTCCTAAAGTTTGTAACTTCTGTTTCCTTTCCCATCTTTCAAGTGCTGCATTTAACTGAAGAGCAAATACAAGTAACTTGCTGTAGATCATGCAGTGGTGAATCTGTAGGTACTCTAAACATACCTGGATGACCTGCACAGTGTGTACTGCGTAAGATCAAGTAGAGACTTAGTATGTGTGACCTGAACTGATAGCAAAGTCACATCAACAACCCTGAGGGAATCACACAGATTGGTGTGCAAATGTGTAACAAACTCAGTATTTTTGAACAAGGGTAGGAGAATATACATGCTACAGGAATATCCAGAAATATGACAGATTCATCATAAAAATGAAGAAAAAAATACTGCTATGAAAAATGCATTAAATCAAAAGCAGCCACCATACAGTGCAGAGGGTGTTTCCATGGAAGCAGTCTCCCACACGACAGCAAGATCAGCAACAGGTGTTACAGAAAGAAACAGGGAGAAGAAAAGTCACCAGGTTAAGCCTAAATGTTACACTGGTTTATAAAACAATGTATATAAGAATTTAAACTGACCACAAATGTTTTCCTTGGAATAGAAAGTTATTTATTTCCTATCCAGACTATATCTGTATATATACAGCTGGAATGCAAAAAATTCAGTGTTGGATAAATGTCAACAAAAAAGTACAAATGCTTTGTCTTGGTCTTGTTTAGTAACTAGCTTGCAAAGTAATTTGTAATCATCCTTGTTCTAGTTCCCACTGAATCTCCTAAGATATACAATCTAATAAATAGAATAAAAAGTAATATTTTATATACAGAGGCAGCTTCCCAGGAGATATAAGATTAAAGTGGGTTCCACTATCAATCTTGAAACACATGGCCCATGAAATATCCCAACTACTCAGATTTAGGACTAATTCAGAAAGAAAAAGAACAGAAGAAGAAAAGTATTAAACCTGTAAAACAAGAAATTATTGAGACAGTATACATGCTAAGTGAAAGCAAAAAAAACGTGATTAACATGACTGACACTGACTGGACCTATGAGATATAAGAATAATGCAAGAGCATTATTAATAGCTTATGATGAGCCATCTGATGAGCTAGCAATGCAATTAGCTAATGCTTACTTTTCAACAGTCTTGACCCCAGAAGAGGGCATTAGCTGAGACAGTTATGTGGGGAAGGTTCTGTGTTATGCAGGTTACAGGAAGATACTCATTCAGCCAAAGTGTTTCAAAAGTTGTGGATTACACCTATTCCAGGTTAATACAGCCTTTGTAAGGTATTGTTCTGAGGTCTAAGGCACATCTGAATGCCAGTTCCCTGTTTTCTGGGGAAAGGGATTCGTGTCTCAACTGAAAAGGAAGTATTTTGTTCATATTCTCTCATACCTGACTATGTAGAAGTGTCAGCAACCAGCAGAATATTGTGCTGAGCAAGAAAAAAAGTGTAAGGATTAATGATTTACCTTCCCAGTTTTTTCTACCCCTTGCAAAAATTTTGTCACAGTTAAGAGGTCTCTAAAGACACCATTCCGAGCTTTCATGTGATGACCAACATTATCCCACCTTCACCAGAATAAAACAATTCATCACAGTGGGAAGGCACATTGGCACAAGGGGCAACAGTTCAGAGGAGAAGCTCATAGTTTATTAATGTCAGTCTTTCCCACAGAAATAAATCATATGATATGCACACTTGTTTGGATAAGAAAGCCATACATGCAGGTGAGATGTTTCTGTCTACTGTCACAAGCCATCATTTCCACAGCTAACAGTGGTAACAGTGTTTCTGTAATGGGTGCTGCATGCTTGTCTTGGGGTGCTGCATGCTTGTCTTGCATTTTACCTTTTCTTTCTTTTTTTTTTTTTTATCATTAATGCTGAAGCACAGAAGACAAGATGATCCCTTGACATAAATGATGTTGGCAGGGATGCAGCCAAGGACTGGGATGGGAAACTTACGTTGTGCATAACTACAGGTCACAGCCATGCATACAAATAAAACCATTATATTCTACTGTATCACTGATGCTACCAGCAAACTGACCTCAACAATGAGAGATATCACACCCTACCAGTCTAGATACAATCCAGATAAACAATTTTGCATTAAAAACCTACTCCTTTCTTGTCATCATTTTGTTTATGGGAGGAATATGACAAGTTACTGCAGTTAAAATTGACAGCATTGGTCTTGCTCGGTAGAATCCATGTGTAGAGTAGACACTTGACAGATTAGTAGCAAAGAATTTTCAATGTGATTTTTTTTCTTATTTCTATATAGAACATTTTGCTTCTTTTTACTGAATGCAAAGATGAGACTTTCACAGTTTAAGGTGATAAGACAGAAGTGTGACACTTGCTACTTTTTTGTATTGCTTCAGGAATCCTAAAGGATTAGTTTAGTGTCTTTATTTTATATCGGAATTCATATAGTTTTCTGCCTGTTACATAAATTCACCTAGGAAATAAAGCAACTTTGACATGATCTAATGGAAGCCTTCAAAATTTATACCAGAACAGAAAGATGATCAAAAGAAATTTCTCCTATGGTGGAGGCTTCAAAAATGAAGGGAATAATTTACAGTTAAGACATGATAAGTGATGGAAATAAGAAATGACAATTCAATTCATGGTACCTCCAGATTTTTTTGGAATGATAGACCAAAAAAGTGACAAAGTTTATTTATTTTGATATATGAGCTATGAAGAAGCTCAGAGTTTTATAGATCTTTGCATAACTGTTCATTTTCTGTAATTTCTGTTTAACTAACATTATTTACCAACCTCAGTTTCTGTTCACAGTGTGATAAACATATTGTTTTGGATTTATAATCTACTCTTTAATTTGGAAGGTGGGTTCTTAAGGTACCTTTTCCTTTCTAAGATGCCAGTGTAATGCCTGTGATTAAATACAAGGCTTTTAGGTACAGTTCCTAAATTTGTATGTCTTAAAACCGAGTATTGTTGATAGAAAGCACAGTACAATATAATTCACTTCACCCTTTGGACTGACAGAACCTGTGACTGTTGGCTGTTGAGAACTAATTTGAAGGCCATCTATTTTCTTAGGCTATTTCCTGAGTGAAGTAACTAAAAGGCTAGGTCAGGTGAACTTTCCTGGGAGGCACTAAACCTTTTATTTTTGCTAACATTTGTAGTATGCAGTATTTCGTATTGTGTTTTTTATATGTGATGTGTAAGTACTTGTCAGGTATATGTTAAATTGCAAGCTTAGTATATAGTACATAAAATTTCTGAGAAAAGAACAAACTGTCCTAATCAAAGCAGATAAACAACATTTTCCATTTTCCATTTTCCATTTCATATGCTGTTGTTGCAATTCTGTAGTTCTGTTGCTTGCTAGCTAATGGCTTTGTTTAAATAAGAACTATAACAAACTGTATGTGATAATAAGTATCATCCAACACCATCAGAAAGGTCATGGGATTTAATTCTACCATTTCTTCTAATTTTATAACATCAACATTGTAGGATTTCAGTTTGTTTTCCTCCCCATTTCATTTTAAGGAGCTACCTGGGATATATTAATGGAGCATACATTTGCAAAGCAGCATGAGAGAAAGGTGCTCTCTGAGCCAGATCAACCACTGAATGAGAGTCCTTCATTTATATTAAATACCCAATTATTATCCTACTGGTGAATGTTTGGTCACATCAATAGCCACGGCAATAGTGATACAACCTCAACAGCTCAGTTATTTTCTGAAAGCAGAAGGTAAAAACAGATCAGAATTTGGCATTCAAGACTAAAACTAGTTCCAATTCTTTCAATATTAATTTGATATTATCCACTGTTTATGTTTTTACTCTGTCTAGAGGTATGTTTTCATCTTTCTAGTGAAGTATGTTTCCTTAACAGTTAACCACTAAAATTCCTAACCCTGAAAAGACTTATAAACCAAAATGACCTTGTAGAAAGTTGACAATGTTTTCATGGCTGGAGCTGAGAGCTCTGCAGAAAGCCATGTGTACGTGCTAGTCAACATAACTACAGCTATCAGTCTATACGGCCTAGAATCATGAATGGTTATTTTGTGCTCCTTTTCTTGTGATGCTGGATTAAAGTTTATATGGATCTTTACAGATCTTTACTATTTATTATTATCAGAAGCACTTAACCTCAACTTTGGAGGATAATTCAGATAGTCGTTTGGCAAAAAGTTCATGTTAGAAGCCTATACTTATTTGTCAGCTGCCAATAGGAAGACACGGCATTTCTGTATCTTGTCAGAAATGTATTTCTCTGGAGATGATAAAAGAACTACATAATGATCAAACAAGCCTGGAGTCTGTAACAATAATAAAATGAGTTTGTTTAAGGGGAAATGGGACAAACTGAAGTAAAGAGAGCCACTAAAGCATTCTACTATTCCCCTGCTCAGTGACATTTCACCTTTAAACCAAAGAGTAAACGTGTTCTTATTCTCCAGTGACAAAGAAAAGAAGATGATTCAAAATCACAAATTAACTGCCCTTCTCTTTTTCTGGTGCCTGATTCATGCCTGGTGTCTTCCCATCACGCTTGGTCCCACTGTTTCTGGAACACTGGTTACTTCTTCCCTGGTTTTGTTTAATCTTATAACTACAGGCTTTGGGAGATGCAATTGATTACTTCACAGTTGTAGATGTTTTAGTCATTCAATTTTGCCACCATTACCAGCTTGATCCAGTGCTTTGATTCAAAAAAAAGCCAAGTAGCATTCATACCCTAAAGATATACAGAAGTTCAGGGGTTAAATGTCAAACTATTCATTCTTTGCCTGTCAATCTCTTTGAGAAAGATGACTAGTATTTTAATCTATATTTTATTAGAATGATAGATGATAACTGAAATCTCAATATAGACTAAACCTGTGAACATATCCTTTATAGTAAAGCTTTTCAAGCAAAAAAACTTCCATTCTGATTGACAGATAATGAATCATTAATTTCCAAGATGACTGATTTTTTCAGTGCTATTCCTTGTCCATCAGGTGCCAGCACTTTTCAAACATACTATTATTGTAATAAATTATTTGGTATGATTCATTAATCATCATTTAACTGCATTTAGCTACTCATTTGGCAGTACTAACTGCTCTTTTTTTCAGGTTTATTTTCATGTTATTTAAGGACCAAATACTGCTTGTAACGACCTATTTCCCAGAGATCATTTTTCAAATTACCTGGGTCTACTATTTTTTTGTCATTTTGTTGCTCTTTGCTGTCTTTGTCTGAATTTCAGTTTCAGTGAGCAAGAGAATTTGAAACATAAATTTTAAAGTCATACAACCAAACATGTTAATGTAAATTGGATACTCTAGATATATAAACTACAAAAAAAAGACATGATCTTAGATGATCAAATTTCCTAATAAACTACAAAAATAACAGATTGTAGCACATCTCTAACTACTGTCCAAATGGAAAAGAACCTTATACTTAACAGAACACAAGAGCCTGTCTAATAAACCATGAAAAAGACTGTCCTGCCTTCCCAGCCCCCCCAAGTGTACTAAAAAAGAAAGGAGGAATTCTTTTGCAAAGGGAGAAATGGCATGATGAAAAGACTCTGCCCTGTATCACAAATGTGGTGCCAACCTCTTTGCTCTGCCTTTTGACTTGGTAAAATTGCTTTTCTCCTCCTTTCTGAGCAGATCTGTTTTCATAAGAGGTTCTGGTTTTTGTCTCAGTGATTCGGAATATCTCTGTAACATTCAACTATAATGTTTTTAGAATTAAAATTCTGAATGATGAAAATTAAATAAGGAAGGACACTGCTTCAAAATTCAATTATTTTTGGTTTTCCTTTTTCAATCAGTGCCCCAGTTTTTGTGAAGAAAAATTCTACACGGCAGAAGACACAACGCAACCCCTAACCTTAATTTAGAATCCCATGTGTTCTGGGACTCTAGTCAAAGTCTGATCCAGTTAAAAATGAAGACTCTGGGAGTTTTGCCACTGACTTGAACAGAAACAGGACTAAGCAATCTGTATTTGATTTCAATACAGAAACTGCACTTATAGTTCAAAGTCATTGTCCCTCGACATTTTTTGTTGCAGTTCTGCTCTTGGGAGCAGCAACTCAACAGTGGGAAGTAAATGAGGGGCAACCAGAGACAAGCATCAGCAGCCAGAAAGCTTGAAAACAGCATTATATTAAGAGAAAGGAAAATTGACTGTGATGAAAGAAAAAAATAAATGCACAAAGGGAAAGGAAATCACTAAGAGTACAGATACACCCTTCTCCAAGTACAACTGGATGTCAGTGTGCTGTAAATAATTATAAGTCAGATCATGTTCATTTTCTGAAAATGTAAAGGAAGGTTGAATGAATATAGATCTCTCCTCCATTTGCTCAGTTCTAACAAAAAGCAACTGAAGAAGTCACACTGAAGGGCTTTGAAAATAAAGTGGGAGTGTGGCCTACTTCCTGCCTCCGAGTCTATCCCAGTGCATTGGAGAGGATGTCTGCATCATTCCAGTATTTGGAGAATAAAGAAATACTTCCTTCTACAGAGCATACGTACCTATGCATAAATGATCCTCTGACCTGAGTCACATCTTTTAATTTAGTGCTCCCCCATGGCTAGTACCTGTGTGTACTTCTTTTTACACAGGGCTGAATTTGCCTGCTAATCACATATTGCAGCCCTTGAAGTTGCAGCTCCATTTTTCTTGCTTATTTTTTGTAGATTGCAATTGCTGATCTGTAAGAATTACTCCCATATTGAAATTAAATCACTGGAACTGATCTCTTACTTTTGAAACAGAAAAGCAAAATGCTAAGCAGCATATACCTGAGGCTAAAGTATTTCACTGGAATACTTCTACTCTTGGATTTCAAGCACAATAGATCAAATTTATGCCTTGCATAAGTCAATTCTGAGAGGGAAAACAGTATTAACGGGATAAATTTAGCAGTGCTCTCCTATTGGCGCTTCCAGCTCTGATGGTGAGACTTTACCACATGTTTTCCTCTGTTCTTCCATAAAATGAATACCAGCAGTATTACATAGGTTGGAAAAGGAGCTTGTGAAGATATTGAAAATGCTGAAGTGACTTAGAAGACTATATTTTATTTCCAAAGGTGCCTTTAACTCCTGTCTTCCTATATTTACCAGTTTCCCAGTCTGTGGGCAGTGTTTGAGAAAGTCTTGCCACTGCAAAATTTAAGTCCAGAAATCACTAAGTGCGGAGGGTTTTATGTAGTGAAAGTTTACTTTAAATTTCCACCCATGCATCATTTTACATTTATCATCACTCCACTGGCATTTTGTTGACAATATGGCACCCCTGTATATGAATATACATAGTTTTCCAGAACTTGAATTGCCATGTTTCTTAACACGTATAGTTCTGCATAACTGCTGGTTGCTGACCATAAACATATCCTATATACTAATTATGTATCAAAACTCTCACATAAAAATAATAGTACTAAATTGCAGAGTCAGGCACTCAAATGTTCGCAAATGCTAGATCTAATGTTGCCAGTGAAATGTAATTCACGTGCTAGCGAGGCTCCATTACGGTACAGCATTTAATTATATGATCCCATTCTATTTTTCTACAGGACCTCTTCCTCGTTTTAGGTACAGAATGTAAGCCACTTACTTAGTCATCAGTTTTCAATATTTTGCTTTATTGCATTTGTTCTCTGCATGGCCCCATATCTTATGTACTGCATACTATTTAAACTGTGCTTGGAAGACAGGATACTTAATTTCTTCCTAGACTTTTCCATAGTGCTCATCACTAGAATATGTGAATGCTACACTAACTCTCATAAATGTATTTGTACAACACCTCTTTGTGATAAAGTGAGAAAAGGAGGCATGTAGAAACTGAGGTTAAAAAATAGTATCTTTTTATGTATTATCACTATTATCTATTAGTAATCACTATTATCTATTATAATTGCAAAGCAATTTAAAAGAACTGTCTCCTCTTTTTTTCTAATTGCCTAGCATTACATTGTATTTTACATGTTCAAAATATAATTCTACTTCATGCTGCATGTGCTCAGTCTTTCTGCAAATCAGATGCAGGAATCTCAAGCCAAATTCCCAGAAAATAAAGAATATATGCTTAATGACTACTTGAGTGTCGTGGTTTAAGCCCAGCCAGCAACTAGGCACAACGCAGCCACTCGCTCACTCCTTCCCCTCCCAGTGGGATGAGGAGGAGAATCGAAAAAAAAAAAGTAAACCTCATGGGTTGAGATAAGAACGATTTAATAACTAAAGTAAAATAAAATGTAATACTAACAATAATAATAATAAAATATAATAATAATAATTTTAATGAAAAGGAATATAATATAATAAAATAATAAAAAATCAAACCCAAGAAAAGACATGTGATGCACAATGCAATTACTTACCACATGCCAACTAATGTCTGAGCAGGGAGCTGCACCTCCTGGCCAACTCCCCTCAGTTTATATACTGAACATGACATTTTATGGTATGGAATATCCTTTTGGCTACTTTGGGTCGGCTGTCCTGACTATGCTCCCTCCCAGCTTCTTGTACACCTGCTTGCTGGCAGAGCATGGGAAACTGAAAAATCCTTAACTTACTTAGGATAAGTGCTACTTAGCAACAACTAAAACATTAGTGTGTTATCAACATTATTCTCCCACTAAATCCAAAACACATTGTACCAGCTACTAAGAAGAAAATTAACTCTATCCCAGCCGAAACCAGGACACTGAGAAAAATTACTAGATATTAGCTGCTAAACATTGAATTCCTCTGCTAGAGGCAGGGTTAGGAACCTGTTTCTTAAGGAAGGTACTGATTCAAAGATCTTCCTTTCTCTTAATTGTGCTTCTTTTACTCTGTACGTTCCTAGTTCTAAACCAAATGAGCATAAGTCTTATAAACAACTGGGGTTTTTTACCCAACTCTGACCAATTATGTTCAATGAATATAGCCAGTGTTCTATGGTAAAAATAACATCTGATAGCATGCTTGTAGAATGTAGTATAACATGTACATTGTAGGCCATTAATTAAGGTTGCAGGCGACCGACTACAACTTCCTCAAGGGGGGCAGTGGAGGGGGAGGTGCTGATCTCTCTTCAGTGATATTCTGTGCCAGCCTGTGCCTATACACCATCTATCCTTCCATAGTCTCACTAAGAAATTTGCAGCTCAAAGTAGCGTTTGGAAAAACAGAAGACTGCAAATGCTTGAATATAATTTTAAAACATCTGCAGTAGTTCTTGTAGTAAAGCAGAAAGTAGTGACTCTGGAAGACTGTCTCACCATTAATACAAAGCAGAGGGTATAGAATGTGGCTCATTTTGATCCTGTTTAGAGATAACTCCATCAACAGTGACTTGCTGCAACTCCTCACCTAATTAACAACAGTAAACAACCTTGCTCTTAATGTTTCTGTGACACTTAAACACCCAGCCCAGAGCATCAGTCTCCTGGAGTTAATGAGGCTCATTTGTATTGCTTCCAAGGATCACCTGCTAATACATATAAACTAGCTAGCAGACTCAAATGGTAGTGAGCAGTGTCCAAGGGGAGGGCGTGTGTTAATCCCATTTTTGAAAAGTCTAGGCTAAATTGCTTTATCACTTTACAGTTATACCGTGCATTGCTACAGCTGCTGAAAAATTATGACTTCTTAATTATTAAATAAGCCAGCAATATATTCCCACATTAAAATATGAGATTTCACCCACAACTGCTAAAGAACTGGGGTTTGTAATTCTGTGGCTCATCCAATTAGCATTTGTAGGAGAGATTTTGGTTTTGATACATTGCATGGAAGAGGAAAAAAGTCCTTCCATACTAAATTTTATTTTATTATTTAAACGGATTTAAATGCATTATGAACTCATTAATTTTATGCCAGTGGACTCTTACAAAGTTATACAGAGTAATTTATAATATACTTTATTTTAATGAAAGGAAGATACAGATCTCGATTGGTCTGTCTAGGCAACAATATCTGAAAACAGGAACATGAACTGCTGTTTTTAAATACTGAGCTTAAATATCAATCTCTAACTAGTGAACTGTATAGCCAGTGCTATTTCACAAACTGGTGACACTAAATGCTTCAACCATGTAAGAATGAGTCAGGGAAGACTAATCCTCTACGGATATTCAAAGCTTAACTAAGTTATTGGCTACAGATACAATGGAAAGGGAGAGCAAAAGAAAGCATTTCTATTCTGTGCTGTTATGTCACCCCACTGGGGAAAAATCCATCACTGCAAAATCAGTATGAGACCTAATGAAGGAACTGAAACCTGAAGAGATGAATAGTTGTCTAAGAACGTAGGAAAAAGCAAGTTACTAAGAATGAGAGAGTTAAGTAAGCCTGTGCTTGTGAGAAAGGAGAGAGCTGAGAGAGTAGCTGAGCTCTGTGCCATGGCATCAACTTGTCAGGACAAAGATCAGTATTGTGAAGCCAGCACTGAGGTCAGAACAGCATTGGGGAAGTAGTGAAACTAGGTCCGATTTCCCAGATGGGCTCAGTAGTGAGCAGAGAAGATCTGAGCACTGTTTCGTATGTATAGAGATGTGTGTTGGCAAAATTAAGAGAGAGAAAGAAGAAAGAAAATAAAAAGTACAAAAAGTAAACATGTTAGATCTCCAAAGAAGTGATTGGGAAATGTGTTCTTTCTTTTATATAGAGTGAGCAGATGTTTATGTTTGTGTTATTTTGTATTCAAGTGCAGGTGATATGACTGATAACAAGAGTAAGTTCAGGAAAGCTCCACAGAGTTCTGACATTTGTTTCTTTGCCAAGGATTGGCTGGACGGTGTCATGATCTCCAAGTTTTTTTTAATTTCTCTGGCACCTGGACTGACAGGCTTCAAAATATTTTTCTAAGTAAGTGGGATGTGAGGTCAGAATATTAGTGTTAAAAGGCAGTATAGAATAGGTGGGTGTTCACTTTACTTGGTTTTAGAAGGAGGAGATTTGAGTATCTCAAAGCATTTCCATCAGAGCTTTGAGTATGTCTAGGAATATGACACAAAGAGAGCAACAATGAGAGAGGAGATTGGGAGGTCCCATGAGGAACAGATTGAGAAATTGCTGTAGGGTGCTAGTGAATCAGTGGATTACGCTATTTGTACTGCTAAGCTTCGAAGACTCTTCCTCCTTGGTTATGTATCACAAGACAGCTGCAGGCTCAGATAGCTCTCAAGTGAAACCTACACAAAGAGCAGGGTACAACCCCTTCTGAAGTCCAAGTCCATAGGAGGTACAGACAGAAATCACTGAAATTTCAACTAGAAAATAGTGACTATTAAAAAACATTCACTTGCTTATTATTCAGTTATCTTTAGGTAATTCCTCCTTCTTTTCTTATTATATCCCCTATTCTATTCTAGAGTATCCAGATTTTTGTAGACCTGGGAAACATATCATGCTGAATAAGATTTCTACCATGTGAAGTGTTTTCTCCTCCATATCTTTTATTCTCAAAGCCACTTAAAATTTTCCCTGGCTTGAATAAGACTCTCCCAGGTGTATTCTGAAAAAAAGTCCAGAGCTTTTGGGACCAGTTAGAGTCACTGCTGAAGATAGAGTAAAAAAATGGATGACAACAGAATAAGCATGGGAATAACAATCTTTAAGGATGAAAAAGAAGATTGAGAAGGTTTGGTTGATCTTTTTGGTGGTGATTTAATCATCCTGAGAATTTGACTTGAAGGTCTGGCTAAGCAGTGGAAAATACAACTGGGGGATTGCTCTGAACTTCAGTGCGAAGTGAACTCTAGTTCATCAAGTCTTCCTTGATGTCCATGGAATTGTATAAATAAGTAGCCTGTGTTGGTACTGTTCTCTCTGATAAATATCACTTTCTTCTTGAGGGAATTACTGGATTTCTAAAGTGTAATATGGATGAAGGTTTTGAATGACTATCTGCTCCTTCAGTGCCTGAAAAATATGATCTGAACATCTGCCCTCAGGGATATTTTTACTAGATTTTATTATATTTCTATTATCTCATTCCTCCAAGGACTCACTCTCATGCCTGTCATTTTCTCCCTTTTCCAGAAATTACCTTAACCCTCCTCACTTTCTGTCCAACTATTCCTGAGTTTGTCTCCCTGCTTTGTGTTTTTGTTCCATGTGATGAGTCTTTGATATCTTTCTGGTAGTGCAGGATGAGAAGGGGGAGCCTTGCAAGACAAACGGAGGAAGCACTCCTGTATTTTTATAGCTTGATCTTCATCTTCACATCTATAGTACCCATTTTGGAATACGCCAGCTCAGACAGAAGTTCGGTTGGAAGGGGGATAGAAGAAAGAATCAGGAGAACAGACTGTTTTAAATTTTCAGTGCCAGGTATGAAGACTTGAAAAGAAACTTTATGAAGCGAGAAGAAAACTGTCAGAAAATCATCTCTCTTATAATTCGTGGACATAAGAAACCAGAACCTGTTTGTTAACAGTTTACTATGGAAAGAGAAGCAACATTAACTAACTATTAAATCCTGCTAACTATCTGCCTAATAATATTTCTTTGCATTATGGCCTATGTTTTTACATAAAGTGTCGTCTTTGTGCAAGTGACTGGATTACAAAATATGAAGGATATAGAGGGATCTGTCTGGTTTAGATAAGTTATGTTCAAACTCTGTAGCTTAGGCTGTCTTGCAAACTGTTCTCTTGAACTTACACAGAATGGCTTGCAGATGAAGGTCTTCATGTATTAATGCAGCAGAAAAAAAAAGAAAAAAAACCCCTAAACCAACAACTTAATTGTAACAGTCAGTCTAACAGTCTTGGTAGAAAAAGATGGAGTTTAGGAACAGGGGAATTAGGGAATAGGAAACATGATGGCTTCTCTTTAAAAAGCTTGTCATGCCAATTGCAGTGACTTATTAAGGATTTGTTTAAAAAAATACAGACACAATCTGGAAACAACATTGTGTTATCAAGAACTTAAAAAAAATAATTTGGGGGAACAATGTGCACTCCAGAAGCCCAGCTGAGTGTGTTACAGCACACATCTTGAGCTGCATCTTGAATAAGGACAATTATCACTAGGAAGCATAAGGGCGTACAGCAGGGGGTAGGGAGACTTAATGTTATTATAAATATGTATTATTCATTTTTTTTCTACCAAATTTACTCCTTTTGACACATATGTAGCTAGTTTGTCATCTGATATGTTAAATTATTAAATGATTAATTAATGAGGTTATGGGAAAGTCTTCTCTTTTTCTCTCCCTCTTTTGCTGTTCCTTATGTTTGGTGCAACGAAGAACTGTAATAATTCTCTACTTCTTGTGATTTCCACTTTGGGTGTTATATAAGGACCAAATTTATTAAAAAGACCTATAAAAAGCTCTAAGAAAGTTTACTATATACAGATGTTTTGTCTTTCACAAATAAGACTGCCATAGATGTTCAAATGACAGGATGTGTAAAGGTAAGCACCTGTTCACTGACTGGCAAAAGTACCAAGCACATTCAGCTAACAGTGATTCCAGACCTCACAACTCTTTTCTCACTCAGTGCATGAGGAATCATCTCTGTTTATGTGACAGGTAGATATTTCCCTTTGTGACAGAATCATTAGTTAGCCCATGCTGTGCGCTTTTTAATGGCTACCCCTTAATCAGTGGTGTTGGTTTGGCTAAAATTTGCAGCTGATTCAGATTTCTGAACATCAGTTCACTTTTTTATAGAGAGATAGCTATAGATTGAAGCACCCAAGCTTCCCAGTAGAAGTTAAAGATTCTTTTACTTTTTACATAAATAGGGTCATTAACATAATATGGTATAAAAAGATATATTGATTGCAGGAAAAAAATTGCCTTTCTCACCCATCAGAATGAATGATAAATAAAGAATAGCTGATGAATTAAGAACTGTGAATTAAGAACTTGTTTGCATGCAACTTACCTCTGATTTTCAAACTTTGCTGCTTGCCCTGCAGTATCCTAAAGAGAGTTCCTGTACTTGCAGAAGAGGAGCAAAGGAAAAAACACATTTTCACTAGTCTGCTACTTCATGCAGGATGTTTCATATGGAGACCTTTTTGAACTGTCATTTTGTTCACAGAACTTTAAATGCACGTAAAATTGACCCCACAGTACCTGAAAAGCTTGATATATTACTTTACACTTCAGCCAAGTGTGAGGTGCATAAAAAAGGAATAACTTTTCTCTCTGGTCCTAACAATAAGTAAATGAACAAAATTATTACCCAGGTGGGGGAAATTATTTTTGATAACTTCTTTCCGCAAGTACCATATATGGCAAAAATGCTGGCAAAGTCAAATAGTTCCTTCACTAATTTATTCTTATCTCATCAGTTTTGTATATCTTTTGTTCTGGCTTTCTGTTTTGCAGACATGTCCAGCTGCAGTCACCATATCTGAGGGTCTGGTTTTAGACTTCTCTTGTATACATTGAAAGCTATACTGTAAGCAGAATTCTTCAGTGTCATGTTCTTGCCACACAGTCCCCAATCTGCCTTTCTGCATTCTTTCTCTCCTCGAATGACCTTGTGAAACTGCAGCTAGAACTTTGAGAACCATTTTAAGAGCTATTGCTGAAATTTTGGTGGTTTACTTTATGATGGTTGCCCTTTATGCTACTAAATTTGGAGTCCTTGCTTTTTTTACCTATAAACTGACTCTGATACCTGTAATGTCATAGCCATGCACAGTTTATGCTTTTTACTCCATACTAAAAATGAAAAATATTTATAGATGCAAGTGTCTCCCATTTTTTACTGGTGCAAGCTCTATTATATGGAAAAGTGTCTACTGACTCTACGTGCCACAGCAATTGCATGAAGTTGTAGAGTGCAGGGCCTGCTTCAAGGCTAAAGATTCTATGAACAATAAACAGAGCAGATGCACACAGGGTTCTAGTTAGTCCCTTTTGTTGCCTTCAAGGATGCATGCATACAGAAATATCATACAACTTTTAAGACTTAAGACTATAAGCAAATAAATAAATAGATATGGTACTTACTCAAAGTAATGTGACTTTTTTTTTCCCCTAGAAGCTAAGAACTGAAAAATCCAGCCTGGTTTGTTTTCATGGACAGCATTCCAGGTGGAAGCATGCTACATCAAAGTTGTGTCAACGCTGATGACCTGAGCTAGGTATTACTACCACACAGGTCTCAACTAAGCAGCAAGTGCTTATAAGAGGGAGCATGTATAAAGGCAGAGGTTTAAGAATCTGCTGCTAGCGAAGCCCAAGAACTTTATGGCTGAGAATCAAGGACTTGAGCGCTACTTAAGTCCATCGACTTCAGGTAGGTGTGTCCGCTTCCTGAGTCAGAAACACCTTATGTCTAGTAGTTATAAAGACAGAGAACAAGATAAAACACACAGGAAGTAGCTTTGGTGCATATGAGGTTATGGATATCTGAAGGAGAGTAAGGAGTTTCAGGCAGTAATTAATCCAGGTTTTTTATAGCTAAGTTTCTTTTCTGTCTTTTGAACAGTTTTGGTCATCTGAAGTTTGAAGATCACTATCTGTGCAAACACAGTACCTCTGACCTTCGATTCAGTTGGTACTTTGAAGCAAACAAGTCTGCAAGACAGCAAGAGCCTGGGCAGCTGAGCCTTTTTCCATCTCTGTGTATGTAAGAAATGCCACAAGGAAGATATAAATTTTACTTCACATTAAAGGTAGAGGCATTTTGCACTCAATACATAAATATAAACAAAAAAGAGACCAAACAAATAATTGCCAGTTCTCTATGTAAATTCACAGTAAGACACTGAGCCTGATTATAGGTGTCAGTGATAGAATTTCCTGTGCCTTCAATCATACAGTCCCTTGCAAAGTAAACTCAAACACATGACAGCTGAGTCACCAGTTTTCTAAGTTTGTTGGAGATTTAATAACTATCCACTTTTATTGGCTTATTTAAAAGCAAAAAGTATTGAGACAGTAGATCTATTTTCACAGTATGGTGTGTAGTTTTGATATTGAAAAATGAATTCTAATGGGAGTATTGAAAATTATTATGGGGATTAAGATAAACCTTTCAAATGTATGAAATATTCTGTATGCTTATGTTTTCCACATCCTGCTTTTAATAAACTCCTTAACATATTAAGTATTATACTATCTGTCTAATGAAATAGGGCTGGATTCTGATCTCAAGCCGAGTTTATGATAGTGTAATTCAATTGACTGGAGTAACTTCTGAGTTCCACTGATGTCAGGGTAGGAAATAAGCCCACCATACATAATGATACTGCAATTATAAGAAGTGAAAGATCAGATCTGAAAATTGTTATGTAAAGTAGTAAAGTGATAAAGTTTTCCTCCAGATTAAAGAGCACTGGAAGGAGGAAACAGCCTTGTATCTGTGTGGCAGTATCTTTTCCTTCCTGCTGTTTTACAGCATTATTATAATTAAGAAGTTTAAGTTTAGTTCTGGAACCTGTCACTATTTCACTGTAATGTTTTATAGTTTATCATGAAAAAAAGTAGCTCAGAACATTTTGTGGGTTTTTTCCGCTTATGTGTGAATGAGATTTCATTGTTTTTCTTGGTTATACACTTACTCTTTTTTTTGGGTGAGGGAAATTGTCCCCTCTTTATCTTTTTCTTTTCCTAGCATGATTCTCATTTCAGAAAATATATGATTTTTTTTTTTATAGTGAACTCTCAGTTGGGCAGAGAACAGAAAAAACACTTCAATATTTCCTTTAGCAAAAGATTTTCTTATCTCCATCAATTCCCTTCTGCCTGTTCTGAGTCACTGAACTCAAGAAATGAAAAGATCTTATTTTTCTCACATGAAATTTGCTCAGACTCACAAGTTAGAGTGTTTCTCTATCACTAGAAGCTTCTACATACTAAAGAAAGCACTTCCAGATTTGTCTCCTTGTTCCTTCACTCTCTCCTAGACATTTTGCAGGAATAGCCCTATCATCCAGAAAGATGTCTTGTCCAAGTTGATCTTTGGCAAACTGTGCCACTATTATGAATGCAAATCCAAATGAGTTTCACAGCTCTCCTCTAGCTGTGAGTTCAGCCAGGTTCGTTAAAACAGCCCTTAACTGGCATAATAGCTTGATGTCTAGTTATTCCATTTGAGAAAAGATAAAAAGCCTTGACTTTGGTAAATTGCTGTGTGTTTTTTAAGTTAGATCATGAATCATTTCAGGACTTGTTGAGGAAGGAAATATTAGGAAGACCAAAACTGCATATTTATGTGCCAGGTAGAAAGGTACTGCATTGCCAACAAAACCTGATCACAGGTACTCTATAACCCTGGGAGTTCTGCTTTTTGGGGTGGGCCAGCTGCAGTTTGCATTATGAATATGTAGCAGTCTCCTGCCCCATCTTACTGGTACTCCAGTTTTGTTTTCAAAGAGGAGATGTCTGGGCTCGACATGTCTAATGGGTGTGATGTCATCTTACACGACAACTTAATGTGGATAATTGCCTGCCTATAAAAGAACAACTGCTTGCTATGCACATTGACGCTCTAGCAAACACAAGGAGCTTCCAAGCAGGAAAGCAAATATTCTTTTCAGTATGAGTCCAGAGATGAGACTTTAGTCAAAAGTCTCTTGTTTTACAATTCGTCTGAAGTTAGAAACAGCCCATCTTTCTTCAAGTTATGAAAATATGATATTTTAGACTTCAAGTAATTTGTGGCATGGCCTGTTAGGACAGAGGTTCTCCCAGGAAAAAATGGGGGATAGATAGTTTTCTGTCATGACTTGCCAAAATAAATTTTCTGTTTACCGAAAGGCAGGAATTCTCTATGGAACTGTTCCACAGCACTAGGAGTAGAAATATGCCAAAGAAAATGGTAATTGTCAGACAACGAAGTCAATGGAATAGACACTTACTGTTGAAGGTAGGACTAGCAACTTTTATACACATTTGTGACTAGAAGCCTGATCTTAACTTTTGTTTAATCTGGGTGAAACTAGCAATCTGAGACTGTACTCTCTGTCCAGAAGCAACAATTTGGAATAAAATACTCTGTGAAAGCAGTCATAAGGGATTTGCACCTGAAGACCCGAGGGGCTAGATGTGATTTTTGCTAATTTTAAACTTTTGTGTGAGGGTAAATCAATACTAGTTTTTGGGAAAGCATTTCTTCCTGCAAGCACAAATGATTGCATTTCCTACCAGGAACAGAAGATAGAAAGTACCTCATAGCTGTGGGTGTATTTTAAAGACTCACAGCTCTCCCTCCCTAAGTGAAAT
This sequence comes from Harpia harpyja, assembly GCF_026419915.1. Lineage (NCBI taxonomy): Eukaryota > Metazoa > Chordata > Aves > Accipitriformes > Accipitridae > Harpia > Harpia harpyja. Next base: position 56,631,533 of record NC_068940.1, on the reverse strand, counting down.
AGAATGGGACTGTGTCATTAAGACCCTTCTGTGTGAATGGTGTCTACTGGTATCTAAAGTTTTGGATGGAGAAACAGTTGCCAGAAAACAGTGGGCTGAAGAGAGGGAAAAGATGCAGTGAGAAGGCAGTATGCTAAAGTTTCCCAAAGACTGACAAACTGGAGACTTGAAGTCCTGTTGAATCTGCAAGAACTAATAAATGCAGAACACAAAGAGTTTGCAGGGGCTGTACAAGGCCATTAGCTCTCACTATCACCAACAATGGGTTGTAAGACTTGGACCACATCTAAGAGCGTAGCACCTGCTGTAAGCAAAACCTACAAAGGATCCTCTGAGGAACTTTACAAACTCTTGCCTAGAACCTATTGGTGTTCCAGTACAACCGTGCACTTCAGAGTATACAACTGATGTTGTCATCCCAACTCGTGCTCTGACCAGGTACTTAAGAAGTGAATGTGTGAGTAAATAAATGGTTAGTTCAAAACCAGCTTGGTTCTACTTAAAGTAACAACTTAACAAAAGGTGTTCAGGGAAATACTGCGTGTGTATCTTTGCCCCTAAATTGATCTGCTATCAAGGAAAGGGAAATTTGTAACACTTGGATGTACGCTGTGTTTTTTTAGCACTGTCATAATACAAAAAATGTATAATAATTAGAAATTACAAGTACTGGAACTGTCAAAATTATTGAGAGCAATATAGAACATATAAAATATATCCAACATCTCTAGGTTAATGTCTAGAATTTCACTGTTTGTCTCTATTTTTCACCATTTGTCTACAAAATAGACTACCTATCACTGTTTTGTTCCTTGTCTTTCTTCTTAGCAGCTGAGACAAATAGAATCAGCGTTTATGATTTCCTTCAGGTAGCTCTGCTGTTTGGACCACCATTGAAAGTAATTAGAGTATATCAACCTTAAGATTCAAAAAGAGAAGGGAAAGAGCCCTTTGCCTCTGTGTTCTTCAGTTAGAGCCAACATATCAAGCCAAATTACTTTCTCATTTACACATAGGCAATTCCTCTGAAAACAATTTGGTGTTATGGGTGTAGCTGTGAGAGAATTTGGCACAATAGTTTATGACAGTGGTATTGCAAAAGCTCTGAAATATTTTGGAGCCATGTAGCAGTGTCATAGTTTTTACAGAGAAATGGAATTAATTTTCTCATACTGCAGACTCTACTGTAGGCTTTAGATGGTACTTTAAGTTCAGGACCAATTTTGTATGGTCTATATAGTCCTCTACCATAGGATAGCAGGGAAAAAAATCTGCTATCAGGACTTGAGGTTTTACAATACCTTTTTTTACAAAATATTAGCCATCCATAGTGCACTGTAGGGTTTCACATGATTAACAGATACGTGTGGCTACTAGGTCATCACTTATTTCAGCATTCAACTAAATTAAAGTACAATAGATTTTAGAATGTTTTTTGTCTGTGTTTGTAACAGCCCATGGTGCCAGGAATTCACAAGACCTCCTTGAACCAGGATGCATTGTAAATCTTAGATTGCAGTCTCCCCTTAAATAAAATGAAATTAATTGCAATGTTACAAGGCTGCAGTATTTCACAGAGTATAGATGAAATTACATCAGAACAAATTAAGCATTGACATGAATTATTTAATTTTCAAAGCTTTTGTTGCACAAATATGCTATGTGATCATGGACCCTGCAATAACAGATTTACTGGCGCTTCCTAGCTCAAGAAATGTGTAGCAAGAAGTAAGATTTCTCCAGCATGTACTAACCAGAGCTGTTCAAATATTTGAAAAGCCATCATGATTATATTCTTCTAAGATATGGTGAGAAAACACTTGCTTACTGAATTTGCAATGTTTTTCTGGAAGTGACTCATGTTCTACTCTGTAAGATGTGTCATTGCAACATACCCAACGAACACAGGCCAAAACCACAACACCTTCAGGGCTTGCTTTTAAACGTATGTAGTCTTTCAGCAAATGAGGTATTTTAGAAAGGTTTCACTTCCAAAGACCCTGGATTCGGTGCAGGTCTCCACATGTGGGCACTGGGGAGCTGAAGGGGTGGCCTCTGTGAGGATAGACTAAGGGCTGCCTCATGCCAGACACAGCCAGCTGCAACAATCCCACCACAGGACACAGCTGAGCACATCAGCCACCACTAGGTGTGGGAAAACATATTTAAAAGGATCAGAAAATGCCAGAGAGAAAAGGAAACAAGGAGGGAACAGAGAGAGCAGGAGGGAATCAAGAAGTAACAGCAGGAACACCAAGGTCAGAGGAGGAGGAGGAGGAGGAGGTACTCCATAGTGGAGCAGATATTCCTAAAGGTACTGCAGCCTGTGGAGAGTGAGAAGGAAGGAACAACAAGAGAGAAACTGCTATGTCCTGACTGCAATCTCTCCTTGAGCTGCCCATTGCCTCACTGGAAGGACTGAGTATAACCTGTGCTGATAACAAGGTGGGAGGAGAGGTGTCTGGAGTGGAGTCAAGCCTGGGGAGGGAGCAGGGGTGTGTTCTCCCTTCGTGTTTGTAATGTTTGTTTCCTGTTTTTGTTTTGCAATATCTGAATCAGTAATTGAATATTTACATTAATTGGCAATGAATTAAGTTAAATTCCCCGAGCTGAGTCTGTTTTGCTCATGACAGTAACTGGTAAGTAATCTTCCTGTCTTAATTTCAACCCACAACTCTTGCTGTCTTTTCTTTCTCTGCTGTGTAGGAGGAGAGAGAGAGAGCGGCTGTGTGGGTGCTTGGCTGTCAGCCACCAATTTATGCTTTGGAGTGCCTCCCTCATTTTAAAGTTCTTCATCATTGTGATTACATTACAGTTTCTCTCCTTTTAGAGGTCCCTCTCCTCTAAACACGTTCATTCAGAACTTAAAAGTGATGCTCATGCTCTCTGAAGGGCTGACAAGCAGTACACACCACCTAACTTACCTTTCAGTTGCACTTCCCACTCATGACACCCAAAACCAAGGTCAAGGTAGCACTAACATTACATTCCAGCTGTGGACAGTTATGATTTTCAAAGCTTCCTGGCATACTGTGACTCATTCACAAAAATCCTACCAAGTATATAATAACTGCAGACTTCACCTTGTGTTTAACTGTTATATTGGTAATGCTATCCAGATTTTTTTTTTCATTTTATTAATTTTTTTTCTTTTTAATGACATCTTCCAGTTAAATGAATCTTCAGTTTTTATAATCCCAGAGAATGGCCAAGGACACAAATGCCGAAGGCTATTCACTGGGAATCAATGGCTGGTTATTTTTTTGAAGGTTTGTATAACAGACAATCACAAGCCCTAACTTTCTCACCTATTCATAGCAGGACAGAGGTAGGGTTTAAGGGCATCAAATAGAAACACAAGTTCCATTAACTTCCATTGAGTTTTAGGCCCCAGAAAGCCTACAGCATACATTATTCAATGGTGTGAGGGGCAGAGACTGCTGCTGGCCATATCACTGATGGCTACTCTGTAAAGCACATCACATTACTACATGGATATAACTGGGTTAGCTTTCTGTGTCAAGCCGAACTATATAGGGTGTAGCCTTCTGAAAACAGGATTTAAGGAATTGTGAGAATGTTCCATTATTTTATTCATGCTTTTTACAAGCCAAAATTTTGCCTATATGACCATGACAAGTGCCTTCTAACTTGAACTCATCAGTAGGCAGCCATTTTTCCAGATGAGCAGAGTTTGGAGGTCTGACTCTTTTTATACAGCTTGAAAATAGTATTTAGACCTGAAGTTTTGCTCTCTCCTTCTCCCTCTCCCCTTCTCCAGTCCTTCTCTGTCTCCATCTCCACTCTCTGCAGAGTTTTACAGAGTTCTAATAACTGAAGAGGTAATCCCCAAGAGACGGTAGTCCATTTCCCTTCTCACTTCCTTACTCTTTTTTTCAGCTGTTATCTAGACACTACTACCCAGCCACCAAAGACTAGAGAGTGACCAATATGATCCTTTGACTTACAGTGACAGGTGCAGTTTCCTTGTCAGATTATTACCCCAGAGGTAACTCTATTAGCCCTTACTTCTGTATCTGTGCTCCACTGAACCTGCATCTGTGTTGTCCTAAATTGTCACATTAACACTTTTTTGAAGATGATGACACTTTTTTGCTGATGAAGATTCAATTGTGCATTCAAACAAAACAACATGCATTTCTTCATAATTTTTCTTCCTTTACAGGAAATATTTATTTTTACCTTCTGACCACCTCTGAAAGCCTTTTCCAAAACTGGCCATTCCACTGGGGAAAACTGAAAATTCTGTTATAACAGTCAGTCACCCATTTCTCATTTTCATTGTGCTTATTTCCTGTTTTCGCTGATTAGAAAAATTAGTCGGAGGATAATGGTTCCACAGTTGGTCTACACAGTACTATTCTAATTTCCAGTTTTCACTTTTCACAAATTTATTTTGCCATTTGAATTCAAATTTTTCAGGTTTTTTGTTTGTTTGTTTTGTTAGAATCTCACCTAGAATAAAGGCATACAGTGCTGGTTCCAGTACAATGAAAAGAAAACCTGTTTGGCTAGAAACATCACTGCATGTTGCTTCTAAGATGATACCGTATCTGAAGAACTACATCAAGAAGAGGAAGGCAATCAGGTTTGTTCTAAATGAGTAACACAAGACTATAATGGCCTCAGACAAGGCACCCAAATTATGAGAGAGATGAATTAAACCCACATACACACAGTAAAGTGCTCAGAACAAAAATAAATTTACTGAAGGCAATCACAATAGGACAGCTAGTTTTGTGACACAGATTCTTTAAATTCTTTTGGATCCTCCGTATCTCCCATTCAGAATTCTTTCCTTGCTCTACTGGTATCACTATCTCTCTTTTAAATTTACTTTGGACTTTTAAACATGTTCTTCTGGAAGAAGGTTGACGTTGCTGCTTCGTAGGTTATGACTTTGCCTGGAACTCTCAAGGCTCTGAACACGGCCATGTAAAGCCCACTCAACATATTTGTTTACACTGATAAGTAGGTGTGTTGTCTAATATTAGACAGTAAGACTTCTTGTGGTGGGCTAGCTTTGGCAAACAGCCAAATGCCCACCCAGCCACTTACTCAATCTCCCTCCTCAGGACAGGGGAAGAAAATAGGACGAAAAATCTCATGGGTTGATATAAAGATGGGGACGTTGCTTACCACTTACTATCACAGGCAAAACAGATGTAACTTGGGGAAAATTAACTTAATTTACTATCAATTAAAATAGATTCAACTGTGTCCTGCAGTTGGTCTGCCAGAGCTATCTGGAACTGGCTGTTTCCAGCATGGGGCAGTCCCGGCCTCTTCCCACAGAGACCCCTGCAGCGCCCTGCCAGCACCTGGGCACCAACACCTAACACACTTCTGTAGTCTGTAAGCACATAATGCTTGTACAATGCCTCTGTCCAATCTTTTGATGACAAATTTCCTGACCTGCCTCACTGCTTTCAGCATGAAAGGCACTTGGGAGTGCCCTGGGAACAAAGCCCAGTGGAAAAGCTAGGGGGAAACTTTGCTGGACAAGCCTGGTCCAGACAGCATGAGCTGACCCTTCCACAGCATTTTGTGTGGCCCAGACACAGTGCCCAGTCCTCTTATTTACTGGTACCTTAGTACATCAGCAGCAAGATATATGTCTGCCTAAAAGAGCCTCCTGGGACCCCACAGGCATCCCATGCCAGATTCACACTACAAAAGGATAATGCAGAAAGCTGTAATGAAAGCATGATGCCACCTCATCTCCTCAATGACTAGCAGAGAACACCATGGGTGGACTAGGACAGTTGCAGCATTCAGAAGCCTCCCCTGTCCCCAGTTTCTTCACTTTCACAGAAAACACCTTCCTTTGGATCCTGCCAACAACTCTAGCTGGCCATGTCAAAGGCTGGGATGATAGGTCATGTTTTGCTGCCCCTTCTTCTTCACTTATAGGTACATGGAGTTGTTTAGTTCTTTGAAATGTGATGCAATGGGTAGCCGTTCAGAGTAACCCAAGAGAAACCTTCCTGTTGTCCTGTTCTCATGACAGCAACTACTGAAAAATTACACAGAAGTGCATGCTTAGTTCCTGCAGACTTGCATGCAAACACCTGAAACATGAATGAGATAAATATCCTTCCAGACAAGAAGCTGAGAAAGAACGAACATGCAATCTTAATTACGTTGTTTGGACCAGGCACAAGGGTGCCTTGCTTATTGATTATGCTTCTGTATTGATTTTCCACGTGAGGTGTGACAATTCAGTTTACCAAAAAATGTTTTCTATTTTCTTCTTTGTTATAAAGTATTATGTATTCAATGTACAAAGCATGTCCTTAAGAGAAAAATTGGTATAACTTACTACTCACTTCCTCTCTAAAAGGTCAGATAGGTATCTAAGACACTGCAGTTTGATTGGTACAAAGGAACTGGATACTCTGAGTGTAACTTTAGGCATGGACACTTTAATTACCTTCCTTCAAATTATGTAAAGTCTTATTTGTAAAGAAATAGAACCTGGGCATACGCACTCTTTTATTATATTCTGCGTGTCCTGTCATCAAATTAAATCACTACAGTTTATATGTTAATTTTTTTGTCCCCTGCTGGAGTTCACAAATGTAACTGTATACTCACAAACCTTACATATCGAACTCATATCAAATGCATTCCTGATTTGCCAGTCTTTCCAGCCTTTCTGCCTGGAATTCCTGCCACAGTAAGCACGATACTAACATCTCCTAAAAATTTTTAAAAAATCAATGGGGTATGGTTCCATTATCTGATTCCAAGAAACAACAGAAGAAGAATATGATTTCATTTCCAGTATGTTTCTCTAAAGGCTGGTATCTGTGTTGATTCTTTCTGTCAAAGGTTCTGTTCACATAAATCTAAAGAAGGACATGAATCCTTTATTTCACAGGTTCTTTCCCTCCCCCGAAGTCTCATTTTGGATTTTACAAGTCTAGATGTGATTCAATTACTCTGTACCCCCTATCCTACATGCAGGGGATGGTTATGGATGCTGTGGCTAATTAACAATCTAAGCACACAAATGTCTCCTTGAAAACAAGATCTGGCACTAGACTAAATGAACATTCTGATTGCTCATTAAATGCAGTAGTTTCTCTGCAAGTCGGGTAATACTAACAAGGCACTAAATTTTTTACCTCCTGCTTCCTCCCCCGTCACCATTTTTGTAAGCAAATTTTTCCCCTTTTCCTCAAGAAGTGCATAAAGATAGCTTTATTTTTCTCAGTGTGTTTTCCTGCTACACCCTCTCTACTTCTGTACCTTCACTGCACCACAATGCTCACGTAGAGCCAAGGACTGTGGAAGCACACACTTTCCAAGCCCGCCTTCATGACACTGTCTTGGCTCACAGATGAAGCATGTTCATTTAGCCTTTCAAGTGACAGGCTGTCCCAGGACAAACAGGTAATAGATTCAGTCTTACAGTGTCTTACAGGGTAGATACAAGTTCACTTACTCTTAATTCGCTACTCTTTACAAATCTAATGAAGCTTTGTCTCAGGGGGCACCTTTAAGATGGAGCTTACTGCTTTTGCTTTAGGTGAAGTTACTTTAAAAGACTTCTTTAGTTGTATACACTGAAACAGCATTGTCTGAGGTATTGAGCACTTGATAGAAACCACCATACTTCCATGAGGGGTAATTTCCTTATCCTTATATAAAGCTTTGTTAGTATTTCTTGTAAGAGTTGCTTGCCTGTGAACTCCTGCAAAGTCTGGAAAAGTAAGAAGATAAATTTGTTCGCTCAACTACATCTCAACCTGTGTCTAGCTTAGGGAGTATGTCATACGTTTGAGTGCTGGTGTTGCTCATTGAAAGTCTGATTTTAATTTTGCACCCATAGATGCTTTAAAAACATGTAGTGCTATCTAACTCATATTTTTGGTTGTAGCTACGTAAAACATGTCAGTAATATAAAAGTGATCTTACTTATATAAATATGAACTCATGATATATAAATATGAAAATTTTGAAAACAAAAATATTGTTTGTTAGTTCTGTGTTATGCTCATGACAGAAAGAAATCTGCCTCTTTTAAGTTTGTTTGTTTTGGCCTTCATGCAACAAAACACTTACTTAAGTCAAGGCTTAACTGTCTTTGAAAGATGATTTACAATGTCAAGTGAAAAATGAACTTTATAAACCCTGGATCAAGATTTATTTTCATATAATCCAATTGTCAGTAAAGGTTATCAGAAATTAATATAGCATTATTATTTTTTGATATAATGAAAATTTTAGTAGAAATACTTGAAATTAACACCATTATAATTTATAATTGAATATTTTTGTAGGAAATTCATACGCCAACAGTGGTATTGAGAAGATACTAATTTAATAAGTATTTCTTGAAAAGCACAAATAATATCACAAAGTAAAATTATCTGTATATATGATTATTAACTAGTAATAATTTATACATAATGCTCCAAATTGTCCTCTCCTGTTCCAAGAGATTATGTCGCTTTCATCTACTGTGATTAAATGCCACTGTTTTCTCTGAACTATACTGCCTATTACAAATTTTATGAAGACAAAATCCGATCAAGTACTGATGAAATGAGAAAATTGTGTCTATTCAACTTCTTTGAATTAATTGTAAAAAACTAGCTTAATATCAAACTTTCAATAATTAAAATCTGGTTAGTAGATAAAGTCACTCGTGCTTCCCATTTTTATACCACATTTCTGATTTTCCAGTCACTGGAGGATGGGCTGATGTAAATGCCCTGATCAATCACTTTCCAGAATATGACCAAGTGAGCATGGGAAGTCTCTCAAGAGCAGTGAAGTCATTAAATACATTAACATAATACTAAAAAATGGAAGATTTCCAATTATACTTTTCCTTTTTTACTTAGAAGAGGGTAATTAAAAGCATGAGCAAAAGTAGAAAGGTCTCTCATGTACGTGTATCACTTGTTTAATGGCAGGATCTGATCAAAATATGGTTTGAGTCTGATCAAAACATGGCTAAACTTATTTTCAGTCTCTTTTGTTAGAATTTCTGCCCATCTGGAGGGACATATGCTACAGAAATGTTTGTCTAGCCATTCAACCTTCACTTTGATCAGGGTTTACAATAAACTTGCTAACAAGTATTTAAATTCTTAAAGCACAGAAGCCAGCAGCTTAGTTGTCACAAAAATAATTTGCTAGTCATTACTTATAAAAACTCTCTCATTCATTTACTTTTTACTGTCTACACTGCCTCCATTGTAAATCAGATTATTCAGTGGCTATTTAATACTCTCTGCAGGGAAAAAGAGAATAACTAATTATGCTTGTAGTAGTCCACAGAAGAAAAGGTTATACTGGGCAAACAACACCAAATACACTTTTCTTTGAACAATACAGAGTGGATACCGTCTTCTCTTCTCCCCTCATTTCTCATTAAAACTAATCCCACTCTGGAAGCAAACACATACTTGCATTTATGCGTATAGTAATATATACATATATATCTCTCCATAGTTAGGCAGATACATATCTCTTCTGTGAGAGAAAAGTTTTGAATAGCAGGAATAATAAATAATAAAGAAGAGGATTTTTTACATGGCTGAAGTTCCAGTTCAAGTGATAATATTTCTAAGTAGAAGACTATACACTATTTGCCATCTGATTAAGCAATAGACCAACAGTTTCTGTTTATACGAACCATAGAGGAGGTAGTAATAATGTATATTGCTATAAATCTTTTTTGTTTATACTAATGTATATATGGAGACAGAAAATATGGCAAAGTGCTTCCATAAGGGCAGTGTATTTGTCCACAGACTGACAGCTCGCTCTAGAGAAGCACAAGTGTAGCATTTGGGGCCAAATTCTCTTCAGGTGTAACACAGCGATATCAGGACAGTTACTTCTTTCTAGCAGACAGCTTAACAGGTCTATCTAATATTACTTTCTCTCTCCAGCTATTAGAATTTTTACCTATTTAAGAGTAAATAGGAAGGATTATTGGTTGTGACAAAATAGCCATATAGCATAGAGTAATTTACTTGGTTTTATATGGAAAACTAGCCATCATTTAAAAATTAATTTCACAGAATTATGTAAAAGTATTTTTATTTTGTTACATTTTAAAGCAGAGACCTATACCACTTAATTTGAAATACACAGCCTGAGACCTGATACTCACAGTAAAATCATAATGATTCAATTCTTAGACACCTGCTAGGTGTCTAAGGTCTAACAGGAAACCGTAGAATCATAGAATCATAGAATCATTTCGGTTGGAAAAGACCTTCAAGATCATCGAGTCCAACCATTAACCATGCCCCCTAAACCATGCCCTGGAGTACCCTGTCCACTCGCTTTTTGAATACCTCCAGGGATGGTGAATCAATCACTTCCCTGGGCAGCCCATTCCAATGTTTGACAACCCTCTCAGTAAAAAAATTTTTCCTAATATCTAACCTAAATCTCCCTTGCCTCAACTTGAGGCCATTTCCTCTTGTCCTATCTCCAGACATCTGACAGAAGAGACCAAATCTTACACCTTTCTCTAATATATTATGATCCTGTGAATAACATTTTTTCCTTTATAAGCACTTCCTTTAAAATCAAAACAGTTTTTCCCTTCATACATTTTCATCAAGGCACAGTACAAATGTTCTTTTTCTTCCCAGTTCTGAAAAAAAAAAGGACTGTCAACAGACTTGTTCAATAAATAATCATTTCATACTCAGGAAATATATTAGCTGGTCGCTTTCCCTATTTCAGATATGCTTTCCTATCTATACACATTATATGACTGATCCTGATTTCTTCTCTGATGTCTGAACTTGAGCTTTCACCTACCTCTTAACCACAAACTAGCGGCAGTGTAAATAGTTTGATTTCTTTTTCAAGGGTTACCAGTGTAACACATACCATCCACTCTATGCAAACGTGTAGACAACATAACAGCAGTTCTGCAGGTACAGATTGTATATCATTTTAGTGTTTGACAACATAGCCAGTAAGACAGCCTTTTTCTCATTGAAAACACCTTAATTTTCCTGACAATTCTTGAGGTAATAGTCACAGTTATAAAATATTTATTAATTAGTTGCTAGATGGTTTGAGACAGTTAAATATGAGTAGTACTACAACTTCAAACAAGATTTTTCATTCCTAAGAATAAAACTGGTATCTATTAGATTCATCAGGTGTTTACCACAAGCAAACAAAATGAAGCATAATATGAAGTATTCACAGAAGATGTACATGTAAACTTCAGGAAATTTTATTCTCTATCTTACCATAAGAAGCAATTATGAAATGAATTAGTAATTGTAGAGGTTGTGGAGTTAATGGCTAAATGACGAGATTTGTAGAAAACAATCCTTAATTTTTTTAACTTGGAAAAAATTGAACTTAAGCTTAGTATTAGATGCTACTTTCTTTCTCTGAAAACCAAGTTCAAGGTCTAAAAGAACTTTTCAGATGAGCAAATAATAAACATTTTACATTCCAGAATGTGAAATTATTCATTACAAATTGGGCACTTGATTAATTTACAGCTGCGTGGATCTTACTGAATCCTCTTTTCTGAAAATGGGTGTTTCATCCCTAGTACTCACTTTTCACTTAGACAATCACCTGAGTAATTTTGTGCTATTTTTGCTCCTTGACTAGAGGAAATACACTTCTAAAAATTGTGTTAGTGACTATGAAATGGCAAATGACAAATGACAAATGATAAAAACTCTTGCTGGCATGCAAAAGTCACAATTTACACATGAATGATTATTTATATAGAGAACAAACATTTCACAGACATTTGAGCATATAAAAGACTCACAGATTTTAATACAAGAATAATATAAATTTCCAAATCCTATATGAATTGGATATATAAAACAAAGGAGCACCTTCCATAACACTGTTGTGCTAAGGCAAATATTCAGCTATTCATATACTGTGACTCCTAAATCTCTCTATTTTCCAGAACAGACCTATAAACTCATGGAACGTGTGTGTGTGTGTGTGTGTGTGTGTGTGTGTGTACGTGTACTTGGCTGTAGTGTTGATTGGTTGAGTTGATTATTCTCACGCTAGCAACCTCTTGTAATCAGAGTATGTTTTCTGAACATATTCATTCTACTGCTGATCTAAGTAGTCCATCTGCAGCAGTGTTAGATCTTGAATAGCAAAAATGGATTCCCAAAAGGTAAGTCAATCAGTCTGATTGTTCATGTCTACAGTCACCAAGTAAAGCTTAAATTTCATTCCTCTCCTAGAATAAGTTTGAGAGGCATTTGATTCGGTATTAATAAAAGCTTTTGTCCATACAGAAATTGTGACATTCCTGCACTTCCAAAAGCAGGCACAATCTAAAACTGATGGCTAAATATCAGTGAGGAGGAAATACACCACATGGTTTTACACCAGTGACTGACTGAAGATTTGAAGTTAGGAACAGTTTTTTTATTTAGTCAGCTGGGAGAAATAGCTTTCATCAAAGATTGATTTAGCTTATTTAAGATATGAACTGCATCATAGAGTTTCTTATTTCCCTGTATTCCCCACACTCCACTTCAAAATTATTCTTAGCTGATGTTAACAAGTATAGCTGTACAGACAATGTAATGCTTTTCAGCTATTCAGTATATGTTATAAATTCTTTTATTTCAAGGAATATGTGGAAGCATTGCTATTCTTGGTAGTATTTAGGAATAAGCTGCCACATTCATGTCTGAAATAGAAGAGAACAGTTTCCATGTCCAACAATAACTGTTGGGGGCTTGAATTGCCAATATTTTAAAATAATCGTATGCAGAAACAGACAGACTTCACTTTGGGACAATCAATTTTTTTTTATCTTGAAGTTTTTATCATAAAATATTTTACTATATAGAAGGCTAAATTTTAAAATTATCTGAAAACAAAAATTGGGACCTTTTCCCCTCAAAAAAATATCAGAGCAGAATGGTCATATTTAATTTTTAAAATGAAGCATGTGTTGTGTTGAAAATTACTTTTTTCTCAGAAATTGAGGTTTTTCATGAATTGGCATTTTCCTATGAAAAAGTCATAAGCAATTACTGACTGCTCTAATCTGAATTTTCTCACATTAGTAAGAAAAAGAATTCCCAGATCATGGTGTTCAATGGAATATTTTTTAAGTTGTCACTGAACTGAAAACATTATTTTTATTAAAAATCCCATTTGACTCTTACAATTGTATCCTACACTATTTTTTAAAGGCCAGGTTACCAGGGGAAAGTGGTAGCATTAGTGTTATGACTTGACATATTTGAATAAAACAGACAAGATTTTGAGTATGCAAGCCCTTCTTCAGGCCTAAAGCAGAAACAGAAAATCTCATTTTTTCTACTAGCTGGGAGCACTCATGTTCAAAAAAACCCAAACCTCTTTCCAGCTCATGAGTTTTAGTTTCCAGATGAGCTAAACATTTTATATTTTAGGCTTGTTTTGTAAGGGGGTTTTGTAGGTTTCCTTTGAGACTCTGAACTAACAGGTTAAAGAAGGGGGATTGCTTTAAAAAAACATAATGTCTCCTAATGACTAGTCCTATCAGAGGTCCCTGAATGAGTACATTCTGGTACACTGCCAGTGTTTTAATTTCATCCACCCAAGCTGCAAAAGCCTGTGCATCATGGGACAAAATGTACCACACTGTGGGGTGTGCATGTGGAGAAACTGTGATTAAGATAGTTCTTCTGTGAGCAGGGTTTACTGATGGTAGCAATGGGTTTGAATTTGCAGGCTGCGTTTTTTACCCTGCCATGGTCAGTTGGTGTTTGTAGGTCTGCTAGAATTTGAATGCAACAGTGTGTTTTTCAGAGAATTTTTTTTTTACAATATCATCTTCTAGCATACTTTGTGATTATATGTGGAAGATTTGACCACCTTCTATTCTTAAGTACTCATCACTATATTACTATTACTAATATGATTACTGCAATCTTTTTGACAGAAAGAGTCTAGTAACATTTTCCACTTTCATCAACTTGTATTATGGACCAGAATCCTGCTAAATCTAAGAATCTTTGTCTCATAACAAATTCTGAATTTTAATTTGTTTAATTAAGGTAGATGCTAGCAGTCCTGAATAAGAATGAAAAGCTGAAATCTCTTAGAGAAAAGACATTTTAAAAGAAAAAAAAAACCTAAAGGCCTTATCAAAACTCTGCACTTCAATGAAAAATTGGTTTTGAGTTTACTTCCTAAATTAAGTGCTTTCAAAACTTTAATTCTGTTTTTAACAAAACTCATATATGCTCAAGGAACAGCATTCTAGATTAAAAATTGTTGCCTCCAATAACAGTCATCCTGATCTACATGTGCATATAGCATCATACTGGTAGTCAGCATTCAAACCACTAGTGGCTGCGTAAGAGTCGGTATCAAATCTTTAACATCCGGTATTCTCTGATAGCAATACAAATCCAAACAAATGTTTATTATCATGGTGTAAACTCCAGATTTCCCATATACTGCTACCTCTCAGACCCATTCAAAGGCTCTGGTCCTCATTTAATGCACCAATCCCTTGACATCTGTAATTTTTTAAAATATTCTATTCTATTGGTTTATTTCATTCCACACAACCCATAAACACACATCAGCAACAGAACTCTGTGAAAACATCTCCATAAATAGCAGTGGTATCTCTGCAACTGTGAGAAGAACAAGGTGAATGGATTTTAACTCTGAACATTAATATACTATTTTGCCTGCTTCCTTGTGCTGGCATCCATTCTCTACTGCACTACTAATGATAATAGTAATGACAATAAGGACTTACTGTCAGCCATTTGTGTGGTCTTCATCTGTAACACAATTAATTTTAAAAATTACTTTGGGAACGCAAATGTAAAAATTACATTTGGGAACACCAGCTTTGAGGTTCTGATCTTGAAAATAGTTTTGTTCGTGCTTGGCTTGATTCACTTGTAATCCTATTGCAGTCACTGACACTACTCATGCGAATACAAATACTTCGAGTACTGCATTGCCTCCAGGAAAAGTATAGGTCTCTGGGAATGATTCTTTCTTTACGCCCGTTTTCTGTCTTTGTGAAATCATTTTTCTCAACAGTTTTTCATCATTTATAATGGGCTAAAATGTGAAGAAACTTACTCCTTGGCCAGATCTTCAGAGACATAGCTCCATTGACTTCAAAACCCATTTACTGTACCTGAGGATGTGGTTCTATATATTTTTCTCTTTAAGCCTAAGAGTTATTTAAGTTTTCACTTCTTACTTGTAAACATGAAGTGTTTCACATTGCTTGTCTTAGTTGACCAGGCCAACCTTTTTCACTCCTATTTATTCTATAACATCATGAAACACATAAATCAGTTTCAACTTGTTAAAAGTATTGAGAACTTTCTCCCTTTATGCCTGCTGAGCAGAAGTATTCTGTATTTTATGATAATACATCTAAAGAGTTTGGGATCCCAACGTGCTATCTTCAATTGTTCCTACTTCTAGCTCCAATTCAATTTGCAACTCTCCCATCTTTTTTCTACCTTCACAAAACATTTTCCTTTGCCAAAATAAGATTTATAATATTGCTCTGTTTTTCCACTCTTACTAATTGGTTAACACCATACTTTATAGTTCTAATAAAAACACAGCTGCTTCCATTTTACATGTTTGGACACTTTTTATAGGGGGAAGAAACTTAAATAAAGATGAATTGAAAGAAAGAGGAAATTAAGTTTAATTACCACCCCCAGAACAAACCACTTAAAGAATTACAGCACTTCAGCACAGATTTTGTGACCACTGCAGACAATAGGAATTTTTCCACTGACTTTAATGGCATTTGGATTTGGTCCCTGAAACTCAATTACTTGTGTTGCAGAAGAACAACTCAGGCAAGGGTAAGCTTATTCCCCTGATCAATGGTGCCTGTGGGCATTACAACACATATTAGAATATTTTTGTTATGTATGTGCTCACAATTAGACACACAGCTAAGCTTACTTCCCTTATTTGGGGACCAGAAGTACCTTTAGTCAATGTTCAGAGACAGGCAGGTGAAGCCATGATAAAATACCTGGAAAAATATGCCTCCAGCAGCATTTCCAGCACAGCCCATCCAAACACTACCCTGAGGGATATAAAAGGGTAACAACAGCTTACTTTAAATAAATAGGCTTTAAACCAGCTAGCTTGACAACTGGATAGTGATACAACTTTGGCAGACTGACAACTAGTAGAAACTGCAAAACATACTGAGAAAACTAGCTAAATACCTGGGTGGCTTTTCTACCCCAGGTTTTGTATTCTGTTAGTGCCTATCATCTAAAGTGAACATACTGTTTTGCTCAGCTGGGGAATGGGTCCCACAGACCACATAGGAACTGAAAAGACCATCATAAGGCTTAGATTTTGGAGTTATTTTGTCCCATTCATACTCTTTCCCCTCCAAAACTATGATAACTAAATATCATTGGTGAAAAGTAAGTATTTATCCTTGGTTTTTAAAATTCAGGGGAAGTTGCTACAAGCAGATGGCAAGCAGCTTCTACTGCTTTTTTTCCCCTTCTTCCCTAGGGCAGAAGGAGTGTTGTTGAAATACATTTGAGCATTTCTACTTGAAATTATGTAGGAAAAGGTTCTTTTTTGGGAAGACATATTTGCCTATAGTAAAGATTATAATAGGAGTTTCATGAAGGGATGAGGGAGAGAGGAAACACCTTTTAGTTGTTGAAATGTTGCCAAGACCATTCTTTCTAAATCTGGAACTTTGCCTCTATGAGATGTCAGTCAAGATGTTCTATGGAAGAACATTAAAATGCACTTTTGATTAATTGGTGCACATACTATTTCCCATTTGATCTGTAGGCATTAAATTTAATTCTAATGCACTTTCAGTGACTCTGGGACTGTTATATGAATTTGGAATGAATTTAGCCTTTATGTTTTAATTTGCTCAGCCACCTTATCTAAATAGAATATTCTAAGGTTTGGAACAGCTGAAATACTGCTAGTAATTCTTAACTCCAATTTAAATACTTCTGAAATCAATTTAGAGAGAAAGTAAGCTTCCTCTTTGATTGAACAAATGTGTTTTTTTGCTTCTGATCTCTGGACAGTAAGTTAATGTTGTTGCCTCATCAATTTTTTGCAACATACAGTATATTGTTCAGTAATATGCTCCTGAGAATGCAGCTGAAATGTAATTGATATTCTTTTCTGCATTTTGAGAACAGTTTCCCAAGAATGCTTTGGTTTAAAAATAAATGAAACTTTGTACAGCAAGGTAAAGATGATTTACATACTGCTTTCCACTGTAAATAGCTCATTTGGAAGTATACAAAATGGCCTGTTTTAGAAGCAGAATGTTCTTGTCTTGCAATATTGCATATATACAATCCAACACTCAGGGCAGGGAAAACCTGTCTATATATTCGTATCACTTTCAGCACCATTAGAGCTGAACACTTTATTTTCTGTCAACATGCCAAATCCTGGTATCTTGATCAGATTTTACTCACTTCATAGTGGGCCACTCCATTACCACCTGAGGAATTATAATGCTGGATAAACTTAAATCTCTATCTGTATTTTTGTGGTTAATAACAACAATAATTTATATTTTGAAACCCTGATTATTTTTTACTAACTTTCTATTTAAGCAAAACCCCTGCTGAAAACAAAGATTTGTTTGACTAAGGCTTCCAAAATTTTTCCATTTTAATCAGCCTTTCCTGTGTTTTTTCTTCCCACATTTTATATATTTTCTGACTTCATAACCTTCTTTTATAAGGACAAGCTTAACAAGTCTTTTTTCCTAACTCTTAGTTTGCTTACTTTATGTTAAGGGGACATTCTCACTGAACACTGTAGAAAATACTTTTATTCATAATATATTACAGTTTGGGACAACTGTTAGAATCCATATCTTATCCAATGGATTAGTTTCATCCTTGTAATTTGAAAAAAATCAGAGAAGTCTTTTAATGACATTATACAAAAACACATTCCCATGACATCTGGGCTTAATGTTGTCTTAGTGGGTACATTTTTCGTATATTTTATTATCTTATTTGCCTGAGATCTGGCACCCGTTTGCATCTGAGAGGCCTTGCATAAATCTATAGCTACCATCCATATTATCACAACCTATTTTCCTAGAGACTGATTGTTCCACAATGTTGAGGTTAATGAGCAGTTCAGTGCAAAGTATAGATTACATATTTGATTATGTTTGATGATGCCAATACATTACCTCTAGGAATCGCTATGCATTGCCATAACTTCCAGAAATAATATCTGTAATATTTGCTGTTGTTAACCACAGTGACTTAGGATTCTCATTACATATGCAAAGTATACATTGTCATGAAAATTCACCAAAAAATATCATCTGTGCTCACCTGCTATGCTTATGCTTGTTACTGAGAGTCAGACTAAATGTTTATCATGGTCCTGTGCTTAAATCATCTCCTTCCACACCAAGTACATGCATAGTGTCAATTACGTGTAAAAATTATTGGTAATAATCATAAGTATTTCAGAGAAATAAAACCTCTGCCAGGTTTTCAGCCTTACTCTGCTAGACACAATTCCATACGAAAAAGTAATTCATAGCAAAAAAAGGTTGGATGTAGGTAATATACAAGTAAATGCTTGTGGAGATTTTAACTGCTAGCAAAATACAAATAATATCAAGTAGAAAGCAAGTAATTACTTAAGAAGCAATCCCACATAATCCTCAAATCCCTCACAGTCTTGTATTCCACTTCTTTCAAGTCTATATGGGGCAAATAGTACTTTTTTCAAGTCAAATTAACTTATTTGGTTAGATATTATTCAAAACATATTCCATACATTTGAAGTATTACAGACTGCATTTAACTTAAACCAAAACAAAACACTAGGTTGGCCATATATACAAGACCTTACTGAGAGGCAAAACTTTTTAGCCAAATTGTTTCTCCACCATCAGAATTCAGTTAATGGCATATGACTATAGATCACAGAAGTATTTCCATGGTCAGCACTGCATCTATCCTATGTAGGCTACCTCTGCACGTCTACTACAAAGATTTGGGGTAAGCCCAGTGTTTTTATGATGTTTTATATTTCTGTCATTCAAAGTCTGAGTAAAATAGACTTAACTTCTTCTTTTCGCCTCTAACTTCTGAGGCGAATAATTTATTTTGCTCTTAGTCATGGTATGCACCATGATGCTGAGCACAATATTGTTATTCTTTCATCAATTCACACACACACAGAGAAATAATTTATAGCGCATCTTATTCATATTGACAGGATAGCACCAGCAAGGACTGAAATTGTGACAACTGGCAAAATCATCCACTTAAATTAGAAGTCTTAGGTCTTTTACCCAAGATTTGAATATGCAATACCGTACCAACAATATGGTTACCATTAGTGCTGGAGAAATACCACACTGGGAATGGTCTTTGTGTCGATAACACAAAGACTCTATCCTAATGTCACAGAAAACAGATTTACTACTTGCAAAGAGCTATAGCTAACCAAGGAATGCTAAAGTCACCTTTAAATCAACAGCTTTAGGGAAGGGTAAATTAAAATTTTGATGTAAAAATTATTCCAGTTAATCACCATGTAATAAATAAGCTATCAGTCCCAAATAGTGTGTTCTAGCTTTTCTCTAATGAACCATCTCTCATTGCTTACACATAGTATTTGACTAGAAATAAAATTCTGTGCTTTAAAGAGAAAGCAACCATCTTTCTGGTAATGACCTAGCTCCTCGGGGAAAAAAAAAGATCCATATTTTTTCAGAACATAAATACAGACTTCCTTCATCAAAGAAGTACAGAGTTCTCACATAATACAAATTCCAGCTTTTCTGTCTGGGCCCTCCTTCATGCACTGTTTGTTTCACAAGGCTTTGGAAGCTCATAAACTCCAAGGTCAGAGACTCCTGAAGCCACTTCAGCCCTCTTGGACTTGTTTTAAAAATCTTTAGAAGTTCTGGGGAAAGACGATTTTCCCATGCCTGTATCAGGCATCCTAGCACAAAGGCTAATGGCTTCCTGGAAGTATAATATACTGCGCTGTAATAGCCTCTCTATTCTCTAATTTGTGTACCTATTTCAGAAGGTGGTAAAGGGAAGAACATGAAAATCCTCAGAAGGGAAGGCCTGACTGTCACAATTCCAAACCTGAGGCCTGTGCCCTAAAGCACATAGTACAACACAGTGAAGAGTTTCTGAATAATGCAAGTCTGTAATCAGAGTCTCTCTGTAATCAGAAGCATGGAAGAGCAGCTAAAAACTCTCAGGGACTGTACGGTATGTGTTTGCCACTGCAAATATAAATGACTACGATCTGGTGCATGTAACACTCCCCTGACAAAAAACTGAGAAAACTGAGTTCCCCTGCTGCACTAAGATCCCTCTTAATATTAGACAACCTTTGAGACAAAGCAGAAGTGAAAATTAATCTAGAATACATAAATGACAGCCTTAAGAAATTAGTTACTATATTTGGAGAGATATATTGGAAAAAAAAAAAACCAACCCTTAGTAGGCTTTGTAGTTACTTTTTGGGTGATTGAACAGAATGCTCCTTTTGGTAGTACTGTCTCAGCTCATTTTTGCTCTTGCATGTAGTTCTTCATTTACTTAGCATTGTCTATACATTTGTATTTAAACTGTACGTTGGATAGTTCAATGATCCATGTAAAAACAACTTTTTCTGCAGATTTTTTTTCTTCTAATCATAAAAATTTTCCTGATCTGATTTACAATGGAGTCCCACAGACACTGCATTGGCCCAGTGAGGTTCCATGAACAGTTGTGGGAATGTGAGGATGAGAAGCTGGCACATGGTGGGCCAGAACTTCCTGAACTGGTTTTGCCACCTTCTAGAACATTTCTGATACTGCAGGTGTCACTCTGATTTTGCTTCAGGGTGTTTTCTGTGTTTCACCCGTGTCCTAGTTTCAGCTGGGATAGAGTTAATTGTCTTCCTAGTAGCTGGTACAGTGCTATGTTTTGAGTTCAGTATGAGTAGAATGTTGATAACACTGATGTTTTCAGTTGTTGCTAAGTAATGTTTAGACTAAAAGTCAAGCATTTTTCAGCTTCTCATGCCCAGCCAGCCAGAAAGCTGGAGGGGCACAAGAAGTTGGCACAGAACACAGCCAGGACAGCTGACCCAAAGTGGCCAACGGGGTATTCCATACCATGTGATGTCACATCTAGTATGTAAGCTGGGGGGAGTGGGGGTAGGGGGAATCACCGCTTGGGGAGTAACTGGCCATCGATCAGCAGGTGGTGAGCAATTGCACTGTGCATCATTTGTATATTCCAATCCTTTTATCATTACTTCTGCCACTTTATTAGTGTTATCATTATTAGTTTCTTCTTTTTATATTCTATTAAACCGTTCTTATCTCAACCCACGAGTTTTCTTTCTTTTCTTGATTCCCTCCCCCATCCCACTGGGTGGGGGGGGAGTGAGTGAGCGGCTGCGTGGTGCTTAGTTGCTGGCTGGGGTTAAACCACAACAACCCAACAGATTCTGAAGCCGAGTTAACTCAGAATAGTTTATATAGTTTTGGAGCAGAGGTCCAACATCTTGACAAGTATCATTGTTAAACACTGTTTTCCTTGAAGCAGAAATCTGAGCTGGAGTAAAGATTTCCTTTATAGACTCTTTTGTTACTGAAGTTGCTACTGATATTAAAGACAGCTTTAAAGATTTTCTAAAACAACAACTCTGCTAATGGAGTCTCCCTTGCTGATGGACACTTGTCTGTCAAAGTTTCCACCACTGTTAGATACGGATGCCTTTATGATACATCTTCTACTAGGTGGACCTAGGATGATTCATGACCTGGTCTGGTTGTCAACAAATATGTTCACACAGTTCACAGTCCCATCTGCTTTTCCTTGGCAGATCAGTAATTGAAAGAGACCTCCATCACTTCTGAGTTTCCATTAGCTTTAAATACATAAAGTTTTCATGGTGCACAATTCTAGATCTGTTCATTGTACAAACTCATTAGCAAAGACAGAGAATGCAGCTCATTACTAGCTCTTGATACAGACAGTGCTTTAAAGAGCTACATAAACCAGGTGATACTTAAACACAGCTGTCCAGAATTTGAGGACACTCAGATACTGATAAACTATGTCACATCATGAACAAGGGTTTCAAAAATTTTTTTGAGTGTGCTTTTGGAATTGCTTTCAGGCATGCTATTTCTGAAGACCAGTCCTTAGGTTTCTTAGCTGTCACATTGGTAATTGTAAGACGCTGTTGAGGTCGTGTTTTTACAGATTTTAACATGACAACTAACAGTACATCATTTCCCACTGTATAACTAATATACATTTAAGTTCTTTTATGTAAGTTAAAGCATTTCAATTACAGTAATGGCACTGAGGACCAGAGATATGGACAGAATGAAAGAAAGATGCAACAGATGTGTGGGTTTATTTATCTTCTGCCAAGTGCTGAGACACTGCAATAAACATCAGCCTTTGCATGACTAGCAATCTAATCTTTTTAGTCAATTAAATGTTACCAAGTAGGTTATGTAGCAGATTTGTGCTTCAGTTTTTGTGTATATCTCTATTTGCACAAATAATTGTTTTGACTTCATGCAAGTTGAACATTGCATGGTAGAATGACCTTGGCAGAACTGAAGTGGCCATATGTCCTCTGAATAAATCTCTGGAAGTAGGCATTTAAAACAATTAAATGAGAGATATCAACTAATTTTTGATATCCACTAGTAGAATATTATGGCCATCATTTTCTTGAATTTGCATGATCTAAAATATGCCACAAAGAAGAGATGGTTAATCTTCAGCCAGGTTTGGAGAAATTTAATACCATAGTTAAACGTCTTATGAAGTGTTAAAACCAGGTTGGCACTTTCATACATTTTCCACAGAACATGAGGCCAACTCATTTTTATATTGTTCACAGAAACATTAAAAATGATTAATGAGTGCTAGTAAATGTGAAAATGAGGGAATGACTATCAGGAATGAAAACAAGTGTCTCCTTTTATCTTATCACAGATAGATAGGAAGCTGTTAGCTTCCTCATGATCAGCCCCCAGCTCTTGTTTTAAGCTGGCTAAATACCATTTAAACATTGAAATCGAACAAGTTCTCATTCATGTGGAGAGTTACACAACAACTATAGTAACTGTTATACTGAGCAACAAGTATATTAAAGCAAACTCCTTATACTTTAACATATGGAACATTTCTGTGATGCAGAAACCAAATTCAGCCCATTCATTAAGTATATAGAATGGAGACGAAATTTCTCAGCAAGGATTCAGTGCAAGAACATTTACATATACATTTACCATTCCCTTACATAGACAAAATTAATTTATATGGAATAGATTCAGTTCAAACTCAATTTCACGTTAAACAACAAAAAATCTTGGAATATATATACAGAATATAAACCTAAGTACTACTGTAAAATGAAACTGTAAGCTCTGGTGTAGTAATGAAAAACAAAAAAGTTTGAACTTTTTTTTTTAAAACAAAACCAAAAAACATCAGAAATATGGATGTTTGGATTTGTGTTTATTTTTTATTTTATTATTATTTATATCAGCACCAATAAATAAACAAATATGAAAATGTCTTTTTAAAAATTTTGGATATGAGAAGTTATGAAAACCACAGAAAAACAGGAGGAAATTCTACTCCAGCTCCACATTATTCCACACTATACAGTTATGTATATATTAATAAAAATACTTTGAAATAAACTTTGCCCCCAGTTATATAGGTCACAGATCTGTAGAAAATTATTAGTCACAGTTCCTGACATGTTCTTTCCAAAGTTAAATCACATCTAGAACGTAAAAGACACTAGCTTTTCTGTATCAAGTTTCTGTAAAATTTCATCATAATTATTTAAAAGAAATTACAGTTTTCTCCTAGTTGGTTTTTTTTTCATAATATCATCAGTTACTAGTATTTTAGCTGCAAACTGTTTTAACTTTCTCTGAAAAACCAATTAACAAGCAGCTGAAGCAAATTCATGGACCTAAAAGGAATACAGGTTTGAGTGATAAACTTCAGTATTAGTCTATTAACTATTAAGGATGAGTATTTAAATTTATAGCTCAAAAATAAACGTATTATGTTCCTTCAAATAATCTGTCTTACAACATAGTTAAATAACCAATTATCATTTTCCCTTGCCTGAGAAATCAATGGGGAGGAATGCAAAAATGGTGGATTTGCTCAATGATATATTTTAGAACTGCAATTATTATTTTTAGATACCTTTTATACTTTTTTTTCTTTTTAATAATAAAGTAGGTGCTACCAGAATGGTTTGGTCAGGCCTGCATTGCAAAATAAATTCAGAAAGCAATCACTGATAATCCTAAAGACCAAATTATTGCTCAGTTGCTTAACAGGAACCAGCCTTTTGTTCAGCACTTTTGTTTGCAAAACAGTCTTTGTTCTTGAAAACATAGGTATGTTGCATGACAGAAGCAGAATAACATAAACATATAATGGCATAGGTTGCTTGTGTGGTGCATTGAGCAAAATCCACAACTAAACAGTTGCAGTCCTGGATGTTATATTGGGACAGTGGCAGAAGGAACAGAAGTATCCCAAAAGAAGGAGCCTTTGCATGCCTGAATAAAGCTTTTACCTCCTATCTGTGTGATGGACTGATTTCTGAGCTATGCAACTGGCTTTCGTTAGTATCAGTCATGACTTCCAGATGTGATCTTTCCATTCTTTGCTTTGTAATGCCAATTCATGTCAGCCACCTGCTGAACTGGCCTAAGAGCAATCTGAAAATGAATTCACATGCTTTGGGGGCAGAAAGATACCAGGTTCATCCCAGAGATGATAAATGACTGTTGTATTTGCTAACATACTAAACTGCACTCAACTTCAAAGAGTTTACTCAGAATCACATTATCATATGCAACTGGAATTAATTTCAAAGAAGAACTACATCATCGATTATGAAGGTAAAGACATTTCCTCACCTTTAAGAGGGCACATACTTTCAGTGAGAGGAAGGAAGAAGGAATGAAGAAAAAAAAGTGATTATAAGGAAAAAGAATCTAGTGTGAATTTGTAGCCAAATCCTGGAATAAAGCAGAATATAGAAGAGATGGCTAGGCCTATTACCTTTTGCCACAGAACATAGACATCAGGAAAATTATTTGTAAACCACAAAGTAAAGTGCTTCAGATTGACGTGCGGAAAACAGACTCCACAATCAGTGAGATTGTAAAGTAGGTATGTTTATTCAGCGCTGGGCCGCACGGGGGGTAGTCCCACCAAAGTCTCAAGATAACTAATGAAATGAAGGACATGAGACTTGGCTGAGATAAATTTAAATGTTCTGAACTTTCCCTCATTTTCATTTTTGATCTCAAGAAGAATAAAATTAACTGTCTTTCCTTCCTGTTATCTTCCCTACTATATATATATATATATTTAATTTGATAATATCTTTACCAAAAGAAAACAGCACAACACAGGAAAGGTTGCACTTACAATATGTAGCATCCAGATGCAATCTGAAGACACTGGAAATCTCACTTGAATCTTGTCTTCACAAGATTGTCAGAGCTGTCTCTAGAACAAAGAGGACAACATAAACTCAGCTGAAGAATTCAGGAGGAATCTCTGATGCTATTGGGATGAATAGCAAAATTCCCACAAGACAGGATTTCATCACTATTTTATGAATATTCAAAAAGAACGTCCAACTCACAAAAGATGTGATCATTATTCCTTGAAAGCTGGTGAGTTTTTTAAATGCTTTATGAAGCTTTTTTTCCTTTAAAAAGTTTTACTTTAATAATATCTGTATAACCCTCTTCAGTTTTGATCAGATCTATATGGATACTGTATACAAAATTCCACTCTAAAAGAGATTGCCAGTAGTATAAACATATCATTATGCAAAGTAATTAGATGCAGAAAAATAAATAGAATCAATGCTGAGAGCTTATAGAAGTGCAGATAAACAAGTACTCATAATGTTTTTTAATAGATGTTTAGAAAAATCAGCCATATCCTTCAGGTTAATGACTTGGTTCCATCTAGATTTGCTCTTCTGGGTTCAGAATATACAATTATAATGCTTATAATTCAAAGTCAGAAAACCTTGATGACTAAGTCTGTAGAATCCAGCAGGCTTCAGCAAATCAGCAATCATCCTTTAAAATCATCTTTATAAATATATAAAGGTATTTTATTTAAACTCATAGGCAGTTCTAAAAATCCTTTTTTCCTTGTAATTGTAAAGTCTCGTTTGTTTGCTAAAAATGTAACAAGTAGTAGAAATTAGTTTTTCTTTTGTGAGTGAGATACTATTGTTGTTTCTGCTTTGGCTTTGATCTGCCATTCAGAACTACAATTGGTAGCAATCACCCCTCCAACTACAACTGGGCATTCCTTATTCTCTGGTCTTCACTTACTACTATAGTTTGAAAAGACTCCCCTGTCCTTTTGTGAGTAGGTCTAAAGCAATCAGTCAGGATAGTAATAGCCAGTACTCTTTTTCTATTGTTGGTGTGATTGAATCTCACCTTGGCTAACAGTCCAAAGATCCAAGCATATCTATATTAATAAGACTTTTTTCAGGTATATTTTACCCCTATAAATCTCCTGACTAGTCCTTTTTAATTTTTAGAAATGTATTCAGAGGTTTTGATGACCTGTAAAAATGGAAATGAGTAAAGCCACCTTTGTTTTTGATGGAAGTAGTCACAGATCATGGGGTGAAGCCTACCCAAAAGTACCATTCAGTTAAGTGAGACCTTCACATCTGCCCAGCTCTAACTCCTTAGATGATTCTGGTATGCACTGGGAAAACAAGGCAAAAGATAACTGTCATAGAATTATTTGTGTACCTAAAAGCCCTGGAGTACACCTGCCTTGTTCTGATGGTTCAGGTATGTGCTGTTGTCATGGTTTAACCCCAGCCAGCAACTAAGCACCATGCAGCCGCTCACTCACTCCACGCCCCCCCCCCCCCCGCCCCCGTGGGATGGGGGGGAGAATCAGGAAAAGTAAAACTTGTGGGTTGAGATAAAGACAGTTTAATAGGACAGAAAGGAAGAAAATAATAATGATAACAATAATAAAATGACAATAATCACAACAAAAGCATTGGACTATACAAGTGATGCACAATGCAATTGCTCACCACCTGCCAACCGACACCCAGGTAGTCCCCAAGCGGCGGTTGCCCCCCAGCTCCACTCCCCCCAGTTTATATATTGGACATGACGTCACATGGTATGGAATACCCCGTTGGCCAGTTTGGGTCAGCTGCCCTGGCTGTGTCCTATGCCAACTTCTTGTGCCCCTCCAGCCTTCTTGCTGGCTGGGCATGAGAAGCTGAAAAATGCTTGACTTAGTCTAAACATTACTTAGCAACAACTGAAAACATCAGTGTGTTATCAACATTCTTCTCACACCAAACTCAACCATAGCACTATACCAGCTACTAGGAAGACAATTAACTCTATCCCAGCCGAAACCAGTACAGCTGTAAAGGCACAAACACGCACAATTGAACTGTTTCCAGTTTTTCATCCTTGTAACACATTTGGGATGGGAGATCAGAAGGTGGTAGTGACCCAAGTAGCAAAAACTAACTGCCAAGGAGATTGTCATGGGGTGGCATAACCAGCAAGGTGGCTCTTCTGACCATCTAAGTTAGAAAGCAATAAATAATGAAAAAAACAGTCCCTTGCGGGGGAGTCTAGTAATGGGGAGAGGGGTGATATAACTGTGGATAGCCTAGATTGTGCAGAAACCTATGTAAAAGTGAGGCAGACACTTCAACCAGCCCCAGTAAGGGTCTTGCTCCCCTGCACTGGTCACAAGTACACTGGAGGCCTTCACGCTTGAGAGTGTCTCCCGTACAGAGAAGGGCAGGTGTGTAAGAAGTTTCAAAATAATTATTAAATTACACATGCAATAGAAATGCATGTTTGAATGTTTAAACCTGTACAACTTATTTCACATACAGTAAGTAAGTTTAAAAATATTAAACTTTTTAATTAAAAGTGTGGTTTTTTTCAAAGCAAATTTTAGGGTATGTATGCTAATTGTATGGTGGTGTCCTTACTGGTGATTCGTATAGGCATATGCCAACCACCCTGTTACCAGGAAGCATGTCTTAATTGTAAGAGTCCCTGGCAGTATGTTTATTTCCTATTTTGTCCACGGGACTTCAGCTTCATTCAGTGGACAGAATGGATATACGGGGCAGCAGAATTAAGGTTCCATAGGGAACAATAAATCTGGTCTGTCCTATTTTTCAAGTGCAACTTGAATTATCTTCTATTAACAGCGAGTATGGGGAGGAGAGAGTGTCAGTTAATTCATTCTGATGTCATTAAATCTCTTGTGCTGAAAAATAACTGAAAATAGTGTGTAAACAGCCTTACCTTCATTGTGTCTTCAGACTATACAGACCAGATTTAAACATTAAGACAAACAACACTGCTATGACCTCTAATGCCTCTACTTAGGTCAGTGTAAGATAGAGCTGTGCAGACAGGTTCTGTTCTTCCACCTGCAGTGTAAAGCCAGGTTTAAGCTGTTACATATGTTCTCTTGAGACAAAGCAAACTCTAGCTATTTTAGCATGCTTAGTATGTCTTCATCTGCTTCATGTATATTTTAGTGTTTCTGTAAAATAATTGTGCTACAATTTCAGAGGTATGCTGGGTTTGCTGATGTTATCATGAAATATGTTGCATTTTGTACAGCATCTGTCTTTCTTATTTATGCTGGTATCAAGCATCACTGAGTAACAAGCTATTCCTGTAGATAACCAATTTTATTACAGGTTAAGCAGCTATTAGATTAAAAGATATGAGAAGTTCCAACTGCTGTGGAACTTTTCCACTCTTCCAGATTTAAAATAATATAACATTCATGAAGAAAAAAAAATTTGTATGTGGTACCGAGAAAGTCTAAAGAAACATGGAGGCTGTGTGTCCCCTAATGGTACTGGGGACTCAAAATGAAGATGGACCCTAAACAGGCTGCCACTGATGCAGGAAATGGCTGACTGGCCTCTCCATGCTGCTGTCTGGTAACGACGATATCCCCCAAACTAATTTCCTTAAAAATCTCTTGAATTTTCACTAGGTAAACCTCTTTGGTGAGAAAGCTCAGATGCTTACCTGCTAGCATGGCAAAAGTGGCTTTTTTGCATATGACGCTTCTCAAATAAAGCCTATGTAAAATCCGATGAGTGTTTTGAACATTTAGGATGTTGAAACCGACTCTATTTCCCAACAATCAATACTTGTACAGTTTGTATTTCCTGAAAATTTGAACCAATAATGTATTTTCAACGAATACATATGTTTATGTATGTATGTTTATATATGTCTCTGTGAGGAGAGACCGGGCTGCCCCGGGCCGGACACGGCCGGCTGCCGCGGCCCCGCGGCAGCGCACAGCCGAGCCCCTCGGGGAAAGCGCAGCTGAAAAAGGGCAAAACGCTGCCCGGCGGTGAGGGGAAAAGGGCGAGAAACAGCCCTGCGAGCCCCGAGGGGAGAGCGGGAGGAGGGGGCTCCAGCCGCCCCCGGAGAGTCCCCTGGAGAGCCGCCGCCGGAGCAGGTGGACATCCATCTCCTGAGGGAGCTGCGGCCTGGGGAGAGGCCCCGCTGGGCCAGGGGAGCAGCCTGAGGAGGGAGGACCTGGTACGGACTGACCGCAGCCCCCCCTTCCCAGGCACCCCTCGTGCCGGAGCGGGGTCAGGTAAAGAAGTCCGGAATGAAGGAGAGAAGGTGAGCCTGGGAGGAAGGGGGTAAGGTGTCATTTTAGTTTTATCTTTGTTTCTCACTGTCTAAATCTATTTTAACTGGCAATAAATTACATTAATTTTCCCAAAGACGAGTCTGTTTTTCCCCTGAGGTAATTGGTACGTGATGTCCCTGTCTTCATCTCGACCCATGAGATTTTTCATCTTATTTTCTCCCCTGCCCTGCTGAGGAGGGGGGGAGTGAGGGAGTGACTGGATGGGGGTGTCTGGCAGCTGGCCAAGGTCAACAACACTCTAACAAAAGAAATATGGAATCAATATACTCATTTCAAATTGCATTAAGTTGAAAAAGTACATTTTCAGGACCTCAGCAGCTTGGAAGGAAGGCAGACCTTGATGCATTTGCACAATAGAGTTTTTACTGGTGGCTTTTAAGTATACATCTAATCAAATTATTCTATTAAAGGAGAAAACTACATAACTACATGAGGTTTGTCCAATCTTTTCTTTTCTTCAGTGTGTATTTCGTAAGTGATGGTCACTGCTTTCCTCTCCCCTCTCCGGAAAGTTTTGCTTACTTTTCAGGCTTACCAGACAGCACCAGTTCCCACATTTGTCCTGTGGTGTGATCCTCACCTTTCTTTAAAGGATTCAGTTTGGAAATCCTCCATGAGATTAAATGGCATACTAAGACACCACCCCCAAATTAAATGAAAGAGTTTCAGATCATGGCTGAAACATAAGGTATTCATCCCACAGTAGCCATTCAAATATGTCATTCACCATACGTAATAAAATTTTATAGAACAACAAGAGATACAGTATTCTAAGCACTAATGCATACACCATTATTTGTCAGTAACCTCTTTTACTCTTGTTGTAGGTCAAAAGTAGTATTGTGCTGCTCTGGGACTTCTGGAAAAAAGGGGCGGGGGGAAGGACAAGGCTGAACTGCAGGCTCATTTAAGATTAGGTATTTGTTCTGAAAAATGAAAAAAAATCAAAATTCAGATGGGAAAAACAAAAAGGTGATGTAACAAGGTCAAACTGTACTAAGCAGTTTTGGTCAAGTATTTTTGAATTGGGGCTCAGTCTTCCATACTGTCAGGCCTTCTGTTGGACAACAGTGACCTGCTGAAACTGGGACTTTCACACAGTGCAAAAAAGTAAAAAAAAAAAAGTGAGAAAATAACAGCAACTCTGTAAAGCTATTGCTTTATCTTCTCTCTCCTATAAAATTTAGGAAAAATCTGACTCTTCCAATCATTACTGATGTATACTTTATAATTCTATAGATATTATTTTACTTTGGACTCATGACAAATTATGTTATGCATAAAATGATAGCACATAGCTGTTTCCTTGTGTTCTAATTTATGTCCGTCAATGGAACAGAAAAAAAATTATGAGATGGGAAAAGCATGTATTTGAGCTGTTCTTTGAAAAATAAGGCAACAGGTTTTGGTGAAAATCTGGGAAAATGAATTATTATGTATGTATCTTTAATGAGTGAATATGTGGCCTCCCCAGTTACCTCTTCTTTTCTGGAAGTTGTTCTATGCAAAACTGAAATCATTTAAGTACTTCTAGACCAGTTCATTTGAAAGTCAAATGTGTTAAGTTGCTTCTGTGGTTCAGTTGAGGGACACTAATATCTTAAACCACTGCTGTTGTGCCCAAAGAAATTGTTTGTTAAACTGCCCATTTGAAAACACTATGAAGAAAACCTATAATTGGCATATATCAAACTGCAGTATAAAATGTTACTTTACAATTAATATTTTCTCTTAAAGGGAAGTTGTTGACAAGGAAGTAATCTTTAAGGTATTTAACTCTGTAAATGGTGGAGATTTTTGGAAGATTGGAAGCTTTTTTCTGTTGCAAAAATCTTAGAAATCTGCTCCCCAGAAAGAATTTTGACATAATGATTTTTGTGAAAAACTTTCCTCCTGTGATATCTTTACTAAATGTATTGTAAAAATTAACAAAATAATATTAAACTGATAATTGGGAACATTATGCTATCTTTTTCAGTAATCACTGATTTTAGAGGTAAAACTTAACAATTGTAATACTTTGACAAAAAATCCAAACTACATGTCCTCAAAATATAAAAGTTACAATATTAGCTTGTGGCTTTTTGAGTTTACAGCCCTTATTCTATAATTCAAAATTAAGCAGACTCCAGATGGATTGTCTAACTTTAATATGCCTTAGCAATTCAGAAAGATGTTGGAATGTTGTACCTTGAAGTGAGGATTTCCATTATTCATATTCCTCTTTCTTTATAGTTTTCTTGTTTGAAGACTAATAATTATAATTTAAGGAAGGAAATATTATCTAGAAAGCTAAATAGTTCATCAATGATTGTTAAATAACAGAAGAAGAGTACTTTTTTCTTAACTTGAGTCTATTCCTACATATAGACTGATAAACGCTGTTTGTCTGAGGAGCTTTTTCAAGGTGGGAGAGGAAATGCAGAGGCTTCAGCTTCAAGGAGATTTTAAGAGATTGTTCAGCTTCAAATTATTGCTTGTGTTGGTGTATGTGTGGCAGGGGTCAGACTAAATAATCATAATAAACTGGCCCAACTTTGTAATGTTAACCTGGGAATTACAGCACTTCATTCCTTCCCATGTCCATTCTGTAGATGGAGTAATTTAGTTCAACTTTCAAAACTAGGAATGCAGGACAATATTGGAGTATTCATCTGTCCTAAGTAGTTCACCCAGGTCCATAAACTTTTAGATTTCGTTTCAAGCCTTAGTTTTTAGGTCTTAGTTGTAGCTTCAGTTAATTTTAATTGTTATACAGTTAACCATTAGAGTTGAAAATGTGGCCTGTTAAATGAGTAGGGCTTGAAATTCAACCTTTGAAATCATAAGTTTGGACAAGAATTGATGAAAATAATATAAAGTTGAAGACTATTTGTCCTTCTGTGTTCAGGATCACACTTTTATAGAGGTAAGAGATTCATTACTCTTCTATCTCCTGTTGGCTGTGCTCATTGAATAGTATTCTGAACGTTTGAGCTGGATTCTAATCTAGCAGACAAATCATCAGTTCAAAAGTAACCATGTCTTAATTACAGGCCTCAAATGTGCACATATATGCAATTTTTTAGTCTGGAATGATGTTTTTGTAGGAAAATGGAGAAACCAGAAGTAGCACATCCAGACTTCTATCAGACAAAGATGTAAAGAAAAGCAACTGGAAGAAAATGAGGGCACTAATTAAAAAAAAAAAAAAAAAATTCCTCTCTCTCACAAGCCCACATGCGTTTTAAGCAAAGGTACATTATTTTCTGGATGTTTTAACTCTCAATGTTAGTTTTAGAACTCAGTGAGGACCACTTAGGACTTTCACAGTGTCATTTCTATAATAAAAGAGAACCTGAAAGTGATCACTAAGCCACAAATGGCTATTAAAAGGGCATTGATGGTTATGGAAAGTAAGAAGTGAATTCTGAAAGAAATTCTAAATACCCCTCAAAGTAGATTATTTAAACTGAAGTGTTCCACTAAGTGGACTATTTATTCAAGGTAACCTTAATTTGATTTAGTTTATTTTAATTTCCAAAAAGAAAATTGATGAATACACTTTCAATGCAAATCTCCTATATTTTTTTCTAACCTTTCTGTGTTTAAAACAATGTGTATGTAGCAATATCAGCTATGCTAATTGGTTAAATACTGTGTTCCCATGCTTAAATGCTCTAAAACATTAAATAGTGCTAACTTTTTTTTAATAAAACATGGCTTCATTGTCTGGTTTGCTTTTGAAAGTATCAAATGACAAAGGAAATTTTGTTTCTGTGCAAATAACTGCATGTTCTTTATGCTGAGACTGTTACTCTTTAGGACAGCATAAACAAAAAATGAAATACTGCTGCAATTGAGTTGCTGAAGCCTGGTGTTTCAGGTTTGGATTTGTCTAACATCTTCTTCCCTCTGAAGGAAAGTTATGTCTTCCACTAGAAATGGCAGTGCTGCATACTGAGGAGTTTGAGCATCCCTTCAGCTTCATGAACACTGAAATCATAAAATGGGTGATAATGCTGAAAAGGGTGGTGTCAAAGACAGCTCTGCATTCCTGCAAAACTGCTGGCAAGAGATTATGACGTGACATGCAAAGAAAGGCTCTAGCATATAACTTTGCCCATGGCCATGCAAATCCAGATGCTGCTGATCTAAGCAGCTGTGTCAGAAAAGGGCTATTGGTTAAAATCCAGTCAACACAAGAAACATCACAACCCCTTTCGGAGGTCAATCTTTAAACTCTTAGCAATCCAAGTTATCTATTATTAATATCATAGATGAGGAAATCAAAAGATATTATTGCTGCTTTGAGAGTAATGGAACAACATCAGGCATTAAGATGTCAAACACCATATACTGGGTAATGCAAAATATGAAATGTTGATTCTTGGAAATATGTGAGACTTTCTTAAGAGTTCAAGATGTATTAATAACTCTACATGAGTCATGAGTAAAGTTTAATATGTGTACATACTGTATATAATTCTGGCCAACTTTGCAATGCTTACTAGCCATGGGCCATTTTGATTTGTGTGTTCATTATCCATTAAGTTAAACCTCCTAGTTTTGACATATGTCCTGCATATGCCACTGTAGTACACTGAACTGCATGAAATCAGACATCACAGTTTATATTAATGTTTGTACAGAACAAATACTCCTTACTCTAAAGTACCAGCAGGTACTATATTAAAATAATTACCCAGAATTACAAGGTACGCAATTCCAAGAGGACTTTACTAAGATGTCTTAATTCTGGAATAGAGAAATGGCCTTAAGATGAACAATGTGGTTCGACCTTCTAGCTAACAACATTTATGCCAGTTGCTGCAGATGGCAATAGTGGCTACTCTATATTGTAATGCAGCTCTATG
The DNA here is from genome assembly GCF_026419915.1 of Harpia harpyja. Classification (NCBI taxonomy): domain Eukaryota; kingdom Metazoa; phylum Chordata; class Aves; order Accipitriformes; family Accipitridae; genus Harpia; species Harpia harpyja. The sequence continues at coordinate 56,596,885 of NC_068940.1, read as the reverse complement.
CGAGTAGGGACTACTTTGTAACCATAAGCTGAATTAAATGAGTTGGGTTTTTTTGTCTAACAAATGAATCAAACCATAGCATAGCAAAGACTCATAGTTCAGTACTGAGATGATCTGGATAGGAGACTTTGTCCTTTACGCATAAGATACGCTTTTAAATCTATTTTTTTTTTAAAAAAGTATAGCTTCATAAAATAAATTATTCTTATTGAGAGAATGTCATTACAGTACATCATGTTGATAAGATTCAATGTTGTGAGAGGTCTTTTGTAGACAGTACGAGCAAAATGTGTGAAGTGCTCATCTGGTGATAAGTGTCTTGGAAGAAATTGTACTTGTGGAGAAAGTTTTATTAAGGAAGATAGGTAGATAAATGAGAACATTCATAGTCACTTTAATTTCTTTTTCTCCCATTTAATTTACTCTCTTAGCTGTAAACAGGTGAAGGGTGCAATATCCTTACTCTCACAAATATGGTGCAGCTCTGGTAGATGTATACATATGTCTACATGTATACTAATATTGGCTTAAGAAAACAAGAGTGAAAAGGGTAAAAGAGTACATTAAATTTACCAGGGGAGAGTAGATTAAATTTACTATTTAGTGTATCACTATCAGTAGGATGGAAAAAAAATAATACTATTTACCATAAATCTTTCCAAAGGTCTGTAGAGTATACCCTAAATCACAGTAAGTACAAACTGCAACATCACTCCACCATTACAGTGTTACTGTTGTGGTATCCTGCTACTTTTAAGTTATTTTATCCTTCGATTTCTGTGGTTTTCAAAAAGAGGTAATGGGATGCAGAATCAGGTGCAGTATCTCTTACCATTTCTTTTATAGGTTTTATACCAACAAACAAAATTCCACAACAGAGATGAAAGTATTATTCCCTACTAGGCTTGGTGGATAGCTTTTGGCATTTTATAGAAAGGATGAAATTTTCTGAGCACCTTTTGTAACTAATAAATTCAGTAGGTATATTCCATAGTGGTAGCACTGGGCAAATAGTTTTGTCAATATTTATTTAAATGCTAGCTGATCTCACTGCTTCTCTTAATTTGACTATTGCAAGAATTCTCATAAGAAATCCACATCAAGTAAAATTTTCAGCTTATTAAAACCAATGGCAAAACTCCCCAGGAGCAGTGGGGGCAGACAGTAGGGGGAGGCGAATGCTCCTGAGCCCAGAGGGGTGGAGTGTCGTTATGTTTAAACACAAGTGTAGTTTATCTGAGGTTGGAAGGGAGATGCATCTCGCACCTCACGGGAGCCACAGCCAAGTTTGGCCAGTATGTACCCTTAGGGCAATGGTCTGTATAGTGCTTACCCAGGGTTGCCAAATGGTCTCATGGTGCATGTTCTGCCTCGTCCTCTCGCATACAGCCCTGTCTGAGCTTTAAATAATGGACAAGGAAAGTACTGCTTATTCTTCAGCCTCCAGAAAACCAAAATTTAATTTCTTTAACAATAAATCTGTCATAAAAGTTTATGGGAGAGAGAGGTGAATGTGGAAGGAGAGCTTAAAGCACGGAGCCATAGCAACTGAACCTAAACCTGATCCAGATCTGAATACAGATTACTGTAAATCAGTGCCTGCCAGACAGACTACACAAGTAAAAAGAGATCATGTTTATTTTAAAAACTTTCTATTAATTTGCTTGATTCTGGAAGGCCGGGTTATTGTCTTTTAACTTTGGGTTAATAGTATTGCATACCCCTCTAGTTCTGTAGTTAACATACCCATCATACTTTGCAGACAGACTCAAGAAGCAATTGCTTTAGGCTATTTTTTTTTTTAAACATTTACAATAAAAATAACTAAAAAACCCCCAACCCTAAACCTTTTTCATGAAGCCTTTTGTCTGGTATATCACAGACACAGAACCAGAACTGATGTATTATAGACACAGAGGAACTGTCAAACTTAAGAGTTGTAGTAGCAGTTTCAACTGAATTACATTTACATTATTTTTTATTCAGCTTCTGCCTTTCTGACCCTTGTAGCTACCAGACTTCTGAAGTGTGGTACTCCCAGACAGGTGAGAATCCACATGTCAGGACATGGAATGGCAGTACGTGTCTGGCACATCAGAAGATGTGATAAGAAAGGGCTGCATAATGCTAACCTGACATGTTGGATATGCGTTGCAGGCAGGAATCTGTGAACTTTAAGTCCTCCACAGTAGCCCAGCTGCAGCACTGTGACCCTGCACTCATGCCATGGTGGGAGCTGGGCAGATAACCGTGAGCTCATCCATAACAGAAGAGGGTAACCAGTAGTGACTAGCTTGGAGATATACAGAGGAGGAGGCTGTCACAACATGCCACAGTTGTACAAAGTATCTCTATCTGTAAGGTGATAGTCAGCAATATGAACCTAGTGCGGAATGCAGTATGCTTGACAGGTTTGTGTTATATCATCTTTGCAGCCTTGTCGGAGTGGATCTTGCTAGGTATATCGTGGGGTTTTTTGGTGCAGTCCTGTCTGATTGTTTCCACCAGCACAGGTCAGAGCAAATGTAGGAGACTGGTTTCCAAGCCTGCCTCCCCAGGTTATTACATTTCTCCCTTCCTGTTGGCTTTCCATCTTCTCTCTGATTCTCAATATATGTGCACTCCCTCACACACGTGCAAATGTTCATACACACAACTGCTATCACTCATTGTTTCAGCCCATTGCCTTTGAAATCCATTTCTGGGAAACCCCTCAAACTATTGCATGACTTAATTTGGTAGCTTCTTTTGTTACTGGTCACTTAGTTTCATCTGGAAACACATCCATCACCCCTAAGTAGGTTTGTGATAGACTATAGAAATTAGTACTTCGTGAAAGATCACACATGTAATATGTATTATATAGTAATTTTTTGCATTAGAAGTCTATTACTGAAAGTAAAATAACATCTTTGAAGAGACATGAAATAAAATTGTATGGAATGCAACACAAGTTTAGAGTACATTCTCATCCCTCCTTCTTGTGTAAATCATGGGCTAAACTGAGGATAATCACTTCAAGCAAAACAGAACTTTTAGCCTGTGCCACTGGACCACTCTTAATTAAAATCAGTGGAAAGCTTATATTTATTGGGTATGCAAAGCCTGTGCAAAATTGTATGGTGAGATTAGTTACATCAGTAATGCAGGTGTTTGAATATATGTAGGAGTACTCCCTAAACCAAAACCCTACTCCAAAGGTCATGGTTACTTCAAGGACTTAGTTTAAGAATTGATTACATAGGATTAAAAAAAAAATCCTCAAAAAAACCAAGCAAACAAACAAAACAAACTCCTTTGATCAAACAATCTCTTGAAATTCTTGGGAAGGCGTGCACAAATTGTGATTGTTATTGCTCTAGTACAAAGCATAACTGAGTTTGTAGCAACTGTAAAGTTTCTTGCTGCTGTTGAAATAATTGTCAGTCTCCCACTTTACATTTAGTAAGGGCAAGGCATACTATTCAGTGGAAGAAAATCTTGCCAAAATACTTGAACTATACAGAAGAATGTCAGAGATGTGTTACTGCACGTGGGACTGGGAGAGTAAATATGAACTTATACCTGATATACAATATAAAATGTTTTAAAGTTATTTTTCCATTGGTTTATTTCCATTCATTCCCAATTCATACTTTTTTCCATCCCTTCATATTGTTACTAAAATTGTGGGAGTTCTCTCCCACAATAAATAGCTTAATTGTGAATAGCAATTATCTGAAGAGTTTTAAGAGAAAATGATAATTCATAACCCAAATGGGGGTGTTTTCAATATTCAGAAAATAAATAACAGGAAAGATAAAGCGTGCCTTTTTTTTTTTTCCTTTGTGGGACAGTTGAGTAACTAGGTAAAATGTAATGTACCGAGGAAAAAACAGACTCATTGAAACCAGTTCTATTCTGTGAAGATACTGGTATTGTCAAAAGTAAGCAACTCCCCTGCCCCTGATCATTTCAGAAGTCATCATTCAGAAAATGCCCTTATCATGGTCAAGGTAAATGTAATTGAGCGGTCTCACATGCCATCAACTGTATACTTAGAAGTCAGAGTGAATTTTTTTTATAACAGTCATATTATCTCCCCAAAACAGTGGTATTTCTTTTTTCTTTCCTCTTTCCTTCTTTCTTTTTCTTTATTTCTATTTTTTACCTTTTCTCTCTTTTTTCCTTCTTTTCTTCTATTTTTTTTTTTTAATCACAGTGCATATTATGTAGTAAGTTAAAAACTGAGCAAAGTTTTAAACAGAAGATCAAAGACCATGAATAAAGACCAAGAACCAAGTTCCAGAGTTACTGGTCAAATGACTGCAGAGATCGGGCTATGAGATGGGTGTATTCATCACAGCACAGTAAGAAAAACCTGGAGTACTTGCTATAGAAATCCTACTTAAAATCCAAATTAATTAGGTCAATTTCCATTTGCTGAGCCAAAACCAGGAGTATAGCAATTATGTTTTGATTGTGTAGATTGATTAGGACGATCACCCAAATATGAAAATTAAGGAAATTTTGATTAGCACAAGAGCTTAATTTTTCTAACTGTTGCATATCGAAGTACTTGTAAGAGATGTTGTCTGGGTGATTTAAGAAATTGATGAGCTTGGCATTTGTAGTAAATGTTTTTAAACTTTAATGTAGGTGATAGATGTTTTATGTATGCTTGTTGCAAACAGGAACACTACTAATTAGAAGCTGTGGCAGAGCTGTTTGTATCCACACCTCAGAAGAGGAGAGCAGACTAACTGCGCAAACCTATAATATACCAGTATCTCTTGCTAGATGCCCTAGCAGGTGGAAGGATTGATGACTTACTGTTTAACAGAGTATTAAGCAGTTTGACAATTTAACTTTGTACTTATTGACCACAATCATATTTTCAGCAAACTGTGTACTCACCTGTTCCACAGACTTGTTTGAGTTTCCAGACACATACCGTAGACTATAACAATAAGCAGATGGGCAGTCTTGTCTTTGCGCTAGTATGAACAAAGGCTGTGTGCTTAATTAATTTTTCATTAACTTTCTTTTTGTCCAGTTCTATTCAGGGCATCAGCATTAGATTGTTGCAGTTCACATCCAGAAGTACAGATGACAGTTGTAAAGAATGTAATAGCATTTAGGGAGTGAGTTCCTGTCCGGTTAGGTGACTGTATTACTGCTAATCACACAAGGAAGTGCTCTTTACCTCTGCAAGTATTTGAATATCCACAAGCTGCGCACAAGCTTAGAAACAAAGGAACAAGTAGTAGGATTCAGGGTTATTGCCTATTTTCGCTATGGAATTTGGTTAATATCATACTACTGATAGAAGTGGCTATTTGAGAAATGAGTGAGGTTGGATTTTGGTGGGGTTTTTGTTGCTGTTTTTTGGTGTATTTTTTTTAATAGTGAAGATGGTGACCTTTTTTTACAGCTGTTACGAGGCAAAGATATTTGTGAGTATTTCCAGTCTGTTACCAGCTATTAGCTAGAATATCAGATAAGCTACTTAAGGAAACATTCAAAGGACAGTGTTACAAGACCACAACTCTCTGCCAAAGTTTATGCAGCTCTAAAGCAGGGTCAGTCAGCTTCTGCATCCAAATTGAACCACAAAGAAAAATTATTACAGGTTTTCCACAACTGAAATTTTTTCTCTGGGTTATCTGTTCCCTTCCATTACCACCTATGTTACATGCACAGCAATGGATTCCTGCTCTTGATCTAAGTACATATGTGTTTATTCAATGTGTCGTCTTTCTTGGCTCTTTCGGTACAAGCCTATCACCTGGATCCAGGAGATAAGGAAACCAGAAATGATCATTTGATGCTTGCCTAGGAGGAGACCATCATGGTTCACAATATGACACAGTCTTCTCCTGAGAGCTGAGTTCTTATACTGCACTGACAGTGGAAGTGGTGGCCACAGTTTACAGTAGGATGTATTACAAATCAGATACGATTTCTCCTTGAAACAGTTAACATATCCACTCTTGTCAGTTCAATACAACTCTTTCCTCTGCACCTCCTTGCACCCCATGGGAATCTTTGCCCAGGGTGTGTTAATAAGGTTTTTCATCTTGCGTGGTGTTGACTACCCTGAAGTCCTTCCAGAATGGTTGGAAACCGAAGGCACTCAGCAACAGTTCAGTAGCTCGTGTGGACAGACCCTTTTTTGATATTAATGGAAGCTGAATTTGCTCTACAACTGAACATTTATTTAGTTAGGACTTCTCTCTTTCACTTTCTATGAAACCATCTGTGTTTGAACTGTACTCTTTTCATGTAAGCAGCAGGGTGCACGTGTGACCAAAGTTTAAGCTCTAACCTCCTTTCCCCTCATCTGGGGCATGCATAAGGCTGTCAAATGATTGAGTTGGGAAAGTCTTACAAGTGGGTATGCCGGCATGTTCTTGTCTCCTGGCTGGAGGTCCTAAACTTCATTTTGTTCATGTGATGGATGAGATATGAGGTATGATGGACATTAAAAAATAAAAAAGAGGACATGTGGGATCCTCATGAGAGAGTATGGCAGATGGTGTTTGCCAGAAGAGTCCATCTTTGAAGGGTCTTGAAGCATCTCTGAAAAAAAGGATGGCAAGCTTGTGGTATATATCAGATGAATGAATTTTTCTGGTAGGCTAACCACAATCTATATCTTGCAAATGCCTGAATTAATTCATTCTCCATTTATGGCAAATGTTTGTTGCCCTTCAGAGGAATTTATAATTGCCACAGCTAGTTCATGCAGTTGACGAGTGGGTGTACATACTTTGCATTTCAAACATAGTAAGTGTCTTTCAGGAGAACTATTTTGGGAGCAGGTGAATTTGCATACCAATAACAAGAAAGGAAATTGCATGCACCGTTGAGACACAGGAAAGTAGAAATAACAAAATTGATAAAGTGAGCAGAATAGTCTTGCTGTATGGCTTGTTTCTGGCTGTAATGATATAGAAGGTTTGATAATGAGGCCTACACCCATGTCAGACAGACAAGGTTCTCTCAGTATCTTCATCCTCTTAGTACTCATGATGACTTGAAATGGACTTCTGTGTGCTTTTGAAAGGGACTCAGGCTATGCTGTTCTACTGTGCACCAGTACCAGTTACAAAAGAAAGATTATAGCCCGAGTATGTATTATTTTCTCAGCTGTTATTTCCATACAGCTTTGGACAAGGTGATAGTTTCTACAATCCAAAGAAGTAGCAAGGACTCAAACACTATAGCTTTGTAAAATCTAAAGGCAAAGTTTTGGTGTTAACCTTTATGGAAGTGGACAGTTTTAACTCATGCTGAAATAGATATCTTTACTTCCTTGTTCTTATTCTTATTCTTTTATCTGTGTAATGTTGGGTTTCAAATATATTGTAGAGAATTCCAACTTCTTGGAAGAAAAGAGATTATATGCATTAGAGGTGATAAGTAGTTCACAGCATAATTGACTTTACTAGAGCAGTCTTCTTTTTAGCTTCTCCTTGTATCACACTCTTCTGATGTTAGGCTCTTTTCCCATGTTGTTTCAGTGTTTGGGACACACTCATTTTGAGTATCCACGCAATGTCAAATTTTCTAAAATGTACTTCACCAATTACATTCACTCTGACTTGTTTTCAGTTTGCTCTCCTAGCTTCCAACTGTGTTCACAGTCATCCTTCTTTCTTGGTCCAAACAATTATCTCATATGCGAGCCCTTGGAGGCTTTGTTTATTAGGAGGAGAAATTGATAAAATTAATCAGATATGAAGTTTGGTGCAGTCCTGATTATTGGTCAAGTACATGCACAAAATGTTCTATCTATCTACAGCATTCAGAGGAACAAACAGGTGACAGTATTTATTCTCAGAAATAGCCAGCCAGACTCTGTAATGTTAACTGCACCCAAAAAAGCTGTCTTTGTACCTGTGGTAAAGAACCTAGTTCCCCAGGTAGGTTTATGACTCTGGCTGAGCTCTGGGGGCTACCACAGTGGCCAGCAGCTTCTACTGTGCCAGCTGTTCCTCTGAATAAAGGGGCTTTTAAGTAGCAGCATTAGCCTGAAAAAGTTGCGCTCAACTGCCTCATCCATTTCAACACTTCAGTGATCATCAGCGAGAGACCTGCTTCATTCTAGCCATTAACGCTTTTCCAGTATACTACCACCACATTCAAGTAAGTCTCTTGCTAGACAGCTGTTAATGAACTGTGATTTCAGTGTAGGTATGGTCAGCTGATGAAAGTTACAGATTTCTCTGTCTGGTTTCTCTCTTTGTTGGCGTGGGATATACTTAGAGGTTCTCTTAGGGATTCAGTCTAGTATATTTTCTGGCAAATGTACTGTTCATACTTCAAGAGTAGTTAAAAACTGGCAAGCGGAATTCACCTGGATCCATTTCAAGAAATACCTTTTGTCTGTAGCCTGGCAAGTAAAGTTTTATTACACAACTGAAGATGTTCTAAAACTTCCTAGTTTTCCTGAGTCATATAGTATTATATGTGGGTAGATTAAAGATGATTGATAGGTCAGTAAGCTTCTGTTTAAGGAATTTGTGGTAAAAGAAAAAAAAATCCCTTTTTCTAAAAAGATAACAGAAAAAAATATAAAATTGCAGGCATGTAAATACAGTGTGTGTATATACGTGTCTGCATGTATTAAAGTGTTTCTCCATTTGACAGAATGAAAATAAATATTGTGGTATCTTTCATCCGTAACCAGACAATCTGATTAGAATAGCATAATCAAAAGGTGGTAAAGGTCTGTCAACACATCTAGACCACTGCTTGTCAAGGAGTTTCCTCTTTGGTATACACACTATCTTTTATCTTGTTTAATTTGCACCGTGTCAGGCCAGCAGGTCAAGTAATTTCTTCTTCAGGTTTTCAGCATCTGTAATCCTACTGAGTACCCAGCCTGAAGTTCCTCTATTTCCTGTTGCTACCACTGTGGTTTTTGTCCCCTTTTCCGTTACATGTTGGCTGATGTCATGAGATCAGAACCTCTGCGATTGTTTGAGAGTGAAAAGTTAATCAGTCTTACAGTTGCAGAGAAAAGCTTGTCATTGTGATCAACATGTTATTATTGCTAGGCTGCCAGTGTCTAAGTAAATGCAAACTGCCCCTTTCATCTGAACTCTTGACTGCTGATTCCTGGTCACATCCCCACTCTTTTGCTATAGGCTGATCTGTGGTGCTGTAGGCAGACATGTTACTAAAGTCAAGACTGGTATCAGTAGGAATCTGCTGTACAAAGTACTCCACAATTTCATAAACCGTGGGGTATTTCCTGGATATAGCAGAGTAACAGCAAGTTTTCCATCAGGGCAGCAGGTAGGACTGTTACTGGCCTTTTGGAAGCCCGGGCTGTTGCATAGAAGTGATGAGCTGCTGTGCAACATCCATATAATGCAAGAACCTCCAAACTGACTGAGACCAAACATCCCTCTAGCCCAGGATCCTTCCCTTGACAGCGGCCAAAAAAGAAGTATGTGAAAAAAGTGTAAGGAAAGGGCCAGTCGAAACTGATACTTTGAGAAGATTCTCTCAGCCACCAACAAGCTGGGGCAGCTCAGGGGTTCCAGCTCTGGTTGATATAGTAACTTTCAGTCTTCTGGGAATATTGACTGCAGTAAGAACTTGGGACTGTTCAAACATCCTGATTTCAGCATCTCAGCAAATATAACAACTGATGTTTTAAATTATAGAAAATCACAGAAACCAGGAAAATATTAATGATTTCTCCTTGACTTTCCGTGGTAGCACCCAAGGCTTTAGTACTAGCTTTGGGGCTAGATAACAGTCATTCTGACAAGGGAAGTATATGAAGATTTAACATACAAGTAAAAGGGAATAAAGTGGCAACTGACTATTTTGTTGATTGTATCTTTGCTTTTGTTTTATTTTTTTACTAGGAAACAAGGAATAAGACCTGGAAAGCTAATTAGGAGAAAAAAACATAGGGAAAGAAATACAGACAAAAAGGTTAAGTCATATCTGATTATTTTCTTGGAGGTGGTTAGGTTGGGGGAGTATATTTCACATTACAGAAAATTAAGTCATAGATCCAATCTAGTGCAGGATTAGTTTTAACAAAGCCTTTTATCTTTAATGGGACTGTTTATGCCTGCAGAACTGAGTTTACAAAAAATGTTTGCTGATTTGAGTGCTTTCGATAGGCATGTGAAGACACAAAAGATGCAAATTCTGCAGATTTATTAAAAAAAAAGTTTACTAATGTTACTATGGGTAGATATGAATTAGTGAGGCAATCGTAAAGATTGTAAGAAAATATTCCTAGGGTAGATAAAGTATAATAGATTCCAGTTCTCTAGGAGAGTTTAATGGAATTTGTCATGAGAATCCATTGTTAAAATTAATGGGTTACGTTGCTTACAATGATATCTTATCTAGCAGTCAAATTTGGTTTTGACTCAGAACAGATTCCAGCTAATTCTAACGTAATTTCCTAAATTATGTTTTCATGAAGCATACCATAGCTTCAAGATTAGAACTGTTTTTTTTTTTCTAAATTGTGGTGAAATTTTTATTAAGTTCCTAGCTTATCCTTGTCCTTCTCTCAAAATAAAAGAAAAAAAGAAAACAGAAGTATTTTCACCCTTTTCAATCATGTCTCCTGAAGACAACTTACAAATAATTTATTAAAAAAAAAAAAAACCAAATTCACTCATAAGATATTATACTTTTCTCCTTTGAAATAATTGTACAAAAAGGAAGCACAGTTTTTCCAGATATTTATTCCTGTCATGTTACCAATTTTTCTGTTAAAGTTGTTGTTGTTGTTTTGTTTGGCTTTTTCTTGATTCCAACATAAATTGAAGCTTATAGAAACAAAGTCTGTTTGCCAGATGCAGTATCCTTCCAATACATGTAAGGAAAATCCTGAGTTAGGAAGCTTGAGGGTAACTTCATGAGTTGCTTAAGGGAAGGGTTTGTTTGGCACAAAACCAGCCTCCCACACTAGTTACATATTTCCAAATGGAGCTGGATGCTTGGCTACTAGGTCCATGTTTGGACACAGTGTAGTTTCTAAGGTTGTAGTTTTACTCTTATGAGCTGCTTTTTCAAAAATGCCTAAACAGTATTGACAAACAGCGTGGACATGATTTAGAAATCCTCTGTCACATTTCCTCTTTTCTGTTGCTAATATTAGTTTTAGTTGAATATATTAATTGAAATGTCTGCTCCTAAGAAAAATAGAGCCCTGTTTTTCTGATCTGCCTTTTCATTCATATGATCTGCAAAGAGTAATTTTCATTGTATCAACCCTTAAATCACAATCTTTGAATCTGCTTTTTTAGAAGTCCATTTATTTATGAAGATGTTAGTGTAGCTGTTGTGAAAAGAAATTTGATTTTTCATTACTTTCATTTTCAGTCAAAAATTCATAGGGATTGCAGCTTGTGTTATCATAGGAAACTGTATAGCTCTGCCTTTGATATCAGTGTTATAAAAATGACTTCTCCCCTTGCAAAACTGTGTAGTGCAACAATTCAAAACAGGAAGAAAAAAGCTGTGATTCCTTCTTTCCTAGAGGCTTTCCATCATTTACATTCAACAGTGAAAGGCTGGCATGTACCTCAAGGACTAATGATAATGAAAGATGTTGTATTAAAGAAGAGAAATCTTTCATAACTTGCATACTAACACACTGAACTCATTACAGCTTGTCTTACTACAGCATGCTCTTTTATGTCTGCCGTAATGCACTTCATTTTCAAGAGACTATGACGTGCACTGATTCTGTAAGCATTTTTTCTCTTCCTTATTTTCAAAAGCTGCCTTTGGTTGTCATAAACTAGTCGCTTATGGGATACAAATTAGGCACTAGGGTTTTCTGCAGTTTCTGACTAATATCAAGATCTGAAAAATTATATTTAAAATGTATCTGGGGCAAGTAATTGTTTTCCATTTTTCTAGAGCAGAGTACTTGTGACGTTGTAGCTCAGGAGCTGCCAGCTATCTCAGCATTTTTATTAAAATAGTTTTAATAAAAAATTTTTATTATTTTTTATTATTTATTAAAATAGCTGTTTGTGGCAGAGGCTGTCTTTTTTCTGTGATTCAATTTTTTTGTAACATGTGCAGGGAAACTGTGTTCATGGTTTGACGTTGTAGGCATTATTATGCTATGAGTAGTCAATAATAAACATACATTTTTCAAGGGTTTATTGATAAATTGTAAAATCACTCCAGGTTGAAATTTGTAATTTCTTGGAAGTGAAACATTGCTCTGTTTTTGCTACATACTGTTTATCTAGGTGCGACCACAGCTGTGGGGTACACCTCCGACATTTGCTGTGACACTTTAATTTGCCATTCAGTCAGCTGTTCAATCCTGTAGTTTTCTCCTGAAAAAAACCCCAGTATTAATATTCCTAGCTGCACTCGCTGGAAGTAGCACAATGGATAACTCTTTGCTCTCAGTCTGCCTTCTATTTCACAAGTAACTCCCACTGAACTCTTGACTCAATAAAACACATAAACATATTTGACTTTAAACCAATCTAAAAGATGGAAGAACAATGGAAAGGTTGAAAATGAGCCTATGAAAGTCTGCAACATATCTCTAAAAAACTACTTTTGCAACTGATTTTAAGCGATCTGTGTCAAAATCGTGATGGAAATGGAAGAATGTCATGCAGACAGACAAAAAATAATTGAATAGTAGTTGCAGTTTTCCAAAGAGCTCTCCTCTAGTAACTATGAAAGCAAATTGCTCTGATTAAGTCATAATAAAGGTATGTTTAAGATATAGAAGCATCCCAATTTGGTTGTCCTAAAGGATTTGTCTGTTAGACATACACTTTGTATTTGAAGATGTATTTTTACATTTTACACTGAGTGTGTCCAACTTGATTCTTTTAGTTCTATAAACTCTGTGTTCTGTGCCTGTTTCAAAGATTACAAAGCCTTCTCAAAAGAAACTCAGCTACTTGACATTATGCTTTAATATAATATTATGAGATTGACCTGGACTGCTGTTCTCAACAGAAAAGTGACTATAAAAATGATATGATGAGTTTTCTGAAAGGCAAAAAGAAAATTCAGATTCCAGTTAAATAAAGGCTTAACCTATCCAAAAGCTATCTGCAGAACACTGAAAAACGAGTTTCATTTAGTGGCATCTCAAACTCTGTAAGATAAACGGGATTTGATTGTATTCCTATAATTGAACAAGAAGAAATCTAACATAAAATAACAGTACATTTCAATACACTGTATCAAAAGATACTCATCACCTGTCCCTCTTTGAGATGGCATAACCCTGAGCAATAAGACAAATTTTCAAAAACAATTGAGTAAAAGTCAACATAAGCTGAATGAACAGTGCAATGACAAATATCATGTTACTCCAGTTCACCATTAAAAAGAAAAGGAGAAAACCTCCTACAACTCAATAACATCAGTAAGAACCTGCTTGCCTTTAAGCCAGCCTGAGAGAGAAAAGATGTCAATGCTGAGAAATGATACATTCCTCCTACTAAGTGGTTCTTTTTGATAAAAAGAAAGGCAAGGGAAAGAGTGTGATGGAAGGAAAAGAATGGGAGAAAAGAGAAAGGTCAGGTAGGGTGAGGCTGAGAAATATTTTGGAGAAGAGTTTGGAAAGAAGTGGAATAAGACCTCTAATAGTCCCCAATTAAACACTGATGTTGACTTCAGTGTTCATGGTGGTATCACAGGTCTGCATGTACAGGTTACCATACAGTTAAAAAATATCAAGTGCTGGTACTATTGCACTATTTGTGGCAGTATTCTTCTGTTACTGAGCCTTGCCTAATTTTTAGACCATGCAACAGATTGTTAAGCTCTAGTAAATCCATTGTGAATCTGAAACGTGCCTAAAGAGTGTGCCCTACACCAAGACCAAACTATGCCAGATGGGGCTAAACAAAAACTTGAGATCAAGAAGAGGCAGGACAAATAGTTACCGGAGCAGAGATCACTGAATTTAAACAGCGCAGTCTCTCAATGTCAGGTGGGGATTGCTGGGTCTGGTATGGTTGCCTTCTCCAGTCTAGCTGCACATGGTTTGAACTGGCTTTCAAAAAAATTGCTGTCCTTCACATGCCTGCATTTAAGGTAAACTAAAACTTATGTTTGTTTGCCTTAAAGTGCTCTGATGTATACTCTGGCAGCTCAGAAGCTGAACATTTAGCAAAAAAGACATCTTTGTAGCATACCTGAGAGAGAAAACTGCAAGTGGTAAATTGGTCAGCCACCCCAAGCCTTACCTTGCCTTTGTGAAGGCAGGTTAAATTGCATATAGTCAGTTATTGATGCTCAGCTGACCTTTGGGTAACCCAAAGCTACAGTTAACTTAGTCAGCATATTTAACCTTAGCTTTCATTTAAAAAATGACAAATTAAGCCAGTGACAGAACTTTGGATCCTCCCATTCTCAAATATCTCCCTGTTAATTATATACCTTATATGCTTCAGTGAATATGAATGCACTGAGCACATTTTTAAATTCTGAAAGTTTCCATTAAAATTTGAGCTCAAACAGCCCGCCAAGATAGGCATTTAATCCTTCAAACTCTGATGATATTTGCAGGTATAGGTCCTTGACTGACTTCTTTTTTACTTTATGGAAATCTAATGCAAAGCTTATTTCAATTCAAGTGCTACATGCCAGTAACACATAAGTAATAGTTATGATTTTTCTTTTCCTTATGAAATAGAAAAATCATAATCTGAATTTAAATGAAAATGTTAAATAAACATACTGAACCAATTCTAAGTATTTCTTAATGGGAAATTAGAGCATGAAATTATATCTTCATGTAAATGTAAATTTCAGCTTTATGTTAATGAAAAATGCTTAGTATGAATCCAGTAAAGATATTTTAAACAAATGTAAAGCTCTGGTGAAATACCATTTCACTCTAAAAAGTCATAGTAGAAGAAGCACTCTGAAATGTACTAGACTATGTTTTACGATTTCCTGTGTTCTTTATTATAAACAAGTGTTTACATCCAAACCACCCTAGATAGGTGAAAGTACTGTTGTTAAAAAGCAAAAGGAACAGTCAAGATACACACAATCCCTTGAAAAAAGAATAACCACAGAAATTTCTTAACTTTGCTGTTATTAATGTGTGAGGGACTGAATCAAGCTAAGATACAGAATGTTCTATCATTTCATGTGCCATAAAGGCAAATGAAGACATTTTCTCCAAACAGCTGATTGGAAGAACACTCAAAAAAATGGGAACATTGTGTAAGACTGAAAGTAGTTTGAATTTGGTATGATAAAGCTGAATCATTCAGGATTATCAGAAACAACAGCAGGAGGACTGAAAACAAAACTGGGGGAAATGGTCTAAAGTACGTGCTGCAGTAAGCCAAGACAGAAGCTGTGTCTTCAGAGTAGTCATAGTTTCTTAACTGGAAATACTGAGTCACTCAGAAGCTCAAAAAAACCCCCAACCAAAAAACCAGTAATCTAAAAATACTAGAGTCAAACAATATTTTTGTTACCTTTTTTTCTATTCTGGTTTATAGAATAACTGTAGAATTATATTGTCAATTTTTTTTTCTCTCCCTGAACTTAAGGGTTAGAAACTTGCTTTATTTTTTAATGGAAGTTATATTTTCCTGTAATACCAAGACTGGTATGTAAGAAAAATAGGAAGCATGCAGGCAAAGATAGGGACCAGGGAGAAAGAATAGCTAATTGCATCGATTAATGTTGCAAACTTGCAACAGAACAGACACAACTGTGGTCCCAGTGGCCTTGTTCCAGTTATTCCCTCATTTTGAATTAATTTTCAAGCATTTAGAGACACTTTAAAATTGCATACTCAGTAGAGCATAATAGGCACCTAATCTGAAACAAAAAAGAAGAATCTAGGTTATATGTTGGTAACCCAGCATAAAGTGTTTATATTGCCAGAAAAGAAAAAATATTCTCTGGTTCAAATTTACACAAAATCTGGCATAGAAGCATTGCATCAGCAAATAGTGATTTACAGATTTGCACAGATCATAGAATCGTAGAATATCTCAAGTTGGAAGGGACCCGTAAAGATCATCGAATACAACTCCCTGCTCCTCACCGGACTACCTAACACTAAACCATATGACTAAAAGCATTGTCCAGACACTCCTTGAACTCTGACAGGCTTGATGCTGGGACCGCTTCCCTGGGGAGACTGTTCCGGTGACCAACCACCCTCTCAGTGAGGAACCTTTTCCTAATGTCCAATCTGAACTTCCCCTGACACAGCTTCATTCCATTTCCTCGTGTCCTATCGCTGGTCACCAGAGAGAGATCAGCACCTCCCCCTCCGCTGCCCCCCTTGAGGAAGGTGTAGACTGCGATGAGGTCACCCCTCCCTTAGGTCTTCTCTCTAAGCTGAAGAAGCCAAGTGACCTCAGCAGCTCCTCTTAAGTCTTGCCCTCGAGGCCTTTCACCATCTTGGTTGCCCTCCTCTGGACACTTACAGTTTGATGTCCTTCTTACATTGAGGTGCCCAAAACTGCACACAGTACTCGAGGTGGGCCCGCAACAGGGCAGCATAGAGTGGGACAATCATCTCCCTCAACCAGATAGCTATGCTGTGGTTTATGCACCCCAGGACACAGCTGGCCCTTTTGGCTGCCAGGGCACGCTGTTGACTCATACTCAACTTGCCATCAACCCAAACCCCCAGATCTCTTTCCGTGGGGCTGCTTTCTAGCCTCTCATCTCCCAGTTTGTACGTATAACCAGGATTTCCCTATCCCAGGTGGAGAATTCTGCACTTGCTCTTGTTAAATTTCATACAGTTGGTGATTGCCCAGCTCTCTAGTCTATCCAGATTTCTCTATAAGGCCTCTCTGCCCTCAAGGACATCCACAGCTCCTCCTAGTTTAGTATCATCAGCAAACTTAATGTACATTTGATTCCTGCATCCAGATCATTTATAAAAACATTAAAGAGCACTGGCCCTAAAATTGAGCCTTGTGGAACCCCACTGGTGACTGGCCACCAGCCTGATGTAACCCCATTTACTGTAACTCTTTGAGCCCAATCTGTAAGCCAATTGTTCACAACAAATTATGGACTTGGCTAGCTGTATGCTGGCTATTTTGCCCAGAAGGATACTGTGAGAGCTGGTATCAAAAGCTTTGCTAAAATCCAAAACCACCACATCTACTGACTTCCCTTGGTCAACTAGATGGGTGACCTTGTCATAAAAGGAAATTAAGTCAGTTAAACAGGACTTTCCCCTCATGAACGCATGCTGGCTGTGACCAATGACTGCGTTGTCTCTCAAGTGTTTTTCAATAACTCCCAGAATAACCTCCGCAATTTTACCAGGCACTGAAGTGAGACTGACAGGCCTGTAATTACCAGGATCTTCTTACCCTTCTTGAAAACAGGGACAAGATTTGCCAGCTTCCAGTTGGTTGGGACCTCTCCAGAGTCCTGACCGTTGAAAAATAATGGAGAGAGGTCCTGCAATAACATCAGCCAGCTCTTTCAGAACCATGGGATGATGAGATGAGAATAAACACACAGGGTGAGTTTCCAGGAAGATAGTATCTATCTAAATCTTACAGCATTCCTCCAGGTAAATGATCTGGAGTACCTTTTCCATGATAAACAATCCTGTAGTTGGCCTCGTAACAAAAAATTATCTGTTAAATAGTAAGAAAGAATAGACAAATGGCCTCTCTTTGACAGGAACACAATGAAGAACTTGGGTGTTATGGATGCCAAACCATACAAAGTTTAACCAGATACTGCATTTGTGAGTATATGGTTGTATTTTCTCTGTGAAGCAGACAGTCTTTTTTGTCACTGGATAAATTTCTCTATCAGGAAAAAGTATTTGTTAAGATGACATCAGTGCTGGCACAGAGCGCTAACGAAGTTAGTGTGACCAACAATAAAAAAAGCCATGCTTGTTTAAGACAGATGAAAATATTTTAATCAAAATTCTGGAAAGCAATTAATGGTTGAATTACTTCAACTCTGTGTACAATAAGCTTTGCAGTGCTTTGTACATTTTTAAGGAGACACCAGTTTGGGGGGGGGGGGGGCACATGTTTTGGAGTGGTTGAATGAGTTTGGAGCTTTTTTTTTTCTTCTTAAACCAGTACATGTTTATTTTTTCTTAAGCCAATAGAAGCCCTAACAAGGACATGATTATACTCACAAAAAAAAAAAAAAAAAAAGAGAGAGAGAGAGAGAAGAACTTTATAGTGGTATTGCTCAGACATGGATTTAGTAAAGGAGACTCTCAGGATTACAGTCTTCCTGTTAGTGTCACCTGGTGGGGTGCACATTCTTCTGATACATCAATTGTTAACAAAACTCATGGTCATCCATATTTATAGTGGGACTGCGTCCTCCTCTTTGTGTTCTTCTCTTTCCCATTGGAAAATAGCTGTGATAATATGTGTGTATATCAGTGTAATTATCCCTAATCTAAAGAGTCATATCACTTGATTTATTTAAGAAAGGCTTTAAGGGATGCCCTGAAAGAAAGAAAATGTGTTAAATTTGAGGACAGTTTGTTTCTCAAGCCATTTCCTGTCTCAGAAGTGCTGATTCAGAGCAGTGGAACTACTCTGTGTGTAAAATAAAGCATGCATATAAGAGTGTGGTCAGAAGTTAATTTCAGCAGCAGATAAAACAAATACATTTGACTGTGTACTGAAGGGGACCAGGAGCACCTACACTGGCATTTACAATTTATCACGGGGATAGTAATGATCAGCTAAGATATAACTGCTTTTGCTGACTGTGCCTAAGGTTCAGATACAGAAGGACTAGTTCTTATCTGGCTCCTAATTTTTCATTTCATTGGGATGGAAACCTAGATGGGAACTAAGAGGTTAAGTATCTTACTGAATTTAGGTTATCTTCCCAGAATCAGAGAGTGATGCAGGAAGTAAGGACTAGTCATTTCATTTTTGTCACTCAGGAGCCACAAATCTGATTTAAACGTCTGCCTAAGTGAATTAAGAGTCTGAATACCAGTGTTAATTGGGTTGCAAATTATACTCCCCTTCATATACTATCTGGTTTATCTTAAGTTTCTTCTGCTATGTTGCATAGGTTTACAAGTAAAGGATAATTAACTGTACCATTTGTTTTGTAGGTAATGTCAGAATCAGGGATATGCCGGCACAACTGCTTTTGAAAACAGAAAAAATGTTAGCAGCAGCGACATTTGCTTTCTGTGTTTACATATATGTAGTGAAAATAGAGATATTCTGATTTCACACTATAGCTGGTATTGGCTGTCTAATAACAAACATCAGCAGAGTAAATCACAGTTTCAATATTGTATTAAGAAACATGCCTGCTCTTTGACACTGTTGCACACAACATACTGCTCTTGGCAGCATAACTCTGCCATTAGAAATACAGATGACTGAAAGAGCATGTTTTACTAATTAGTCTTTCTCTCACACATGCATAAAGCAGTAAAATACCATTAAATACTTCTGTTGTGCTCTGGTTAGAGTGTAGTTTCAGACTTAGCGGAAGTAAAGAACCCCTGCCTCGCTGAGGCTAGATATCACTAGTCAGCTCACATGTAGTACTCTGCTTCTGGGAAATGTAGTAGATCCAGAGCCGGTCCCTTTGGAGGGGCTCGGTAGGTACATTTAATTCCTGTTGAATCCCTGTGGGCAGCATGACAATATAAAAACATCCTGAAATGGTCATAGCAGTGAACTTGGAAACCAAAAATTGACAGTCCTGGCTTTGCCTCATTTGCTGATTGTTTTGGGGCAAGTTCTATCACCAAAGGATCTGAGTTTCTTTAAAGGTCCATTATCAGTGTGAGCTGTGGTTGCCATATGTAATGCATTGGTTTTCTATCTTTCCCTCATTCCTTGAGAAGTGCAAGTTTAGTATTTTGAAAGATATTTTGATTAGAGCCTTATTTTTTCCCCAATGAAAACACTGTTAAAGTGTATTCAAGGCTAATGAAAACAACTCCTTGCAGTTAAGGAAGACAGTGGAGTTTATGATGGCGCTTATTTCTTAAGAGAAACTATTTCATGGTCTTGAACCATCTCCCCAGTAAATGTCTTGTCTTGTACAGGTGAGCTCTATCTTTATGTTGGAAGGTTCTACTGCAGTGGAGGAGAAAGTTTATGACTGCAGTCTTCATCTTGGAACTTCAGGTAATCTATTAGCTATGCTGGGCTTATGCCACAGAGCACTTCTAAGCATAAAGAATTCAGTTTGAGACCAGGTCATTTATTCTATTCGATCAAATTTGTCCTATGTAGAAAATAAGAGGAACAATTTTACACAGTCTTTTTGGTTTGATTTGACATCCTCAGACAGAAATCAGTATACAAATGCAGCAGTATTGTATTATAACTTATACTTGACAGGGATTAAAAGCAGCAACTTGCACAGTACGAAATCTTAATGTTTGTAGTATACTTGGGACCTATGTATGGTCAAGGATGTGCATGCAAATGCTATATCTGCTGTAACACATACACATATAAAGATATTATTTTATAAAGCATATTAAAATTACTCCCTTTTTTAGCAAACACCAGTTTCTGTTATGCTTTGCCAAAACTGCAGATGAGAGAAATATTTTACAGGTTTTTCATGCCTGGATTGACTGTTGAAGTAGTATATAGGAGACTTCTGTTCCAGAAGAAATATTCGGGATGAATCAATAAATCCTAATGTCATCTATGCTGCTTTCTGCAGTCTCCATTTCCTTCTCAGGCTCTCATTGCAAGGTTGTTAGACTTCTATATTCCAGCCAAGTAAATTAGCATGGGCAGATTTTTTTCTCTACAGAAGGCTGGGAGTCAAGTTTGGGAACTCTAAGATGACAACATCCTCATACTGATGCTGTGATTTTTATTGGCTCTTAATATACTTATTTCCTTGACAATATTAATTATTGCTTATTAGATAAAGAATAAAAATTGCATTCCAGTGAGATTATTGCAAGGCTTCTCTGATAAATAATTAAAAAAATATACATTACCATCCCACAGAGGAAAGAAGGAATCAGTCCCTCCTTTTCTTACTGCATTTGAGACTGAGATTGTGATTCTGTGATGAATTCAATCCAATTTTAGATTCCTGCTCCAGATCTCATAAGCTGAAGTCATGGGATGCTGAAGGCTGATCCAGTATAAACTCACTATTGGTTCAACAGTGCAAAAAACCCAACCAAACAAAACCAGTGATGATGGATTTACTTCAATTTATACACTTTATGCAGAATCAGGTATTGTCCAGCAGCTTCATTCTAACTTGATGCTGGAAAAGATGTCACCTGTTCTCTCACAGCTGGCATGAAGCCAGCATAAAATGTAATGCCGGAATGAGTTCTTTATCATGTACAGTGGTTAATTTGATGGAAATGCAATAGCATCCACATGTCTGAACTAGACGGAATGTGCACTTTTAAGTTGTCAGTGGTGCATAGATCAAATATTAGTGAGTGTGGGGCCATAGACTGGAAGGGACTGTCCTTTGGCAAGAACAAAAATATGGCCTAGCTGCAGGTAAAACTTCCATGATCTCAGTAGAATTATATGACTGTTTTTCAAAGCCACTCTCAAAAAGCGTTGTAAAAATGTAGTGCTATTTTTTAACCACTCTATCCATACTCCAACCTAACATTTATTTGAAAATCCTAACCTTGAAGTTTAAAGATGAGGGGAAAAAACCACCATGTTTACAGCCATTTCCTTCCCATCCCCTAAGAAAAGTAAGCTTACTGTGACAGAGAGCAGAGGGCAAGGTCTGCAATATTACCTGTGCACACATCTATCAATTTCAGAATCTGAATTGCCATTCTCTTGCAAAGGCAATAAACACGGTAATATGTCTTGGATGAAAAGCAAGAAATATAATAGGTTTGCTAGGTAACAGACAAAAAAATCTGCCTAGAAAACAAGCAATAGGGTAATCTCATTATAAGACAACATTCAGGAAATTAAAACTAAAAATGCAAAGTGAATAAGCTAAAGACTGTTAAACCTCCAAACATATTTGTATCAAGAGTAATATGACAAATTACTGTTACAGTGTAATCCTCCTCTTTCAAAGAAGTGGTGGTTTCTGGTGTTCTGTTGATTCATTTTCAGTCTCTTGATTAGATAAATCTTCTGCATATATCTCACATATTCTGTAGTAATGGCAAATATATTCTGGCAATGAAAATGTAGGGAGGAAGAGAAAAGAGTCTGAAGAAAAGAATGTGTCTTCTAACATAGCTCAACTGCCACACTGTAAGGGCTTATATAGAAGTTCTTTGTGTTTTGTAAAGCATATTGTCTTTGTTCTTTATTGAACCCTAGAAACACTAAAATAAATAAAATGTTTCTGACAATAATACCAACCACACAATATAGTGTGTATATATATATAAATATATATAAAAATATATATAAATATATAAAGTGTGTCTTCTATATAAATACAATTGTATATAAATACAATAAGTATAAATTTCTTGTATAAATAGTACAGCAGCTAACACAGATTAACCACTGTTACAGCATATGCATGTTGGTAACAAAGAAAATACTGTAAATAAAAAAATGCTATGTAATACTGAGGGCTCAGGTAAAAGAGTTTAAGGATGTATTTTAAAATGCTACTCATCTTTCTCCCATAAACCAAATGTGGATTGTTTTAATAGGCGTCTTCTGATTTATCCATATTTTATTTATCTATATCCTTCCTGTGCAACTGGGCTTAAATGCATTCTTTAAACAAAAAATATTAAACCAAAGAAATACTATACTTTAGAAAACTCTTCATAACCAAGCTGTATCAATTACTGCCTCTTTCATTTCTTTCCTGTTGAAACATTATTCACCGGTTCTTGGTTCTGTTCCCAGACATGCACAACATTCTTTACTGTGAGGGTGGTGAGGCACTGGAACAGATTACCCAGAGTAGTTGTGAATGCCCCATCCCTGGAAGTGTTCAAGGCCAGGTTGGATGGGGCTTTGAGCAACCTGGTCTAGTGGAAGGTGTCCCTGCCCGTGGCAGGTGATCTTTAAGGTCCTTTCCAACCCAAACCATTCTATGATTCTATGAATATTTGTCTTTGTAAAGAAGTATTAAAAATTACTATCTTTAAAGGTTTTTTTCATTTTTATACTCCTGTAGTATAAATGGAAATTTATAGTTTGACTAACAAATCTCTCTCTCCTTGAGCTCATGTTAGTTGTACTCAAAAGAAATAAGAAATATTAAAGGATTTAGAAGTAATTGCTTCTAATTGTCTCAATTTTTCCTCTCTCAATTCTTCTGTCTTAAAGAATTGAATGATGTGGAAATGATGGACAGTTTAATGAAACTTAAATGGACGTATTGTTTTATGTTTATTATGGATTTAAAAGATTTCCACCAAGAGCAGTATCATTGTGCTGGATTTCATCAGTGGGAAGGTTTGCCTGCTTGCACTGTTTACCCCATGAGACTGGCTGTATCGGCAATGACTGGATGTCACCCTGTGGTTAAATGCTAGCATGCAGCCGGGTTGTGTTTGTTTTCACTGTTCATTGAGTCAATTCATCTGTTAGCCATGCTGACCATTTCTCACTGTGTTTCCGCCTGGAACTGCACTGTTCTTGGAGTAATAGTTTCTCAGTAGTACCTCATGTCTCAGCTCCTTTCAGCTGTGCAGCAAAGTCCTCAGCAGATGGAAATTAGGCTCCTTTGACCCCATCCTGTCCAAACATAGTGTTGGTGCTGCATTTCTCCAGCCCTTGAAGTTCCCACTCAGTTTCAAAGGAGAAAAAAAAACCAACCAGCATACATACATCTCTAACAATAGCAACCGTAATTCTTCTCACTCCAAACTTTGAAAACAGGTGGGTTTTTTTTAGCTCTGCAATGAGCCCTGCTCTAATCTCCAGGAAAATGCCTTTTCTCACCTGTAATTCTGCAGTCACCATGGATGGTTCTAGGAGGACAGTGCATTCCTTTCCAGCTAGCTATAATTTGTTTCTTGAGCTCAGGAGTGGTGCTGCATAGCATGAAACTTTTCCAAGAGAAGGAGTCTTCTTTTCAGTCCTAGGCAGTACCTACTTCTCTTCTGCCTTTCTCATGTCATTTAGAGTCAGTTGCTGGCAAGGAAACACTAGTTTTGGCTGAAGCTACTACAAAAAACTTCTGCCAAAATTGCAAAATCTGCCTGGTAGAAACATGTCAGATACATATGGCTAAGGGACCATTCACAATTTACAGAACTGTAATATGGAACACAGCAATGGCTGGCTAGCTTCTGCCTGTTATCTC
The DNA here is from genome assembly GCF_026419915.1 of Harpia harpyja. NCBI lineage: Eukaryota > Metazoa > Chordata > Aves > Accipitriformes > Accipitridae > Harpia > Harpia harpyja. The sequence continues at coordinate 56,572,666 of NC_068940.1, read as the reverse complement.
ACTACATACCATGACAACAAAGCTATTATGTATAATGTCCAGAAGTAACATACTTACCTTGGGCAAATACCTACTGTCCATGCTGTGAGCAGTGACTCATCATGAACTGGGAACTGGCTGTACAAATATAGCTTCAACATGCCAATTAATTTAGAGTAATTATACCAACAAATATCACTTCAAAATTAATCTTTTGTTTGCATGTCATATCACTGGATTTTTTAATTGTCCAAGACTCTGTTACAGGAAAGCAGATCATCCCTCAAGTTAACCCATGCAAGTTGTTAAAGACACACACACAACTCTTCCGGCAGCCTGGGAAACAAATATTGGGAGAGTGTCACTTCAAACACCAGTGATTGGCAGTTCAAAGGAATAGATGACCTTAGGATTCAGCCACTTATCTCAAATATTTCTTAATGTAAACTAAATTAAGCTGAAAGTATGCTTAAAATAGAAGTATGTAGTTACAAAATCCACAAGAGGCCACACGAATGCAAGGAAGGGATGAATAAGGAGGGGAAAAAAAAAAAAAGAAAATCCCTGCTTATGTCTGTCTAGCACATAGGTTATCTCTAAAGTTTTCTGTTTTGATTCTGCTAACAAGCTTCTATACGATTAGGCCAACAAGCTGGCAAATGCTTCATAGTATTCCCAGCTGAGCATCATGGCTCTCATCCATCCCTTACCTTTTCAGGCTGTATTATGGGAAGAGCTCCTAAACCCAGCACATCGTACACTATCTTTACAGTCCAGATAAGTCTTTCGAACATGGTATCATCTAAACTCAACCCTCTCCTCCTTATATACAACTTTTCATTGACCTAGTCAATGTTTATTCCCTCTTGGTAGGTGCTAATACCTGAGTTATGACCAAAGGACAGTTTTCACCTTGTCAAGCAGACAAGGTGAGATTCATCTCACCTGGTTTAGACATTTAGAATGGTAGAAACAGGTGGAAACCTATCTCTTAGATACCTTTGGGTCCCTTTGTGATCAAAGAATAAAATACACATTTTTAGAGAATTAATTACCTGCTTTATTTTAGACATCTACATTCAGAAGAATCACTCTGTAGGAGTACTTCTTTCTGTGAGTATAAAGGAAGCCCAGGGTGACCAGCTTAAAGGTAGACATCCGCATTATTGGTCAATAAATCCTTATTTTAACAACCTTTCCCATGGCTGGCCAAGCCTTCAGCAACCTATTATAGCTGTATAGAGCATAAAATTCTTTCCTACAGGTCTGGGAAAAGTTTAATCCCAAAGCAAAGCTTTCTTATATGTGAGCTTCATAGTTCATGCAGGTATGTGTTAATCCTAATTGGTCAAATTAAATGATCAACAGTTGTGCATTAAATTAATGGCAAGGCTTTGTTTTAAACAGACACAAAAGTGAGCAGTGCTATTGTCAGATCCCATGCTGATAAACAGGGTGCATTTCAACAGCTTCCTTGCTTCAGTCATTCAGTGCCTTTTTCTATCAAAGGTTCCTTCTGGCTTTTCTTCAAATAAAGGTAGCACATGTTTTCTCCTGCTTATGGTCATTAGATTTGCACTCCAGATTGTTTCACAAAAAGAGCCTGTGCCTTTTGTGTGGTAACTTCAGCTGTCTTGTTATTATAGTGTAAATTGCAGCCACAGCTGTTATCTATGTTATGTCTTTAACTGTCGTGTAAAGTTTTATTTAGAAACAGAAACTGAGAGATGTGAAGCAAAAATGTCAGTATGTGAGGAAGGAGCACAGTGAAAGCATAACAGTGAACAATTTTTTCATGTTGGAAATAACATCCACATCTTGTCTTGAGGAAAAGTACTGAGAACTTAAAAAAAAAAAGTCTTTTTTTTCCCCGCTTTTTTTTTTTTGTTGGAAATAACTTTTTAGAAGTCAGTGTAACTGAAAGCAACTTCTTTCTCAGCTCACGTCTTTCATCCTCTCTTGGGCATTTCAAGAATATCATCACCTTCCTATTCCTCTGAGAATAGCTAAACCTTCATTGTAACTTATATACCAGGTGGAATTTTATATGAAACAAAGGTTTCTAAACCAGTTTAAGGGGACTGAGAAAAATGTAAAGACAGTTCAGAAAGAGAACAAAAGTCATTCTAGGTATTTTTTAAAAAGCCTTTTCAGATACTTTAAAATTAGATGTGAAGTATCAACTTTTATCAAGGGAAGGTATCTGGTTGTAGGAACTGGCTTCCAAATACAGACTTACAAACATTCTCATCTCTGAAACCAGTAATTCAAGACCAAATTCTCATCTAGAAGATACACGATTGTCAGACATGGGCTCTCAGTCTTAAATTACCAGCTAACTGAATTAAGTTCTATGGCTTTTTTTATATGGCAGATCAGACGAGGTGGTCACAAGCCATTATGGCTTGAAAACCTGAAATCTGTAACTCTTGCACACCTGGGAAAGTATAATGCACATCCTAACTATACATTTCAACGTTATGACTCTAAAACTTCCAGTACATTAGAGGACCACTAGTAAGCTTGCTCCTACTTGTTCTCACCTACCTCCGCTCTTGAAGTGGAGGAACATAGAGGGTTCTGTATCTCTGCCACACTTTTCTAAGTAAGGTCCATTGCTCACATGGAACAGAGTGTTGTTGCCTTCTGAGTGCTGTCAGCAAGTACTTGTGAACATTAGGAGCCAGAGTTTCTAGCAACAGCAAGATGCTGCTGAGCAGCTAGTTGTCTGTATCTTTTGTTTTCATCTCACAGCTCATAGACGAAAGTTCTGACTGAGTCCTAGCTCAGCAGAAAATAGAAAACACTGGGAGACAGAGAGGCAAGATTCTGCTTCCTGGGCGTTAGTCTGCTCAGACCCATACTGCAGCACCTACTGAGATCCAGGCTCAACATTGGTTGCCTAAATCCAGCTTTTACCTTGCTTGCAAAAGACAAGATCTAGGTTTCTCTCCATCACACTTTATTTTCTCTGCGCTAGCAGTACCTGAATGGAAGTAGCCCCAGCTGAACTCAGACTTCATTAGAGGCTGTTGCAATCCAACAGCTGCTGCCTTTTACAGCTGATGGATGTGTTCTTTCTTCTACCACAAGTGAGGATGTCTTGCTTGCTTCTGTTCTTTCCTCAGGCAGTGTTTTGTGCCTGTGGAAAATGTCTTCTCCTGGCTTGCAGTAATCCCACCTTACTGGGAGTACAGCATAAAGGCATTCTGGACCCCTGCTTTTGGTTTCTGTCTACTGCTGATTTCAGACTGAAGCAGGTTTCGAGTGATCTAGAACTCTAGATCTTTTTCCTAAAATCAACTAATCCCTACTCTTCAACACAAACATGTGGGGAATCGTAGGAACTTGAAGAAAAGATGAGAAAACAATGGGAGGAGAAGCTGTAGGCTCAAATAGCTGTGTATTTACATGGACAGAAGGCAGTAGCTTTTCATAATTAATTGGTAACATGTATAATAGAGAAATTGTTTAGTATGTTTCTGAAGATAAGAAGACTTGTTCAAAAGGGAACTTGAATGGACATAAGGACTCATGGCCTCTAAAGATCACTCAAACCTTATTTGGATACTAGAAGCTTGTAGGGTTTGAGCATCTCCTCTGGGCACTTAGGTTTGAAAGTGTTTTTTTCTACAACATTGTTGATATTCTGCAAACTGGAAAGCAAAACCAGTTATTAAGAACAGTAGACTATTATGACAGAAATTAAGTAACTTGTCTATTGAAATGTCAAGAAATGTTTATCCCAATGTAATTCAACACAATTCCCATATATTCCTATATGGTTCATGAACCATACGTATATATTGTACTGCAAGTCTGACCAATAGTGTTACTAAATGTAAGAAAGCTCCTAGTCTTACTATTTCAGATTTATAACTATAAGCTAGTTTTTCACACCAACCAAAACATGTAATTACCTGTAAGATAATATGCCGTTAACTAAATATTTCCATTAATACATCCAATGCATTCCTATGTTATATATTTCTCTGGAAGTGCTGAGGTCTTGAAAACTCAAAACATCAGTTAGTTTTTGTAGGTCTGTTTTATGTATGTAGTTACACTGAAGTCTAATACAAAGAAGCCTGAAATTTGGTATGACTTAAGCAACAGTGCTTGTGAAACCATAAATTATTTTAAATTCTGAAAAAACATTTAATTATTGCAATGAAGAGTTATAGTTTTATCAAATATTTTACTATAATGCATTCAAATAATCATTTAGAGGTTAATTGGACAGATACCTGTTGTTAATCTTTGTTAATTTGGAAAATTACAGCAAATAATTTACAGTTATTTTCAGTCTAATACTTCAATACATCACGAAATTTTCTGATGAGATTGACCATTACTTTTATTATCTGAAAAAAATAATTTTAGATAAAACTAGTGTTTAAATGATGAAGGGAATTATATTTGTTAGCATTTGAATTAACTTTGATTCTACTGTTTTACTGAAGGTCATAGAGTTTAATTGACATTGATGAAGTCTTATATTCAAGTGACCTATGGTTGACACTAATAATGACAAAATCTCCTTTCTGGAAGAAGAGGATTACCGTGATAGACCTTAAATAACTCGGCATTTTCAGTGAGATGACCTTGTTATTTGCATTATTCGTGGTATTTCCAATGGTAAATACAAAGGAATATCAAGAAATACTGCTGACACCGATGCCCATATTTCGTATATAATTGACAAGTGTTTAAAGCAGCAAGCAGTCTATGTAAGTGTACTGCACTATGCTATGACTGCCCATTCTAGTCTGAGTAAACTTTTAGGAATTTTTCTGAAGCTTTTAATATCTTGGGTTGTTTTTTTGTTGTTGTTCTTTGCAGCTTCTTTGCTATGTTCAAAAGGTGCAAGAAATAAATATTTGGTAAAATGCAATGAAGAGATTAATTGAGCCAGTGGGAAGAGAAGATATATGTGTATACTTGTGTGAACGCACTTTGGTAAATAAATGGCAGGAGTACTCAAAATATGATAATTTTAGCTGCAGTACCAGAACTTAGTATCATAACATCATGGACACTATGAGAGAGAAGTAAAGGGAGGTGCTGAAGTTTTGCAGCATTGTTTTGGGTTTGTGTGGTGGGGTTTTGGTAGTGGGGGATGGGGCCTCAGGGGTGACTCCTGTGAGAAGCTGCTAGAAGCTTCCCCGGCTCCAAGTTGGACCCACCTCTGGCCAAGGCTGAGCCCATCAGTGATGGTGGTAGCGCCTCTGGGAGAACAGATTTAAGAAGGGAAACCCGCAGGGGAGAGGGGAGTGGAATGTGAGAGGAACACCTCTGCAGACACGGAGGTCAGTGAAGAAGGAGGGGGAGGAGGTGTGCTGGAGGAGGGGATGCCCCTGCAGCCCGTGGTGAGACGGCAAGCTGTCCCCCTCCAGCCTGTGGAGGGGAGCGGGGGAGCGGAGGTCCACCTGAAGCCCATGGAGGACACCACACCGGAGCAGGTGGATGCCCCTGAAGATGGCCATGACTCCATGGGAAACCTATGCTGGAGCAGTCTGTGACTGAAGGACTGCAGCCCGTGGGAAGGACCCACACTGGAGCAGTTCGTGAAGGACTGTCTCCCATGGGAGGGACCTCATGCTGGAGCAGGGGAAGAGTGAGGAGTCCTCCCCCTGGGGAGGAAGGAGCAGCAGAGACAAGGTGTGATGAACGGACCCCAACCTCCATTCCCAATCCCTCTGTGCTGCCGGAGGGAGAAGGGAGAGAAAACCGGGAGTGGAGTTGAGCCCGGGAACGAGGGAGGGGTGGATGAAGGTATTTTAAGATTTGGTTTTACTTCTCATTATCCTGTTTTGATTTGATTGGTAACAAATTAAATTGATTTTGTTTTTTTCCCAAGTTGAGCCTGGTTTTTGCCCATGACCATAACGGTTGAGTGATCTCTCCCTGTCCTTGTGTTGACCCAGGAGCTTTTTTTTATATTTTCTCCTCCACATCCCACCATGGGGGAGGAGTGAGCAAGCAGCCTCGTGGTGCTTTGTTGCTGGCTGGCTTAAACCATGACAAGCATGTGACAGCGCAGTGGACAGGCTTGGGGACTCATCCTGTACTCGTTCAGTATGTATTGAAGAGATTCAAGCACTTGAAAATCTTTGGGCAGCATATAACATTTTCTTTTATCCTTGTTGAATCTGCAGACCAAATGTCTGCAAATTCAACAATATGTACTTACCTCACTATATACATGTAACAGTAGTGCTCAACAGATAAAACACCCGTGTAGTTCCTTGGGTATACTCATCAGTAGCATATCAATTTACTGGGCTTTGTTTTAAAAACAGTGTTGGGCTGAGGGATGGTGAGCCAAACAGTGTATTTTGTAAAACTGGGCTGCTGCTTATTTGCTAGAATATTTAGTGTGTGCTGGAATACTTTGACATTCCAGCATTTTCAGGGTTTTCTTTGTAACCAGAATACCTAGAAACATTAAAAAAAAAAAATTAACAAATTCAGACAGTAACTAGGTGCTGGTACTGTTTCCTTAAGAAACCATTAGCTATATAAATCACAGAAGTTAGGAATATGAGCATCCTTATACTTAGATGCAAATTACTGCTCCTATGGCAAATGTCTCTCATGCTCTTATTCATGAAAATTAAGTCAAAGCCAGTTTTGTTGTTCACTTAAGAGGGAGCTAAGATCTTCTCCACCAGCATGAAGCTATCAACATCTCTACGTTTTAAACCTATATGCTCATCTCCCAGAGGTAAGCAAACTGATGCATGCTGTCTACCTGCAGCCTAGAAGTTATGGTAAGATTCTGGGCATGAGATCAACCCCAGCTGCTTGCACAGACTTCTTGTCTGAAATGTGCTCTTAACTGTGTAGTCTTCAGCATAAAATGTCTGCCACCGTTACTGCAGACTCTCAGTTTGTTTTCTGTTCCTCTGTACCCCCTTTCCTCTTTGTTATCCATAGATATAGGCAAACATGGAAGAACAAACAGGCTTTTGGGGAAGGGCTGTGTTTTGCAGCATGCAAGGAATCTGCACACTGCAGTGAGTCATGCTGGGAAAATAAGAGAGTATTATATGAAAGATACAGGCTCTGAAGTACAGTAGAGATGGGGGGAAAAGCAAAGAATGCTGATTGAGGATGACCTCCAAGTTAACCCTAAGAAGCAATATAGATATAACCTTAATCTGCACACTGCAAAAGTAATTGAACTCATATTTTAAGGCACCTTCACTAGCAAAGAAATGAGCATCCTCTGTTTAGTGAATGTAATTTTATTTCTAGTTGGTATAGTAAAATTGCCATATGTAGTTAATGTCTTGGTTTGGGTTTTGCTTGTTTTCTTTTTCACGGTATGTTAGTATTTGACAAGTGAAACAACTGTGATTTTTCTAGACATCTTTAACAAACATTAATGAATCCTGATTGTGTAAAAGAACTGTTGCATTGTTACTGCTGAAAGGAAACCTCAGCAATTTATATATTGGCAAATAGTAATATTTGTCTGTACAATGGTATAACCTGTAATTAAAACTAAAGTATTACATTGCAGAGAAAATTCTGAGTATGAAGGAAGCATTCTTCAAAATTGTAGCAATTTGATATCTAGTCTGCCAGACAGAGGCTGACAAGGACTTTCTTCTTTATAGAAGAAAATGATACATTCAGAGGGGTGTATAGATAGATGTAACATTTTGAGGTTACATTCATCCTATACTATTTCCTTGTCATGCTTAGTTTACCAGCAGAACTTATTTTTCATTTGTTTTCTGCTATTCTTGGCCCTGGAGGGTCAGACTAGTTTATGAAAATCAAACTCCACTGTCTTTTTGGCTCTATCGTCATTTGGAAATTGCCAACACGAAGAAGTCCATGATCATACTGGGTTTTATTATTAGGCTGTTGTTTATAATTAATGAAGCAGAAGTACATAGGGGTTTTTTTTGTTTTTTTGGTTTGTTTGTTTTCCTCTCCATAAGCTTCACTGATCCTGTAGGTCTGAGAACAATACTAATTTTGACTGGTAAGTTGAATAAACACAATTTTGCAGTCATAGGTGGAGAACACTTCTCAACACTAGGGTGTCACTTTAAAGAAGTAACTTTTCTAACCTAGTACTTTAAAGTTATCTTTCTTTTCCAATAGTAAATACAATACATTGTAAATCTCAGGGTGGAGTCAGCCATTAGTGTTCACGGGTTATGACAGGAACATGCTTCAATTTTGGGGCCTATAATTCTGCTTTGGTGAATGCCTGCTCATTTTTTATTCTTTCTTTTTAGGTTGTGAACTTACTGTTTGGCTTACTAGCAGCTTCCTGAGCTGAAAAAAATTGTCATTTGAAATGTTCATTGTCAAGCACTCTACTGACTTGGCAGACAGAACAGCAGTGTGTTTTCACAGGAAATGCAAGTTTGGGGAAGACAGAATCCCCTGGTCTCTAAGCTGGCAGATGCTAAAGTATAGCTTTCCAGGAGAAGAATTGTATAGTGTTTTGCAAGGAGCTGTGAAATACTCATTCATTCTGAAGCAGTAATAATCTTTGACTTGGGAGTAGGTTGCAGGTCTTTAGCTTGAAGTCTGAAGCTCTCTGGGTCTCTTAAAAGATCCTGCAAATCTCTTACTAATAACCTGCATACTCCAGTGCCTCTTTATAGTGCTCAGATGGCTAGGCTCACCAAACCTTGCTATGAGTCCGTGGATTGGAGTGAAGGGCTGGCATAATTCTCTTCCCCTTGAGAAAGATGATGAAAATGAGACTATGAAGTATGACAGAGGGAGAACCCAGGAGAAGATGGGGTGCTGCCACTATGACAACTCACCCTGCCTGTGGTGCCTCTGTTACCTCAGGGAGCTTTGGGCCTATTTCATATTGTACAGTTCACTTGATGTGCTCCTGTGTTTGAGTGAAACATTAGACTAAAAGACCTCGCAGATGTCAGTCAACTCTTCTGCGCATTTGCAGAGAATTAACTTATGTGGTGGGGAGGAGGGATGACATCTCACTCACCTTTGCTAGTAGAAGAATATATTTGGCTCATCCATCAGTGTTCATTATCACAGCATGGACCAGGCTCCACGTTTACATCTACAAATAAAGGCACAGACAGGTTATAAGTTCACTCAGCCCTCTCTCTGAGCTATCCTAAGGAAGTGTGGGCCTAATTTACTTGGGCACAATTCCATGTTAAATTTAACTACATGATAAGACTATATCAATATGGGAGCTGACTCATCTCTGCACAATATTGAGCAAAAGTGAAATGAAGATACGAGTGTCTGTACTCACCTAGACAGACAAAAATTGTGCCTCGTAGAATGCTGTTGTGGAAGGTTAAGCGGGAAGAAGTTAAGTGTTTGTCCTTGGCAGTGTCACAACTATTTATGGAGACGTACAGAAGTGGCTGGACTCCCTGAAGACTCTGAAGGTCTTCAGCAGTTGCAGCACAATTCACAGTGTTCAGTCAACCCAAAATTTCATTGTTCAATAAAAAAACTTGTCCATATAAAATTGCATAATTCCTGAGAGAGGAACTTTCTTTACTTAATCCATTGACAAATGCTTGGGTTTTTTTTTTTTCCTCTTTCAGGGAATGTTCACATACAGCAATTATTAGTGCACCTTAAATGTAAAAATAACACAGCTTTCTGAAATGTTGGTATGGGGAGGCAGTCTTTTTTCATTATTAGAATCAGCCAAATCACAACTTGAAGGGTTATAGGATATTAAGATAGCTAATATTGGGTCAAAACTTTTAGGTACAAATCTGGATATTCCAACTGATTGACCATACCTGTACCCTCCAATAATGTGTCTCATTGCACAGTGTCCATGAAATATAACAGCAATTTTATTCTACTGCCTGTCTAACAAATATGCTCTGGAGAGTGGCAAAGGTTGTTTTGTAACATTATTAGTAAAACTTTCAATAATCGCAATTGTCATCATGAAATCACTAAACAATCTTGAATTCCTATGAATAATGTGACCTGGTGAGTCATAACAAATGAAACTACATAGTTTTTATTTGAACATTTGCAGGTATTAGTTCTTCATTGTGATTTTAATACTATGTGACTGATTTGATTTTTTTTCCATTTTTTTCTTCTTCTTACTTAACTGGTAGTGAGAAGTGAGGGCACCTGGTAATAGTTTTTAAGTTGTATGGCAGGTAGGGGTTTCAAAAAGCCAGCAACCATTTTTCCCTTAGAGTCTAATTACTTGTTGCTTTATAGCTGCTGGAAAACCTGAAGCTGTTCAGTTATCTGCCACCTCTTAAAATAGATGCCAGAGCTAAAACTTATATACACCTATTACTGACCTGGGAGGTTAAGGGGAAGGAAAGGCAAGTATTGAGAAGGCAGAGAAATTTGTGGTTGCAGTGTGGATGGGTTGTGCTCATGCAGATTTCAGCCTGTATTCCCTAGGCTGTTAACCAAGTTATCTATATGTATGAATTGGACTCCAGTTTGAAATAAGACAAATTAGAACTTAAGTTAACATACTGGAAGCAGACTCCACATCGACTGGGAGAGGTATGTATGAGTGGAAGGAAGGGGTAGCCAAAGTAGTACAAAGTTTGTCTCAGCTGGCTCCTTACCTGTTCAGTGGCAGGTAGGAGAAGACAATGACAGAAGGCTGTAGCATCACGGTTTCTTGAGCTTACCCTCCTTTCTTCCATCTTGGCTGTGTTGGTAGGAGAATCTTGTCTTTTGCTTTTCCTTCATTTCCTTGTGAAAATGGTGGTATTTGCATGCTACTTTTCTTCACTATCCAAAAATCCAATGGTTGATAAAGAAAAGGTGCAGAACTTAGTCCAACTCCTGCAGCACTATTAGCTGGCAGCTTTTCCACTAAAGGCAAGAAACTTGGGCCATAGCCAGTTACAGGGAGTTTCCTTCAGCCAAGATTGATATATGTGAAATAGCTGAAGCTGCTGCATCTTTCACTACAAGCTACCTTGAGGTTCGTGCAGTTTGTGTAGCCATCAGACACAATGTAAAGCTTCATAGTATTGCATACTACTGACCTAAAATCACCTGAGGTGATTTGGAGATTTCAGCTGAGATTTCACTGTGGCTTATTATAACCATAATTAAATGCCAAGCTGTATTTTGGTGCTTGGTAGTACATTTTGGTTTGGCATTTGATTTGTAAATATTTCATAAGCACATGGCTAGTCATCCTCAGTCTTTTTATAACGAATGGAACTGTACATGTGTGTAGTGCTGAATGCATATATAAATACTTACAGGACTGAGGGAATCAATCCCAGCATACCTAAAACTTTGTGCTCCCAAAGCAATGAATCCTTGTGCAGATTTGCATGCATCCTGCCCCTGGAGATACTGATGCTGTTGTTTCACTCTCCGATTGTATTAATTTGGTCTGTTGTCCTTCAGATCTAAACTTGTTTACCTAATGTACTCCTAATGGAGTTAGCCCAGATCAATTCTTGTGATAACTTCTGAGTCTTAAAAGTACTTATTCTTCATCAAGTCTGCTTACTCTCATAGCATAAGGCACCTTGCTTTCTCATGAAAGGGCATGTTTGTTCAGTTCAAACAACTGAGTCATGGAATTTGCCAGTTGACTCAACAGAATTTTTTTGTAGCAGCACATACACTGATTCAGAAAGTACGGATTTAGCCCAATATTGTTTATAAATTAAAACCAGGAATACTTGCTGCTGGAGGTGATGTGGCTTAAGATTACCTCACTTACTTACCTTAATCAGAGCAATTGAAACAAAAATGGATCATGTAAAATCAGATAGTGAATGTAAAACTTTGTTCTTTCTTTCCTTCCCTACTGTTTCTGGAAAGATTAGGGACATTATGACTTTTAAAGAGCCTGCTTTCTGATGATTAAAAAGCAAGTTGGTGCTACTGCATAAGAATTCTATGTTTAGCAATTGTTCCTTTTATTTTCAGCTGCAGTAAACAAACCAATATTTCTGACACTGAAAAATACATCCGTAACATTGTCTGTTACCATACCTTCTAAGTGTACAAGTTTGTTATAGCTATCTTCTCATTCTTTATATTGGCCTTCTTTGCCCTGGGTGGAAAAAAATAGAACCAGTAATGGCATATATTATAAAGATTAATCAACCATAAAACTATAATTGAACACACAAGTGTAGTCATTACTTGATTAATTACTTCAATAAAATAATCAGTCTTCTACATACATCAGAATAATATTCAGTGGTGACTAGAAGAGAGTGTGCGAAGACTAGGACTGCCTTCAATTCTTATATCAAACAGACTTTTCTAGCTTTCCTTCTGTTTGGTGCAGAACCTGCTTTTATTTGAATGTTTCACTTGAATGAACTTGCTTTCTTTCCCAGCAGAATTCTGTCATCCTAACTTTATCCTTAAGAATAAATACTGAAACCTCTTATGTGAACTTTTACTTTGCATTTGTTACCTGGTGACCTAATGAGTGTATGTGGAAAAGTCCTTTCTAAGGAAGTATGTAGAAAATGTCACCCATGGGGTTTAGACAAAATTGTTATTGTTATAGATTGAAAACACTATTCAGTGAGAGATTATTGTACTCTGAAGTTTTCATTCCTAAAATATGTTTCCTAAAACTGAAACTTGGCAATTCATATTGTAGTGCAGAAGTTTATCCATTGCTGCATCTAGAGCTCCGTACTGGATCTCAAGCTCATGAGTGTGTGTCTTCCTGTAACCTGTAAGGGAAAGGTAGAGCAAGTCTGCATATTTACTAACAAGATCAAGAAGTAAATCTGTCTCAGATGATTTTGAAGCTGAGAGGTTGTATGTATGCACAAGTATTGATGCTTTAGACTGGGAGATGTATCCTGATATCAATTGCTGTAATGTTTTTACAGAAGGAAGATGACTTCATTCCACAGTGGTCAACTACAGTACAGTGGTTAATTAATAATGTTAACTAAGCAGGCTGAAATAGATACTGCATGGTTCAGTGTTTGAGCCATGGTCAAAACCCAAGTGAGCATTGAAACTGAAGAAGAAAAGTAGCTCATGATGGTTGCTGCTTAACCCTGAGAGCTCACGCCAGTTCTTCTGGCATTTTAGAGGCCATAGGAATTGACTTAGTGTGCATTTATATTTGAGTATTATGGAGGAAAATTGATATGGCCTCTGCAGGTGGACATTGTAATGTAAGCCTCATTTGTGTATATTTGGAACCCTAGTAAATGATTAATCTATGTCTTTAACAGCATGGATTTCCTGACATCATACTGAATACAAGCTTACCATGCATCTATCTAAAATGCCCAGTGCAGTGAATGCCTTGTTTAGTCATTACACATAATAGCGTACTATCCAATATCTAACCTTCAGTTGCTCCTAATTACGTTATTTCTTAAATAAAAGTTTTTGGAACTAACGATACATGATATTTTCCTTGAGATGCCTGTAATTGTCAAGTTCAGCTTTCTATGACAAATCTAATTTTTTTAGCTACTTAAATACTAAAAAGTGCTGACTTTTTAAAGCATTATTGATTAGTATAGAAAATTTACACACTGCTGTAAATTGATTTAGTGCTTCAGAAAGCATGGAGAAATATGTAGGAAAGGTGTGTATCTGTATATTTTCCTCAATTTTTCTTCTTATTAGGGTTATTAATAAATAGTTCATCCAGAGAGGAGTGAAGAAGTTTCTCAGTTAGTTCAGCTATTATTGCTCAGTCCTGAGAGAGATCTGTGCTAACTCTAATAGCAGAAGGTGTTCACCTATAGCGCTGTGAAATTCAGCATAAGCGAAGCTACCCTGCCAAAACACATCCCCAGATGAAAACTGAGGATGCTCAAACTGCACAAGAGTGTGATTCAGCCTCCTCAGAGGCTGGGGCTTTCTGTGGTCCTCTGACAAACCTAAAGATTTTGTTGAGGAGGATTTTATCCTGAGTCAGTGTTTACCCTTTTTTCCTGAAAATGCTGATTTAGCCTAATCATAGAATCATAGAATCATTTCGGTTGGAAAAGACCTTCAAGATCATCAAGTCCAACCATTAACCATGCCCCCTAAACCATGCCCTGGAGTACCCTATCCACTCGCTTTTTGAATACCTCCAGGGATGGTGAATCAACCGCTTCCCTGGGCAGCCCATTCCAATGTTTGACAACCCTCTCAGTAAAAAAATTTTTCCTAATATCTAACCTAAATCTCCCTTGCCTCAACTTGAGGCCATTTCCTCTTGTCCTATCTCCAGACACCTGACAGAAGAGACCAACACCCTCCTCACTACAACCCCCTTTCAGGTAGTTGTAGAGAGCGATAAGGTCTCCCCTCAGCCTCCTCTTTTCTAGACTGAACAACCCCAGATCCCTCAGCCGCTCCTCATAAGACTTGTGCTCAAGGCGCCTCACCAACTTGGTTGCCCTTTTCTGGACACGCTCTAGCAGCTCAATGTCTTTCCTGTAGTGAGGGGCCCAAAACTGAACACAGTACTCGAGGTGCGGCCTCACCAGTGCCCAGTACAGGGGAACAACCACCTCCATGCACCTGCTGGCCACACTGTTCCTGATACAGGCCAGGATGCGATTGGCCTTCTTGGCCACCTGGGCACACTGCTGGCTCATATCCAGCCGGCTGTCAACCAGCACGCCCAGGTCTTTCTCTGCCAGGCAGCTTTCCAGCCACTCTTCCCCAAGCCTGTAGAGCTGCATGGGGTTGCCGTGACCGAAGTGCAGGACCCGGCACTTGGCCTTGTTGAACTTCATACAATTGGCCTCAGCCCATCGATCCAGCCTGTCCAGATCTCTTTGTAGAGCCTCCCTACCCTCAAGCAGATCGACCCTGCCTCCCAACTTGGTGTCATCTGCAAACTTGCTGAGGGTGCACTCAATCCCCTCATCCAAATCATCAATAAAGATATTAAACAGAACAGGGCCCAACACCGAGCCCTGGGGAACACCACTCGTGACCCGCCGCCAACTGGATATCACCCCATTCACCACAACCCTCTGGGCTCGGCCATCCAGCCAGTTTTTCACCCAGTGAATAGTGCACTTATCCAGGCCACAAGACACCAGCTTCTCCAGGAGTATGCCATGAGAGACAGTATCAAAGGCCTTGCTGAAGTTTAGGAAAATAACATCGACAGCCTTTCCCTCATCCACTAGGCGGGTCACCCGGTCATAGAAGGAGATCAGGTTGGTCAAGCAGGACCTGCCTTTCATAAACCCATGCTGACTGGGCCTGATCCCCCTCTTATCCTGGAGCTGCCGTGTGAGTGCTCTCAAGACAAACCGTTCCATAATCTTTCCCGGTACCGAGGTCAGGCTGACAGGCCTGTAGTTCCCCGGATCCTCCCTCTGACCCTTCTTATAAATGGGAGTCACATTGGCAAGCCTCCAGTCCTCTGGGACCTCCCCTGTTGACCAGAAACGCTGATAGATGATAGAGAGTAATGTGATGATGCAGGAAGCATCCAGAAACTTGAATAATATGGCATAGAGCATTCCCAATGTATTCCTTATGAAGCATCTGATCTGTTTTGTGAGTAGGTTGCTGACAACCTTGTGAGAAAAGGTTAATAGGATTAAATGTAGGAATGTTCTATGTTTATAATGGGGAAGGTCATATTAACTTCTCTGTCTGCATATACGCGTTGTCAGCATCTGCTCCTCCCAGAAAAATAGGTCTACCATTTCTGTGGTAACCGTGTCACTTCCTACATGCCACTGTATAGCGGGGCACTCCTTATTTATTGTGGAAGAAAGGACAGAGAGAAGGCAGAGGAATGAACTTTCATTTTTTCGTGGGGAGAGTAGATTGAAAGAACAACTCTAAATTTTCTTTGTCTTGTGCAAGGCATTTCTATGCTTTCCAAAACCAGTGTGCTACTTAGTAGTCTGACTCTGGTGGAGTCACATTGTCATGAAGTGAGAGCCAAGAGTCCCCCATGAGGTATAGATAAAAGTTGGAATAGCCTTACAGTGCTGCTGTACAGATATCTCACTGGGATTCACGACATTTGAGGCAAGCCTGATCTGCAGTACTTTGGTAGGAACTAACAGAGCACTTTGAAGACAGGGAGGTTAGTGGTAGACGGAGTGAGGAAGTTTACTTTCGTATAAGTAACTAACACACTATTAGTTACTTATCTAAACTGTAAAATCTCTTCTGTTTGGTTTGGATCACCTGTACTGGCAGCTTTCTCATTGAGGTAGAAGTGATTAGATGAACAGCAAAACCAATGTCAAGGATTATGTTTCCAGAACAAAATAAGGACAGAGAATGCAAATTATTACTTCCATCGATGGCTTTATGAAGCAATTATAGTTGACAAGAGAGGTCAATCACTGAACGGGCAAACTTCTGACCTATTAATTTGTTTCTAGACCATTATTCTTTGCTACATTAAGATTATATCCAGTATGGCACAGTTGCAGATTAATTTCCTTTAAGTTGATGTAAAAGAAGTCTGACTATGATAACTAAAGCAAAGAGCTCAGAAACATAGTTGGGGCAACAAATGTGTATTGCCACAGCCATGCTTAAACTTTGCAATAGAAAACAGAGATTGCATTCTGCAAGGCTGTTCGTCTGCCACCTTTCATGAGCAATGAAACCGCTTAAAATAATAAACAGTGAATAGGGGACAGCATGCTATTTGTCACTTGTGCTACTTAGTAGTTGTGTATTATCACTTTTGCAAAGCATATAGAAATAGATGATTAATAACTTTTTACAAATAGAACCTCTTGTGAATGTGGCAGAACATGGCCTTCAGTGCTGAAATTCAGTGTGTTATTGAAATGCGTGTCCCCAGAAAGCAAAGACCCCTGTGGATATTTTTGTTACCTTAAATGTAATAGCTTGCTACTGAATTTAAATTATGTTCACTACTGTTGTCATTCCATCAGAATCCTTTATATACTTAAAATACGAAGAAATGTTGAAGTTCAGCACTAGTACTTAAGTAAAAATCTGTTCAGGGATTTAGAGCTCTAGAAATATTACAGTGTATTCATTCTCATTAAATCATAAGTTGACTTTCTTGTCTTTCTACAAAAAGTGGAGTTGGAGGTGAAAATCTGGGAGTAGTTTGAGCTACACCAAAAAGTAAAGGAAGTGATCAGGTGCACCTGTGTTAATTATGTTTGCATAACACATGCTGGTATAGGTCTCTAAATTTGGGTGAGAACCGTGGAGGTGTACATTATTTTAGTATTCTAAAACTTGAGAAATAGCCAGAACTGAATGTTATTTTTAGTTAAGATTGCAAATGTTTTTTTTTCAGTAGAAAACCCCAATAATACCATCAGGTCTTGCATGAAAGTTCAAGACAAGCTACTCTTGTATGGGACAATAACAGCTACTCATGACTATCATTTTTTTTGTGAATATAACAGTGTGTTCTGATTTTATGAAATAATTACATAAATTATAAAGTGGCATCACTACATTTTAAAATCAAATATTCAAATCCTGTTGAATCCTACTGAAATTATTCTCACAGTAGGCCTCAGAGTGTAGTATGAAGATGGATTTTGTAATGTGTGCAGGAGCAAACTTTAAAGCCAAGGATTCCTACAGAGAATGTGACATCAACAGCTTGCTGTATTTATTAATTTATTTTTGAAGATACTCCAACAGGCAAATTGCAAGTATCATACAGTTATTGCTCAGGAGAGGAGACTTACAAACTTGTATGATGTGGTCACGAATTCTGAATCCATTTCCTGTAAATCACTAATGTTAGATTGACTTCATTAGTTGAGTTCATATTCCCCACATAAATGAAGCAGCTATTTTGTGTTTAACAGGTAGCTATAATAATAATTACTTTCATGTTATTTATAGGCATTTATTGGATTATGATGGCACAAATAGGAAGGTGGAATATGAGTCGTGAAGAAAACAGGTTTGTTGTAAGATGCTCTCTTTCCCTAGACGTGTCAACAATTTTATCCATCTTGATAAAAATCTCTTCTGCTTGTCTTTTTGTGTTCATTTTTGCATGTGCAAAGAATATGTAATGTGCTATAAAATAAGAGTCATAAAAAGGGAAAAAAAAAAGATTGTAAAGGACCTTCAGATACTCTCTGGTCCAACTACACAGTTAAAACAGAGCCAACTTCAAATTTACATTCGTTTGCTCAGGGCCTTGTCTGAGTATTGAGTATCTTCAAGTCTTCAAGAGAAGTCTTGAATAGCTCAGAGAACTGTAATATGTTCACTTGCCTTGTACATACAAATAATTAAAGTGATCAGGGAAGAGGCTTAATTTACACATACATCAATAAAAGGTTAATCTTCCACTTTTCATTGGCTTGTGTCATTTAGGTTCTCTGCTGTACACAGATCTTTCTGTACAAAGATTTCCACCTCTCGTTTTAAGATTGTGTAGTTAGGAGAATAATGACAAATTTACAAGGAGAGCGTTGTGCTTAGTGGTTTGGCACAGCACTCCCATCTTCAGGTAGGTGATAGATTTTATAAATGCAATTCTGAAGCCAGTCCAGAAAGCAGTTACATATATCCTCCCTAGCTCAATCTTTTCCAGCATGGTGGAAGTGTTTCTTTTCCCCCAGCTATAACAAGTTACAACCAGAAGCAAGACAATCTAGTGATTATGACTAGGGAAAATGGAAAAAAAATGTTGTTGGCAGATACAGTTAAGTCATGGAAAAGATGGTTCTCCTTTGAAAATTCGAGGGAAGTGGAGGTCGTTCAACAATTTCTGGAAAATTAAATTCCCAATCAACTAGAACAGTTTTGCTAGTTGTGATGGGTTAACCCTGGCTGGATGCCAGGTGCCCACCAGAGCTGTTCTATCACTCCCCCTCCTTCTCAACTGGACAGGGGAGAGAAAATATAACAAAGAGCTTGTGGGTCGAGATAAGGATAGGAGAGATCACTCACCAATTACCGTCACGGGCAAAACAGACTCAGTTTGGGGAAAAATTAACTTGATTTATTACAAATCAACCAGAGTAGGGTAATGAGAAATAAAACCAAATCTCAGAACACCTTCCCTCCACCCCTCCCTTCTTCCCGGGCACAACTTCACTCCCGGATTCTCTACCACCCCCCCAGCGGCACAGGGGGACGGGGATGGGGTTTACGGTCAGTTCATCACACGTTATTTTCTGCCGCTTCATCCTCCTCAGGGGGAGGACTCATCACACTCTTCCCCTGCTCCAGCGTGGGGTCCCACCCACGGGAGACAGTCCTCCACGAACTTCTCCAACGTGGGTCCTTCCCACGGGCTGCAGTTCTTCACGAACTGCTCCAGCATGGGTCCTTTCCACGGTGTGCAGTCCTTCAGGCACAGACTGCTCCAGCGTGGGCCCCCCACGGGGTCACAAGTCCTGCCAGAAAATCTGCTCTGTGGGCTCCTCTCTCCACAGATCCGCAGGTCCTGCCAGGAGCCTGCTCCAGCGCGGGGTTCCCACGGGGTCACAGCCTCCTTCAGGAATCCACCTGCTCTGGCGTGGGGTCCTCCACAGGCTGCAGGTGGATATCTGCTCCACCGTGGACCTCCATGGACTGCAGGGGGACAGCCTGCCTCACCATGGTCTTCACCACGGGCTGCAGGGGAATCTCTGCTCCGGCGCCTGGAGCATCTCCTCCCCCTCCTTCTTCACTGACCTTGGTGTCTGCAGGGTTGTTTCTCTTACATGTTCTCACTCCTCTCTCCGGCTGCCGAATACCGCCGTCCCAACTTTTTTTCCTTCTTAAAAATGTTATCACAGAGGCGTTACCACTATCGCTGATTGGCTCGGCCTTGGCCGGCGGCGGGTCTGTCTTAGAGCCGGCTGGTATGGGCTCTGTCGAACACAGGGGAAGCTTCCAGCAGCTTCTTACAGAAGCCACCCCTGTAACCCCACCCGCTACCAAAACCTTGCCACACAAAACCAATACACTAGTCTTCTACTTTGGAGGTGTTGGTGGGAATATGTGACCTTAAATTTTGCTTTGATGAACAAAAGCAATGGAGTTTGGATTCATCAGTCCAGTCTCTAGTGGCCTGCTGTATCTGGTGCCAAACAATGAGATACCCTCAATTGTATTTGGCAGTCTATTTAAGAAAAGATGGGAGGTGCAATAGCAAAGAGTATGGTAAATGAAAACTGCTCTCTAAGCTACATGTGTGTGCTGAGAAAATCCCTGATCACTGTACAATTAGTCTTGGTTGATGTTATTGATGAAGATATGCTCTTATTGTCTTTCAAGAAGCAGAGTATTGCTATCAGCTGGCTGTTCACAAACGTGATAAGTGAAATTTTAGTCTTGGAAATTGCAGCTGTTCATTGTGTTTCTGTGTATAATGGATAAGATTTTTCTAAAGTATTTTGTGATTTAAGCACCATAAATCCTATTGTTTTTCAATGATTCTTGTGCGCTTAAATCATGTAGTTGCTTATGGTTTTGCTTATGTTTATGCTTAGTTTTAAGGCTACTTAAAATATAATGTTGGATCTAAAGTTAATGTTTTTGAATGGGGCACTCTGCTGGAGTTGACGTGTCATGTAAGCAGTGCAGAGGGACTTGCCAAGATGAGTAGGCACAACAGTGTGTCCTGGATGCTTAAACTTATTAAGGATGGAAATGTATCCTGAAGCTCTCAGTATGTACATCTTGCTTTCTGATTTATTCTTGTAGCTTCTAGACAAGATTTTAAAATAGCATAAAATCTATGAATAAGGAAAGCAAAGAAATAAATGGTAATAAGTTTGGGCTGTAAGAAATGTCAGCTTGTATTGACTATATAGTGGCAGCACATGAAAATAGCAGGTTTGTATGTTATAGTTAGGTAGTTTCTTGCATTTCTTTTTCCGGAAGAAGCTTTTCATCCCATTCTCTTTCGATCCCAGTAATCAGTAATGGTTTGCAAAACTAACTGAAGGTTGCGGGGTTTTTTAGCTTTATTTGAATGACCTTACTCTTATGTTGAACTGTAGTCATGAAAAACTGCTAGATATTTTGAAAGGAGGAAATACCTTTTTTTTTTTTTTTTTTTTAAAGTGCTGGGGAATTGCGTAGTTTGTGACCTTTCTGGGGATTTAAAAATTGTAAGATATATTACACCAGAGTGATAGTCATGGTTCAGGACTCTGGAGTTGGGTATAAATATGTGAAGTTGAAAAGAAACAAATGGGGAACATTAAGAATATTTTTGACCTATGTTCTGACCAGTAAGCATGTCATCCGTAATATGCTAAGTACTTTGTATAAGTTAAGGCAAAAGTTCTAAGGAAGGGTTTTAACTAAGGCACATATGTTCTGTACAAAGAAGGAGCAAGAAAAGAAGTTAAGGAAAAGGGTAAGAACACATAAACAAGGAATGAGTGGGTTTAGAAAGCTGAGGACAGAAGCACAGGGTGATAGTGGAGGGTTTCTCTTATGAAATGAAAGGAGTTAGAGAAGAAGAATGGGAAAAGGAGGGCAACTGGGAATCAAAGGACTCCTCTTATTTTTTCAGTACTTTTCTTGCTAGAAGTAAACATACTTCTGTATAGAAAACCAGAGTGGCAGAAAAAGATACTGAAATTTTGGAGATCAGGTTCAAATTGGAAAGTAGTGTTCTATAGATAGAAAAGCAGAAAGACTGTAGCATATAGCAAATTTTGTGGAGCAAATTAGTCTGGTTTCAGGATTTTCATTGGAAATATTTAGTGGAAGAGCAAGAACAGTAGAAGTAGATGATTGTGGTGAGTTTAGGACTAGAAATAGGATAAATTGGCCTTGTGGGAGGGAGAAGATGGGCAAAAGGGACAGGAGAAAAGGAGCTATGAGCCAAATGTAGAAAATTAATGGAAGATGGAGAGAAGCAAAAGCTGTGTCAGTAGAAGATAAGGGAAAGGAAGATGGGAAGTGTTATTTATATATGTACTATGAGGTACCATTGCGTTACATGCTATGAATACCCATTTATCATTCTTTTCTGTAATGAGAGCATGCAGCTGGTGTAGAAAGAAATCACGTCATCCCTAAATAGCAGCAGCCCAGGAAATGTGAAAGAACCCTTTGATGTGCTGTAGTTTTTGTGCTACCAGCAGTTTAATTAAAAAAAAAAAAAGTTTGCCAATATCTTTTTCCATTGATTTTGCATGTTTCACTCCACAAATGCAGTAGGAAGAAACGTCTGAGAATAAATAGAGTCCTCTCCACTCATGGCTAAATATGAAAGTCATAGAAAAGTTGAGTTACTGGCAGGGAGGCACAGACTTATTGGACCAGGTAATAGCTGGAGAGAGAGAGCACTGATCAGGCAGAATAGGGATGAGGGAAGCTACACATGATGAAGACCAGGTCATGTAACCTTTCAGTGACTGGAAAGACAAACCAGTCACAAGCTCTATCCCTATCCCTTCACTTCCCTTACTGTATTTTTCCGGGTTTTTTTTCCATTTGTCAAAACCAGCCCCTGAATGTCAGATACTACTTTTTTTCTTTAAACTTCCAAACTCATGTTGTTTAAAACATGTTTGAAGATGCATCAAACAGCTTCACCAGAACAAAAAGTATGTTCTGTAACTGCATGACCCTAAAACCTTTTTTTCCCCTGGGAAAAAAATGCTCTTAAATTTTTCATGATTTGGTGCTGAGATTTATCCTAGCCTTTTCTAATATATTTTTCATGGGAAGGAAAATTGTTAGCTGGACAGGCTTAAAATCTGCAATGTTCAAGTATTGATAAATAAAGGAAGTACAAGCAGAATTTTTTGGAGTGGCTGCAGTGAAATTAGTTTCTTAACTAGCTAGTGATACACCACACTGTGACAGAATAAAGAAAAACTTGGTTTGGTCAGCTGCTTCTTCTCCATGCCATCTTTGTGCCTTGTTTCCCACCCTAGCAGCACCATACATGCAAACAAGACAACTCAGGTCTGATGCTGTGTTGGAATTCCCAGCATGCCTTTGCTCATTGTAACACACCTCAAAATAAGAAAACTCAGAAATTACTCATGTAAGTATGTCCTACAAATTGCTTCAGTATTGTTACATTTTTTATGGCAAACACTTATAAAAACTTGGAGTACTGAATAGTTGTTCAGCAGGTTCAGAAATCTGATAAATCAAGTATTGGGTAATTGCTGTCTTTTTTGCATCTTTTTTTTTTCTTGTATTTAAAGTCCTTAGCAGCCTGTTTCCTTGCACAGCCTAAAATCAATGAGCTAGATACCCTAGAAGCAGTCTTGTGGGTTTTTTTCTCAAGTCATTTACTGCTGCTTTTCTGTGTTTTTAGGTCCAAGTATTACTGTAGGCACTGTCTGTTCCTTGGCCTAAATAAGGTTTAGTTTTTCCTTTGGTGCAGTTGAAACGAAGGTGCTACTGGCTTTTATGAACAACTGATGATCATCTTGGAATCAAAGACTGACCTGCTGGCAGTCACTGTTCTCTATAATCCAAATTCTATGATGTGATCTTCCACAGTAATAAGTGGATCACCATGTTGAGAGTGTATGGTGAAGAATGTGAGGAATAAAATGAGGGGCACACTAAGCAGGTGTATGTTTTTCATCTGCAGCTGCCAGTGAAATCAGTAAGGTTTGACTGTGCAGAAATCACAGGATCTTGTTCTTTGTGGTCTTTTTGCATAGAACTTAATGAATTTCAGATTTAAGTGATACTAAACTGGTGCCAGGAAACTAGTTTGGATTCCAGCATGTTAAATATTTTAGAAAGAAGTCTTTCATTTTTAAACATTTAATTCCTAATTTGAATAAAGGCCAACTGTTATGACTCTTTCCTCAGTGCAGCCATTTAAGGAATAAAATGAAAAGACAACATGCTTGAGTCACTTCAAGGCACTCTCTTCAAAATCTGTGTACATCTCCAAGGTTGCAAGCTCCAGTGAACTATATTATGTGATTAATATATAATAAAGGATATAATAAATATGTACTAATTTACTTACTTCAGCTTCCCAGGGATATCAGAGTTCTATTATGAGTGGAAATATATGTATCTTTTTCTGGTGCTATGCAAGCTTTTTAAATTTCATTTTCCATTTTAGTAACTGCTATGTTAAAAGACTATTTGGGGTTTGGTTTGGGTTTTGTTTTTTGTTCCCACATAAGTTTTATGATGCCCTTTATGAAGAGTGGGAATTGGGGCAGAGATTCCAATATATTCCTGTTAACAACTACACAGTCTCACCTGACTTTACGTGGAAGAAAATCTGGATATGGGAAGTTTTTCCCCATGAACAAAAAATCCTGAAACGAGTTAACAGGAGGCAGTTCCCAGGGTGGCTCAAATAAGAAAAGCCTATTCAGTTACTGTTGAAACAGAGACCATATCAGTGTTCCCAACTGAGAAACACATGAAAAGCACACTCATGGAAGTTGAGGTGGGGGGAAGGGAAGAGGTTATTTTTGGTGTTTGTTTCTTTTTTTGGAAACTTCAACCAGAACAAGGAATTTCTCCTCAGTTGTTCATACAGAATAAAGACCTACTGATGAGTCTTACTTTGTGGCTAGTGATGCCATAAAATCTTATCCAAGCATAATGAATATACCAAATTTTATGCCGAAGAAAGTATCAGCTACAGGTGTCATGGTGGTTTTATTTTTCCAGCCAGTAGCGGTGTTTAAAATAGAAGGAACTTCAGGAATTTCCACATGCTCCATGCAAAAGTGGATTAAAATATATGCTTCATAGAAGTAAACTCTTAAAGCCAGTCTTTCTTGCATAAGAATCAAATACTCATAAAGACAAAAAAGTATCAGCGTTCATTTAATCTCAAGGAATGGTTCTACTGGCCTAGTTCTGCAAGAACAACTAATGGAAAGAAACACTATTCTTAGAAGTGCTTTGTTAATATAGAAACACCCAGCATTGCATTTTGCATTTCTGATTTCCAAAATGATATTAAAAATAGCAGTTTGGAGTGACAGTTCATCTACAGTCCTTACGAAATCTAAAAATAAACAGCCACCTGTGCTCAAAATGCTAGTAACTCTACTTGTAAATCACTTAGATTACTTATTATTTGCAGATATGATTTTTTTCTCTGACACTTATGTACTACACAAATCAGCCTGGTATATACAAATCAAAAGTTATTCAATTAACATAAAAATATCGGATGTCACATGAAATGTCATTTAATGTCAGGCCTGGAATGAGCAAATAAATTGCCTCATCAGTTTAATTAACAAAACAGGTAACCAAGTCAAATTAATGTACTTCAAATTATATTAGAGCCATTTTGAATGGGATTGCACTGTTGAATTTTAATTGGAAATTCACTTTACAGGACAAGGAAAAACATTATTTTACTTTGATGCCCAGTACAGGACAGACAGGCAATAAAATCTTCTGGGCATCTTAGAGAGAACAGGATAAACGTCGGAGTCCTAGGGTCTATGAACTGCCATTTGATTATTAGATTTATAATTAAGAAATTAAAAAATGTTTAAAAATTTGTAGATCTAAATTCTTAAGAGTTCTCTATGATTTTGAGTTTTCTAATGATTACTTATATTTATTATTAACGGCAAAAGACTGGGCTCCACTGTGCTAAGCATTGTACAGAGAGATCGAGCTGTTGAAGAGCTCAGACTAAAGGCGCTGAAGAAAAAGAATACTATTCCTCATTGTGAAGCTGGCTGAAGCACAGAGAACTCAAGTGACTCAGCTGGTTCACAGAAGTTCAGGAGATACATGGCAGAACTGGGGCTATATGCTACATCTCAATCTCAGTAACTACCTCGTAATGATCTTTCTACTTTTCATTTTCCACTTGTTCTTCATGTGGGTAACAAAAAATAAGTTCATGTTGTTAGAGGGCTTTAATTTTAGAATAGTCTTTTGGTTTCTTTTTCTGAACACTTTTCTTTGAGTGATGAGCAAATGGGAAGCAGAATGGTTAAGTGGAAGGATCACAAAATAGTGAAGTGGTTTTTGGAGAAATGCATAGACATTGTTATCAGCCACAGAAAGACCAGCAGAAACTGAGATTAAGATACCTCCTAGAAATGGAAAGTGTTTTCCCTTAGTAAATATAGAAGGTACTTGATACAGAGAAGCGAATTTATGTATCATTTTACTTTATTTCTGTTAATCTGCCTGAATAAGCTAAACATGAAGGGATCACTGCAGGACACCCTAAATACTTAAAAAGCAAGGGGGGGGGGCGGAGATTGAAAGTTTTCCAAGTAAGCAGTTCTGTCTGCCAGCATTCCAGATCATATTTTGAATGCAAGGTCAGTTGACTGACCTCACCCTTTTTTTCATATTTTGCAAAGAAGTAGCTCAAACCCTTAAAGCTTAATCCAGTTACCTTCTTTCCTATTTGAAGTGGGTTCAGTATTCCCTTTGCTTGTTTATAAGGTTGACAGTTGTCTCTGAGAAATGGAAGTATGTTTTCAAGCATTTCATGCAAACAGTTAACATTTAGCATCTCTGTTAGAGAGTGTGATGGGTTAACCCTGGCTGGATGCCAGGTGCCCACCAGAGCTGTTCTATCACTCCCCCTCCTTCTCAACTGGACAGGGGAGAGAAAATATAACAAAGAGCTTGTGGGTCGAGATAAGGATAGGAGAGATCACTCACCAATTACCGTCACGGGCAAAACAGACTCAGTTTGGGGAAAAATTAACTTGATTTATTACAAATCAACCAGAGTAGGGTAATGAGAAATAAAACCAAATCTCAGAACACCTTCCCTCCACCCCTCCCTTCTTCCCGGGCACAACTTCACTCCCGGATTCTCTACCACCCCCCCAGCGGCACAGGGGGACGGGGATGGGGTTTACGGTCAGTTCATCACACGTTATTTTCTGCCGCTTCATCCTCCTCAGGGGGAGGACTCATCACACTCTTCCCCTGCTCCAGCGTGGGGTCCCACCCACGGGAGACAGTCCTCCACGAACTTCTCCAACGTGGGTCCTTCCCACGGGCTGCAGTTCTTCACGAACTGCTCCAGCATGGGTCCTTTCCACGGTGTGCAGTCCTTCAGGCACAGACTGCTCCAGCGTGGGCCCCCCACGGGGTCACAAGTCCTGCCAGAAAATCTGCTCTGTGGGCTCCTCTCTCCACAGATCCGCAGGTCCTGCCAGGAACCTGCTCCAGCGCGGGGTTCCCACGGGGTCACAGCCTCCTTCAGGAACCCACCTGCTCTGGCGTGGGGTCCTCCACGGGCTGCAGGTGGATATCTGCTCCACCGTGGACCTCCATGGACTGCAGGGGGACAGCCTGCCTCACCATGGTCTTCACCACGGGCTGCAGGGGAATCTCTGCTCCGGCGCCTGGAGCATCTCCTCCCCCTCCTTCTTCACTGACCTTGGTGTCTGCAGGGTTGTTTCTCTTACATGTTCTCACTCCTCTCTCCGGCTGCCGAATACCGCCGTCCCAACTTTTTTCCTTCTTAAAAATGTTATCACAGAGGCGTTACCACTATCGCTGATTGGCTCGGCCTTGGCCGGCGGCGGGTCTGTCTTAGAGCCGGCTGGTATGGGCTCTGTCGAACACAGGGGAAGCTTCCAGCAGCTTCTTACAGAAGCCACCCCTGTAACCCCACCCGCTACCAAAACCTTGCCAAACAAAACCAATACAGAGAGGAAAAGGACTTAATACCTTGAGGTGTTATTCCTAGTTCCACTACTACTGTAGTTATTACTAAAGCAAATTACTTTCTGCTAAAAAGTTGTTTGGACAATCAAATTAACATATGTGTCTATACATTTACATAATTCAGTCAATCAGCAGAAGGTTGCAACAGCAGAAAAAGAGAGATCCACTCACTACAATAGCAACCAAAGAGTCTCTTTCAGTTACCTGGTATCCTGGTATCAACAAGCAAGTTGGAATGGGTGGAATAGCACTCCTCAATACTCAGTACTTCCATGTGAGATTTCTTCAGTCACAGCAGGGTAGATAAATACCTTTCTTTAAATCTTCATTGAAAGAACAAATACTCTAATTGTCAGGAAAAAAATGGGTTTCTAGAAGTTAAACTTCATCTTCAGAATCTTTCTTTAAATCATTGTAGGTGTGGTGGTGTAATGTTATTGGCAGCACCCAATGACCAATGAATTCACTTAAGGTTTTACAAGTTTTCAGTAACCAGGCTATACAATATATTGCTTGGGTTTAGCAATTCACAACATTCTAGATATTTCTAGCTGGTAGCATAGTAGCAGTGCTTCAGAATCCGTGTTTGAAATTGTCTACTGATAAAAACCCCTAGATTTTCTTCCCCAAAGAAACTTTCAAACAAATGTGAGTTGACTATATATCATAATGCTCGTCTCTGGCTTTCTAACTCAAAAGAAACAGACTGTAAGAAAGCGACTTAAGGGCATTTTATATTGATTTAACTCAAATAATTTAACTATACTAACTTGTTTAGCTTAAGTATGGTTTTCTTGTATAGACCAAGCCTAAGCACCTTTTCTAATTATGGAAACTCTAATCTTTAATTGAACCAGAACAATATAATATCTGTCCATCCGTGTCCAGATTTATATTTTAAATGTATATAAAGAAACTGATATGTTTGTCTTTTTTCTACCCCAGTGATAGCAAAATTTTCAGAAAGTTTAAAGGTGACCAGGACATATTCAACATTGATGTGACCCTCTCTGCATTTCAAAGCATTGCACTTTCCCCCCATTCGTATTTGAACCGCTTTATTTGATTTTTAGCCCTGCTTCTGTTTGGTAATATATAAGTAGTATAGAACTAATTAAAGCTTTGATATTGATATATTTTTTAGTCACAACTTGTGGCCTTTTGGCGTATGTCAGAATTAACAGAAGATCTCACTATAAACAATCATTCTCTGAATTAATTCATTGTTTGAAAAAGAACAACTTTGGCAGGGTTGTTAAGCAGAGGAAAACTAAAGGAGTTGGATGAAAATATAAACATATGTTGCTGTAAACTCACAGCCAATGGTATTTAAATCCTATTTAAATTAGATTAAGACAAAATTTCCCATAAGAGTAAAGAAGGAGAAAGAAGCAAGTGGAATGGGTAAACACAAAAATGTCAGCTAAAGTTCTTTATAGTTTCTGTTTACAGTGGCATGTGATTGCCTTCTGTACTGTGTGGTATTGGCTGTGTAATTATGCTGCATGAATAGTGAGCTCTAATTGCAGCAGATGAAGTTGATTATTTATGCACCTCTGTGCTGAAGACATTTGATTTGTACATGCCCGCAGCACAGAGGTGCGTACAAATCAAATAGCTTTGTAAAGGTGTTGTGTCATGCTCCTGAATTGGTCCAGCAGAGAAATGTTTCCTATGCATTTAATGCTAGTGATAATGGAACAGTACCTCCTCACTATTTCTGTAAGTTTATTGTGGGACTTGCTACCTATTAGAATTTACTCATCTTGGTTTTATTCCATGGGTCACATGGGGGATAAAAATAGAACAGTCTAGGCAGTTCAAAGAAGGTAATTGACATGCACAGAGTTTCCTGCTCAAATACTGTTTGGCATGAATGTGCCAAAATCAGGAAAAATAACCTTGGGAGCTGGCTAAAGCTAGGAAACCTGTGGTAATAGACATCATAAAATTTTCATGAACACATGACATGAAATGTATAGATTTCGGTCTGTCTACAACTACTTACATACAGGTCACTGTTACAGCTCAGTGGATAAAAAATGCATGGGAGACATGTAGGATGGGACAAGTATTACAAGATGTTGTCAACCATAATCACTGAGAACAGCAGAAAGCAAAAAAAAAAACCCCAAAACAAACCAGCCAGAAGTTAGGAAATGTAAGACTTGACAGGTTGAAGGTTTTTGCTTTGAAAAAAATTCTTAGATGTGTGGTGAGTTGACCCTGACTGGATGCCAGGTGCCCACCAAAGCCGTTCTATCACTCCCCCTGACTCAGCTGGACAGGGGAGAGAAAATATAACAAAGAGCTTGTGGGTCGAGATAAGGATAGGAGAGATCACTCACCAATTACTGTCACAGGCAAAACAGACTCAGCTTGGGGAAACTTAACTCAATTTATTACAAATCAACCAGAGTAGGGTAATGAGAAATAAAACCAAATCTCAGAACACCTTCCCTCCACCCCTCCCTTCTTCCCAGGCACAACTTCACTCCCGGATTCTCTACCAACCCCCCAGCGGCACAGGGGGACGGGGATGGGGTTTACGGTCAGTTCATCACACGTTATTTTCTGCCGCTTCATCCTCCTCAGGGGGAGGACTCATCACACTCTTCCCCTACTCCAGCGTGGGGTCCCTCCCACGGGAGACAGTCCTCCACGAACTTCTCCAACGTGGGTCCTTCCTACGGGCTGCAGTTCTTCACAAACTGCTCCAGCATGGGTCCTTTCCACGGCGTGCAGTCCTTCAGGAGCACACTGCTCCAGCGTGGGTCCCCCACGGGGTCACAAGTCCTGCCAGAAAACCTGCTCCGTGGGCTCCTCTCTCCACAGATCCGCAGGTCCTGCCAGGAACCTGCTCCAGCGCGGGGTTCCCACGGGGTCACAGCCTCCTTCAGGAATCCACCTGCTCTGGCGTGGGGTCCTCCACAGGCTGCAGGTGGATATCTGCTCCACCGTGGACCTCCGTGGACTGCAGGGTGACAGCCTGCCTCACCATGGTCTTCCCCACGGGCTGCAGGGGAATCTCTGCTCCAGTGCCTGGAGCACCTCTTCCCCCTCCTTCTTCACTGACCTTGGTGTCTGCAGGGTTGTTTCTCTTACACGTTCTCAGTCCTCTCTCCAGCTGCCGTTTCTGTCTGTCCCAACTTTTTTTTTTCTTCTTAAAAATGTTATCACAGAGGCGTTACCACTATCGTTGATTGGCTCGGCCTTGGCCGGCGGCGGGTCCGTCTTAGAGCCGGCTGGTATGGGCTCTGTCGAACACAGGGGAAGCTTCCAGCAGCTTCTCACAGAAGCCACCCCTGTAACCCCACCCCCGTTACCAAAACCTTGCCACACAAAGCCAATACAAGATGATTGATTGTTTCTGTCAACAGTTGTGCAGAACATTTTTTGTAATTGTCCGAAAGTCTTGTTTCTTTGATTATGTTCTTCTAGCACAAACTGTACTTGAAGTAGTCTCTTTAATAGTGCTTGGCTTATAAGGGAGGAATGGTATATTATATAAACTGCTATAATACAGGTAGGAAGACTTATTGAGTATGCTGCTTTTCATAGAAAAAAAATCCTTTTTTGGGCCCTTTCTGTGATAATCCTGGTATCCTTGGAAGAACATTTTTATTTCAGTTGAGTTTCTAGCCTTGTACATTCAAAGTTACTTATGAAGAACCGTATCTGTAACTGTGATCAATTACTCCTAATATGCCTTTTTCAAAATATTAAAATGTAGGTTATTGTTTTCCCTCCATAGATACATTCTTATAATTGTTTTTCAAACTTTAACTTGTGAGAAATTAACAGAAATGGATTCCAAATCACATGTGCATATACAGAGCCATATGTTGCAGGGATTAAAATGCACTTGCAAGCAAGATACAGGAAGGCTGTAAATGTTCTGTACTGAAGTAATTTGTCTGGGTGCATATGCCTCACATGAATACCATTAAAGTATGCTTTATAAATTTTAATATCCTTTTTTCTAATTCATTAGGAAAAGGCCAGGTCAGAGTTGCTTGTGGCTTGCAGTACCAATGCTTGGGTAACAGTTATTAAGTAGACAACCGCAGAGGCAGAGTCGTAAAGCAGAGTGCATTTACCTACCTAGTTCTTGTTTTATGTATGATATGTTTGAATATATCTCTGCAAAAGTTACTTAAGGGAGACAAATGCATTTAAGCAAGGTAATTCCCTTACTTAAATAAAACCAGACAAAATAAAGATAGTCTTTACTACCTAGAGTGTGCAAGTTGGAGAATTGCTATTACTATATCTGCGTTTCTGAATAATTGTATATATTAAGTTTGAAAATAATTTTTATTACAAATAGCTGGACTTTTTTAAGCTGCCAAAGCCATTGCTGCACCTCTCCCTGTCCTCTAAGTGGTTATTTAAATAAGATGCTTTGTTTATGGGAGCTTGTCTGTGATTGTGGCATCATGTTACCTGATTTTTCTTGTATGTTCAAGGTATAATTCTTTTTACATTTACATAGTTTAAAAAAAGTACCTGTTTGTACTAAAACAGTTTCATCATGGACTGTCTGAAGTTAGGGCTTTTCACCAGATGACTTGACTTACGTTAAAAGTAGCTAAATATCTAGAAAACTCTTAATGGCTTAGTCTTAACTAGCTGAGATATGGACTCTTGTTCCTTATTGTGACAACCCAAATTAGGTTAAATGAAGGAGACTTGATAGCGTAGGACAGGTGGGGTAAGAAGGGGCCTCAGGAGGTGTCTAGTCCAACCTCCTGCTTAAGGGAGGGGCCGGTCTGAGATCAGACACAGTTGTTTGGGGCTTTAGCTGGCTGGGTCTGGAAAACGTCAAAGGACGGAGCCTGTGTAAACTCTGGGCAATTTATTCCCACGCTTGGCTGTTCTCATGGTGAAAACAGTCTCTTCTTATCCATTCTGAGCCTCTCTCAATGGCCTCCCAGCTGAAGCCGCCTCCTCCTCAGGCTGAACCAGCCCTGGTCCCTCAGACTCTTCTCACAGGGCAAGTGCTCCAGCCTCAACCACCCTGGGGTCCCTTTTCTGAACTTGCTCCAGTTTGTCGATATCTTCCCTGTGTTGGGAGGTCCTAGCGTTTGACCACCTACGTGTGGTCTAATCTATATGTCATCTAATGAGTAGGTGAATAGTCACTTAACCCAATATTGTATTAGTGCAGCTCAGGGTGCTGCTGTTGGGCATCTTTGCTGCTGGGATATGCTGCTGGCTCACGCTCAGGAGTTGTGAGCTGTCTGCCCGGGGCTCCCAGAGCCTTTCCAGCACAGCTAATCCCCAGCCTGTATTGTTGCAAGGACCTTTATATTCTAAGGGGCTGAGGTGCAGGGTGGAGAAAAGTTGGTGTGATGGCTTTGAGGACCCAGCTACTTCATGTGTTTTCTAGGTGTCATAAAAACAAAAAGTGGAAGTTTTGAGATGATAGGGAAAATATTTTGAGTCGTATTTATTGATAGCGTGTTGGACAAGGGGATGAGAAGTTTGAATAGCTGAATAGTAATGGGTGTTTGAGATAAATAGTATTACCTGTGCCACATTATAACATGCAGCTGTCTTCTTTGGAGCAAAGATGACATTACTGCTTTTCTCCTTTCGTATGTGGTCCAGAGAACATAAAGTATTAGCAAAATCAGGGACGTGATTGCCTAGATCTAGGTGAGAGCCTGAACACTGTACTGTATTAGGAGAGTGGTTCCAAGGATTTAAGCATCTTTTGTAACCAGACAATCTTTCTAGACGTGTTTCCTTGTAACTGTAGGCATTAGATCCAAAATTGATAAATATCTCCATTTGTAAATGCTCTTTCAAAACCAATAAAAATTATTGTCTCCTTTCTCAGCCCACTTACTGAGCCAAGTACATGATACTCTGGGAATCAGGAGGTGAAATTCCCTTTCTCCCTCACTAGATCCAAATTTCCTGTTGGTTCTCATGTTGCCTTGTATTTTTATCTCCCTTTATTTTAAAAATGGTGATTAATCGACCTACAGCTTTTAATATTCAAAGCTGCATGACTTTTTCTCATTATGCAATCAGTAAAATTAATGAACGACAGCTCTGCACCACCAGGAGGCCTAGCTGAATAGCAAAGGGACTATAGAAACAGCTTATTTGTGGGTCACTGTCAGGATGGATTTAATTTTATTGCACAGAATATTTCATCTAGTATAGAAAAATGTTTAGTGAATATTCTTGTGTTAATGAAAACTGTTAAATTTATGCTGCTTCATATTTGGCATCACTTCAAACTGTCACTGCTGCACTTTGTTAATTTGCTTTTGAATTTGTTTCAGTGTATAATAACAAGAAGGGAGAAATTAGGGAAACTTGAAATCTTGAAGAGTGAAACTGATGGCTCTTAGAAACAGCAGATCAGTTTGGATTAGGGTATGGATCCAGGATATTCAGTGGAAATACTTCATTTGTCTCCTGTGAGATTTGCAGCAAGACTTAAATTGAGATACACAGTTTGCAGTTTCATCCCTCTTTAGTTGAATCCAGGGTTGATTCCCAGATGGATGGAAATGATCATTTTCCTTAGCATGTCTCTGTAGCAGCTTCAAGTCAAGGTCCGCAGTTAGTGAAAAATTAATGTGAATGGTGCTTGCATGTTCACATATACAGTTCAAAATGCATGATCCTAAACACATAAAGTAGAAATTCTGTATTGAGCACAGCTGAAATTAACCTTATGTAGTACCATCATTATTTTGCCTTCTGCCATATGACAGAAGGTAACACTCTGTCCACATGTGTTGGAGCCATTACTCACCACAGATGTACATAGATGAAGGGTGATGTGATATAAGATGCCAACTCCAGATGGAAGTCAAATTGATCATCAGATTTATCAAAGCCTGCATGGTGTCTGCTGAGTTTGCTACTCTGACTGTGGGTTAGATTAACACAGTTTCTGATGGTAACAATGGTGTAATGGTGACATCAGAAATGTGGTCTAAAAGGAAGGGAAGTACTATTCCAGTTACCTTGGGAATATTTTGATATAATGAAAGGCAGCCTGTAAAGGTGGAGAGGAGATGTTTCTGAGGATAGTCTGGGAAGAAAGGAGAAATCTCAAGGAACTGCTGAGAAATCACTATGCTTGCAGTGCTCTCTGTGGGAGTTAGCTGATTGAAAACGAGAGAACATAACTATCCTTGGATCTCTGCCATACCCCAAAGGAAAAACTAACAAAATAACAAAGTGGACCTTTTTTATGGGATGAGAATCTACTTCCTCTGCACAGAAGCAGATGTCCTTGCTGGTGAAACAAGAAAAAATTAGACACTATGTAAAACGCTAAACAAAATGAATTGCTACTAGGAGATTTAAGATTATTTATGATGGAAGAGATTACATTGAAAGTTCATTTCATGGGCGGGACATGTGGAGCTGTTGGATACCTGTTGTGATTTAACCTCAGCCAGCAACTAAGCACCACGCAGCCACTCACTCACTTCCCCCCACCCCCAGTGGGATGGGGGAGAGAATCAGGAAAAAAAGTAAAACTTGTGGGTTGAGATAAGAACAGTTTAATAGAACAGAAAGGAAGAAAATAATAATGATAATAATAACAATAATAAAATGATAATAATACTAATAATAAAAGAATTGGAATATACAAAACAAGTGATGCATCACCACTCGCCGACCGATGACCAGTTGGTTCCCGAGCAGTGATCTGCCCCCTCCCCTCCCAGGCCAAGTCCCCCCAGTTTGTATACTGGACATGACGTCACATGCTATGGAATATCCCGTTGGCCAGTTTGGGTCAGCTGCCCTGGCTGTGTCCCCTCCCAACATCTTGTGCCCTTCCAGCCTTCTTGCTGGCTGGACATGAGAAGCTGAAAAATCCTTGACTTTTAGTCTAAACACTACTTAGCAACAACTGAAAACATCAGTGTGTTATCAACATTCTTGTCATACTAAATCCAAAACATAATGCTATACCAGCTACTAGAAAGAAAATTAACTCTATCCTGGTTGAAACCAGGACAATGCCATAGCAGTGTGTGGGTAATTTTAAGGAGTGGGAATGACTAGAAGAGATGGGAAATAAAGAGATAGTTATACAAAAAGTGAAAAGAATAATATTCCTACAGTCATGTACTTTGTGGTCAGTAAAATAACTTTTTAAATTTAGTTATGACTGGGAACCAAACACAAGCAGATACTTGAATACCAGTAATACTCACCTGTCAAAAAACCCTAAACCATTTAGTATCTTGGGGGTAAAGCATACCTAACCTCAGAGACCTTAGAAGTGCTCTCATCCTGTTCTAATGCTGATCTTTTCCTTACAAAATAATGTGTCAGTATACAGAAGCAAGGAACTATGATGGCTTCCATTTCTTAAGTTCCTTTTGAAACACAATGGGGTGTGTATATATATATATGTATATATATACACACATATAAAAATATCACATATCCTCTTAAGCCTTACTAACCTTTTACATAAAGGCCTCAGTCTTCAAAAATTGTTTTCAGACTTAAAATTTCTTGTTTCCATTAAGCACTGAGGGATTCAGTTTTTTCAGGATTGCACTCAGAGTCATGAAAATAAATTAATAGTGGCTGTGAGTTTGGAGTCTGAGAACTAATAAGTATTATCTCCTACTGCATCTCAGCAAACAAAAACTATAGAAAATCTCCACTAGAGCTACAGCTAGGAGAACAATGTGTGTAGGTTTGGGGGTTTTATCTTTTTTCTTCTTTTTTTTTTTTTAATGTTTGGTTGCTGAACCAAAAAATTGGAAAAATCAGTTCAGGTCAAATCAAATCAGAATTTGTCAATGAAATGAACACATTTATTTGGGTCAATTAAGTGTTTTATATAATCTGATATGGAATTTCA
Organism: Harpia harpyja; assembly: GCF_026419915.1. Classification (NCBI taxonomy): domain Eukaryota; kingdom Metazoa; phylum Chordata; class Aves; order Accipitriformes; family Accipitridae; genus Harpia; species Harpia harpyja. The sequence goes on along the minus strand of NC_068940.1, from coordinate 56,536,308 downwards.
AATTTTCAATTTTTATTCTTTTAAATTAATTTTAAAATGAAAAGAGCCATTTTAAAATACGAATTTTAACATTTTCTTCATGAAAAATACATAACATTAATTTTGGACATCCATGACTGATACTTTTCCCTTATCTTGTCTTTAGTGCAAGCTGCTGTAGAATTTCAATAGGCTTTTTTTCCCTATTGCAAACTGATCTTTCTCTGTGGAAAAAAACCCTGCTTAGATCTACAGCTTGATCCAATGCAAAACTAGGTGATTCAAATTCAGTGGTCCTTGTTTGGGAAGGAGAACAACTTGATTTCCTTACATAGCTATTCCATTGCTAGTCAACATCATAAACCACAGAAATAATCTAAAAGATTGCAACACAGAACATTTTCTTCCTGGAAGAGAAGGGATTGTGCATCCTCCTATTCAACCAGAAAACCTCATAGCCTGGTGGCTAAACATGTTTCTTGGTAGTTAGGAATCTGGTCAGCTTTTCAAATAAATGATCTGGATCTTCTGCTTTTGCTTTCAGCATCAGTTTAAAGTAAGACTGAACTGGGCTCTGGGTTTTAAAGAAATTGATATCATTACCTCCACTTTACAGAGTATTAAGAGGGCTTTTGTCCCTCTGACTCAGGGCTGTGGAGGCTGTGTGGATAGGGGCAGGGTCTCCCCCACAGCCTCCTCTATGGCTACCTCCAGTGACTAGACTAGCAGTCTAGTGGATCCTTCCTCAGGCAAAGGATGTTTTGGATCCGGTCCCGGCACATGAAAAAATTTTCAAAACTGCTGTTTGGAGAGTGTTTGTCACTGAACACTAGATTTTAGATTACACTCAAAAAGGCCAAATAATGAAATACACAGAAAGCTGAATGCAGTCCTGAACTTGTAGGTGGAATAATTTATTGGGTATAAGTGCTTGTCTTCACTCATCCACTTGGCGAATTGTCAGTCACTTATGAGATAGTAAATACGAAAGTTAAGACAAAATACAAAAACATTTGTCACTTTCATAAAGGACAAAACATTCCTTCTCATCTCTCCTGTTGAGAAATGCTAGTGGTAGGGGATACTGTGGGAATGGTGTTTTCTCCAGCCCTTCTGCTTCTTTAGTAACCTGTACATAAAATCAGAACCATTTTACTGTACAGAAAATCAGAACTGTTTTTCTAAGTTTCACATGATCTTTAAATGAAAAAAAAAAAAATCATTGTTCCTGGCCTTTCACTTTTTTTTAAATATATCTGGAAAAAAATAAAAGACACAATGTGTCATAACTTAAAATTTCAGAAGTTGTTTAATTTTGCCACCCTTCTTATAAAATTAGGAACTCCTTCTATAAAATGTTCCCTACAGAGCATTGTCAATAAAAGCAAATGAATTGTTTACAGGAGAAAACCACACAATCTGGGGTTATAAACTAGTTTAATTTAATTAATCAGTGGGAGAGGAAAATACTGAAATATTAAGCATAAATTTCCTATCTCTGCCCACCCAGACTCAACAGTGAAGTTCTGACTTATTCATAGACCCAACTTGCTCAATTTTATGTATTGTGGCTTTTTCTTTCTCTGTACTACTTGTGCAGAGAATATATGTTATCTAGTAAACGAACTTTAGAAAATAAGTAATATATTTTCATTTAAAAGGGAAGAACAAAATAATCTATTGTGGGTATTTATGGATTCCGTATGGTTCTTGTTATTCAAACTATTCCAGCAGAGGCCATTTTCCATCTTTCTATAACATATGCTTATGTTAACAGGTTTGTGTTGTCTTACATGTACAAATGTAGTAAGAATTGCCAACGCAGTGTGGAAATGAGCTACATCATAGACGGGACTTGTTAGAAAATCGATGTAGGGCTTAATGATCTGGAAATGGGTACAAAGGATTGGATTACACAGGAATGGATTTACCTTAACTGCAATGTTTGAGGTCTCATTTGAAAGCTTCCAAAATTCAGATGAGTTTTGATCAAGCCTCCTTGTTTGGGCATCTATGCAATAAAGACTGCCTTAGAATTTATTTAAGAACCTAGCTGATGGTGTTGAGGACAATAATCTAAGTTTCAAACTGCTGTCTGTCAGCCAAAAGAAGTGAAAAGCAGTCAGAGCTTACTGAAGCGAACATCAGGCAATAATTATGGGTGTGAGAATACCCAAGGAGTAGATTATTTGGGACCTGTAAGCAGCTTTAAGTTTTGGATACTATTTGATAACTGTTACACTGCTACATTTCTGTCAGCAAAGTGGACAATGCGTTTGAAAGAGAGAACACAGCTTTGTATGGACCTAATGTGTGCACAACTGCTTATAATTAATGCAAATAAATGAAAAGATTACTCTTTTTTTTAAAAGTATGCAAAACAAGCTGTGATTTCCAGTAATACTGTTGAGGTAGAAAAGGGGAATGTGCTCCATTTAGAAAGTAAAAGCTGAAGTGATAGTGCTTAGTAGATGTCATGTCCTACTGGGTTGGTGTAGATATGTGCAATATGCGTGTTATAATGGGCAGAGCAGGTTGGTTTTTAGTGGTTGGAGCATCATTGAGCCCCCAGGGAGATGTTCAGCAATCAACCATTACAAAATGTAGACAGAAGACAAAAATACTCCTTGACTGCAGAACCTGACATGCTTGTCCTACCTGAGACATTCAGAGGAGTGTTTTAGAAAACTGCAAAAAAAGAGAGCAAAGCAGCAGAGGAAGAATAACAGAAATCAAGAGGTGATCTTGTCAAACTATGCAAGGAAGACAGTGCAGGAGAATTTGCTTATACTCACGTGTGGAAAGGTTCAGCTATAACTTGTTAAAATCAGGATATCAACAGGGAACACATACCACACAGTACATGACTGGCAAAATACAAGGAACCTGTTAATCTGACAGTTGATCTACTCACTTAATATTTTTGTATCTTGCTCCTGAATGTTTAAGTACTCATGGCATGGAAAGAAATGTGCAGACCTGTCTTGAAAGATTTTTTTTGCTAAAATGTACTTCCAAAGGGTGTTTGGCTATTTTAAATTGTGACATATGTGAAAGTAGCAGGTGGTCTCGCACCAGACCGAAGAGTTCTGTGTCATAAAATCAATGACTGTAGATTACTGCTAGTAAGAAAAACTTGTTAGAATTGTGGCCAGAGATGCACATTTGAAAGGTCTATGGAGGCTGAGCGATTTTCTTAGCCCCCTGAGTGTTTGGTCTTGCTAATACAGTAATCAGCATTAAAAACCATGCAATTTACCAGTGAATCACTCGATGAATACCTATCTTAAAAGCTCTTTACAAACTGACATAAGTTATTTGTATATTGCTTTAGAGCAATAAAGGACTTCAGGGCCAAATATGATCAGGTCAAACTGGCAGCACAATGTTGTTGCTTGTTTGCTAGAATGCTTTCGTGACCAGGTTTGAGCAGCTGAGGTTGTAATTTTTAGAGGAAACCGTAAGTCCATCCTCCTTTCAAGGCTTGCTTCACTACAGATAGGCCCTAGCAGCTTCCAGCTATCCTGTCTTGTCTACAGGGTAGTGGCATCACGTAGGTATAGTGGTGTCCTGTAGGGAGGATTTGTAGGAAGTGTGGGTTTGGTTTTTGTATGAGTTTCCTGCAGGGAACAAAACAAGGTGTCAAAATCTGAAGGTGAGGTTCAGTGATCCCAGCAGCAAGGTCATGAAGTGCTTTCAAATATTTATGTTTTCTTTTTTTGGAAAATAACTTCCATGTAGAAATATCTGTGAACTTTTCTTTGGAATATTTATGAAGACTCAACTGTAGTTTTTAGAAAATGTATATTTTTCTTTCTGTGAGAAGTCTACAAAACTTACTCAGCACTCTTTTTGTCAGAGGAGACAGCAGGGTATTTTGAGCAGGGGTTGTTCAGTCTATCAGTGCAATGAGGAACTCCTAGCGGCATGAAACTATGCAAGCTGAAAGTTTAATAGACTAAGAAAGGTACGATACAAATCCAAATTTATATAGGCTAGGACAGATTCTGTCACGACTTCAGTAATGATAATGATGGGGCTGCAACCTCCATGTGAGGAAATCTTGAAACTACTAAATACAGGAAACTGAACTAAGAAAGGGTAGTAAGGAAGGAGTTTTAGAAGAAAGATCCTCTAACCCCCCTCCATTTCATATTCCTTATCCTTCCACTTCCAGATATTGGAGGAAGTAGGCTCGATGTATCTGCCTCAGTTAAGCAGTTTAACAGTAAACTGAATTTTCTGTTATGATGTGTATTCAGGTCTATTTTTATCTTAGTCTCGTGAGGCTGTTTCTCATAATGCGATGGAACCCCCTTTTCATAATAAAGGAGGGTGTACATATAACAGATGTAGGCTCATCAGGAACTTACTCTAAGGGGAAAATGGGGAATTTAGGCTTCTGTAAGGCAGCATACATTAAAAAAAGCAGCTTTGAGTGGAACTGACTTGAATTGAGTGCTTTGTTTTAACAAATAAAAGAGAAGCAGCTATTTAAAAATATTTCATGTTTACAAATGTGTAAATATACAATGTTTCATTGCTTTGTTTTTGTTAAAATAAATTGGTACTGGATTAGTAGCTGGAACTGGAACTTGATTACCATATAGGATCTAATCACATCTTTGATATTGATGGGTAATTTAGGAATGGAAATCAGAGTTGCTTAGATAGAGTGCTAACCTATTTTGGAACGTTCACAGTAAATCCATTAAGTTCATACCTGGGTTCGTACACTGAGAATAAGGATTATTTTCATAGGCGGGGCCTGGACCATGGCTTTACACTTCATAGGTTTGATGCCTTATTTTTCAAAGACTTAATTTGCAGAAGTTCTATATTATTTATGGTAATACTAGCAGGATCGCAGTACATGTTTGCTGTTTGTAAAATTGTGTGTTGGGTGGCAGGAAGTTCTCAAGCCAGAGACTATAAAATCCCAGATATTATGGTTTCCTAGTTTTGGCTGTGTCTGAGCTCTGTTATTCATGATGACAGTTAATAATTCAATGTTCATTATATGCCATTAGTTGATTAGCACAGATGTCTCTTCTGTTGACAGAGAGTGAGAAATCCTTGCATAAGTCCACCTGACATAAGATTTTCCCAGACATTTTCATGACTAAATGTGATTCCATTTTTCATAAAAAGTGAGTAATAATTTTGGAATGCAGTTCAGTTTTTAGCAGCCATGTTGACGTATGCTTTCCTACCTCTAGGCCAGCTATAATAACAGCTAAGAGGAGGTTTTGGCTTCTGCTCAATTTTAGCATGCATTATCAAGGCCATTACAGAGAGGTTGTTTCTCCTTCTGCCATCAAGAATCTGAGCAACAATATAACCAATGACTAATGCAAGAGGACAATTACTGGTTTCATCAGCTGTCAATTGAAGCCATATGGTCTAGACACTAGAGAGGTGCTAAGTGATGCACTAGTAATTCAGATTCAGATGAAACCTCTTTTATGGTATAACCTTAATACAGGGAAATTATACTTGTTTTACAATTAATCAACACATTCATTTGTGTGTGGGTGAATGACTTTTCTGGGGTAAAGGTTAGTATATCAAGTTTTTCACTCAGTAATAAACTAGTTTTAAAATATTACTCTTTTTTATAGTGTGTATAGTATTTTTAAATCTGCCTACTTCTTAGTGTGATAGGATATGAGAGTTCAGTCTTTCTAAGTAAGAAAAATATGAACAAATGGTAGTCAGATTGGACATCTTGAGTTACCTGCTGCTTTTGAAGACATGAAGACACTGTAGTGTGGTTTGAATGATTTCATATTCTTTCTGCCTGACAATGAAGTCCTTGATGTTTATTCAGGGTAATAAGATCTATATTGCCTTGAAGTTTATTAATTGCAAAATAGTAACTGCTGGAGAGAAAAGCGAACCAGTAGTTAAGGGCAGAGTTCTCATGGCACTGTACGAAATTTTTCATGTACTGTGTTAGTCAAAAATGGTACTTGGCAACAAACCCAACTGTATCCCAACCACTTTTGTATCCTCTAATGGGAGGTTTTCAGTGTGAACAGTTAAGTTATGCTTATTCCCTGTACAGTGCCTCAATGCAGATTTTTAATGCAATGGTAAAGAATTTTGTCTCGGTCAGTGTTGTTTTATTCTATTTGTGTTTTCCACATGCATTTAACTGTCAAAGGGTATACATGCTTATATAGCTGGTGTGTGGGTTAGGTAAAACAGGATAAAGAGCTCTTGCTGTAGCAGCCAAAACCAAAGGGGAGCCTGAGCCCTGCAGGGGGGCTCAAAGAAAAGCCTTTCCTCTGCATTTAGTAAAGAAATGGAAACTTTTTTTTTCAGCTGGCTGTTGCTGACACTCCGTCCCTCCCCCCACTCCCATCCCCACGGCCCCCGCTCCACCTTGTTTAAGCCTTCCATGCAGCAGATCATTTTTATTTCCAGTAAGGCTTCCTATCACCTCCTCCTTGAAAAATGTTAAAAATAAATCCTCTTTACATCATAAGGCAGGGTACATCCTAACATGTCTCTTGGTGGAGAGCTGACTACTAATCCTGTGTTGTTCTGTGCTTGTTGATTACTTATCAGTCTTCTCCTTACTTTCCACGCTGAATCTATAGGGCAGCCACATTACTGATGGCTTGGAAGCTTAGTCTGCTGATAAATGTGCCTTTGGGGAAGATGATAGTGTGATTGCTGAGCCTGGGAAAGGCACTGAGTATGTCTGTGGGAGTTATGAGAAGGGAAATTAGTGAACAGGAAAACTAAGGACCTTAATGTAACTTTAATGTATTGCATAGTTTTTCTGTGTAAACGCCTGGCCATCTTTTCTGCGTAGTGAATGCATAATTGTGAGTTTGGCATTTGAATTATTTTCCCCTCAAGGAAGCCCTAAAGGTTAAAAGCTTGAGGGGGATGGAAAATGTTTTTATTCTCTCTGATCTATTACTTAATGGTGTTTAAAGTGATACCATCCCACCAATATTAAATATCATGAAAACAAAATTTAGTATGCTCTTGAGTTTAGGATTTTTTACCATACATTCAGGAGATGTAAATAAGGGGAAAAAAGCAAGTTAATGTTCAACATTAAGTGTATTTTGCTTTAGGGATAATTTTTTGCACCATGAAAAAAGAGTTTAATTAGGTGCATAAAGTTACCTATGTTTATGTTAAAAAAAGAAAGTCCCACCAAGATATCTGGAAAAAGAAAGGAATTAAATGCATTTAATGTCTTCTTCATTCATTGAAGTGGTTTCTGAAGTATGAGGTGGCCCAAATTAATCTCTGATGTAAATCTGTTAACTTTAGAAAGGAGAATGGTTAAAGCAAATGGTAAATTCAGCATATTTTTTCATACTTGAATTTATTGTTGACTCATTTCTCAGTTGATATTAATAAAACTGGAAAGAGAGAAATTGCTTGATTGGCTGCAAACTGTTCTGATTACTGTCTAAAACACAGCCATAGTAATTATGTACATTGATCATCCAGGGGATTTTATTCTAGGGACAGCAAGATCAAGTCTCAAGCTTGTGTCAGGGAAAAAGTCTTTCTAGCATGAACTGTTTGGTTTTGTATGAGTATACTTTTTTTTAAAACTATGTATCCCATTATGAACTGTATTTCCTAGTTTGGAGGCTGGTAGAAATAAAATTCCCATTTCATAAACACTTGTGGAAGTGAAAATCCAAAAATTGATTTGTGCCAACGTAAACATCAAAATTGTTGAAATCTCTAGTTAAGAGAACAGCTGCTTATAAAGTTGTTATCATCCTGAGAGAAAGATAGAGATTCATCTTCACATATAAACTTTAAATTCTACCTGTTGGCTGATTTTTCTTTGAGATTCATCATAGATTTAGGAGCTGAATCAGTTCTTACTGATCACCGTACAAGTTTTTGAGTTACTATTCAGAATGAAAGCTTTCACTCCTATCCTGCTGGCTTCATTAGCAATGAGATAGACCTAACAAGAGGTGTTTAGCTGTGACGACTGCAAAAGGATTTCCTCTGATTGAAAATTCAGTGTGGGTGAGACTATGCGGCTAGCTTCAGACATGGAAACAATCCAAATACTCTGGAAAGACCCAATTACTGTAAGTCTTGCCTGCATTGCTCTTAGTCAGTTCTGAGATGTTGCACTCTCACTTTCTCACTACAATCCTGTTAGCCAGCTCTCAGACTGAAGTCCAAACCCATATAAGTGAAGTGGTTCTGCACTGCTAAAATAGGGCTACATGCTGCCAGGCTCACAGCAGTTTCAGGATTAGTTTGAATTTCATTGCCTGTTCAACTTTGAACCTGCAGTAACCTTGGACTTCGCTTGTAACTTCGTGATCTACACTTCAAAATAACAGTGGCATCTCATAGCACCTCCTCTGGCTGAATTAATCACACTGCCATTAAGAGCTAGAAATTATTTTATTGTACAACATATATAATTCCTTTTATGCTTCTGAAAATTACAGTGCTGCTAAAAATGAATCTATGATGAAGCCAGCAAAAGAAGCCCAAGTTTACTAAAAAAGCTTTACAGGTGATAACTAGACACAGGAACTCCTCCAAGCTATTTGAGATTGGTTTAAGTCTTGGTACAATGTGCTTGCAAGGACATGCAGAAACGTGCTCCCCCCCCCCCCTTTTCTTTTTTCTTCAAGAGTGTAAAAGCACCAGATTTTTCTAAAGTTAAATCTCATAGGGTATGAACTGCAATTGAACTCTCAGCAGGGTGGTTACTAAGGCAATCACAGTGGACAGATACTGACAGGGGAATTGGTGGAAAATCCTGAGGGTATTTAACCAAAGTCTGGGCTGCAGCACACTGCTATTAAAAACTTAGCTGTGGCTTATGCTGGTGGTTTGGTTTTGGTTTGATTTTTTTTCCCCATTTATATCTGACTCTCAAACTTTTTTATCTTGAGCAAGTCTTCCCTGCTCCTGACCTGGCTGCCTACAGTAATCCCTACACCTGACTGACTTAGTTCATGCTTCTGCTCTAGCATTAATGTTTATTCCACCTTTCTACTCTGACTCCTGTGCTGTGTCCTGTGCCTGCACTGGTTCCTGCCCTTACTCCTTCCCAGCTCCTGCCTGTTTTCTAGCTTTCTGTTGCCATTCTTTTGGATCTAATCTTTAGACAATGGAGCTGCCTTGCCCTGAGCTTGAACACAAAGGAAATAACCTTTGGGTAGAACAAGTGCATATCCATATCTGTTTGATGACTTGCCAGAGCAGGGAGTAGTGGATATGTTAGATGATACTGTGTGATGTCCCTGGTGACCTGTTTTATTTGAACCCAATTTTATACTTCTTACATCCTAGGGAGTTTTAAAAATGTCAGCAGTGCTGGAGGGAACATCATATGACGTGATCTGAGGCAGCTGTAGTTGTAAATGGAGTCAGCTCTGTTCTTGCATGTTAATCTCTTCCTGATATTTCTGTCAAATCTGCAGAATGACAACATGCTGGAAGAAGTGAATGCTAGTTCACAGACAAAAAAAAAAATAAAAAAAAATCCATATCTTAATAGTCCATTCAGTGGAAGTAAATATGGGGTTTGGATATAGTGAAGAATCCTGTAAAAAGCTGGATGGTCTGCTCTGACTCCCATTCCTCCAATGCTTATGGCAGCGTATGAGCAGAAGGGCAAGTGTACTGCTGCAGGTAGGCTTGAAGACAGCAGTATTACAGACCTCTTTAGGAGTATTAAATCTTCATAATAGCAAGTGCCTGAAGCTGTATAGGCTATTAAGACCTCACAAGCCACAAATCGTGCTATGTGCTGGACACTTTCCAAAAGCATATGGAAAAGATGGAGGCACAAAGCAGTTCCCTTAAGAGCTGCGGAGAGCTGTGCTTGCATGTCCACTTGTTCAATTAGCATGTGAACCCTCTGAGAGCCAAGGCAGGGAACTCAACCTCAGGTCCTCTAGCCTCTCTCAGAGGGTTTCTTGGAGTTGTTTCAGCATGGAAGTCTTTGTCCAAAATCCATGCCATCTAGCTGAGAAGTACAAGGAGCCTGGATGAAGTGCACCTAGAGAACCAAAATAAAAATAAAAGCTATGGGCAGTACGGAACAAACTATATTACCAAAAAAAAGAAAAAAAAAAAGGTGATATTTTCTCATCCATGTGTACATATAAAGAAAATGGCTAAGTGCATGGAACATGGTGGAGCAAGTATAGTCTGTCATTACTGATAAGCAGCTGCACATCTTTATTTCTTCTGAGCGGTCAGGCACTTTCACCTGGCACAAGTATAACTCATGCTTATGAGGTAGCAAAAACAGTGCCACCAGTGTTGCTATGGTGGTGTATTATAGATAAAACTGCTGTATTCAAACATACAAGTATTAAGGGAGGGACAGGACACAGACAGACATTTGGCAGCTCAGAAAGTTCTGAAAAAATTCTTTTTTTCGGTAGGTTCTTTCTTGTCCTTACAGAGTAGGAGGTAGTTTTACTACATATCCCAGACGAAACTTCTTAAAACAAAATGTCAGTTCAACAAGACAAATGCTACTGTAACAGAATTTGGTGTTACAGGTGTGAATATGGGGTTCAATGGTTCATGATCCTGAATAATCTAATTTATCTCAGACACTGACCATTGGCATTCTGAAGCATGAACTTAGAAATCACTTGAATCAGACATTTAGTTCATACGTTCCTTAATTCAATTTTTCAAACAACAGGAATTGGGATTGTTGTCTTTGTTAGCACTGCCAAAGTGAAGTTGGGAAAACCAGCTTAATGGGACTAATCTTCAGAATTCTTTCTCTTGCCCCCTTTCTCAAGGGGATTATATGGTCTATGGCTTTAATGAGATAATCATAATTGTTCAGATTGCTTTGTTGGGGTGATATTCAGCCTAAATGGACTTTCATTTCCAATTATAGATATTAATATGGCAGTTAAAGGTCAGAAAGTGCTCTAGGCTAGTGCTTTGTCTATCTTATACAGTAGCAACCAAAAAATTGCTCTGCCAATTGTGATGAGAGGTGTTAAGACAGTGGCTAAAGGTCACAAGAAATGCTTCCATAGAACGAATTAAGTTTGAAAGACAAGCAGCTATAAATAACACTTAGTAATGTTTATATCCATTTAGTTTAAGTGATACAACCCCTTACTTGGGATATTTTGAATCATGTAAGTCCTCTTAAATAAACAATCTTTACTCAGATTTAAAGGGAACGGATTGTTTTGCTCCCCTCCTGTGAACTACAGCTCATACAACTGGAGGTTCCTCCATCTACTTCCCCAGCTAGTTCCATTGCTAATTGCATAAGTGAACCTTTCTGTTGCTGCATGCCCAAAAGGACAGTAGGCAGCTGTGTAACCTGACTTGGATTTTAATCTTTGAAAAGTGAACATAAAGTAGGAAATAGATCACAGAGCTGTTTTCCTTTTATTTTTCAGTGTACATTGATATTTTAAGTGTACAACACTTTGCTGTAAGATTGCACTTAGGTTGGGTTAGTGAATGGATACTGTCCTCACACAGGTCTCCTCAGCTGAAATGACATTTGCTTTTTTCAGGGGGAATAAAAAAAGGACTGTGTGTGCTTCTGTTCATAGCTGGTAATACTTGTGAAGTGTGATGTGATTGATAGGTATGGTGATATCTTTACTACGAACATCTGCTTCAACCTGGTTTGGAGTTGATACTCGGTGAAGTCTCTTGGGACTGCAGTCTGTCACTGTCTTTACACCATGAGGTAATTTGTCTGCCAGACACAAATTTTGTTTTACTGTGGTCTCACTGTTGCAGATACACAAGAGAAGTAGTAAGAATACAATTCCTATTGGTCAAGCACTGGGTATACCTTACTTGGACTCTGCTGCTTACAGTGCATGCAGTTAAAATGCGTATTCCTGTCTCTACTTATTAAACTAATATGCCCTTGTCCTATTTTAAAACCTATACCGATTTTAGAAGTTGGAGGACAGTGCTAACAGCTCTGAGAGTATTGTGATATGGGGCCCAGGGCAGCAGTACCATCATCCATGGATATCATACAGTTGAAATAGAAGTGACAGGATCTCCATGTCTGAGTTAGCAAGATGCTGATTAAACAATTCCAACTCCCTTATCCCTCTTGCAACTTCCCATTTCACAGCCAGTTAACTCCGGCAACTCACTGGCTGTGGAGAAGATCTGTTCTCACGTGCAAAGGATAATTTTTTTTTCATATCCAGCCTTCTATGCAACTTGTGGCTTTCAGAAGGCGGTGTAGTACTTCCACAGTGGGTGACACTAGAATCAAAGTCTTACTGCTGCAAGGCAGTTAAGCACAGATTGAAAGGCTTCATAAACTTTGGGCACTGATTTAGTAACTTGAGTTTCTACTCAGACTGCCCGATAGAGGAGGCAGGAACACCTCCAAAATGCCCTTAAGACTTACTTTACGTTTCTACAAACACTGTATTTTCTGAAACAATGCAATTTTAAAAGGTAGGAATAATTCTGACTGGAGTAAAGATTGACAGACAGTAGATCTATGCGTTTTACACTGTCTTAAATTATAACACGTTACTTATTATCTGTCTCAGTTCCAGCACTTTCATTCTCAGGACTTCTTCCTAATCAACTTAAGGTGCAGAGGAAAAAAGCAGTGCATGTCAAAATCATACATGTTTTCTAAATTTAAATCTGTTTTATCCTTTTTCCTATGATGATGAACTTAAAACTGTCTTCTTACCACTGATTCTTCTAATTTAAAATATGCTTATGAATACACAGAACTAATTTGATGTAGCCATTTCCAACATCATTAGGACATCCAGGAAAGATTTTTCCTTTTGTTTTCACCTCTTATAGATATAAAGGTAGGTCTTTAGAAAACCCTAATGAAAGCACCTTTTATTTTATGACTCAGTAATACAAAATATGTGATGTTACTGTCTGAAGGTTTAACTTTACTGACAAATGATACATTAATTTAAGACCACGCAATTCTGGTAATTAAAAAAAATCTGTCTGGAGAAAGGAAGGGAATGCAGGTTGACAGTTTTATATTTTGTGGGGGTTTAAACTTACTCTGCCCCCTTTAGAATAGAAATCTTAAAAAATATTAATGTCTTCATTAAATTTGAATTTTTTATACAATCCTTTTTTTAATGTGAAAATTATCAACCAGTACTGGCAGATTAACACACATTTGGTTGCAATGTGAGCCAGGTTCTTCCATGATTGTCAGAATATCTTGATCGTAATTCTCCTTCTAATAGCCTTATCAAAGAGCTGCTACTTTTCCATTTCTACTATCCTGTTGATGTGTTTGTCAGAGGATGCTGGATTATACACCAGAGAACCACAACAAGAAATTCAACTTGTCAGAATCAGACGCGAGGACCCTCACCCTCCCCGTCTCCTGCCAAGGGCCCAGGGGACATGTCTCAGCTCAGCCTGGGGCCTTCAGTCCCTGCCTGAGCCATGTTGTAGGTGTGCCCGTCCCTGCCCCTGTCTCCTGGATGGGCCTGGCACCTGCACTGCAGAGAGCTGCTCTCCTGGAGGGAGCCCTCACACCGAGGTCAGAGCTTGTCATGCGGAACTCTGGGCACAACACAGCATAACTGTACTATTCAATTCAATTCAATTCAGTTTGATTCCATTCGATTTGATTAGATTGCCTGCACTCACCATGAGTCAAATACTATGAGACTGTTATTTGCCTAAAATGCCAGGGGTTTTTCAGCTCCAAAAACACTTGCAAGGACACAAATGCCAAACGTTACAAGGGAAACAGGATTTTATTTTATTTTTCTGAATCTGTTTCAGAGGTGATGCTCACAAGCATTAACACAATGTGCTTGTGTAGCAAGGAGCAGGCTGATGCGTTCTTGAGTTGAGCTTGCAAAAACTTCCCTTGCAGTCTGGCAAAGGAAAGCCACAGAGCCACAGAAAGTAGCAGCAGGAATACAGGCCAAGCAGTCCCTGTTTCCTGAAGAGTGAGAACCTGAAGAATGAGCATCAGTACTGACCACACAAAAAAGAAGAAGAAGAAGAGATGTGTGGTACCGTGGGGTATTTTCCGAACTATGACACTTATTGATGACAGGCACACTTTTTGCCTTCCAAAACTTGCTCCGCCGCTGTGCTTCTTGGCCAGCAATGCATGAAATGTGCTCTTGCGCCTGCCCTGTGCTTGTATTTCACGCAGGGAGAGCTGGAAAGTGCAGCTGTGGATGGTGCAGCAAGCCTGGAGCCCTTCCAAGCACAGCCTGTTTTGCACAAGCAAGAATCCCTGGGGAAATGGAGCCAAGGGAAGAGCAGAGCTCGCTCCCGCTACAGACTGGCACTGGGCAAGAGAGCCCGAGAGAGGCAGGGCATGAGCGGTGCCTTGGAGGTGCAAGAGCAGCAGGCAAGGACCTACCGAAAGGGCCCAGAGGAGCCCTGACAAGGGGCTGTGCTCAGTGCTACAGAGGACAAGAAACAACCCCCTGGGGCATCCCTTGGAGCCCGCCCAGGGAGTCAGAAATCTTCCTCCCTGTGGATGCGGGGCATGAGGGCCACCTTCGTGGAGCATGAGCAGCGGGCACCTAGCCACAATGGCCCAAAGCAGCCCTGGCAAGGGGCCGTGCTCAGTGCTGCAGAGGAAGGCAAAAAACCCCCGGGGACACTTGCTAGCCCACCGTGGGGGAAAAAAAGCCTTCCTCTCCCCAGCTGCAGGGCACGAGAGGCTGACTTTGTGGTGCACGAGCAGCAGGCAGTAACCTAGCCAAAACGGACTGGAGGAGCCCTGACAAGTGGTCATGCTCAGTGCTGCAGAAGAAGGCAAAAAACCCCCAGGGACCAGTGCCAATCTGCCCTGGGGGAAAATTCCTTCCTGACCCCAGAGCTGGCGATCGGCTATTCCCTGAGCACGTGAGCAAGACCTGCCTCCTCACATCCCACAGGCTGGTCATGCCTCCCAGGAGATAGATGCCCAAGCCCTGTTCTCAGGGGCTTCTGAGAGTGGCCAAACGCCCCTGGCCTGATCAGCCTTGGGGGCAAGAATTCTTCCTGTGCCTTTGGGCCACCAGTGGGTGCTCCAAAGCACTGGGACCCCTGGCAACATCTGTGCATCCAATTTCTTACGGCTGCTGCCCCTGCCTCTGCAGGGGATGAGGATTGTGAGCTCTGCAGTGCTCCTCAAGAAGGCATTCCCTTGGTCTGGCCATGGCTATCCAGCTCAAAAGGCCCAACAGCCTCAGGCACCACCAGGGCTTGGTGGTTCTTCTCATCTCCTGAGGGGCTTGTGTCTGTTCCCCAAACGTTGAAGCAGGATTTCCATTCATCAGATGGGCTTTGAATGTGGAAATGGTGTTGCAGCAGAGAACCTCCAGCAGCCTGGTCCAGCCTCCGGTCTTCTTCCCTCAGCCCCCTCCAAGTAATTCCACCAGCTCCTCAAGGACTTCCTCTCGGATGTCTTCGGGCTGTCCCCGGGCCATCTCTGGCAGCGGGGCACGGGAGGCTGCCCCTTTTATACTGCCCCGGGGCATTGTGACTGCTGCACTGCCGGGTGGTGGCACTGTGACACCGGGGTGACGGGGCCCCCCACGCGCAGCCCCTCCGCCCAGCATCCTTCGGAGGAAGGCCTTTGGGGTGCTGGCCCCGGGGGCTGTCCCTGTGCCCAGGAGGCCCAGGGGGCTGTCCCTGCCCTTGGTGGCCATGCACTGGGCCAGCTGCTGGGTGTCCCTGATGCCTCCTCTGCCACCCGGCTCCCAAGGACAAACCTGGTGCTGTTACTCTTCTCTCAGGCCATGGCAGAAACCAACCCTGCAGCCCAGAGACCACCCCTATTAGGTGTCCACTCTCTGTGCCACAGCTAACGCCCATGAGGCCCCGCAGCAAGGAGGACCAGGGACTTGATCTGGCTGGACACAAACATGGGGAGTGTGAGGAGGGATGATTTCAACAGCCGCAGCCTGGAGGAAAGCCAAAGTGTAACCAGAGCCATAGGCTGGGATGGACGGTGCCAACAGCCCGCATGGAAATAAGTCAGGCTTTGCAAAAAAAGGGAATGGAGGTTACACTGGTGTGGTGGAAAGGTTGGTCAAAAAAAAAAAAGTCAAAGGAAGGGCTCATAAAGGACACATTATTTAGCTCCCTTCTTAAATATTGCAAATTGTGGTTTCAGCAAACTTATCTTATAATATATTTATAAATTTTAAATAACTACAGCTATTTATTGGAGTTATTTTCCATATTAGTTGGTAGCTACTTACATATTCTGCAATTTTGAGAAATAGTGCTGATATCCAAAATGCAAGTAAACCACAAAGTGTCCAGAATTTTCCAATCTCACGGATTTTTTTTAAGCTTTGCTGTGTCAGGGAAGAAGGGCTCTCTCCATGAAAACTCTAGCTCCTTGAATCTTGTTGTTAGATACGAATAGCATTTTCCCCTTTCTTGAAGTGGAGAGCCCTCCCATCTTCTGGAGCAGCTAGAAAATGCAAAATCTTCAAAAGCTGAATGCAATTCCATTTGGTTTGGTTTGGTCTAAATGGTAAATGAAAAAAAACTCACGATTTATGAAGACAGTGTTAACAATGTATACATATATGCATGAATAACATGAAAGGGCAACATAGAAGAAAACATAGAAGGGCAACAAAGCTGGTGAAGGGCCTGGAACACAAGTCTTACGAGGAGTGGCTGAGTGAACTAGGGTTGTTTAGTCTGGAAAAAAGGAGGCTGAGGGGAGACCTCATCACTCTCTGCAACTACCTGAAAGGAGGTTATAGCGAGGTGGGTGTCAGTCTCTTCTATCAAGTAACTAGTGATAGGACGGGAGGAAATGGCCTCAAGTTGTGGCAGGGGAGGTTTAGATTGGATATTAGAAAAAATTTCTTTACTGAGAGGGTTGTCAGGCATTGGAACAGGCTGCCCAGGGAAGTGGTGGAGTCACCATCCCTGGAGGTGTCCAAAAACCATGTAGACGTGGCACTTCAGGACATGGTTTAGTGGGCATGGTGGTGTTGGGTTGATGGTTGGACTTGATGATCTTAAAGGTCTTTTCCAACCTAAACGATTCTATGATTCTATGAAAAGAAAAAAAGCAAGTTCAAGATGGCTTCTTTTAGCAGTTTGGTTTTTTGGCTCTCTGGAGTCTGGGACATGTCCCAGAGAGCAGTGAGGAGCATGGAGCTTTGTGGAAGGGCTGAAAAATCAAAATTGTCATGAAGGAAAAAATGAGGGAATAAGTCATAGGTGGAAAAGTGCAGTATTGTGTTTAATCTCACATGATGTCATTCATTGTACCACTTTTAAGTGGTACATTAACTGGCTAGAGAAGGGGATTCTTCTGAGATGGGATCAAGAGAAATAATAACTTAAACACAACTGAAAATGAAGAAGCATAGCTGAAGAGGCTGGTTAGTCGAAGGCCTATGGCTTTACTCCCTGTTTCTGAACCATACTTGGCTAAAGGTGTAGACCAAAACTTACACCTGCCTGACACACAGATGGAGTTCACTCTACTTTTTATTATTCCATTTTTTAGCTGGAAATACTACCTCTCACATGGGAAGATATGGTAGATTTAATGCCTTTGTATATATAATAGAAGGTTCTCCACAGATCTCAGTCCTAGTCATATATTTTAAGGGATATTGGAATAATGTCAGTGTTTTAGAGGCTGGGATTTAAGTGACATCCTTTTGATTGCAAGGCATCTCTCTCTGGTTGGCAGAGCCAGTCATGGGACAAATACTCCCATGCATTTAAGAGGGTAGTATTTCTAAATCTCTACTAATTCCATCTATTCCATCTATTTATGGAATATTTCTTAGTCACTTTGTACATTTAGTCATTAAATGGAGCTATAAAATTACAGGCTTATTCTTGGAACCTATTATGCCGTTGTACTTATCTGTGTATGCGGAGGTAGGTGAGTACTGAGATAACATTTCTTGGTATATCAAAAGTATTTATCCTGTGTGTTCTTGTTCTACTGAGCTCATGTGGTATCTGTTTGAGTAAGGCTCTGGTAACACATCCAATGTGTAGATAGATTTATTTGAAGTAGCATGTGCCACTGATGGTGGTAAAGAACATCCAGAAGTAATGGGTACATCTGAGCACCTGTGAAGTGCTGACTTGTGTGGTAGCCACTGCAAGGGTGCAGGTTCCTTTTGCCCTCTGCACACACTGTATACCAGAATACAGTAAGGTCCTTTAAATAATGCATATACAAATGCCCTCTTACCTAGAAGTTCAGCCTTTCATTGGATATTTTTCTGCATTTCACCTAGAATGAACCATATTATATGAAGGATCCATGGGCATGCAACAGAAACTGTATTGTTTGATTGTATTCTAGTATGGATAGTATCATTAAAAAAAAGTATTTCAGTGTGACAGTAAAAAAGGAAAATATAAAAATACAATTTGCATTTGGAAATAGCATATTGAATTAGTTATTGTACCTTTTTCTTTTTTTATGTAGAATCAGGCAAATCTTTATCACTTAAGCCCATAGGGAAAAAAAAAAAAGGCAGCATCACAGTACAACTACTATGACAAAAAAAATTGAAATTACTATGCAAAAATTTGCCTTGTAATCCTGGAAAGTAAGTAAAGTTGCCTTCACCATTTGTTGAGATTCCATTTTGCAAGATGGGATGCTTTATGTTGCAATTTTTCCCTTATAATTCCCACTTACAATAAAATATAAACCATGTCAGTCCCTAAAAGCAAAACCAAAAAAAATCCCTCTAAAGTCTAATGATTATATTCCATTTTAAATTACTTTTTGTCAGTGATGACTTCCATTTCCAGATGGAAGGCGCAAAATTATGTGGTGAATATGAACTAATTGATTGTGTCCAAAATGAAAATGTCCTTGATTTAAAAGTCATATGTGGCAGTTGCTCTGGTTTTAAAGCTGCCCTGGCATATATGCAAGAAGGGACAATCAGTCAAATAAGCTGAGTGCAACAGCTCCTCGTTAAATAGGACATTTTTCTTTTTGACATCCAAAGTTTGCTGTGCTCTGGAGTGGAAGTGTATGATAACAGTACATAATATGGTGTTAAAACCGAAAGTTTTAACACTTTTAAGTCACAGAAGTTTACTTAACATCTCCAAGTATATTCCTTACCTGCGTTTTTGTTTGGAACTAGCACATATTCAGAGCATAGTGATCTTTGTCTTTAAGGTATGTTTCTCGCGCAATTTTTCTTTTCAGCATCCTAAATGCTGACATGGCTTGCTCAGAGAATATTGGAAGGAGACACATGCATGCACAATCTTACTGTCTTTCACAGAAGTGTACCAGGTAAATATGGGATTTATTTTTGTGCTTTTCTGGGGTCAGCTTCAGAACTCACTTTTTGGTACACCTTTTCCATAGGGCAAATGCTGATGGACAGTATCATAGAAATGACAAGAAATTGATTTAGCTTCTAGGACAATCTAAGCAAATGGGCTGGGCAGAAACTTAAAAGTGACATTCTCTATCATAGTCCAGAAGGTTTTAAAGTGATATGTAACTTGGGAATGTGCCAGATTGGATAATTTCATATACAAAACCAGAAGATTGACAAGCCTGCACGTACACTGTCTATAGAAACAGGTTTACAGTAGCAGCTCTAGAAAAAGCAGGTAGGAGTTTGTCTTCTGTTGGGATTTATATACATTAATTGTTGTTTTCCACAGTGAGAAGTATGTGTCATTTCAGGTACCTGAGACATTCCAGTGACATGAAATAAAACTGTTAAATTTTTACATTGTTTTTAATGAGTTTGGTGATAGTTTAAGTTCAATAAGCTGTTCCGTTGCCCTTTAGGGAAGACAAAGATTCTTTTCAAACTGGAAGACAAATCTGTAATTACAACTTGCTTCTTAAGTGACCTCTGCTAAAATCTTACATAAGCAGATGGTAAGTTGTGAATCTGGTATCTGATCAAATTCACAACTCAAATTAATTTCTGTAGCATGATTGAAAAGTTTTCAGTAAAAAGACCTTGCAGAAAGGAAAGGATGGCCCAGCAGAGCTGAGGCTGGTCTATAGCAGAGAGGAATCATTTTGTTATGTGCAGCTCATGTACTAAAAATGCAACTTTTAGTCACCAAAAATATTAATTTGATCTTTTTCAAGATCAAATTCAGAGATTAGTTTTACATAGCATAAAGCAAATTATATACTTATTCAATTTTTGCCTTTGTAATTACTTTTATGATTACATCTGACTCAATTTTATTTATAGAGGAGTAAAAGCTCTACAAATCTAAGCAAGTCTTTAGTTTAACTTGAAAATATTTCTGGGTTTGGGGGGGGGGGGGCGTGTTATGTGTGTGTGTGTGTGTCCATTCAGACAGTAAAATGAAAAACCAGTATTTTGTACAGTTTTAGTTATAACTTGTGCTTGATAGGAATAAAAGGACCCAACATACTGCTTTTTCTGTACAGGGGGTCCCCCCTGCCCTCAAATAGAAAAATACTTTTTCCCTAGTAAAGTGTTATAAATAGAGTGACAGAGTGCGGCAGGAACTGAGGAACTGAAGTGGTTTGTTTGAGGAAAAATCAGGAGGAAAGAAACAGATTCCAGAATGATGTAAATGAATTCTCCTGCTGTTTGAATAATTACAGAAAATTCACTCTGACATAAAGTGCACAACTTTGATATCACACCAGCACCTCACCTTTTTGTCTTCAGGTTTCCTACATTCAAGAGGACAACAAGCTATTTTAATTCAGTAGAAGAAAAAGACATTAAGGCCACCTAATGTACCTACTTCAGTTACAAAAGTTTAAGCAATCCTGAATGTGCTGTCAAAATTAGGTGATTCCATTCCATTACCCTCACTTCTCTGTTAGAAAAATCTTCTTGGCTAAGAATAGGGCACAGAAGAAAATGAAAGTGCTTTGAACTTAAAATGGAAAGAGAGAGCAAAAGAAATCACAGCTGTAAACAAAACATGCCCAGCAATGAAACTTCATATGCCGTATGTGCTGCTGAAGAGAATGCCCTGCTGCAAGTCTTTACTATGTGTAAAGATCTTTTCTTCCCCCCGACCCCTTCACTATTTCTGCTAGAGGAGAAAAGCTCAGTGGCAGAGGTTCAGCAGGAGCAATCTCAGGTGTCCATTTTTAAGTACAAACAAATTGGCTGGGCTTGGAGTCTTAAGCTTAAACTTTCATCTTTAGAAAGTATAGAAAGTTTTGTTTTGGTTTGGTTTTTTGTTTATTTTTGGCACTGAACTGAAGAATAAGTGCTAGTCTTTCAGCAATGACTGAGTAAAGTTTTGGATACCTTATTTAATGAGTGATTAGAGCTGGCAGGATAAGTGTGGTATTTGTTTTACTTGCTGATCTTATTTGGCTGTGTTCTGTCCATCTTACAGACCTCCAGTATCTGAGCAGTGGTCAGTTCACAGTCTCAATTTATGTTCACAGCAACCTGTTTTGTAAGGGAGGAAGTAAATTGCTAATACTACCCCTGTTTCAAAAAGGGGCACTTAGACACAGGGATTAAAGGTTTAAGGAGGTATTAAGGCACCAAACCAGAGATGAACAATGGAATTTTCAAAGCTTCTTGTAGATATCTACAGACTTCTTAAAATCTGATCCTGAATATTTTTGCCTGAGATTTTGAGGCAGAATAGCAAACTTAATCAGATTCAAAATCAAATAAATAACAAAAGTGAAAATACAAAACTTGTCATTATACTAGGTAACAGACATTGGCTTAAAAACTTTTTGGGCTACTGACCTCGTCAAAAGATTGCTCTTAATTAAAGAGCAAGTGTGACAATAGTGGAGGAAGATTCTTGAAGGTGTTCAGGAGAAGTTCTTAACAGAACACAGATGTACCTGTAAGAAACTTACTATTCTGTCATTCCTCCTTGCAGGATAAGTCCTTTTGCCCTAAGACAGAGGCTGCAAGGAAAGTCTGACAGGCTTTCTGCTCTGGAAATCACAGAGGAAATCGGAGAAAAAAGTAGTAGTGGTATATTTGCTGGTCACTGCAGGGAGAAATAACTAAATGGCTCTACCTTACGTGTAGACTAAAAAAAGGTAAGTAAATATGAAAGAAAGATATCTTTACCTACAAGGTGAAACATTCTGGGAAAAAGAGTTCATCCTAATTTTGTTTTGTTTTCCTTGATGTATTAAGAAGATTCTGGCACTGTTTTGCTTTACTTCAGCATTAGTCCCTCTGGAAAATGTTGCTATGTGTTTACATAAAGCAACAGTCTTAGTTTGCAACCATAAAATAATGAAGTTTATTTAGGTGTGATCGTTCTGTATGGCAGTTCCTGTACAGTTTTGAAATTGCTGAAAGGAACTCAGTACATGTTCTCTTTGTGCTACAGAGACTTCTTTTTTTCAGCAAGAGAAGTATAATTTACAGAGTGAATATAACCTTGGGTTGAGACTGTGACTTCCTGATGCATTGTCTTGAGCATTTGACAAAAGCTTGGTGGTGTACACTTGACATCCTGATTGTATATATGAACCTTATTTTAAGAAACAAAAGAAAACAAAAATCTTTCTGGCGCGTGACATGATGTAAGCAGTGATTGCTGGAAATATTCTAAGGATAAGACCCTACACAAAATGAAAAGGCTTTTAGAACAAGATGTATGGGACAGCAATATCTATTACTGATTGTTGCTATAAAGATGAATTCTCAATAGAATTTGGGGACTTGCTTAAGGAACCCGAATGGTTACTCCTGCAGTGTCAGAGAAAAATACATGGCAAACATGACCAGATGCACTCTTTACTAAATGGGCTATGGTTATTAGATGTGCTGCACAAGAGTGACTGTTGCTTGTCACCAATTACAGCTTGTCATTGAGTTTATGATTTGCTGGTGAAGGAAAATAATGGGAACCTATTGGAAGGTTTTGCTTGAACCTGTGTGGACTGATTGTGCATGTTAGGCAGAGCCTCATGTTAAATGATGCTGGTCAGGAGGAACTCATTCACTGAATGGAACAGGGCTCTGTCAGCTTTGCTGTTTGATTAATTTCTAACATGTACATCAATTTTCAATAAGAATAAAATCACACAAAATTTTTGCAGACATAGCAATCTGGAAGACTTTGTGTGTTTCAAATGCTTTTTTGTAGCCTGGAGTTAGTATTTGGTAAGTTACAAAGATACTGGTAAGGAATAAAATTAATGGGTTTTAACTTCTTTAAAATTTATTCTTGGTGCCAATTTCTTAGGTGCATCAGTCAACACCCAGATTAAGATAATTGCTGGCAATATTGGATTTTCTCTAACATGGATGAGATCCAAACTTCATTCCTGGAAAGGCAGCTCCTTGCCTTACCCATAAAGTTAAGGCAGCAAACGGAAGTGTTCTCTCCAGCTCTTCTCCCTTCAATTTTTTAAACACAAACCCCTTGATTTTCCTCCCATTTGTATCATCTTCTTTCTCCTTTTTACTCATTAGCAGGTGATTTCCTCTTGGTAACAATATAAAATTGATGAAGTATGACCCACCCTTACTGGCTAGAATGGCAATTACAGAGCAGAAAAGTCCAAATGTCTATTAAATATAAGACTGCCCTGCTAATGAGTACAATTTCCTAGTGTAATTCTTCTTCCAGAAGGCTTGGAAAAAAGGCAAATTAAATGCTGGCTGTCAAATGTTATTTTATGATCTTATGCTTCAGGTCATATTACTTCCATGAATCTTTCACAACAGTTTGAGGCAAGTGTGTGCCACCCAAAATGTGAACTACTGGTTGACCCACTGCAGTGTTATTATTGCCACTCCAGAGTCTCGGTTCTGCTGCTGCTCTATCCCTTCACCAGCAGCAATATTATGTGGATTAGACTGGATCCAGGTGGTTAGTCATTAATTTTTCCTGACTCAGCCAACAAGGGCTGCTGCATACTGCGTCTTCCATGAAGGACAGCTTTGTGTTGCGTAAAGGATGTGCTCTACCACGTTACCCACCCACCACTGTGCAACTCTGCATATTTTTGTGTCAAGATTCTTAAGCAGTGATAAAACTCATTCTTTATGCATGTAAAGCTCTCCGTTTGGTTAGTGAGACACCTATTTGACTCTAGAAATTTTGGCTGTAATTTAAAAATAAAGATTCTGCAGAAATCCTGCTAGAGTAAGAGGTGCAGTGCTTTGCTGATCACAGTGCTCATTTATGTGTAGAATAAAGAAATCACCCCTTTGTCTGTAATAAAAGCACCCTGATTCAACAAGTTCTGAATAGGTGGTACATAATAATAAATCTTACATAGAGGAAGAGTAGATTTTTATGGAAGATAAACACTGGAACACAAGGCAGGAGTATAACACAATTTATATAAAGTTGCAGCACTTTCAGGGTTTGACTCTACTCCTCTGTATTTGTTTAGGTCTCCCAAAATATGATGACTATTAATCACAAATATGGGCTCCAAGCCAACGTTTCCCTATAAAACTGCTTTCTTCCATAACTGCAAACTTGAAGTCACTACACAGTGATAATATTTCACTGTGTCAATACAATAACCATAACCAAACAGTGAGATGAATCATGCAAGGTACTAGTCTTCTCATCAAACTTGCACAGCACAGTGGTGCTTTACCTAAACCCCTTGATTGCAGTACTCGCCATCTTACACATTGCCTCCAGATTCTGCTGGGCTGGAATGTTCAGTGCGATCTTTACATTACATGATCCAGAAACAGTGAACTAGTTATTAAAATACCAGAGGAAGAGTTTTAAGACAATAGTTGTGTCATTTTTTCTAGACTGCATGTATTTGCTAACCCCATACTGAACAAGGAGAAAGACAGGAAAGTAAAGAAAGAGATAATGGGTGGTCGTCAGTATCTTTTCTTTTAAGGTTTCATTTAATATAAAAAACTAAGACTGCTCAAATAAAATGCTTTCTTTACTGATTATACCACTTTGTATAATTATGATCAATTTCAAATAAGAAATACTATCATAAATGGAATCTGTGGGAGAAGCCAATAGCTTTTTTTTTTTTGTCCAAAAGACTTCTTCCCTTAAATAGTTTTTTAAAAAACACTCCCTTTCCCCCAAAATGATAATGGGTTTTTAAATCTATTATTTTCTTTTGTTGTGCAATATATTTCTGTTGTACGTGTGGATGTAACAGATGGAATCTCTTTTACTTGTTTGTTTGTAGTTGATTGTGGGATCTTTACTGTATTTTGCTGAAGAAGTTAAGACTTGCACCTTCTGAAACAAAGGTGGATTAGGCAGACAGTCTGTAAGGGTTTGTCTCTACTACTGAAGAAAAGAGAGTCCTAGAGCTCTCGCTACCTTCAGCACCATATGCTCAGACTGACTGGCATTCACACAGCTAACATCTAACTCCTTCTAGAGTAGATTAATTTATTCACACCACACTGAATTTGGGCAGCTGTCCCCAGGTCAGAATTGTGAGAGTCTGTGTGCGTATCTGGGTGGGTGGTCGGGCCGGAGGTTTGCAGTTCGAAGTGTCCTGAATGGTTTTAGGATTGTGTTGCATCTCACACAGAGGGGTTTTTTACCATGAAATTGCAGCTGTGTGTTGTATGAGAACTGTAAAGCCTTTTGGGGTACTGTTATAGGATAATGAAGAGGCAAAACTGGTGTATGTGTTTGTCCATATTACCTTTTGGTAGTGGTTTCTGGAGTATATATTCCCCAAGCTGTGCCTGGGGAGCACCTGTTGTTCTGGAGAGAGCTAGTTGGGAGGGTTGAAAACACAGCAGTTAACTAAATTAGTTAATCAGGAAGACAACAACCGAGTCCATTCCATTTTTTTTAGCAGTTCAGATGTACCCTGTGAGACACTAAATGCAGACAGCCCATGGTAAGAGCAGAGATTATGGGAGATATGAGTTAAAAACCACTGAGTTAGTGCAAAGTCAAATTTCACAAGAAATTTAAAGGTGATACTTTTCCTAAGGACTCAGAGAGGACTTTGTAGAGTTTGGTGCAGCGAGGAAGCCACTAAAACATTGGTGACTGAGAACAAGTCTAAGGCAGGCAAGAAATACTGGGATAATGCAGTGGGCAGGAAGGAAATGACGACACACTTCCCCCGCCCCCCCCGCCTTTAATCACACTTAAACTTTTTTTTCAATTAAAAAAGAATAATTGTTTCTATTTATGGAGTAATAAAACCTAATTTTCAAGATGTAAAGCTGTGGTGGGTTGACCCCAGCCAGCAGCTAAGCATGCACACAGCCACTCGCTAACTGCCCCCCACCCAGCGGGATGGGGAAGAGAATGGGAAGAGCAAAAGCGTGAAAACTCATGGGTCAAGGTAAAGACAGTTTAATAAGTGAAGGAAAGGAAAAAAACCCACAAGTGATGCAAAGGCAATCACTCACCACATCACACAAGCAGACAGATGGCCGGCTACTCATCAAGCAACAGCCACCTTGGTAGGCAAACATCCCCCTCCCCCCCTCCTTTTTTTTTTTTATTGCTGAGGATATTATCTGGTATGGAATATCTCTCTGGTCAGTTTGGGTCAGCTGTCCTAGCTGTGTCTCCTCCCCATTCCTTCCCCACCCCCAGCCTACTCACTGCGGTGGGGACAGAGTGAGAAACAGAAAGCCTTGACACTGTGCAAGCACTGCTCAGCAATAGCCGGAACACTGGTGTGTAATCAACACTGGTTGAGTCACAGATCCAGAACACAGCACCATATGGGCTGCTGTGAAGAAAGTTAATGCCATCCCAGCCAGACTCAATATGAAAGCAATTTTGGTATTTTTGATATGCTCCCTCTAAGGAAAAGCTGCAGGTAGCATTACGTCAGAATGGTACCCAGTTTGGAGGTTGGGATATATGGTATTCAAAGTCATGGTGACAGAAGTTTTTGGCAAAATTCTTAGGACTAGTCCTGATACCATGCAACTTCGTTCTTGTTAAAGCCTGGCTTTGACAAGCTCCTTCAGACACACAAGTAATGATTAGTAGTAGTGCTGTTCAGTATAAAAAGATGATGAGTCTTAAGTGTCAATACATATTTTCAGTATTAAGTCTCGCTGCTAGGTTTATGCCTGAACATGATTTGATTGAAATAAGTGGCAGACTCCTTTTTGCCTCAACGGGAGCATGTTCAGATATTCTGTATGCAATAATAAGAATGATGAAAACGATCAACAATGTGTTGTAACTGCATATAACTGTGAGGAACAAATAAATCAAACAGGCATTTAAAGAATTTCCTTTTTTTTTTAAAAAAAAAGGCATTGGGATACTGACAGGTATGAATCTATCATTCATTTGGTGCTGATTAATAGTTTTGCCTGCAGCCTCATGGAGGAAACTTCCAAATCATGGAAACTATGAAAAATACAAGTATATAAAATATCAGGTTATTCTGTCATAAAATATCAGGTTATTCTCAGCCAGGGTACAATACTGTGTAAACAAAAATCTAGTGGAATGATCATATTCTGATTGCATTTTAATATTATGGATCCAGAGGAAAATAGCTGTCATAATTGTAATTATGGTATGTGAGGTTTTTCAAAGCTGATTGGGACATCTAGTCATACAGTGTCACTCAGGACTAAGGAGAATAAGATAGCTAAGCTGCTTATTTAGCTTTGAAAAACTTAAACGTTTATGCTTAAATTAACACAAGAATAAAAGCAAGAGCACAGGCTGTGACAAGAATTGTTATTTCCTTTTGCATCTTGTGCTTTGTTTTTTGAAATTAAGTAGCACATGCCCCTGCTCCTCTACTGTTTGTGGAATATTTTAGATGTTGGTTTTCAAATTAAAAATAATCTGAAAAGTACTGAAGTTACTGTCCTGGTTTTGGCTGAGATAAAGTTAATTTTCTTTCTAGTAGCTGGTGTAGTGTTATGTTTTTGATTTAGTATGAGAAGAATGTTGATAACACACTGATGTTTTCAGTTGTTGCTAAGTAGTGTTTAGACTAAAAGTCAAGGATTTTTCAGCTTCTCATGTCCAGCCAGCAAGAAGTTGGGAGGGGACACAGCCAGGGCAGCTGACCCAAACTGGCCAACGGGGTATTCCATACCATGTGACGTCATGTCCAGTATATAAACTGGGGGGAGTTGGCCTGGGGGGGGATCGCTGCTGGGAAACTAACTGGGCATCTGTTGGCAAGTGGTGAGCAATTGCATTGTGCATCAATTGTTTTGTATATTCTAATTATTTTATTATTATTATTATTGCTGTCATATTATTATTATTATTATCATCATCATCATCATTATTATTATTCTCTTTCTTTCTGTCCTATTAAACTGTCTTTATCTCAGCCCACGAGTTTTACTTTTTTTTTTCCCCAATTCTCTCTCCCATCCCACTGGGTGGGGGAGGAGTGAGCAAACAGCTGCGTGGTGCTTAGCTGCCGGCTGGGGTTAAAACACAACAGTTACTTAGTGCCAGACTTGGGAAGTTATTTAGACTGTCCTCTCCTCAGCACCACAATACCATTCATTTAGACTTCAGAAGTGAAGTCTAATGCAGGTGAAACTCATTGAGAGGATCCAATGCATCTAAATTACTTTGGAAAAGCTGACTGAAGGTGTAATTTGGAGTTTTCAATGTGAAGAGGGAAAGTATGCTCTCCCTCTCCCACCCCCCAGCACTTTCTCTCTACATACTTGCCAGATACCACTGTCATTTGAGAATATTTGTTTACCTGAGCAGGTTTTATTAAGGGGAACGTATTTCTCTTGCTGAGAAATTTGCTCTAGTTTCTCCTGCAGTACGATGGTTCAGAGCAGTTACCAACTCAAATGCTGTTCTGGGTCCTCCTGGACAGGCAAGTCTACATGCTTACTGTGCATAAAATTTAGATACTATGTTATTCTTCACCTCAGTTCACTACATTATAAGACTTTGATGCTGTACCTTAATAAGAAAATAAATGGAAACCTACTTTTCACTGCTTTAGAATTAACAGATCGAAAATTTATCTATTGTGTGCTCTATTTTAGTAGTGACATGATAAATATGTTTTACTTATACTCTGTTGTAGAAAGTACTCAAACTTGCTGATGCAATACATTAAAGACATCATAATACAGTCCTTGCTTTGGGGAGATTTGTCTGGGTTTCATAATATTTCTAGGAGGCTAAATGTATTGTTATTTTATGGCATGAAGAAAGAAAATGAGCTTTCAGGCTCCCTTGAATTCAGTGTCTTGTCAATAAATTCATACTGATTTGGATGTGTTTCATGTGTTATAATTTAGTTGCTTGAAAGTACTTATGATGTCTTTTTGCAAAACATATTAAGTAGAGAATTTTGTGCTATGGGTGCAAAATACTGAATTTGATTAGCCACATTATTTTATGTATCTATGATTTTATCCCTACAACAACTACTGTGAAGAGGCACTTTGAGAAGCAGGAAGCTCCGTATCAATGGTCAAAACTAAACAGCACAACTACTTTGATAAGTGTGCGGAACTTGGCCAAATTTAGACCATGTGTTTGGTGGGTTGCAGGGGTTTCTCACACTTGATGGAAGGTATCCGAGCTTAAGATTTCATACTTTAGTATTCATTCTTTCTCTTCAAAGAGCTGAACCTTTGATAATTCACAACCTTTTAAAAATGTATGTTGGATGGGAGGAGAGAGGAGAAGGAAGTTTGGAATGGTTTAGTTCTTTGTGAGACTTGTTATAGTGGACCTAATATATAAATGGTGCAAGAAGTATTTTCTCTACCTTCTTGCTTAGTATTGAGTAACTTTATCTTACCTTAAAGCACGTACTCTAAGTTGTTAGCAGTGGTTTAGACTAATAATCTGTTTCATTTTGGTGAAAGCCTTTAGACGCTGACTCATCAGAGCCATTCAGATCACTGACCAAAACCATTTATGTTGAAGGAAATTCTAAGTATCCTAACCATATGCAGATCTACCTTTAAAGAGTCAGATTCATCAATATTTTTCAAGGGGGAAGTGAGAGGAGTATTGCTAGTTTTAAAACTATGGATGTCAAGTTTTAGTTCAGAGAACAGTTCTATCACTGGTAAAATCAATATTTTATACAATGTACAATGATATTTTATGTGTATCTATCTACATGCATGTTCAATGATAATGTGCATCTATGTATATGCATGTGTATATATGATGCATGTGTATATAGATGATACATGTACACACACACAACACACAAACTAAAAACTTGTGAATAAATGGCTGTTTTATTCTGTGAAGAGTATTGAAATGTGCAAATATTTTTCTCTTGGCACATCAGACTGAGCCTGAGACTTTCCTTGTGTTTCCTGAAAAAACAGAGATGTAGTCCCCTATGCAACCAGTAGTTGGGTGGTTGTCAGAGTGCCCCCTTTATGAATTTTTGTAAGGTTTTCTGCAGAGAAGTCACAGTTGATTTTCTAGAAATTACGAAGTTGTACTGAGATTAAATTCCTGGAAGAAATGTTTGCCAGCATTGCACCAAGAGTGGTTTAGAATAAAGGTTGTAGATATCAGGCTCAGTCTGATGTGCCAAGAAGAAAAATACTTGCACATTTCAATAACTCTTCATAGAATACAACAGCCATTTATTAACAAGTTTTTAGTTGTTGTAAAAATAAAGCTACATGTGCTTTTGCTGCTTAACTTTAGGCATCTTACTTCAGTGACACTGTTAGGAAGTTTTTCTCCTCACCCCTGCTTTATTGAGTGTGGACGCACATTGAATCAGGATGATCCTGAGAATCCAAGTTAAGCTTTGACGAACCAGCATTTCCCACCAACAAACCCCATCATTGGAATGTTCTTCAGGTTCTACCTGAGGCAGCGCTACCTATTGCTGTTCTGGCCTGCACAAGTAATCCCAAATCAGTGGATCTATTTTCTTAAATAAGGGGGTCTGTATCTTATATTTCCATAGAAAATCAGTGCATGACATTTATTTAGGCCTTTACTTTTTGAGTACCTCTCCTAGCAGATTGAGATGCTTTTAGTAGTGTCTGTGCAAGAGGATGCTGCTAAACTGTCTATGCTTTTTCTTCCGTAACATGCATAGCTGTATTTTGTGGACTGAAGACAGCAGCCCTTTGAAAACCTGTATGATAAAACCACATTCAGTTATGCTAGGCCCACTTCTTCCTTTACTTGTACCTTTGTCCACTTTCTTTTCCTCTTCATCTCTTTGGACTGTAGACTTTTCAGGGCAGTGACTGTGGTTATTGCAGATACATGGTTCATGGGGCATGTTCTCAGTCCGTAGGACTGGATAAACAGACCTCAGCTGTGGATAAAAGGAACAATTTTTTTCCCCCGTTTCTTAGGCATGTTGGACCTAACAACAGACTGGAATAACAGCCAGACTTCGAAAAGAGCTGAGCTAGTTCCTTAGGGTACATCTGAAGTGCCTTTTTTTGACACCTCATTGCAGAAAACTCTGTTCTGAAATATTTTCTGCAATGAAAAAGTAATCATTACAGTTAAAATCAATACAATTGAAAAGGCAACTTTTTGGAGAAAGGAATGTAAATATTTTGTGACTTCTTTTAGCTATATATTTGTACAACACTTCTGTATTACACATAATTAATTTGTCTCTATTACCTGTAAAATGTAGGAAGAGATGTTTCATTAGAATTTGTATATATTTTTAAAGAAATCACCTATAAAGCTAAAATATCCATGGTAAGAAAAAGTTTCACTTGGTTTTATAACATTAGAAGGAGTGTCTGTCAAATGGAGGAATCATTTGAAAAGCTTCAGGTAAAAAGATTTTTGGAAAATGAATGGAGGAATGGGAAATAGTGTGTTAAAAGGGGGTGAAAATTATTAGTAATTTGAAAAAGTTTATCTACTCAGTTCTCTGTTCTCTGCCTTCTGGTTCATCTTTGGATTTTTGCAATTTTTTCAGTTTGCTTTCAGCATTCAGTGTTTTCTGTTGAGGAAGCTATAGAAATAGAAAAGAAGAATGCTTTTTGCCCCTGGTTAGCCATAAGAACTCATAATGCTATATCATTCCAATAGCTGCATGTATGTAGGCAATAAGTGTACAGTAGAAACTATATTGTTATTAATCATTTGCTGGAGCCAACATACTGCTACAGCATGAGCTATTCAGAGGCATAAACTGCATAATATTTATTATAATAAATCAATCTGTACCAGATACCTTAAGGGATCCCAAATCGTTGGAGGAGATCCAAAAGATTCTAAGTAAGACATGTTACAAATCTACTGACAGCTGAAAAATAAGAAAAAGAAGTTATTTGTGACAAATATGTGAGGCATATAAAGAGAGATGATTGATTTATTATGTTGGCAACGCATCGTGCTAAATATGTTCATGAAAGGAATTCCTTTTTGCATTTAAGATGTTTTTAAGTCTGTGATGGACTATGGCAAGGGAAAGCATATTTGAGTTTCAGCTTGTAGCAAAAGAAAACCATTCAGTCATTTGATTGACTATATACAGAAATGTTGCGTAGCATTATCTATTGAAATAAACAATTATAAGTAAAAATGGCACATAAAAAGCAGCAACATAAGATTAAAAGAAAAGTGTAATGTGCTTACATAGTTTAAGCTTTAGTCTTTTTTTTATCTTAGGTGGAAAGGGCTGAAACACACAAACTGGTTAATCTTTTGTTGTTGTTTTTACTTAATACTCTTACACTCACAAGCACACCTGGAAATGGTGTTAAAAGATGGCTTTTAAAAGTATAAAATCACTTATTTGTAAGTCAGGAAATGCCAGAATTAACTAAGGTTTCCCATGTATCTTAATTGTTCCACCTTGTTCAGGTTTTTTATGAAATAGGCTTTTATGATATGGTGCCATAGTCTATTTCTCCCCAATCTCTTCAGCCAGATCCTTATCTATCTCACTACCCTTTGCTTTCTTTCCACATGGACCTTCTGGACTGCAGCATACCTGTCAAAGTCTCCTCCCTGAATTCTCATCCCATCCACCTCATCCAATTTATCTTCTTCGTTCTCGTACTTCCATTTTGCTGTCTTTCCTCAGCCCTTCCATCAGTTTTCCTGCACAATTTTCAGACCTGAAAACATTGATAGAGTAAAGCATCTTCACTATGTGAAGTATTTTAGACTTCATCTACTAAAGTGCAGTAAAAATATATTCTGAACATGGACAAACTCTCTTTTATTTAATTTCTCAAAGATCTAAAGTTATCCAAATTTGTGGACACTTTCACAGGATCAGCAAAGGGCACTTTCACAGGATTAGCCTGGTGTACAAGCCATTTTTCTGCCAAATTTTCTCTCTGCTGTTAAGACAAGAGCTCTAAGTGTTTTCAGAAATGTGAGAAATGTTAGGCAAATGGGACAACTGGGACACCAGCCACTCTGCCTTTCATAGCAGTTTTTTAGCATGATTTGATTTGGTGAACCTTCCTAGGTCTATATTCTAAGTAGATCCAAATACAGAGATTTTAACTCAGCAAGTTTTGCAAGTTATTTTATGATCCAGTACTAGGCTCGCTGATTGTACCTTCATCCAACTAGTAGGAGCACAGGCCAGGTCACCTTAATTACCTCTCACAATGTTCTGCCTTGGAACCTCTCTCTTCCCCATTTGCAATCTCAGCCCTGCTTCTTTTGTGATTTTTAAGATTTTTCACTCAATTTTCTTTTTTTTAGTATTTCATATTGCAAAAGGCCCAGATAACTTTGGCTTTAGTAAAACTGGCTTGACATCTTCTCTTTTAAAATCCTGTTCCTACTTCATTGTAATTCTGCTGCATTTAAGCTGTTCAGATTGAAAATGCCCATGTGCCAATAATTGTTCTAGGTATTTTTAGCCAAACTGGTTTAGGTGTTTATGAGACTGGGGAAAGGGAGGATGACTATGGTACCATGTTAAACATGTGTATTGCTCCTGTTTGTTGGAGAGCTGGAACACACTCTGCTTTGGAGGGTTTTGTTTGGTGCATGGAATGGGAAAGAATGGCCCTTGTGTTGGGGATGTGGGTGTGCTTTTTTGATGAAAATTCACCCAGAAGTAGCTACACAGTCAGTAAAGAGAGTAGCAGCTCAGTTCATCAGAGCCCATCTGCTCCAGTCCATCCCAGCTTTTTCTTGGACTCTCCACATCCAGCACTCCCCCCCGAGTGACCATCTTCAGTCCAAGACTGCAAGGACTGAGCAGGCCTTTGCCTGAAATTGAGCTTGTTTGTCAGGAATTGCCTTATCACCTGCCATTAAAAATTAATGCACAGTTTTGTGATAAAGGTATACCAATACCAGTTTAACACGTTCCAGCCCCTTCAGCAGCCATTGCTCTTCTTCATTCCCACTCTGCTGCTGCCTCTTTATTGAGCTGATGAGGATCTAAAATGTTGCCTCATCTTTTGTTTTTGAACACAGATGAGTTCAGTTATGCCATTCACTGTGCAATCCCACAACTGCCATGATATTTGTTAGCAAAAGTGAGGAAGCATTATGTTCCCTCCAGCCAGCCAGAGGTGTAGGAATTCTTTAACGAGTTCTGCCACAGCAGCTCCTATATCATAAAAATTATGCACTCAGATTAGGGAGTCTGTGGCCTGGACTGTCAGTGCTTTTCCAGCTGGTACCCAGGCAGCAAGGAGGAAATTGCTTGTGTCAAAGGTAGACAGGTGAAGAATGAGCTACTTAAAATGGTACAGGTTCTGTGGAAAAATTAGCTGAGGAAAAAATATTTCCCCTGGACTTCTCAGAACGGTTCAGGAAGAACAGAATGTCATCCAGTGAGCTATCGCCATCAGCGCAGGGACCTCAGGCTGAAACCATAATTTTAGTTTTTCTACTTTTGAGCACTTGAGTTTGGATTTTTTTTTTTTATGTAATACATATTTTTTGTTCAATTCTTTCTGTAGATATTTTGAGCTATTAATGTTTTGTGAGAAACACATAAGAAAAATTCAGCAAAAATGAAACCAAATTCAGACCAGAAGAACACCTCAGTGGTGTTGTAGGAATCACTAGACATTTACTTCATGAAAATTGTAGTCAGGTATCATGTATCAAAATAGGTAACTGCAGGTTGATGTGTGAGCAGATACTTTTAAAGTGAGAGATGCATTTACTGTAGTCAAAACGTGAGCAGCATGTTCTTCTGACTTGCTGTTCTTTTTCAGACTCTTATGTCTCCCTGACTCATCTTCTCTGCCTGTTCCTACCATTGTTTTTTAATCCATCACAAAAATTTGCTTTTTGCAGCTACATCATGTAATACGAACACTACCCCAAATATTGTCAGTTAGCTGTGGGGCACTTCCTCTCTGAAAGAGATTCTAAAATCCCATATTAGAACTTAAATCCTTCAACAATATCATCATTTTTGTTCAGGAGTCCTTTTTATGGTGCATCCTCTTTTTTTATGTGGCTCATTATACATAATTTGAACATCACTTTTAAGAACTGCCATATGGTGTCAATAAATAAGTCTTTAGACGCTTTCACTTATCTTCTAAATATGGTTCAATAGTGCCTAATTAAATCAATACATTAAAAACCCCCACAATCTATACAAATCAAGCATTTTGAACTGGTTATTTTAGTATTTAGATCCTGCCTAATTAAGGACTCCTTGAAGATACATCCTTCAAGAAAGAAACTAAGGTATTTCCCCAGCCCTTAGCTTTTTACTTTATATTGCACTACACAGTTTTTATAGCATAAAAAACTGTATAGCATATTAATAGTTTTGTTTTTTGTATTACTACGTGTTTTCGGTCTCAGCTGGGGTCCCAGCAAAAGCTTCAAGTTGCTTGCCCCCTCAGCAAAAGCTGAATGGGAGATTGTAAAAGTGCTGTCCTCTTTCTTCCCTCTCCTCTGCCACACCATTGTGAGGAAACTTAGTAAGTTCTGCATTGCAATATTAAATTGCATATCAACTCACTATGTAAGGGAATGATGGCAGTGGCTGATTCAACTCTGTGCTCATCTCAGACATAATTTGTATCCTGATGTCTGGCACAGAAGGTATTCAGTGTAGCTCAGAACTTGGCCTTGACTTACTCTCTAGATGTTCAAAGAGCACTTTGATTTCTTGTAGTAGAGGTTAAGCAAATGTCACCTGTGTCTATCTTAACAAGGAATTAGATTTTAAATGTGTAATCAGCAGAAGATGAATTCTGTAGATCCTGGAGCCCTGCCTGGCATTCTTTACAGCTGGTAGAGGATCCATGCCATCCCCTCCTCAGTTCCCAGGAACACAACTTGCTCCTTTGACTGCTTGGAGAATACAAGCTTCCCAGACCTTTTACCTTCCAAAACATCCTGGTTTCACTTCCCTGTGTTCTTGCCTTTAATATTTGTTAGACACTGTTGTATGTCTAGATAGAAAAAAAAAAAATCCCATAAGCATTAAATTAAAAGCCTCTGTTTCTTTCTTTTAGACATAACTGCTCTTTCCCTGTTTTGTTCTCATGTGTCTGAGCTTTTTTTACCCTTCTCTGATGCCTCTCGAAGAACTGACTTACAAGGTTGTGTATCAGTAGTATGTTACAACCAAGCCATCCTTCACCTTCCTGACAAGATAGGTTTGATCATACCAGAACTCATTCTTTCTGCGCACTCTGATATCCATTTTAAAAACTGCAGTTAGTTATACAGACGCTTGCTCCACATACTGTCTTTTTTTCCTATAGGCAGACATTAGCATTCCAGTGAGCCCTTTTGAAAATTATTTGGGTGCAAAGGTAGGAAAACAAAACCTAAATAACAAGTAGATTTGGCAGCTTTCATAGCCCTGCATAAATCTGCTTCAGTGCTGATATTCAGGCACAGACTGAAATGGCTACTTAGAGCAGTGATCTCCAAAGTGGGGTGCATGCATCTCAGGGGCTGCGCAAGACAATCCATTGGGATGTGAGAAGAAAATATTTTTTAAGCATATTTTATGAGATTTAAAAAAACCCAAACTATGTAGTGTTTATTTCATCTTTACGTCATTCTTTTTGATTCCTGTTTATGTTTTGTAATATGCATCATATATTAGTATAGTAGTACTTTTATATGGTTTATAAATAAATATATATAGGAGGTGCATGCTTAACAATTTTTTACTGATAAGGTTGCAAAATCAAAAAAGTTTGGAGAGAGCTGTCTTTTCAAAAGTAAAGTATCAGTAAACAGTTAAATGACTACAGAAGTTATATTAAAAGGTAAACTTGTTTTAGCATTTATTTTCTACAACAGAAGGAAATATTGCTCTAATACTTATTCCAAAGTCATAGTATTTATTAGAATGTTTAAAAATTTGTATTACCAAAATGTTGAGTTGAACAGAACAAGAAGTAAAACAATTGTAATACGAGGCTTTAAGGATATTTGTACCTTACACTGTTGGGTACATTATCCTAAGAAAGCTCAATTCCTCTGCTTGTCATTGACTTTAATTTTTTCACTGGGCAAGTCACCTGCTTTTCTAGGCCTGTATTTTTCCGTTGGAATAGTAGGAATGATAATGTTTCACGTGAGTGTTGTGGGGATAAATCTCTGAGTACCTTACTGTGTTCAGCCATTTATGCACTGAATGAGGCAGGTGAAAAAACAACAGGAGATGATGTAATTAAAGTTTGTCAGAAGGTATAAGAAACACTGTGGATAGGCAGGTGTTTTGGCATCTCCTCCCTTCTGCGTTTTTGGCATGACAACTGGGCTTTTCCATGTGTACATCCAGCCTAACCAAAATCAGTATGTTCCTTTCTCAATGTTCTCTCAGTAATTATTTTCCTTGTATTGATT
The DNA here is from genome assembly GCF_026419915.1 of Harpia harpyja. NCBI lineage: Eukaryota > Metazoa > Chordata > Aves > Accipitriformes > Accipitridae > Harpia > Harpia harpyja. The sequence continues at coordinate 56,498,706 of NC_068940.1, read as the reverse complement.
CAGGTATCAAAGAGGTATTTATGGCTTTTCAGTAAAATATATGGATGTTAAACCCCTTTATATTTTTCTGTCATTCTCAGGGAAAAAAGCCAGGATCATCTAGTGTCTATTAGGAGATAGGGCAGCTGCCTTGGCATTGTTTTAAAAGCAAAAATAGTGTCACCCAAGGTAGCTTAAAAGTTCACAACAAGTTTAAATGACCTCTTGTGTGAGTACACCAGTAGCAGCAAGTAGAAGATACCATTCAACTTACTGGCTCATAGTGAATTAAATTCACCTCTACGTTTCTATCTATAAAGTCTGGGTAAAATAGATAAAGCATGGGAAGATCTGTAGCAACTTGGAGGAGGAAACTGTATTACCAATTAATAAACAGAGCAATAAAAGAATTCTCATTTTTTTCATAGTTCAGTGTATAAGAAATAATTATGATAGGCTTTCTGTAAAATCTTAAAGAAATGTAAATACAGCTTTGGTAAGGAAGCAGAATCTATTGCATTCTCTAGGAGAGTTTAGAATCAGTATTTTGTTTGTTATTATATTGACTGATGTGCAGAGTTAGTTTTCAAAAGTTCTGTTTGATTGCTGTGGAATCCTTTGCATTGCCCACTCGCATTTACAGTCAAAGGTTTCACTTGAAAGGGGTGGCCACAGTTCTAACCCATGTGTTCCCACGACATAGGAATGCAAAATGGATCTGGATAGTTTCAGCCATCCCAGTCCATGGGATGCTTGCCTTTGGAGAACATAGATGGAAAGGATTAAGCTTCCTCAAAGCTCTGCATCCTTATCCAGTCTGTGTTCCCTTGCATTGTCCTAAAAACCTGCCTATGAAGATTTCATGAACTTAAGTTCTTCAATGATCCTTTGTCGTGGTTTAACCCCAGCCAGCAACTAAGCACCACGCAGCCGCTCACTCACTCCCCCACCCCCAACCAGTGGGATGGGGGAGAAAATCGGGAAAAGAAGTAAAACTCGTGGGTTGAGATAAGAATGGTTTAATAGAACAGAAAAGAAGAAACTAATAATGATAATGATAACACTAATAAAATGACAACAGCAATAATAAAAGGATTGAAATGTACAAATGATGTGCAGTGCAATTGCTCACCACCCGCTGATCGACACCCAGTTAGTCCCCGAGTGGTGATCCCCCCGCCCCACTCCCCCCAGTTTATATACTGGACATGACGTCACATGGTATGGAATACCCCGTTGGCCACTTTGGGTCAGGTGCCCTGGCTGTGTCCTGTGCCAACTTCTTGTGCTCCTCCAGCTTTCTCGCTGGCTGGGCTTGAGAAGCTGAAAAATCCTTGACTTTAGTCTAAACATTACTTAGCAACAACTGAAAACATCAGTGTTATCAACATTCTTCGCATACTGAACTCAAACCATAGCACTGTACCAGCTACTAGGAAGACAATTAACTCTATCCCAGCTGAAACCAGGACACCTTTGTTTATGATAGCTTTGCTAACCTAATGTTTTAAAATTGCTTTTTTAAAGCAAATTTTAACTCCTGATTTGAAAAGCTGAAACTCTGTTCTTCTTTTCTTTCCTTAAAAAAACCATGCGGGACAGTGTGCCACAAGTAAATGTATTTGGAGTAAAAAGGGACTAAAGAAGGACAGAACCTTTTATTTAAGAATATTTTCTTCAATTAAGAAGAGTAGAAAAATATTCAGTTTCAGCCATTGCTAGGAAAGAGAGATGCAAGAGACAGTTTGACAAAACAGAACCAACATCAGATAGCGGTAATTCCCTGAGAGAATGATTTGAATAGAAGGGGAAGTCCAACACAAGTGAATTGACAGATTAATTTTGTAAATTCTTTGGGAGTTTGAAAATATTCCTGGGGAGGCAATATGCTGTCTGTTTCTGAAAAAGCGGGAACAAACTGGCATCTAGGAGCTCCTTATGTCACATTCTTTTTTATAATACTCATGTAGGCTCCAAAACCATAAACTCGCTCTGAATAAAATGTTTTTAGTTTGTTAGTTGCCTAGAAGAAGATAAAGGCATGATCTGAAAACACATATTGTTTGTATAGATTTCAAGGAGACTTATGACAGCCTCTGGGCAGCAATGCAATAATCAGAAATTCCTGGTAACAGTTTTAAATAGGTAATGGCATGTTTGTGGTTCGGAAGTAAGTGCTTGAACAGGGAGCAAAATCTCTACCTTGTATAACCAGTAGAACTAAAACCAAATACATGATCCAAATACACAATAACACACGATGTACGTTAGTTATGAGGCAAGTGAGAGAGAATGGTGTGCAGAATTGATCTAATAATGCATGCTGTGAAATTTGCAAAAGACCAAGCAGAGTAAATGAAGTGAAAGTTCATCATTATAGGGTAGGACGGGTGAGTAGACCAATGAAAAACAAACCAATTATAGACATAGTCTTATGTGCTCTTGCAGACTGACTTCAAAGAGTTTAAAAAGCTGTTACCCCCTTCAGTGGACTGTATCACTCCCTCTGTAATGATTTAAGCTGATCTGCAATTTGTTGCTTCAAAGCAGAGGTGGATTACTCTTATTTCAGCAATCGCTCACTACCATGGGTAGGCTGATCTGTGGAAGCACAAGGCTGGAGCATGGTAAATGAAACTGTTCAAGTTGTCCACAGCAATATGCCTTGTACACCCTAGGTGTCTCATGATATTGGACTTTGTGGTTGACCAAGTTGAACATAAAGGGTTAACATCCAGCAAGACTTAAGAGCCCTTAGGTTAAACATCCCTGAGTGGGGAAAATAGAGATAATGGAAAAGTATGAGAACAGCAAGGACCTCCAAAATGAAAGGAACCAGGTAATATGTGTACAGTTTTCAGGTAGTATCTATTTTGTTTTATAAGGCTGTATTAATTACACCCAAAGAAACTATAGTGTGGATGCAGGCGAACTAGTCTAAAGGTGCCTTATTCTGATGTGGCTTATTTCCCATCTTTTATCAGAGTTGCTTGCTTACAGATGCTTATAGCAGTACATAGTAGCATCCACACTTGGAAAGTTGCACTGCTTTATATAGACTGGTAGACTAAGGCAGAGGAAATTTTCAGTGTAGATACACCCCTAAGGAAGTTTAAAATGCTCAACAATGAGACAGTGAGTCCAATCTAGTTTAACAATTAAGACTTTGGTATATTAGCAAAAGGTTCTTGGAGAAAATTTGCTGTTTATACAGTACAAAAGGTGTTTAAATGTAATACAGCTGATGAAGGTATAGCTTGGTGTGCTTCAATTAGGAGGAACCACTTCTAGGGAAGACTTGAAATCAGTAGTTGCAAAATGATGTGTGAGTAACAGAGGTGACATAGTCAGTCGCCTTCCGGAGAGGTGGAGATAAGGAAGGAAAGGCACAATCCAGTCTTCAAATGTGAAGGCATTTCCTGCTTTCTCAACAAAAGAAAAATGAACTGACCTGTTACCTTCTCAGCTACAAAAAAGGTAGCAATTAAAAATTAAATGAGGCATAAGTTAGCAAAGTGAGTTCAGAGGATATATGACATAACAAGCATAAAAAAAAAATAATCTAAATTAATTTAATTTACAGTAATTCTAAAGACCAAAACACCTTGTATAATTGACAAAGCTTTTTCTCTGATCATTATTTAATAGCTTTAAAATGATGCCTAGAAATGCCAAAGACACTAGTGGTCTTAGAATCATTGTTGCTGCAAAAATAAATGGGTAATTCCTTTCTGAAAGAACCTACAGTATAGATAGGTACAACAGACAAAGTTTGGAAGAGAAGAAGTACTGTTCAGAAAGGGGTTCTGTACAGTAATCTTTAAATATCTTGCCCAGGGTCACAGAATGACTGTGTCAAAACTAGGTATCTTTTGTCTCAGGAGACACTTTTACAATAAAATCATCCTAATATATAAAAGCATGTGATAGAAATAAGATTAATTTATAAAAGCTAGAAAAAAAATTGGACTTTATCATAGTAGGAGTGGTTTTTTGCCACTGGTTACACCTGTAAGGTCTGCCCTTAGCCCTCCCAGTTCCTCCAACCTTCTTGCAGAGTCTGTGGGAGTGCACCTCAGCCTTTTTCATGTGCTTTGTCACTTGCCCCATTGAGGAGCAGGCCCACACTCCCCTCAGCCTTTCTTCTGTTGCCAGTGTACCTATAGAAACCCTTCCTGTTGCCCTTCATATCCTTTGCTAGTTTGAGCATCATCTGAGCTTTGGGCATTTCCACCACAATCCCTGCAAGTGCTCTATGTTCTTCCCGGGTAATTTGTCCCAACTTCTTACTCTGTGTACTTCTTTTTTACATTTGAGCTCAGTCAGATGTTCCCTATTGATTCATGCTGGCTTTCTGTAACACTTGCTTTACTTACCCCACAGTGGGTTGGGCCATTCTTGTGCTCTGAGGAGGTTGTCCTTGAAGATCAGCTGGTTCTTCTGGTCCCCTTTGCCCTCCAGGGCAACATCCCATGGGATCCTACCAAGTAGGTCCCTGAATAGGCAGAAATCTGCCCTCCTGAAGTCCAGACTTTGGATTCTGCTATTTGCCTTACTTCTCTCAGGATTTTAAACTGTACAGTCTCATGATCTTTGCAGCCAAGGCTGTCCTTGACTGTCACATTTTTGACCATTTCTTTACTGATTGTGAGTAATAGTTCCAACAAAGTATTTTACTGAATGACTGGTCAATCACCTGCATCAATAAAATGTCTTCAAGACACACTAGAAATCTCCTGGATTGCTTGTGCCCAACTCTATTGCCCTTCCAGCAGACATTTGGATGAAGATCCCAATGAGAGCCACTCTGTGATTGCAAGACTTCTGCCAGCTGTCTACAGGCTTCATTTACTTCTTAATCTTCTCTTCTGCAGCAAAAGCCTGTGCCACCCATGATTGTCTGTTCTCTGACCTCATGCATAAGTTCTCAGCTGACTTGTCACCACTTCCTCTGTGGTGATAGTTCTGTGCACTCCAGCTGTTCTTTTGCATACAGTAAATGCCTTCCTCCTCACCTTCCCAGCCTGTCTTTCCTGAAAAAAAAGTGCATCCATCCATTGGAGTGCTCCAGCGGGACCTACCACACCACATCTCTGTAAACTCAATGAGGTCATAGCTCTGCAGGTCTTATGTGTTTCCCAGGGTGTGGACATTTGCATCCCCCATGGTCTTCTTTCTCAAGGGAAACATGAGAGTTCCCTTGCCCTGTGGTGCCCTAATGCTTCTTTTCTCCCCTGTACCTTACCTTCTCTTTGGATTATGACAACACCTCCCCAGTATACCTATCTTACAGTTCTCCTCACCAGGTTAGCAAGCTGTTTGCAAAAACACTCTTGCCCCATTTTTTCAAAGTACTCATTCCTCAGAGGGTCCCATCATCACAGAGGCCAAAGTGCTGCCTGTGCCACTACCTACGCACCCAGATCTTGATCCAACGGGTATGTCCGCTCCTACCTGAGCCTCTCCTTTCACTGAAAAGATTGGCATGAAGATATTTCTTTGAATATCTAAGCTTTACAGAAGCTGCCATTTTTAAACTAGAATATATGTATTAAACTGCTGAAGAGTCAAAGTTTTCTGCGTGCTTTTGTCAGTTGGGTGTACAACAACATCAGGTCTATTACTCAAGCCTTTTCTGTATAAATGAACACAAGAAAATACTTCATTCTGAAGGGTACCTGGACACAGTAATAATATATCAAGGTGTTTCATACTTTTGTAATAATGGAAAATGGAATTTGTGGTACTTCTGCATGAATTACTTTTAATTTTCCTGTATTAAGTTAGATACTTTGTTTTTCTTCTAGAGTTCTTCTCTGTCATACCCAATAGATGATGATTTGTTTAAAACCACAAACCCTCATTCAATTTTTAATTAAAAAATGTTAAGTTCATTTCTTGTCAGTAAAACAAATATTTGTTATTACTAATACATTTTAAAGGCAAGCATAGTACTTCATAGTGTTTATAGGAATAGTGTATGTACTGCAGTGCTTCATCATGAATTAATGTCAATCATTCCACTATTGTACTAGAACTTCTCTGAAAGCGAATACATTTCCCAGTAGGAACAGAGAATTCTTCTTCTCTAAGAGAATTCAGGGACACATGGCCGTTGAACCATCAGATTCACACATTAAAATAACTCAGTGCCTTTTCTTGTGCTGCAACTGATATCAATCTCTCCTGAAATACCACAGTATTTAAAAATCTAGCCAAAAATGCTATTAAAATGGATGGTCTTGCTCAATGTGACAGTAACTGCCGTAAGTCAAGGCAATTTTATCTTATTTCTGCCAGTTTTCTGGTTGTCTCTGCATCTTTTTAACATGTGACTGCTTCTTTCTCACCACTGTGATATTCAGTAAGGAAACTACCCCTTTAAAATGAAGAATAGAGTCTGGCTTGTTTCAGTTCATACATTACTATTTAATAATATGGTCTGATGGATAATATAACTGTTTATTTGTTCGGTTTTCAGTCAGCAAAGAGGACTAAAACATGATGTTTCCAATGTTTGTACAGACTGGCGATGATTGTATCTATGTTATTAGATCAAGATGTTTTCTTTCTTTGGCTTCATTTTAGAAAGGCTGAATGTAAATATTATGAATATCCTCTGTATAATTTATAGTCCTTTTGGCATTTGAAATGGGCAAGTTAATTTAGAAGCAAGTTTCCACAATCGCTCATGTAAAACCCGGAAGAGCTGAAGTCTGAAAGTCTACTTGACTTTTTTTTTTACTATAGTTGTGGTTTTGGGAGCTGTATCTTGCTTTTATTCAGGATGCAAATTAGTGGGGTCAGGATGCAAATTAGTGGGGTGAACTCTCACAATGAAAACTGTTGATTTAAAAGTTTTGTCTTACAACTGTAACCTGGAATTTGTTGTCAGTGGTAAATCTGAGCATAAAACCTGTGCCCAGATAGGTCTTGGACTTCCAGAAGTGCTCTGTGTGGATGGTCAGCAGCAGATTTTACAGTTTAGGTGCCAAAAGTATCAAGCGGTTTTGGGAGATCTGTAGTGACATACAAAGTAATTCCTTCCTTAAGAATAGGCTATAAAGTCATTAAAACATCCCTATAGTAAGGGCCTCTCAAGCTGTTACAAGTTTTCAGCCTTAACCTTCTGGATTTTAGAATACGCTTGGTAGAAAAATTATCTGTACAGTACATTCTATATACCATAGAATTGTTTTAATTTCTCTAAGTGAATGATTTTCAAGAGAAAACTGACTCACGAAGGAAGAGGAATGTTTTTGAGGAGTAATATAGTCCACTTTAAAAACTTGTATGAACTTTTGTTAAAATGCTTGTACTAAACCAGTGCAGGAGTGAGACCATTTACAGCCAAAGTTTCTTTTTCTTTATTTTTTCCCAAATAAAAAAAAAGAGCAAGTATCATTACTCAAGGCAGTCTCGACAGGTCTGCAGACACTGTTTATTCCATGTGCATGCTGATATAATTTTTTCCTGGTCTTTGACACTACTGTTGCTTGTTGTATTAACTCCTTTAATGTCATTTCCAAGGGTACTCTGATTTTTAAATGAGCGAGCTCTCAGATTTGTAAGATCTTTAATATGCACTCACACTTTTTTAGCTAAATACAAAATAGCCTGTTCAGTCATAGAGGGTTTTTTTTCTTTTTTCCTTAAAAATAACATGGTTTGTGACAAGAAGATCAGAGAAAACAGAGGATCAATATACCTGGTAAGGAAATGAAAGAAAATTATGCCTTGTCTCAGCTGATAGATTTCGTCAAAATTCAAAGAAAAATTTTAAGGTCTGAAGAAATAGGGTTTTTCTCTTCATAGATTTTTTCCCCTAGTATCTACATCTTTTCCCGCATTTTCATTGCAGTCTTTCCTCATCCAGCTATGAGGTTTATTCAGCACCTGTGGAAGCAAGAGCAGCCAGGAAAAAAAACCCCACACTAGAATGAATTTGTTTCTGTTTCTCATGTTAATGATCTAGAGGGTAAACTCCACTGCTTGAGGTTTCTGATGCAAAATCTGTTCATTTACCCTCTATAGAAGTCATCACTATCCTATTGATTGGGATCAGATACATTTTATTTCCCTCTAATATGAAGGAAAAAATCAACTTCTGGGAGAAAAACCAACACATCTTCAGTGAATGGTTGGCTATGAGTTTTGGAAATTATCTTTATTGTATGTATCTCCACTAGACAAGGCCTTGAGCTACCTAATCTGACTTTGAAGTTAACTGTGCTTTGAGCAGCATTTGAAGGGCCCAGGACTCCAGATGCCCCCTTTCCACCTAAATTACTTTATGACTTTATATATGCAAAATGTGTATATGTGTAGTCAGTGTACATGCGCACATCACATAGATACATTTAAACACACCTGAATTGTTTGCTTTGTTCTTCAGTATCCAAAAAAAATGGTCAAATTACATGTCTTTGATATTAACACATGGTGTTTGTAGCTTAGGCTGTAAACCCATGCTAAATAACTCGCTCTTCCTTCACTACATAGTTGTTGTCATTGGAGTATTTGTTAGCTTGCTTTTGGTGCTTTTTTTGTGATGTATATAAGCCTTATTCACTTGTATCTATGATCAGGTTTTATGGAAATTATGTATGAAACTGTGATCTGTTCAGGCTCTTTGTTGCCATACAAGATTAATCTCTTCCCGGAATCTTTCTTTGTTTACAGGGGAAAAAATTGTCCATTCACAGTGAACATCAAAGCAGAATTAACTGCCAGATCCCAGAGTTGTCCTCTTTCCGGGGCCATAACATGGCAGCTCACCAAGGTGCAGCTGCCCAGCAGAATGAGAAAGGCAGAGGATGGTGGAGAGCTCTGCTTCCTAAAACACGGGAATTTCCTGTGGGTCATGTTGCTCTTGTGAGAGAGAGGAGCAACACAGCACTTACTTACAGCATGTGTACAAAGAAGGTGATTATGCTGACTAGGCTGGAAAGTATTTGGAATTAATAGTCATTCCTAAATGACCATCCACCATGAACGGAAAAGTTAGTGTCTGATGAGGCAAACTGCATCAGTGTCCCATCTACAGGGAACCCAGTGGGAATATGGATGTTGAAAACGTGGTTGTAACTGTGTTTTCCCCTCTTCATAGATCTTCTGCTTTAGAAACGTGAAGAGAACACAGCAGGCTCTTGGTGAGTATAAACAAGATCTGCAAGATAACCTGGAATAGGAAAGAGAATTGATATAAAACTGCTAAAAGTGTTTTGCCTCTTACTAAAACAAGTGCTAGCACTTCCAATTTTATTAGCTTCTCCTTTGGGTACTTTCTTGCACATCCACTTCCTCCCAGTGTGGAGTTTAGGGAAGCATTAATAATTTCTTTTTCCTTCTAAAATAATTCTGAACGGTTGGACCATACTGTACTGAAAGTATGGGAGTCTGTCTGGCATGCTTCCTGCCTCTCTGAAGTGCATTTACATTTCTTATACATATGTTCAATTTTTCTGACCTTTAAGTTCAACCAGTGTACTGAGTCCCTCATGTTGAGTGTATTCCAATAGTTTCTGTGCAGAAATGTTTGTCCTATATACTAAACACAATAAAGAATGACCAAAGATATTCTTGTGCCATTGCTGCCATACAGGCTCAGACAAGTCCTGCAGATCCCAGTGTGAATGAGGAAGAGTAAGTGACACCTTGCCAAGGGGTGGGATGAGACAGGAAAGAGCAGAAGATGGAGAGTTCAAATACAACAATTTGAATACAACAACCAGGATACTTAGCAGGATAGACTGGCCAAGCCCAGTTTGGTGTGAGAGTGCAGCTGACTTGGATGAGACCTAGTTTGGGCCCTGCAAAGCCTCCAGCAAGGGCTTAACCTGGTGGTGCAGAATCTGTAAAAGGGCAGGGGACAGGGGCAGCCGTGAGGATTTGTCTTGAAGCACACACCAAGTCGAAGCTGTGTGCGCTGCCTGCCTTGAGATTCCAAGTCTACAAGGACACTTCAGCGTGATCAGCGAAGCACCCGGGACCGGTATAAGCATGAGTGGGTATATGTCTCTGAGTGAGTGTTTTTCCCTGAATCCTCCACATTTCTCCTCTGCTACTCCCGGTCATACTGAATTGCACATAGTTTATATCCAACTACTTCTTTGGGCAACACAGTATTTTGAGTGGTAGCTTTTGCTTAGTATTGCAAAAGAAGAATGGGAAGACTGATGTTTAAGCTGTCTTTTGTCTTACTTATAGCTATCTGCAGATAATAGAAAAATATAGGAGTGAAATACAGAGTTTCAGTCGTCCTTTTTAAACCAAAATTGTGCCACCTACAAAAAATGAACTGAGGTTTTAACAAGCAGTTTTCATATAGTATCTTCCATTTTCAGAGTTTTCAAATGTTATATCCTGCAATCCAGTTATGGCTTATTTAGTGGATGAACTTGGTGAAAGTTTTAATTGAGCCAAACACATAGCTGTTCAAGAGTGATGACATTTCATGCCTCTTTTTGGTTGGTGCAATATTAATATACCTCTGGTTTCCTCAGAAGACACTTTTTTTCTTATTCTGGTATTTGACAATGAGCTAATGTTCAAAATGCAAACAGAGAGACTTTACACATTGCCTGCAGTAAAAAAGCATTTTCTTCCTATTTACAATATATGCAGTAATGGGGAAAAAGTGATCCCAGCACCATACTAAAATAAATTTGAGCAATTTCATATTGCAGGAAAACTGGCAATTTAAAAGAAAAATCTGTAGCAAACACAGGAGAACTGAAATAGACTAAGCTATTAAATAAATAAAAAAATCACAAAATAGAAATACATAAAATTCTAATAAATTGACCAAATGGAGAAGGGCAAATTGAAAAAGAATGGTTCCACTTTGCATACGAGAAATTTGCATAGGCAAAGTTTGAAGCGATGCTCAGGAAGTTTCAGGTGGAATTTCAAATTAAAATCATTGTTATCTAGTCCCTTTTTTGTCTAATCTGACATGTAGGGGAACAGGGCTTTTAGCGGTTTTATTACTATTACCAGCCCTTCAGCATAAGTTGAGAAACTGTATCCCATTGATGTGTTTTTTCACTGTCGAAATAGCAAACACTGAAGTAAGGACATGAGTTGAGAGCTGAAGCCGCTTTCTACAAAGCTTGATCAGGCTGGGGTTGGTTCTTCTGAGGAGAAAACACCGGAGTCATCATGAAGATGTCTGAGAAATCAGATTTCAGGTTCTGAGATGCCTGCAATGGCCAGCAGTGTCTTTAACAACAACTATCAGCTGATCATGGTTTCCTTTTTATAGTTTTCTGGGTTCTTAAATGAACTACAATTTTTTTCTGAGTTGCTCTCCCAAAGCACATTGATTATCCATAGTTATGGATTATGGTGAATATTGGGAATCCACATCGTCCTTTTGGGATCGGTTTTAGTTTAGGTATGTCTCTTTGTTAATAATATGGGGAAAATTGCCTGGGTTTTAAAGGAATTTAAGAAGAAGAATTTTTTTGTGTTTCACCATGTATGTGTTTCAGGAAAATTAGACTATTTTATTAGCGATTATGTGTCTCCAAATTCTGGGGGGAATGAAGTGTAAAACAATTGGCTTCAATTTCCTTGAGCTAGTGTCTTGTTTTCTCTGTCTTCAGAAATAACCCTTCTGATTATTCACCAAGTGAAGTCCTTTTCAGTTTGAACACAGGATTACTCAGCCTTCCATAGCTTATTTTATTGAGACTAATGGGACAAGATGCTGAAAAAGGTCCAGATCTTGCCAAAGGTTAGGTTTGTTCTTAACTCCAATAACTCTGCAATGTAAAATGCATAGTAGCCTTTTCAATTTTGCATTGAATTTTGTGTTGCTAAGTAATGTGGCACACTTTGAACTTACAAGGGACTCTTGGAAGAAGTAAACCAAATGAAAAATGCAGATATTTTACCAAAGTGTATGAAAAGTGTGTAAGCAAAGGAAGTAAAGTCTGGAATATTCTTTGAAATGAAGCAGCAGTGGGAAATTCTACAGTCCAGGCTTGAAGTGTTGGAAGCACGTAAAGGAATAATGCATCTAGCCAATAAAAATGTGTTGTAGGGAGGAATGGTAACTGAAATTTGCAAGACCAGTGAAACATAAAAAATTTAAAATAGAGGAGAAGATAGTCATTACTGAAGGAATTTGAAGAAGGGAAGATATTGATGGAAAATGTGTCACCTGCCATGGAGATAAATAAAAAATTTTGAGGTGTTTTTGTTAAAAGATGGTAGGTATGACCTTATACCTATGTCACTAATATTCTCAGAGACAGGGAGTCAAAGAAAGTGCTAAAACCAGTAGTGTTTAGTCAAAGAAATACAAGTTTTAATACTGGAATAAATCACTGTGATAGTTTAAGCGCCAGACTATTAAATAAGCTCTGGGAAGATATGGCAGAGTGTTAGCATACATAGTCCAAAATGTCTGGAAGTAGCCTTTGCGCAGTAACCTGGATACCATACTGCAGTACATTTCAACATCTATTACAGTCTTCATCATTCAGTAATGGTATCTAATGCTGAAAGGTGAATTACTAGGTTGCTGAAATGAAAGGCTCTGAACTCCAAAAAGGTTTAGATTTCACACATTTGATAGCACACTGATATAGCATAATGATTTTTCTCATCTCAGAACACTAGTTTCTTGGTGATAATTCAATTACAGCAGTTCATAAACATTCCTAGTCTTCCTCTGACATCAGTTAGGTTTTAGTTATAATTAGGTTTTTTAAATATATCATAAAATATTGAATAAAATTTGGAATCCCAGTCAACCTTTAAATCATTGTGCTGTGTTTTTTAACTGCTAATCCAGTGCTTTCAACGCACAGCTTCAAAAAAGTGTGGATTTGTTTTTATCCTTGTCAAGTAGAAGTTATGTTTAAACCTGATATGGAAAATATTGACCCTATTGTTTACTCTGTTAAGTGGATCCCTAACAACCAAAAAAGTGTTTATCTTACCAAATCTTATTTGCATATGTCTAATCATTGTCACTTGTTACGGAACTATAAAAATCAGTTGTGAGTCAGCTCTGTTAAAAAGCAGTGGCATGGAGTGGAAAAATGTTAATCCAGTCCTTTGGTCTGTTAAGTATCTTCCATTCCTATTAAGGCTCAGTATAACTCAGAACTGACCTTTGTTAAATCCTTGGCCAATTTGCATTAACCCAGCCTTTTTTATTTGTACCTAACTAGAATTTGCACTAGGTGAGAGTTTTTGCTCTAACTTTGGGCTGTACCTGTTCTGCCTGCTGAGATGCCAGAGTCTGGCACCAGGAGTACCAGTCTCTACTTTTGCACTTAGAAATATTTATGCCACCAGGTCTGCCTCAGCAGCTTCTCCAGCTCTCATCTCCGCAAAAGGAGTTCACACCACCTCCTCATGATAACATGAAGCAGTCAGTGACAGAATTTTATGACTGTCTTTGAACTCTGCGATATGTTGAAGCAGTCTATGCACAACATCACAGCTAAGGCTGCACAGCAACACATAAGGAGACCTGTTAGTGGTGCTTTAGCCCAGCACAACGACAATGCTGGACAGTCAGAGAAAAGAACCACAACATGGCACTCTTCTAATAAAAATACTTCAAGCTAAGATATATGGCAGAAAGAGCTTCAATTAGGAGTAATTATGTTGTTGAAATATTTTCAACACTACATGATGCAATTAAACCTTGATCGCCAGTGGTACCCAGCCTCCTTTAAAGAAGGAATAAGTATTCATTATGGAAAGAGAAAATTATATGTAATGTAGAGACACAAAATATAAAACAATCAAAATCTAAACCAAAACCAAATGCATTACAGAAAAGCAATGAACTAGACAGTAGACAAGACGAATGGCTGACTACCATTCAGAAGGGTCTAGGCTTGAATTTATTTGTACAAGGATTGATTTGTATAAGACAGAGCTTCCCTTATGTCTTTTAATACATCCAGAAGTTATTCTTTCAGGTCATGAAAATATGTGAGGGTAAACACCTTTCAAACTATTAAAACATACCTTAGTTTTTTGCAAGAGACTTACAGCACTTCTGCAAATACTTGCAATAATGTGTAATGGAGATGCGTATAGTAGCTCAGAAGAGGCAGAGATTTCTGTTCGGGCTAAAACTCTGGTTCCTGCTATCATGCCAGTGCTACCTGTGACAGTGCTAAACCAATCTTAGGAGATGATATTTGATACTCAGTAACACTGAAAGAGTGTCCTAGACTCCTTGCTGTGCCAGACAGAAGAATTCATGTCTGAAATCCTATAGAATTTCCTACAGACCAGATGCACTTAATCATAATATAAAAATTATTAACTTAGTCAAGTAATTACCCAATTTGATGACCCTTTTTCCATCTTCATTTTATTGATAACGCTTATTATTCTTTTCTGGCACATGCACTTAGTCTTCTATTTTTAATTCATGACATGATTTTTAATTTTTTATGATTCTGTACCATCTAAAATTACATTTTTCATAAAACAGCTGTTAATGACCATGAGCCACAGAATTAGAGAAGCTAGAAATGACATGTTCTTTTAAGTTGAGAGTTTTAACTCTGTTTTCCCATGGTATGAGTATTTTCAACACTTTATTTTGTAGTGGTTTGATTTAACTGTCTTGAGTAGAAGGGATAATACATATGATGGCAGTAATATTTCAGCAGGCTTGTTTTCTAGAACTTTCTGGTTTGAGTTGCTTTTAATTCTGCGAATCATAAGTCACTAATGAGGCCCATCTCCTTACTTCCTAAAGTAGGTAATCACTCAATTGACTGTAGAGAGGCATGTTCTGAAACACAAAGGTACTGTGCAACTTCCTTGAAATTATGCAGCAAGCTAAAATAATAGAGGGGAAAAAAGAGGAAAGGTATTCAGTGTTTATTAAGGAAATTTTTAGGAGGGAAACAAAACTCATGAAGAAGACTTTTCAATCTTGGAAGAATGAGTGATTTAGTACATTTTACAAGTAAAACATCATCCTAATGGGAGCTAATAGATTTTGAGACTCCATTAGACTTACGAACGTGAACAAATTTGTCTCAAGAAACATTTTGAATGAAAGTTCTAAATGAAAATTCTACCATAATTTCAATTATTTAAGCAGTATTTTATCAACAAGGACCTTTACAAGTAAAATCCATGATCTTGAAAGCTGTCAATGTTAAGTATATATGTAATGTTAAGTATATGTAATGTTAAGTATAACATTAATAGCAGGTGTTCAGTGTGGCAGTCCTGTTTAGTTCAAGTCAATATTGCACAATGTCCTGGTTTTGGCTGGGATAGAGTTAATTTTCTTTCTAGTAGCTGGTATAGTGTTATGTTTTGGGTTCAGTATGAGAAGAATGTTGATAACACACTGATGTTTTCAGTTGTTGCTAAGTAGTGTTTAGACTAAGTCAAGGATTTTTCAGCTTCTCATGCCCAGCCAGCAAGAAGGCTGGAGGGGCACAAGAAGTTGGGAGGGGACAGAGCTGACCCAAACTGGCCAAAGGGATATTCCATACCATGTGACGTCATGCCTAGTGTATAAACTGGGGGGAGTTGGCCTGGGGGGGGGTCGCTGCTCGGGAACTAACTGGGTATCGGTCAGCAAGTGGTGAGCAATTGCACTGTACATCACTTGTTTTGTATATTCCACTCCTTGTATTAGTATTGTCATTTTATTGTTGTTGTTGTTGTTGTTGTTGTTGTTATTATTTCCTTCCTTTCTGTTCTATTAAACTGTTCTTATCCCAACCCATGAGTTTTTACCTTTTTCCTTCCGATTCTCTCCCCCATCCCACTGGGTGGGGGGAAGTGAGCAAGAGGCTGCGTGGTGCTTTGTTGCTGGCTGGGGTTAAACCACAACACACAAGTACTCATCTTCTCAAATGCTTTCAACTAAACCTTACATAAAACAGAATCTCAATATAAATGCTGTTATTTCTTACATAATACTTATTAAATTATCCTTGACTAATCAGATGGAAAAAAAATGCAAGCCTTGCAACATTTTGATTAGGACCTCATAGTAAGACTCTACATATATGTCTTCAGCTAAATTCAGAATTCTGTTTTCTGGAACCCTGCTTGATGCCAAGAGAAGAGGTCACAGACAGACAGGCTGATCACATACTTTCCATTGTTTTCAGGACTGGCAGTGCAGCATATGCATCATTTGCTTGGTGCCAGAACTTTGCATTTACTTATCTTATGACTCCCAAGACAGAAACTCTATATGTTAGTATTTAAAATAATCATGTTCTGTAGCTGTAAGTGTAAAAGAAATATCAGCTTGAATTTCTTTATCTAAGGGTTTGAATTTTGACATTAGTCTCAGATTCTATTAGAATAGAGCAAGAACGATGAAGATGATCCCATGACATAGAATATACCCAGAACTCTTCTCATTTTCAGTATACTAATGTGCCATAAGGAGGTAATGGCTGGAAGGAATGAGGAGACAAACACCTTTTCTTTTATACTGTGTAGTTTAAAATATTGGGAAAAGAGCTTTACATGACTCATTGAGATCAAATTCTTCATAGACAATAATTTCCATAAAGAATTCTATCAATGGGGGTATCAATTGGGCTTCTAAGAATCTGAGGAAAAACAGTCCTGGGTTGGCTTTGTCTTTGTTTTAGACTTTTCTCCTTTCAGCACAGCTGAGAGGCAGACATTGTGGGTCAGTAGAAGAAAGAATAGGTCTGTGGCCTGTGAAGTTTTGAGCTGTTCCTTCTGCTTTTTCAGCTTAAGAAATTAACAGTGTGAGATGAAGCTGCCTCAATGCTAACACGTAAGGCTCGTTCAGGACAGATTCCAGCTGTCTTTTCTCCAGAATCTGGAGGAAGAAGGTAATTCCTGAACATAGTACATCAAACAAACCTGGCTGCCCTTTTCTGACATGAGAAGAAACCTGAAAAGAACCCATTTGTGCTGTTAAATGTCATTTTCTCAAACTTTGGGCAAATAGCCCACTTTCTTTTGTTATAATTTGGAATGCCTTTGAAGCAGAAACCTCCAAGGAGGGTCTGAAACAACTTCCAAGAAAAAGACTGTAATTACTTTGTACCACTTTGTTCAGTGAACTGAAACAAAGCCCTAGGCAAGGGAGAGGTTTGTATTTGTTTGCCTATAAACTCCATGTATGTGGTGCTACTACCCCAATACACTACTGTAGGATGTGTGTAACATGGGCCGTATCTCAACCCTGATTGTTGCTGCACATTTTGGTAATGCCGCGTCATTTAGCAAGGGGAGCTGCTTTATGGCTGTTTCTGTCAAACTGCCATTTTTTAGTAGATTCCAAAAGCAATAGCAAATCACTGTGTAAGCATATTTCTTGGAAATAAATAATGATAATTCAAAGTTGAATTATTCTACATACAGCACTCCAGCCTAAGTGTTGCTCACCATCTCCTAGAATGATTTTAATTCTTAGGTCTGCTGAGAACAAGCACAAGATGCATTTTCTAAGTCATCAAACTATGAAAGAATAATTCATTCAGAGTGCTTTCGAAATTAACTGCTTTTAACTGTCAGTCCTATATAAAGACAGAGCACTCTTTTTTCCTCTGTATCGGCTGGTGAAAAGTAATCCAGAAAAGAGCTTGTCCCCTCTGGGATGTTTGAAATGCAAAGCTTTTCTATACCTGGAGTAAGGCCTATGTTAAGGAAGTTGTCTTTTAGCCCACGTGATTTATAATTTGGCTAAAAATAGGTGAAGTTTTAAGGGAAGGATCCATATTAAAGAAGTGGATTATTTTCCATAGGATTAGTAGCTATCTATTAAAAAACCCCAAAGCAAACAAAAAAAAATCCCTCCTGCCCAAAAGCAGAACACTTAACAAATTCATCATGGAGTTTGTACAGTAACTTAATGTCATCTCCAGCCCTGCCTTAAGCAGATGTGCTGTAATTCCAGAGGAAACATAGTGACTCTTCAGCAAGCTCTGTGGCTGCCTTCCCCTTGTAGAAGTGTCTGTTCTGGTTGAAAGGGAAGGGGATAGCAGGAACAAAAAGAGAAGTTTTAGATGAGATTACTGCAGAAAAAAATAATTGAAGTGGCTGGTTGCAAGCTTGAGATTACATTAGAAGCATAACTAAAATTGATTTGGATCTGTGCTATAGCATTATGATAATGAAGTCTGTGGCCTTACCAAAAGATTATAAACATGACTTTTAAACTCCCTTTGATATTCTTATTACAACTGCCCTTAAATTCATTATGAGTTGCTAGAAGGTCATCTTGTTACTAAACATGCATAGTTGGCACAACTCAATATGCTCTGATAAGTTTGAAAAACCAGCTGAGTAAAGAAAAATATTAGAAATAAATATACTGGATATTGGATCTTAGCTTTCATTGTACTTAGTGGGTGATCTCAGTCTTGAACCCCAAAACTCATCAACACCATCATAAATTTTATTTGTAAACTATATTGTTCCTTCTATTATAAGAATGTTTGTTGCTTTCCACAGGACTTGCATCTTTTGCCCTTAAATGTAGCTCATCTGTTAAAATTGCTCTGTCAGCAATCACTTCACATTTAAAAACTTTGGGGACTTCTTTCTTTTTTGGTGGATTTTTTTAGTAAAAGAATGCTTGGACATAGCAGAAGTGTTAACCAATACCTGTGTGTGAGTTTTTGATTTTTGTTGGAAGTCTGAAGGAATGTAGAAGGTCTCAAAGAAGGCATACATTTCAATCAAATTATTTTAATGTTATATTTCTGAAGCGCTAAACTAATTCAGTACAGTAAAAACATGAGTTACTGGTCTGGAAAAGGTAAGATTGTTTAATCTCTACTTAATAGCACTTATTCTTAATAGCCATTGGAAATAATGCAGGGTTTTTTTCAATATTATGATCTTTTTCTTAAAGCTGGAGAGTATTTTGAGCTAACTTTGTTAAGTAAAAAAATTACTTAAGAATGTTGCGAGGGATTTTATTTGGAATATGCTTACGTATAGAAACTTTTATTGTGCCTCCTAGCACTTGTAGAATGTCAGTAGGCTAAAACATGTATAGTACACAAATGTTAGGAAAATCTGATATATATTTAATATGGCAAAAATGTACAAAGGTGTTAAGAAAATCTGGTATATATTCAGTGTGGCACATGTCAGAGTTGAATAGAGTCTTTGACTCTTGGGGAGTTTTACCTGTATCCCTTGCAGACTATTGAAGCAGTAAGGGTTCTTTATCTTCCTAGAAGCAAGGCTGCCCTGATATCTGTCAAAAGTGCCATAGCTCCTAGCAGTGTCAGCCAGGCTTTCTAAGGGTCACTAAATTTCCAGAAGTTTCTGCAGGTTAAGAGAAACTGAAAGCCTTCAGTAGTCAGCTCACTAGTGCTCACTTCATCCTTCCTTGCTTTCCCTTTTAAACTGCTAAGCAACCTAAAGACAGGTGACAATTTTTGGCAATATTCAAATGTAAACATCTGACTCAAGGTACCAGAAAGACATCTTTAGGCAGATATAGATTAAGATGGCCTAATTCAGAAAATCCTGAGAAACTAACAGCTTCAACTGATTTCCAAAAATCAGTCAGTTTTCTAACTGTATAAATATGTCCTTAGGCAAACTATCATAATCTATTTTTGAAAGTATTTGCCAGATAATTCTTTGGAAGATACTGTCCTGTATTAAAGTTCGGTTTTCTCAAAAAAGGAGAAAGTCATTGAGATTGTGATATATCTGTCTATTTATTTATTTTTAAGAGATAAGTGATTAGATGAGGTAGACCCTCCTGGAAGGAGGTGGCAGGTTGCTGCTGCAGAGGACCAAATGAGCCTTCCCATGCAGGATTGGAGACTGGATAGGTTGTAGCATAGGGCAGGCAGATACAGAGACAAAGCAATGCATTGGCAGCCTGCAACTATGAGGAGACTGTTGAGAAGAGAAGGGAGCAGACAGGCAGACTTCTGAGGTGGCAGAGTTAGATAGTCAATGCAACGCTTGCTGCATGTAGATGTAGTGCTACACTTCTGTAGTGCTACAAGCAAACCTGGCAGCAAGGAAAATGTGAGAAGGAAGAGATTTTTGTGTCTATTCTGTCTGTCTTAAATGGCTGTCTTGATCTAAGAAGTAAAGTATTCAAGTTTATAGTCTAATAAAGCCAGATTGATCTAAAAGGCATCTCATATTTCAGGATGCTCTTTATAATGAAAAATTTTAGCTAAACTTCCTCAAAGCTCTGGCTGACTCTGGGCCTTGCCACAAAGATCTACAAGTAAAAAACACTTTGCATATGATCAAGGAAAGAAAGAAATAATATTAATAAAATAAGTATGCTTCATTATTATGTTAATGAGATTTTTATGATTATGAAATACTTGTGAAATAGTATGGGTTGCAAAAAACATCTACCTCTTTAGATCATCTCATCTTGTGTTAGTACAGCAGCAAATGCAATTTGGACCACAGCAAAAGTAGCTTTGGGACATCAGTGCTTAAGTGTGAAGTTTAGGAAAAATGTAGGTGAATGACAGATCCTCTGGTCTTCAAAATTCTGGTGTCACCTCTTGGTCACTTGTGAATTGTCATTCAAAATCCACTGAAATCAACAAGGGTAATCCAGTGAAATTCAGATTGGATTAATATTACGTGATTACTTCTATTACATTATCCAGATGTAGAAAATCATTACAGTCTGAAGGAGGTGCTCAAGGGAACTAAACTGTCTACCACAGGATTTCAGGAAAATAATGGAAATTCTGGGGATACTAACAATTAGAAAAGTAATAGTCCCCCAAAACTCTGTTTTATGATGAGAATGTTTTTCTCTATGAGCAATATAATGAGAATGTTCTACTATACAAAGAACAGTCATATTCCATCATTTTAGGTGGTGCGTACACAAGCAGTTTGGCTTGCTCTTTATTCCATTCCCAGATCCTTGCACATTTTGCATACATGCTGATTCATTTCTGAACTCTCTTCTAAAGCGACTCAATTACTTCTCTCAAAGAGAATACCTGATCACAGATGATGGGATAGTGTGCCTCAGGGTCTCTTCCAAACATGTCCATCAGGGGTATGGATTATGCCAAGTTTGGCTCCCCTGACTATGACAAACACCATATTTGGAGACCTTTCCCTTCAAACGCTGCGTGCCTTGCTCCAGAAGATGTCACACACAGCTGTGGCATCTTGCTGTACGAACACTGTACTGGTGGGATGCAAGAACAGTTATTTTGGTACTGTGAAATAAGAAACCACAAACACAGAATTATGCCTCATGACTACAAGGAGTAAAGTGTGGTTTGGAGAAGATACAGGCCAAATGCCATGGAAAGTGAAGGGATTCAGTTTGTTCTAGTGACATGCGGATCAAACTTTACAATTCGGAGAGTGAGTTATAAAGCAGGTATGTTTATTTCGGCACCGGGTGCAAAGGGATTTCTCCTCAAAGCTTGCACACCGTCTCAGCAAGCAGCCAGGTATTTATTACACCAAAGCATACATATTCATAGGGTTACACAATACAAAATATACATACGTATAAGTTGGGGCAGGGTTAGTTCAAAAACTTGTGTCAGCAGTTCTAAAATGTTTATGTCATCTTGTGCAGGCTCAGATCTGTCTCTGGTGGTCGTTTACTTCTTCAGGGGTCTTATCTTCCTCTTCTTCTTCTGTCCTCTAAATGAACTTTAGTCATTTACGGATGCTCTCTTCTTACTTGGTGATTTCAGCGGTTTTTAACAAGTCCAAACAAGTTCTGTGGTAAGATTAACATTGCAGTTCCTGTTATCACCTCCTTTGTTTGGCATGTCAGTCCTCGATGAATACCAGTCCCTGATAAGCTTAACCCCTGACAGACACCACAGCCGCCAGGCCCTGGCAAGCAAGCCTCGAAAGAACAAACAAGGCCAACAGAATTATTAAACAATATTTAAGTGGTCAAAAGGCAAATAGTTATTTCCCTGTATCACTAGAGTGTGTCAGCCTGAGAAGATTGGCCATGAGCCAGTCCTGAGCAATTCACTGGGAACTTGGGTTCTTCATCTGAGTGGCATTCACAAGACAGTATAGACAAATCTGTAGTAATTTTTTTAAGAGTTTTTTTTCTTTGAAATATAGTAGAGGTTTTGAAATTCATTATAAACCTCAGAAATTCTTGCAGAGTTGTGTTCGCCTGAATTCCTAATGGACCAAAACTTTCAAAAGAACACATTTCATATATATAGAAATCAGTTTATTATGACAGTGCTGTAACAGCTAAGACATGGAAACACCTTGCTGAGCCCTTCATACGATTTTTAAAACATTGTGTGTAGCAAAATGCACTACAGGTGCAAAAGCTTACCCATATGTCTTCATTTAGAAACACCCTCAAACAGTAATCACCCTAATTTAGTAGCTTCACCTTTACTATGTAGATTTTAATAGCAGATGGCCTTGTTTAGTAGCTGCACTTATTGAATAGCTGCACCTTTACCATGGACCTTTCCCATGCAAGCTGTAGGGGAAGGTAATTAAATTTAATGAAAACTGTGCTTTCCAAACAAGGATATATGGTTAGTCATATGAAATGGTCAGTAGGCTAAATCATTTGAGGAGAAATTATCCACAGTCCAAAGGTTAAAGTAATGTAGCTCAAAATATAAATTAAGACTAAAATGTAAAGAACATGAGTTGCAGCATTTCCTTGATGACAGCAACATAGTGACTATGCCCTTACAAGGCTTGTATGTCACTGCAAGCTCAGGAACTCATGAGAGCATCGTTCAGTGAATGAAGATGGAGGCTGCTTTCTGGAGAACTGTGGAAATGCACTGTCCTTCAAAATAAGCATCAAAATGAGAATCTGATTCTCACATTATATCTTGTTTCTCCTGACCTGTTAGGGATGCGCTCAGCACCAGTCTTTGCACTCTGCTCCCTGTATTATGTTAGACAAGGACAGAGTTCACAGTTTAAAGTTATTTAAGGAATAGAAAAGAAACAATGAACTATGGATTTGCTAGCAGGGACATGATAACAGCATGAGGAATGAACAAAAGAAAATATTGGTCTTAAAATTCTCTCATTTTTTTAAGAATGATTGAAAGCTCTTTTGAAAAATTCCCAAGTTCCTTTTTTTTTATTAGTGTTATTTTAAGCCAGTTTTTAAGCAGTTAAAGACACATTGCCTCTTTGCTTAAGAGGTGGTCTTGTTTCATCTTTTTGATCAAAGTTGGTGAACAGAACACAACAGTCATTTGGTGGCAGTGGGTCACAAGGAAATAAAATTTCCTTTTTTGTAAGGGAATTAAAAAAAAAAGTCATCTTTTTTTAGAAAATATATTTTCTTTATGTTGAAATAACTTTGCTTTCCCCTAATGGCAACATTAGTACTACCTCTGGAAATAATTTTTCACCTCAGAACATTGTGTTCTGGGAATTTAAGCTACAGTAAAATGTGTTGAGATTTTACCTAACTAAAAGGTTCCCTACCATTGCCATCATGGTAGCACAGAAGTTTCATTACTGGTATTGTTGCTGCTTAATATACAAAACATTAATGGAGCAATAGCACTATGAGATTTTTATATGTTTTATATTTCAGTTCTCTCATATTGCTGTGCAAAATGTGCAAGGTTTTCCAGCAGATAAAGTGATGTACAGCAGCGGTGAGATAAAAGCTGCAAACAGTAGTCATGAGATGCTTTTGATCAAAAAAAGTACTTCATTTGAAAGATAAGCCTCAGAAATTCACCTCACCTTGTAAATGTGCACAAATTTTTTCTTTGTTGCACAGTAGTAACACTTAACTGAAAATATATTGACTTGAGTTACTAGTTCTCTCTTTTCTGAGAACTGAAAATACTAATTAAGCTACCCCTACACGGATACTTTCATTACTGTGATATTTCTGCTTTAATGGAATAAAAAAAAAAGGGGGGTGGGATTTTTACTTATGTATATCCTTGGAAAACCTGTTATTACTGTATTTCTGCTTGGTAGTGTGTAGAGAATAATACATTTGGTTTGATTATTTTAGAGGAATGTATTGCAGCTGCTAGTATTTACAATGTCGCTGGAATAATAGGAATATTTCACCTTTTTACTCAGTTTTGCAGTCATCCTGCTTATGTTTCTATCTTCTTCTATACACAGTCTGCAGGCCTTGTCTAGCCCAGCAGTTTAAAGTGCAATACTTACCACTAGCAATGAAAGATGTGCTTTTAGTAGTGAATGTCTTGCCATTGTTCTAGGTTCCCGGCTTGCTTTGCTAAAAGCAATAGTGACTTTTTAACTGCCTACCTTTTATTAGGTTCATGATCCGTGAACCTGTGCTAACCAGCCTTGAGAGTCCAAGAGGTTATTTCTCCAGACAGAACGTGCACATTTTCATTCATAAAAAGAGGGAATTTCCGAGGTAGGTGCAAGAAATGCAAGACATTTTGTCTCAATTTTGTGTTTGCTCAGCACAGCCCACCCTGTGCCTTCTGTTTCACCACAGGTAGTTGTTTTATGGTAAGAGCAGCAGTTAGTGGCCCCTTTACCCTTAAAACTATTGCCCTGTGTAACCTCTCCACATGCAACGCTGCAGCAGAAATACTGATCTACACCACCATTACAAATGTCACAAACTCTTGAGTTTTTGGTAAGAGTCTCTTTCATTTGGACTAGACATTTCATTCTGCACTGATAAAATTATCTTCAAAATAAGTGTATTTCTGTGAAACATTTTTCATTTTGACAAGTAGGAATTCCTCATCCACTCCTAAGAGATGCATTTTGTCAAAAAGAATCTGGTCAATTCTGTCTGAGAGTACTCATCTGTCATTTACCTGGTTGTCTTTATTTTTTTGCTTTTTCTTTCAGATGTGGCTATGTGGTACACCCTATCTCTCTGAAAAACACAATATTCCGTTTCAAAGCCAGGTCACAAATGTGAAGGTAGAAAGAAGAAATATAATGCACGCTGATAAGTGTGCTTTAACCCTTGTACCCAGTTACAAGCATTATCATAGGAACCTGTGTCCTGTCCCCCAACCTAGCCTGCCCTTATCCATTGCATGTCTGGTGCCCATGCCCTCTGACTCATGGAATGTCCAGTAAGCTAACAAACCAAGGGCTTTCTCACCTTCCTATGGGTTGCAGTCCATGGAAAACATAGCTGAGGTAATAATCAGGCCCATAAACTGCAATATTACCATAGGAGTAGGAATATGTTACAGATTTCTGAGACAAAATAATAAAAAGGAGGAAAGAAATTTCTCTTGCTATGAGAAATACTGATCTCTCCGGTCTTTTTGAAGAAACATTACACAAGAGAAGCTGTAATTACATTGTGGAGTCATTCTTAATGTTTCTTATCTGCAACATCATTTTTTGCAACTGATTTTTATAGCGAACACACAGCAGAATGCCTTGCTTGTGAGCAGACTTTTTTCTTCTAAATGTGACACTGCTGACAGTCTTGCCAGCGGTACCTGAAATGCAATTTGTGAGTCTTGGAGGGGGGAACGAGAGAGAGAAAATCACTATCTGGTCTGGATTTGATTAACACGTATTATTCCATTGCCCTCAGCTTGTGGCAGAACTCAGCTTCCCATATGATGTGCAGTTGCTACAGGTGCAAACTGCATAAAGGCCTCGGCAGAAGTTTTTAGCTTTTAAAGACCATGCGATAATTTTGTCCAGCTTTAAACCAATTTTCATATACAAAGAGGGTTAGAGGTTTTGGCCACTGTGAACAAGAATGAGCACTAATAAAGGTGGCTTGCTAAAACTTACAAGGCAAGGATAATGCTTAGGTGAACCAGGACATGGCTTGACTTTGTTGTTTTTAATCTTTTTGCTTCTGATGACATACCCTTGCATGAGTGAGCAACACAATTGTTTTGTAGAAGCTGATTTTGGAGAATTTATTCTGTCACGTTCCAAGGGGAAGGCTGTCTAGGGGTTCTGGGTACGAGTAGGCCTGCCATGTTATTGCAGTTGTAAAGAGGGAGGGCCTGCAGATACAAAATCTAATGTATGAGCATCGGACCAAGCGTTTCCACCAAAAGATAGCTGTTAGTGAAGTGAGCTACCTAAATGAGTGTACTCATCAGGGTTCAACAAAATCTAAATTAGCGCTTTCTTTCTAGCATTACAATTCAATTACTCCCACAAAATCTGAAGTCAAGTCATTTACAAGACTTCATCTTTTGTTGTGGTTTTCACAATGTTTTAGCAGTATATTGTGTATCTGTAACAGATGATTTGTGGTTAGAGTCAATAGTTCACAACTCTCCTTGGAGATGTATGCAGGTTACTTGACAAGTTCAAGGGAAGCCTACACCACTACAGCCTTTACTGTTTAGTGGTTATTGGAGTACACAGATGTGTTTTGACAATTCAACTTTTCTTGTGTCCTTTTTAATTATTAGCAGTTTTATCAGACAAACGACATGCATAAGTTTAATTTTTATTACCGTTAAAGATTATATAATATATTATAATACATAATATACTTTTGCACCTATTTTCTGAACATTTGTATTTAACAGTAATAGCAGTGTGGCTCGTAATTTCATAAAAACTGATCATTCTAATTTATGAAAATGATTGTGTTGATAATGCATTTGTCATATAGACTACATCTCACAACATAGTGTGGAGACTGTACAATGCTTACTAAATTTATTAGTGTTATAAATCGTTACAGTAAAAAAACATTGATAGTAGGCAAAATAGCAGAAAGGAAAAAAAGACAGACTTTTATGAATTAGTGTCTGTTAAAGTGAAGGAGAAGGTTTCTGTTGACTTCTGTTGTCTTTGGATTCAGGTCCTGCAAAAAGGAACCCTTGAGCTATGCAGAATCTGTGAGGTGAATTGAAGTGCAAATACTGTTTCAGGTAGTAGCTGCAAAACTATCACAGAATTACTGTTCAGTAGAACAGGGAGGGAGTTATGATCCTGTGGTATCTTAATTTTTAAGGTCAGGTGGATCAGGATTAAAATACCTCAGAATCTGCTACCTATTAGTATCTGCAAAGATGAAAGCATCCCTTCCTATTTAAAAAATATAAATTAAATACCTTGATTTTTAGGTACTGAACTGAGTTGCCAACTCTGTTGAAATGAAAGGAAATATCAGCATTAAAAATATAATTTATCTGTGAGCCTAAGTATAGATATAAATCTCTATATTTAGGCATCTATATCTGAAAATTGTGACCTGATTTTCAAAATATGCTGAAGTGCCTAAGGGCCAAGACGGGATCGTTCAAAATAATAACTACATGTTTGTTGGTTTATTTGGAAAATTAAATGCAAGAAATACATATTTCATCTGAGTATCTCTAATGTACTGAGTTAAGTATTACCATTTCAAAATTAGTTCCTGTAATTTGTGACCTTGTACTAGGCATTATAGTTTGCATTTTCTTTACATAGCAGTATTTGATAGCTTTTGCATGAAGTAAACTAGATTCAGAAGATCCAAAAATTCATTGAGCTAGTTTTAAAATTATTCTTGGGCAAATCCTAATAATTTTATAAGTATTTAAAGTTTCTTTGGGTTTTGTTTTGGTGGATACTTTGATAAATCAACTTAATCATATTTTTATTGGGCAAAGGAGTCTCCGGCAGATAGTAAAATGCATGATAACAGATTTGCTCTTTTACTTGCTGAGTAATGTAAATGTTGCAAATTTCATTCACCAATCTCAAGATCAAACTCTTTTATAGATAATGGATGTGTTGAGTTAAATTACATGAACCTGCCTAAGGCAGTTACTTCTTGTACCAAGTAGTGAAGTCTGTATTAGCCTCAAAATTCTTATGTCTGTGGTAATCCTTTCCTTGCTAAAATTTTGAAATTGCTTTTTTACTTCTGTGAATAATTCGAACAATATCAATGGCTTATGTACTACTGATAGTTTCAACAAAGTGTACCAGCATAGCATAATATCACAGCTCAGCATTAACCACTTCACAGTCAGCAATGAAATATATATCCAACTATAAATAAGAATTATAACCTTTATAGGTGAGAAGAGAAGAGAAGAGAAGAGAAGAGAAGAGAAGAGAAGAGAAGAGAAGAGAGAAGAAGAGTTAGAAGGGAGCTACAATAACCATGGTATTAAGGGCATTCTCCAACTGCCTCTTAAACACTGACAGGCATGGGGCATCAACCACCTCTCCAGGAAGCCTGTTCCAGGTTTTGACCACCCTCTAGGTAAAGAAATGTTTCCTCATGTCAAGTCCGAACCTCCCCTGACAGACGCAGCTTCGAGCCATTCCCTCGCGTCCTGGCACTGGGCACCGGGGAGAAGAGATCAGCACCTGCCTCTCCACGTCCCCTCCTCAGGAAGCTGTCGAGAGCAGTGAGGTCGCCCCTCAGCCTCCTTCTCTCCAAACTAGACAAACCCAGTGTCCTCAGCCACTCCTCAGAGGACATGCCTTCCAGCCCCTTCACCAGCTTTCTTGCCCTCCTCTGGATGCACTCAAGTACCTTAACATCTTTTTTAAATGGTGGGGCCCAGAACCACACACAATACTCAAGGTGAGGCCGCACCAATGCTGAATACAGCAGGATCATCACCTCTTTTGACCGGCTGCTTCTGCTGTGTTTGATGCACCCCAGGATGCAGTTTGCCCCCTTGGCTGCCAGGGCACACACTGCTGACTCTTGTTGAGCCTACTGTCAACCAGCAACCCCAGATCCCTTTCTGCAGGGCTGCTCTCCAGGCACTCCTCTCCCAGTTTATACTTGTGTCCGGTGTTACTCCGTCCCAGGTGTAGATTCCGGCATTTGTTCTTAGAATCATAGAATCATAGAATCATTTAGGTTGGAAAAGACCTTCAAGATCACGGAGTCCAACCATCAACCATGTACTATGACAGTATCAAAAGCCTTACTAAAATCCAGAAAAACTACACCCACCACCTTCCCTTCATCCACTAGGCAGGTGACCTTATCATAGAAGGATATAAAATTATTCAATATATAAAATATATATTATTAATATATATTATTATATATTATGTTATTATTTATAATAATATATAAAATATATATTTCAATAATCATTTTTTCCAGGAAAAGACACATTTAAGCAATCATTAACCTCAACCTTTATTTACATATCTAAGGTTCATCTATATAGTACCTTATGACAGAAGACTGACATGGCCCAAATGAACTAGCCATGGCAACACAGAACAGACTTCTTAGTGCTGGTACACACAGCTACAAAGGAACGCAGAGCTCATTTCACAGCTACCTGCTAGCACAATGGCTGTTATAAAGCAAGCTGGACGGATTCACAGTGACAAAGCTGATGTTTCAAAATTGGACAAAGTATCACCACTTTATGCTGACCCTAAAGCCTCTGAATACCTCTGAGTAATTTACATTAGCTGTCCTCTGTAAGCTTGACAATTACAGGTGTCTTGGGCTGCTCATACACATACAAGTCAATCACAGCGGGTCTACCAGACCAAGAAACGACAAATGGATTATACTGGCAGCCAATCTTGCTCTCCTTGAGATAAGAGTCAGGGAGTTTGGCCTCATTATGGAGGTTTGGCTACTAGATGATAACTGCTTACTCAGAGGACTTTTTTTTGCTTGCTTACTTTTTCCATGAACCTGTTGCAAGGACAGCTAGCTAATACAGTCTGTGAAACTGGTTGCTGCTGGGTGATTTGGCCCCTCTGTGAAGCTTTCTTCTCCAAGAGAAGCATGCCAGCAGGGAGCTGCTTTCTTTCTTCTGTTGCAAGCAGATACCTTTTAGTTAGTCCCCACTTTGAAACTCTCTGTCTTTTCAGGCACAGTAAGAATGGTAAAGCTCTCCCCATGGACTGGTGGTTTAGAACTTCAGCTATGAAACTTCTATCCCATGTCTGACTGCGTTTATGCCTGGATTTAGGGCATTTACCTTGTTTTGGGAGCAGCTTCTCTTCTGCTCACAAAAGGACCAGAGAACTACTTGCTCAGAATAAGAGCAACATGAGATTGATTGTTAAAAGGGAAACATATTTCACCAGCAGACGTTACTTGAAGGGCAGACAGAAGGTAAAAATTATTAACTAGGGAGTGCATTCAAGATTAGAACTGAAGCCATGTCAATAATTGATTTTGCACTTTAATAGCCAAAACCAAACTCTTTCCCACTCTCTCACTGATTCAGAAAGAGAATTTTAACAGGAGTCTCTAATATTCCAGAAGAATACTTAAGTCATCTCATGGGCTATATGGTATTCATAAGTATTATTTCCTCTCCCATTTCTGGTCTTCCATCTGCAGAAAACATAAATATTCACTCAACCAGAAAGAACATGTAGTTGTTCATGAGAATTCTGCTCAGAAGCAAGACATACAAGTCCAAATTCCTGCTCTAAAATAGAACTCAACATTAGTCCCCAAGCTCCTGAGAGAATATTTTTTCTGAGGAGGCCATAGGGCAGTAGATTTCAGAATTTTGTTGGAGGAATGCTAGACTCTATAGTTTACTGGTAAGAGCCCCTCAGAGGATAACTAAGAAAACAAACCTATTGCTAGTAGACTTCAGTTCACTATACAGAGTTTACTTCTCAGCTGGACAGGGTTGTAAAGCTGGGCAGATTTTGAAAAGTAAAAGTAATTTTTATTGGGAAATTTTGAACAAGTGTTCCTATGTCTCTTCTCTGTACACCCTGACCCTGGCATGGGGATTTTGAACAAGAAAGCACAGCGGCATACCAAGGACAGTGAAGAGTCAACTTCTGTTTGGTCTCATAGAATGAGACCTTTAAAAGTTCAAATGCTTTTGAAGTCCCTTCACATGTAATACTTCTTCATTCCCATTGGAAGGAGCTATAAGAACAGCTGATGAATGGAAAATTCAGTGGAAAGCAGAACAGAAAGTAGTAGTAAAATTCAAATATGCATTAAATATTTGCTGCTGAACCTGCAGATAGGATATGTTCAGGGAAGACTTTTATGTGTATAGATTGAAAAAAAACAATTTGGGAGAGATGATCCATCTCATATTGTATTGAGACAAGGGGAGTCAAAAGAATCTCAGTAGACATAATAAAGGGGGATGAGAGATGATGTTTAGCGCTTACATTGTTGAAATTAGCTGAGGCAGAGACAGTCTTTGATAAGAAGAGCTGGTCCCAAGGACCAGCCAATAAGGTAGAGACAGTTCCTGATAAGAAGCAAGAGCAGGCCCCAAGAGCCAGCTAAGACCGGTCTTGCGGCTTGGGTGAATACCAAGAGATCACTGAGCCTGCGCAAGAAAAAGGGTTACTAGCAGTGACGGAGTCATCTGTCTTCATCTCTGCGACCACCAGACAACCACCATAAAGAGGCACTGCGCAAGCGCAGTTGAGAGGAGACTATGGAAATGACCTCTCGGAGCTAATTTTAATATGAAGCGGGGATAGGTCATGCATATGTATAGGCGTATTGTGAATATGTAACACTTGACTGTATAAACTTGAGACAAACTGCCAAGTTGGGTGCGCATGACTTTGGTGGCACTACCCCCCGTGCTGCCCAGCGCTGAATGAACATGCCTACTTTACAATCTCACTGATTGTGGAGTCTGATTTCCGCATGTCAGTATCATCTGATAAGTTTTGGAATTAATAACATATGTCATTATAAATAGTTTAAACACAAGATAGAATTAAAAATAAACCTTCTGCTATGAATAAGTGATCTATAATTCATGAAGCTTGTGGAAGATAATTTCTTGTCACAAGTACTCAGTGAGAAAGCTAGGAAAGATGCCCTCCTGGACTTGTTGTTTGTGAATAGAGAAGGACTTATGGGATATGTAATGATAGGTGGCTGTCTTGGCCAAAGTGATCACAAGATGATTTAGTTTAAAGGTTTTGGTGTAATGAGAAAAAGGTTTAGTAGAATTGCTACCCTGGATTTCAAGAGAGCAAAATTGAAGATACTCAGGGAGCTACTTAGCAGTGTCCCCTGGGAAACTGCTTTTGAGGGCTTAGGGGTCCATGAGTGCTGGTCAGTTTTGAAGAACCACCTTTTAAAAGCACAGGAGCAGGCAATCCCTTTGTGTCAGAAGTCAAGCAAGTTGGGCAGAAGACCAGCTTGGCTGAACAGGGAACTCCTCTTGGAACTCAGGAGGAAAAAAGAAATTGTACAGTCTCAGGAAGTGAGGTTGGGCTTCGCAGGAAGGTTACAGAGCTGTGGTTTCCATATGCAGGGAGAAGACATGAAAGGCTAAAGCTCAGCTAGAGTTGAAACTGGCCAGTGTTGTGTCAAAAAACAAGAAAGACTTTTTTGAGAATGTTAATAGCAAGAGGAGGTCCAAGAAAAATCTTGGACCGATACTTCTTGAAGATGATCACCTGACAAATACAGATGAAGAAAAAGCAGAGGCGTTCAATGCTTTTTTTGCCTCAGTCTTTAATAATACTGACAGACCATGGGCTGCCCGGTCCCCTGAGATTGAAGACCACGACTGAGGGAACAGTGACTTTTCATTCATGGACACTGACAGTGTGAGGGACCAGTTGTATCAGTTGAATATTCCTAAATCCATGGGGCCTGATGGGATTAATCCCAGAGTACTGAAGGAGCTAGCGGATGTTACGGCAGGACCCCTATCAATCACCTACCAGAGGTCTTAGGAGTCTGGAGAGGTCCTTGCTGACTGGAAGCTAGCCAACGCTATTCCAATTTACAAGAAGGGCTTGAGGGAAGACCCAGGAAACTACAAACCTGCTAGTCTACCCTCAGTACCTAGAAGAATTATGGAGAAGATCGTGCTGGATAAGGAAATCATCAGGCTGAGTCAACATGGGTTCACAAACCTCTGTGCCTGTGAAGATCATTGAACAGATCCTCCCAGAAGCTATGTTAAGGCACATGGAGGACAGGGAGGTGATTTGAGACAGCCAACTTCACCAAGGGCAAGTCTTGCCTGACCAACCTAGTGGCCTTCTATGATGGAGTGATTCCATCAGTGGACAAGGGAAACGCTACAGATGTCATCTATCTAGACTCCCGTAAGGCCTTTGACACAGTCCCCCACAGCATCCTTCTGTCAAAATTGGGGAGATATGTATTTGATGGATGGACTATTCAATGGATAAGGAATTGCCTGGATGGTTGCATCCAGAGAGTAGTGGTCAATGGCTCAATGTCCAAATGGAGATCGTTGAGGAGTGGTGTCCCTCAGGGGTCTGTGCTGAGACCAGTACTGTTCAATATTTTCATCAACGACATAGACGGTGGGATTGAATGCACCCTTAGCAAATTTGCAGACGACACCAAGCTGAGTGGTGCAGTTGACACACCTGAGGGGCAGGATGCCATTTAGAGGGACCTGGACAAGCTCAAGAAGTGGGCCCATGTGAACCTCATGAGGTTCAACAAGGCCAAGTGCAAGGTCCTGCACCTGGGTCAGGGAAACCCCCAGTATCAATACAGGCTGGAGGATGAAGGGATTGAGAGCAGCCCTGCCGAGAAGGATTTGGGGGTACTGGTGGATGAAAAGCTGGACATGAGCCAGCAACGTGCACTCACAGCCCAGAAAGGCAACCATATGCTGGGCTGCATCAAAAGAAACATGGCCAGCAGGTCGAGGGAGGTGATTCTGCCCTCTGCTCTGCTCTGGTGAGACCCCACCTGGATGGAGTACTGGGTCCAGCTCTGGGACCCCAACATAAGAAGAACATGGACCTGTTGGAGCGAGTCCAGAGGAGGGCCACGAAGATAATCAGAGGGCTGGAACACCTATCCTAAGAGGAGAGGTTGAGAATGTTGGGGTTGTTCAGTCTGGAGATGGTTCCAGGATGACCTTATTGTGGCCTTTCAGTACTTAAACGGGGCTTGTATGGAAGACAGGGATGGACTTTTTAGTAGGGCCTGTAGTCCTGGATGAAAGGAAGGCAGTGGATGTAGTTTTTCTGGATTTTAGTAAGGCTTTTGATACTGTCCCTCCCATCATCCTTCTGGACAAGATGTCCAACTGTGAGATGAGCAGGTAGACAGTGCACCGGGTGAAGAACTGGCTGAATGGCAGGTCTCAAAGGGTTGTAGTGAGCAGGGCTAACTCTGGCTGATGAACAGTCACCAGCGCTGTTCCTGAGGGCTCAATTCTAGGGCCAGTTCTGTTCAATCTTTTTATCAATGATTTGGAGACAGGACTTGAATGCACAGTTAGCAAGTTTGCTGATGATACGAAATTGGGAGGTGCTGTTGACTCTCTCGAAGGACAAGAGGCCTTGCAGAGGGATCTGGATAGATTGGAGCACTGGGCAATCATCAGTACCATGAAACTGAACACACGCAAATGCCAGATTCTGCACCTGGGACGGAGTAACACCGGACACAAGTATAAACTGGGAGAGGAGTGCCTGGAGAGCAGCCCTGCAGAAAGGGATCTGGGGTTGCTGGTTGACAGTAGGCTCAACAAGAGTCAGCAGTGTGTGCCCTGGCAGCCAAGGGGGCAAACTGCATCCTGGGGTGCATCAAACACAGCAGAACCAGCCGGTCAAAAGAGGTGATGATCCTGCTGTATTCAGCATTGGTGCGGCCTCACCTTGAGTATTGTGTGTGGTTCTGGGCCCCACCATTTAAAAAAGATGTTAAGGTACTTGAGTGCATCCAGAGGAGGGCAAGAAAGCTGGTGAAGGGGCTGGAAGGCATGTCCTCTGAGGAGTGGCTGAGGACACTGGGTTTGTCTAGTTTGGAGAGAAGGAGGCTGAGGGGCGACCTCACTGCTCTCGACAGCTTCCTGAGGAGGGGACGTGGAGAGGCAGGTGCTGATCTCTTCTCCCCGGTGCCCAGTGCCAGGACGCGAGGGAATGGCTCGAAGCTGCGTCTGTCAGGGGAGGTTCGGACTTGACATGAGGAAACATTTCTTTACCTAGAGGGTGGTCAAAACCTGGAACAGGCTTCCTGGAGAGGTGGTTGATGCCCCATGCCTGTCAGTGTTTAAGAGGCAGTTGGAGAATGCCCTTAATACCTTAACTTTTGTTCAGCCCTGAAGTGGTCAGGCAGTTGGACTACATGGTCATTGTAGCTCCCTTCAAGCTGAACTCTTCCATTCCATTCCAATTCATTCCATTCCACTCCACTCCATTCCATTCCATTCCCTGCGTTTACCATGAGTCAAATAACAGTGAGACTCTTACTTCCCTGAAATGCCAGGGGTTTTTCAGCTCCAAAAACACTTTTGATGACACAAATGCCAAACTTTACAAGTGGAAACAGGATTTTATTTTATTTTTCTGAATCTGTTTCAGAGGTGATGCTCACAAGCATTAACACAATGTGCTTGTGTAGCCAGGAGCAGGCTGATGCATTCTTGAGTTGAGCTTGCAAAAACTTCCCTTGCAGTCTGGCAAAGGACAGCCACAGAGCCATGGAAAGTAGCAGCAGGAATACAGGCCAAGCAGTCCCTGTTTCCTGAAGAGTGAGAACCTGAAGAATGAGCATCAGTACTGACCACACAAAAAAGAAGAATAAGAATAAGAATAAGAAGAAGGAGGAGAAGAAGAAGAAGGAGAAGAAGAAGAAGAAGAAGAAGAAGAAGAAGAAGAAGAAGGAGGAGGAGGAGAAGGAGGAGGAGGTGTGTGGTACCGTGGGGTATTTTCCAAACTATGACACTTATTGATGACAGGCACACTTTTTGCCTTCCAAAACTTGCTCTGCCTCTGTGCTTCTTGGCCAGCAATGCATGAAATGTGCTCTTGCGCCTGCCCTGTGCATGAAATGTGCTCTTGCGCCTGCCCTGTGCTTGTATTGCACGCAGGGAGAGCTGGAAAGTGCAGCTGTGGGTGGTGCAGCAAGCCTGGAGCCCTTTCAAGCACAGCCTGTTTTGCACAAGCAAGAATCCCTGGGGAAATGGAGCCAAGGGAAGAGCAGAGCTCGCTCCCGCTACAGACTGGCACTGGGCAAGAGAGCCCGAGAGAGGCAGGGCACGAGCAGTGCCTTGGAGGTGTAAGAGCAGCAGGCAAGGACCTACCAAAAGGGCCCAGAGGAGTCCTGACAAGGGGCTGTGCTCAGTGCTACAGAGGACAAGAAACAACCCCCTGGGGCATCCCTTGGAGCCTGCCCAGGGAGTCAGAAATCTTCCTCCCTGCGGATGCGGGGCATGAGGGCCACCTTCGTGGAGCATGAGCAGCGGGCACCTAGCCACAATGGCCCAAAGCAGCCCTGGCAAGGGGCCGTGCTCAGTGCTGCAGAGGAAGGCAAAAAATCCCTGGGGACACTTGCTAGACCACCATGGGGGAAAAAAAGCCTTCCTCTCCCCAGCTGCAGGGCACGAGAGGTCATCTTTGTGGTGCACGAACAGCAGGCAGTAACCTAGCCAGACCGGACCAGAGGAACCATGACAAGTGATCATGCTCAGTGCTGCAGAGGAAGGCAAAAAACCCCCGGGGACCAGTGCCAATCTGCCCTGGGGGAAAATTCCTTCCTGACCCCAGAGCTGGCGATCGGCTATTCCCTGAGCACGTGAGCAAGACCTGCCTCCTCACATCCCACAGGCTGGTCATGCCTCCCAGGAGATAGATGCCCAAGCCCTATTCTCCCTCAACTTGGAGCCATCTCAGGGGCTTCCAAGAGTGGCCAAATGCCCCTGGCCTGATCAATCTTGGGGGCAAGAATTCTTTCTGTGCCTTTGGGCCACCAGTGGGTGCTCCAAAGCACTGGGACCCCAGGCAACATCTGTGCATCCAATTTCTTACAGCTGCTGCTCCTGGTTCCACAGGGGATGAGGATGGTGAGCTCTGCAGTGCTCCTCAAGAAGGCATTCCATTGGTTTTGCCACTGCTATCCAGCTGAAAAGGATTTCCATCTTTCAGATGGGCTTTGAGCATGGCCCTGCCAGGAGATGGTGTTGCAGTAGAGAACTTCCAGCAGCCTGGTCCAGCCTCCTCCTGTCTTCTTCCCTCAGCCCCCTGCAAGTAATTTTACCGGCTCCTCAAGGACTTCCTCTCGGATGTCTTCGGGCTGTCCCCGGGCCATCTCTGGCAACGGGGCACGGGAGGCTGCCCCTTTTATACTGCCCCGGGGCATTGTGACTGCTGCACTGCCGGCTGGTGGCACTGTGACACCGGGGTGACGGGGCCCCCCACGCGCAGCCCCTCCGCCCAGCATCCTTCGGAGAGGAAGGCCTTTGGGGTGCTGGCCCCGGGGGCTGTCCCTGTGCCCAGGAGGCCCAGGGGGCTGTCCCTGCCCTTGGTGGCCATGCACTGGGCCAGCTGCTGGGTGTCCCTGACGCCTCCTCTGCCACTCGGCTCCCAAGGACAAACCTGGTGCTGTTACTCTTCTCTCAGGCCATGGCAGAAACCAACCCTGCAGCCCAGAGACCACCCCTATTAGCTATCCACTCTCTGTGCCACAGCTAACGGCCATGAGGCCCTGCAGCGAGGAGGACCAGGGACTTGATCTGGCTGGACACAAACATGGGGAGTGTGAGAAGGGATGATTTCAACAGCCGCAGCCTGGAGGAAAGCCAAAGTGTAACCAGAGCCATAGGCTGGGATGGACTGTGCCAACAGCCCGCATGGAAATAAGTCAGGCTTTGAAAAAAAAGGGAGCGGAGCTAACACTGGTATGGTGGAAAGGTTGGTCATTTTCAGATCTAGAACACTGGGATCCATGCCCAAAGCACAGCCAGGCAAATGACGACTCTTCCAAACTGGGAAAACAGGCCATTGCTACTATCGCTGTCACATCCTCCTTTCCCACTGAAACCAAGCTGTGCAGCTCCTCTATTAAACACACCCATTGGCCGTGTTTAAAGGGGATACAAAACGGGCTTCAGCCCTGGGGTAAAACTTTCACAGCTCATTTGTGACTTTAACTTTTCTGGGAGTTATTTGGCTACTTGACTTTGTGGGAAGATGTTCACATCTTATCTAAAACCCTGGAAAGTGTCTTTTTCCTTTAGGATTTAGTATTTTGAGTTGTGAAAGAGTAACAAAGGTACTATTCTTGTCGTTTTGTATGTTGGTGCCAAAATTCATCTGTACGTTCAGACTGTAAATAAGGACATTTATACCATATACATTCATTTGGTTGTGGGTATACCTGAGGTGAAAGAAAGGCTTTTGGTTGCCTCTGCATGAAATTTGCAGAGACGTAGAGAGCATGCAGGATTTCCTTACCATTCCTTACCTATGCACCTTACTACCCTGCTTATGGTAAGGTCGTCTTCTTGGAAGGAAGTCCTGAATTGTTGTGTCTACTTGACCATATTTTTCCTTGCCCTCTTTTTCTCCTTTGGCCTTCACCCTTGATATCTTTCTTGAAGATCTTGCAATGATTCTATTCTGTTCCATTCCATTCCGTTCCATTCTGTTCCTTTCCATAGCATACCATCTAGAATTACAATACTCCGAAAGTATGTGTTGTATTTAAGATGCAATTACTTTCATTTAATCTGTCCTGCGATTTACAGATGTATTTTGAAGACAATGTAATGTCACTCTTAAAATGGAAATTACTGTGGATCACTAATTAAGCTGGTTTAGCTATTTTAAGAGTGACACTAGAAATGTGCTGTTTTCCCCTCCAGCTCTCTCTGCAATGTTTCTGCAAGGCTTTGTTTTAAGAAACTATTTATTTTCGTAAGTTATCACTTTAAGCATGTGCCACTTTGTGGTTGTTAAGTTTCTTCTCTGACTTTTGGTAAGTATCAAAGTGTATCTCTTTATGTGTCCAGAATATATGATAACTGATTTAGATCTTCATTGCCATTGCCAACTTTTGTTGGTTCTACTTATTTAAACAGTCCATATGAAAATTCTACACATGAATCTTTGTTAAATTTTTTTTAATTAAATCTTTTGAAATTACTCTCTAGCCCCCAGTATGTTGTAATAAAAAATTGCTTGCTGTATTTTCTTACCGAGATTTAGAAAGCTACAGTCCCGATTCTGCAAAAGGTGAACATATAGGCTGAACTTAATGCTTAGGTATGCATTGAATTCTACTGAATGTGTTCATTAAAGAGCATATGCTTGTTTTTCACATATAAACAGATTTAGAGTCAATTAGAGAACTCCGTGGGCCCTCTCTTATCATGTTTAAATTGATATCATGAGGTACTGTTGCAAAAATACGGTACCTGGCTAAGCCAAACAACCATCCATGTTTGGCTGTTCCATTCCAGGTTTCCCAAAATTGTTTTGGTACTCGGCCTTTGGTATATGATATAGAAGGCTTTGCAGGAACTGTTCACTGAACAAGTACATCTCATCCAGAGAAGAGCTGGGCTTGTTCCAGGTGCCTTTGTTCTACTCATGGAAAAGGAAAGAAACAAGCTCTCTAGGCTTTCTACTCCTCTCCTACAGGCCAGAACTAGCTTTCAGTGGTGTGAATCCTCTTAGAGGGTTATCCTGTAAGCCCCAGTTGTGAACCTTTCACATTTTAAGGAGGGAGAAACACGTAGCATAGAGCACAACTCAGCTAAGAATTCATCTAAGAATTCATCTCCATCTCTTTGGTATTGGAACTCCAATACCAATGCTAGGGCAGAATTTTATCACAAATTCCTGATGACTTTGGGGCATATGGGAGGAAATTACAGCCAATTTCCCCTCAGTTTTCAGAATTTGACCAATGTGACATCTGCTTGAATTTTTTTTTATACTAATGACATTATTTTCCTTCTCTGTTTCATACTAAAAACTAATTGTTTTTTTAATAACCAGATGAAGAGATTGCTACTGTTGAATAATATTTCCTTTGAATGTGTTGTATAAATGCAGCATTTTCTAATTAATATTTTGTTCATTGCTCCTCATTATAACTTTTTGTTGTGCTTAACAGAAAAGACAATAATGAATTTTCCATCAAAAGAAACCCTTTTGTTAAGTGCCAAAGCCATTTGTTTGCCCACAGCTGGGATGTGTTATAGCTTAGCCTTCAGAGGCACCAGGCCAGCAGTTTCCCGTGGAGACCTGGAGGAGTTCATGTATATCACGCACAAAGTATGCCACATACACATGGAAATTAATTGCTCACCCAAATAAAAAAGTCTTGATTGCCCCTTTTCCAGATGAATTCAAAAAGCAAAAAAGCAAAATACCGAGTGTAGTTACCTGTCTGGCATTTCCAGTGTACAGTAGCCCCTGAAATCGTAATGCAGTTGGGACTGTAGAACCACAAGAAGGTGTTGGCAAGCCCAAACACTTTATGGAATAGGAAAAAAAGGGGCGGGGGCAGGGAGTGGGGGGGCGAATGTCCCTATATGACCATCACGTTCATGTTTAAAACCCTGAGAGCTGCATGTCAAGCTTGTTTTCATTCTGTTGGGTAGATTGTTCTCATCTTGACATAGAAGTGCCTTTGTTTCTTTTGTGGCTTCTTTTTATTCCATTCGGAATCAAAGTAATAAATTCCTTTTCTTTAATATTGATTATTAGGGTGTTTTGTGATTGCATCCAATGTAGAATTAGGTGCTTTGGCTTCAACATCATTTCAGCACATAGCTATTTTTTACCTTACTACATATGCAATTCATTAGAAAAGCCATCTGGCCCACCCTAGGTATGATGAGCCCAACTTGGAGTGTGACAGTTGTGTTTGAAAGATAAATGAGTGTTTGTGGCCCTTTTGGAATTCCATCAGCTGTAACTCCTGCTTAACATCCTCCTCTTCTCCCATTTTTTTCCTTCTGTAGTAGAGAAAAAAATTATGACTTATGTTTGTGCTTTAAAAATAAACAACCACTTTCTCATTCTTTTGATAATCAGTAGCATTGAGACTCTTGACTGCCTTCAGTGCTTTGTAAACCTCTAACTTAAATAACAGATATG
Organism: Harpia harpyja; assembly: GCF_026419915.1. Lineage (NCBI taxonomy): Eukaryota > Metazoa > Chordata > Aves > Accipitriformes > Accipitridae > Harpia > Harpia harpyja. The sequence goes on along the minus strand of NC_068940.1, from coordinate 56,458,029 downwards.
TCTTCCCTTAAAGTATCCCTAATGGAGACTAAACTCAAAGATTTTCTTTTTCCCTATTTTTGAGAGTTCAGGAACATTACAAGTTCTGTGGTCCCAAGCAGAAAGGTTTTTCCTTGGAATCCACAACATCTGACCATCCACGCTCCCAGTGGGTAGCATTAGGGTGAGGACAGAGAGTAACTGAATGGAAGAGAGTGAAAAAAATGTTGAAAAAAACCTGTGCTGGCCGTCAGAGTTCTGCTTGTGATCTGCTACTGCTTTTCATTTTTTCTTTTCATATTTTAAAGTTACACCTGTCTTTCTCCTGAGAAGAAAATGAATTGACGTGTTATTTGTTTTATTCTTTTGTAATAATGAGACAAGTGTGGCAGTACATCCCGCCCCCCCATCCTGCCAGCAGGAAACAAAACTTCTCCAGGAAGGGAGAAGGGGAAGGAAACCCTGGAGGCTGCAGGTTGAAATTTGAACTGGCCAATCGAGATGCGCCAGGTACACCAAGGTGACCCTCCTAGCCAATAGAATTAAATGACCACAGGTCAGATTCAACAGGGGTATAAACGGGGTCCCGCTGGAGGACACGTTGGCAGTCCTCCTCGGAGCAGCGCGTCTGCAGTCGGGGACTCCCCCTCGGGCCGGGGCACTGCCCTAGGTAACTCCTCGAGGGAGAGAGCCCTCAGCTTTTAGGTGAGTGATATGTGCGTTTTGAGCCATCAGTTTAAATCTTGGGAATTCTTAAGTCGGCCGTGTAGTATTAATTCTCTTTACATCATTGAGCCTGTGATTTTATAGAACCTTATCGGACCTCTAACTAACTTTTGCTGAAGAATAAATCTGAGTTTTAACACCTGTTGAAGTTGGTTAGTCATGCATCCGTAACAACAAGCATTAGTCTTCTCAGTAAGATTGATATTCAGTACGTGATATTTCCAAAAGAGCCCATAATCCTTATTCCTGAGAGGCAGCTAATGTAGCTAATTTACAAATGATGGAAACAACAGAAAGAGTAGGGTCACTGTTTTCAGGGTATCATTTTCACTTGTACAGGTTGAAGAGGAACATGTCTAGGCGTTTTTGAAAACTAACTGGACTTCTTATTTTGATTGCATATTTTTTTTTTAACTTGCTCACATTAGGAAGAGTTGATCTGGATGAATTTTCTCTTGTAAAACCCCAGTGATACTAACAAGAGCAGATACTAACTGAGAATAGTTAACAGTCAGCTTTGAAGTGTCAATGCTATAATATTGCCTAGTTATAGTACTTATCAATCACTCCAAGTAAATCAGTAAGTTTATGTATTTTTTGGATGTTTTCATCATATGCTGAAACAGGAGGCAACAGAAGTGCGGAAGAAGAAATTGAGACTCAACAAGAAATGAGGAAGTATTCATAATTTTTTTTTAAAGGATCTTTACTATCTTTGTTTAACTTCAAAGAGATGAAAGCAAGAATCAGGCCTGACAATAGTTTGTGTTCAGTCACTGTAGGAAAATGGGGGTCTCTCTTTTCCCTCACTCATTCTTGTAAATGAAGATTTGGGTTTGTTATGTTATTTCAGCTAAGGGAAATAGAGAAGGCAAAGCTGATTTTCAAGTAGGCTCTAAGATTTCAAACGTGATTTTAATGCCCTTTTAATAGGGGGATATAATTGTCAGTTACACGATGTTTTACAGAGCAGAATGGGGCCATGGTATCTTGGCTATCTAAACAAATGTTGTAACAATGGTAGTGCAAAACGACAATTTCTCTTTTTCTGCAGTTTTAGTGGTCATTTTTTGTTATTTATTTCAGACCATATAATTTTAGAAAATCCACTTATTCAAAAGCACATTGGTTTTCCTTGGAAAAAACCAGAAACTTTGCATGAATTTGATTGCAAAAATATCAGCCCATGATCTCTGTTAATTTTTTGTTACCAGTAGTGGCTTGAAACTGTTTTGTAGAGAACTGATGAAGAAAAAGGAGATGTCTTAGTTGTGTGAACATTATATCAATGAGAAGATGTCTTTGGCAGAGATTCATATATATACGTTAAAGAATACGGTAAGAGTGCAGATTTCTGAGATGGAGGTTTACAGAAATAACTTGGAAGCAGACAGAAAAAAACACAAACCAGCAGAAATAATGAAAAAGATAAAGGGAGGTAGAGAGATGACAGGGGAGAAAACCATGTCTGCAATACCTGGGGGCCAAGGTCTTCCACAGCTGAATAATGCAAAGGCAGAAATACATATGCAGTAATAATAATAAAAAAAACTTCAAGCTTATTAATCATCATTATAATACTGTCATTTATAAAATGTTATCTACTATGAGACCTTTCTTGTATTTACTAGGTATACCTAGAATATCATAACATAAAAAATGATAAATAGTAATGGTGTTACTCCATCTCCAGCTGTAGAATTAGCCTCATTACCCTGCTTGGACTGATGGGTTTCCAGTATGATAGAAACAAGACCTATGTAAATATTCAGGACAGAGAACTTTCAAAATGGTAGTTGGCTAATTGGCAATATTTAACCCATAGAAAAGATTGCTCTATTATCTGGACTATTTATAGTACTACTTACTAGAACTGCTCAGTGCTGAGTTCAGAGTTTCACAGGGGAGGGTAATAAGAATCCCAGGTGATTTTGTTGATGAAGAAGCTCAAGTGTGGCAAGTGAAACAATTTTTCCTCATCTCAGAGCCAAAGCTAGTAAACCACTAACCCATTGGAAATTTGCAAAATATACATAGAAACTCTGCAGTGCTGGGGAGGGTTTAAGACTGCTATCATGGCGATGAACTTCTTGAATGCCTTTGAAATACTTCTGGCAGCCTATAGAAAACTGGCTAGGGTCACAGTTCTGGCTCTTCTTTTTTCTTCCCATTGCTACACTGTATCAGCAAGCAATAATTACCCTAAGATTTTCTTCTGTTTTTAATGGCTGCAGTTCTCCAGAGAAGTATATGCAACTACATCAATATGTAATCATGACTGAGAAGGTATTAGTCCTTTCCATCTTGATTGGAGTAGGTAAAGCCAGGGATATCTTTTATCAATTTGTTATTATCAATTTACAATCAGTTATGATCCAAGCTACAGAGCACTTAGATAGCTTTTCTTTCTGTGCTTCGACTGTCTGTCTCTGTATTTGCCAAACCTCTCTGTCCTTACAGTTCTCAACTGTAAAAGCTCTCATGGATATGTTACTGCCAAGAATGGAAATTATCACAAAGAAAAAAACATTTAAGTGAAATTTAATGCTGAAACCATAATGGCCAATAGTTTGGTAAGGAGCTTGACTTATTGTTGAACACTTTTAGGGAGCTTAACTAATGAGAATGGTTCTTACCAGAAAATAAATACTGCTTGTGAATTACTCTAAATAATTATAGATGTTTATTTGGCCCCAGACCAATCAGACAGGTTCACTGTCTTTGCGCAGGACAAAATTGTGTGCATTTACAGTATTGCTACTCATAACATTATATGGCTCACATGCCACCTGGTGGACAATCTTTGCAATTTTATTATTTCTTTTTACTGCTTCTGATAATTGATATGTGTCATGGTTTAATCCCAGCTGGCAACTAAGCACCACGGAGCCTCTCACTCATTCCCCCCCACCCAGTGGGATAGGGGAGAGAATTGGAAGAGTAAAAGTGAGAAAACTCGTGGGCTGAGATAGACAGTTTATTAGGGAAAGCAAAAGCCACGCACGCAAACAAAGCAAAACAAGGAATTCATTTACCACTTCCCATTGGCAGGCAGGTGTTCAGCCCTCTGCAGGAAAGCAGGGCTCCATCACACATAAACGGTTACTTGGAAAGACAAACGCCATCACTCCAAACGTCCCCCCACTTCCTTCTTCTTCCCCCAGCTTTATATGCTGAGCATGACGTCATACGGTCTGGGATATCCCTTTGGTCAGTTGGGGTCAGCTGTCCTGGCTGTGTCCCCTCCCAACTTCTTGTGCACCCCCAGCCTGCTCACTGGTGGGGTGGGGTGAGAAGCAGAAAAGGCCTTGATGCTGTGCAAGCCCCGCTCAGCACTAACAAAAACATCTCTGAATTATCAACACTTTTTTCAGCACAAATCCAGACCATAGCCCCACACTAGCTACTATGAAGAAAATTAACTCTACCCCAGTCAAAACCAGCACATTCTCCACCCCTTATCCTGTACCATTTATGTCATGCTCAGGTCCCACACTATCCAATGCATCCTCATTACCCACCACCAACCTTCCCATTCTTTGATACAATACACAGATACCATTCCCTTAGTCTGTGGACCACCCCTGTGAAATGTCTGTAAAATGTCCATAAATATCCACAAATGTCCACAAAATGTCAACTGAGTTCATTTAGTCCATGACTTTGTGCTTCATCTTTTATGGTGGTCACTCAGGACAGGAAAGGTGGTGTGTTGCGTGGAGTTACTGGGCACCAAAGCCAGCTCAGGTCAGCTCACTGCTGTACTTGCACTGCTTCTTGTAAGGCTTCTCCTCCATCAGTTCTGGTGGTTCCTTCTATAGTAATTCCTATAACATGCAACTCAAATCCCAGGTTACGATTTAAGGGTATTTCCATTACAATCTCCACCCCGGTCCCTTTGGACCAGACCATAGGGTTTAACATTGCAATGAACTATTCCCCTTGCACCTGCTCCAGCTTGGAATTATTCACAGACTGCAGTCCGTTAGGGTTGTACCTGCTCCAAGTGGAGCCTTATCTAGGAGCCACAGTCTCTCCAGGGGTATACATGCTGCAGCATAGACTTATCCACAGCCACAGTTGCTTTGAGGTGCACCTGTTCCAGCACGGCCTTCTCCATGGGCCGCAATGGCTTCAGAGATATACCTGCTCCAGTGTGGCCTTACCCACAGCCACAGTCCCTTCAGAAGTAAACCTGCTCCAACATGGCCTTACCTATGGCTGCAGTCCCTCCAGGGCCATAAGTGCTTTGTCGTGGGCTTACCCCTGGCCACATGCTTTGAGGTGCTCCAGCATGACCTCATGCACAGCCACTGGTGCTTCAAGGTGTACCTTTGCCAGTGTGGACTCATGCTTGGGCCACAATCCCTTCAGAGGTATACCTGCTGCAGCAGACATAACCACAGCCACAGACGCTTTGAGGTTTACCTGCTCTGGTGTGGACTCATCCACCGCCACAGAGGCTTCAGGGTGTCCTGCTCCCGCATGGACTCATCCACAGGTCACAGTCCGTTTGACTCAAGTTCACACTGAAGTTCCAGCCTGTCCAGTACAGCAGTACAGAAACATCCACGATGCCCTGGCCATCTGCCAGGCCAGGCGCATGGCCATTGCTGATATCAATATGTACCCAGGCACAGCAGAGTCAGATGATAAGCCCTACAGCAGTACAGCAAGCAGCAAAACCAAAAATCAGCCACTAATGAGCATTAGACTCTAATATACAGTGAGACAAGCAACCCCATGGCAAGCACAGGAGCCTGTCAGTTAATAGCTGAACAGCAATAGAAGCTACAAATTCGATCTAGCACATTGTCCTGGTTTCGGCTGGGATAGAGTTAACTGTCTTCCTAGTAGCTGGTACAGTGCTATGTTTTGAGTTCAGTATGTGAAGAATGTTGATAACACTGATGTTTTCAGTTGTTGCTCAGTAGTGTTTAGACTAAAGTCAAGGATTTTTCAGCTTCTCATGCCCAGCCAGCGAGAAAGCTGGAGGGGCACAAGAAGTTGGCACAGGACACAGCCAGGGCACCTGGCCCAAATTGGCCAATGGTGTATTCCATACCATGTGACGTCCCATCTAGTATAGGAACGGGGAAGTGGGGGCAGGGAATCGCCGCTTGGGGGACTAGCTGGGTGTCGGTCGGTGGGTGGTGAGCAATTGCCCTGTGCATCATTTGTACATTCCAATCCTTTCATTATTACTGTTGTCATTTTATTAGTGTTATCATTATCATTATTAGTTTCTTCTTTTCTGTTCTATTAAACCATTCTTATCTCAACCCACGGGTTTTGCTTCTTTTCCCGATTTTCTCCCCCATCCCACTGGGTGGGGGGGAGTGAGTGAGCAGCTGCGTGGTGTTTAGTTGCTGGCTGGGGTTAAACCACGACACACATTCCAATTAAATCTGTCATTATCTGGAACCCTTCGAGCCCCTCATTGGGCGCCAAAAAGGACTGTCATGGTTTAACCCCAGCCAGCAACTTAGCACCACACAGCTGCTTGCTCACTCTCCCCTGGTGGGATGGGGGAGAGAATTGGAAGAGTAAAAGTGAGAAAACCTGTGGGCTGAGATAAAGACAGTTTATTAGGGAAAGCAAAAGCCATGCACAAAAGCAAAGCAAAACAAGAAATTCATTCACCACTTCCTATCAGCAGGCAGGTGTTCAGCCATCTGCAGGAAAGCAGGGCTCCATCATGTGTAACAGTTACTTGGGAAGACAAACGCCACCACTCCAAACGTCCCCCCACTTCCTTCTTCTTCCCCCAGCTTTATATGCTGAGCATGACGTCATACGGTCTGGGATATCCCTTTGGTCAGTTGGGGTCAGCTGTCCTGGCTGTGTCCCCTCCCAACTTCTTGTGCACCCCCAGCTTGCTCACTGGTGGGGTGGGGTGAGAAGCAGAAAAGGCCTTGATGCTGTGCAAGCCCCGCTCAGCACTAACAAAAACATCTCTGAATTATCAACACTTTTTTCAGCACAAATCCAGACCATAGCCCCATACCAGCTACTATGAAGAAAATTAACTCTACCGCAGCCAAAACCAGCACAACATGCTAACTATGTCCTGAGAGAAATTTCTCTGATCTTTCTTTTTTTTGGATTATATGCATTAGTTCTTTGGTGCTTTAATAGCCTTAGAAGAAAAGATGTTACAGTGGGTAGAGAACATGTCCAACATTTTGATTCTATAGTGCCACAATGTTACATACCTTCTTTGCTGTAGCAATGAGTTTCCTACATAAATGAAGTGGCTCTCTATGCATTCTTACTAAGTGCTAATGCTTACCCTCACAGGACAACTCTCAGAGCTACTGTGTGTTAAAGTAGTGACAAGGAATTGGAGAATTACATTTGAAGATCTAAAAGTTTCATTAGCAGCATATTTTTATTGCCTTTCTTTCTCAGCAAACTTGTTAATAACGCAAGATAGGTTATCATTTTCCCTACTGAAATTGATTAATTTTGAATGATTTTTTGTAAGAGGAAAATGAACCATCTCTAACGGAGAGTCACATTCTCTACCTGTTGAGATCAGATGCCAATACTCTTATTCACAGTCAGGAACATTTTCATGGCCTAACCGAAGTCAGCAGTGCTGCTTGAAGGTACTATATATGGCTCATAGGACTGAGTGACAAAAGCTGTTACTACCTGAATACTCTTAATGTAAAAAGAAACAAATACTTTCCAGCTCTCTTGCATCCAGATTACTCTGGACTATGAAGCAGTAGATATTTCAGATTTGTTGTTTGTTGTTGTTGTTCCATTGATAGTATGCCCAATTTTGAGTGCCTTTCTGTACAAGTTTTCTATCTCAGTAAGTTTACTTTTGAAAGAAGGAAAAAAAACCCTAGGATATGTTGTATGTGACTTAAAGTTTGGGATGCAAAAAAACGGGGAGAAGTAGACAAAAGGAAAATTCACAACATTCATTTCAAAACGTGGGCATAGGGATGTCTTAAAGGGGATACAACAAATTTTATGATTTCATTGTAATAGAGTTTAACAATATACCTGTCCACTGGAAAGCAAGCACACGAAAGTTATGCATGTGTTTTATAAATCATACACAATACAAATAACAGTACATTTCAGTCGTCTTTTATTTGTACAATTTGAGAGGAACTTCACTGAGAGCAGTTGAATTGCACTAGGAATCAGGAGAATCAACATCTCACAAGAATTTACCAACATATGGTTCTAGAATGATTTTACTCTTTTAAATTTATTTATGTCGAGAAACACTTGTGTAAGTAAAGATGGCTAGAACAGAAGTAGCTGTGTTGTGGAAGCTGTATTTTTAAAGTTTTAGTGATCCACTAAGCTAAATTTTGCTTTTGTTATGTAAAACAGAACACTTTTTAAACATTTTTCATGTGAGCATATTTCAAGATAAGGGCCATAGTTAATTTTAGTATCATAATGTACTTCTGACCAGAGTAGGAAACTACTTAATTTTCTCAATCATTTTGTACAGTCTGAGGCTTGTTCATATACAGCATGTCATTGTTGTCTCATGAGAATTTTCAGGCTATAACAACAGATTTGCACTGGAAATGTTCATTGGTGTCTGAAGGATGCACAGTGTCTTTCTAGCATAGTTTTTTCCCTTTCATTTACTACTCAGTATATTATGGTGACCAGTAAATTAGGGGGAAATAGACATTTACTTAGCATTGGACTGAAGGAAAATTGTTGACATTCTTCACATTCCATGTGTACAGCATATACAGGCTTTTGGGATGACTCCAATCCAAGTTCTCAAATGCCTGAACTACTTCTGTATCTGCCTGGTGAAATCTTTAGTCATGAGCAGCTGATGTAACAGGACACCTAATTATTAAAACCATTTCAGTTATAGGGTTTATTTGGTTTGGTTTGGATTTTTTTCTACTTTAGTGAACGATGGCCAAAGAAATATCCTTTTGGGAACACAGAATTGTTGGACGTAATTTTGAGTAGGCTTGGGATGGTTCTCCGTAGTATGCTGTGCTCCAGCCAGTCCTAAACAAACATGGATATCTAGTTCCTCACCAAAGGCTGCTTGGTCCTAGCATGGTACCTAGGGCTATGGCTAGATGTATTACACATTTTGCTGCCCATCGTTTATAGTGGTCATAGTGATGAAAAATGGGCAAACTGGTGCATCTAACAGACATACAAAATATTACAGTATGTGGATAGTATACCATTCTTTAATATTACCATTTTTCTAGTGAGGAGACACCATGTTTTTTTTAATTCAAGACCAAAGACGCAACAAAGTTGTGTGAGTATTTCTATCATAGTCATGAAAGGAGGCAAACCCCATTGAACGGAGCTGTGATACAGAGTGAATTGACTAACCAAGGCAAGTCAACCTGTCCCTTTCCTACCTGTGGTTGCACAGAACATACACAATTAATAAGGGTATATTAATATATTAATAAAAGCTATGTAATATAGTGGAAAGAGAGAAGAAAAGACATATGAGCAGATTCTGTGCTCCACATGTACCAAGTTCTGCATGCATTGGCAACACAAAAAATAATAATTCCGCAAGTGAAATAAAATTGTCATTTAGTCCATAAATAGTTTACAGATATTTTCCCCAGTGACATTTGTAGAATGAGGCTGCAATCCTTCATCCGTCATACCTCTGTGACAGAACTGGATGAAAGTATTTTTGCCAAGAATATGTCATAAAAATTTTGTTTCTCATTTTCATGGAACACATAGGTACTCAGAGTAATTCAAGAATCTTTTACTTGGAAGGTTCACTGAAGTACTGAACAGAATACAAAGATCTATCATAGAGTTTCCACAAACTTTTACATTCATATCCATTTTTCCAGGAATAAATTGAATTTCTGTTGTCAATAGGCCTTAGCTGACCCATATATAAGGTGAATGTCACCAGTGACCAGTTGAGTCAGAGCAGTCATTTCTCCCTTGCTCCAAACATTATGTCACCTACATGAACTAATAAATCCCTCAGGAGCAGGAAAGCTAAATCCTATGTGAACAGTTTTTTTACTCTGACACTCGAAAAATACAAACTTTTGGCTTCCAAATAAATTAAAATCTGATCCTACTGTTTTCATTATGCCTTAACTGATAGAAGACTTCCTTTGAAATGAATAAGAGTCACAGAAATGTATATTGGATACCCTGACAAAGTGGACTGAAATGTTTGAGAAAGCACATATGTAAGAACTTTGCTGAGCTGGAAGCTTGCATAGTTCTCATGTGAAATATGCAGCTGAAACATCATCCTCTAAGCATGATATTTTACACACAAGCAAATGATCTAGAAAGTGGCAGTTTCTGATGAAGATGATTAAAACATATGACTAGTTAAACCAGGTTGTCTTAATTTCCAGAAGGATAAGAAGTGTTTTCTGTACAAGTGTAGTTCCACCTTTCTACAAGTGTACATCCTGTTGTGTTTCTTGAATTGTAACCCATACTTACTGCTTGACATTTTTAGGGTTAAAAAAATACAGTAAAAAAACCCAACTCCCATTTTTTGCCCTGATGTGTTTGAAAGAAGGCCTATAGCTGTATTATTATAAATGGGTTGATTTAAGTGCATTTCTTTTTTTTTTTTTCCCAACTTTCAACCGTGCATTTTAATGTTCAACAATTTGTCTTGGTTTTAATCTGACTGGGACTCGAGAATAATTTCAAGATAAGGGGCAGTTCTGGCACTTGAACAAATGTATATAAGCCAACTATAAATATATTTTGGCTGAAAATTAAAAGAAAGATCTTGACCATTAAAATGTTCTGATTCAATTTTCCAAAATGACAAAAAAAATATGGAAGAACTTAACAAATTTTAAGGTGGAATTCTTGAAATCACAAGGGGTTGAAATTGATAGATCAGGAAATCTCTTCTGGTCCTTGATTCCGATCAAGAAATACTTCTCCTACATATGGTCTTGTAGGATTTTTTCACCATCTATCAACGTGGTTACTTTCTGGATAACTAAAGTTATGATGGATCTGGAAGTGCGTAAGTTTTTCTCAGTGCAAGTAAGACACAGATCCATGGAGCACATTTCTTAAACAGTAGTCGAGCTTCATGTTAAGTTATAACTGACCAAGTAAGAAATGTGTCTGTTTTCCAGCTAAACTGGAAACCAGAGTTAGACAATCAGTTATCATCGAATGTTTTCCCCAGTGCTATCATAAAATATGTCAGTTAGATATAAGCAAGACAATATAAACTCTACGGGATCATAGACTCAGTCCAGCTCACCATGAAGCCAGTGAGGGATTTGGTCATTGACAAGAAAAGAAAGGCAGGGTAGGCCATGAAGGGCAAACTAATCCAAATGCTCTCTCTATACAGCAAGCACTAACTCAGTATAAGTGAGGAGCTACGATTTTGTTTTGGTATAACGGACAATGTGAATCAAACACCTTTCCCAGCAATCAAACTAATTTGGAAATACCATGAGCAATACTTGCATGCATATATAAGATTTTAATTATTGTTCTCCTCTTGCACAGGCGGGAGAGCAAGGACTGATTGAGTCTATGTATCCCATCACCAGAAGGTGAAGGAAGGGATTACTGTGCATTCATGGAGGAGAAAAAAAGTAAATTGTTCTGATCTGTAACTGTCAGTACAGCAGGCATGGGTTGACTTTAAGGTCTTGTTAGGAAAGCATTTCTTGTTGTTCAGCACTCACTTAGAGCCAAAGAACCAGTATCTCCAGTTCTTTTATGTTTTACTTTGAGAGCTGATGATAAAATAAATGGAAATGTTGGAAGACCCCTTAAGGAGAGAGAGATGAGTAGCCTGGCAAATAGATTGGTATAGCACAACATTTGGGTTTCTGAAAGAAGAGGCAAGGACAAAAGAATTTTTCTTCTGTTTCAATTTTGAAAGCAAAATAGAGATTACAGTTAAACAGTATAGTATTTGATTTGTCTGATGATCATATTCTTTCTTCCTACCTGTTATTTAATTTGTGGAGTTTCCTTTTTTTTGTGGTGGGGTTTTTTTCCCTCTTTTTTTAATTATTGGTAGTATTATTATTGTCATTTCTGGCTAACTACAAAAATTTAGGCTTGGTGTTAATGAGCAAATTTCAAATCTGGACCATGCTTGCAAGGAAAAGGCACTTGAAGCATCTCATATAGCAAGATGCTTCACAATTCCCAATTGATTCCACAATTCTCAATGTGGTTATTCTTATCTCTGCAATATGAGTGAGCCAGCACAGTCTAAATGAGTAGACACGGGGGTGAAGCAGACTCTATGGAGGGACAGCAGAATCTCTATTCTAAGGCAGGCTTCATCTCACCCCTATTTTGCTGTCTACAGCTGTGCCAGGTACTCAAGGATCTTCTTGTAGTTAAAGGAGAGGAAACAGGCACTTCAGTAGTGCTTGACTCATCTGATCATGTGCAAACTTCTAGTTTAGGGTAACATGAATCTTATCCTAGATGACACTGACAATCCTGACTAGCTCTCTGTCAACTGTAAAGGGAGACTAAAGTGACAAGTCTGAAGTTAGTTGTCTATATTCAGATGAATCCTTCCTTGATTTGTGAGTGAGAAAGATGTTATCCTTTTTTTTTCTTCCGACCATTTACTTGTAATCCCATAGACTGCTGGCTGAGCAGCAGAGTGAATATTACATCAATCAAGGTTTGAAATAAAACCAAGGTCAACTGAGCTGAACAGGAGACTAATGAACAAAAGATGCACTTTTTCTGGAAAGAATAGATTTTTCAGTCTGAGTTACCAAAATATCCCTGTGAGTGTGTCTATAAATGCTGTAGGTACTTCTGAAGCCACCTGCTTCACCAGACCTGCCGGTTTTGCTGGTTTGCAAGAAGTGTGACTGAGAAGTGTCCTGGAGCTAATGGTATCTTCAATGCCTGTACATGCCCAGGGGGTTAATATATTGCCAGACAGCCTCTAAGCAGGCAGTCCACAAGCTGATAGAGAAGCAGCCATGTGGATGGAGAGCGCCTAGAAAAAAGGTTTTGCTGTATTTACAGATTTTCAGAATGGTACCGACATATCCTACAACTCTTATATAGAGTGGTCTTCACTAAAGGTAGAAGTGGCAAGCAGCTAAATCACTAGCTGCTGTAAGACGGGTGAGTGGAGAATAGTCTTTCAGTCTTTTGTTTGCATCTAAAATTCTCCCACGTTGGCAGGCACGTCCGTGGGTAGAACAATGAGGCCTTACTTCATCATGAAGTTGGAAACACAGAAGGACTCAGTGCTTTTATCACAGCAGCACTTATAATTAGTTTGCATTCCTTTTGGTTGTTAAAGAGATTGCATTCTTTTTGGTTGTCAATGTTTACCAGAGAGATTCAAGGTCTTTTTAAAGTGGAAATGAAATAGCCTGCTCTTCATCTCTCTTTTGCACAGAGTACAGCCATATAGACTTCAACACATTTCGAGGTTTTTGACTGGGATACTGAAGATCTTTCACTGTTCAAAAGTGACAAGTGGTGCTATTAAATACCTCTTTGCTCTCAAATTGTTTCTACAAAATGCAGAAATTTCTACAAGATAGCATGGTATCACTTTTGAATGATGCACAACAAAAATGTGTGTACTCTGTAAATTATGAACATTTCTACAACTAGTTTCATCTAGTTCACCTATAGCTCTATCAGATTTTCTTTATGGGTAGCAAAAGGCATTAGCTTGTTAGCTACAGTCATCATGTTCCTTTCATTCCTTTTAAAGTACTTTTCACTTAGGTTCTTCTGCCTTTTCCTCTTTGAGTGCATTTCTGATGATTAAATCTTTCATACTGGCTCATACTCTTTGCCATCTCCATCCAAGTACTAATGGAGCACTTTCAGTTCACTTGCCCTAATAGGGCAACTTGCCCTATAGGCCAAGAGGCATAGCTTTTGCTGATTTGTCTGTCTGGCTTTAAAAACTCGATTTTGGTCTCAGAGCCAGTGGATCTTGTTTACAGCAGTTGGAATATAGGCGATTTTGGACACTGTGCCTAGATTCCTGTGCTTGTTCTATACATGGATATAATATTTACTTAGCTCTTTGGGAAACTTAATTCAATATTTGTATATTGCTTTGAAATCCTTAGATGCTGTGGAGAATAAATTAGTATTCATTCATTACATGCCATATTGCACTGAGTAACATACAGTACTCTAAGCACCTTTTATTACCAATGCATTTACAGCTAAAAGCTCATACACTATTGTTGTAGTAGGACTTTGGTCTACCTAATGTGACTTCTTTATAATTTTTAATTAAAAGTTGAGATAAGATCAAGAAGTATAAGTCTTTTATCAAATACATTTATTTTTTCATGTCTGATACTTTCAGAAAAGCTGAAAAGGGTCTGAAAGCTAAGTGATTTTTATGTGGCCACACCTCACACAAAGTATCTCCAAATCACCCTGTGTTTCATAAATATTGTGAAAAGGATTTGTGCTTGAGAAGAAAAGGGACTTTATCTTGGAAGATAAATCTCGGCAACTGATATGACTTGAGTGGCCTCTTCCAGTCTTGTTTTCTTATGGATGAAGATTATCCAGAATGTATTTTAATAATATTTGACTTTATATGGACATGACTTATTAAATAGTTACATAACATTATGTATTTGTCTGTATGAGTGGGTGAGACATACACATATATATTCTGCTCTCCAAGAGATAATAGAACAGTATGGTGGGCTGGTATTGAAGCCCTTGACATGTAAATAAGGCAGCTTACCCACAGGCTCCTTCACAGTTCTGTAGTGTCTCATTTCAGATTGCTTTTTGGGTTCTTCTAGAATCCTCCTTCCTCAGTTAGGGAGCTTTCTATTCTCCAAACTAGAGGAAACATGCACAAAACGTTTTTCATGTGACACCAGACTGGATGGCAAACTCAGAGTGCGTTGTGGTGGTTGTTGCAAGAGTCATCACATAAAGGGTTATTACCATCTCTCTTAGTTTCACCTGTGTACCGACAGTCTAGCTGCACCTCTCCTACTATTGTGTAACAGGGCATGTAATAGTTCATTGTGTTGAACTATTGATTGCAGAAAAGACTTTAAAATCACATCTTAGATTAGATATTTCCTAACTCCAGGTAATAAACCCAGGCTGTTTTGCAACGTACAGATTAAAATCTAAAAATGTTAAAACCAGAACACGGCTCTTTATAAATTAGGCTGAAGTGGTCTTTATGAAAGGCATCTGTACTACCAAATCTGATGAGAGGCTGCATGTCATTAAGATGCAACGTTCATACATCAAAGAGTTCTTCACATTGTGTGCCTCTGTCCCAATCCAATGTTGGGGAGGTTTCGATATGATCCCAAGAGCAAGATTAAGACACAAATGAGGTCAAATGCCGTACACCCAAAATAGCTTTTATTGTGAAAAGTAGAAAATAGTAGTAATAGGATAGAATAGAATAAAAAGGCAGAAATCAAGCAAGCATTTGGGATAGAGTTGCAGGAATAGTCACCACCATGGATCCGTGGCATCTTGTTGGTCCTCAGTCTCCAATTCTTCAGTGGTGGGTGCGTGTTCCTCGAGTCTTCGGTAGTAGGGTTCACACAGAGCTTTTGATGGTACCATTTTTATACAGTCCAAGTTCCAAAGTCTCTGCCTGGTTCCAAGAAACTTCATACATATGCATGGTGGGTGTGATGCAAGGCAAGGGTAGGTGTGGTCTGGTTCTGTGCAGGCTCGGTGTGTCCCACGTGGTCGCAGGGGGGACAATTTCGGGGTGTATCAGATGATTTCGGGGTTGTATCAGATGATATGCTCCCCGAGGTCATCGCCCTAGAATCCTTGCACATGCACAGATAGTGGTTTGCAGGCACCAAAACCACAGGATGATGCATGGGCATTCACTCCTGCCTCTGCAGGCAGACCTCAGGTACTAAAACTGTTGCTATGGGTTTTAGTCTTGCCCCTGCAGGCAGACTGCAGGGACTAAAACCATGCTGTGGGTTTTAGTCTAGCCTCTGCAGGACCGGAAACCTTGCAACGAAGCTCACACCCGTTGTACCAAGAAATGTTTAAGGCAAAAATGTCTGTCCATTTAAGACAAAATGCCTGTCCATCACAGCCTCCTATCAAGGCTTCTTGTTTGCTTTTGGTATGTCAGTGCAGAAGGAAGAATGGCAAAAAAGATCACAGTGCAGCCCTACAATTTGTACTTTGATTTCATTCCCTTGTTACTCCTACTCAATTTTTTCCTGATTCTATGGAAAGAAGTAATTTCATTCTCAGTTTCATCCTTACTTTCAAAATGGCTACCTAGGTGTCAAGAGCAATCATTTGTGCTCACAATATTTCTGTGTGCACTTTTGATGTACATGCATGTATGATTTTGTTATATGCTACTACAGCCTGCTGACTGCTTCCCCCGAAAGAACATCAGACTAACTGCAGTGGGACTACTCTGAACAAGGAATGAATAAGCAACCTCTTTTTCAGGATATAACTACTACAGCATAGAATTTATATCAATATGACAATAAAATATATAGTGGTTTTCAGACCACCATACCAGTCAGCACTCAATATCTCCTTAGTTCACCAAAAACCTGTACTGTCTATTTTTCTGTTTAAAGTAGTAGGAGGGTTAGTGGCCTTAATGAAAACCTCCAACTGGTGAATGGGAACATTCTTCAAGGCATGTGATACAGTAACTCCAGTAATTGTGAGCTGTGAGCTGATCTGATCTGGTCAGGCTCGGCTGGAGCTCTTTCTTACGCAGCTCAGGAACTCCACTGAAGCCCAAGCAGTTACTATGCGTTCATAGCCATGGCAAGTGACTTCCTAAAGTTAGCATAAAGGTCATCTAATGCTTTCAATTTTAAAAAAAGTTGCCAGGTTGCCAATCTTCGTACAGTTGGTGTTCTTAATGCCAGGCTGTCTTTGTTAGAAATCAGAAGTCTAGCAGAAAGGAAAAAAAAAAAAAAAGAGAAACACAGGAGATGCATAGGAAATTGTCTGACAGGCAAGTGTGCAGACAGGCAAAACAATACGTATTTATCTTTTAAGTGTAATCATATTCAGGTAGTATGCAGAAGCTCCAGTCATGATTGACACCCTGCTCTGTACTTAGGTGCACTGTAGACACTTAATAAAAGGCAGTCCTGGAGTCATAATGGAGAATTACTGGAGCTTCACATTTAACTGTAACACCAAGTGCCTTACCACAATCAATTGTATGAAAGAATTTATAACATGATTCAAGAGGACTCTGGATACTCCTAATATTATAAGATAGAGTAAATGGTAGTATTTTAAAGTACTTTTATTGTCATGTATCCATATGCTATCTGTAGTAGGAGATGAAGATAACTATGGTTTATTAGTGTGGTAATTGAGACTGAATGATGTGGACAATATAACAGGGAGGCAAATATATATTTACTCAGAATGCTTAAATGCTTCAGTAACTTTAGTGCATTACTCTGCTAACCTCTTCCAATCTGTTAAATAAGTATTGAGTAGATAATGAGGCTGTATCCTCAATAGCACAAATTATTTAACATAAAGCAGTGGTTTAAAGCTACCAGTTGTGAATTATTCCAAAACCTTTACCAAAGAAATTCCCAAGATGAGGGTTGTAGATCACTGTCAGTTTAAAGAAAGAAATCTTGTCAGATAGTGCTGGCTTTTTTATGTGTTTCCAGCTGCTAATTTGCATAAAGTATGGCTAAAAATACATCAGTTCTTCCCTAATATTACTTTGTCATGGAAGTATTTACTGTATTCACCAAGGTGTTGCTATGTACTTGTCTTGCAAAAGCCTTCAAGTCACATGGAGTCTCCTCATCCAGGCATAAATGATAGTCTCTTCTGTAGCATTTACCTTGCAGCCTGTGCATTAGTGAAAGGATGCTTCCCCCCGCCCCCAAATAGCAGAAGGAAATGTTCCAGATTGATTTCAATTTCTCTTTTAAAGGTGACTAGAAATATTTCCAACATAATTGCAATAGCTTTTCATAATATTACTATATTTCACTTTGTGTACATTTTTTTCAACATAGACCTTCTCCTGTGCATCCATGAATGAATATAAACTGAATTAAGAAAAGACTATTTCAGCACAGTATTTTAAATGTACATTTAAATGTATTTTTAAAATACATTCTCAGTGAAATCTGTTGTATATGTTGATACTTAAATACAATGAAAGTTTAATGTAGATGCTTGGAAAATAATTAACATCTTCAGTGTTATATTTTACACTTAAAAGATGCACAGTGTCTGTCTCTGTACGGACAGGACTTCCTCAGATGTCATAGGTATAAACATAAGGGATAAAATCCTATTCCTATTTGATCGATAGCAAAACTTCCTCTGGTTTCAGTAGTACTAAGATTCCACCTTACCCATCCAAAGCATGCAAGACAAGACTAGGATCTAGAAAATACCATTTAATGTATTTGCCATTTAGCAAAAATCTAAATAATATATAAAAATATAAAGTCAATATAAAATATTATTGCTATTGATAATAGGAATATATAACATTACTAAGAGAGAAGGCACCTATGTGATCTAAAAAAATAATAAATAAACTGAGAGAAAGAAAACTTTTAAGGTTAAGGGGTCAAAAATGCTGGTCTTTATTCCAGAATGAAATAGATTCAACAAGGGGTCAGTCTTTCAAGGACTTAATCCATGTTTTAAAAATTGTCTAGATGTTTTTCAGTGCAATCTTCTCAGGTGATAAATTTGGCAAAATCCTCAAATGACCACTGTATTCAGACGGCTATTACTGACCCCATCCTCTACTTCTTGTGCAAAGAAAATCTCATCCTGCGTATTTTATGCACATGACATATAAGACCCAGCTGAGCTTCCAGTTGGGCTGGTTGCATTAGTAGCAGACACAAGTTGCTCTGTATAGTCCCTAAAACAGTCAATTTCTCAAAATAGGTATGTTCATGGATATAACATTTCCAGCTTGGAAGAAAAGAATAATAAAATAGATACCACATTAAAATAATTTGTCTCAGTGATTCTCAAATGTTGTTTCATTTTTTTCATTAATAGACTTTAGGGATAGTAGGAATGCAAAATTATTTTGCAATATAAAAACCATCCAAATAAATTAACAAGTGGTGCTTAAATGAGAGGAGGAGGGAAACAGGCTTAAGGTGGGGTTTGAAGGCAAATTCAGAAGAAAAAGAAAGACATGAATGTGTAGAATACTGTGTCTTGGAGGAGAGAATTATTTTGGACTGTTCAAGTGGATGAGCAGTAATTAAATTATATTTGTAAATAAACAGATTCTTCCATTTCTTCAAGGAGCATTAAACTGGAAATGAGCTCAAAATAAGACTGGTGATTAGTGTAAAACAATTGCATTTCTGACAGGTAACCACCATTTCTTTTTGGTTGTTTTAGTCAGGATGCAGAGTAAGAATGGAATTCAGTTCCATTTGTACATCTATAAAATGCACATTCAAGTCTAGTATATGTCTGAGACATACGTATGGCACGATTTTTTATTTGTTTTGCTTGTCAAAATCTCTCATTATGCAGTGTGGATTGATAGAGACCAAGATGTCCCAAAAGAAATTTCTGAAGGTAGATGCTGTCTTGAGCACATATTTAGACTACAGAAGATGTAGGGACATGGAGCTGAAAACTTCTGAACATCTTCAATTTCTTTTGAGGTCTGTATGAATGAGAGTCTGGGGTCATAATTTTTAATAGTGACATACTAGGCTTTTTGAGAGTTTAACATTCCTTTTTTAAAACCACCTTTGTTATGAAGCATGTAAAGAAAGAATAAGAACCATATTTTGCTATGATTACCTATATACACATTTTCAGTTTTTTATTTGCTTGTTTGTTTTAGTACAACTATGACAACAAAATGATGGTCAAGCGAAAATGCATTCACTTCAAACTATAATGCTATATTTTTAGCTGCATGAAGTGAGAAGAAGATAATGGCTCTTTTCTGCCAATGCATCCTCATATTCCTTTTTAGCTACCTTAGGAAGGTTAGGAAAGACTTTCTTTCCTTACATTTCTAGAAAATAAAATTCTTTTTCAGGTCTTTACAGCGTCTTCCAGGCAGATGATCACAATTTTCATGTGCCCTCTTTCTTCCTCAGAGAAAGACCCTTGTTTATAGACTGTCCCAGTAGAAAACCCCATGTTGTTCTTGATAAACCCAAGACTTCCCTCAGTAATAGAGCTGTCCATTATATGGCCATTTAATTCTATGCATAAAATCATAAATCTTATTTGGTCATAATTTGAAATACATTACATCTATCTTTCCTGTGTGAAGTCCTCATATCTACCATCCTAGAGGCGTGGATGGAAATTCTGCTATGGATAATTTTTAGAGCTCTGCCATGCAAGGGGTCCTTGGCAATCAAAAGTATAAAAAGGAAAAAAACTATGTTAAAATGGTAGTTTGTTAGCAATGAAGAAGCATGGCTTTTACTTTTCAATATTAATTCAGAAGTTTCAGGTTCTTTTTCAGCTTGGCTCGTTTTCTTCTGTGGCCTCAGCTGATCACTTTATTGGATGCCATTTGGTCCCACCAGTGTTTGAAATTCTTAATTACCCTTTCTAGCTTTCTGACATTGTGTTTTTCTTCTTGACATTCACATACTGTAAATATAGCTCTGTCCAGGATGAATTCCATTTAGCAGACAATGCTTGACAGCCCTAGTAAATTCAGAATGATCTATTCATTCATCAATATGTGTGTATAATTTCCATTAAGCTCAATAAAATTTCTGTACAGCTGTAGTAACTAGAGTCTTTTAACACTTTAGTGTCTTACTAATTGCCAGGGAGGTTTCACCAGTAGACTGAGATATCTCCCCAGCTTTTAAGGCTCTGGGAGTGTTGATTTGAAAAATAAGGAAAGATTAATTTTCTTATGGAAGTAGCTTTGCTGGAAGACCCTCCTTCTGCACATCTTGGCTGGTGTGTCTGTCCCAGTCTGCCAGGACACTTTCCTAATCTATAGTGTGTGCAGTACAGGTCCCTGTCGACTCAAGTTGCAGGCACTTGCCGATTGCAGGATAGGGGTGCTAAAGCTTGCAGTTGCCCTGCTCAGACTGCAGGAGTGTCTCACTGCTTGCTTAGGAGTGTCCTCACATTTACATTCTGGAAGTGAAAGGTTAGGAGGAAGAGTAGAAGAGAGAGGTGTCTACTAACTTCATATTGTGCCCTAACACAATTTGACCATGTTTTCATTTCAAAGGTTAATATATTCAACTTGGATTGGTTGAATCATGTAAAGTAATATTTCAAAACATCCTCCAGGAAGAAAAAAAAAAAAAAGAGTGTATATATGATGGTTAGCTTATTTTATAGGACCAAAAAATGCCTGAAGATCTTTATAATGATTTTTGTGTGACAGATTCAGTCAAAGTTAATGATTTTGCAGGCCCCAGTTGTGGTTATATTAAAAATAATTGCATTACCCTTGCACAACTCATTGCTGTTGCTACATAGTTTAAATATTTTATGTAGTTTTTAAGGACTGATCCTGTTCTGAGGTGGGGAAAAATGCAATAATCTGTGCCATTTCTTCCGTCTCAAACCACAAGGAAACTTTCTACTATCTCAATTATTGAAATATTCATCAATCAACCTGCTGAATCTTCCTGATTTGAATTACTTATCTTATCCTTTATAACTAATCTTTAAATGCGTGCCTACTTGTGAGCAATTAGAGTATGTTTTTGAAAACCCCAATTAGCATATGCTAAAGAAGGGTAAAGTTTGAACAACTCAAATCAAGTCATATTTTTGTCCAGTGGAGGACTTCATGAAATAGGTGATATGCAGGTACATATGTATAAAAGAATAAATGGGTGTTGTGCAAGTATATTGCTTTTGTTGTGCTTGTTGGAAGGACCTTAAAAAGCAAAAATTTAGTTTGCAAAATGGTCTGCTGAGCTTTTAAATACTTACTCAGAGAAGCTGCTTATTACTTACTCAGGTGAATAATAAAGGCCAATGAATACTGAAAGGGTTGCAACATCTCAGAATGAAAGCAGTAGGATTTTTTGCATGTCATAGTCAGAAGTTTTTCTTTTTTCCTTGAATATATGCAGACAGTTTCTGATAGTATATCAGCACTATCACTTCTGCTTTAGCTAAAGAACAGAAAATGTAGGTTTACAAATTTGAAAAATTGTGGGATATAGAGCAGGCAGAGAATAGAAGATGTTAACAAGAAAGAAATTACGGAAAGAGGCAATTTTAAACTAGTTTAATGGCACTAATTAATATTTGGTTCTTAGTTAATTCCCCAAACCCTCACATATCCTGATGATTACTGAACACCAAGAAGTGTCTGTGGGTATAAGGAATGGGGAGGGCACGGCAGAGGGCTGAGGATGCTGCAGAGAAGAGGTAACAAAGTCTCTGTGGGAATATTTATTCTTTCAAAACCAGAGATAAGTATAATGACACTTAGCATTCATGGTGCACTTTTTCATTCCACATTTCCTACAGACATATTGGCATTACTTCTATGAAAGCATTTAAAATATGAATGTATTAATACTCAATATGGATAATGCAAGAGAGGGAAAGGTTCAAGGAGGAAAAATTATGGCAGTTGGACAAGATTACAGAAACACTTTTTCCCAGGACTGGCACTTAAGCTTTGTCCTGTGCTGTGCTCAAACCTCTAGGCCACAGCTCTCCTGGGATATCACATATTACGTATGGATGAGTTTTCAAAGTGACCTAAAAGATAGGCACTGTACTCCCTCTGAAAGGCAATAGGATTGAGGATCCTAATATCCCAAGGCCTTTCTGAAAATCTCGTCTTACATACAGTCTTAACCACTTCATCACACTCACTACGTAACAGCAGATACTTGTTAATAGCATGTGTATTAGTCACTGAAAATAATTTAACCCTGAAAATAATTTATCCCTGCTTTGGGTCTCCTCTAAAGAAATTATACCTCTCCATTTCTCAGCCATCTCTATATAACACCTGAGAAATAATGGTTTTCATTTTTCTTTGCCTCATTGATTGTAGAATAAATAATCCATGAATAACTCCCCACCCTCATTATTCTACTGTATCTGGCGAGCAATAACTTTTGGCTCAGTCTGTTTAAGGGCAATGACAGGAGGGATGGAAAGGGATGGAAAAGAGCAGTCAGACTCTTGAAATCCCTAAACCATAAGGCTAGGCTACGGCCAGGCTGTCTCAGTCATCTCTTGTAGGTGAAAGCCGTAATGATATTTTAATGCAGCTTGCTTCCTGGCTCGCTCTCGGAGTGAGAATTAATTACCGAATGAAAACATCTGCATTAGCGGCTCCTGCAGCCCCAGCTCTCTGCAGGCGGGATGGCGCTCACCCCCCCCCAGAACTAGGACCGCTCGGAGGACTTGCCTGCTGGCCGCCTGGCTCCGATCCCGGCAGGCTGGAGCTCGGGGGGCCGCTACCATCTCGGTGTGCGGGGGAGCGGCGGGGAGGGAGGCCGGAGCCGGCCGCGAGGGCTGCCGCCGCGCCCCGGGGGCGGGCAGGGGCGCCGAGCGCCGCGCCCCGCCGCGCCGCGCTGCGCCGCACCGAGCCTCCGCGCCCGGCGTCAGCACCGCGGACAGCGGCATCGGCGCGGCCTCCGCGCCGTTCGGCCCCGGCCCCCGCCCCCGCCTCGGCCCCCATCCCCGCCCCGGCCCCGGCCCCGGCCCCGGCCCCGGCCCCGGCCCCGATCCGCGCCGCCGTCCCCCGGCTCTGGCTCTGAACCAGGCGAGGGAGGACGAGCAGGGTCCGGGAGGCCGGAGGGGCGCAGAGGAAGAGGGAGGAGCTGGAGGAAGCGGAGGGAAGGGGAGGGGAGCGCTAGGGAGAGGATTTTCCCTTCTGTTTCTTTTTTTCTTTTTTTTTTTTTTGGGGGGGGGGGGGATAGGGGGGAGGTTGCTGCTGCTGGTGGCAGCGTTTCCTCCCTCCCGCTGGAATATGATGAATACATGAGGAGAGAGGCTCTGAGCTCGCTTCTCTGCTGCGGGAGTGTCTCTCCCTCCCTCTCCCCTCTCCCTGCTCCTGTGTGAGTGTGTGTTTGGCTCCCCGGCTGTGTGTGCGTGTACACTGTGTATATATATCTGAGCTGGGAGGTTATTGCTAGCTTCTCTCAGCAGCGCTGCTCTGTGCAGGAAGAAGGGCTCAGCTGCAGTGGTAGCATCAACAGCAGCATTAGCAGCACCAACAGCTTTTTCCGCCTTTCTCCCTTCCCTTCATCTCCATCTCCCTTTCCCTCCCTCCCCCCGCGTCTTTTTGGAGATTGCTTTTTTAATTTTTCTTTTTCTCTTCTACGATCCTTGTTATTTGATACTTCGTGGCTTCCCTCCCCCCCCCCCCCCCCCCCCTTCCTCTGAGAAGGAGGCACAGACACACACACACAAACACAGAGAAATAAGGGAAAGAAAAGTACCGGGACTTATACTGCTGCTGCAAACACAGAGATAGCAGACGAAGAGGGGGGTTGGCTGCTACCCCAAGGTAAAGCCCTGCCCCCTTTACCTCCTCGCCTCCTCCTCAGAGAAAGAGAAGGAGAGAGAGAGAAGGGGCCAAAGTGGAGAAAAGCAGGTCTTCTGCGGCTGGCATTTGGAGTACAGGGAGCCAGGACGTGAAGGATGGTTGTGGTTACCCGAGCTGGCTGCAGGGCAGCTCTCTTCCTCTGGATTTTCAGCAGCATTAGCTGCAGAGCCAGGACTGCTCTGCCTGCATCTCGTAAGTACCCTTTTCTAAGAAGCATGCACAATTTCAGCTCTGCAATAAGCGAGAGGGGAATTCCCACAACTCTGGGAGGTTGATTATTTTTTCTCTGCTGGTAAATCTTGTGTTTGATTTTCTGTGTATTTGTATGTGGATGTGTACACTGAGGTTTGATACTGTTCGCAGTGCTCCCCATCAGATCTTCCTTAGTGTAGATGATTTCAGTGGTAGCCGGTGTGGAAAGTTGAAAGACCTGCTCTGTGATATAGTCTTGATTCTGCAATGGAGTCAGAGGGGGAAAGGAATCAGACAGAAGCTGTTCAAAGTTTGGGGGTAGTTTTTGGTTGGTTGGTTAGTTTGTTTTGTTTTTCCCACCTTCTTCAGAAGGTATGCAATTTGCATTTGGAAGTACTTCACTTCCACAGTTGCGTGAGGGAAAAGAGGAGATGTAAGCAGTTCCCATAACTAGTGCTTTATCAAGGAGCAGCAAGAGAAAATTTTGAAGAGGAAAGAATGATGGTAAGTTGATGAGAAGGAACTGAGCCAGGACAGCTTTTCTTGAGAGTGAAGTTTTGCTTGCCATAATAAAATGAGCAAAGGTATTTTAGAGGAGACCAACAATTGCCCCCCTAGGGAGGCAGGAATAGTAGAGAAATGATCAAGCATCTGCTGAAATGCTGAACTTTAGACTGGAGGAGTGCAGAACACCTATACAGGACCCAATTCTGCTGTCAGTGTAAAAATGACAGCGTACTCATTGATTTCAATGGGTGTTAGGTCAAATCTTTAACATTGCACTGAGCTGTAGTTTCCAGCAAAACATTTGCAGGTAGATGTCAGTGTTAAGTATTTAGTTGTTTATCTTCAGACCATGTAAAGCATTTGCCATTTGCAAAGTATTTTTGAAATGCATACTGAAATGAAGCAGTGCATTTTTATAGAATCGTCAAAAATAGACACTACTGTTGACTTCCTCTGCTGTTCATAGAGGAAAGAAATGTCCTGAGATGTTACAGATAGATGTGTTGGGATTGTGTGTGTGTGAATGGGGGCTAATTCTACTGACCAAGTAGGGAATTGTCTTAGAATGTAATGTATATACTGCATAGAGATCTATGTGGATCATTAAATTTATTTATTTCTTTCCTTGGGAGCAGGAATGAACAATGCAATGATTAGACAACTGGAGCACTGCTATGCTTTCTCAGTGGGTTTCTATCTGTTATCATCTGTTACCTATTGAAAAATAAAACAATGTTATTGTTCCAGGATTTGGTTACACTTAGTCATTTATTTGTGTGTCAACAGAAAATGTACAGCAGTGTCTGCATTGTATCTAGGTCTCAGAGGCTGTAGGATGTTCAGTTATTTTTCTACCTTTGATTTAGGAGAAATATTGATCCTGAGGTTTACAGCTTAGTTTTCACTGGCTATCTAATTTTTCTTCTGAATTTTATTTCTTCATGGCCATCTCTCAGGCTCTGCATAACAGGAATATACAGGAGAAAAAAAAAAAGATTTATGGTTTAGGTTGTCAGAAATCTGTTCTTGGAAAACAAAGTTCCCTATACTGCTTTTCTATGATAGGATTTCTGAGCTTTTTTTTTTTTTTTTTGTCATTCAGTAACTAATGGCTGTAGTTTAACTTGAAAATGACCTACAGTGGGTTATCTGATTACCCAACAAACAAATCTTTAACTTTTGAAAGAAGTTAGTTGAGAAGTTAATGGTTGTATTAACATCACTATAACCAGAAATTCCATTATTAAAGGTTATATATAATCTTAATTACAATTTACTCATATACATTCCCATCTTGACAATTTTGTTTTTCAGATATTGAAAGATTTCTTTATATTAATTTACCCTCCAAGGGCTTATACACTACATGCCTTATGTGCTGTATAGCGTTTCATTTCTGGCTCACTTCTGAAAGTGAAATGGAGTTAGATTTGTTTACTGGAAACAGAAATATAGCTAAAAGTACATGTTGGCCTTAAAATGACAAAAGGAGTGTTCACATTGCAGTACATGCTTAAAATTCTTGTAAAGACGTATGGGTGCTTGGGAAGTGGTACCACAATAGGAACTCAAGTGCTGTGTCACAGTATTTTGATGCACCACTTAACTGGTTATTCTGTTGCACGCTTTGGTGTACAAACCGGTCACTGTGCTGTATTTTCTGGGATAGTTTGTCACTTTGTATGCAACTGATTGTGAATGGCATTGGGGAATTTTGTTCTTCTTTGACAAGAGAATGCACTTAGGTTTTTATCTCTTCCCCCCCCCCATCAGTTGATTTTGAACATCATATTGGGAATGCTTCTGAAAGCACTAAAAATTGTGTGAAATGCAACTTTGATGTAAAACTGATTTCCAACCACATTTTTATTTTCTCCTCCATTGCTACTTTATGTTTTGACTTTGAAGTAAGTAACAACAGCAAATTTATTCTTTACAGTATTTTTAGGAAGTATGCAAGATTCATGGTGTACAGTGAATTACGAATCCCTATATAAGAGCTTGCTATTCAATATTTTCTTACCGTCTGCTTGTGCTGACATATAAAAAAATATCATTTTCAGAAAGAACAGAATTGGACGTCACTTGTGTGAATATATTGCATCTCAAATGTTTGTTTGCAAAGTCAGGAAATCTATCTCTGTCATTAAAATTATGTCTCTCAGTAATACTGATTCAGAAGTGATCATGTTGAAAGCTTTGAATCTCATTCAGTTTTATCTCAAGATGAAGTGGGTGTTGAAAGCCCATCTTGTAGTACAATAAACATACACTATGATACAGTATCACACACACTAATAATACTCAGATCTTACTGTAAATTTTATTCATAGTCACGTTTTTCATACCTTAGCAATAAATTCTTCATATTCCTCCTTTTATTTTTAAATAAGCGTAGAGGGATCAAAACACCCTTAACTTCTGGAATCAAGGCTAATGAACAGCTCAACCAGGAGAGGTCATCACAAGATAAAAAGTAGCACAGAAAATACAAATTTCATGCTTTGTAGTCTTTTACATGGCTTAAAGATGGAATGATAAGAATATGACTACGGGCAGACTAACTTTCACTTGTGTTCTTATTAAAAAACACATAAAGCATCGACCTTGTCTTAATGAGAATGTTACAGGCATTCATCATAGATCATCTGCTTCTCTATGAAAGCAACTGGCTTAAAAAGTAATTGTCTTTTACAGCTAGGTTTTATTTTTGGTTATGTCAGTTTATGTGCAATGTAAACCTGATCAGTACAAAACTATTAAAACTTCTAGTTCTGATACTTTTGATGCTTTTGCAGTAGGTACCATACCACTGCTGAAGTTGAAATTTAACCCCATTTTACAATAATTGATGCAGAAATCAAATAAGGGGCAGGTATAGTAAATCATTAAGATTTGCATATAAGCAAAAATATGCATCTTTTAGCTTTGACTGCATGGCACCCAGACTTTCCTTAACGGCTTGGGTAAGCGAGAAAAGTATTAAAAAAGTGTAATGTCCCTTTTGAAAGAGCAAGGCATTGTACAAGAAACTTCTTTTCAGGAGTTCCAGACTCTTTAGAATTAGAGAATCTACCCTTCCAGTTCACAGTGCTTGAATGTTGGGTATATGGAGTTATCATATATTCTATTAGACTTACATTTGGGAATAGTTCTCTTCCAGAAAATTTTTCAGACATAATGGTATTTTGTGAAATCTGGTCAATTTCAGTTGTGTTTCTGTTACATCTGATTAACATTTCTTAGTTTAGGACCTGTTGTCTGGATGCAAACTCAGAGATCCCACAGAATTTAGTTTCAAGTATACAAAACCATTTTTGTGTAAGTTTAACGTTTGATCACTTTTCTTACCCCTGGGTGCCAAAGCACTTACAAATATACTAAACTTTTAAACTGAGGGCCTAAGTTTCCTTTAAGACCATAGAATTTCATAACATTAAACATATGCTTTCTTTTTTTTTCTGTCAGAACATTTTAGCTATAAATTAGACCAAAATTTACATCCATCATTATATAATAGTACATGTTATTTAAGGTGCTATACATCACTATATAATAAAATTAACATTCAATAGGCAAACAACAGTTTGTTAACTGGTCATTATTTAACAACATTGAACAGAGTTACTCAGGGTGACTTTTTAAATGAATATGCTTTTCCTAAACAATACTTTACCTTACATGTGAATGAAATAGTAATAGTCTGCTGTCATTTCCAAATTGGTGACAGCAGCTAGAGCCTGCATCAGTGCTGAAAAGCCAGAGTTTCGAAGAGTCCTTAACTTCTGTGTATGCAACATTGCACACAGCCTGATTGCAGACATTCATCTATATACAGAAAGTCTGATTCAAAGTTTGATGTGGTCAGTGGGCATTGAATCAATTGCAAATGTCATTGAATTAATGTTTTAAAAACTGGGTTTTGCTTGGGTTCTTTTTGCTTTGCTTGTGTTTTTAGTTCATTTATTTTTTTTAAACTCTGGTGCAATAATATGGAATAAGACATAAAAAGTGCTTCAGTAAGTGGTGCGGTCTGCAATAGTTTGAAAGTGAAGTTAAGGATTATGAATTGAAAAATTGTCTCTGTGAACATTGGCTGTTTCTTTTGCAAGGAGATGAGAAATATTTTCTGATTATCTATAATTTTTTCACTCAGGTACTTTTAACACATTTGAGAGATTATTTCAGTTGATGTGGTTGTGACAGGAAATTCTTTATATATAATATATTTACCAGACATTAGATACTGTAGATCTGCTTGGGTAACTCACATCACTATGGATCTGTGACAGACAGTAGGTTTTCCTATAGGAGTTCTTTAGGAATTTAAACTTGGATCTCTAAATCTTATAAAGCTTATCTCCAAATCTTATCTCTAAATCTTATAAATCAGATCTCATGTTCAATGTTTAGTAATTATAGCAATATTTAAGACTTCAGAATACTCTTAACGCTTGGGGTAATAACAAACTATGCACAAACTATGGGTTTTTTCTACATTTTCTTTTTCTACGTATGCAGAAGCTGATCTACCTCAGAGCAATTTGGGTCATAGGTTAAATGTAAGATAACTTGTTAATTCTTGAGGTGTGTCGCTGCCCATGTCTGTATTATTTCCTAAATACCAATCATGCTCGGTCTTACAAAAGTACATGAACTTGCAAATGTGTTTCAGTCACTTCAGACAGAAAATGTTAAAGAAGCAACATCAGTCTTCTTCATGAGATGAGACTCTGAGTGACTTTTTCATTTTGTTAGTCTTAAAAATTTTAAAGAATAAATTTAAAATTATAGCAGTGTTAAAAAAGGTAATTTGATCAGGGCATGATTTCCAAAATCCACATGAACATTGGATACTTCTTTGAAAGATCAGGAAGATCTGTGGGACAAAGAGTGCAGTCTGGTAGCTTGAGTCTTCTCCCACTGAAGGAAATAGAAGTTGTGCTACTCTTTTTAAGAACTGTGTGGTTACGATTTTTGTCAGTGAGAAGTTCATTATTCAGTCCATTGGTATGAGATGCTACAAATGATTAAAAGGTTCTTCAGACTTCAGGCTTTGAACTAACATTGATTTTATCTGTATTACACTTCATTTATTCAGCTACTTTATTGGCATTGCATAGGTAGATAATCTGAGACCACCAGCTAATTGCAGAACATGTTAAATCTAACTTTGGTGGTGTAGGAAATTGCAGTAATCAGTAATCAATTCTTCTGAGCCATTTGCAGTTCCAGCTTTGAAGATACCATAGATATAATAAAAGCATTCCCAAGACTGATGTTTGACATTTACAAAGAACCTGGGAACATCTAGGTTTTGATAGCTCTGCAATTTTACAAGCAACTTTACAAAGTTGAGACCTTTCTTGCCTGAAAAATTGTCTCAGTATTCATGCACTGCTGTAATAGCTGGCCATTTCCTATTTCTTCCTTAAGCTTGAACACCTGATAATTCAGAGCAGAAAAGGATATTGACATTCACATTTACCTCTTTCCTCTGCCCAAAAAAGTAGAGATTTTTTGGCTTTATAGTCTCCTGTAGAGGTGATTCTTTCAGACATTTAACTTAAGTAGCTATGCTAAGCCTACTGAAGGTCTGAAGGATTTATTTACACTTACAGTTCATAACTGATGTTAATATTTATCAACATTTAAAATATTTATCAAATATTTTATTTTCAGCTACGTACACACTCCAAAAATATGTTTTCAATAAATCAGTGACTAAGATCCACTCAACATACCTAGGAACTTTGTTGCCTGTTTTGCATTTGTATCAGTAAAAGCTCAGGTTAGGTTACAACTTTAAATGTGTAAATAAAATAAGCAGCTAAAAATACTTTCTAGTAGCAGGGAGCATTTGAACTGTTCTAGCTAAAGGATTTTCCATCCTACAAACGAATGTGATATTTTAGAATGAACATTTATTATTTGTTTCTTTAGAATATTTGAAGTCCCAGTTTAAAGGGAAAGTAACATTTTCTTGTAGAAATTTAATGAACTGTTTAGATATCTGTCTAAATATAACATAAACATTCTGTTTGATTTTGTAAAACTGCTGTATCATTTAATATTTTTTAACCTTTGCTCAGGGAAATCAACCATGCGCATGCTACATTTCTCTCTACTTTGTTTCTACAGTGTAGGAATTATCTGCCTAATAAGCATTTTTTGCATTAAATCTGGAGGTGTGCCACTGTCCATTTTTTTGTCACCTAAATGGTGATAAAGCCTTGGCTATGTCTCTGGTTGATTGCTCAATCATCTTGTATACTCACACTGATATTTATTGTGAAGCCGATGGACACCTGGAATTTAGAGGGAAGGAATACAGAAGATCACCAGATGAGCTGAGGAGACTGCAAGGGTCCATTTCTATAAGGGATAGCAGAAAGTCTGTGACGGAAAGTTTGACAGAGAAGAAGAGGAAGAATTACTGCCATAACAAATGGAAGCTTAAAAGTATATGGGCCTGATGCAATGGGATGCAACAAAGCAGGCAAGGGAATTGCAATATATTTTAGGTTTTCATGTCTTACATACTGGGTTTAAATGTCACTCCTGTAAAGTTCTTGAAACACAGTTAAACTGGGATGTGATTTTACTCCCAGTTACATAGATGGGAATAGTAGAAAGACTGTGGTTGGGGAAAAGCCATAAGTATTAAAACCAAATCAACAAACAATAAACCAAAAATCTTTAATTTACACCCTGTTGACCAAATTTTCAAACACAGATGCCTTACTAAGATCTCTAGACTCTTCCCAGATTGTCAATGAGACATAGAAAGGACTTGTACATGTTCTTTTCTTTTCCCTGAATACAGATAAAAATTCAAATATCCTTAAAAAGATGGGTAAAAATGAAAAACAAGGAAAATAATTTTAAAACGTAATTAAAAATTAAAACTAATGGCCTCTCAGCATTGTTCTGGACCATGAAAAAAGTCGGGGTGGGGGGTGCTGAAGAGAGGTTGTCTCCCATACGATGACAGTAACATGTTTACTTTCTGCTGAGGATTGGAGTCAGAGGGAGTAGCTTGCCCTGTCTGCAGCATTAGCATTGCATTAGGAGAAGAGTGAGCTTCTGTGAGAAATGGAGTCAGAAGCATATCCTGCACAGGGCAGGCTCTGCTGGCTACCTGCTCCCAAGCTTCAGCAAGCTGTACTCTCTAATGTGCTTTCCTTTGGTTTTACATCCAAAAAAACTATGCTACTGGGCATACTGTCAGTTTTATGATGAATGTCCTACCTGCTTTTTCCCTGGTCCGGCCAAGCTGTTAGAAATGATAGCAGAATTCCCCATAGATAGGAGATGGTATCCATTACAGTTCCAACCTTCTTCCAAAAACACACACCACCGGACCACACACCCATTTGCTTCTGCTCTTAATTTATTTGCTGCTTCTCACATGCCTTCTTTCTCAGTTTATTAATCATCTTACTCCCTGCTCTCTGCCCTCTCCCTATGCTTTCCTCCAGCAATAAACTGACTCCACTGACTTCTTTTGGATTTTCGTTGATTCATCAACATATTGAGTAATTTGCTGAGCCTGAAACTTAGCGAGATTGTCTTCATTGATTCTTGATTAATTCATTCATATGTGAAAGCTAGGTACACAGGTAATAACTCAATTGAAATTCCTTCACCACTTAATTGCTGTGCCATAATCCTGGCATGTTAAATCAGATAATCAGATATTATGAATGAAGTTAGGATTAATTTTTTCTAAAAACAATTATTAGAATATCATTATAAGGAATGCTTTTATTAACTCTGTTTATAATTATGCATAAAATGCACTTTCAGACTTTAGGTCAGTACAGTGCCTATATATTATACATATGGAAAAAATTGCATCAAAGGAATGCTGTGAGTGAACCATGGTCCCAAAGCTACATATTCATAGCTTATAAGGCCAAAAAGGTGCACTGAACCCAGCTATGGTGATATGGTAGCTTGTGTTACTACTTTCATCTACTTTACACATCATAGAATCATAGAATCAATGAACCACAGAATGGTTTGGGTTGGAAGGACCTTAAAGATCATCTAGTCCAACTCCCCTGCCATGGGCAGGGACATCTTCCACTAGATCAGGTTCCTCAAAGCCCTGTCCAACTTGACCTTTAACACTTCCATGGATGGGGCATCCACAGCTTCTCAGGGCAACTTGTTCCAGAATTTCTTCCTTCTGTCTAATCTAAATCTACCCTCTTTTAGTTTAAAACTGTTACCACCATCCTATCACTACACACCCTGGTAAAAAGTCTTTGTCCAGCTTTCTTGTAAGCCCCCTTTAAGTATGGAAAAGCGTCCCCAGAGCCTTCTCTTCTCTAGGATAAACAACCCCAATCTCTCAGCCTTTCTTTACGAAAGGGAGAAACCCTCTGCCCATTTTCATGGCCCTCTTCTGGACCTGTTCTAACAGGTCCATGTATTTCTTGGGCTGGGGGCCCTAGACCTGAACACAGTACTCTAGGTGGGGTCTCAGGAGGGCAGAGTAGAGGGGGAGAATCACCTCCCTGGACCTTCTGGTCATACTTCTTTTTACGCAGCCCAGGATACAATTGGCTTTCTGGACTGCAAGCACACATTGCCAGCTCATACCTGAATTTCATGAAGTTTATATGGGACCACTCCTCAAGCCTGTCCAGGTCCCTTTGGATGGCATCCTTTCCCTCAGGCATATCAACTTCACTACTCAGCTTGGTGTAATCCACAAACTTGCCAAGGGTGCACTCAACCCCACTGTCTGTCATTAATAAAGATATTTAACAGAACCTGCCCCAATACAGACCCCTGAGGGACACCACCCATTATGGATCTCCATTTGGACATTGAGCCATTGACTGCAACTCTTTGGGCATTGCTATCCAGCCAATCCTTATCCATGTAACAGTCCATCCATCAAACCCATATCTCTCCAATTTAGAGACAAAGGTGTTGTGTGGAACCGTGTCAATGGCCTTGCAGAAGTCCAGATAGGTTACATCAGTAGCTCTTACCTTATCCACCAATGCAGTCACTCCATCACAGAAGGCCACCAGATCAGTCAGGCATGATTTGGTGAAGCCATGCTGGCTGTCTCTAATCACTTCCCTGTCATCCACATGCCTAGACAGGGCTTCTAGGAGAATCTGTTCCATGATCTTCCCAAGCACAGAGGTGGGGCTGACTGGTTGGTAGTTCTCAGGGTATTCATTTTTATACTCTTTAAAAATGGTGCATTGTTTCCCCTTTTCCAGTCACTGGGGACTTTGCTTGACTGTCATGACTTTTCAGATGTGATGGAGAGCAGCTTAGCAACTACATCTGCCAGTTCCCTCAGGACCCTGGAATGCATCTTATCAGGTCCCATGGACTTCTGTATATTCAGGTTCCTCAGATGGTCTTGAACCTGATCTTCTCCTCCAATGCGAGGAACTTCATTCCCCTAGTCCCTGCCTTGAGATTCAGGGGCTTAAGAGATGGTGGGGAATGCTATTATCAGTGAAAACTTGAGGAAAGAAAGTTATTGAGTACCTCAGCCTTCTCCATGTCAGTTGTCACCAGATGCCCTGTCTCATTTATCAGGGGGGTACAGTTTCTTTTGTCTTCTTTTTCTGACTAACGTACATGTCACACTTTTGACACATTTTCTCCCAGCATTGAATGTCTCAGTCTGGAACTATGTTCTTTATCCTAGGTTTATGATATTACACATGTCCATATTAAAATGCCTAATGTTTACTTTTACCAGTTGACCTAGATGTCCCAAGCTTGTGACATGTGTAAACTTCAATTTCAAGTCACCTTCAGCTTCAAAGAGTATGTATTTTGCTGCAGTTCAAATAATAAAGATGTTAAATAATGAAGGGTTGAAAATCAGATTTCTGCTGGTTCTCACTAGAAGCCACTCACTCCCTTTGTTACATTTACATTTTGAGATATTTAGTATGTCATATTTATAATAATTCAGTATCTTGGTTAAAATAGCATATGCTGCCAGTCAAATTTCTTCAGAATTTGAAAAGCATACTATTACCGTGTATGCAGAAACAAATATAAATGCATATATATGCAAATTTTATGTGATCCAAATTGTCACCTCAGCAAAAAACAACCCCTTCAAAATATCAGGATATTTTGACAAGATCTATTTTTTATAAATCCATCTTGATTTGCACTAATTACATTTACCTTCATTAAACTTTTATTAATCAGGTTCTATTATCTTATCTAGCAGCAATGTTAGTTGGAGCGGCTTGTAATTACGCAGGTCATCTTCAGTATCTGCACCC
Source organism: Harpia harpyja (assembly GCF_026419915.1). Lineage (NCBI taxonomy): Eukaryota > Metazoa > Chordata > Aves > Accipitriformes > Accipitridae > Harpia > Harpia harpyja. The sequence goes on along the minus strand of NC_068940.1, from coordinate 56,422,842 downwards.
CATACTTTCTTTCAGTCTTTTGGAATTTCCTTGGTGTTCCAAGGGTTACTGAAAATGAGCAATAACAATGCTCAGAGACCTTCCCAGATACAGGTTGCCCTGCTGGTTTGAAACTGTCTAGCCTTGTTAGCTTTTGTTTAATATCTTCTTCAGTTTTTATTAGAATGTAAATTGTTTTGTTACCACTCTGGGATCTGACTATGCAGTCTTGCTTGTTTTCCTAACACTATATTTTTGTCCTTTCTACATGGTTGGCAATTTCAGCACTTGTACGTAGCAGTCTTTTTGTATGGATCCTTTTGCTCCTCATCTCCTCTCACCTCTTCTTAAAAAAAAAAAAACAACAAAACCCCTGCTTTTTTTTGTTTTCTTTTTATTTTTTATTTTCCTTATGTTTTCTGTGCATAGATACATTAAGCCTTGTATCCCTGTGCTTATAATTTTTCTATATTTGTTAGATTCTGATTTACAGAATCACAGAATGGTTGCGGTTGTAAGGGACTGCTGGAGGTCATCTTGCCTTGCTCAAGCAGGGCCACCTAGAGGAGGCTGCCCTGGACCATGTCCAGAGGGCTCCAGATATTCAACAGCCTCCCTGGTTCTATTTCCTCTCCAAAGAGATACTCCACGAGCTCCCTGGGAAACCTGTGCCAGTGCTCCGTCAGCCTCACAGTGAAAAAGTTTTCACTGATGTTCAGATGGAACCTCCTGTGTTTCAGTGTCTGCCCACTGCCTGACAGGTTCCTGTCAGGCCCTTTCTCCAGCCTGTTGAGGTCCCTCTGGATGACAGCACAACTCTCTGGCATATCAGCCACTCCTCACAGTTTTGTGTCCTCAGCAAACTTGCTGAGAGTGCATATCATCCAGATCATTAACAAAGATGTTGAACTGGACCCAGTACTGACTCCAAAGGTGCACTGCCTCACCTAGACTTTGTGCCACTCTCTGGGCCCGGCCGTTCAGCCAGTTTTCAATCCACTTCACTGTCTGCTCATGCAGGCCATATTTCATCAGCTTTTCTATGGGGATCTTATGGGAGACAGCGTCAAAGGCCTTACCAAAGTCCAGGTAGACAATTATCAACTGCTCTCCTCTCATCTACCAGGCCAGTCATTTCATCATAGGATTTTACCAAGTTGGTCAGGCATGACTTCCCTTGGTAAAGCCATGTTGACTAGTCCTAATGATTTTCTTGTCCTTCATGTGCCTGGAAATGGTTTCCAGGATTAGCTGCTCCATCACCTTCTCAGGGACCGGGGTGAGGCTGACAGGCCTGTAATTCCCTGGGTCCTCCTTCTTGCCCTTCTTGAAGATAGGAGTGACATCTGCTCTCCTGCAGTCCTTGGGCAGCTCTCTCAATCACCATATGTGTTGTCAAGCATTTGCTAAAGTGTTTTTAAACAATTCCCGTTCACAGTCAAGTTTTTCTGTTTGACTTAAATCCTTAAGAGGTCCAGCTACTACTGCTACTAAATATACTTAATAATGGATTTATACCTCCATCAAGGAGCAACTAAAATATGTCATTAAGACTAGAAACACATATACAGAAAATGTTGATTTAGAAAAACATGTAGAAGACTAACAAGAACCCTATCCAAGGCCAAACTCGGTAGGTCATCTGTATTCAACTAAGCATTTAAACAAGTGCTTTAAAATAAGCTCCTGAAGACATCCAAACATTCCTGAATAAGTCTCTGATAATGATAAATGTTTTATTAAATTCTTGGTTGAAGTAGGACAACCATATACATAAACACATATTAGAACCAAAGTAAAAGACTACAAATGACTGTTCAGCTGCAATTCTCATTACTGAATGATAGTAGAATAGAAATGTCTGTTCTCTATATTGTTGATGTTAATGACCCTAAATTTCAGATATAAATTTATCATTATTAGAAGTTTTAATTCTGACCTATAAATTAAAATATTATATGCATATAGTTACATGTTAAAATATTTTATTTTAAAATATTTATTTTTCCTAGCCTGGAAGTAGTTGCGCCGAACTTAAAAAACTATAAATTAATGTCTTTCTTTGAAAGAGAGTTTCTGAAATGAGTGAGCAAATAGTCGTTCCATGTATACATGCATACAGACAATAAAGTTGTCTGGGTGTGTTTTGGTATATTGTTGGTAACAGATATAATGAAGTTGCATCAAGCTTCCTCTTGAGTAGATGGCAGAATCTTGCAGGGAGTTAGTTACATAAAATTTTTGCTAAGTTTTGAGGCTTTACATGCAATTCCATCTGGGACAGGGGATATGCCTTCAGGCAGGGACAGATTACTTAATAAGTCCTCTAAGGTTAATTTTAATTTGGCAAAAGGGCAATAAAATCAGAATCTGGAAAAAAGGCACATGATATATGTTTCTCATCTGATTATTAATTTGGAACATAGTGTGATATTTGCAATACGTTTATTATAAGTAGTTTTTAAATACCCTGTGTTAATTGAATATAGGCAGTATATTCTGTCCCTGTCTTACACATGCAAATGTTCATGGGGGAATAGTTGTCATGCAAAGATACAGGTATCTTTCAAATTCTTCCACTGAGCCTGGTCCACAGTTTCATAATTCTGCCCTGCCAGATCTTCAGATCAAACGTGAGGTTACTTAATAATGTACATAGTGGATACTTGATAATGTTAAATTCAAGTGCATTTAGAGTCAGTCAGGCATGTGGGGGTCTTCTGTGTTTGGCATCTGCTGTGTACAGGAAGAAGAAAAGAAAGTTAAAGCATCATTCTCTAAGCAAAAAGCCTTCCGTGAATTTGGAGTTGCAGAAGGGCTATGTGAGGATGCAGTGTCCTGGCAACAGTTCTGGGGGTAAGGTCTAGTAAGTCTATGGTAATGTCTAGGGAGGTGCTTGTGTTGGGGAGTATACAGCAGCTGTTTGTTGACATCTGGAATGTGATCGTGAAGAGCTGTTCCTCACTGCAGCGGATAAGAGAAGCCCCAGGGTATCACTGCTAGAGGCAACCCAATGCAATGTCTGTATGAAAGTGTCACATGATGTCGTGGTTTAACCCCAGCCAGCAACTAAACACCACGCAGCCGCTCACTCACTCCCCCCCACCCAGTGGGATGGGGGAGAAAATCAGGAAAAGAAGCAAAACCCGTGGGTTGAGATAAGAACGGTTTAATGGAACAGAAAAGAAGAAACTAATAATGATAATGATAACACTCATAAAATGACAACAGAAATAATGAAAGGATTGGAATGTACAAATGATGCGCAGTGCAATTGCTCACCACCCGCCGACCGACACCCCGCCAGTCCCCGAGCGGCGAATCCCTGCCCCCACTTCCCCGTTCCTATACTAGATGGGACGTCACATGGTATGGAATACACCGTTGGCCAGTTTGGGTCAGGTGCCCTGGCTGTGTCCTGTGCCAACTTCTTGTGCCCCTCCAGCTTTCTCACTGGCTGGGCATGAGAAGCTGAAAAATCCTTGACTTTAGTCTAAACACTACTGAGCAACAACTGAAAACATCAGTGTGTTATCAACATTCTTCGCATACTGAACTCAAAACACAGCACTGTACCAGCTACTAGGAAGACAGTTAACTCTATCCCAGCTGAAACCAGGACACATGACTGCAGGAGAACAGTCCAATCTGCACAGAATGGAATATGACATACAGTTGTTACGCACCGATGACTGAACTGGATGGGCCAATGTATCAGACCATTCTTTTTAGACCATAGCGATGTTATGCTCTTTTTTTTTTTCCTTAAAATTAAATACTTGCATAAATTTTATTATCAAAAGCTTTTTATAGCTCTTACCTTCTCTCATACTGGTGTACAGAGCCAGTAATTACACTGAATTCTGGCAAAGTTCCATTGGAGTTATTTTAGAGTATCAGAGATGAGAATTTAGTGCAGTTTAATTAGACATTTCTCAGTTGTATTCCAGACAGCAGCTATTTATCTCCAGTGGCTCTTTGAAATGAATCTTTCTGCTTTTCCATATAAAACTATTTGTGATGAAAAAAATAGTCCTTACAGCTGAAAGACTTGAAGTTGTCTATGTTCTTTCTGGGTAAATTAAACTCTTAATATTTAACCATGCCAAGACATTTAATTGAATGACAGTAGTCGTATTTTTACAATAGGAAATATTGCAGCTACTGTGAAATATTTTAGCACCTCACTTATATCAGTCATCTTCTCTTTGAGGATTAACACTGATCACAAAGTTATTTTCTGTGGCCATATCTTGTGTAGATGAACACAGACATAACTTTGTGGCTGACACCAAAGGTCTATGCACTTCATTTTTATTATCTTCAGAAAGCTTTCTTGAGCTCTCTGGGACTCTACCTTATAATTGTCCTATTTAACTGAAATTCATATATATATACATATATATATGTGTACATACATATATATGAATATATATGAACTGTTTGGAATAGCAGAAAGGTATTACCGGACAATGAAACTTTCATGGAGACAACCTTCATGAAGCAGACCTTTTTTTCTGTTAATAAAGAAGGCAGATAAAGCTAATAAGGAAATGTTGACAAGTTACTGGCAAAGTATCATTAATAGACCTGTGTAGACATATGTGTAGATAATGAGCTACAGTTCTTTTTTAAAGTATAGCATTTTAAAGCACAATGTATTTTAGCAAAATATAAAAGTTTGCTGTTATTGCACAGTGGAATATATTAACAAAGACTGTCTACTTCAGCTAAAAATATATCCAAACAAAACAGTGTCCTAGATTATTCAACTTTTATATTCAACCCCTTTAAAAAGCTACCAGAGGCAAACCTCTAAAGAAATGACATTCATGCAACAACAACCAACCAAATGTGTACCAAATGTTTCACAAAAATTATATCTTACATCAGTTGCCTTCTGCTGGCCCACTTTTTCTTTGAAAATATGATTACCCTCATCTGATCAAATTGCAGGCTGTGGAAGAAAGGTGCTACATTATGAATTCCATCCATGAATTCCATCATCTTTCTAATTTTTCTATGTGACATTATTAAGCAGCAGATTCTATGAGGCAACTCAGTGATTCTACTTTTTGGGGTTTTAACGAGGAAGTAATGTCTTTCAGAAGAGTAGTCATACATCAGTTACACAAACCTCATTAGTAAAATTAGGGGATGGTCCACTCTTTAAAACTTTTGTATGAACATCTTTTCCAGCGCCCTTAGAAATTCTTTATGATTTTCTTTTTTTCTTTCCTATGTTTACTTCTTTCCTGCTGTATAGTGTTGGGCTTCCAGTTGGCCACATGGAATGGAGACATGAAAGGCACACCGTTTTTTTGGTATAGAATGACTCAAACAATCATTTTAAATACACCTTTATTCTGCAATCAAACATCAGTTTCTTCCAGAAGATGATGAGTGCTTGTACAGTACCCATCAGAGTGATGTTCTAGTCCATGACCGTAGATTATAGGCGCCCCACCAAATAGCACCTTATGTATTGTAACATAAAAAGGACCCAGGTTTTGCCATCCTTATGCATATTAAGTGTTACCTACTGTGGCATTAGTTCCACTGCTCTCACAAGGTAATGTACTGTTCAACAGGGATCAAAATGGAAAAATGTATGAATAATTTCTTAACACAGACCTTAGCATTAAATCAGAGAACACTGTTCGCTGTTCATGACTTAATGACTAAAAAGTAAAAAGTTTAGAACTTTTTAAAATGAGATCTTAGGTTCTGTTTCATTGAATGGAGCTTGGAACAATATAAAAATAAAAAGTCCTGTTTGCTCTAAGTAATTTGTGATGAGAGCAGAGAAGTACACAGAGAGATGCAGGGACATGTTCTACCAGGTGTGCAGTGTTTTATGCTAATCTGATGCAAGCTGGGCAGTTTTCCAAGCTAACAAGAGCTCCAGGGAGATTTTTCCTCCCAGACCCTGGTATTATCAGCTCCTGAGGAAGCTCTTGCAGTTAAATGGAGCCATGTCCTCTTGTGATTTAGGTAGTACTTTTAAGATGTTGCAGGAGTGTTCCCATAGCCCATTTCCAAGCCCCACCCTTGGAAAGAATGGAATGAAGTAGTGTTTATTGAGCATCCTAAATTCATCATTTAAAAAAGCCAGGTTCTGTAAATTAAATTAGTTCTAGAACACAAATATAGAAAAGATTGTTGGGAAGGTTATAGAAACAAGTGAAGAGAAAAAATGGAATGTGTTTACTTAGCATTTGACTTTAAATGGAAAAAATGAAGAAAGGTAGAAATATCTCTTATTTATATTTTCAGAATGAGACATTTGAATCTTGCAGAAAAGAAAAAAAAAAGCCCTATAATTTAAAAATTATTTGGGAGGGATTTCTGAATAAATGAATAAAATCCAAAATGAAAAAAAAAAAGAAAAATTCCAACTTGATTTTGTCTTTACTTTGGAGTTGTGGGGTTTTTTTTTTCCAGAAACATAGCCCTTTCTTTCCAAATTAAGCAAATTATTCTGGAATCTTAGTTCCTGTAAGAACTCTTTTTTCCAGTGCTCTTTTTTCCCCTTCTATGTTCCCCATTCCATAAAGCTATTTGTGGTGGGTTGACGCCAGGTGCCCACCAAAGCCGCTCTATCACTCCCTCCTCTCAGCTGGACAGGAGAGAGAAAATAAAAAAGCCCCTTGGCCGGCAGTGAGTCCGTCTTAGAGCCGGCTGGTATTGGCTCTGTTGGACATAGGGGAAGGTTCTAGCAGCTTCTCACAGAAGCCACCACTGTAACCCCCCCTGCTACCAAAACCTTGCCACACAAACCCAATACACTATTCTACTTTGAAACCCTTATGTTCTTGCAGGTGATATGAACATGCTTTCTGCACATTGCCCTCTGTGTGGCTGAAGAGGGAATTTACCTGCTTTTCTCCATCATGAAAACTACAGAGCTTTTGGTCTAGTTTTCCTTCCTTACCTATTTGTCAGTGGGTCATTGAACAAATAGAAGCTGAAACAACATCAAACAGATCAAAAAATCAAAGCTGTGCTCAGAAAGAGTCAATTAACTCCAGAACAAAGATCTACTCAGTGAAGCTGAGAAACATGTGAAAATAAAGGCCTTTTTTCATTAGATACATCCTTTGGAAATCTTCATTTATTGCACTTTAAATGGCCCTTTTTTGTTTCTAAATGATAAAGGACATCAGGGTGAAATATGCCAGTGGGAGAAAGAAAGAAAATTTGACATAAGAGGCAGAGGATCAACTTGTACAAGTAAAGTAATACTCAAGTTTTAGCTTTCCCTTGAGCCTGCCAGTCCTTTACTGTTTTGTTATTTTTCCATTGGGAAAATTTAGTACCAGCCATTACTTCTTTAATGAAGGATTCCCAGGCTTGTGAGATCTGATTTGCTTGAAAAATATGGGGAACAAGAGTGGAGTGGTCATAGTGCCCCAAATCATCCCTTCAGATGTTCAAGCTCTTTCTAAAGGTTTCTCTGTGAATTATGTTGAAGGTTTTCATAATACAGTAGGATGTTTTTCAGTGCCTTTGTAGAAGGGCGGTGTTGATGCTTTAGCCACTGCAGATGTTTGACTGCAATAAAGTGACTCTTATTTCTCTGTGCTTAGAAGCAACATCTTTGCCTCTATGTTCAGCAAAATTAAAATACATTTTCAGTGCATACTGGTCTCTCAGATTGTCTCAGTGTCAGTCACTATTGATCACTTTATATGGCGCTGTTGTGGTTTAACCCCAGCTGGCAAGTAAGCACCATGGAGCCGCTTGCTCAATCCCCCCTGGTGGGATGGGGGAGAGAATTAGAAGAGTAAAAGTGAGAAAACCTGTGGGCTGAGATAAAGACAGTTTATTAGGGAAAGCAAAAGCCATGCACACAAGCAAAGCAAAACAAGGAATTCATTCACCACTTCCCATTAGCAGGCAGGTGTTCAGCCCTCTCCAGGAAAGCAGGGCTCCATCACGCATAACAGTCACTCGGGAAGACAAATACCATCACTCCAAACGTCCCCCACTTCCTTCTTCCCCCAGCTTTATATGCTGAGCATGACATCATATGGTATGGAGTATCCCTTTGGTCAGTTGGGGTCAGCTGTCCTGGCTGTGTCCCCTCCCAACATCTTGTGCACCCCCAGCCTGCTTGCTGGTGGGGTGGGGTGAGAAGCAGAAAAGGTCTTGATGCTGTGTAAGCACTGCTCAGCAATAACAAAAACATCTCTGAATTATCAGCACTGTTTTCAGCACAAATCCAAACCTTAGCCCCATACTAGCTACTGTGAAATAAATGAACTCTATCCCAGGCAAAACCAGCACAGGAGCCATGAAGGCCACTCCTGTTGTCCTGCCAAGTGTGCTAAATATGCCTCAGCACTGAATGAATGTAGACTGAGAGCTTGATCCTTTTCCTGTTGGTTGATAAAACCATCACTGACTTCTATGAAACTACCTGTGAATCTCTAAATTTTAATGGGTGATGTAGATATCAAGCAAAGGAAAAGAGCAAAAGACAAAGATGTGATGGTCAGTGCACTGACAGAAATATTTTTTCCCTGTTGCAGAAGCAGCTCTGGTTCCCTGCTGTGTAGGTATGTCAGTCAGTCAGTATGAAGGTAGGTAGGTCAGTCAGACCAATGCATGACCTCCACAGACCAAGAGCTATCAAAACACTGGTGCTGATCCTTCTTGTTGCAAGATATAAAGGAAAGGTATCACTGGTAAAGGACACACTGAAGCGTGTTGACACTCTCAAAATTCTGGAGCCAGACAGCATTTGGCAACAGGTACTTGGATGAAATTCTTTATATTACAAAATAGTAACAGGACCCTAAGTTCTCCGAGTCCCCATTTTCATTTTTGTCTTACTGATCTTGAAGAGCTTTCAGCCATTTCTCTTCTGCAACTTACTACTTTTAATGTCTGACAAATGTTTCTGTTGCTGGGGGATAGTGTTTCCAAGAAAGATGCAGGAATAATGGAAAACTCTTTGTTATGGACATGCGGGGTGTGTGTACTATTTGCTTATGTCTGTCTGACACATTTGTGTTGAGCTTATGCTCTGTGCCAGTACAGGATTGATGAGATACAGTAATGCTGATCTTTCCTGTTGAATAAGCCGCTGATTTAAGGGAGCACTGCTGGACTAAATGGACATAATATCAGCATTAAAATGTAATTTTTTGTTTATTTAAAAGTCACTTTGAGATTTGTTTTGTAACCAATTGCAATAATATTGTATACTGTTCTATCTAACTGAAGTAGCAAGTTTTTTCTTGTCGTCAAATTTTAATTGATAGTCCTAAGATAATAAGTAGGATAATAGTACAAAGAAATAGAGAAAGAAGTTGATAAGAAATGTAGCAATTCAGATGGCTGGCAATGTTAAAGATAGAGAGTAATTACCCTCCTCTCATAGTTTTATGAAATCTGATTGATGTTTCTCTGAACATAGTAAATGAAGCATGTTATTTTTCCTTTTTCTTTTGAAGTTATTTTTTATCCTGCTTGTAAATTCCTAGGAACCATTAGTGTGCTGTACTGTGAATTAAAGGATGGTAGTTATGTTAACTTATTTTCTGCCTTCTCCTTTCCCTCTGTCTGCACAAATGCCATCTGTCCCAACCAGATAATTGACCACTGAAGTTAGTTTTCTCTGTTGTGTGGACAGATAGGGATTGAAGAGCTGTGAGCTTTAAAACCTAATTGGTAGACAGGATCCTGCTTCTCCTCTTCCTTTATCTCCTTGCCTCCTCCCCCTGCTGCTACTGAAGTATCTAACATCTCTTCCCCTCCCCTTTTGATCTATTTGCTGTCAATCAATTTATCAACAAACCCCTTCTGCTTCTGGTTCAGAAGGAATCATAAAATGTTTTAGGTTGGACGGACCTTTAAAGATCATCTAGTTCCAACCCTCCTGCCATGGGCAGAGACATCTTTCACTCGATCAAGTTGCTCAGAGCCCCATCCGACCTGACCTTGAATGTTTCCAGGGATGGGGCATCCACAACTTCTCTGGGTAACCTCATCCAGTGTTTCACCACTCTCCTCATAAAAAATTTCTTCCTTATATCCAATCTAAATCTACCCTCTAGGAAGGCTAGACAGCAGCAGAAAATATGGCCTTAAGGAGGCTAGAGAAGATGGTTGTTGGTTTCAGGCATAAGGAAGTAATATAATCTTTTCTGACTAATTCTGCCTTGGTTGCTATTATTGCTTCAAACCAGAGGAGAAGATTCATTTGGATTTTAGGGTTGGTAGGCATATCTCTCTGATTTCGGAATTTAATGACTTGCTATATCATTAAGTCAAGTCCCATAGAAATGGTCCTCCCAGCCTTCACTCACCTCTTTCTCTGTATTTATAAAGAACATTTAGTTCAGAATTCTTGTTGTCATAGAGAATATTTATATTCTGAATTAAAAAAATCACTCCTCTTTGGTTGCTGAAGATTTACCTTTCATGAAATACCAACAAAAGCATTATGTCCATTGTGAAGCATGTTCAGAGATGGGAGCTGATTTTATTTTTCTCCTCACTGGGAAAGGAAATTGCTTTTGGTTTTATATTAAATCTGAAATGTGGTAGCTCAAACTATGTAGTTTTCATCATGTTGTGATGCCATGTGTATATATTGTGAGTGGTTTTGTAAAGGGCAAAAAAGCTTCCTTTCTTATAAGTGCAAGGCACTGATGATCATCTTGCAAAGCAAAATCTACTATAATATCAAGGAATCTTTCTGATGGAAACCCAGAACGAACTGACCTTACATATTACTGTTGACCATTTATATAGGCTGTATTGAGCTGACAGAGGAGAAATTATCTTGCAGAAAGAAAATGAATTTGCTACTTCTAACTATTTTCCTCTGGAACATAAGCAGTTCATAGTAAGAGCTTTTTTTTTTTTTTACTGACCATATTTCACTCTTAGAAAAGTCAGTATTTTTTTTGTCTTGAAGAATATTGTGAAAAGTCAAGTGAAAGACTGGAATCATTGTGCTTAAAAGTGCCTAGAGAGGGAGCTCTTCTGTTAGATTCTTGACGGGTTTAGATCTTGGATATTAACATAGAAATATAGCAGACTATTCACTATACTATGTGTCTCATTGTAAGTAACCCTGTCTAGTGAATCAAGATCTAACCCAACTCTCAGTGAAGACAGACTTTTGAATATAACAGCTTACCTGAATACTTCACTTGTGAGCACGTACCTAATTTATACAGTTGTTGAGTACTGCAAAATATAGTTGAAGACAGTGGGGACCTGGTAAGCCAATTTTGACATTCTGAAACAGGGACACTCAGAATTACAGGCGTATCACAAAAACATAATAAGAAAAAAGTCTAATGAGTGAGAATTCTGTCCACAAAGTTATGGCATGAAAGTTCCATTTCATTCTACTGACCAAGTCTAGACAAGGAAGACAGGAGCAAACTAGAAAGACTTAGAGATGGAGGTGAGTACTGAAATTTCAAACACAACTCAGATTCAAAATTCAGTGGAGTGAGGTCAGTCTTTCTAGGTCAGACATGTCCCTGCACATATTCCTCAAAACACTGTATCAGGATCTATTCGGCCATTTTTTTCTGATGTGAGTGCACATATAGTGTCCCTTTGAATTGCTCGAGATTCTCTGTATCGTATACACTGTATAGTGCTGATGTAGGAAAGCATCCCCCAAAATGTTGCCAGATGGCAGGGTTGCAAGTAGCAGTTACATGAAAAGTGCATGAGTAACTGAATAAAAGGAGATAAACGTACAAACAAAGAAAATAAGACTGAACTTTCAACTGACCTATAAATAAAATCATATCATAATGATGAGAAACTGCAACAATTGTTCCAAGTCTGCTTGTGGGAGTAATCAACTGGCAAATGTCTCATTTACGCAGATCCACAAAGATAAGCACAGTGCAGAGAATTTCTCAGAGAATTTTCAGTGGAATTTCAGTGGCATGATTGGCATTTTATCACTATTCATACATTTAAGACAGTACTTTGCTTCCCAAGAAGAAAAATATTTACTATTATAGCCTGTTATTTGTACTTATACATCAGTGTATGCCATGCTTTGCTTTAATAACTCTGATTACAGAAGGAAATGAACATCAGTTATGAAGGATCTCAGTAATTCAGAATATAAAGATGTAAATGCTTCTAATAACATGCAAACTGTATATATCAAAGGAAAATTGTTCTGGTGTCAGTTTTAATGAGGACTATAGTTACTTTTCAGCACTGGTGTTTAATGCTTACAAAGTTTTGTTTTCTTTCTTTCCATCTCCCTTCTGCCCCAAGCAGACATTTCAACTGATTTAAATGAAAAGAATTATATCATATCCCAGGAGATTCTTATCCTGTGATTCTGGCAGAGGAGCAAGAGGGGAAAACCAGACATCTTCCCATATATTCCGGAGGGCAAATCCATACTAATACCTGAGATGGACCCATAAGGAGTTGAAAAGATGTGAATGCATTTTGCCTGATATTTTATCATAGAAGGGATGTGGAGACCTTAAGGGCAAGGATCGGAACTTCCTTCTGTATAATGTTCTTGATATTTTTCAGAGGAATATTTAATGGACTAGCAGACACATTTGCAACACACATGTAATTTTCATCTGGGGCATGTAAAAATCTAGTATGGAGGGGAGCTCCCCTAAAACTGTCTAGAGACTGTGGGTGAAGACAGAGAACCTGGAGCTGGTTTGGTTCCCTGCAGTTTTTATTGCACACTACATGTTTTGACCACTTTTGTAGATATAAATGGAATAAATATTCAAACCATTTGTAAGAATGAGCCTCAGATGTAAATTTGGTCATGTGTTATATATGCCTTTAATAAGAAAAGAGAGAGTGATGTGCATAAAACAATGTTTATAACACAACTGATAACAGCAAAATTTTTTAATGATGGATCTCTAATTTCTTTTCAGTAACAGTAATGTTCTCATAAACCATATTAAAATAGTCCAGCCACATTGTATACAGTGAAACATCTCTTAGATTGTTAAGGAGCATTTATGAAAACTGACTTTTGTAGAAAGGCACCACAAATACTTTCAAAGAAGGAACCTGATTCAGTCACGGATTCGCTCTTCAAATACAAGCTTTGTATTGTTCCAGATTTGTTTAAATTGAGTTTAATACACATAATCAATTGGGCTGCCAAATAGATTTCATACCTAAACCCTGAGTGTCTGGGAATAACTCCTCAGGTGGTGTAATATCCGTGACTTGAGTGATTTTATGCTTGAAATAATGGGGGACCTCACTCTCATAAACTTAGCAAAGATGGGGAAAAAAGATAACATGAAAATAACAGTCATTGACTTCTAGGGACATAATAATAAATAAACAAACACCAGGAACCTTACTCAAGGTTGAATTGTTAAATATTTTTTTGCTGATGATTTCAGGGCAGGAGAGGTGGAGCTAGAATGATACAGTGTGCTTCGTTGTCTGATCACAGGAACAGGGAAAGTAGGAATTTGGATATTTCAGAATTTATTGACTTCTGCATAATTCTAAACAATTTTTGGGTTTTTTTAATTCTCAGGTTTATTTCAGATAGGATGAACTCTTCTAAAGTTAGTTCTTAAGGATTTTTAGTTCCAAAGGTTACATTCTGTTCAAGTCAGAGATAGAGATACTAATTTATCTAATTGGTACTGAACAATGAATTTTAGAATACACAAAATCTGTCCATCTTAATCACCTGGTTAGAGTTTTTTAAAATGGCAGCAAATTAAGCCATGAAATGCATGTAATTTGAATGGCATATAGAAGGTAGAGCTGTCAGTTAATATTTAGTTTTCTTTGACTAAAAGTGTGACTTTTTGGCTGACATCAGATGATTTTAAGAAATTGTGGAGCTTACAAAACTAGAATAGTATCCAATGAAATTGATTGACTAGAAATTCAATCAGTAAAGAATGGATAGAGTATGATAATCTTGTATCAGAATGTCTTCAGGTCTTCAAAAGCTAACTATAGTTAGATAATTTGAACTACTAGTCAATATCTTTCTCCAGACAAACTATAAATTATTTACCCTCTAGTATTCATTAAAGCATCTGCACTTCCAGTCCATGAAATCAGCAGAGTAATACGCATCTAACTTTATTTTTAATAATTATTAATACATGTTCAGTTAGAGACATTTCAGTCATTGATCTGCAAGTTGGAACTACTCATGTTGTGCAATGGGTTGTCTGTCCGTATCTTTGCAATTTAAATTAATGTTATACTTGACAGAATCATAACAGATGATCTGATGATACCAGATAACAGATAGTCTGAGCACTATCTCCAGAAGACCAGCTTTCTTGAAGCACTGGAACTTGTAACAGGGCTCAAGGGCTGGTTTAGCCACACTTTGGTCACACTGAAATGTATAGATTTTTTAATATCTGGTGTAATTTTATATGATTCCTAAATATCTTTTGAGTGTTTGTTAATGCCATAGGATATACTGCTACATCACAAAAATATTGCACACCCATACATCAGATATTATTTACTGTATTTTGTGCTAAGCTTTATGTTTCACACACTAAACAAGTAACTTGCTATGAGCATCTTTTACAGGTATGATTTCTGAAAATCCCTTATGCTGCCAAAATTTTACCAACTTTAAAAAAAAAAACATTGGAGACTATCTTGGCAAGTAGACGTATCAGCACAATATGGCACATACTGTGAAGCAGCTAGCTGCCCCATAGCTTCACTGCTGTGCAGTGGTGAGGAGGCAGCTCTGGGTTGGTGTATATGGAGTAACATTCTGCAAGTGAATAAAATGTCCACTTAAAATGTCCACTGGGCAGTAAATGTCTATGTTCACTTGTGGAAAAGTAATCTAGAAGTTCGTTAAAGATAGGATATTATATATAATAAGGCCAATTTTACTTTGAAGGGAACACAGTGCCTTCACAGGGAGCCAGGACCACAATATGATTAACTCAGGTTGTTGCTGAATTATGTGACTGCTCATGAGATCAATAAGGATTTAAGAGATGTACCTAAGATTGCTGACGTTCAGATGCGCATAGAATATACATGAACCTTCCACTCCTCAACTGCAGATCAAAGTCCATTGGGTGACTTTACTAATTTTGCTCTTGATTCAATTTCCCAGAAGAAAGGAACAGTTCATGAGAACTGCAGTTTGAATCATCAGGCATAATATTCTTCATTCCAGCCACAAGGGGCTGCCCATTTCTCCTTGAGGTTCCTGTACAGGTCCTAGCCGCAGTGGGGCAGCTAACCTGTATTAGATGTGCAAGGACTTGTTCTGTGCAAGTGCAAGGGTTGATGCCCTAAAGAGCTTGTTGCAAAGAATTGGGAATTTTTAAGGTGATTGATAAGAGCTTTAGGGCAGACTTAGGACCTTTTTCCAGAAGTAATCATAAAATGGTCTGAAATGTTTCAGCAAAAGTTTTGGCAGGGAGTTGGCCAGCCAACACAGATTGAGAAGGAAATTGCAAATACTCAGGGGGAGTTTTTAGCTTCCTTTCATAAAGGTCAGAGCTGATATCAAAACTAATCAGAACCCTTAGGATGTGCTCATTTGATCAGGGACTGGATATGCATTGACTGATACTAAGTAGGGAATTGTTAACTGTAAGGGAGCTCAAACAGGGATTTGGGGAAGCAGGTAAGCTAACCTCAGCCACCTCCTTTTGGCAAGCATCCGTTGCACAAGTTCTTTCCAGAGGATGTCCTAACAAACCAGAATTAAATAAACCAGAATTGGAAGTAAATTTGGATGCCTAACCTAGATGTCTTCTCAGGTATGGTGTTCTTTCACATGCAGTAATTAAATATGCCTGTTCCCATCTTTTTAACATCCGTATGGGGGTTATATTGTCCTGTTCTAACCCCAGACTGAGAGTCAACTGAGAGGGTTGGAGGTTTATACCATGACTGTCTGGGTTCCTGCTGCATGAACTAATGAAGGTGTGACCAAATTAAAACTCATGTTTTGTATCTTGGCTTTTTTTACTGCATGTGTGGGCTATTAAGTCGTCAAGCCATCTTTGAGTACCAGTATGTCATAGTTTAAAAACAAAACAAAACAAAAACTCTGTAAAAAGTTTCCTTAGTGACTGACTTTCTAGCAATTTATAAAACAAACATCATTTCTCCCCAGGCAGTTAGTAGTTAATTTTGATCTGGATACTTATTTTTTACAACAAATATATGAAAGCAAGCTTCTCTTTCAAGTAATAAGAGGGATATTATGCTTCAGATCAGTTTTTGTACAAGAAATAAGTCAGAAAATTAATCAAACAACTATTTTGCATTCAACAGATCATTTAGTAAACAAGCATAGAAAATTAGAACCCTATTAATATGATAATACATAACTACAACTGTACTATTTTCTGGATCACAAAATTTTAATTAAAAATAGTAGAATACTAAGCCAACTTCACTCTTACTCCCCATTCCTCTTAATTGCTGAGCATCATGGAATTTTGTTCTTTTTGTCAAATTTCTACTAAATTAGACCTGATCATTACAATCCCAAAGCATATAAATTTAAGCCCCTGTTGATAAAATAGTGCAGAGATGAAAATATTACTTCCCAGAACACCAGCTTTCAATACAGCATTATCAGATAAACTTTAAAAGTAATTTCATTTAAAATTTGTCTGGAATCAAATTAGAAACTTGATCTTATCTGAGTCATTCATTTTTTCATTAGTTTTCCCATCCCCACCCCCTCCTTGTATAAGTTGGCTCTTCAGATAAACAATCTGTCAAAAATCAAATAAATTGTTTTAATCCCCTTTCAGAAAGTTTCCAGAGAAAAGAAATTTAAAAAGCATATCCTAAACTGGACTTTGGCACCATATAATTTTTTTCTTTGTAGCCAAAGAGGTTCTAACTCTGTATAGGAAGGCACAGGTTCATTTTCCATTGTTGTAATATTTTCCTTTTATCTTCAGCATACTGACATCAATACCATATTTTGATGCCCAACTTGATGATGATGATGATCTGGGATTTTTTCCTTCTTTTTAAATTATAACAAACATTTCTTTATTTTTTATACATAGCATAGCATGAAAATGGACAATCTTCATAGATTTACTGTTGATAGATGACATTTGATTTAAAAGATGTTCACAATCTCATTCAACTATTTTGCAATGGAGGAAGTTTGGATGCATGGTGAATGAGTGCTAAATGTTACAGCAATTGCTTGATCGACTTCAGAGTACCCACTATTTAATTAGCTAACACAATTAATTTTTTGATGCTGATTTAAGAAGTTAATGTTCTCTTCTGCAGCATGTCTGTATGTACTGGATCTGTCTGGGATGGAGTTAATTTTCTTCACAGCAGGCCAAATGGTTCTGTGTTTTGGATTTGTGACTAAAACAGTGTTGTTAACGCACCAGTGGATTGGTTATCGTTGAGCAGTGCTTGCATGGGGTCAGGGCTTTTTCTTTTTTTCCACTCTGCGCCCCTGTCCCCAGTGAGTAGGCTGGGGGTGGGCAAGAGACTGGGAAGAGACACAACAAGGAGGAAGTGGGGACATTCATGGTCATGGTGTTTGTCTTCCCAAGTAACTGTTATGCATGCTGAATGCACAGCTTTTGTTTCACCTGTTAAATTGTTGTTATCTTGATCCCTGTGTCTTCCTACCTTTCTTCTGTTTTCTCCCTGTCCTGTGGGAGAGAGGAATCAGTGAACGGCTCTGTGGGTGCTTGGCTACTGCCAAGGGTCAACCCTTAACACTGTATTTTGTTAGGCTATCATCTCAGAAAAACAATACTTGATATATTCCCTACTTCATTCTGATATTTAACAAAAGTGTATGTTCCATCACGCATTAAGATTAGTTGGTTCTAGTAAATAAATGACTTGATGAAAGATATACCAGGCTCATTTAGATGCTTTAGACCATTTATTATCAGCTCCTTGCAATGCCTTAGTTCTATTTGGCTTAGAATAGTTTTACAGTGCAGGGAAATATTTTTGACCATATTATGAATACCTTGTCAGAAGGAAAGAATAGTTTATTTACAACTATATTCTAAACAATACTCTGCTTTGGGGGGGTGTGTCCCCACATGGAATACTAACTGCCATGTAGTTGAGACAAAACAGTTTTTATAGATTAAATATGTTGTACCTGATTTGAAGAATGGTGACTTACTATATTGATGAAATTCAGGACCTAGTGTTTTAAAATGGACAAAGAAAACAGCCAGTCTGTTAAAATATATAAATCTCTGGAAGCCGGTTTGAACAGTAGCTCCAAGTGAGATGAAGTCCATTGACTCCAGTAGAATCACCATGGAGATTAAATGTACTCTTGAGCATGGGGGTTTGCAAGGCATATCTGTTTGGGCAAAAGATACTACTAAGATTGTCGGCATGGATTCAGTGAATTTAAGAGACTAGGTTTGTGCATGTAGTTAGGAAAACAGACACTCATCATCCATGGGAAGACCTTATGTACACCTCAGAGGCTGGTTCTGCCCTCTTATAGTGACTATACTTTGGAGTCAAGTGGCTTGGTAGGGTGCCTGATGTTAAACTGGGTAAGAGTGTCTTTGATGACGAATCTAGGTCTACTTAAACGAAGGAGAAAAGCAATAATAAAGACAAGGCAAAAGAGCATCCACTTGTCTCTTAACTGGCAGTGCCACTTGTCATTGAGTTGGACTGGAAAGGAGACAAATATGCTTGAGGTCTGTTTGCTGGTGTTGCTATGCTGGCAGATGGGAAGACAGGTTCCGGTGGTGTGGAGTGGATGAACCTACTTGGCTGGTAAACAAATGGACCTTGGGGGAAAGAGCGAAGTGAGTAGTGGAGTGGGTATACGTGTTTGCCAGGAGAATCAAGACATCAACCTATT
Organism: Harpia harpyja; assembly: GCF_026419915.1. Taxonomy (NCBI): domain Eukaryota; kingdom Metazoa; phylum Chordata; class Aves; order Accipitriformes; family Accipitridae; genus Harpia; species Harpia harpyja. The sequence continues at coordinate 56,404,016 of NC_068940.1, read as the reverse complement.
AGATTTCAAGGAAGTTGAATCCATCATCTCTAAGTATGATCCAAGAAGTCTCCAAGTTAGTCTTCTAACGCTTTTCATGGTTAATCTTTGATCTAGATATCTGTAAGACATCTTTTTTGTTTTCCTCCGTTCTCTAATTTCCACTAAAGCCAGGCCATATCAACAGAAGAACGGGGGAAAGAATGAAGTGAAGAGAGGTAAAAAATAATTACTAGATTGCTTGCTTTTTCAAAGTACTTGTGATTAGAACTGCTAATTAAGTATAACAGAAGGGCTGTACTTAATAAAACTTTTTTTTTCACTTAGAATCAAGACCATTGCATCAATTGGCACCCAAAAGATACTGTTTGCATTAAAAAAACAACCAAACAAACAAAAAACACTATGTGAAGAAGTTATAATGTGGAATATGTATTTTGGTGAAACCAAATATTTTTTATTTTCCTATTCCAGCATATGATTAAAGCAGTTTCCAACATAAATTTTGGCATGGAACTGGACCTACTTTCACACTTCTAAGGTTTAACAGAAAATATTACTTGTATTATATTCCTTGTTTATAAAAATCTATGATATCAATCTTTAAGAAAACTGCACTAAACTATAACTAGTATGTGTGCAATTTCAGTTATAATAATAATTTATAGTTGAATAATAGCATTCCATGATTAGGAATCTAGTAATAGTGTATCGACACCACGCTCAAAGCAATAATCATTACTCAAGTAAGCAGTACATGCAAAGTCATCCATACTTGTGTAAATAAGAAACTACTTATATTTCGAAGGAATGAAGGATCAAATCCATGCATTACTTAATCATAATACCTTCTTACACTATTTAAGCTTTTTTTATGCACATGCTGCAAAGGAATAAATGGAGATTAAGGAAGTACTTGATTTGCAAAAGGCTTTTGAGGAAGTAAGTCAAGTGGATTGGTTCCCACTGTCCTTTTAGTATCAGATTGGTAGACAATCATCATTTTTGCCCCCAAACCTCTTTTCTTATTGTCATGCAGCTTTTCTTCTGCTTTCTAAAGTGTCTGAAAGAAGGAACTGAAGTGTTTTTCTTGGGAGAGCAACCACTTAAAATGCTGAACATTAAGGTGTAAAATTAAAAGAGTAATTTTAATGAATAGTTTAAAATTGAACTATTAATCTTATAATTGTGGCTTCTCTTTCACACTTTAGAAAAAGTGTATGTATCCATAGACTTCTCTGTTTTTTTGCAGTAGTATATAGTATACAGGATTATAAAAATACTACCTCTCTGTACAAACCTTGCTTTGCTCCCTATTAATGTTATTATTCACCATTACCTCCCTTTGGCTGTCAGCAAAGTCCTGGGACACCTGAAATTGAATAGTAAATGCTGACACACAAAGGTACTTTTCAACTAAATTTATGGCAAATGAACAAAGATTGTAATGTATTCATCACAAACTGGGATAAGACAATGCCAGCCCTGAAGATCTTCTCTGTTAGATAACATTTTATAGGTAAAGGACTAGTAGTACTCTCAACAGCATTATAAGCACATCCCCAGGTCTGTTTCATCCTCTTTTAGGTGTTGAAGTGGTGTCAGTCCTAATCTTTTTTTTTTCCAATTCTGGGCAAATGAATTAATTTCTTTATGCTATGGCTGAAAATGATTTAGATGTTTCAAGCCACTGTAGTGGCATAAGAGATTAAGTAATTTTCTTGCTGAGCATACTGATGAGAAAAAGAAGGGTACTATATAGTAAGAAGAGGAGAATAGATTAGGGACAGGACAGATTAAAATTTCATATTTAGATGCTATCAAGATTTTGTTACTCATGTTTAATATCTCCCCCTTCTCAAATTATGTTGACAGACAAAATAATTGATTTTGTTCAGTTCAAGGGTTATTAATGATTAAAAAGTTCATCAGTCTTTAAGACAAGTAGCATTTCTTGTGGGTGATTGTGTTATGGAGAAAATATAGTCAAAGAGATACTAAAATTTAAGGCATAGCACAAAAATGTATATGTTTTGTTGACTTTCAGTGTGACTTGTACTCCTCACTGTCTAGGATAGTAGAGGAACAATGGTGGTATTAAGCTTATAAATCCAGTGGAAATGAGATCTTGAGACATATAACCTATAGGTTTCTTTGAAAGTCTTCAAAACCTTTGACACTTTTGCAAAGAACCCCCTAAAGTTGAAGCTTCAAAGCATTTTGAAAATGAGCTTCAGTGAATTGGGTTTGAAAACTCTGCTATGTTTTTTTTCTCTTTAAATATGAAACACACCCTCAGACTGGAAGGAAACTTATCCTCTCTTTGCTCATACGCTTTTTTAGTTTCACTTTATATATCTACTATATATTCTATTTTATTCTACATAATATTATTACATGAATATGTATTAAGTAGCTTTTATCAGTGGTGTTTCCAAAAGTGAAATAATACGTAGTGCTTTTTTTTGTTTAATAATGTCGCGTCTTGGCCCATAGTCAAACTTCTTGTTCCCTGCAGTTTACTGCCCTACCTCAACGTATGTAAGTGAGGGTGTGTCATAGAGATCTCAAGATCCACTCCCATTCTGAATTCCGACTCTTCCATCTTTTAATCTACTCATATGTCATGTTTACTACAAAACATCTGGAAAAAATTGTATTGAGGTGTGGTCTAAAGTATGCAGTGATTCTGGCATCGAAACATTGGAAACTGTTAAAAGCTTTAAAGACAGTGAAACTGCAATACAGCTGTCTCTCCCTCTCTCTTCCTGCCACAGCCTGCCAAAAGCATGCAGTGGGTAAGTTAAATAGTTTTGTTTAAGAACAAGAAGTGAAGTGATTTGTAGCAGCTTGAATCTGTTTGTGCAAGCATAATTGTTTACTGAAATTCTTTACAGTACATTCCCAAGGGCTATGGAAATTGGTCCAAGAACAAGCTCTGCAATGCTGCTGCCTCACTCTACTGTCAATATCAGCTCTTCTCAGACAGAGAAAGAAGGTCTCCATCTTCCTTTAACTGAAAATAATTAATAGCTTTCAGGAGAAAAGCATTTTTCAGCGCTGAAATGTAAATATGGGGAATACAGTGATATAATTCAGAGAAAAATAAAACCATTGTAGCCTTCATAAATTGAAGCGTTTGGCTACTAACGCTTAGCCAATTCTTTTTTTGAATTAGATAAAAATGTTGTAGCACCAAACCTTATTGTTTATTCCTCAATCAGCTTAATTGTCTTAGATTTTGATTCAGATGCTTTGGACATGTGTCTCCATCCCAAAACCCTTCAACAGTAAGAAGCTTTACCATTATCTGTCCTTTTCCATGATCCTTATGGTTCTTCACCACTTTGAACCTGCCACTTTAGGATGTAGGATAACAAAAATGTTGAAAACATTGGCACAGCATTTGTTGCATTAGCATGCAAATTAGCTATCATTTTTCAAGAAGATGATTCATGAAAGTGTTTTATTTTCCCAATTGACTGTTGATGTTGATCTTGATCTTAAATGTAATTTAAGAAGAAAAGAAATTGTTTTTAAAACTATTAAGTTTCTGTCATAAAAACCAAACTCTGTTTAGCAAATGTTTTGAGGACTTTTTCCATGTCTATGTTTGTGGGGGATCATTTTTATAAATACCTGAATATCCATGTGATTTTCTATTTCCAAATTGCTTCATAGAAAGAGGTGAAAACACATTGTAAGAAAGAGACATGTTTCATATTCTTATGAGTGATACTCACCATGTACATCACCTAACAACAAGGCATAAAAGTCAGACTTGATTCACACATTTACTAGGCATCCACTACTGTTCTCTCTAACAATCATCACTTCTGCAATCATGGTGTAATTACTTATTTTCGGTTCTGATCTTTCCTGTCTTTAAAATTGTTGTCTACTTCTAGAGAATAAACTGACTGACTGGTGGTTTTTATGCAGCACTTGCCCTCTTAAAAATCCTGTTTCATATGTCTCTGCATGTGAAACACATATCATGTGCTTTGGCTCTGCAAATACAAGCTCTGATCTTGGAGGAAAGAATACTGAAAATATTTGGAGGGTACTGCGTACAGCTTTGGGCTTCCTAGTACAAGAAAGACATTGACATACAGAGCTAGTCCAGCAGAAAACCACCAAGATATCTGACATCTGGATACACACAATGCAGGAAGAGATGCTCAGAGAAATGGTTTTGCATAGCCTTTAGTATAGAAAGCTAAAGAGAGGTAAATATTTCTATTGTATTCAACTACCTAATTGTAGCGTGCGGAGAAGATGGAGCCAGATTCTTTCCAGCAGTAGGAAAAGAGGCAACAATCCCAAGTTGCAACAATCAAAATTCTGCAAAAACACAAGAAAAAAAATTCTACAAAAGATTTCATAGTGACAGTAGGAAAATATTGAACTGGTTGTCCAAACAGGTTAAGGAATCTTCATCCCTGGAGATAGCCAGCAGTAGCCAGCAGCTGTGTGGCTAAGTAGAACAGTTTCAGCCTAGTATTTAAGGAAATGTGAATTTATGAAGCAACAGTGATACTTCTATTAAAAATTAATATATTTTCCATGAGAACAGCAGCTAAATTATTGCTGTTCTTTATATTAAATACATGTAGCATTTGATTAAAATGTTTGAAACATCTAATATGTTGCTTTATTAGTTGGACATTTTTAATATCCTACTTAGCAATTACCACCTTTCTATGACTGCCATTCAAAGAGGGATTAATAAGTGTGATCCATGGCTATGCTGATACGCTACTTTGTCTTCCATCACAAGTGGAAGACAAAAGTGCCTTCCAAAGCACTTTTTTAAAAGACACCCAACAGTAATTAATGTCACCTCTGCAATTGTAACTTCCCATTCAAATATTACAAAATAAAAGTGAGTTATTGACTTAAAAAACAAAAATACATTTGCAATAAAAATATGTAAATAAATGCATCCAGACACATACCACATAAAAATACCATATTCAACTTGTAACACTCAGGTTGAAATAATAATTGACCTAGATGTCTTCACCAGCATCACTACTTATTTTAAGTGGTGGCTTGCAATCAAAATCTGGCTTACATGACACTTTATCTCAGTGTGTCAAACTCGACTTTCAGGAATATCTGAAATTCTATGTTCTTTCAGTTTCTGATTTTCATCTTTCCTGTACTTTTACAAACTCTGCCACTTTACAGATATATCCAATGAAATAGTAACAATAAAAGCAACATCTTATTTACCAAAGCCAAGTCTATAAAAATTTTAATTGATATAGAGCAAAACAATGTTCTCTCCATGTTCTCTGCTACTTTGTCTAACAATGCTAATTAATTTAACTGATTATTAATTTATTAATTCATTCATTAAACTGCTGATGACCAAACTTCAGAAACTCAGGTGTCCAGGTTAAAGGTCTGGTGGGATGATAGACTCACTTCATAGTAAAGGTGGAAATTCTTCCAGTGCATCTTCTCACATGAAGTCTAAATTGTTCTCTTGAGTTACTTGTCTTTCTTCCACTGACTATATCAGAAATCTAAGGTAGCTAGACTACTGATTTAGGCATCTTAGTTAAGCATCTGGAGTCGATGATGTTAATATATGCTTAATATTTCTGATCAAGACAAACAACCAAGGAAAAACTTTAACTTCTTTTGGATGTCCCAAATACTTTTTTTCTGGTTAATTCAGGTTCAGCATTAAAGTTTCAGGTGCGTTATTTTTGTATCCTACTAGCTTTATCTTATTAGCTTTATCCATGTGTACTGAGAATTGTCAAGTTTTACATCACAGCACTGACCACACCATATTTCAAAGGAGATTGTAAATAAAACAGGATGCATCACTTAAACATAGACTCATTGCACAAGTAAACTGTTTCTTTGCAGAAGGCGTAAATATTTCATATTTAGACATAGTATTTTTTTTTGGATCTCCTTGCAATACTATTTCATGTTTCATGTTCCCTTTCTTTTCTTTCTCTGCCACAACTGCATTGTGGCTTTTCATAGCTTTGATAGTCACATCCAGATTTAAAACCAATGGGAATTTTGCCGTTCAGAACACACAACGTTTTGGGTCATCAAAGGTGATGTCCTGTGTTCATGCGCAACTGTTTCATACAATTTCATTTCTAAACAGATGAAGTTTGAAAAGTTAAGAACTTTTTTTATTTCTGTTCGATTTTATATCAATGAGATTAGGGCTTACTTAGTGCATTAAGTGCCTAGGACTTGCAACGTAGGCCCATATCTTGCAAACTGACATGTGACACAAAGATCAGCCAGTAAAGATCAGTTTAAAAGATTGGAGTCTTGCAAACCGGTAGTGACATTAACCTATGCTTCTTGAAGCTGGTTTTGGCCTACTTGTTTTCTGGCATGACCAGTTAGCCTCTTGGGGGTCCTTTCTGCCTTCAAGCCCATTCATCATGCTCTGCTAACTGGTTAAAAATGCGCACAGTTTTGGATTTGTCTCTTTTTCTCCACAGACGATTCACCTTAAACTGAGGAGAGATACATAGTTCACATGTAAGGTAGGACAGACACAGTCCGAAATAGTCATCACATGGTGAATTTGTTATCACCACAGTTCTGCAATGAACTTGATCTAGAAATGGAAGCAGGGCATAAATAGTTAATAATCAGTTCCACTAGCAGAATTTGAAGCCAGCCAGGCCCAACACATAATCATGGTTCCCAGACTGACAACCCATTCAAAGTGATTTTTTAAGAGAGGTTGTAAACTTCTTGCCTATAATTGCTCACAACAGTTGCTCACAATTGGTCAGAACAGTTACCAATCTGAAAGAATCCACTAAGAGTTAACTTTATTTTTACATTCTGTAGCAAAGCATAGCAAAAGTCTTCTATCTCGTAATGAGATAAATCTCATTTTGAGATTTCTAAATGATCTCCAAATGAGATGATAATCTCTTAATCATTTCTCACACTGGTCTCCCAAATGACAGTGTATGGGCCTGATCCAAAGCCTGGTGGAGTCAATGAGATTTTTACCATAAACTTCAACAGGTTTTGCATCAAGACATCACTAGGTCATTATAAATTAAGCCATAAATTCCAGTCTGTAATAATACAGCTCACCACCTCCATGTGTAGCAGGAGTGTAAAAAAAGTATTTAAAATCTAATGAGATTAATTTAAATTAAACCAGGTGTGGCTTTTTTTTCCCCCAAGTTAAAAGGGGTTCAGACTCACACTTTGTGGTTTTTACCATATTCTCCAGGCTTAGCTGAACATCTGCATTCTCCTCTCTCTTGGCTGAAGCCACACCCTGGGTAGAATAGAGTGTAAGATTCAGCAATGATAAAGCAGCAAGAATCTGATTGTGTGCTCAAGTGCTGAAGTGATCCTTCAGGGCAGAGGTCCTGAGTTTCAATCCCTTTTCTAAACTGGATGGTACATTTCATCAGATCACACTTTAATGTGAAATACAGAAAGTTGGTTTTATTTTAGGTTTTTTAGATTGAATAGTCTCCTTAGTTGTAAACATCTGTATTTTGCTCAAGTGAGGTATTTAAGTCCTTTTCTGGATCTAATTCCAAATGCCCTGAAATCCAAATCACAGATTCTTGCATAATAGCAAGACATTATATTAATCATAGTTTCTACATTAGAGGATGTAGGCTATTTAACTGTATTAAGAAAATACAAATATATGTGCTACAAATTTTACTTCAGCAGAGAACACCTTAATGAGTATTACAATAATATTCTCTCCATGTTTAAAATGATGCATTATAATCCCATAAGTACTGTACTTCTACCAACCTGTGAATTATTAATAAGGTGATAATCATGTTAATGAAGCTGCCTTATTAGGTCTTGATGGATCTTGTTAACATGCCAGTTAACTGTCTGTTGATGTGGAGGGGAAAAGTGCTTTTTTGTGCTCGGAAGGGTACTAGAGAAGCTAATATTTTCCTAACAGAGTTTATTGTGACTTTCTAGATTGTTCTTTTTAAAAAAACTACTTGTCAAGTTAAATATTGTGATTGCCCAAAGTCGTGCTTGTCAGTTTTACATGTTTTTGTGACACATGAAGGAGTGATGGCATAATATAATTAATGGGTTATTGTAAAATGAACCCTATTGAAAGTTAATCATAAATTAGTAACTCATTGTGTTAATCAGTAATATGACCACTTGAGGCAAATCTCTCTTAAAGCAACAACAACAAACCAATAAAAAACACAAAATGCAACCGCTTATTTTTATTGTCCTAAATATTTCTTCAAGCGTGTTAATGTTCTGGGATGTCAAAAAAGTACAGAGGGAAATAAATACGTCCCTGCAACTCAGAAATAACAAATAGCATAAAGACTGAGTCAGCTCAGTTTGATAAACCAAAAATCTGTCATCCATCTCTCTCGAATCTTAATGCAAAAAAATACAAACCATGTAGCATATTTTTTTACTTAGAAAAATAAGGCTGTTTGTTTGTTTGCATTTTGCATCTTTAATACTGAGTTCTCCCCAGCAGCTTAAAATACACAGAAGAGAAATCTGTTTCCATAACGTTTTCAGTCCAATTTGCAAACCTTGGAGATCTGTGCAGTTTGGATTTCAGCTTCTAATATGTGTCTGTCTGAAGTTTGAGGAACTTAGCTCAAAGAAACTGAACTTCAAGAAATCCATTACAAAACTTGTAAGAACTAAGTTACTTTCATCAGCTTGAGCTTTCCATTTGTTGTGATAGAATTCATTTTTTGTTTCATTATTTTTGCAGCTTTATCCCAGGCCTCTTGGAACAGTAATATTTAGAATGTATTTGAGGTTGCAGACAAGACATGCTGAGAAACAAGTAGTATTCTGAGTGTAGCAAATTTTAATAGGTTTTGCTGCTGGTTGTTGGCACACAGTGACTTTTGTACATTGGTGGGTAAAGTACGAGATGCGCATTTTGTGGCCTATTAACACTAATGCCAACATTGGTGTAATCTAAAGCAGCAGGACATGCTCTTATCTTGAAGCACAAAGACTGGGATATCATGGTAGGCTGAAATCTTGTGTGACATTGACAGGATACATAAGAAGGGTGATCTGATCTTGGAGATAGTGCCTGAAATTCCTGTTTCATAGAAATTAAAAAAACCCACCCTAAATAGTAAAAAAAATTGCAATAAAATTTTACTGGTAAAACAGAATTTCTGATATTTTGTTTTGAAAAGATTAAGCTGGCATAGTATTTTCACTTTCTTAACTATTACTATGTTTTAATCAATGTTCAAAATAGGGCAGTATCTGCTAACATGTCAAAACATTTAACACTAAGGAGAAACAGAGTGGAAAAGTGGTGTACAGGGTTTCTTCTCTCTTCCTTCCTTCTCCTTCCTAACATTATCGAAGTATCACTACTCCTAAATATTCCCAGAAAGAATTCTTAAATCTTATTTTGACCACTGTGATTAATAATGTTGATAAAATGACAATTAAAAAGTCATCTGGTTAAAGTTGAGAGGAAATTTTCTGCTTCTTTCTCATTAGATTTTTGATGATGCAAATATGCAGAATGTTCTGCTTTTCATCAAACCGGCATTTTCTGATGGAAAACTGTTCCAATTTTCATCACTTTTTTGCTAGGTGGTTACAGATAATCCTCTCACCCAGTCAGTAACTTGCTGTGTGATGATTAATTCTCTGTCAGTAAGGTCTGTTTTTTCTTTACCAAATAATTTATTGAGTTCTTTATGAAATGTCTTTGAAGACTTCACCACAGGAAAAAAATGTGAAATCAGTTGCAGCCTAGGAATCTGTAACTAATGAATAATACTAGTCTAATTAATGTCAAACTAATTCAAGTCCTGCAACTAGCTAGCTGAAATAATTTTTACTTCTTCAGGTACAAATTATATTTAAAATCCATAGAGAGTTTCTAATAATACCAAATGTCAGTGTCTTACCTGTATGACATGAATCTCTAATAAAACCCTGAAATGTGCAATTAAAAGAAATATGATTCGGACTTACGGTTATTGCAATTAAATTTTATTTTTGTTTTGTAGAGTTAATCTTTTCATGTGCATTCTCATATGTACTCACAATATCCATTTTCATATAGAAGCTTCCCTTAAAAAAATAATTTAAGTTGTGTTAGTGCACAGCAGGAGGCCAGCCTTTTTTAGGGCTGGATGATTCATGGGAGAGCTCATTCCTCCACACTACTGCCAGGACAAGTCTGATGGAACCAGCTGCTAAGAACTGCCTGGGCTGTGATTCCCACTGAATCAGTCCCTGAATAGTCCCCACCTGGAGCAGAAAAGTTTCACAAAATGCTTAATACAATTTCAAGCTGTATCAACTATTTAGTGACAGCCAGCAAAACTTCATGTAAAACACTCATTGACACCCTTTTATCTGTTTGGGAACTGCTTCCCACAACTAAGCCTCAAGCTAGGTGGCTTCTGAGCATTATTAGTTTGTTGTAAATATGCTATTTAATATTTGATTTTTTTCTTTGTGTTTGTTATTGTTTATAAATTTATTTTTTTTGCCTGCAGCCATAGCTACATTTCAAGAGTAAATGAAAGTACAGCCCATATGTTTAATGTTTTGAGTTTAAGTCCATAATGCCCATTATGTACCCTCCCGCCACATATACTGGAACTCTGCAAACAGTAATTTGCACAGCATCCCACTGCAAATTAGTACTAAACCCACCTAAGAGATACATCACCTCATCAGTGAAAGTGCTGATCCAGCAAAACTGCTACAAAATCTTATTTGGTGTAATTAGTGATATTAGTGCTTTGTCAAAAGTCATTCTAAGTCAGTTACAGGGACTGTTGGAAGCCAGTGACCTCAGCTGGTGGATCTCTTGTGTGACTATGAGATGATAAAGCCTTCTTCCACAGCCATTTCTTAGTGTTTTGGTTGGTTGGTTTTCTAAAGTGAGGTTCCCTGATAAGGCAAAAAGAAAAGATATGTTTATAAAGAAAGGTGGGTGGCTGAGGTGTATTATGCGTGTCTTTCTGTTCTTTCCTCATTAATCAAATACTGAGGGATAAATTTATCTTTAGAAGTGAAGATCTGCATTACATTTTTGGCTAGTTCATAATACAGTTATAATCAAAAAGGAATTTAATGCATGAAATACGCAATTTAAGAGCTATAAAGAAATTAAGAGTTGAATACATTGCAAAGAATCTCTTCTAAAATTGTAGACAGGTAATTTTGTACTTACCAAAAGAAGGTGTTTGTGCCTTAGCTTCCAAAACAAACGGTTGGAGTCTATGAAATCTCTGAAAAATAAAAGAAAAATAGTATGTTAAAGCATTCAAGGATAATTTTTATTTTCATTATGTTACTTGCTCAACTCAGTTATGTATTGTGCATTATGTAATTTGTAATCTCATTTTGTTTGCTCTACTGAATACCTGGATTTCTTTGTTGCTATGATCATTTTAGATATGACATTTTGAAATGCTTAAGCATGTATTGTTTTATTTAAGTGTGAATTATGGATGTAAATTAATTTTGGTGGGAAATCTAGAGAGGAGTTTAGTTCTCATGTAGGGAAGGGGCTCAGACAGTGAAAATCTTACATAAAAGACATAGGAGAAAAATTTGTTGGTTCCAGTGGTCTGCCTTTTCCACTGGAAAATTCCCACAGGCAGTTCTGTGTGCTGAAGGATTGAGAGGCTGAGCCATCATTATTTGCAATTCTTTATTACACTCCTCCACATAATTTAATGTGAGGTCTTGTCCTGGAAGGAGAAGCAGTATGTTTTTCATTCCAAGCTAACTAGCTGGCCATAATTACCACTTCAGAATTAGCATGTCATGCTGCAGTTGATCATAGTTTTTAAGAGACTTTGTTGTATCTTGAGGTACCTTTTACATTTTGAAGATATCCCTGCTTATTGCAGGGGGCAGGGCTGGACTAGATGACCTTTAAAGGTCCCTTCCAACCCAAACTATTCTTAAAAAAAACATCGCAAAACCAACCAAACAAAAAACCTGAGCTGGCATTGTAGATTTCAGCATAGCATGGGGACATCTGAACTTGCTTTAACTGAGATAGTATGGATATGGATATTCAAAGTTCTCAAAACTCAGCCATTAAGTACTCAACAATTTATCTTTTTGATAATAAATTGAACTATGCCTTTATCCCAGAAAGGGGTGAAGAATTTGTCTGTTAATTTTGGGGCCCCAATGTGTTGGTATCCAGCCTAAGATATCTTAAAAGAGACTGACATCATAAAAAAAGTACTGCCTTTTACATTTGGGCTGCCCTTAGGATACTTCAAGTTGGACGTCCAATATCAACAGCCAATCTATCGAAAGTTGTTTCCAGTATCTACCAAAGCCGTCCTTTGCCCACTTCGTCTCAATTTCACTACAGCTGGGTTCAATTTGAGAATACAAATGCTAGGCTAACAATAATTTCTCCTGCCTTGGCCATACGAGGTAATGTACTGTATAGGGAGTTTTCTGATAACTTTGACTAGAGTTTTATGATGAAAGTTTCATGGTTTCAGAGAAACAACTTCTTGTCATTGAGAGGAAAAAGTGTTAATGACTTGAAGTCATTGAAATTTACATTGAAAACAGAAGCAAGGACAATGGCGATTTAGCTCATTTTCTTTTAAAATGGGTGTGTTAGGGTTCTGAAAAATAGCTGTGAATGCTGAATAGTTGATTTGATTAATCGTTAAGTCAACAATAGCTTGCTATTTGTTCTATTATGAAAAGTAGGAGGCCATTTTTATTGCTCATTTTTTCACATAATTCTCTGCTTGCCTACATTTGTTTTAACTTTTGATAGTGTCTGGATTCAGAAAATGCATTCCATATTAGTTCTTATATAAATATTATTTACAAAGAGTGAGATTCTAGGCTTTTCACCAGATGCATTTCAGTCTACATAGTAAAAAAGACAACAAAAAATAAACCTGTTTATGTACTACAATTTGGATTCCCACAAATAAGATCACTACAGATTATTCTGAGCTGCATCTTCCTGTCATTTTTGTAGTCTATCATTTTCTGCTTAACGCTGGGTTTCTTTAGATTTCCTTTGGAGCTGCTTGGCAGAAGCATCTCCATTCAGGGGTAATCTGCAAACTGTCATTCATGTTCTTGGCTTAGATCCAAACTACACTTAATCTGTGTGGATGAAATCAAGATACCCTGTGTATGACTGTAATTACTGTTACCTATTACTCCCTGATAGTATTATTGTTGTGTTGGTGGTTTTTTCCAGTAGGAGAAATTGATGACAAATTAGGTTGCTTTTATGACATTCTATTTCTTTACAGTTCTGTAAAAGTGCCATGCTTTCCTGAGCACTAAGCTAAACAACAAGGATGTATGTGTGTGTTTTCTTTGCAACATTTCTTGTCCTTTTACATTTACACAATTTCTCTCCAAGTTAGCCCTGCACTGAGATTAATATGAAGATACTTTCAGCTTTTCAACTTGTTTCTCTTTTGGACAGAAAGACACACTTTGCTTCCTTTTCCTAAAATCTAAATGGAATGGAAATGGTTAAGCTTGTACATTTCAGCAAAGATTATCTTAGTTTCCATCCCAGTAATGAAAGGAGTGGTAGCAGACCATCTCAGCATTGGCTTATTAACCTTCATTCTATATTAAATGCATAACAAATAATAAAAAACATCCCTGCTCACATTATGAGAGTGAAGGCCATTGAGGGTCTGCAGGTGAAAGGAGGATGTGTGGAAGCTCCCTTTAGCCTATGAGGGGGACAGGAGGAGGAATACACACATAGCATGTCCTGGCACATGCTTCACCATGGCATGACAGAAAAAAGTTCAATTTTTCTTGCCCCATGTGTGCATAATTTTCATGTGGATGAGAGCTGTATCAGTGCAGGGAGAAGAGAGTAGACCCCTTAGGCTGTAAGAGACACAATTACCTTTCTGACAGCAGTGAAATGGAATTTTTCACGCAGAAAAGATCTAACTGAGAGCAGGAATTTAAGAAAATGTGTGCTTAAAAGCATATTGTTGAATAAAATTTGGAATTTGCAAGAAGAATATGCTGAAATTAGTGCATGTATATGACCACATTCTTTAACATTCTTTTCTATAACTGGATACATTTTAGGCATACGTAACCTCACTAAGTTTATTGCTTCTTTAATACAGTCTAAAAGGCACAAGCAATGGAAGATTATTTAACACTAAAATAGTAAAAAATATTTGTATTACACAAAAATAAAACAAAATATTCTTTTATACTATTGCTTAACCATAAATCCATTCCAAGCAATATTTTTTATTTGTGCCAGGTAAAGATTTCACATTTCTGTGACTTCAGATTATTTTCTTTTTTTCATTCAAATTTCCTGAACCATAAAACTTTCACCCAAAAGGATTTTTTCCCCAGGAATGTGTATACTTTTATAAAGTATTTTAGAAATGTAAAAATTGAAAGGTTTGGCTGCTCTTAGGAAAGTACTGAAGTAGCTATTCCAAAGTAATTCTGAATTCTTAATTCAGTATAGATTTCACATCCATGATCTGTTCCAGAAGAGTCCTTATAATCCACTGTATGGATTGAGATTAAAATTAATTAAACAAAATTAGGAAAAAGAACTCTTGTTCTGTAATTGGCATGTCCACACAACTTCTTTACCTACAGTGGTTGTCAAGTAGCAATTTGATTGTATCATGCAGTAAAGAGAAACCTTCAGCCCAGAAAAGTAAAGAGAACCTTACTTTCACTTTAATTGAAAAAGTGTTCAAAATTGATTGAGACATTTTCATAGTTGAGATATTTTCATAGGAATATAGCTTGGGATCTTCTGATAGACCCATGACTTTTCTGTTTTGCCATCTATTTCCTTCAGCACAGCCAAGTGTGGGCTATCTGGAACACACTCCTGTGTAAGAGGCAGGGAAAAAAATACTACTGAGCAAAATGGAGCAATGAATATTATTCTGGAGAATAGAAGTGCTTGCTTTGGTATTAGCTGTGTAGTTCCATAATGGTGTCTGCTGCTGAATTCAGACAAGGTTATAGGCATCTTTGTACCACTTCGGCGTGGTTATTTCTATTAGAAGACAAATAAAGGATGCATTTTGATTTAATAAATGAATATGGGATACAGTGCTTCTGTCCTAGGTGTTGGCCTAAATCAATACTACAGTTGAGACCTTCTTGACTTTTGCAGGTGTTTGAAACTAGAGGCAGGACTCTACTTGGCTTTTTTTATCAGGACATTGGTAGGAGTGTCGAAATACACTTTGAAAACAGGTACAACTATAGATGTTGTGGGTGAAACTGCCTAAAAAAAAAAAGAGTCTGCTGCCACTTTAGACGCATGCAGACATCCAGCTGCTGCTACAGAAGAGCAGGTCTTCACTAGGTCTCATATCATGTCTATGAGTCCAAGGTGCATGCCTCTGAACAATGGCATTAGGTAACTATGGTTAGATGTGTGAATAGCACCCTACAAAATATTGTATCATTGTATTTCAAGCTCAGTGCATCAAGCTTTTCTCCAAATCTTTATGAAAAATAAAAGTTAAATCCGATGATTCAGATTTTTCATAGTGCTTATAGATATGCTCAATCTTAAACTATTGTTCAAGATCATTTCTATTTAATTAAGGTTGAGTGTTTGCTTATATTGACTGAACTCAAGGACATTTAAGTGCCTATTGAAAACTAAATATGTGCTCAGCTGTGTTGCGGTGTGCTCAAGGAAACTGCAGTTACTTACACCGAGGAAGAAATAAAAGGCAATTTCTAACTAGGTGGACAGATACAAAGAAAAAAGAATCACGATCAAAGTATACTTAAAAAAGTGGGGGATGTGAGCCTAGCAGTCAGAAAACAGGGTATAAAAAGAATTCACAAGACAAGTCTGCTAATGCTTAAGTGGTGATTATGGTTAATTTTATAGAGAAAGGACAAAGTAAACAAAAAAAATGCAATAAAAGACAATGAAGTAGTGTTCATGTAGGGAAAAACATTCAGGTCTAATGGATTTGGCAAAAGCAGAGGCGTGGAACTAAGTGCACAGAAGGGAGATCTGAGTCCTTGAAGTCACTTATTTCAGCTGTTGGGCCATACAGGGCATAAGGGACGTATGACAAACATACAATGCATGTATGCATTCAGATCTTGCTGAAAGAAACTAGTTTAAAAATCAGAACCAACTGGTACAGTCCTCAAGAAGCCAGCTCTTCTATCCACCTGCACCAGGACTACATCAGTCCTGATAAATTTTAAAAATCTTTTTCTTAAAACTTTGAGTAATAGAGTTTCAGGGGTGTCTTCAGGAAATCTACTGCAAAGCTTAGCTATCTTTGTGTTTAGAAATTTTCTCTTCATTCTTAGCAAAAACTAGAACAGAAGGTGCTGTAGAAAGAGGATGACTGGAGAACACATGCAAAGCATGTACTTCATAGCTGGAGATGCTATAAGAAGAGATTCAGTTTTTGCCAGAAACAATACAGCAATGCTTAGAAAAGCAAGAGCTAAAACCCTAGATGAGAGTACAAGAGCTCAGTTTCCACTTAGGTTCAGAAATTGCCCTGAAATTACAGGGGAAGAGAGCCGGTGAAGACTACTGCTTCTGCAGTCATTATTATTTGAATAATTAAAACATGTTGTAATACTTTCTTAAAATTTCTCCTCAATTCTTAGTTGTCCCTTCATGCCTGCGAAATTAAATTCTCATTTTACCTAATTCAAGGAAGTTGCTGACACTTTGAAACTTTTACTTAAGGCCTTATACGAGTTGGCTTACTGAGGTAGGGCCTTTTATGGAGAAAAGGAATTCTTTTGCATGGGTGGCTGAAAACAGAACTGAGACAAAAGAGTTAAATATACATTTAATAAACTACACTTTTACTCTCAACTTTTAAGTTGAACTTGGTCTCTTTTATCCCACTGCCACCAACACCAAAAAGAAGCACATCATTAGCTGACTAGAAAAGATCAGCCTTTGTGTGCTATGGAAAGGTTACAAACCATTCTGCAAATAGTCAAAGGCAGGTGACTGGAAAAGTGAGAGAAGATCATTTACTTCACGGAATGTTTCAGGGGTAACGTTTAAAAAAGTCCATAAAAAACCTCAATCCTTGAAGTGCTTCTGGTTTGTGCTTTTGATCCATCTCTGATGGGTGGCAGAGTAACTTTTTGAACTGGAGAGGTGAGGCAAGGTCCAGTGTGGAAAGGACTGATGGCAATAGTTTCCCATGACAAGAGAAGAGTCCTGTTGAGACAGAGTATTAAGAGCAGGGGCAGCTGGGAGGCAGGAAGTGATAATTAAAGTGGAAAGTAGGGGCACTTGGGAGGTGTTTTTGCACACTATGAGGTCTAGTATGATTTCAATGGAAAGGCAACGTAACTTAGTAGTTGGTTCTTCCAGCCAAAAAAAAATAGAAATAAAAGCCCTGTGCCCTTTTGAAGACCCTTCATCAAAGTGTATTTCGCCCTTCACTAAACAGTCTCCAACATAGATGATCTGAGCCGTGAGGCAGTGATTTCTATCAGAGCTTATTAGAAATCAAACACTATGCTCTGCGAAGTATTGATGGCTTCAGAATTTTTTGAGGGCAAAACAAAGACATTTTGAAAAATGTGACATTTTTAGGCAGGAATAACCAATAACTTAATGGTTACCACACTCATCTGGGGTACTAAATCTTTGTTGTGCTTGTACTCAGAACAAAGACTTAAGACTGGATCTCTTCTCAGGCAGATGCCTTAGTCACCCATCTACAGAGTCAAGCTCTCTTTATAGCTCTGTTAATCTTTGTATAACAAATTATAACTTCACAAACCAAGAATGGGAGCTAGAACATATGACTCCATAATGAGATGAGTAGGACAGCTACCAATCTGCAGGAGATTCAACGCCTCTGCAAATCTGAGTTGAATGCCTCATCTCTTACCTAATAGCTAGGACCTAGCAAATACCTTTCACCAAAAATTCCCTCCTGGTCTGGAGACCTTTTCTGACAAAGATTTCCTAAGAAACAGTGTACTTCTTGTACGTATATTCTCTCAATTCATTACTGAATGTAGTTTTGACTTCAACAAATCATCATTTTCCAACGAAAACCTGTTTAGTTGCAAAATTCTCAACCATTTCCGGTTCACATATATTCCCTATTTTAGGGAAGAGGGGATATGACTATTCCCTAAGCTGCCCTTAGGCACAGTTCTTCCTTCCATGGGCAGGCTGCCTTAGATCATGTGAAAGGCTGTGAGGGATTATGGCTGGCATCATCTTTCATTTGTCACAGGGAGCTGAACAACACCAGAGCTCCAGGGCTTGAGGGCAAAAGAGATTCTGAGATTCCTGTGTGTAATACAATAGACCACAACTTCATCTAACCTGTCAGCCAGGGGAACCAGGGTGAGTGGCTCTGTGCAGCCCCCACTTAGAACAGACGTACCTCCTCCACTACTAGTAGATAAAGAACAGTGCCTCTGAAATATGAGAAGTAGTAGATTTGTACATTTTTTTGCTGGTTTTAAAACACAGCATAAAAAAATGCATTTCTATGGGAAAACAATTGTTTTGAGGAAAGAATATAGAAATGTGTCATGGTTTAACCCCAGCCAGCAACTAAGCACCACACAGCCGCCCACTCCCTCCCTCCCCCACCCACTGGGTTGGGAGAGAGAATTAGAAGGAAAAAGGTAAAACTCGTTGGTTGAGATAAAAACAGTTTAACAGAACAGAAAGGAATAACTAATAATGATAATAATAACAATAATAAAAGGACAATAGTAATAATAAAAGAATTGGAAAATACAAAACAAGTGATGCACAATGCAATTGCTCACCACTCGCTGACTGATGTCCAGTTAGTTCCTGAGCAGCAATCTGCCCCCCGTGGCCAACTCCCCCCAGTTTATATACTGGGTATGACATCACATGGTATGGAATATCCCTTTGGCCAGTTTGGGTCAGCTGTCCTGGCTGTGTCCCCTCTCAACTTCTTGTGCCCCTCCAGCCTTCTGGCTGGCTGGGCATGAGAAGCTGAAAAAACCTTGACTTAGTCTAAACACTACTTAGCAACAACTGAAAACATCAGTGTGTTATCAACATTCTTCTCATACTGAACCCAAAACATAACACTATACCAGCTACTAGAAAGAAAATTAACTCTATCCTGGTTGAAACCAGGACAATGTGTAATAAGGAATCTAGGTAATTTCTAGAAGTAACACAAATTTTTCCCCAATTTTTTTTTTTTTTGAGAGGGAGAAAGGTTTTAAAAAAACCACTTTTCATCTCTGATCCCAGGAAAAATCAATAAATTTTTAAAAAAAGAAGATGAAGGTGTGATGATTACTAATGCATGACAATGTTACCTTAGACAGTCAAGGAATACAATGATTTCTTAGCAAACCAGACCTTCTAGGAGAAAAAACAATTAAACAAAGCAACAAAAAACCCTAGCAGCAAGTCAGTAAGACAAAGGTATTAAAGTTCTTGTGGTTATGAAATTAGAATAGCTGGGATGGACAACAGGGGGAAAAAAAGGATTAAATATTAAAAAAAAAAAGAAAATGGAAAACTCAGCAAGTTTGTTTTTAACTGCTAAACAAATTGGTTACATTGGTAACTACAATGCCTAGTAAACTAATTGAATTCTAATAACTTATTCAACATATTTTGTCTCTTCATCTCTCTTGTCTCTGGAAGGAATGTGAGGAGAGTACTATGAAATCCAAATTATTGAAGAAAAAGCATTTGCTGAACACTGTTAGAAACACTTCTCTGCTGGTAGCTATTCATAGGCAGTTTTTCATAATTACTTAATATTTGAAATTGGAGAATTTACTTCATATCTTTCTGTTCTCTTATTTAAAGATTTATTCGTTTCTTTGCAGCTTTCCTGTGCACAGACTTACAAATCTGAATTTAAAATTCCCGTTCCATGAATAATTTGTAATGCTCACTTGAAGTTCATTGTTTCAGCAAAAATTCCTGTCCTAAATTTATGAGCTGTTTGTGACCCCAGCTCAACTTGATAGTTAATCAGGTATATTACTTCAGTGGGATAATACGGATGCTTGAAGTTATATATACTTCCAAGCTTTACTGATTGGGGATCTAAGCTGAGACATGCATTTTTATTATCGTTATCATCATCATTATTCTGTATTTGATACACGTCTTACTGTGGCACTTATTCAGTAACCAGAGCCCCTGGTTTCCCATGCTGTAAAAATTAAGGGGAAGAAAACATCCCTCCTGTGCTAGCATGCCTTGGTTTTTTTGGTTTACATGTGCATTGCTTTTCTTATAGCAAAGTTCAAGGTCAGCTCCAAGCTTCTTAGCAGTAAAAAAATTAGCAAAATGAAATCTTGACACCTCAAAATAAGGACAACATGAATTGTTCTAGGGTTAGCAAGCTCAGTATTGATGGCAGTGGTACAGCACTTCTCTCAGATGCCATCCACCCAAAAAGTTCATGGTGCTGAAAATAACTTCCTTGCCCGAGGAGAATGGCAGTTACAGGACGTAATCTGTACCGTGCTTTGCTCTGCAGCTGCTTCCGCTCTCACTGGCTTTCTAGGATTGTGGCAATGTGTGCATGTGCCTGTCCGGTTGAGACAGACAGGCCTGCTGGGTGAAGAAGGAGATGTAAATGCGAGCTGAGCTCATCTCTAGCCCGTCCTGCTCCACCCTGTACACCCACTGAGCTTTTAAAGAATACACTTTAAGGAAAAGGTTGTGGGAGAAACTGTCACAGATGTGACCTGATTTATACAAGCTGCAGAGCAGATTGGTGGCAAAGATGAGAAAGCAGTCACATTGATTTCTGTTTCAGTGTCTGCCCCCTATGTGTACCACCTTGCAGCAAGCTCTTCGAAGATTGTATCAATAGATGCTAGGGCATGTTTCAAAGGGAAAAATGACTCTTCATCTATGGAAGTGAAAGCGTTGTGTTTGAATGCAGAAGTTCCTCCTGAAAATGCTCGCTAGCAATGAGTAAAAGAGCAGACTGCTCAAATACAGACCTGTGTCGTGGTTTAACCCCAGCCAGCAACTAAACACCACGCAGCCGCTCACTCACTTCCCCCCCACCCAATGGGATGGGGGAGAAAATCGGGAAAAGAAGCAAAACCCGTGGGTTGAGATAAGAATGGTTTAATAGAACAGAAAAGAAGAAACTAATAATGATAACACTAATAAAATGACAACAGCAATAATGAAAGGATTGGAATGTACAAATGATGCACAGTGCAATTGCTCACCACCCACCGACCGACACCCAGCCAGTCCCCGAGCGGCGATTCCCCGCCCCCACTTCCCTGTTCCTATACTAGATGGGACGTCACATGGTATGGAATACACCGTTGGCCAGTTTGGGTCAGGTGCCCTGGCTGTGTCCTGTGCCAACTTCTTGTGCCCCTCCAGCTTTCTCGCTGGCTGGGCATGAGAAGCTGAAAAATCCTTGACTTTAGTCTAAACACTACTGAGCAACAACTGAAAACATCAGTGTGTTATCAACATTCTTCGCATACTGAACTCGAAACATAGCACCGTACCAGCTACTAGGAAGACAGTTAACTCTATCCCAGCTGAAACCAGGACAACCTGTTAGATGGATTTTTACTGTTTGAAAATATGGAAACTTCATTCAGCAGTAACATTTGGTTTCAGTACTTCTGTTTTCTAAACATTTATACTGATAGGCTACGTTATGAAAGTGCAAGATTTTTTAGGTATTTTATTGTTAATTATTACTTTGAGTGTATTTACTACACATGAAGTTATTCCTTGGTTGAGTTCAGTGAGCTGAAAATGTCAAATAACTTCATAATCTTTAAAGTTCACTTGAGATGATGTATTAGAAAAATGTTCAGCAAATGCTAATTAACAATAATCTAGCCATATACAATGCAGCTTGATTACATTTACATATAGAAGAAAGTCTAATGCAAATGGCATCATCAGATACTTCTATTGATGCTGTACAGAACACAGCCTGTAGAAAACATTATTTTCTCTCCAAAAACAACAACTTTAAAACATCTTGGTATATAATATCTCCTTGCAAGCAGACTATTTGCCCTTCAGTGTGGATTTCTACATTTACCCAATTGCATTCACTTTGGAGACCCTCAAGGTGACTAGGTTTTTAGAGCGAATGGAGAAGAGGAGTGGTAGGATTTGAGATATTTCTGAAGAAAATGTCTTTTTTTAAGGTACTTGAGTCTTATTTGGGTTTACAAATTTCTTTTAATGCACATAAGCCTCCGTATTACTAGCTGACAAATTATATCTCTGCATTTTCAAAAGCAGTTTCTCACGGTTAAGATTTTCTGCATTTATTCTGCAGCAGCATTCCTATTCATTTCATGATAAATACTACATGGCATTTTCCTGTGTCTGCCAGTCCAGAGACACATATGAGAATATCAGTATCTGGTGGATGTATCAGCAGCACAGGGAAACCAAGCGTCTCATGCAAAACTTGCTGAAATCAAGAAAAGTCTCCCCGTACCCTCAGAAAGCTCCAAAACAGGTCCTGTGTGTGTCTCCTTCACATAGCCTCAGAAATAACCCATAAGCTCCATAATAATTTTCCCAGGTCCAAAGCAGATTCAAGTAGCTCTTTGTATACTTCATTCCCTGCTCTGGACTTCGATTGCCTCAACCTTCATGCATTTCCTGAATAGGTCCTTTGGTACTGTAATACCCAGCTGTCCCTGTTCAGGAAATGCAGTTCCAGGCACCTGTTGAAATGCAGGACTGCTGAAACAGGCTCCTTCTGGAAAGCATGCGTCGTCATAACCTTGGTGCTTTACTGTGCATGTCTTCACTGATCTCTTTGCAGAGCTCTGTCAATGCTACTAGGGACGAGCACGTAGGTACAGCTATCGAATTGCACAGGCTGGTTCCCCACCAGCCGGGTTTTTCACCTCTGCAGCACTGTTTAACTTCTGCTGTCTCAGAGAACAAGCTAGGGCGCAGGCTGTGACTCCCGCTTTGCTAATGTGCAACGGAAACATTGGTCATAAAATCCACCTTAGCTTATCTATCCTCTTTAAAGTTATAATGCTTGTCAAAATGTTTTTGAATTATGAACCATAAAATACTGCTATTGCTAAGTTCTTCCTGTTCGAGATCCTTACAGGGGATAAACACCTACAGGGTTATGGACAGGATAATTTCAGTTCCCTCATTCATAAAGAATTTTTTTATGGATATTTTTGCCAGTGTCCATATCCATACTGGCAAAAGTATGGATACTTTTGTATTTTTTTTTATTAATTAGTGCATACGGTTTTAACAGACTTAAGGGTATTATGCATAAAGACAAAGGAGCATAGCCATTAATTTTTTCCAGAAAACGTACAGTTCTATGGCATGGAATTAACTGGAAATGGTCTCTTTACCAGCACGATGGGATTACACTTCTTCAAAGAGAAAGAGAACATGCAGATACAAAATTATACATTGGCATTGTCAGATGCTGCTGCTCATGAGGTTGGCTTACTCATATAACAAATTTGGTAAGAGGCCTGTGCATGACATGTAGATATGAGTATTGCTGGCAGGGGAGCCTACTATATAAATATATGACATTCTTTATTCTGATAATGCTAAACTTTAGCTAGAAGCTGTATATAAGAAATCCTATTTAAAAGTATAACTTTGGATAGACCTTGGTTTTGAAATATAAAAAAAAGAGAGTTGTTTGGAATAAAATATTGTTCTTTTGTGGCTTGTGGTTTTGAATGATTTTCTAATGATTTTACTTCCAAATATAAGCTAGTTATGAATTTCAAAACCATTTAGGCTATTTCAGGTTGATTTCAGGAATCTGATTGACTAGAAGAAGCTAACTTCATCTCCATTCTTAAATTAAATTAACAGAATCAAAGGTTTCACATCTTAGAATATTTTGGAGAGAGTTTCCATGCAAAAAGTCAGGGGTTTTATTTTCAAAAAGTATCTTAATGAAAAATGTCTGACTGATACTAGTGATTTCAGAAAAGGAGCTTTGAAGAGGGCTTCTTGGAGAAATTCTGATGGGGGATTCAAATATTTTGAGGCAAAAAACCCGGAACCTCTTGATATTACCCCCAAAATGCAATGAAGTTTGCTTGTAGAAGACAGCTTGCTCCTCAGGCAGGAAGGTGTGATATCACATTTTACCTACATCTGCACTCAGGGAAACTCTCCTCTCAGCAAGTCCATTTGAATTGATTGCTGGACTGAAAAAAACACTGGCTAATCTCTCAGCCACACCCCAGGCTCATTTTTGTTAGTGGAGGGACATCTCTGTTTCAGCATTTTCATACTTGTCTTTTTTAACTAAAAAGGTGCACAATTTAATATCTAAAACCAATAAAGATGCCCCAAGTTAAACAGTTTGGTGTGTATATATTACTAGCTGGGGTGAGGTGGGCTTATGGCTGAATACACTTTCATTTTTATTGCCTTGTGTTCTTTGCAAATTAAATATATTTTAAATATATGGTGTAGTACTTTGAACTGTATTGCTGTACTTCAGGAAGTCTACCTCAACAGTAAAGAACGAAGCTGGCTGTTTGTCTCCTGCAGTTTTGGCAGATGCTTTAATTGCTCTCAGATACTTGGTCTTAACATTAAAGTCAATTGGGAGTTGTTTAACCTTCTTTTCATCAGCTGACTTGGATAGGAAGGTGACATTTGGCACCAGAAGTTGTAGTGCTCTCCTATTGCATGGGCTGCCTCCCGCAGCAGCCTCACCAACGTTTCCAGGTACGAAGTCAATAGGGAAAGCTTTTTTCTATATGTCTTAACCTTCGTCATCATTTAATTCATCTGACTGGCTATGCTTTGGTTTGTTTTCACTTAATAATATTTAAGTCTTGTGAGTATCAGTTGCCACCTAAATATCTTGCATGATACATGCTCATGGTGAAAAAAGTGAGAGAGAATCATGCAGTAGCTCAGAGAAGAAGATAATTTTGGAATAATCAAGCACAATTCCTCAAGAGGAGCAGGTTTTTGTATTTTCTGAGCTCTGCCTGGCTGGATCAGGAAGGGTGGGCACTGTCACCCAGCCCCATTTCTCTGCTTTTTTGCTGATTGGCACTGTAGATAACAGCAGTGGGGTTTGTGCCTCTTTTTTTTCTCGGTTGTTGAAGGCTTCTGTCAAGAGACCCAAGAAAAAAATATTCGTCAGGCTCTTTCCTACACTTGCAGAATTCACTAGAAGCTGAATTAGGATCTTCTGCTTTCTCATCTTTCCTCTGCATTTTGAATGCAACAGACCACATGCATGTGGAAATAGTTACAGTGAATGCAAATAGCCCTTGTGGTATAAGTAGCTGTTTTTTGAAAAACACAGAAATAGGTTTCCATTAGAAAAAAAGTAATGGCATTGGCAATTATTTAAAATTACTGTAAAAGCTGTATGGTCAGAATCAAAGTAAAGATTCTTTTTAAGTAGTAGGAATTTGGTAGGAGGAATGCTCATTATAACCTAATCGTATTCGTCACTAGTGTAGAGACTACACAATATTTTCATCTTTAGGGTAAATTAGGCAAGATACTGCTTCTATTTTTACAGAAGAAATACTTTAGGAAGATGCCAACAATCTAAATTTCACTGAAAAATGAGTTCTAAATACAAGCAAAATAATTTTCTTCTTTCAGTGAGCTAGGTTTCCTAGAAAAAAACGCCCAATATTTTTTTAAAGTATGAGTAGTTACAGGTCTTGTGAAATATAGTCTTATTGCTTTTTTTTACAAGATTTGTATTCATGCAAGATACTATCAGTGAGCAAAAGATCAAAACCATCTGAAATCCATCTGATAGTCATATATGCACATATGATCACATTTACATTTTCCCCATAGTTTTCAGAATTTAGAGGAAGCTGAGCCTGCCAAAGAGCATTACAGTCAGAGTCTGCGTATATAAATAAACTGCAAATTAACAGTTTACCTAATCTGCACCCAATTTACGGATTTCTACCAGAAGGGGGTGCTTTGAGCAAACTGGTGCTCCAGAGTCCGGAGGAGAAAACACTGAAGCCTTTTATCACACCGCGGTGCTTGATCTTCCATGTACCCTTTCAAATATTTTAAATAAATATGCATATACATATCGGCTATTTTCAGTTATCAAAGTCTCCTCAGTCTTTCAGCATGTAAAAAGCATTAAATAAAACAAATGAATTAGTTTTGGAACTAGCTAAGTCTTCAAAAAGAACTCATATGTTAGATGAATGAAGTATCATGGAAAGATTTCCTTATTTCAATTGCACTTGGTAAGACCAGTAGCTGAGAATTTTTTTCCAAGGTTTTTTGGCACAACACTACAAAATTAGTGTTTCAAATGCAACAAAAAAAGCCATTAAGCACAAGTTACCTTTAAACTACCATTGAGTTTGTTTGTGTCAGTGCTGAATATTAAGCGGTAGACATTGATGCACTGTTAAAGACTAGATTATGAGTTTTGAATTATAAGAAGTGTACTGTCAGAGATGATAAAGTATATAAAAATGATCAGTCAGTCACTTTACCAGAGAGACAAGAATATTTTGAACTCTGCCCAGGAAAGCCAAACATGGCCAGATGTATTATGGGTATTATTTAGATACAATTGAGTTGCACTTTATAATGTATTCTGCTATAAATATGCATTTTTATTGTATTAATAAAGTATAATCCCTCTTCCAATGTACTTTTAGATCAGTTCTGTTAATAGTGGGGCTTTAAATATGCTGAAGTGTAGCTAAAGCATATTTGAAAAATGAAAATAAGTAATGTTTATCTTCAAGCTGTAATTAAGGTACATGTAAAGTTAGTGTTAGGTTTTCTATGAAATATACATCTCCACAAAGTCATGCAGATAAAAAATGAATAATTAACAGCATAGATAAATTCACTCTTATCACAAATAGACTAAAGTAAGAATAAATGCCCCAACCAATCTGCACATGAATATTTTTTATTACTTTTAGAAATGTAAATTAGAATTTCAAATATTTTCAAGCAGTAGTAGAATCAAACACTATGTGTCTCTTTAGGAGCCCATGAGGAAAAAATCTCAGGCAGATTGTTAACACCTATGCTATTTGCCTTTAAGGTAATTGGGGTATGTGAGCCCTTTTTGGAGGGAGACTGGTTTGGGGTTTTTTAAATATTTTGGGGAAAATGGCAAAGGCTGCTGAGTTGGAAGTATCCTGTTCATGTAAGCAGATAACCAGATCTCAAAAGAGACAGAAGAAACTGTTAAAGACTGTGGATGGATTTTGCTGCTCACAAAGTTGGTAAGTCAACTCAAATCAAGCCTGAAAGCAGGGGTGTATTTGTGAGTACCCATTGGACAGGAAAGCAAATTTTTATAAATACCGTCATTTTGGTGTGGTTTCATGTAGTCACTTCAAGTTTGTACTTAAAAAATGAAATATCCTGATTTTAATTTCAATAAAACCAAGCTATATCTGATTTTAAAAGCCTTTCGGTCTGCTTTGGGGCACTCCCTATAAGTAAAAGATCTAACAAGGCCATCTCAAGGCTTTGCCTGACTAGGAATCCTACCATGTACACTGTAACATGAAGCAGTGGATTAAAAAATTATTAGACAACTACATTAATGTTAACAGGTCTAAAAGAGGAGGGGGTTTTAGCTTATGAAATGTTACTTCTGGCAAATCCTTTTTTTCTTTTTTTTGGTGTGAATTGAGGAAGGTGAGTGTCTGAACCCTGGAATGTCAGCATATTCCTAATCCCTCCCATTGCAGAGAATGATGAACTAAGAGCATGGAAGCAGGGATGATCTCACTTTTCAGCAATCATTTTGATTATCACTCATTCGTAAGCCACAGGTCAGCATCCGGTCAAGAATGCAAAATAGTAGTCTGTTGAGGTTTTACATAATAACTGGGAAAGGAATAAGTAAGCTCCCTGTGCTACCCAGAAAATGCTTTGGAGCAAGTGAAGGTTAGACTGAACACCAGGGAGGTCTTGGCTTCATGTTCAGGCAGAGCTGCTACTTTACAGCCTGCTCTTGGTTGAGTCACTTGACCTCCTTGTGCCTCAAATTAAACTAGCTGGCAAAACTGATTAAAAAGGAGAACCTTGCTGAAAACCAGATGCTGTCATTGAGCTGAGCCCTTCTGGGCAGATACCTTACAAAAATTAGCAACCCACCACGATGAATGATGAAGGAATGCAAGGATGATAGATGATTCCTTATTTCCATTCCAAATTCTATTCTTTTAGTAAATTAATAATGTCATCTGTACTAGCTAGACCACCATGTTCACCTTTGCAGCTGCTGTGCTTTATCACAGCTTCCCTTTTTGCTTGGCTCTGTCCCTTTTTACTTTTCATTACCAAACCTGTAATGGTGGCATTAAGAAATTAAGGAAAAAATGGAAACTAGTAATGGTAGGATGAATTCCCAGTGTATAATTTATTGGCATTTCTGTGGTGTGGGCAGAGTGCCTCATATTTTCAGTAAATTAAACAACAACAACAAAGTATGGGAATAGCGTTATTTCTGTTTTCTCATTAAGTGGTTTGCTGTAAGTTGAATGGAAAGTCCTTGGCAGATGGTGGGGAAAGTGGTCTGGATTTCTGCCTTGTGCTTAAACCATGCTCTCACCTTTTCTGTGCATCTTCTGAATCCTGGACTGTGAAGGGTAGAAAGGGAAAAGTAACTATCTCGTTTTCATATCCACCTTATATTTGTGTGTTCACTGGAATTGACAAATATTTCTATATAGAGTTCTGCTGTTCATATTTAACTACAAGCTTTGGAGTGGTCACACAGCTTAATAATCTATAAATGGAGAATTAACTGTCAAGAACTGCAAATATTTTTCTAAGGGGGGAAAATAAATATGGGATTAGATGACAGATTTTTAATAAGGACATGTTTTTGATTGTGAACAGCTCATTATAATCACATATATTCAGTGATTTTTTTTTTAAGTTATCGTTCTTGTTCATCCTGACTAAATATGTTGGCATAAATATGGGCAGTTAGTGTTCTGTGTCATCATTTGTCATTTATATAGCACTGTAACTGTTAATGGTCCTTTATAATGTACAGAAGTATACTAAACAAGGACCATAACTCTGCTGTCAGGAGCTTATGAACTCTGAACCAAATATTTAGACTGCTTGATGTGATGTTGAGATAAGTCCTCTTTTGTACGTTGCTTGTACACTGAATTATCTCATAAAATGCTCAGTAATCTAACCTTGCTCTAGCAGAGCATTTAAACCTAGTTCCAAGCAGGTAAGTAGCCCTAATGACACTTAGGAAACTTAATGTTAAGGGGGTGTATGTGTATGTGTGTGTGCATGAATTTACCTGATAGAGGGTAAAACCATTCTGAACTGCCCCAGAATGAGATTTGGGTAGTCGGTCCCAGAGATTATTTGATTTTGATATTGAATAGAGTTGGGGGCGTCCAACAAAATTCTTGTGAGTGAAGGATTAATCTCATGTTGCCAGAATCCTCCTTCTTAATCCTGTCAAGAAGTTCTCTGTGGGTCCTCACTCCTGTTTCCCCATGCTAAAACTTCAGAGGCAATGAACCTTTAAATCTGCATCCCCTATGCAGTTTCAGTGACTCTGGACAACAGGGTGGGACCAGCATTACTGCACTGTGCTTCTGTGCAAGTGACATTTGGTTCTTTTATTAGGAGCTAGATATTCCTGAGCCTTGGGGGACTTCTGCTTTTTCCTTCCCTTCCCTTCCCACCACTGCTTTCTTGAAGCAATTTCCACAAAGATGTCATATGCATTAATTTTATGGATGCTAGCCCTGTTTTATTGGTGGCAACATGGGAGAAGAAGGAAAGAAAAACAATAAAAGAAAGAAAGGAAAAAGGCAGGCTACAAAACTTGCAAGATAATGCTTAGGCAAGCATCCCAAATATTTTTGTTCCTCCCTAAAACGCTATTCTCGAAACCATCTGAATTCTTAGTATTTCAATCTGTAAATCTTTGTGGTACTGTTATATGATGCAAAATGCAGTCTAACATAGGGAGTTTATGGAAGTGCGAGGCTGAACTAGGTGATTTAAAAGCTCCTTTCAAACTACATGGTTCTGGGACTGGGTACCTACACTCTAAGTGCATTGAGGACAGCCGTATTGTAAGAGACTGCAATTCTTCATAAGCTTCTTCAGACTTGGCTAACCCAAATAAATGCTGTACCATAGGCAAAGTTTGGCATATTGGTTGTGTTGAACAGATGCATTAGGAAAGCACCTTTGGTAACAACCTTCTATCATAGAAGCAATTCCTATGCTTTTTTCCTTCTTATGACCTTTTATGTTGTTGTTGTGACATGATTTTATTTTGTTTATTATTTTTATGCATTACAATGTGATTTGGGTTTTTGTATCACTCGGCAGGTCTTTGTACTTTATTGTATCCAAAGTATTTCTTTGAGCTGTTTATCTGCAATACAGGGGAAGGGCTAAATAATAGTTTAGGTGCATCATCTGAGTGCATATAAAGAAGGAAAAGCCTTGCTAAAGAAAAATCTCTTTTTGCTAAACCAAATTTCAGTTTTTCAGTAACATAATAACAGTATTATAGTTGATACCTTTCCTTCCCATATCTGGCCTCAATCTTTCTTTTTCCTCTTCATTTGTGCCCCTCCATTGGCAAGGAATCCAAAAGTTAAGAGCCAAATTGGGTATTTTAATTGTTCTGCCTTAGCATTGCTCACTTTTCTTTCTTGGACTGACAATTGTTTAAGTTTTTTTTTCCCTTAAAATAAGTCCTTTTTAATATAAAGTAAGCATTGCTTATTTACTATAGCAATAAAAAAAAAAAAAGAAGAAAATTGCCAGTAATAAATTTAGCTACCAAACTACAGGACACTCTGAGATGTGTTACTGGACATCTCTCTAGCCATGCTTTTCTATTTTGTAAAAATAGTTCAGCCCAAGTATCTCACTTCCCACATTAATGTTAAATCATCAACTAAAGAAGTTATTCTGGCCCTCTTTTTTTCTGTCAATAATTTTTTTTTTTTTAATGTGTATAGTTTATCCATTATGGAAGTGCTCTAAAAAAAAAAAAAAAAAAGGGAATAGTGCCCTCAAACTCATTATTCAAGAAGGTCATACTGTAGTGAGCACTGTGGCTCCTCAGTGAGGCCAAAAGCCTGAGTTCAGGTTCATTTTCTACCTGCTGAAGAATATGGCACAATCCTGCACCTGCCTCTGGAGAAGTTCTAAAATTTTGGAACTGGGTCACACTTCCTGGGATATTTTCCTCTCCCAATTTTGTGACTCTTCTCTTGGAAATTCTCTCCCAAGCAAACCAACTGCACAAATATCATCTGTTTTCACATTATTTTTAATGAAAACCATACAGTTTTTCTCACCCCATACCACTGCTCTACCCTGAATAGCCATACTGCCAAAGATTTCTGCAGCCTAAAACTTAAAGCAGCACTTTGTCTCTTCACATCTCAGTTTGGTGCCACCTCATCCATGTACTTTCTATATGCCAGACAACTGGTTGGGTTTTTTTAAATCTCCTCTTGGCATCATCCTGCATTTGTAAAATGGAGATTGTAATGCTGTCTTTTCCCCTCATTTTGTCTTGTCTGCCCACTACATAATCATTTCCAAGTAGGGACTGTCCTTCCTGAAGCCTAATCAAAATGGGCTGGCTGCCATTGCTGCTTTGACTGCACAAGACAACATAAAGGTTTCATAGCACTTCACTCGTTTTCTTTTAACAGTTTCTCAGTATTCTGCAGAATGTTAATTGGCATCTTTCACAGGAACTGGTTAATAACTTAAGCTCTCTCAAATACAGATTCTGACCTGTTTATTGACAGTAAATTGTACCTCCCTCTGTTTGAAAAATGTATATACTTGACTTAGGAATTATGCATACAGACAGATTATCACTAGCAGTAGTTTTTGACTATTCTTTATCAGTTGATTTTAGTAAACTGGTATCACTGACTTTTAGCATGGTGCAGTTGGAAACCTAAACTGGGGGTGGCTGGTGATGTTTTAAGTGAAGCATTTTGTTTCTTAATAGTGGAAGGTTATGCAGAGATGCATTCACAGGCACCACGGTGTTGTGGTTTAAAACCAGCCAGCAACTAAGCACCACGCAGCCACTCACTGACTCCCCCTGCCACAGTGGGATGGGGGAGAGAATCGGAAAAAAAAGTAAAACTTGTGGGTTGAGATAAGAACAGTTTAATAGAACAGAAAAGAAGAAACTAATAATGATAATAATAACAATAATAAAATGACAATAATAATGATAATACTAGGATTGGAATATACAAAACAAGTGATGCACAGTGCAATTGCTCACCACTCTCTGACCAATACCCAGTTAGTTCCCAAGCAGTGATCCCACCCAGGCGAACTCCCCCCAGTTTATATACTGGGCATGACGTCACATGGTATGGAATACCCCATTGGCCAGTTTGGGTCAGCTGCCCTGGCTGTGTCCCCTCTCAACTTCTTGTGCCCCTCCAGCCTTCTCGCTGGGTAGGCATGAGAAGCTGAAAAATCCTTGACTTAGTCCAAACATTACTTAGCAACAACTGAAAACATCCGTGTGTTATCAACATTCTTCTCAACTTAAACCCAAAACACAGCACTATACCATCTAGTAGGAAGGCAATTAACTCTACCCCAGCCGAAACCAGGACACATGGCTTTAGTGATGAGCAATAACTTGTTGAGTGCTGTTAACTTGGTTGCTAGTGACTGTCCACCTGTGTCAGGAAGTAGGGCAGAACCTAGATCAAGGAAGGCTCAAGCTTGAGTGTAGATCAGTGTAAAAAATGGAGCTTGCAAATAAGGAGAAAGAACTCAAAGCAATTAACAAGGTTTTAATTCTTAATTGAGATGAGCAAGGGGCATCAATACTGCCTGTTGTGAATGTGATTTATCTACAGTATCTGGATTACTTGCCAACTCTTAATGCTTCACAACCGGAAATCTGTGCTGCTTGTAAGAACCAGAGCAGCTTTTAGCATGAGATCATGATTAATTTGATTTACAAGTTCTTATTTCCTAATTCCTAAATTACATGGCAAAAATTATTCACAGCTTAGTATGATTCTCTGATAACTGTTGTTGTGCTGTTTAACATATATATTATTACTTATTTAGGAGGGCATTGTCTGAGATACTTCTGAGGTTACATGTTGACATGCTGAACTTTAAGAAAACTGGCAATGGAGGACACTTGGCTTTTTTTTTTCCTTTGGTGCATCTCTCCATTCTTCAGTCATAAAACCTTACACTAAGGCAGCATTTAGAATTGTGCAAGAATGAAAATTTAACAGCTTCAGGAGGACAAAAAGCTATGGTAGCATTTACCCCTTCTCCTTTTTCCTCCCATTCCAGTGTTTTCAGGCCTGTTTTTACGCTGAGGCACTGTAAAGGAGCCATCTTGTCCTCTCCCCACCCCTGCTGTGCCCTTCCCCTTTGAGTTCCTTGGCCTGCAAGCCAAACTGACTCAGTGTTGTACAACAAACAAGGCATTTGTATTGCCTCTGATTTAAAGTCCTTAACTTTAAGTGCCTTATTTTCACTGTCGAATAACAGGAAGGATCTACATCTCAGACTAAACTTCTTTTTCAGACAAGCCCTATGGAATTGGGCTAGCACGGAAACAGAGTATCAGGCAGCCAGCTGCAGCAACCGTTAATGCTGGGCTGCAAACGTGCTTTTAGTTTGTCTGAGGAAGCTGCTGTTTGTTGGCTGTCAAAGCAGATAAATCCAGGATTCCTGCAGTTACAGCTTTCCAAGAAACGCATAATGCTTCACTAGGCAAAAGAGAATGCTGATGTGTTAAAAAGAAAAAAAAAATTCTGTCTCTTTTGGTATATCTGTGTAGGAATCAGGATTACGTTGAAAACTTGGAACCTCCAGAACTCTGAAACTATTAAAATGAATAACAGGTTTGAACACAGAGCTGTAGGATGATTCTGTCAGCTGGATACTATTTTATTCAAGAAGTGCCAGCTGTCCAATTAGGCTACTTCCTCAGCTAGACTGAGGTTGACTGGGGCACCAGTTTCCCTTTATACAGGGTGAAGATCAGTCTTCTTTCTTGGTGGTGTACAGATCACTGAGTTGTAAGGGGGCAGACTAAGTATTTAAATAGTTTTATTTTTCATAACACTAAACTACTTCCACTGTTTGAAACAGTGTATGGGGTTACTTCAAACAAAATATGATCTGACCTGAAAAAGAACAGCAGACAATTTATAACAAATCCCAAAGACCCTGTTCACAGACTTGATCTAGAAGGAATTAATAACCAAAATGAGAATAAGTACCTGAGGGTGGCTATTTAATTGGTTTAAAAAAAAATGAGATTTAAGAATTATAAGCAAACTAAACACCTGAAACCTGTTCAAAAAGCTGTTATCGCTTTCTCCTCCTGAAATTTAGTGAAATCTTCTGAGAAGTGAGCTAGATGCAACAAAGGCAAGGACATGTAGAAATGGGAAAATAGCTGTTAAACAGCAGTCTCTCTACAGGTACCTATTTAAGAGGAAGCAGACTCCAACAGCATTCTCCTCATAGGAGGAAGAAACCAGGCTCAGAGACATTTATATCAGTGAGTATACAAAAATGTTCTTGGATAGCTTCTGGCTCTGAGGATCGACGATACCACTCTCTTGTTCCCACATCTGGGTATGTCTTCTCCTCAGAGGTCCTGAAGCATGTGCGTTTAGCTTGCTGTTTTATCATAGCCCTTGAACAAAGCCATGGCTAGTCTCATGGTGAGAGTAGCAAAGGCAAGCTGACTATAAGTAAACAGTAGAAGAAAACCAAATAACAAAAGGATAAAAACAATTTACAGTCTTCTGCTTAGTACTAATGTGATTATTTTTTTTTAATATTGTGCTTGAGTTGGCTTTCAGTGACATTAAATTTTCCTAACA
Organism: Harpia harpyja; assembly: GCF_026419915.1. NCBI lineage: Eukaryota > Metazoa > Chordata > Aves > Accipitriformes > Accipitridae > Harpia > Harpia harpyja. Next base: position 56,369,156 of record NC_068940.1, on the reverse strand, counting down.
GCATGTTCTACCAAACACAGTTGAGTTTAAAAGTATCTTGGTGCTCAGCAAAAGTAAACTTGAGGGGTTGAATATTTTACAGAAGTACAAAATGCTACTGAAATCTGCTCTAGTAATGCTTCATTCTTTGCAGGAGAAGGATGGTCTTAAGTTTCTCATGATGAAAAATTCTTTGTTAATTTTTAAGCTCTTCAGATAAGATGGGCATGCTTCATGATTATCTTTGGTTTGGCAGAAAACATGGTTTCCTTTGTTGGTTCAGGAATCATAAATCACATGATCTTTTATCTGGTTTTAATATAATACTATGTCTTTATCTGAAATGCTGGCTATAGAAGAGTGCAGTGAGATGGAAAGTAAGCCTCAGATTGTTTTGATGAACTCATTCTTATAGATCTATAAATATTTTACAGTGACTTTCAACTTGCAGAGCAAATATTTTTGTTTCCCTACATGATGGCACTCATACCTATTGTGGTTCTGCTGCACGGCAGAAGGGGAGGGCTCAAAGAACAGATAGTGATGGGTCTATACCACCTTTTTCTCTAAGAACAGGTCTGCCCTGAAAGCTGAGGGTGTGGGATGAGCTCACGGCCATAGGCAGCTTATATCCAAGCAGAAAGCTTGGTGTCTCATAGGGATTTCAAAACTTGCCATTTTCTCCTGCCATCCAGCTCATAGGCTGCTGCATGGGGGGACTGCGGTAGCTGACAGAAAGTAATCTCAGCACACTCTGCAACACCCTGAGTGGTCTTCTGTTCACAACTTGGTGTGGAGTCTGTTAGTGAGAGTTTTAATGAGCTAGTTACTGGGCCGCAAGCTTTGTTTATGTAATCCACCAAGAAGGTATTAAGTTTTTATTAAAAATGCTGCAAGGTCGTTTCAAAATAAAGCCAAGCAAATTGCTAGTAAAACTTTGTTATCTGTGCATCTGTGCAGGAATTCATTTGGTCCATAAGATCTTACATTAATTTCCCTTCCTTTTTTAAGATATATTAAATGCTCAGATGCATTATGTAAATTAATAAATTATCCACCCAGTACAACTATAAAAGCTATTCAGGTGGAGCCCTCAGAAAAATAAAAGCACATCAATACTTCCTGGTTTGGGCCTCCGATGTAGAAATAGCACATGATAGTTACGTATCAATGGCCCTCCAGTACTAGTTACACAAAGTGATTTTCAGCAAGAGAGCTCTAACGGTTCAAGAGATGCAGTCATCTAAAAATAAATCAGCCTTTTCCAAAGTGCCCACAGCAGCACATCATAATCAAAGTTGATTACATTTGCACCCTGCATCAAATGGATGTATCAGAGTGCACCAAATCACAGAGACCTAATGGTTCACACCTGGCAGATAGCTATTTGACATTTCACACTATTAATGCAAGTGTTCCTGAGGCATGAGATTCATAATACCAGGCTCTACTGTAGTGTATTAAAGAGCTATCTCAGCTAAGGCACGTCACCCTGTGCATTGACTTCTTTTAATATGACAGGATCTTCTTCAGTCATAGATCATAATGAAAATTTTGTTCTGTCTGTGGAGTGTTTACCTCCCTATCAAGACAGCAATGTAACTTTTTATCTTTCCTCTTTCCTGTACCATCCTGACCAGAATGACCTACTTTCCAGTTGCCTAAGTCTAACAGCTTAAACACCATCCTTTCTGTCTAGGCATATACACAGACCATGGTCAAAACCTTCAGGTTGGGTTTTTCTCTTCCTTTTTTTGGAAAGGGTACGTACGTGTGACTATATCTTACTTTTTCTGCATGCAAGTGCCAAGATCTGGTCTTTTAATTTTGTACATATCCGTGTTTCCTCCAGTAGATCTGTCATCTATCATATGTTTCTTACACATGTTGAAAAAACAGGTGATAAACTGGCTTACACAACAACCTCAGTCTTGTTTAAAACCACTTATTGTGGTAAACCCCTGCTTTCCATTATGCATTTTTTTCTTGTCATATTTCATATTCTTCATGATTTCAACCTTTCTACTGATCTTTTGTGCTTAACCATCAGTAGTCTGGCCCCTCCATGTTGCGAAGGATGCTTCTCCTCTCTTCTGCTTAACTTTGCATAGCCAGGTGGTTAAGAGAAATATTAGAAATCTTCTAATTTTGTGAGATGCTTAGCAGTTACAGCTTTGAATAAGCTTTTGAAAATTATTAAAATAAAAAAACCAAACCTTAATTAAAGCTCAATTAACAGTCCTTCGGTTTCCTAAAATGGACTTATTTTTAATCTGAAGACATTTACAGTATTAGGGGCTTTAGTGGTACAGGTTCTCCCTCCCCTGCTCTCCCTCAGGTACCCTGATCTTTGGTATCTTGAGATTTTTTGTAGGATGCTTTGGAGGCCACAAGCCAATACCTTTTACATCTTTTCTCCTCTCCTGCTGATTATTGCGTGGCGTTTCTGTGCAATGGGTCTTCATAATATCTGTTTCAGATGCACAGGACTACTTTTTCATGGCAAAATTATTGCAAGGCTTTTGTGCTGCTTATGTTTGAATTTATCATGAATACAGTCCAAACAGATGTGAAAATCTTATGTTGCCTTTACTATTGGCTAGCAGATACTACAACAAAAATGATAGATATGGCTAATTATTACCTGAAGATCTCATCTTGATATTTCCACGGACAAATGTGCCATTGACATAAAAGAGGATTTTTCGTGAGGAATGGGGGATGACAGAATTATACGTACAATTTAGGAGCTTAAGGTCAACTGACTCATAGGTAGTGGATATGTAATTGGGGCATGCTGCACACATTCCTTGCAAAGGATTAGTTTCTTCATTAGTATTCAGCACAGTGATTTCCTGGCACATATTTGATTGACAAAGCACATACAAAGGCCTTTTAAAGCTTTTGTAGGAAATAAACAATGTCCTGAGGCCAAATTCCTTGTCAGTAGTCTTGAGTTTTAGCAAGCAAGCAATTTATCATGTTCAGCCCACACAGGTGACAAATCAGTGTTGCAGATACTATTGTACAAAAGCATCAGGCACTTGCAAAACTGTGGGTTTAATTTTTTTTTAACTCCTTCAAGGAAAGGACTGAGCAGCAGCTAGATTTCTGGTATGAGATTGCTCTTTATTTTTTGAAGTATCAGCATGCCCAGGAATTTTACATATTCACATGTCTTGAGTATGACTGAACTCCTGCTGCTTACCTCCAAAGTCTGGTAGAAACAACAAGTGGGACTTCACTGCCATGATGTGAATAGCTAATAAGAAAATAATGGCTATGTGTAAAAACCAAAATTAAAGGTAACAAGAAGCTTAAGGAGATAGAAGTCCGAATCTCCCATTTACTTTAGGCAGCACTGCTGCGCTGTTATTTTCTTTTTATTTAATCTACTTTTGAAATACTGATGGTGTGGGAGCTAGTGTATTTTTATGGGACAACTTTGGTATTGTTTTCCCTTCCTTACAAGTAGGGAAAGGCTATACCATAGGTAGTAGGAGATAACTATGCATTTCTAATTTGAATTTGCACTCTGAACATTGAACTCTGAGTTTTTGAAAGTTACTTTATGCTTAATCTGTGAGGAAAAGAGAAACTGATTCCCTTGAAGAATTTTCATAAACCTGGAACTTCAGTTGTTTAACTTTTGGTATTTGACTAGGGCATCCCTGGGTGTGCTTTCTCCAAAACAAAGGAATAGTATTGTCCTCTGGATCTCATAGTTTAAAGGCTGGTATACTGAAAGTAAAGAAAAAGCAGGAATGTAAGTTTTTGTGGCTTGCTTTTTTTTTATAATTATTGTTCAAATCTAGGAATATGGTGGAAATTAATTTGAATAAATACTCTACATGAAGACGGTAGGGTGCCTGTAGAGACCTTGGGAAGAGCATGATGCATAGAGTAGAGCTTGCAGAATGAAGTCTTGGGGACAGATATTAGTGTTGTCCCACAAGCAGGGTTTGGTACCCGGTGTGCAATAAGCCAGTCTGACACACAGAGCCGAGATATTTATTTCATGTCTGCACAGAGATGGGTGCCAGGTAGTAACTCCACAAAGCTGGCACACCACACCAAAGAAATACAATGTATTTATTCTGTTACATGATTATTAAAACCCCACCTAAACTTAGATTCATTGGTTAGTAGTCACCATCTCATCTACTATTGGCCAGTTATATTTAAATTATCCTCGCTTGCTGTGTAAATTATCATGCATGGTCCTTGAAGGTGTTGGGAGGCAAGTTCTTCCAGCGTGGAATGGAGTCGGTGGCCGAGATTTCCCACTGCCACAGTTACCTTTCCCTTAGTTCATGCTCCTTTGGCAATCACCCAGCCTTGGGCACCTTCCGGGCCTGGATGTTTACTTTTATGAGTCTTTAGTTCCCTCTTCAAGGGCATAGATCTTAGCAAAGCATGCATCGTTTATACAAAGTAATCAGGCTTGCATAGTGAAGCTATGGAGCAATGGTTCACCTTAAAGGATAATGTATCATGTTTAACCCTAAATTGAGCAGTATCACCATGGCTAGGCTGTAACTCAAGCATATGACTACATTAGTACAATTTATACAGAAACAGTGCCTTCCCGCCCCCTACCCCCCACCCCATATTGAAATTACCTGTTAACAGAAAATAGGTATACCTTTAACCAAGTACATTATTTCTGCTTCAAACTTTATCCAAGTAATGACTAGGGAGTGATCCATGGTGAAAAGATTCATCCTTATATTCTTTTCTTCTATAAATGTGTTAGATTCTCTAGTAAAAAAAGGTTCTTTCAAACATCACTTGGGACACTGGTAAAAGTACTATGTATAGCAAGTAGCTTGGCTTTTAGAATTACTTAAAATCTTCAGCATGTTCAAAACTGTAACTTATGATACACATAGACATAGATACACGACGTATTTGTATTTTTATTTGTGTTAGTATTTGAAGGTAAAAGGAGGTTACACTTGAAATGAAACTACACATACCAGCACAGAAAAGACTTGCCAAAAACTGAATTGGTATTGGGTAGGATTTGTAGGATTTACAATCAACAAAAGAAAAACAAATAATTCTAAATTATAAAATGTTCTGTCTTTAGCAGTGAGGTTTTCTTTAAGAAAAAAGGTGATTCTTAGTAGCTGCCATTGCAAGTGGAAATAAAAGATAAAGTATTTATTTAGAATGCCCAAATTCTGATGGAAAAATTGATCCTTATATGAAATACGTATATGAAGAAAACTCAAAGATCATTTAAGGGAACATATGAATTAATTAAGGTTTGTTTTGTTTTGCTTTCCTTGAGGGAAAAATGCTTCCACTATTGGTATTGATGGAAAGAATGATTACTTGGAAAGTAAACAGTTTTTTTTAGAAAGGAAACAATGTTAATCTCATTAATCTACAAGGAATGAAGCAATAAACTCCCAAATAAGCAGTAAACTGCTGGAAAGTCACTCTTAATTCTTCTTCTCAAACACTTTCTAATTCTAAGTATTCTTTGTAGCTCTAGCAGAATAATGTGCCTTATTGTTTGGCCTGTACTTTACTTCAGGTATCCATAGTTCAGTCTCTCAAACTATAATGCTCCTGGATTCTTTAAGCAGTCCTTGATTACAACAATTCTTAGCAGTCTTTTAATTCTCAATGTACAGGTAGCTGAGATGACAGAAATCTGATTTTAAAGACATTCTAATTGATTTGTGTGGTTTTGAAAAAGCAGGTGGGATCTGTAGTTGTTTTAGTTTAGGCTAATTGAGATGTTAAAGTTCTGGCATTTTATCCGTAACATATGCAGAGCTTTCTGTGACCAATGCTGTTCCTTGAGCAATTATGTTCTCTAGAATCCAGGGTCTCTTGAGGTTTTTCCCTTTTTACTAGACAGTGATGAACTTGGAACATACTGCTTATTTTAAGATGTCCTTAAAGAATGACAGTAACATGTTGGAGTTACGACCTGAAAATGTCATAAACGTGTTTAGACAAGTGTTTAGTCATCCAGATATATTACAAAGCCTTAGTAAGTTGAATTCAAATGGAAATTCCTGATCCCAAGAGTCCTTTTGTGGCATGTGGCAGGCTCACAAGGGGATTGTATTGATGAGGGGACACTTGGCCACAAGGATAATAATGTTTAAAAATTATTTAATTCAGCTGCATTTTAAGAGTTGTTGTGATAATTTGTTTTATTATTTGGAGATGTTCCATTAGAAAAGTTCACAAAACCACTGAATCTGGACAAAGGGAACCTCTTGTAAGGAACACATATTGTTCCTTAATGGAACATTGATGGTATGTAGCTAAGAGCAGGATGAACACTTCTGAAACAGTTGCATAGCTTCAAAGGATACATAAGCTTGAGCAAAGGGCTTCACTTAGCCTATGACAAAACTATGATGGATTGGTTCTTTCAGAAACCTTTCCTCTGAAAGGAAGCAAAAGATCAGATATTTTTCATAGATAATAATTTCTGTAAAACATTTCCTGTTTTCTTGATAAGAAACTTGCTTACATTGAGCCTTGGTTATTCAAGGCAATGGGAGACTGAAAAAAAAGTAGATGAAGTAATGCGTTTGGCTACAAGATCATTACTGCACATAACTTTTTTTTTAAAAGGAAAATTAAGACAAAGGTAACAGTTGTTGTGTCCTTGGCATAGAACAGGCTATCCACAACCAGAGAAAGTCAGAGTAATACACCTCTATTATCTTTAGCAGATATTATTTTAATTTCTAAAAAAAAAATATTTGCAATTAAGAAACTATGAAGAAAAGCACAAAAGCTTATATTTCTTTGAAACAGAGAAGTCTTGAAAATCTTAATTAAAAGTACCTGGAGATACTAAACTACTGGAAATCCTATTTTTACTAGTTTTTGTTCAATTTTCCCTATCTGAAAATATTTAGAAACTAGAGAGGCCTTTATAGTTCTCTAAGGTTAATATATGCTTTTATTTTTATTGAGGTTGACTTAAATGTCTTATTTCCATTTATAGTGTGCTTCTCTCAAGTCACTTAGACAGTTATTCTTCCCATACTGTTTTCCCAAGTGATATTCTTGTTCTTAGCAATCTAAGGTAACCAGCTCCTACATACAGCACAATGGCAAAGTTTATTAATTTTTGTTTGATGGTAAAACTATTCTGATGAAGAAATATGCTCAATTATTTTAATTCTCTCTTGTGTTTTTTGACATAATATGTATATTTTCCTCTTTTGATTAGTTATATGCTTGCTGGTTAAGATATCAGTAAATTATTTAGATACGATTGCAAAGAGTATTGCACACTTGTAATTAAAAGTCAGGCTCTCTCTTAAAAAGAAAGCACTTCAGGTAGTGTAAATGAATACTGGATCATTTGCCTGCATAAGGCAAATATGGGAAGATCTGAGACTGTTGATGTTAAGTGCTACAGTTTGTGGGTTTTGTTTTTTTTTAATCCAAACAAGTTCAAATATATTTCTTCTGTCCTAATAGGTGAACTTGGAAATCAAGAAATAAATTATGTAACTTCATTTAAAAGCAGACAAACTTTTGATACAATTTAAGTGATAACTGTGGCAACTTAAAAGTTCTTAAGTTTAGTTGGACTTAAGTTGAAAGCTTAAAACTTCAGAAATGCCACTGGATTTTTTTTTTTTAATATTTTTTTTTTTTACATTCTGATTAGATTGCATTCAAGGCTTCAAAGTTTAATTGCTTCATGGCTGATTTGTTTCCAGAGGTGTTAGACTTGTGCTTTGAGCTTTACATTAATGTTGTTTCATGCTTGCACTGCTGATTTGCTTTAACTGTGCATTGTTGTCTGAAACTTATTAAAAAGTGAGTGAGCAAACAGAGCTAAAAGCTAGACTGCCTTCTGCCCTTTCCTCCCTTCCTGCTCCCCTTTTGCTGCCCAGACTTCTGCTCAAGGGTCTTCTAGTCTAATCAGTTGTAAAGGACTGATAGCTTTTGCTCCGTTACTTTTTACTTTTAGGTGTCTAGTGTTTCTTTTATCTAAAAAGAGGTGGAACTAAAGGTATAACAATATAGAAATCCAGCCTGTTAGATTTACAATCGCATAAGAAGAGAGTAACTTAAGATTATCAGCTAGCCTCCCTTGAAGTATGAGCTTAAGGTAGGTCTTGGCCAATTCATATAACTTACTTCATGCATCCGGTTTTGGTGTAAACTGAAGCAAACAGTGTTTATGTCTGTTCATGGTATTAAAGCCATATAAGCTGTCTAGGAGTCTTACTGTCCTTCAGTTGTTCGGAGTAGCAGTAGCCACAACTTGAGGACTATCACGGAAGTGTCATGGCTGTGGACATTCCCTCTCCCTTTGAGGGGAGGCAAAGAGGGATGCCAAATTCCTTTACTCAGTCTTTGTTGCCTGCATGAGTGATGGAGCCCTTTACATTTTGAAAATGAAATGTGTATTTGTGCATCTGGAAACTTCTGCCCTGTTTCTTCTCTTATTTTCCCCCTCCCTTTTCCATCACTGAAAACAAGAGTTTGGTCTTTTAATTAACAGTCTGGTATTTTTTTAATAGAGAAACTCATTCTCCTGTGTTTTTTTTTTTTTTATTGTTTCAGACTGTTTGCAGACTCAAGTTCATTCTGTGTTGCCTATAGTCACAGTGGGTTTTCAAAGATTTTATTTCTCTAAAATAAAAATACATATAAAAGACCAATAGACACACAGTTTTAGGGTTTAGAATCTAGGTCTACCAGGGCCATGCCTCAGTCCAGCTGTTTTCTTCCCTAAGCTAAACTATTGCATCTTCAAATGATCTTTTATGCTGCCACTGCAAATAATTTCAATGGAGAGCAACTAACCAACATCAGAATGTTATCACACTTGTATCATCCAATCCATACAATAAAAGGCTGTCTTTCAAGTTGAAACGACTTTCCTTATGAGCTAATTTGGCAGTGGCAGTGTGGACAAGTTGTTTAGATGCTATAACTAGTACTGGTCTTCATTTCTGATCACATCATCTAATGGCTAACAGGAATAATAGTGAGTTGTGCATGTTTCTTAATAGAAATGCAATTAACAGTCAAGGGCAAGTTTCCTTTTAAAAGTTAAAGAAAATAGTGAGTGGCAGCAGTGTAGCATGCATTTCATGTTTTCTCTTTCTGAAGGAGGATGTAATTTCATTTCCTGGTAACTATTTGGAACAGAGGAACTCTGTGATGAGTCTTGAAACAGAATACATAAAAGATCATTATGTTCAAGAAGTAACCATCTGGATACAGAAATGTAACTCAACAGAGTAAATAACTGCAAGTGGTAGAAGGCTTGCTGGTTATAGCCTGCCATATGATAGCACCTCGACTTAATATAATTAAGACAGTTTTACAGATCTGGCAGTTTCAGTTAAGATTGGATGCAGAAAGGCTGGGTTCTGAGAACTGTTTCTGCAGTCAACAGTACACAAATACACCCATTGCTGAGGTCTTAGGCAGTATATAAAAAAAAATACTGCTGTATGAAGGACTGTAGGACAGCCAAGAAATTAGAATCGCATAATCATGTACTTAACTATGGGTTTATATTCAAGTAGCAATGGTAAAACTCTTTTAACCAAGGGGGTTTACTTATTACTTTTTTACAAGCAATATTACACAAGATTTTGCTTCTTTTAAAAAGAATAAAATATTTGAAGAACACACTGACAGTTTCATATATTGAGGAAGAGATTTTTTTGTGTGTAGATAAAAGGAAAAGAAAAATCTAAGGCAGCGCTGAAGTTAGATAAAAGTGAAATAAAGGGGTCTGTGATCAGAGTAAAAAGGTACACACCATGGTATAGTTTTTATTTTGTTCTGCTCTTTAACATCCCTCTTTAACTACTAAACTGCAGTAGGTGTTCATATTCATAGAGCAATTTCCCTAATCACTGGCCTATTTTAAATATTTTCTCCCTGCCCATGTTGCTAGGGCTTGCGGGGGTTTCTTTGTGTTTGTCTTCTGGGGGTTTTCTTGGGGTGGACTCCCCTGCTTCAGAATTTGCACTTGCTCTTGTCTGCTAGGCATGTTTTGCCATCTTGTCGCACTGGAAGTCTTTCAGATCAACTTATACATAAAGGTGAACAAAACCATTCTCAATACTGAGACTTGTGTTACTCTACCATCTGCTTTCCTCCTTTGGAGTAAGTTGCTCAACTCTTCACATGCTTCACTCTTACTAGTCTTTGACTTATACATGCTTCTTGTTTGATCATTGTCTCTATAGCTTATGCTTTAGCATGGGTCTTTTAAAGATAAATGGGGATTAAATGAGTGAGAAGGTTTTTCAATGTGTTTTGATGTTGACTAATGTAACATATATGACTTATTTCCCCTGCCTGAAAATGATGCTAATATGGAGGATGAAGAGGGTTTGTCCCATCCTTTATTTTATTTATATATATTTCAAAGCCATAAGGTCAAAGAAAATACCTGATCATATTTTCAGGTTACTCAGAACAGTAAGAACATCCTAACAGTTGTGACCCTGTAGAGTTACTATCACAGCACTAATAATTGACAACTAATGCTATGCATGAGTGATGTACAACTAAGCATAGCAAAAGTTGTTTAGTGCCAATCACTTCTGAGGATCATTATCTTTATTATAATTATTTGAAGTAACAATTCTCACCTCAATTATTCCAGGTAAACTAGGGGTTTTTTAGAGTGCCTGCTAGAGGTTAGATGTTTATTCATCTTGGCACTGTACTCTCTGTTAGTAAAGAAACACTCCCTCTCTTGAAAAATTTATCATCTAGAGTAATATTGCTTCCCTCTCTTTTGGTGTAAACAAACACATGTGCATGCGAATAAATGCAAAAGAAAATAACCAGTGGCTCTCAGCATACCAAATTTTTTCAAAATGGTGTATCTTCCTCACACTTCCACTCATTCCCTGCTTAGGTCCTGCAGCTGCAAGTTTTTGGTCTTAAAGCATATCACAGACATTCCACATACATAGGGACCATAAATACCACTTATCCTGTGGAAGAGATTCACACTGGAAAATACACAAGGTGATTCTTCTGCCTCAGATTGTCTAGTCTTTTCTGACAAAATGAGCAACTCGTATGCTCCTGGGTGCTGTGCTGTGCAGTGCAGTACCCCAGGTTCTCTGTTATCTGCGATTTTTTTAATGGGGAGGGGAGAAGTAAAGAAAGGAGGGTCTCATTTTTCACACTATCCTCCCAGCTGTGTGAAGTCAGGCAGCCCAATATATTGGCCAATGTAGAAACTCCTCTCACAGGACCTGAACTCAAAGTGGTCTGGCAGGGCAAGGAACTAAGTCCTCTCCCATCTGCTCTGTAATGAGAGATTTAGAAATAGATAGCTTGTGTAATCATTTCAGAAAATAGAAAGTAATATTGCAGAAGTTTAGGAAAAGAGGTATGCTGAGAAAGAAATTCATTGTATAAGACCTACCAAGAACAGTATACTGTGGTAGCCTCTTGGATTTTCAGTGTGTTGTAGAAACTGGTTTTAATTGTGATTATATCCATAATGAGAACTGGGGAGATGGCAGTATGACATACCTGGCTACTAATTGGATGATGTGAAATATTTAAGTTCCTTAAGAATCTTACACTATAAATCATTCCTGATCAGCTTCCAAGAGTACAGTAAGAGAGATCATAAGTCCTATTGTGGTCACCATATATGTTTAAAAGAGACCTGAGGGGGGGAAAACCAGTAGTATAATTCTAATCCCAGTATAAATAAATTCTGTAGTAATAGTAGGAAAGAATTGCATTCATACTAGGAAGTTAATGCTATAAATTTTTTCATTTAAGTTATCAAAATATTTTTAATCTAGGCTTAAGAACTCAGGATTGTGACTTCTGTGGTGTCATTCAGTAGAGGATGTTAATTATTTTGAGGGAGCTCTGATCTGTCTGTAGTTTCCCAGATGTGTACAATTCCTCTTGATCCACAGGTTCTCCTTAGCCCTGTTCTTCAGGATGGCTCTGGGAGGTCATTCACACTCCACAAGGGGAACATCTGAAGTAAAAGGCAGGTAGTCGGCATGTCCGAAAACTAAGACTTCGGTTTTGTACTTGGATCTTGGATATAGTGAGTCCTTGATCTTGCTGTGTTCGTATAATTATTAAAGAAGTTATGGCTGTTTGTCTTTCAGTGTTGGGTAAAATAAGCTGTTGTAGTGAGCTTTCTCTTAGTTTATACTTCATTTGCACGTGTAAGTGAAGTTGGATAAAACTTTGTATTTCAGAGAAGCAGAAAGCCAAGTGTCTGCCACACGGGGGAAAAAACTGTGGGGAGCTGGCCGTGCTGGTTCTTAGCTGTGGTGCTGATGACTGCAGGTGCAGACATGGCACTGCTGTTCGGAGGGTGCCCAAGGCACGCCTGCCCTACGTGATGTGACAGTCTCAAGCACATCCAGGGCTGTTCCTTACTGGCACAGTATGCGCTTCCTTCCTATATCTGAACTGCTAGTGAAGCAATACCTACGCCAGCTTTACTCATAACTAAGCATTTGGGTGTGGATCCTGTTTGGATCAATAGTAATGATATGTGCATAAATTCAAAACAAAAGCAGATTTGTATATAATACCCGTACTTATTCCTAGCACTCGAAAGGATCAGTCCCCACTGCAAAAGCAGCTTTGTATTGTGCACTGGCAGTGCAAGTTCCTCCTTGCCCCTATATATATTATTGTTTAATTAAATAGAGTGGTGTCAAGTAGTTCAGGAAGAAGTCAAGTGAACAAAGCCCCGTTAGTCTGTACATAATTAATGACTTTACCTGTGGGTGACACAATGTATTAAACTGTTGAACAGAACTGTATTACTTTATGCATTATATTCATGCATGATTTGCTTGTGAAATCATTTTAGAAGCTCAGCCCCCCAAATTTTTCAGCATATTTCTATCACTAGCATTTAAAGTCCATATTAAAAATATAATATTTTTATGAGTTAATGCTAAAGCTTTTCCTGTTGTTCACTAATGAACTTCATAATGTGAAATATGACCATCTGTGTTTCTGAAACATTTTTATCCTGTATGGCATAACTGTGCCTCCTCGAAGGCTGTTCATAGAAATAGTAAGGTGGCACTTTGAAATACACAAATAGCAAAGATCTGTTTATACTTGTTAGTTTTATCTAGAAAAAAAGTTATTGCAAAAATACTCCCAATAAAGTCTGGGGAATACATGTTATAGTAGAAAGAGGACTCTTATCTTGACCGCTGTGCAAATGAAAATAGTGGTATACAGGAAGGCGATGAAATATATTAATGAATTCTTTGCACAGAGGTCATCAAAATGTCTTGTCTCATTCTCTTTATCTGGATTACCTTTGGGATTTCCTTTAGCTTGACACAAACAGCTTAAATCTCAAAATGAAGAAATAACCCCAAATTTATTAGTTTTGCTTTTGTGCAGGTTAAAGAGGGGAAAACAAACAAAAAAACCCCAGCACCACAACTAGCTCCCACCTCTCAGGACCCTGTAAATCTAGATGCTAGAGCTGTTCATAATTATTGGAGGGAGAAAGCCACAATGCTGGGCCTTGAGATTCTGTCACTCTTCTGGCTGGTGAAACAAATACAGAGAAAGAAAAATCACTTTTTGGAAGCCTCTGAACAACTTCTGCATCCTGTTTCTTTACCCTCTTTGCTGATACTACGTAGATTTGTTTATATTTCTAATGTAAAAATAATCAGAATCTCTGCTAGCTAGAGCAAAAACCTGCACCTTGATCTAATCCTACTGTGACATGGTGCAGAACATAGGCAAGAAATGTCTTGAACACAGCTGGTTCAGCAAGTTGCATGGATTGACTTTCTGTTATTTTCAGAGCAACGTGCACAAAGTTGAGACATATTAAAGAGCGAGGCACTCTGTTCTGCTAAGAAAGATATTCCACAGAGTAAACCAGTAATAAAAAGTAATAATTTATTATTAGTTTTGGAGAAATAATTTGTAATAAAAACCCATTCCTTGAGGAAAACAAACATAGCATCTTTTTTTTAATCAGGATACAGTTTAAATAAATAATAAATTAACATAGCTTATGAATGGTACTGCTTACAGTCAGGAGTTATATTTTTAAATAAAGAAGTAATCAGATTTTTCCCTAATTCCCAGAAAATAAGAAGAGATACTCCTAAATGTTGTCAGAATGCTTTTAGAACATGCAATTCATCATGTGCATGAAAATGAAAATTGGTTTTATGAAATAGTGTAGACCAAAATAAAGGGCATACATTAACTTGTCTTCTGAAATATTGGCTATATTATTATACTATGCATCTTTAGTACTTGACCTTACATGTCACTAATATAATATGCATTTTATGATACAGTTACACTGGATGCTCCTTGTGACTACTGCACTACATCCCAAGGTTAGGATAAAGATAAGATGCATTAAAACAATATCTCTGTCACTATTAATAAAGAAAATCAATCATTCTACTTCTTCCTGTTCCCTGGCTTGCAATTTCAAGATCAGCAGCTTCCAATAATTATTTCGCCAACTCTATTGGTATGGTTGCTGCACAGAAACTCTTCTAGGCTGTTTGCCATGAAAGGCTCTGACAACACTAGTGATGAAATGCTAATGCTCTGACATGTTTAATCGAACATATTGCTGTACTGAATACATGAAAGGATTGTCATTTGGGGTTTGTTTTTGTTTTGTGTATATATACATATGCTCTGTTTCTATTTACATTGCTGGACTCAGCTGGTCTGACTGCCATTTATGATACAGTTCCTTTGAAGTGACTGCTGCCAGGCATATGTCATCCGGGAGGTACAGTAAATGTTGGGGTTTGTTAATTGCAGCAGTGAAGGGCAAGGCTATAGAAATAACCATCCAAATAGGAAAAAAATGGAACTTAATTAAAAAAAACCCAACAAAATAGTATAAAATTCAGAGAGTAGATATGAACTGAAGCTAGCTGCTACTCAAACAGCATACCAATAGCTGTTGATGAAGAAACACAGTATTTCAATGGAGGAAAACTTTCTATTGTTCAGTGAGAACGGGGAAAAAAAATGCTGGAAAGCATATCTTGTTCATTTTGCTGAAGTTAGGCCCAGCAAGATACTTGAAAACTAAAATTTAAAAAGTTTATTCATGACTTATTCCCCATGTGTAGGAGAATGGTGTCATGCAATGGTAGGTTGTCTTTCTATACGAGAAGACAGCAGCGAATTAGAAAGCCATGAAATGTGGCGAGGGCTTTCACACCAAATAGGATGAATCTAGAGATAATATATGGGCCCTGGGCATGCTGGAGTTTCTAGGCACTACAATTTAAATAAGGTACTAGAAACTTCATGTAAGTGCACAGCACAAATTCCAATGGGAATGAATGACCTCAGACTCATCTGATGTATCGATGTAATTCAGGCATATCTTCAGTGATCTTTAGACATGTGGCAGTGTAAAATCAAAGTTACTACCAAAACTATAATTTGCAGCTGGCTTCTCTGAGAAATGTGTTGTGCTGCAAGGACAAAATGCCTGTCGTGGTTTCAGCCCAGACGGTAACAAAGCACCACGCAGACGCTCGCTCACTCCTTCCCCCCAGCCTCAGTGGGATGAGGAGAAAATATAAAGAAAGGCTTGTGGGTTGAGACAAGGACTGGGAGGGATCACTCACCACTTATGGTCACGGGCAAAAGACAGGCTCAACTTGGGGAAAAAACAAAATCAATTTAATTTACTACCAATCAAATCAAAACAAGGATATTAAGAAGTAAACCCAAACTTTAGAACATCTTCCCCCCACCACTCCCTCCTTCCCAGCTCAACCCCACTCCCGGTTCTCTCTACCTCCTCCCCCCAGCAGTGCAGGGGAACAGGGGAGAGGGGTTGGGGTCCGCTCGCCACACCTTGTCTCTGCCGCTCCTTTCTCCTCAGGGGGAGGAGGACTCCTCACTCTTCCCCTGCTCCACCGTGGGGTATCTCCCATGGGAGACAGTCCTCCACGAACTTCTCCAATGTGAGTCCTTCCCATGAGCTTCAGTCCTTCATGAACTGCTCCAGCATGGGTCCTTTCTGCTGGCTGCAGTCCTTCAGGCACAGACTGCTCCAGCGCGGGCTTTCCCATGGAGTCACAGCCGTCTTGGGGGGCATGTGACTGCTCCAGTGTGGGTTTCTCCACAGCCTGCAAGTAGGCATCTGCTCCCCCGCTCGCCTCCATGGGCTGGGGGGGGACAGCCTGCCGTCTCACCACGGGCTGCAGGGGCATCAATCTCCTCCGGTGCACCTCCTCCCCCTCCTCCTTCACTGACCTTGGTATTTCTATAGGTGTTCCTCTCACATCCCAATCCTCTCACTCATTACAGGTTCCCCTTCTTAAATACGTTCTCCCAGAGGTCCTACCGCTGTCACTGATGGGCTTGGCCTTGGCCAGAGGCAGGTCCAACTTGGAGCCTGGGAAGCTTCTAGCAGCTTCTCACAGGAGCCACCCCTGCTGCCCCCTCCCCCGCTACCAAAAAACCCCACCACACAAACCCAAAACAATGCCATTTTACAAATCTACTTTTAGAGGTATCACTGGAATGAATAAACTGGAATTTCAACTGTTCACTGATAATAGCACAAAAGGAGCTGCCAGAAGAATATAGTCTGGGCAGAACAGGCAAGAATTTTCTCTGGAAAAATCTCAAAATTCTCCAGCAGTAATAAGAAACATCTGCAGAAAAGTGTAGGGTAAGTCTCGGGGTGTCTGTGTGTTAGGCTTTACCGTGTCTGGATATAATAAATTTACAACAAAGTGTTTATAAATATATATATTAATATGTATGCATGCTCATGCACTGCATGCATTTATTAATTTAAAAATCATTTAGTTTTGTATACTTTTTTATTAATCCAAACCGCTTCTTCCATCACCACTTCTGTATGAGATGGGTATCATCCATCACCCACCGATCTTGTTTTTGAACATTTACCTATTTTTTTCTTGTTGTTGTTCTACCTGCTGATTTGTGACATCACTGCTTTTGTCACTATACTGCTGCAGGAGTAATTTTGGGGTGAATCTCCTTTTGCTTTACAGCTGTTAAAACATAGTTTATTTAGCAAGCTTGTTAGCAAACACTTTCAGAACAGAGCCAAAGAAAAGTAATTTCTTCATTCAGGTTTTTTGTATGTTCCAGTCCTGTCTAAAATCTCTATGTGCTTTTTTTCTGTCTGGTCGCTTAACTCCGAATTCCAGCTTCAGGCATCCATGCTATATGCTGATAACACCAGAGGGTTTTTTTTTTTTTACTAGTGAGCTGAACTCCAGCTATTGCTATGTTAGTGCTAATTGGTTGGTTGTCCTCTAGTAGTGTTGTGCAATAAACTTTAAGCAAACTGTAAGCTCACACAAAATGTAGTCTGAACCTGAAGTCACCAAAATGCACTGAGATATCTAAACTCAGAAGGAAGCTTGAAATATCTTGTTTCGATTTTTTTACTGAAATAATCCAAAGAGGCTGAAACATTGTCACAAATGTCTATTTTACAAATATTGCTCTAAAGTAGCAACTGTAATGCAAGTTTTTATTACTGTGAAGATTATCAAAGAATTCAGATTTCTTTCCATATCGTAAAATGTCACGAATTAGGAAGATATTCTGTATTTCTGTATTGCACGGGTTTTTTTCACTTGGCGCCACACACAAAAAGTCAAATTGAGGAGACAGATTGATGCTTTTAATTTTAATTTATTTTTTTTTTAAGGATTAATCAGAAAGAACAATTTTCTCAGTTTCAGATTTGCATGTTATTAACAAAATAATAAAATATAGGAAGATGAAAACTTCACTGAAGCTCTGGTGTTCTCTCTCTTGAATTTTTTGGTCTCAGGTGCTCTTGTGAGATCAGGCTCACCTAGAAACATCTATATAGTGTTAATTTAGAATTTCCATTAAACATCTTGGCACTTTCAAAAAATTCATACACTGAATATGTTGTACATGGATAAAATGAATTATCATCTTAGCTTTTTCAGTGTATTAAAGTAGAAGCCCATTAAGGGGACACTGGAGGGGAAGTCTATGTTATTCCACCCTATTTTGTGGATAAACAAAGTATATCAGCTCTTAGTGCAGACAGCAAATCAATTCTGCAAGTGCTAAATACATCTAGAGAGGGGAAATAAGTCTGGCACTAGAAATATTTTGGAGTAAGCACATTTGCTTATTGGAATCACATTGTACTCAATGTAAAAAATTGGTGAACAAAACAAAAACTGCCAAAATTTGCCAGAAAAAAGGTAAACTGCTGGATTTGTACTTGTACAAGTGAGTTCATGTTTCTTCACTCATGAAGCTGCAAATAAAACATCTCTTCACCTAACTACTAGCTTTCCTCTTTTTGATATCCCAGCACATTTTATACTTGTGAGTGCCGAGGTGATGTTACAATATTTGTTCATGCTGGTGACAGCAAATACACTATTTTGCCATTTTTCTGCATGGTTTACGTTTCTAATCCAGTAAAAGATTTAACTGGATACAGATTTCTGCCAGCTTTAGTTGGACTACTCACCTGCTTAGTGCTAAGTAGTTATGAAAATGTTTTGTATGTTGTACTGGTTCAAACCTTCGTGCTAAACAAGTTTCAGTTGAATTGAGTGAAGATTTTTCATAAAGTAACATTAGCCTGAATTCAGGAGAGGGAGAAACTGGTGGGGGTTTTGGTTGGGGTTTTTTTGGGGGGGCGGGGGGGGGTGGTTTTAACTCAGCACTGTTAACACAAGCCTATCCTGACATACAGTTTTTCATTTCAGAAGAGTTACTTATGTGCACATAGAAGTATCTTTTTAAAATTACTGCCTTTGAAAATTTTATATGTTTCCCCACTCTTCCGTGAACTCTTAGAACTGTAGAGAAACTTTCTTTAAAAGCATTTAAAATTACTCCTTACAGCACTGATAAATCCCCATGCATGTTTCTGGTCTCATGCCTTGGGCATTGATTCGACTCCTTTGCTCTCTGTAACTGAATTAAACAAGATAGAAAGAGTCCTCTTTAAAAAATAATAATAAATAAATAAATAAATATGTCTTTAAAGGGAAGGTATGTCCAATAAACAGGTTTGCGTAACTCATCAACTTTTCTTTTAGCTGCAGTGTGACACCAGAAATATATTGACTGTCAGATTAACAAGTTTATTAAGCTATGTGACACTGGCACACAGCGACCTTCACGAAAGCTTGATCTTGCTTGCTGCAAGTGAAGTCAAGGGGGGGAAGTATCATTGCCTTCAAGTTTGCAAGGTCAGGCTTTTGAAGCAGAAGTGAAGTTGCCAGAGGTGCAGAACAGGAAGTTCTCAAATGTAATAACATCATTGTTTTATAGCATTTTTATCTTCTGACTCATAGACTGCATTGAAGCATGCTGTGCCAGCAACTGCTGAGTCAGGGCAAGAAGATGATAAATAACTTCTTTAGATCCATAAAAATCATTCTAATTAGGAAGATTTTTCTACTAAAGTTGTTTATGCCAAGGTGGACCTGGTTAGGACATAATGGTATGTGCGGTTATGCTGGCATGTCTGGGGTATGGTGGCAGGGCAGGGAGAAGAGGAGATAAAGAGCTTGGAAGTAGGTGGGCCCCTAGCATTGTAACCTTCCTCCACTCCAGCATGAGCAAAGTGTGCTTCCTGCCACCCCAGGATGCACCCAGATGCTCCAGGCTTCTCAGTGTCCAACAGGCATAAATGCTTACCACAGAAATGCTGGACTAAATGCAGACTTCCAGGTCCCATAGTTTTTCTGCAAAATGCTGTACAAGAAAAAGGAGTAATGAGAGGAGGATGGGGATTAGTGGGATGTTGGGAACAATAAAGAACATGAAAAATGAAGACTAGCCTGGGTCGGAGAAAGGTAAAACAGAGCCTTTTGGGGCTTTTTATTTCTTCCCCCAAATTCCAGATTTACCAACATAAATCACTAACTGAGAAGATGAATGACCAGCTGCTTTTCTCTTGCTTGTTGGTGCCTAGTACCTGAAAAGGGGTATGATGTGCTTTTGAGGGAAGGCTTTAAGATACACAGTTTAACAGTGACCTGTTCCTGATAACTTTCTGTTATCAATGTTGAACTGTGTATCCTAGGTTTCAGAAGTACTTTCATTTCTGTTAGCATCCCTGTGGCTGCTGTCAACATGTAAAATGCATCGCTACCCTTGGGCTACAGTCAGATATTTGTCAACTCCAATGGGAGCTGCAAGCCTGTATCTGATTGTGGAATTCCATTATGTTTTGAGAAAAAGAGGAAGAAAATTGATATTCTTAATGGATGCTAGCTATTTTCTGTAAGCGACAAACTCTGTGTTCCACTAGTACCATGTATTTTCAAAGGATCTTCCCTAATTTAACAGTTACTACTTTAAAAGGATTCTCTTCAATTACATATTAAAAAATACTAAATCAGCAATATGTTATAGCTAAGAATTTTTAAAGTGGTAGATGATTTGAGATGCTTCATTTTTTGCTTCTTGATACACCCCAAAGAAGCAAATTTTCAGAAATGTCTTAATATGCAATGAAAGATAAGTCATGTCACGTCAGTAACTGAAACTGGGGAGGCAAAATCACCAGGTACCATTGAAAATCTTGTAAACTACCAGAAACATTAACACATCTTGAGAATAGCAACTTAACCCAGCACCAAGGTTTTGCAAACACTCACAGTCATATTACAACAGAACAATATTAGAAATCGGTTTATTAAGCAAATTGTCTCTCAACCACATAAAACCTCCAAAATAGGGTAATGTTCTCAGGGAAGAAATCTTTGCTCTGTGTGACCTGTTCTTTTTTAAAAATTCAAGTAGGCAAATACTGAAGTGGATTATAGTTATCCATTCTCTAAGGAGAAATTAATACAGTAACAGATATTCCACAGTTAACATTCAGGCTGATAAAATATATTTTTCCTTCAGTATCTTTTTATTGTCCAGTAAAACATTTTAAAATAACCCTTTTAAAATAATTTTATTTTACAGTGTCTGTGAATGTCTTGTTGCCCTCACATGATTCCTACAGCCAGATTTGGCACTTACACATTGTGTCTCTTGTGTCTGTGCGTTATAGGATAACAGAAAATCTGCTCAGTTTGATAATGTCAATGAGCCATGTAACAGTTCAGCAGATATTGACTGACATCATGTATGACATAGCTACACAAATATTAAATATACACCAAATGGAAGTATGGGGAAGTTGTAGGGAAAAATAAGGTGGATTGCCTTTCCCTGCAATTTAAACAGGAGAGGAAAAAAACAAAATTCATAAGGAGCATTTAAAAGTGACAGATTAAAACTTGTATTGTAAATGAAGTATGTTCTACCCATCTTTCACTGCAGGCTGCATCGTATCGAGCTGAGCAAAGTTCACAAGTGGGTTCAGCAGACTCTGAGAAGAGTGACCATATTATCACAGGGGACTTCATAAATAAGGAGGTTGTGATCTAGTGCTAAAGCCTCTTCTGTCTTGCATTCAGGTGTTTTAACATACAGTAGAGTTGTCTTCTACAAAGCATTGCTGGATATTTTTTCAGAACACATTTTCAATAGAAAGCACAGTACTATTACAACTAATATTCTGAATACTTTGTATAAATGGTTGAAATAGAAGTTCACCTAAATGGATTCAAAATCTTTTAAGGTAATTTTAAAATCCAGTTCTTCGTCTCTTCTTGTAGTGATCTGCAATATTTACAGCTAAGCCTAGAAATGGGGGGTAGGTAAAGGTCTGAGCTGTAGCTACTTTTTAAAATTATTTTGGAAATAATAAAAAGAAAAAGTGATAAAGACAGAGGCAAAGGATGGAGGTGGGGAAAAAAAAAGTGTAGTTCTAATATGTCCATTTAAGCTTAGGCATACACTAAAAATATAAATAAATTACTTTTTTGCCTGATTATACAGAACATTTTAAGAATGTGAAACAAGTATAAGGTAATACAAATATATGAGAGAATGGTGAGGTCCTCATGAGACTGCACGCACCTGAAAACAGTAGCTGTGAAGAGGTTGAGCTTCCCCCTCTCCTTTTTAGTTTAATGCTACTTCTGGGACTAGCACTCTCCCTCAGGTAAATACTATTGAAATTCTACTGGTACTGTAGCATTTTTAAGGGTAGTTGGCAGAATATAATTGGGTATCCTGCTGCTGTTCCTAGAACAACAAGGGATCCCATGCTGCTGTTTCTATCACCTGAGAGGAGATACAGTAAGAAGAACACATGGATCCTGTTGAGGTTGTGTTCCTCAGGTCACACTCACAAAGAGACTGGATTTCTCACCAATGTAAAAAATTTTGCAAAGACACATACGTGTTCTTAAGAAAAGTTCCCCTGAAGTCAACACAGCTACAAGTTCAATTGCACCACAACTGTTTGCATGATCATAGTCCATCTGTATTGAAAATCTGATCTTCTAATAGTACTAACAAGTAACAATATAGTATTTATGACAGAAGAGCTAATCTGTACCAGAACTTAGAAATTAAATGAAAACTGATTCTAATATTGATTTTTGGAGGTGGGGATCAATTGTTTTTTTTTTTTTTTAAAAATCAACCTAATTACTATACTCATAACTTAATAGTTTCATAGATTTACTGTCTACTCCTGTTGATCTAGGCTCTGTTTAGAATTAATTTTGTAAGTAAGTCAAGCGTATTTGCTTGCTTTTGGGGGATAGTTTAAGAGATAACCAGTTTTTTTTTTTACCAATGTGAACTAATGAAGTAGAGAAAAAAGAAAAATCCAGCCCCCTAGTAATTCCAAATATTGGAATTTCACTGAAGATACCTTATTTACCTCAAAAAATATAGACATGAATTATTGAACAAATTCTTCTATCAAATGATAAGTCTTTTCACATATATACTTTGACAAACTGCTTATCCAATTTGTGCCCGTTTCCTTCTGAGTATGCCAAATATAATAAATGTTGACAGGTGCAACCTTTTAACATCACCTGTTCTGGAAACGCATTTTGCCAGGTTTTGCACAGTAATTAAAATTTTCCATATGGAACTGCAGATTCATTGAAGTGTCCATACCACCTTGTTTGTTTGCTTTTCAAATCTTCTGGCACTTTTTCACAAAGGTTGGAGAACAGTTTTTCTGATCTTACACAAAACTAGTAAGATCTGCAATGAAGAGGGCTGAAATACTGTGCCCACTGGGTCTAGAAATAGCAGAAACTCTTAGCATAGGCTAATAGCAAGAAAACTCCTCCCAAAACCAAAAGAAAAACCCACTCTAAAATAACAGATACACTAAATGCAAACATCAAAGAGTAAGATTTGCTTTTTGTTTGGTTATTGGTTTTTTTTTTTTTATTTATGGACTGAATGAGGCCTTCCCCATAGTTTCTTAGATTCCCTTATATAATGAAGTTTGTGTTCTTATTTTCTTCACAATTTAATTAGTTGATGTTTCTGTATCACTCATGATGCTCCTCATTCACCAGAGAAAATATAGAGGAACTGACTGTTATGCAGGATTTTTTTTTTTTTTTTAACTTGGAATTAATGTCTGTGAAATTTGCATTAAATAATCTTGTGATGAACCAGAGAAGTTATTAGGAACATTATTCTTTTTATTTAGTATTGGTGGTAGGATAGCTTGTAACTCCTGATTCTGCTTTTTTTTTAAACTTTCTCTTTTAATTTCTTTCCCTTTTCTTAGGTTTAGCTCTCATTCACATTACATTATTCACTTTATTTCCTTTTCAATGTGCCGGTAGAATTTTGTAGGAAAAGCAGCTCAAGTAGCTGCAAGTTAAAGGGATTTCATTGGTGCGATTTGTTGATTACCTGGTTAAATATTTTCACTTTAAGCTATGCTTGTGTTCTGCTCTCACTGATAGTCTTTGAGGGCAGTGCCACAGGCAATAAATAATCTCAGTCTGGTTTTATTCTTCGTAGCTAAAATCAATATTGAAGAATAGCTATTTTTGTCACTGGAGATAGAGTAAAGCAAAACTTTTCTACTCATCCTTCATTTTCTCATAGCTTTGGACCTTAGATCTGGGTTGGACTTTATGGACTGAAGGTCTTAATTTATTTTTTATAAGTTTCACTGTTGAAATTATTTTTCAAATATTATGTTCTAATAATGGATTATGGCTACACCGTGGCTGTGAGAAGATGGAGGGAGATTTGCCATGCAGTGCCACTGGCTAGCAAGTGTGAATTATTTCTCTTTCTGCATCTGTTCTTACATAGAGGAAACAAAAATCCAATAGATTGCTATTCTTATAAATGTTTAATAGAAGTAGTAGAAAATAGCTTCACTAAAAATGGTGTTGTGGTATACGTATTAAACAAGACAATCTGAGAACTCCTAGATGGAAACAATTTAAAACTCATCAATGAGAAAACCGACATCTTCACAATTTATGTTTTTAATGATTACTCAGCACAGAAATCCAGAGTTCAAGATCTAACCTTTTGCTTAATAAAGTGTTGTGGTTGTAAAGTGTATTAAGTATGTTTAAGTCTTAGACTGCAAGACTGATCTTCGTAATTTAAGATAGCCCAGGGGTACTAATGATGATAAAACCACAAAACATCTGTTAAACATTAAAAAGAAATTTTTCCTTCATTACAATCAGTAACCTGATTGCACATATGAGTGCAGTGGGACAAAATGGCTGTAAGTGAATGCTCAGTAACTTCCCAAGAATACTCCGGAGTCTGCCACAGTCTGTTGCAGTCTGTGTAGCCAATCTAGATTTACTTCAAAGCCTCTGGTATTGACTCCAAGTCCTAAAATACCATAGGCTTGTCACAGCTTAAAGAACAGCCAGAGAAGAGAGCTGCCATAGCCATTTGGTTTTACCTAAGTGGTGGGGGTGGTATGTCATGCATGTGTGTAGAATTTACTACTCCAAAATTCAGAGGAGAGGGGGAAAAGCAGTAAATATAACATATGTTGGCATATGCTTACTTAATGAAGAAGGTATGATAATATTGTATGTTGGCACATTTTCCTGACTTTTTTATTTATTATTAGTTTGAAGCAACTCAAGGACTATAATCTTATAGTAAAACTATAATAGTATTAAAACTTTGTTAATACCCAAAATTGACACATATCCTTTAAAACATTTGCAAGACACTAAACAAAAATCACAACTGAAATGAACTAAATTAGTGTGTGATCTATTTTTCCTTTCCTGTTTTGGTGTTGAGAAGGTAATGTAAGACTCCTCTCTCCCTCCCAGGTTCTTGTTATCTACGTGTTTCAATAATTAATAGGAAAGCATGTGCATGACAGCCAACATTGACGCAATTCTGTTCTACTGTAGCATGTACTTTCTGGTGGCACATAATGTTTGAACATTGGAATATTACCCATTGGTTAATGATTTTCATTATTAAATCACATTTCACTTGTAACTAAATTTGGGGGCAGGATAAACCTGTAATTCCCAATTCTACAATTTCTAACTTCTTTTTTTTTTTAAATCTTTTTTAAAAATTTTTTATATTTGGCTCTTATTCAGATTGTATTATTCATATAATTTCCTTTTTTTTTGAAGTACCAGTAGAATTTTGCAGGAAAAGCAGCTTAAGGAATTAAATGTAAAGGGATTTTATTAGTGTAGTTTGTTGATTTTTCTGTAGTTTGTTGATTTTTCTGTTCATGTGCAAAAGTATCTTCTGGTCTTTATGGGAACTCTAAGGACACCAGTGTAACAAATCTGCATGCTTACAGTTTAGCACATACAGGAAGTTTTCAGAAAAGACTTTTGAAGTCCTCTGTATGTAATTCTAAAATAAAAGTTAAGCAATTCTTCAAATACCTACAGATAATGGGGAAAAAAAGAGCAGTTCTTAAAGAAGAAAATAGGGACTGCAATTCTGCCTCGTTTGCTTAAAGGAAAAGGAATCAAGGAAATAAAAGTTTGGGTTTGGTTCATCATTTAGATGTCATACAGGTTGCTGAGTTCCTGACAAGGAGTATTTTTGGTGAATGTTAACTGATCAAACAACATTACTTCGGATATCCAAATTGTAAGAACTTCTGGGTTATGTGTGTTTGAAAGAAGTGCAAGCAAAATAAAATGCCATACTTGAGTTCCTCTCCCGTTCTCTTAGCTGCAATGTACAACTGTATGTTGATAAATCCTTACAATAACTTTAGCTTTCACCAGGACTTATCTAGACACTTTTTGAACAATTATTGAACTAAGATGGATAAATGTTGCATATATTTCCATGTTTTTATTTAAACGTGATAAAAAAGTCCATATTAAGTGGTATAGTCATATGGAGTCTGAAGAGGTGTTCTAATTCTGACACCTACACATAAGATAATTGAAGGAATTTAGAGTCCTATTTCTTCAGATGGTCAGATGGCAGAGTATATAAATAGGAAGAAAAGTTATACTGTCTGTCTCCAAATCATAAATAGAACAGATCAATTAGAATAAAAGAGAGGAAAGATTAAGTCCTGATTCTGCAGGGTGATAAGCAGAATGGTTCTCTGCATCTGCTCAGACCCTACTGACTTTATGTGGATTGTGTACGGGTTATTTTTTGTGCTCAGGACCATATCAGCACTTCCCGTGCTTGCAAAAAACCTTTCCTCTACTTGTAGGGATATTGAACAAAAAAAAAGGTGATAGCAATAAGAACAAAGAAGTAAAGGAAGGCAAATGGGTGTATTACTTTTAATTTTAATATTGTTGGTGTTGATAATGCTTCTTGAGGGAATAGATGGGTATCTACTTCTCCTATTTAACATGAAATTTGAAATTTCCTTGAGCTTTTCTTCTGCATTGAAACTTGCTCAAAGAAAGAATGTTTCGAAACAGCAGCAACAAAAATACAACCAAAATATATCAGGAATATGGAGGACTACAGCTTAGTAAGTTTAAGCACTGAATTTAAATGTTTCTTCACTGTTTTGAAGCAGGATTGTTCACTGTTGACGGAAATTTTAATTTAGCTAGATTTCCAGTGGGCTGTTTGTTTTGCTTCTGCAGACTACAATGAGTCATTGTAAGGGTGCATTCTTGACCGAGTTTCAAACAAGCTAGAAATTTGCAGCAGCCCTTGGTCAAAATCTGAACAGTATTTTCTCTGTGATTGGGAGAATGATAGATTTTGCTTTTCAGAGTTTAATCTTAGCTTTTGCAAAAAAACAATGTGGAACTTACTGAAAATTATTGTTGGTGCTTTCTTTTGTTGTGCCAAAAATGTTTCAAAGCTCTGTTGTGTTTAATGAGCAACAAAAACTCTACAGCCTGGTGATTAGGGTATGGGCCTGGGCTGAGAAAGGTATGATTTTAGGAATGAATGGCATGGGATGAAAAGCTCTGCCTGATCCTCTGTGAAATACAGACTTGATCCTGTGTGTCCTGTAGCCCTGGCCACTATCCTAAACATCTGGTTATACTGAAGAGGTGAAAGCTCAGCTTTTAATCTGAAAAACACTTTTTTATATAGTACTGCTAAATGGGTTTTGGGAAATTTTTTGCTGAAACTCTTGGATGGTTTTCATTTAAAAAAATGGGCAAAACATTTGTGAGATTTGGTATAGAAAAGAGTTGCCTGTCTTCAGGCATTTTTACTGAAAACCAGTGCAGGCAAATGGTCTATACTGACCCTCAGGTATGTTGTCCATCAGAAAGAACTGTTAGGTCATGCAACCCTTCCTTCTGGGGCCACAGGCTGGTTGACCACAGGTTATAACATAGAAAATAAGAATTATATTTCATAAAGATAAATTCTTAATAAAATTCAAATATTAAATAAAAACAAAGCCTTTTTTTGGGCCAGCATAGGAAATAGTTATGTATGATTTCTGTAGAAATTTGGCTAAACTGTTAGTCTTACAGTAATGCCATAGCATATTCAGTTTGTTTCACTCCTTTAGTACAAGCAATAAGATCAACATTAGGTTAACTTTTATGTGCATAAAGAGGATTAATTCTGGAATTTAGTAGGTCTTTATACGGGATACCAACAAAACTAATGTGCTAGCTTATTGGGACCTTTATGAAAATAGAGAGTGAGCAGTTGAAAGATGATCTTTCAACTCACTGTTCTCTCACATGATCATTGTAGGCATAATCTCATCAAGGGATAGGAAGCTTGTATTTGACTGGAATTATTTTCACTTGCATGAAACATTACAAAGGATGAGATCATGTTGCTAGGCCTTCCTGAGAGCCCTAACCTTCTCTTTCCTAAGGGTTCATGGCACTCTAAGGGATAGTTAATGTTCTGGACAGAAAAAGAAGCTTTTGTCAGTTTGAGATAGAGACCCTGGTCTCTTTTTTCTTGTGAAAGTTCCTTCCTCCTCTCTTGGATGACGTTTTGTATCTGACAAGTATCATCATTAAATGCTCCAGTCTCTGCATTTTCATAATCCACCTCTAAAGAAATCTGATGCTGATAGTGAAGGGGGGAACAAAAGGCAAATTAAACAAATGGTTGTTATTGGAGATCTTGGAGAAACTCAGGATTCCTATGAAGCTGGAACTCTCCTTAATGCATTTGGTGGTGGGAAAAGATGCAAGCAAGGATGCTGAAGGCAAGCAAAACTGTTGACAAGAAAGAAGCTTGGGATTATGGTAAAGCATTGTATAACCTTTGCCAGACTAACATCAGATCACATCAGTAGTAATTGCTTAAAACAAAAGGTGCCTAGTTGATGCCAAAATTACATTGTTAAACCTCTGTAGAAATACCATGTCTTTGTGAAATTAGTAATGCTTATGTTATAGATCTTCAGATACTGACATAATTTCTTGTTATGCATTTGGAAGGTTTTTGGCTACATTTGGGAGTGGACTTCAGTCTCCAGCTTGATTCTGGTGCAGTTGCCCTAGGGATCGCAAAACCTTATAAAAGGAAGGGAGGGGATGCTGGCAGAGAGCTGCTGTGGCACAGAATCAGAGATACACTGTGCTTGTCAACTGTAGCATGGCACAGTGATAGCTAAAGTAAGTGGAAATGAGCTAATTTTGCCTCCAGAAGCAACTTTACAGCAGTATGGACCTTACTGTGGACTTCTTTAAAATTCTGGATGAGGCAATTAACTTATACAAAATTCCATATTACTGAAGCTAGGCCGCCAAAGCTACCTTAGGCTTTCTTTCCAATATGGCACAACACGCAGTATGAGCACCCCGAGTCTGTATATTCAGGTCTTTGGAGGATGTCCCAGGGCACTGCTTTATGAAGCAAAGCCTTGCTTTCCTGAAGCTGAGAGTAAGATGCTCTGTTTTCTGGCAAACCAGTCTGGCAAAAACAGTGCATAAAAACTCAGTGTTTCCTAGCTTTGAGTTAATCAGGAAAACATAATTTTATTTTGTGGCAAATCACACAAGCTGCAGAAATAGAACTCCGTGTTTTGGTACAAATTTCCAGATGAGAAAGAAAACCTCTTAGAGAGCAGTGATATATCCTTCATACTTGTAATGTTAATCCATGTTTGACATAAAGAAGCAAGCTTACTGGCATTTTTTTATATATGCATTGAACTCTGTCTTCAAAATAATCAACTGGAAAAATGGAAACAACTAATTTTAACTGTTGTGTTAAAGCACTCTCATTTAAATTGAAACCAAATAGCCTCTTGCAAAGCTGCCTCCCATTTTCATGCCATTACGCAAATAACACTAGAGATGAATCACAGATATTATTTCTTAATCCATTTTCTGGAACTGTGTTTAGTGCACACAAGTAAAAGCAGTTCAAAATTCTGCAAGGCTTCTCTTAGTGACAAGCAATGCTAGTGTTCAAGTTCAGCAAATGTGGCCCATGGCCTCAGTGAAGGAACCAGAGCATTCAGCAGCTAGTGGAATTAGCCTAGCCAAGTTGCTTGCAGTATCACAAACCCCATGTTGTTCTTGATGATCAAGGTAAATAACTTCCTATTTTGAGCCCTAGACTTCAGATAAGTAATGGAGATGTTCAAAACTTACATTTTGGATACCTTATTCAGAAGCTGTGTTAAATTTTGCATCTGTACTATCCATCCATCATGGATTTAAACTGCAATCAAATAAAATTATTTCAGGGGTCAACTGTTTGAAAAAATAATAATAATGCTATATGTATTAGCAAGGGGTGGGAAGCCACTGATGTTTACATAGCTTTAAAAGTAGTCTGGAAGAAAAAAATATGTACATTTAAATGGATTTGAATCAGGTGTGGGATCCTGCTACTAAGAAAAAAGCAACTGCAGTACTCTCAACTGTGAAGGTCTCCTTTTATGCACAAAAAGTAAAAGGTTGCTTCTCAACGTATGAAGCTCTTTTTGAATTCTCACCATATTGTTTTTTATAATGTCTTATGTCTTTCTTTTTCTTTCTTTCTTTCTTCTGATGCTGCTTTACTACCACGGCAGATGTCAAGGTAGTCTCATTTTTTTCCTAACATCTCTAAGTATGAGATATAAAACCCTTCTATTTTCAGTAACATAATAAGGGAGTTAAGCAGAAAACATATTTCCCCCCTAAGTCAAACTGACTGGAAGTTTAGATTACTCAATACTTCACAGGAAATGCTGAGAATTTGAGATTGAGTCCCACATTTCTAAGCAGTATTGAAGTCTAGTTATGTGAAAAAGACAATTTCTTGCTCTTTAGATAAAGACACACAATGTGAGCAGGTTTCCATTCCTAAATGTTTCAGGGAAGCTCTACTAACATTAAATTGAATTTCTGATTTTTCAGCAATTGACACTCCTACTTCCAACAAAACTAATTGCTTTTCGTGATCTCTTTTCACATTTTATAGCAGGATAATAAATGCTGTGTTTGAGTATATTAGAAAAGCTGTAACTTGATACTTTCTCATTTGCAAAACTGTTAAGAGGCAGCACTTAATTTGGTAATAAGTAAAAGTCTGAAATAAATCAGTATATATACATGGTTGAGAAAAAATTGTATAGGAGAACAGAAAACAGCATGACATCTGAATTGACTATTTTCCCAGAATTTAGTGTCTATAAGGACATAGAAAACTTATTCAGCAATGGCAGAAATGGTCAAATAAATGAAGATGGGTGTTTAAGACATGCAAAACTGAAAGTCCAAATTACACTGCTTTTATTGATATGTCTTCATGTAATAATGTTTCTCAGATCACCAAAGGAAATAAATTACTCCATTCAAAAGACCCTAGAAAACTGCTTCCCATTGATCAACGTCATCATTTTTAAGAAGAAGTGTTCTCTGAAGAACACTGTCTTCAGAAAGCCAAGAAAGGAGCTAGGAGGGACATTACATCCCTCAATACAAGACAGATACATAGAAAAACCTTCCTGTATGGAAGGATTTTATAGGAGACAGTTTGGTCTTCATGTCATTTTTAATGATGCAGCCCAAAGGTAAAATACAGGTAGTTTACTCCTCTGTTAGATACATCAGTCTCAACACAAGAATGAAATCCTGTGGAAAATCTCTTAATATTAGTGGGTCCAGGATATTGGTTAGGATGCATTTTCCAAAGCATGCAAGAATTAAATCCTGTTCAAATATATTTGCTGGTTTTATAAGCATTGCTATAAGTTCAAAACATGAGTGAATGAAAATGAAAGGCTTCCCTATAGAAAATTATAATGTTCTATATTAGTACATTGTGTGAAACCACAGACCCAGGAGAACAATTACACATTCACACAGGATGTTATATAAAGTGTTATAAAAATACTATAAAATGAACTACACTACAACTGTATGAAAGTGTCAAAACACTTTATAGGAAAAAAATTTGAGAATTAGATGCAGCAGTGGAAAATAACATATGTGAATGGTAATGGACTAATGGATTAAAAGAAAAAAGAACTAACATTCGGTGGTTAGAAAGGTACAAGAACATTCTGATATTTTGGCCAAATAGTGAAAGACGAATAGAGAAATAGCAATCACACACAGCTGACAGATTAATAAGCCTTTGAGTTGAGGTTTAGAAAAAACAAAGTTCTCTGATTAGCAATATCAGATAGGACAAAAACATTGAGATATAATCAGTAGAACAGCTAAACTGAAAAATGGGATCACAGAATCACAAAAATCACACAACAATTCAGGTTGGAAGGGACCTCCAAACATCATCTAGTCCAACCTCCTACTTGCAGCAGGGACTACTTCAAAGTTACAGGAGGTTGCTCAGGGTCTTGTCCCATTGAATTTTGAAATATTCAAAATTCAGACAAATTTGAACACAGACAAAAAAAAAAATTAAAAAATAAATCTCTCTGGGAAATTGTTCCAGTGCCTAGCCACTCTCATTGTGAAATACTTTTTCCCTGTGCCCAGGCAGAATTTCTCTTGCTGCAACTAGTGACTATTGCCTCTTGTCCTTTGAGTATTTTATATGAAATTTACATAAAACTAAGTAGAAAACATTTGATCAAAAGTGCAGCCTGCTTCTGCTTCCATCAAGACATTCCAGATAATTTTCCTTATTTTTCCAGTTACAAATTTTTACATTCTACCTGTGTTCCTGTTATCTTGGGCTTTTAAAAAACATATGATCCATGCTGCTTTTATGGAGGGTGAGGGGGCAGGGGAATCAGATTTTTTCAAATTAGGACTTTTTTTTTCTCCACATGGTATCAGCCTGTCCTATAGATCACAAATTTTGCAGAATTGATTTATGTCTGTAGTATAACTAGTCTCACTGGGGCTCCAGAAGAGAGTCATTTACCCATTAATGAACCTACATTTTACTTTGATGCCATTTGTTTACAGGAGAAGAAGGAAAAAAAAAAAGACTCTGCTTTATGATTTCTGTTTTAAATCAAAGTGCCATCTGCAGTAAATACTCTGGCCCACCTGAATATTAGGTGAAGCATATTTCTGTAATTATTGGAATTTTTATTCAGAATGTGCTACAGGTTTGATTACATGGTTGGCAATCTGTCTCTGCATGTGTGGCACAGATCAGGGCAACAGCCTCCTCCATTATTTCCTAACCTACTGTCTGCTTTTTTGTACTGCTGCTCTGTTCACTGTTAATGTGTCTTTTGATGTTGCCAGCACTGTCATAGTAGAAGTTGCCTTTCTTGCTTCCACACAAGTATTTGAAAACCTGTCAAAGTGCTGAGGTTTTCATTATATGCTTTTCATCATTACTCTCTCTACACTGAACAAGTTTATTTCAAAGGCTTTGCTAGAAAATGACAAGAAACATGACAATTTATTTCCTTGTCCTTTCATTACATTAGAAATGCCACAAAAGATTTAGAATCCATTTATTTTTATTAAAAGGCATGTTGCATTTTGCTTTACCAAGAAGAAGACAATGAGAGAATGAGAAATATTAATTTGGGATGTTATGGTGATTGAGGGGCTTTGTGTCTGAGGCATTTGAGTAGAAAATCTATGTATTTGTAGTTCAAAAATACAAACGTTTTAATTACATTTTTAAGAGATGAATTGTTGTGAATAACATAAAAAAACAGCAGAGGATGAGGAAAACACTTTTGATTTGATGTAGTAACTATAGTATAGGCAATTCTTTATAGTCAGCCTTGGAAAACTCCATTTTCTTTTCCTCTGAATCACAATTTAATGTGGTATTTATCGCCAGGCTATTAAAGATATTAGTGCTATATAAGCCGTAGTTTCTTTTTTCTTTTACTGGTATTGCATTCAGTACAGATCAAGAGGTTTTTACTTAATGCTTTCTCTTAACAAATGTGAATAAAAAATGTAGTATGAACTAAGAAGTACCATGTTTGGGAAGGTGCTATCCTATCAACAATGAAAAAAAGAATAATTGTGGGTATGTGGGATGAATTTGTAAATATATCTTATGAACTACAATTTTAAAATATTTCAAGCAATCCAAAAGCTAAATCAAACTGCAGAATTCTCGAAGACATGAAAAGAAATATTGTTAATTCTATAAATGTTAGCTATTTTATAGCTATGAACAATACTGTTACAAAAAGTTGAAGTCTGTTTTGTGTGTATGCAGGTGAGCATAATTTTAAAGGATGAAATTTTGGGCCTGATTAAAGCAAATGGGAGCTGTGCCATCTAATATACCTTGTTATTTTTAAAACTCTTGTCTCAGATTTTCTACAAGGGAACACGAAGTAGGAGAAGCTGATGTGAGTTTTGGATTTTGGAGAGTATTTTTAGTGGCTTGGGGAGGACGTTTGTAAATAATGTGCTTCAGGAAGACTGCTGCAAGTTAGCCTCCACAAAATGTACAGCAAAGCTCCATCCCTCCTGAGCCTTCTAAATTACTTGTTGATACTTTGCATTCACTTGTACCCTTTCAGATAATGGAATTGTATGGATCTAGCCCAGCTGAAGATCTAGCTATGTATATAAAGTAGGTATAGCCAGTTGGACCATCATGAGACTAAAGGCGCTCCTTAAAGTAGTGAAGTATTAAATGAATAAAATCTAGTTGTATTTTTACCAAAAGATCTTCATCCTGAAGTTTAGAAAATTAAAGTGGAATAACTTTTGTTGAAAAAATACCATCAGTGTTAATTTACAATAGAAATATCAAGCAGTAAAGAGTGTCGATGTAATAAAAACACTGAGGGAATGTCATTCTAACTGACAGTTAATTTGCACATTCTCATTAAACCAGCATCTTGAAATAAGGCTCATTTAATTATTATGAGCTGCTAAGTACAGATATAAAATATTGACCTTCTCTTTAAAGGACATCGGTCATTTTTACTGGATTTCAAGCACCTGTCTCTGGGGTAGCAATTTAAAACTTGAAGGGATTTCCTCTTAGAGTTGCTTCTGGTAGGCAGGAGAAAAGTGAGAGGGTGAAATGAAAGTCAGATGAGGCCAGAAATACCAGGCATAATCCAATATCAGGAATTAGTCAATAAATTTTATATCAATGTGATCATTTCCCAACTTACAAAAAATAGGATCAGTCTCCCTGCTGAAGGGTTGTTTGCCTTTGTTCTTTGAGTTGTATTCTAAGGTAAGGTATGTTTGAGCACAGCTAGTTAGTGCCAAAACATCAATAAAAGCTAATGAGTTTATTTGACATATAGAGCATCATGAATTTTACAGGCACAAGCAATTGTATGTTTTTTCTCGTATTAAATATATATCTGACATTTATGCACTGACTTGTTTTTCGTACGAGGAAACATAATAAACAGCACTATTAGAAGACTGGTATTTTCCATATTTTATGGAGCAGTTTGAAAAATGAAAAATTGTGTAAGAAATCTGAACATTTAATTATGGTCTTATTTGGTTCTTCCATATTTTGCAATCTTGCCCTTTGTTTATTAAAGAAAGTAGAAAAACAGAATTAAAATTTGTTTAAGCAAGGAAAAAAAAAAAAAATTTGGAAATCCAGACTGCAGATTCATTGTCAGACTTGTTTTCTCTCTTTGAAAGAGTTGGTCATAGAAAGTGAATTATAATTATGGAAATAATAAAAAAAATAACAATTCCAAAGGCTATTGATGTTTGTTTTTTACACTGTGTGGGTTTGACTTTTTTTTCCCATTGCTGTATTTAAAAAGAAAAAAATCATTACTACTATTTTATTTTCCTTAATCTATTTGAAGATATTGTACAATCCATTCTTTTTAAACAAGAGTGGTTCACTGTGAACACACAGCCTGTCTTATTTATTGCCTTAAACCATCCTGAATTAAGTCAATTCACGTGAAGAATTTGGCAGCACTGTTTATACAAAGTCTGTTTTTCTTTACTTACAAGTGTAAATCAGGAGTAATGTCATCCAAGTTGAAAGAGAAAGAGTGGGAAGTGTGTTCTCAATTTCAGATATACATTTTACAGCAAGCAGCATGTGGAAGGAATGCATTCAATATTATTCTTCTAAGTAACCCCCTGCAACTGTCAACTTTTTACTGACTGAAGAGACAAATAAAAATCCTGAACAGACTATTAATAATGCTTCTCTAAGACTGAGCATTTGTAGAAATCACATCAAAATTTATAATGTTAGAACCAAACTTCAGAAAGCCAAATCTTTTTGATCAATGCTTCTGGGAATGAGCAAGGCATAGCTTGCTCAAAAGAGCTAGGAGTTAGGGGAGAGAGTGGAAATATTTACATCATGTGTCAGCTTCTCAGATGTCTAGAAGGATCTAGATCATGTTATTTCTTTGGTTCATTCCAGATAGACTTTTAAACATAAATTAGTATAGTTTCTAAAAAGCACTTGAGTTCATTTATGTACGTGTTGGCTTTAGAAAATCCCTCTCAGGTGTGCTGAAACCTGTTTACAAGAACCACACTTTTTGCCCTTTTTGAGGACGCAGAAGGAGCTCTGCAGCTGAACCAACCCCCTCCACAAGCCATGAGCTAGGGCTCCTTACCAAAAACATGCATGTAAGAGCAGCAATTTTCCAGAAGCCAGTGAGGCTGGTTTTGGCTCAGATACACATTGTGTTCAGGAAAGTGGTTCCTTCTGCTGTGCTGGGACCATATAGCTATTCTGGGTAAACTTACACAGCTTAGTAGACTGGAAGAGGGAGCCCTTCTTCCCTCTGTTGCCAGCCAGCTAACCAAGTCATTAAATTCACAGAATGGCTGAGACTGAATTTTAGTGAATTCAGGAATGCTAATTGTATTTAAGATGAACTAGATAAAAAATAATTATTTCATGTAGATAGAACAAATCTTGTTGCTAGAAACCTACTATTTTAGAAGACAAAATACTGAATAAAAATTTCTCTTTAGAGCAGCATCTTGAGACAAATAGAGAATATTCTCTTTGGAGAAACATTCACTCTAGCTGCTGCTCTGACCTACACTTAAAATGCATGGGCAATATTAGTACCTCTGGGGACTAATGTAGAAGAAAGGTTATGCATTGTAAATTGCAGAATTGAGCTAAGGATACACGCTTATTCACGTAAATCTGTATCTGAGTGGCAATAATTTAATACAATAATATTAATATATCAACACTATTACATAAATATAATCTAGTATTTCCACTTAACTTTTTTTAATGTCTGCTTATCTCTTAAAAGATTAAAGTAGTTTATATGCTTTCTCTGGATCCTACACACATTGTCTAAGTGTCATTCATCTTAATAAATGTTATCTTGCTGTTTCACTCAGTTGCATATCTGACATAGGATTACAAAACATAGTCTCCTGACTTCAACGAGATGAAGATCCTGATTACAAAAGCCCTAGATAATTAGGGGGTACTATTCATCCTTCTGCATTGCAGTATTTACTGATGAGACCACTCATCTTGCACAATACTTGAAGTAAATGAGAAATAAAAGAAACAAGCATCCATATATTTTCAGAACAGCTTTTGCTAATAAAAATGGAATTGTGATTAGGACATCCAGATGGACGTACTACATTAATTACTGAGTTTTAAAAGATGTTGCTCTATTACTTTCTTTAAAAAGTATTCTTTTAACTGACTAGTTACTTGGCTCTATGATAGTCACTGTTGGTATTAGTGGAGAAAATGAGATGGGAAGGTTTTCAGCCTCAGCTGTTGAGTTTCAACATTGAATGTACAGTAAGAGCTGCTGTTAAACCTGCCATGGGAGAAATTCATGTATATCTGTGATGTTAATAAACTATTCTAGAATTATTTCAAGCACTTATATAAAGATTAAAGTCAGACCTTGCTAAGTGACAAATAAAATTTCTCTCCCCTCCCTCCCATTTCCCCCAGCCCTCGAGCTTTCTCATTTATGCAAAGGAAGGAATCTTTTGCGTATCTACTCTTCTTCAGGAAACATTTCAAGTGACAGAAAACTATGTTCTGAAAAATGCTGAGGTTCAGAACTTTGATACATGAGTTTGAAACATTCTTGCTCCTGTCTCTTGTGAATAACAGGTAAAATCTTCAAATCAAAAATAATAGATCTAAAAAAAGGATTAACTCCTGTGTGATTGTTATGGCTAAAGGAGTCCTTAAAGTGAACGAATGTAAATTTCATTATTTTGACTAATATCCCCATCCAGGTCATCTCTGCAGTACTACAAGATGTCTAAAGTAACTGCAGAAGAGATGATGAGGGCAAAATCTTTTTTCTCATGAGGGTTGTCGTAAAGACTTCATGCCAGGAATATAATGATAATATAATGAGCAGCTGAGGAAATCTTTTACATGGGAGTATAAATAAAAGGAAGTGAATGTTGTTCCCTACTTTCTGCTAAGAAGGCTGAGAGCTCTCCCCTAAACCCTCCCTGAGTCAGCAGAGCAAGGAAACCCCATCCATCTCCACCTTTTTCACTCTGTATTAACTTTCATGTCTTACCATGGCTAATTTTACTAATGGTTGCTGCACAGCCTTGGAAAGTCTTGCTGTATTTTGGCAGTTTTAAGAGACATCAGGTGCTTTGGCCAGTATCACTCATATCCAACCTCTCGTCACCTCTCTCTTGCCCCTATATACAAAAATGGTATTTTCAAATACCAGCATTTCAGATACGGACATTTTAAAGTTATGTCATGAACAGCAGTGAATTTTTTTTTTCCAGCTCCATAGATCTATTTATTTTGAGGAAGAGACAAATGTGGCAGGAAAGAGAGGGCCTATTACTGTGGTAACATCTTTTCTGTTTGAATACTTAGCTTTCTCTTGCTGAAAACTATATGCAAGGCAGTTTTTTAGGGAGAGAGGCTGTTTGTATGTTTTCTTGCCCTCCACCTAAATAAGGAACTTTCTGACAGATGACAGAGAAAAAGCCATATTTACTCAATGGTAATGTTAAATCCAGCCACAAGTCAGACTTCCTGAAGAGTATTCTATTGTATTTTTTCTGTTAATGTGGTTCTTATACCAGAGCCAAGACTATTGGCTTATTAATAATTTTAAAGCAAGTAAATCTGGTGAGACCCCACCTGCAATACTGCATCTAGTTCTGGGGTCCCCAGCACAAGAAAAACATGGGCCTATTGGAGCAGGTCTAGAGGAGGACCATGAAAATGGTCAGAGGGATGGAACACCTCTCCTGTGAAGAAGGCTCAGAGAGTGGGGGTTCTTCAGCTTGGAGAAGAAAAGGCTCTGGGGAGACCTTATTGTGGCCTTTCAGCACTTAAAGGGGGCCTACAAGAAAGCCAGAGAGGGACTTTTTACCAAGGCCTGTGGTGACGGAACAAGGGACAATGGTTTCAAACTGAAAGCAGGCAGATTTAAATTGGACATAAGGAAGAAATTCTTTACGATGAGGCTGGTAAGACACTGGACCAGGTTGCCCAGAGAAATTATGGATGCCCCATCGTTGGAAGTGTTCAAGGTCAGGTTGGACGGGGCTTTGGGCAAGCTGATCTAGTGAAAGATGTCCCTGTCCATGGCAGGAAGGTTGGACTAGACGATTTTTAAAAGTCCCTTCCAACCCAAACCATTCTGTGATTCTGAATAACAAGTCAATAAGGAGTCAAGTCACTTTTGGCCAAGGACAAAAGATCTTCTATGAAGGGGAAAACTGAACTGCAAATATATCATATGTATTCATATGTATATTTATTTTCCATCTATGTACCTAAAGCCTTTATATTCCTATTGCGATTTCTCTTTGGGATTAAAAGAAAATTATTTGGGGGGGGGGGGGGGTTGACTAGTAATGTGCTATTCTACAAGTCCTGTTAGCTGTGATGCTTACATTACCATGTTACTTTAAAAATAAAGGGTCTTATTTCTTCCCCTTCTGCACAGATTAGCAAATAGTATATTTTGCTAAGTAAAAAGTTTTTTTCTATCACATCTCTGCACATGATCAATACAATTTTTTAATTCAGAGTATTTTATGCAATGCAGAGGATTTAAACCAAAACATTCTTTAAGTAGTCCTACATCAGTACTACAAGTCTCACTCCTTGTGCAAAAGCCTGAAAGCCATTATATTTGGCTGTTTGAAAAGTGCAAGTGGTGTCGTAGAAAATTGATGAACTCGCTTTCAAAAGGAAAAAAAAAGGTTAAAAGTTATATTAGTGCAACTATCAAACCAATGTCTATTCAGCAATACTTTTTATGTCTGTTTTTTGTTTGACTTGGATTGGCATCTCTGTTATCTCCTTACCACCATTGTTCAGTTGTTCCAGGATTGGGAAGCTGCATGATCAAAGTTGTTAAATTGCAACACAATACGGATGCAGAGCTCATAAAATAAAGTCCTGCAACTATTTTAGTAATTAAAATAGAGCTGGGAGAGATGGTAATGCACTGGCCTGTGACCATCCCCGCTGCTTATTTGTTAGCATGTTTCCCAGCATGGTCTTGGTTCCTGTCAGCTACCAATTTCCCAGGCAATGCCCAGAAACTATTCAGGGAAAACAGGTAATGGGAAAATTTGCTGCAGCCACCTCTTTTTGCAGGCAAAGAGAATTTAGGCTTATGGATGTGGGTAGCCTGCATCCCATTGGTGGGTCTATCCTAGGAGGCAGCGGCTGTGAAATGCTGTGAAATGGCACGTCAAAATTTAGGCAGAAAGCAAGTGACAAAGCCACTTAAAACTGTTGTCTCTTTAGACAGGTTTCCTATCACTCCACCACCTTTGCCTCCTCTAATGTAATTCCTCTAGATTCTTTCTTGTTGAAGCACACTAAGAAATGCTGCAGGGCTAGTAGAGCAATAATGGTGAATATTTTTGATGTGGCTCTTTGTGAACTTATTTAGTAATTTTTCTTGAACCTGTATTGTCTTACAAACATGTTGAGCCCTTGAAACTTTTGAAGAATAGGAAGATACATTTGATTTATGTATATGTTTTCCTTCTGTATACAGAGAAAGAAAAAAAAAGACTTATGAATTTATTTTTCTCTGTAATTCAATAGAATGTACAATTTCACCCTGCTGACATCATTTAAAGTATAATGCACTGAATAACATGATTAACACGGTCAGGAAAAATTCAGCATTTTGCAATTTTTGTCATTATTATTTCCAGTCATGACTCCACACTAGCATTTGTCTTTATTATTTTTCTGTTATATTTGATTAGCCTT
The DNA here is from genome assembly GCF_026419915.1 of Harpia harpyja. Taxonomy (NCBI): domain Eukaryota; kingdom Metazoa; phylum Chordata; class Aves; order Accipitriformes; family Accipitridae; genus Harpia; species Harpia harpyja. Next base: position 56,328,287 of record NC_068940.1, on the reverse strand, counting down.
GGAACAGAAGTCTTTGAAAAGGAGAGATCTCCTGAGTATTGAAAGTATTGCATCAATCTGCTTACTCCAAAACCTACAATTTCAGGGTCTCAAGAATATAAAACTACTGTATAGGGAAAGATAATAGTAATAGCAATAGTAATAATAATAATAATAATGATGATGATGATGATGATGTCAGGGACTTGTAGGTTGTACCAGCATTTCAGCATTCTACTGCAGGGCTGTAGAGAACTGAAGTAGAATTTATTTAAGAGAAAAATCTTATAAAATTTGCTAAGACTAAAAAATAGGTACTTTTAGATGGTGTTAAAGATGACAGCAAAACCACTTTTTGAGCCCAATGCTTATTCTCATTATACCCTATAAAAATTGTGCATTATTTCAGTTGATTTGCCCTGGGAGAAAGAGATGCTTGTGTGTTCAGACTCAGGCAACCTTTCTCAATTTGTTGGTTTGCTGTCTTGCCTGGGAACTTAATTTCAGATTATTTGGAATCAATTTACTTGAAAACACATGGATAAGAGTAGTGAAAAGAATTTCTCAAGCACTGTTTACTAAAGCCACCATAGAAATGAAAGCTGCTGACAAAAAGTTGACTTTTATCACTAGATATAAAACAATGCCAAGTTTTGGTGAAAGCACTTTTGAGTATCATCTAGACTGACTAATGCATATTCCCTCTTCCCAGATAACCTTCCTTTATACATCTCCTGAAATACCATCTAAATCTACCTTGTGCAATTTTATGGTCTGCTGCTGGAGTGTATTAGCAATTGTTTGGCAAGTGCTATTTGTGAGTGCTTTTCTTGAAATTTGCCTCAGTGCATGCGGAGATGCTTATTGGCAATGTTCCTATCAACAGCAACATTCAATTAAAACTGATTCTTGATGTGCAGTGGTTTTTCAGTTTCTGTTGTTCTCCGTTTCCAGAAAGAATGCGCTCTCACATTAGTACTATAAAAATTATTTACATTTCTGAAAGATTTCTATTAAGAGACAAGCTAAACTTTCATTTTAAATGAGTCAAATTGAAATTTCATGGTTTCATTACACACCAAATTAGACAATGTTTTTCAAAAAGCCCAAGAATTAAATTTAATCTGAACATACAAAACACTTTTTCATGGTCAGCTGAGTTTTACTTTCATTTTTGTAGCTGTTAAATATTTTTTATGAATTTTGATTTAAAATTGGGGGCATACGTGAAGATACATTTCAGCTAGCACAGAGCTGAGTTAGTGATGAAATATCTTCCTGAAGAATGTTAGATAGAAATTTCATTTTTATTTATTGGAAAGCATGTACTGAGTGCTGTACAAGGAAATCTCTAGAGTAAGAATATTTGCTCCATAGCCACAATCTTGCAAAAAGGCACAGGTGATGATAATTTTGCTCCTGGTAGGCTTCAGTTCTTCCTCTGTTACTTCTCTTTAATTGCATTTCACTGTTGTTGCACAGTTGCAAGAAGTAAGACTTAAAAATCACTACAAAACTGGCTGTTAAAAAAAGCTCACAAGCTGAATTTGGATTTTTCAGAACTATGGTTTGAATTTTTCATAGATTCATTCCCTTCAATAGTCAATCAGTTCAAAGAAAGATGTATTCTTTAAAATGTGTTCTTCATTTTAATTACATTTTATACCCTTAACAATACATTTCCTAGTTAGTGTTCACTCTTAGTCCAATCATTGTTTTTCATAATGGATATCTAGGAAGCATCTGTTAGTCAAGGTCATGACGCTCTCTATATCTCAGGAAGTGAATTTACATCTAATTAATGGGACTAATTAAATTAGATCCTTACCAGAACTTCAAATATTGTTTATCACAAATAACTGAATAGACACCAAACCTGACTCTATGAAGTGTTGTTTGCACCTTCCCCTTTCACAGGAAGATAAAGAATACACATGGGCCCAAGATACCTTCTGGCTCTTCCCAAGATGGAGCTCATAAAATCAACTAAAACATGTGTAATTTTCTCCTGGAATTTGCATAATTGCTTTGGATTCGTCTCAGAGAATAGCTTGGAAAAACGATTCAGCTCCGTCATCCACATGCAGGTATCACAGCCTTAATAAACCTTCCCTTATGTGGTGGTAAAAGGACAAGAGAAGAATAGGTACAGCCACTCTCCAGCTAGCTTTAATGTTCACATCACAGACTGCCTTCTCTTGTGTATCAGCAGGAAACCATATACAATGCTTCAGGTGCCATATACTCTCTAAGCTTAGTCTCAGTCATCTGTACAAAGTTTGGCTAAAACAGTGAGGGGGGGAGGGGGAAGAGGGAGAAACGCAATGTGCTTCACGAAGGCAGTCTTGCTTCCCTTTAGCTGTTTCTAGACTGGTTTGCAGGTGGTCTTTTAGGCAGTACTGGCCTATTGTAGTCATTGATCTTGACTGCAGGATTTTAATCATTAGATTGGTACGGTCTTTCTTGCTCATTAGCTTCACCTGTCTCTATTCCCAATTTCACTGTAACAGAAAAGCAACAGCGACAACTCTGCTGGGGAGAGGAGTTGGTTGTTACATTCTCCTCCTTAATTTTAATCCCTCCTTTGCAAAAGCAGCTTGGTTGCCCTGTTGCTTGTGCTCACCAGGACGGGGGCATGAGCAGCCCAAGTCACTGAGAGATGCTGTCTGCAGAAGGCTCCAAGCCTGCAGGATGACACGTTTGGGGTTCTCCTTGTCCGAAGGCCTGTGCCTCTCCTGACTTAAAAAGCATCAAGACGAAGGGTTTGTTACAGAATTATGCATTGTAGTACCCTAAATTCTGCAAATGCAGTGTACTATTGAACTTGGACTGGAGTGTCTTTAAAAAAACCCTACAGTATTGTATTCACAAGGCATGGCTTTGACATATGAATTTTGGTTTTGCCAGGGAAGTAAAGAAACTTATAATGGGTGGTGTGTATCTTCTTTTTTTATTTTTCATGAAATTAGAAAGAGGAGGTGGAGTTGTTAATGTTTCTAATTTTATTGCCAGTCATCTGCCCTTGAAGTCTGTCTCGCTTAAAAAAGAAAAACCCAAACAAGAAACCTTACCTTTGAATCAGTAGCAAGTTTAAGATCTAATTATGTTAACTAATCTTTTTAAATGACACCTTGTTAAATGCAACTGTTTAAGAGTGAAATTTAATTAAATCCTACTGCTTGCAGAGCTGAGCCATATTAGTACTTAAGAACTTTATGATTTCAGTATTTATGTGCATCTCCTTAGTTAACACTGGATCATATTTTGATGCCTACTTTAACTTTGCTTCTTTTTATTTAGTTAGCAAATTAAACCACTAGCCCCCAAAAAAGAAGTGGTCAAAACTATACATAGTGTGTATATATATAGTTAGGAGATTTTCCCTTTCATCAAAAGTCTGACAAACACAATTACAAGGGAGACATGGATAATAGAAAGGAATGACATTACTAACTAGACAACTGGAGCACATCTAAGATATTATTCCTTAGTGTGGCGCCACAACTGGGAAATAAACGTATTTCAGAATATATATTTTATCTTTGCCCATTAAAACATGGATCTAGACAGCAAGGCAGCACATTTTACACCCACAGTAATTGCTTAGTTTTGAAATGCCAAAGCAGTGGAAATGAGAAACTTTTTGCAGAATGAAACAATCTAGCAGACTGATTCTCTGCGGAGGCATATTCTGTAAATTGAAATGTTCACTGACAGCAGATTTATGCTTGAAGTCAGCAGCTTTTTCAAAGGGATTGTGTTGTACCATTCTTAGCTGGATTAGAAATGGTCATCTTGGTTTTCTTTAATGTTTGATAGGCAGGTCTATAAAGAAGAGAGGTAAGTTGAGCAAACCTCCATTTGCAGAAACTACCTGGAGAAGTTTCTGCAAGCTACTGATACCTCTCAATGTCCTTTTAAGATAGTGGAAACTGAGGTTTTTAATGAACTTGGAGGTTCAGATAATAAGTAACATAGCCTCTATGATGAACATATTTTTTTGAATTTGTCAAATATATTTGACTTTATAGACATGGCATAGTACTGCACTTACCTAAAGTGAGTAAAAATCCTGATCTTATTCCTGTTCCTGGAAAATTTCTTCAGGTAAGGGCTCATTAGTTGGGATGCTGGGTATGTTTTGATGCATAAGAAGTTTTATTTCTGGTTACCCTTATATGCCTGCATTTTCTGAGTGTCTCAACCAGCAGAAACAAACAGTTTCACAGTAGTAACATGAACATTTCAGTGAAGTTTGCTAGCACTGAGTATTTTCACTGACAGTCCTGATGATCCTAAATATTCTGACTTCTGTTTTAGTCAGCATTATAAAGGGTACTTGTTCACTCCTGGAAAGTGAGAGCAGTCCGTTAGGTCTTACAGAATTTTGCAGACTTTCCGTCAGATCATCTATTACTTGCACATTTTTGCGAGCATTTCCTCTAAGTGGTTTGAAGGAAAGCAGCTCATTGCTCTGTTCTGGTGAGGATTTGTACCTAGTATTCACCTAAGCATGTCATTATACCAAATACAGTGCAAAGGAGAACTGACTTTTCTTTCTGTCCATTTGTGCAATTAAATAAGTACCCAGAGAACCTAATACCAATTGTCTGAAAATAGACTAGGTAGGTGAAAATGGGTTCCAAGCTCCCTTTGTACAAACTCATCCAAAAAGCAGGTGGGTATATTACACTTCAGGCAAGCACAGTTCCACTTGGTTGCTTGTATCAAGAGGTCTAATTACGTGAGTAAGAAACTGGCAGAACAACTTGTTACAGTGCATTTCAAAGGCTTCCTTTGCCCATGACTTTGTTTCGTTGCCAAATGAAATAACACAGTACTAAATCCAATTTAGCAGAGCTGTCACCGATTTGTAAAGCTCTCATTGCACAGAAGTAAGAGTGAGAGTAGAGCTCCTTTTTTACTTCTAGCCTAATCATCAGTGCAGTCCATTAAGAAACCATGAGTTGATGTCCTTCAGTTTTCTTGGTCAATTCAGAGGTACAGAGCACATGGGACGGGTTCATTTTTACTAAGAAGGCATGTAAGCATAGGCTGAGAAAGCACTATTGGGGTCATCAGGCCCCTGTGGCCTCCCTCCCTCTCCAGCTGCAGGTAATTCTGCAACAGTCACGATGGTCAAAAGAGCCTGTTTCATTTATGAAAATCACACATATCTCAATGCCCTGAAGAAAATTGCAGTCTTTAGTTGGAAAGACTAAAAATCACGACACAAAAGAAATCAGGGATGTTGTCAGAGGAAGAGATCCTTTTGCCAGCATTAAGCTGCATAGAGGAGTATACCCCAATAGTCCTTGGAAGTGAGCCATACCTCACAGGACAGACAAAAGCCAAAACTCCAGTATTATTGTGTCCATCTGGCCTGTGGGGAACATTTTCCTCACCCCAGACCTAGCATGTGTAAGCAGGATACAGCAGCTAATCATGCAAGATGATTTAATTTCATAGCCTTTAACATATTTTAGTGTTAATTACTGGTTTCTGTGACTGTTATGCCTACTTAAAAAGCTTGAGAAGTAACTTGGAATATGTTGAAGGATAGTCTTTCTCTGAACTGGTTTTAAAAGTCGATATAACTGAACAGTTACTCTCTAGACTGTGCTCGTGTTGGGATATTTTACTCATTCAACATTTTCTTCATTAATAACTTTAAGACCTCCACTAAAACAAATTAATTCTTTCTCTACATCTACAGTCTTCACTAGTTACTCAAAATAAAGATCTCGTAATGTTCTCAGTGTTTGAAAGTAGCTTAAACTATTCATATTGGCATCCCAGTGTATTCTAAGACCATAGACTATTAGGATGTTTTCTTGAATCTTAATGAATGTTTTACAAGTAGTCCTCCTAGACTCAAAAATATCAAGAAAAAATACTAGGAAATAATTTCTGACCAGTTGTAGTTTTCATTTGTTACTTCTTAAGGAATTAACCTATGGCTTTTAAAACAAAGACTAAGGCTCTTTTTTGTGGTTTGAGGCACCCTGAGTTATTTGTATTGATCCTGCATTAGTGTAGCTGAATGTTTCACATTTGACTATCCTTATTTTCCAAACACTTCTATCTAACAGGGGGAATTCTTGAGGGATGGTGCATATCAGCATGGCACGCAGCAGTGCCATGGAAAGAAAGCTTACTGAGCTAGCTTGGGTACTGGAAATATACTTGCATTAACATAGCATCTCACATGAGCAAATAGCTCAACTTAAAAGCAGGCTGTAAACAGTGTGGGTGGACCTCCACGCTAGAGAAGCTTTATCAGCCCTACTGCTTTCCCTGTCTTCCTCAGAGCCTGCGTATTTCCACAAACCTTGTGTTAGGTCATGTAGACAGCTGCAGGCAAATTAAGTTGCTCAGTCATACTATTCTGAGTACTAATTGTCTCCTATTTGACAACTAGACCGAAACCTCTCTAAAAGATGTTGTCCAGGTGCTGTTATTGTTTTGTTCATCCTTAAGACAGTACGATCCTTGCTTGGAGCTTGCAGGTGTTATCAAAAGAAATACACCAGCAAAAAGATGTCTGACGCAGCATTTGTGAGGCTTAGGTATTTCAATTAAGATTTGGGGCGTGACCTTTCCAGTGCTTTGTAAAAAGTATTTGTGCAATGCTGTGAAATTTGAAAGTTGCATCTTGCAGTAAGTAATGACGTTGCTCAGAAATGAGCAGGTCTGAGCCCACTGTCTGTCATACTGCACCGGTGTCTCTAAGTGCAAATGATTGCTGCTGACATGTGAAAATGTATAGCTGACAAATTCATACCTCTTTCAGGTGGTGCTGGCAGATAAGGCTGTTAGTATGTGCCAGAGTGTGCCTGAAGTTGGGGTGAAAAGTAACTAGCTAAATAAAGTCCTGGTACTTTTATTAAGTAGTTCCAATAAACTATTTATTTCTGCTTTTAAAAAAAAAAAAAAAAAAAGATTCTGCACTGTGCTTTGATTGTATGTGTTCTAATAGAAAAATACATTTTGTATAAATTAGAAATGAGTTGAACTTTAAAGCCAAGGTGTCATGTTGTATCTATGTATCTATACATTTATGGGTGTGTGTGTATATATATATATATAATGTTTCTATATATTTATATACGTATGTGTAATAGATATAAGATCACTTCTAGAAAAGCAGTATAAAGTACATTCAAACAGTTGAATCTTTACGGAGCATTTACTAAAGACCTTGATATCCCAATTCCGAATCTTGTTTTGTGTCTTGCTTTAGTCTGGAAATTTCTGTATCAAAGTATTATAAATACTGGCTGTGGTGTAATGCCCAAGAATGATGGCTTGGGTCTGCTTCTGTGAGATTCTGATAAGCTACTGCAAAAAGCTTTGTATACTTTTTTCTGTTTACTCCCTTGGGGGTAAAATGCCTCAGGACCTCATTCTAAAATGTCAGCAGCACTAAAAGGATGATGTTCTCTGGGGCAGAGGCCAGCGTGAGTCTCCGGGAGTTCATTACGCTGCTTGTTTTGTACCTGAAGGTTGGGCTTTGTGCTGGTCTTCCAATCTGGGGTGATTTTTCATTGGGAACGTGCAAACAGACAATCTTGTGATCACTGAAGTGGTTTGCTACCAGAGAGCAGATGTGTGAATGAAGGTTGATCACCTTTGCCTCTGCATACAAAAGGCAGCAATAACAGTATCAATGCTTCCAAAGCTTGACCCTCACCCTTTTCAGAGGGTGATAAAACTGTTTGACCGCTCACCATTTTGAAACAGTGGTGCACGTGCTATCAGCTGGGGCATTGTGCGGGAGTTCAGGAAATATTTAGGTTGTCAGCTCTTTCCAAGAGGGTCACCACATGCTGTAGCCACCTGGGAGGACACCCAGCAGAGGCATTTGGCAGTACAAGTGAAGCAGGGTACAGGTTTGATGTGCCTGAACATCATGTTCAACTCTTTTGAGTGCTGCAAGTAGCAGTCTCACCTGAACACTCTGATTGAGCTGGTTAAGGAAATCTGTATTCCTGCTGTTGGCTATTTCTCCAGCTGGGCTAAAAAGGGCAAAAAAGGGATTTTCTTGGAGATGCCTACCTGGCTGTGCTAGAATTTCCAGAGCAATCCAGAGCTGTCATTAGCAGTACAGATTAATGCTTGTGGGGGGGTAAAGGAGAAGAGCTGTATATGCTACTTTGAGCAGACCTGTATCTATCCTTAAAACAGAAATGCAGTACATAGGTTGTAATATATTATTTATTTTTTTAAATGAAGTCAAATAAGATGGGTTTTTTCCCCCTGTAAATACTATAGCAGAAGAAGGACACCCTTTTAATTAAATAGAAGTAAATTTCAATGAAGGCAAGGAACAAATACTCAAGTAAAGTGTGTATTATATAATAATATCTAAAATAGTAGGTTAAAAATAGCATTAAAAATGCACGGTCCAGCAATCAGTAGTTATGAGGTAGTACATTTTAAAAGATCTGTCAAAACAACAAACATTTTCTTCAAAAAGATGTGACTTTATTTCAGCCGAACCTTTTTAAAAAGAAAATAGAATTCTAATGATAATGAATGTTTAAGATAATAGGTTGAAACATTATGCCCAAAGAAACTGTCTTGTTACAAGTTCCAGCAGTCTGTGTTATCAGCCTGGAGAGCCAAATACAACCACCCCTCATTAGCTTTTCCCTCAGTGCAGTTAGTCTACCAGCGTTAACATTTTAATGTAGGTTCATCTGTGAGAATCTGAAAATAAGGTCTTAAAGGGAAATAATGCAGGCAACACTACCAGCCCATCTGTAACTGTGGGGTTTTTGGATGGTTTTGTGCTGTTTGCTTTTTTCCCTGCAGAAATGTCTTCTGCTCTGAACTTCTTTATTTTGCATATTATAAAACTTTCTTTGGTTTTGATTTTGTTTTAAAGATGTTCAGTAGTCATCTTGCTATGTGTGTATATATATAGCAGAAATAGTTTATATTTCAAGTAGCATCTTCTCTGAATGAAGAGCAAAGGCCTATTTAGATGAAACAGGTTACTGAAAAATTGAGGATAGTAGCCTGCATCTTAAACAGTCTATTTTCTGCACTGAAAAGAGAAAGCTCCTATAGGTAGTTTTCATTGTGTTCATTTGTTTTTAATTTTACCATCTTGAGAATCTTTTAGAGACATTGACACAAGAGTTAGACATCAGAATGCACTGGCAGTTGGGAAAAAGATCACTTTATTTTTTACCTTTATCTTACAATCCTTCTCTAATATGATACTTTTTACTGGTGGCATGGGAGATGATAAGGCTAGATGGTCTTTGGTCTGACCTTGTGCAGGTGTTCTTACATACACGAAACACTTTTTCTAACTGAGAGCATACATTGCTAATTTTTTCCTCCTGATATCTTATTCTTAACTTTAATCCCTTATGTAATCCATACAGGTTCTAATTTGAATTTTTGCTTAAGTCATATTCCATATGTGTATTTGCTAGATTCTTCCAAAGAATCTTTTAATTAAACTTTTTCTTATTCTTTTCTTTGAAAGTGATTTTCTTTTAAAATTGGTAATTTTAAACGTTAATGATCTCTTTCTTCATAGAAAAAAAAGCCTTTTAAATATTTTTCACAGAAGTCAGCAGTTGACTGGACGAAACTAAGACTGTTATCTTCTAGGTGTTTAGAAACTAATAATGATATAACTTAATCATCAGCAATGTCTAAACATATTAAAGAACCCTACGAACACTATAGAGTCTGTCCTCTGATCAACAGATTCATTCAACATTATTATTTCAGACACTATGTTTTATTGAAAAATGCATAACTTCAGAAAATTAAATACTCCTTTGGAACTACATTATCAAATCAACATTTTGTTGAACAACAACTTATATCTTCAAATCCATTTCTGTTCTTGAAAATGTATGCATTTTCTAAGTGGGGAAGGTTGTTGTGGGGGAGTTTGTGCATTTTTTGTGGTTTTTTTTTCAAGTAAACCAGTAAGTTTAAATAATCCTGGAAAATAGCTCTAAAAGAAAAAGAAGACTTACTGTACAATTCACATTGTCTTTGAAAAGGGTTAGGGCAGTAAGAAAAGCTTTAAAACTTACCCCTCCATGCTGAGGTCAGATTGCCAAGAGTTATCTCTTTTTATGTCTTATACCTGTTTTATAGCCTGGTCACTGTCTCTTGTACTTTGGCATTGCATTACACTTCTACCACAACAAGGTACTTATTGTTATGGAAGGCGGTTGTGAGATAAACCTTGTGCAGAAGCCAGGATACTTTAGAGGGTTTTGATGGAAAATGAGGATTTCTTATTGCTTTGTCTTGTTTACATTTTTACTGTATTCTTCTGCAGCCTCTTGCTCTCATTTTTCCTGGATTTGTTGTCTTGAGCAATCCATGTGTATAAATATCTGAAAGAGACACGGCCAAAGGAATGGCTGGGAGACTCCTCTGGTGGTGTCCAACATCTGCAGTACTTGGGAGTGAAAAGAACTATCTCCCTGGAAATGCTGTAGTGCAGACCAAGACTGAAACTACAGATTGGCTCTGTGAGGTGGCTTGCACGGTTAATCCGGGCTTTGTTCTCCTTACAGATTTGTACTGGGACATTATTTTTCTGCCTCATTGATTTTCTCATCTGGAGTGCAGTTGGGTTCTTCTTCCTCATCCTTCTCATGAAAGTATAAACAAGGCTGCTAAAAAGCTTAATGAGGAGATACGGACTGAATTCCTTTTTGGGTACTGATGATATCCAAGCGTTTATCTCCATCTCCTTCTGATAGGAGAGCTAAGAGGGACTCAAGTATTTTGGCAGGCAGTGGCTCTGATGTGCTTTATATGCTCCATATTACACAATGCTGATAACACTGTCTTGTGTGAGAAGAGTTGACCTTGGTTTTTTTAATGCCAAAAGAAGTCAGTGCTAATCAGAAAGCCAGCAGGTTTGATATCTTGCATGACAATGGAATATTAAAACAACTGTTCAACCACTTTCTTCCTTTTTTTCCCTTATGGTCAGAAGACTTAATATGATAAATTCAGAGAGAGTTTTCACACTGACATTTAATTAAAATGAAATTACCTATCATTGTTATGGGCTACACAGAAGCTATTATTTACGTTGATATTATTCTAATACCTTATTAGTCTAGGTTTGCATTTGCATCAGTATGTTAGCATGACTGGAATTATTTCTTTCTGTACTCCTTAAGTAGCAGCAAGTGCAAGCTGCAATATTACATACTTACAGAAAAAGATATTTCAGTCTCCTTGGAAAAGGCAGGGACAGTGTTCAGCCAGAGATTTCTTTTTTCCAATTCTCCATTAATATTTTCTTCTGTTTACTCTGATACGGCTGCTCATCACAGAAGTCAGCAGGCTGGTTGCAGGACTCTCGTCAATAAAATTTCTGTCATGCTAGCTAGTAAGATTAATTCCCTGTGCATCAGAGGAAAAGATAATCTTTTAATGCAGCAAGACTTTTGTGTATTAATATTTTTATTCTATAAACTATTAAAATATAACATGATACTGTAAGATCACTTAGGGAACAGCATTTATCAAATGTACCATTCCCCTTCCTTTGAAGCAACAGGAATAACTGAAGAAGAGGGAGGTGGTGAAGAGGTTATGACTATGATTGTCATTAATTTTTCAAAGAACAAAATCATCTGATGGGCTTTTTGATTCCACACTGTTTAAATGTAAAGATGTTTGTGTAAAACTGATGGTTGTGTCAATCTGAGAGCAGAGAGTCACCTGTTCCACTTCCAAAACAGCTGCTCCACAATGTCCTGCCACTTCCCACCTGGACACTGCTGCTAAGTGCGGAGCTCCCACTCTCCCTGATCTTTTTCCCATGTTTCCAAGAATTCTAGTGGGGCTTTTAGGAGATCACTGTGACTGTTTAATAAGGGCTCATGTTTTCAAAGAGAGAAAGTACAGTGGGTTTCCAACCATTAGAAACATCCTGCTCAGGCTACTTTCTAATTTTCCTTGAGCGTTTATAATCACAGAATATCTTTTGACCACCTGCTATGGGTGTTAGCCTGGGGACTGTTGGGGAGCAGCATTGGTGGGCACTGCTCCATAAGGTAAGGCAAGCTGGGAGCCAAGCGTGACACCAAGGCAAGCAATGACAGTGACTCAAGGTTAAGGGGCAGTCTCACAATAGGGGCAAGGAGAGCAAGTGATGGCAATCAGCTTCAGCCAAGAGCCTAGACTGACAGAGAAGTCCTTAAGTTTTGAGGCAGGACAGACATCAAGCTGTGAAGCCAAGTCAGGAGAAGCTTTATGATTTTTTTTCTTTTTCCTAATTTTTGGATAAATAGCCACCTTATATTTTGCAGACAGAGGGTCCATTTGTTAGCCTGTGGTAAAACCAAACAAATTCTGCAGGCAGTTAGACAGAGAGTAGAAGGAGGGAACAGCATGTGCTTGCCGCTCTGGGCCTGAAGGGCAGGGGCTGCAGCACAGGAAGTTGCTGGGATACATTTGCATATAAAGAGAGAGGAATAAAAATTATTCCTGTTTCAGCAGGAGACTGACAAAAGAAGGAACAATTTTCCACAGTTTCAGTTTATATGTGACAGCAAAGAGTGTTCTTCTCGGGACAGGGTACCAACAGGCTTCTCCTCACTCAGTGTTGCCTCAGACCAATTTGTATGAATTCCTGCAGACTACAGCAGTCAAATCCTGTATGACTGTGTAGTGAATTACAGCATATATCCACTTAAATAATTGGTATAACAATATACTTGGAGTTTAATTGGGGATGACATGAATGTAGATGAGCTGTCAAATTGGCTGGATAGGTTGTATCAGAATCAAGTGAACTCCCTTTAAAGAAAGAGACTAATGAAAAATAGTCATTCTTACTGCATTTGCAGTAACTGCAGTAACAACATGAAACTGATATTTTAATTCTATAAAACCCCAGTGAATGACTAACTAGGTCTAGAAGCACACGAACCAAGGATCCCTAATTGCCTGGGTTGAATGTGGAAGTGGTAGAATTCTTTACTTGCAGGGGTGGAAAATTCCAGATATGCTCACTTCGGTAAACCTAGCTTTCAGCAAAGTCTGACTCCTGGAGTGTTTTTTAGTGTTGAGAAGCTCAACAAAAAAAGAAAAAATTAATCATAAACTGCATATGAACTAATTAATGCACTAAACCTGCCCATCAGGCAGAAGCAGGAAAGTTTGTCTATAGGTTGAAAGAAGCATGGCTTTGGGCTATGGAGGAAAAGTAGTAGGCTATGATACATGAAATGAAGGATGGGACATATATAGGTAAATCTTCCAAGTTTTATGGAACTTACTGCCAGAGCTGCTTTGGCTTTAAATGTCAAATACAAGCACAGATGAATTAGTAATTATATGCTTTAACTGCAAGCACAGAAAAGACAAACAAGTAAGGACATTTTAATCTGCATATTCTTGGTAATAATGTATTAAGATAAACTGTAGGACACTGAAGCTGAACATTGCCTATTGCTCAAATGCTTACCCCAAACCAGACAACCATTTAGTAAATGGTATGTGTGAAAAGCCAAAATATGGTGCCAAAATGTGATTTAAAAGCTTCCGTATGCAAATAAAAAGCTCTTTCCTATTAAGTTTTCTTCCATAGCCTTGTATATTAGCATTTTGGTAGCATACTTATATTTAGCTTTATTTTTCATAAATTTGCATCTGCGGTATTTGCAGAGTTGGTAGCACTACCCAGGTTCATTAATGCAGCATTTAGATTCTGCAACCGTTCATGTAAATACTGATTTTCAAGGCAACATTATGAATATTTCACGTGCTTTTGAAATAGTAGTGAGGCATTTTCCCTCAGGAAGGAGACCTTTATTGTTAGTATGCTGCTTATCTAAATTGTTTGGTTCAAAAATATTTCAATTATATTTTCCTTCTTTTGGCAAGCTTGCTTCTATTGTAATATACTTTAATTATAAGATTGTGGAAATTATGACACCATGTCTTAATCTTAGTTGTTTTAATGTTATACCTGCTGAATTGGGAACCCTTGAAGACAAACTGAAAGATCCTCCTGCTACAGAGTAGTGCTATGTGCATAGCTGGCACTGATGGATGGAATTGCTGATGTTATAGCAGCTTTAGCAGCCTCTTATTTGGAACAACATGCAAGTCAAACATTTAACATTCATTTCTGGAGAAAATATCAGACAGGTATTCCCCATTTCAAATGTAAAGATATCTACAAAACCTCTATCAATAGATCACAAGCTTTGAAATATGCAGTGGAGGTAGTTTCAAGGTATTTTCATTGACTAACTTTACCCAGGGCATTTGAAATCACAACCGAGGGAAGCTGTTTCCCCAATGCTGTTCTTGTACTTGCGTTCAGCCCAACTGAAGGCTGGTTGCCAGAAGGTAAACGCTGGCTTCTGCTGGCCCAATGCAGTAGTTGAATTTCAGTCAATATTTTTAACTTTTTAACTTTGTCTAGACTTTATCTTTGATAAATTAGTGGTTTTCTTTGGGCGTTCATTCGGCCTCAAGGAGATTTTTCTGGTTTAGTCTGCAAGGCCTGTACTGTCCCCTGTATATAAAAATACCCTATACTAGTATACTGTGGGCATGTTGTAGACCGGAAAAGTACATAACCTTTCAAATTATACTGCACATGGTAGGGACTGTTCATGTCAGGCACAGATATCTTTCTTCTAATGCACATATGATAACTAGGGATTAGGTAAACAAGCACAAATGGAGGTGCTGCCTAATACTGTTAGGACGGTCCCTTGGTCAACTCTGCAGCACTTTGCCTTCATTGCAGACAAACAAACAAAAATGTACATTGCCATGCCTTAGATGAACTGTGTCATATATTACTTAATAAGTATCCAGAAGACTCAGGAGTTCAGGACGGTAATCAGAAGGAAATAATATATTGGGGTTACAATAAGAAAGGGAGGTATTTTTCTGATAGTAGGATATATTTCTCAAACTTGAACTGGATGAGAATGAGGGCTTTGGTATTGCTGACTCTTAAGAAAGGGACCTACCTTGTTTTGGTAGCGTTAATTAATTTAGGTCTTTGTTGGAGACTAAAGATACTATGGAAGAAATTTAGACAAAATAATGCTCATATTCAAGTATTTATTTAGTTTAGTCCTCAAGAATATTTGTAATTGAAAATGGTATTTGCAGTAACAGAAGATATTTCAATGGCCTTCTAACAGAGTAAATTTCAAGGGAGTTATCAGAAGGTTATCTTAAGAAAAAACAGAAATAAAATGGAACTGTAGAAAAGAAAGAAAATATTCTACAGATGTCCACCTGTGGCTGTTCATGTCTCAAATGTCTATTCCATTTAATTCCCATGTAATTATACAGCATATGGACAGTATTGCTCCACTATTTGAAATTGAGTTTTGTGAATCTTCCAGTACTGAAAATACAATGACTGAAGTTACCCAGAAGAGGCATTCCCATTGCTACTCTAATTAAATAAGGGAGGGAAGATGAAAGAAGAAGAAAAGTCTAAGAAAGCATATGTGTTTTCTTGAGGTTTAAAACTGGGTAGGGAAGATTGGGTCCTAGACCTGTTGCCTTACTAGCTTTTACTTGCCTGAACAGAAGTAAAGGAGAAACCTGATATTTTTCACAGGGAAAAAATGAGAACATCCCTCTTTGGAATAGACATTCATGCTCTAAAACTTGTCGCATGTTTTCTTATGACTTTTAAAGAGGCGGTTGCTGGAGGGTTCTGAAGGAAGAGCAAATTTCTCTGTGCCAACAGAAAGACACCGTTCCACTGTGGACAGAGCAAAAGCTTTGACTCCATGTGGTATCTATTGGTGGAGTGCAGCTCTGTTGGAATAACATGGACAGCTGAGCTCTAGCTGCAGTTGAGTGGCAGTCCAGTGAGGATTCCCCTGGGTCAGTACAGGGCCTGTGGAAAATGTTAATGTGTCCCATAGCCCATATTTTCCAGCTTTGAGTTAAACTATTCAAGATACGAGGCTTGAATAATTTCTCCATGATATATCTCCCCCAAGGAAATTATATCTCAGTTAAAAGGCTCTAAATACATCTTGCTCTCTAGGACTAAAAATTTATTTCTTCCTCTATTGGGAGTATGGTAGTATTTCTGAGATCCTTGAAATACTTATTTACATTTAAGTTCAGAAAGCCTTTGTAAGACTTAGCAAACAACCTCCTTTTACAGAGCGTTAAAATGAACTTTTACAAACAAGTGGGAAGGGAGGGCAGGAGGGGGAGAAAATCTTTTCATCTCTACAGAGCACCAGATATTACCACTGCAGTGTTACTTGTATGGAATCAATCTTTTCCAATGAGTGTACTGACTGCCTGCAGCAGTGCACCTCTGCTCACTGAATTTAATAGTCTGGATCCTGGTTCTAAACCTCGTTCACTACTGGAGGAAAGAAGTTATTACTGTCAGGTTATTCATGGGTCTGTTTTAAATATTAACACAATGATCACACTGCCTTGCCCAGTTTTCTTCTAAAAGGGGAGCGTATGCGTTTGCTGTAGTGCATGTTTGACAATGTACTTTGTGTTCTCTGTTTCGGTGTCCTAAGATAGCCAGGTAGTAAGGAGCTGTGTGGTAGAAAAAAAACAAGCAAAAAACTTTAAGATTAATTTAGGCAATTATGAAGAAAACTGTAAATATCTGACTTCATAGTATGTATGACATACCGTTTGCAACCATGAAAATCTTATCTGTAGGCCGGGGACAATCTCTGGAATTTTCTTTTGCTTTTTTAAAATAAGAAATACAAAGGATTTTGTTGAAGACAGACTCAAGGATTAAAACTTTATCCTTACTCTGAATTCTTCTAGCCTGCAGTTTTCTTCTCAATGAGACATAAAAAAGGAATTTCAGATACCCAATTCATATATAGTGAGGCTGACTTTGGAGATGAATATTCAATATATTCTGAAATTAGAACACTTTTTTAAGTGTTCCAAACTGGAGAGATGTCCAAAAATGGGCATTTAAAGTTTGGGGGGAAAAAAAAGGCTTGGTCTCCATTTTTCTCCTTTAAAAAAAATATAAAATAATCCTGTTCTCCATGTCTAGAAATATATTTTGCTTTCCTTAATTTCTTGGAAGCAATGCTGCTCATGTGGCATTCCCATAACAATTTTTGAGTGTTTCAGGTTGAGTTATGGGAAAGGCAAGAGAGTGATGTGACTGACATATTACTTGGTGAACCCCCCTCGCATGGCACTCAGCTACTGACTGTCAGGATGCGTCTTGGGCAGAGTGGTCAGGGAGCAGAGTTAGGTTTTATGGCATTTCTTCCATACTAATGATGGCTGAGGGTGTAACAAAAGAGGCAGGAGTGCTGGGCATGGAGAAGAAACCGCAGTCTAGGGAGACACTGCTGTAGAGATGAATGCGAAAAGGAGGCACAAACAAGGTTAGATAAATTGATTAGAATACATTAGTGATAACTGATAATTACAAAACCAAACTGTGCACAGTGAAGAAAGGGCTACTGAAACTATCCAGAAACGAGACAAGAATAAAGTCTGTGTGGTTAGTGTAAGACTAACAGATGAGTCATTTAATTATTGGGATAAGCACATTCATGCCTGTTCAGCCCCTGAGAGGTGCAGAATTTGCATTAGTTCTGTTGCTGGAAAGAGCAGTGATGAGCTGTTTTCGTCTCAGCAAAAGCAGTAGTGGTGTTGTGGCACACTGACAGCAGTTGCAGCAGATACTGGGGTTGTGGTGTGGGGAAAGGTCTGCAGACAGTTCACTTGGGGTTGTGTTTTCCTTGATAGCCCTGACAATCAGCACATTTCCCTGTCTTCATTTGCTGATCTCCCTGGAAACAGCAGCTAATACCGAAAAATAATTGGTATAAAACTGTAGGAAGAAAAAAGCCAATACCTTAAATTCATTTTAAAGTAAAAAACATATGCCATCCTAAAATTATTTGATTTTAGCCATTTGATTTTTTTTTTCTGAACAGAATAGAGAAGTTGAATATTTTTAATTACAGAAGAAATCTCATTTAGGAATGAAGGAGAAAATTGAGTTTATTTTTGCTACTCTAGGTTGGGTGGGGTTTTTTTGTACAGTAATTTTCTTCCACGAGCGTACTTTAATATGGACATAATCTTCCTTGTTGTGGGACAAGGAAGGCAATATGGGTGACTATATGGAGTTTACTGTGGGGCATATGCGTGGCTTAAAAGATAAGCTCAGGTGTAAATGTGTTGCTAGATTGGTGCTAGCTTAAAAAATAAAACATATTATAGAAAAGAAAGGTATGGTGGGTTGACCCAGGTGTCCTGGTTTCAGCTGGGATAGAGTTAACTGTCTTCCTAGTAGCTGGTACAGTGCTATGTTTTGAGTTCAGTATGCGAAGAATGTTGATAACACTGATGTTTTCAGTTGTTGCTCAGTAGTGTTTAGACTAAAGTCAAGGATTTTTCAGCTTCTCATGCCCAGCCAGCGAGAAAGCTGGAGGGGCACAAGAAGTTGGCACAGGACACAGCCAGGGCACCTGACCCAAACTGGCCAACGGTGTATTCCATACCATGTGGCGTCCCATCTAGTATAGGAACTGGGAAGTGGGGGCGGGGAATCGCTGCTTGGGGACTAGCTGGGTGTTGGTCGGCGGGTGGTGAGCAATTGCACTGCGCATCATTTGTACATTCCAATCCTTTCATTATTGCTGTTGTCATTTTATTAGTGTTATCATTATCATTATTAGTTTCTTCTTTTCTGTTCTATTAAACCGTTCTTATCTCAACCCACGGGTTTTGCTTCTTTTCCCGATTTTCTTCCCCATCCCACTGGGTGGGGGGGGAAAGAGTGAGCGGCTGCGTGGTGTTTAGTTGCTGGCTGGGGTTAAACCACGACACCGGGCCAGCAGCCAAAACCTCTCCCCGCCTTTCACTCATTGCCCTCTCCTGGGGAATGGGGTTTTGTTTTGGTTTTGGGTTTTTTTGTTTTATTTTGAAGAAATGTCTCTCCCATCTTGTCTGGAGCCATTTTTGTAGTTTTAGTCATATGTAGCAAAATCTCCCTGGGTAAGCAGAGGAGTGTGTGACTGCTCCTTTATTGTTCATTATTAAGAGGACATCTTTTCTCCTTTACGAGCTTACCTCAGTAGTGAAGAGCACAGAAACTTGGATAACGTACTAGAGTGAAGCTTGATCATGCCAGCACCCTATAGACACACTTCTTGACTGCCTTGCACACAGCAAATGTATGAAATACACATCCAGGTTTTAATTTACTTTAGTTCAGAAAGTCATGAGTCTGTGCTCTTCTGCCCTGACCTGAAGTACCACCATAAAAATAGTGTCAAGGCTTTTTCTTCCTCTAAGGGAACATTTTTCTCCCTAATTGGAGAGGAAAACTAAATATTCATTTTCACTTTTAAAGTTCTAAAGCAACCTTTGAGACCAAATTTAATTAAATTTTTACTTTTAAATTTCTGTATTGCAACTCAAATGTGTATTTTAACACAAAACTATTACACAATTCTAATAAATTACTCTAGTTAATCTCTCATGTAGACACTATCAGCAGTCTCCAGGATTCCAGCATTATGGAACTTCTACAAAATGTTTTGATCAAATTTAACTCTTTTCTTTCTCCTATAACTTGTGAAATGCAAAGGGACATGTGTTTTTGCTAAAATATCCATGGTAACAAACAGGTAGAAAAAAAGATTAAAATTCTTTAGAAATATGAACATATAAAAAAAGGGATGTGCTTTGTATCTTTTTTTTGGTTTAAAGAAAACCAGTTTTCAGGTTAATATTTTCTTGGTAATATGTGACTTTCTGCACATTTGTATATATAATATAAATTTTCCTAATCTGATAAATTACTTTCCTGCTTGCCACAAAAACCTTGAAGTGGTACAGATGTCACCATATTCCATTTCTACGCTGAATTAGAAAATTAGTTAACTTCTTTGCTGAGGCTTCAGTTCAAGAAACCTTGAATTTTGTCTTATCAGAATCATAGCCACAATGACAAGCAACTGTGATTTTCACACAAATACTGGTTTCAATTTTCAAGTAATTGAAGAGTTAAGAAGAGTTTTTTTCAGATATAAGGATCTTTCAAAGTTACCACTGAGAAGCAAAATTAATGTTTTCACAAGCATAGTTTGTGAAACCTCCATACCCAATTCCTATCCTCTATTTTTATCCTAATCATTTCTATAGGCAAAGTACAATCCAGTGCACTTGACTGTATCATCCTTGCAGCATTTTGAGATCTGAAATGAAAAAGTCAGACAAATGGCTAAATCAGACAGGAAAGAGGTAAGGATTAAAAAAAGATGGGACATAATCTTAACCTAAATATGGGCAGTGAACTGTTCGCTACTTTTGTAGTTTGATATGTTTAGTAACATTGTGACCAATGGTTAGTGCTTATTTAACACCTGCAAATGATGAAAATTTAGAAACAATTTTTACGAGTCCTTGAAAGGAATTTGAATAGTCTTATTTTACATATCACGATGAAATAAATAGTTAAACACTACCTTAGAGACTATGCAACAGGAGGCTGAGGCTGATATTGTGGAATCTCTTCTCATGCAGTCCAGTTGACCTTGTTAACAGCATGTAAATATACAGTTATAAGATGTTATTTGGAAATGATGCTATTAGCATCATGATTTCTCGAATAACTGCAGACATTTTAAGTAAGAGAAAGGACATACAAATCCTGAGGTGTTTTAATCAGGAAGATACGTAGTAGTCCAAACATGATGTTACCTAAATGGCTATAGAGAAAATTGTTTACAAAAATAACAAATATCAGAAAGTTTGCATACTCTCTGCTAATCTGAAAGAGTGTAGAATAAAAAATTTTCCTGTGGCCATTCTGTAATTCAGTGGGTTTTATGAAAAGGAATTTATTCAATAGGTTATGTTTGTGCAAATATTCTGTGATAGGAATTACAAGGCACAAATATGAGCAAGCTATAAAATCGTGAAAGTACTGTAGAGCTTAAGAGGTGGGTTGTTTTTTTTCCAACTGTTTTTTAAAAACTTTTTTTATTAGTGCAACAAGCCATTGGTTTTGGGTTGGTTTTTTTCTCTGTAGTCTTTTTTCATTCAGGTTTGTGATGAATCTGCTG
Organism: Harpia harpyja; assembly: GCF_026419915.1. Taxonomy (NCBI): domain Eukaryota; kingdom Metazoa; phylum Chordata; class Aves; order Accipitriformes; family Accipitridae; genus Harpia; species Harpia harpyja. Next base: position 56,307,222 of record NC_068940.1, on the reverse strand, counting down.
CTTGCTCTTTGATGGCATGCAGTGATAGCAAATTCATTCCAACAACTCTCGAGCCATGTAAGAATAGCCACACAGAACATAAAAGCAGTGTGCCTCTCAGTGCTTTGCTTTTTATTGCTAATGGAGAGCATTCAATATTTAATAAACAGTTTATAGTGTTTTGCATGTGTCACAGCACTTCTGGCCCAGGAACTGTTAACATGAACAGCATCATGTATGTGTACAAATCAAATCTTTGTCACAAAGTTTGAAGCTATACCAATAAAGAGAATGACAGAGAATGAACAGCTTTGCTAGTAGGAATAGTGATGCTACTTAACCACACACCTTCTGAATGAAAGTGCCAGTGTCCAGAAAATAATCAAATGAATTTTTAACTTGCCAACTGCAAAATTTATTCTTTTATTCTCTGGAGAATTTGCTGCCATGTAGACTATTTTGGGGAATGATATAAAATCCTGAGGGAAATCTAAAAAGGAGATACCATATACCACATGAGCATGCATGCAATAAAATGGAATACAGTATGCCAGTTTCTAAGCACTTCATGTGATTTAACTGCATATGACAGAAGCTGTTTATTAGTCTTGAAGACTCAAATGATATATCCACAGAGTATGTATCTGTAGTTCAGTACATAAGAATTTCTCCATTTTGCTTCAAAAACTGTTTCATTCCTGTTTTGTACTTGACAGCAACGAGAATGAAAGAACTAGATACCCTTTCTATGTAGTTCTTGTTTTCTGTGCTAAGATTGCAAAAGGATAATATCTAGTACCAATTTTAATACTGATCTTTGTGATGGCAACATCTGCCCATTAGAAAATAGGATGAAACGATCTAATGTTGGACAGACTAACAGTTGTCAAATAGTAATGATTTGCTGACTGCATTAAGGATGAGTTTGATGGGAAGCTACTGGTAGAAAGCTATACAACCTTTTACGAATCTCCTGAGCCATCTCTTTATTTTAGCGTGTAACTTGTTTGTATGCACAGTGAAAATGTCTAATGTTATGAAGTATGACTAGCTCAGAAGATACCTTCTTTTACATACGTTTACCTTGTAAGCAACATAATTAGAATAATACTGCATGCAGAAGTGAAAGTATATATATTTTCCAGAGCTGTACTAATGAGAATTATCTTGCTGAATCCTAAGTAGCTATGGAAATTTAGAGAATTATCTATGCTCTATTCAGGGGCTGTAATTTCTTCCTTAATAATATCTTTGCAATTATGTTGCCTACAAGGTAAGCCAAAATTTAAATAAACAAAAAAGCCCTTCTCTCTGTGAGTGAGTTAGAGATCATGTAATATGTAGTCTATTCACACTATTACTTACCAACTAATGACAGAGCTGTAAGCAGGCTTTGCTTTTAGAAGGTCAGTTTTTATGCTTGCATAAACCCTGACAAGCGACATTTCTTATGCCTGTTTTAATAGGAATGGATGAGCCATTTATTGGTTTCTTTCCTAGAGGTGAATGCCCATTTCCTAAGCTCTGAACGAGGCTATTGTGATCAATGTTCTCTTGTTACCCAATTTGTTCTATCATCTGTTCCATGTATCTCCTCCTGGAAAATCTCCCCAAAATTTTACCAGCCTTTCCTGTGCTTGAAACTCTACCTGGCCAGTTTATTTGCTGCCAAGATAACCAGGGAGACTTGCTTGTTTCAAAGTACAGTTATGGACAATCTTAGATAAACAGCAAAGATTCCCATTACATGTCCTACAAAACAATGCTTTGTGATACTGGAAAAAAATTTCTAGAGAACTTTTGGAAATGTATATGCTCTTTATCGTGAATGAAGTGAAGTTTGGTGTCTTCCTTTCAACTTTGTACCAGAAATAGAGCAGTGTTATGGAAGAAAACTGAAGCCAACTGGAAAAAAAAAAAAATCTAATCAATTATTAGTAGACATACCAGAGACCATTTATGCTGATTTAAAAAATGTGAAAAGATATGTAGAACTGGATGACCTTTTATTTTAACGAACTGTCTTCCCATTAATGTACAGATTCCCATGATTCTTCAGCTTTACCAAAAGGAATGGTCTTTAAATACAAATCTATAGTATTTCCAATTCTGGAACATAAACTAGAGGGGGAAGTAGTAATGAAAAGTTACATTAATGTTTTAAAGACCTGTTGTATAACCCAGATAATGCTAACTTTTCCCTGAAACAAGCTGATCTGACAATATGAATGCAACTCAAAAAAAGAAGCGTAGAGCATAGCTGTGTGTTGTTAACTGAAACTGGATTAAGTCTACTCATCACTAATTACTACCTCTTTGGATATTAAACTATAAGAGAGACTGTGCACTGAGAGACTGTTAAATAGAGATGACTCTCGAATTATATGCCATTCTTTCCTTTCCCCAAAGGGACTTCCTCAACTTACTGCTTAGCTCGTCGTAACTTCTCTAGTAAGCTTGCTCTGTTACATGGGGAGTCGAGCAACTCCCATTCTAAGAAAACACATCATTAGTTGGTCACCCTGTGAGAGATCTTATCAGGTTAATAAAAATGTTTCCCAATATTTATGGATTTATTTTTTTTCTCCCAATGAAAAGTGACAGGGTGAAGCATGAGCTCTTTTTAATAAGAACTTTCATCAATGAGTGTACAAGGAATAAGGCTTCCTCAGCACTTAAACTAGCTGTTTTTTCTGCACACCTTGTCTATCTGATGGCTTGATGAATATTTTCTGTCAATAATTATTTGGATGAAGATAAATTTGTCTGTATTTATGTGTTCTGTAGGCAAATTTGAGGATTGCCATTAAGTGTAACACCTGATCTCCCCTGAGATGACGTGTGTTTATAACGTCATGACAAAGTGATCATGTACAAAAGAGTTCAGCTAAGGACCAGGTGTTATAGGCATCAGACAACTCTAGAGTCAGGGGAGTTTAAGACAGTAACATACTCAAGAATTGCCCTTACAGTGTGTGAAAGGTCTCCAGTTTAAAGGGACGGAGGATAATTTGGTAGAAGAAGGTGTCAATATAGGACTATAGCCTTTCCCCTTTAAAAAATTAAGTAAGATTGTGGACTTCGATGGGCTTTATTTTGTTTGTTTGTTTTTAATAAAAAGGAGGCAGATCCCCAAAATTCCATGAAGTTCTATTCCAGGTGGTTTTGAATCACAATGTCACTGTAGTTTCTGCTAGGGAAAAGTAGCCATTTCAGACTGATTTGAGGACAAAATCATGATACTGCCTTCTTTTCATGGTGAGTTTGACTGATGAAGGACCCAAGAAACACTTGCCTCCTTATAAAATTTAAACTAATAATGCTGAGTCTGGTGTTGTATGGTAACTCTCAAAATTCATGTAGTAGCTCACATCAGGCGAGAGGAATGAACGGTTAAGATTATCTTAGCTTGAAAGTGACATCTCACCTGTATCTCATGTGGTTCATTTCATGCAGTAGCTTTTTTTTTTTCTGTAGAAAGTCCAGCAAAATGCAACTATGATTATTAGTCCTTGAGTCCCCATGCTGATGACAAATAAGAAGAAAATACATCAAAATTCTGATAGCCAGTGTTTTTTATTCTGTTACCATCAAATAAAATGTAACTGAGGTTTGCCAAATTACAGTTGCTATAACAATTCATATTTGAAGGCAAATTAAATTTAAAGGTGTAAAGAAACATAGGAAGTGGGTGTTGATTGTGACCGTTAATATTAAACTTCTTTTTGGCACCACTGTTGTTAAAAATTCTCTCAAAAGACCATGAAAATTAAACAACAAATAATAAACTCTTAGGGCAAAAGATCCAGTGGCTTTGGCAACTTAACTTTTTATATATGTATAGTTAAACTTTAACAAATTGTTTATTCTTCCGAGTAAATCTGTTTAGCAGGTGGGTTGTAAGATGCTCTCTTATTTCTTTTTCTCCTTACCGTGAAAAGCATGAATGCATTAAACAATTGCCAGAAGCAGGAAATTTGAAAGAAGACCTTAACACATCTGACTCATTAAGTTGAAACTTTTGCATCTGCATTCACTTTGTTAGCTTGCAGAAATGTTTAATCAAGAATTAGAAAGACTGCTGATAACTTGTGTTTGTTGTTTAGGTTGCTTTTTATGAAGACATGATTCCAAATGAGTTGCATTTCTCACATCAGTGATTATGAGCCGATCAACCCCTTGCTAGCTTTCTAAGTGCAGGTGTCAAATGTGATGGTGGCATGACGATATCTAGGAATGTCTGTAAATATATGAACTCATAAAGTACCAATCTATGCATTTGTGTGGAAAGTGAACATCAACCACACTCAAGGAAACAAGGTTCTTAGAAGAGGATGAATTCTGTTTATCTTTTGATTTTTCTGAATAAAATCAGGAGTGCTGGATCATTCTGTGTAAGCTAGGTTTGGAGTACATAAAAGACTTGTCATGAAAGGATATTCATGAAACATAGCTGGCAGGTAGATTTTGTAAGCATGCATGAAGAAAGAAGAAAACAGATGGTTCAAACCTGGCTGACATAGCTAAAGCATTTCTGCTGAGACCACGTTTACTGACTTGTAAGTAGTTCTTAGCTCTGCATCAGTACTACCCAGTAAGGTTTGTGCATCAAAAAGGAGTAAAACGAAAACATTATTTTCATTTGTATAGACCAGTGTTTCAGTGGGTGTATGCCAAGATCCACAAAGCAGAACTTGACCATATGTCCCGATCCAATGTCAGGGAAGGTTTTGATATGATCCCAAGAGCGAGATTAAGACACAAACGAGGTCAAATGCCATATACCCAGAAGAGCTTTTATTACCAAAAGTATCAAAAGTAGAAAATAGTAGCGATAGGATAGAATGGAAGAAAAGGCAGAAATCAAGCAAGCAGTCAGGATAGAGTTGCAAGGATAGTCACCACCATGGATCCAGTGGTGTCCTGTTGGTCCTCAGTCTTCAATTCTTCGGTGGTGGGTGCACACCACAGCTTGTCTCCACGTTTTTTTATAGGGCATATTTTGATGAGGTATGCACATATGTGTTGTTCATGCACTGTTCACACGCTGCAGGTTTCGTCTGCCACACGACCTTCGCGTGATCAACACTAGAAACCGGTATCTTATCTCAAAGACTACAGTTTCCGTGAGAATGGTAGCCTCCACATTCTTACATGCTTGTCGGCTTCAGCCTGTTTCCTCTCCTGAATGCCTTAGTGGCCTAGTAATTGTCCTTATGGATGGAGGAATGTCCTGCTTAGACAGGCCATCTCAGAGACAAAGGGCTCGAGATAAGCAGTCCACAATTCTTGAGACGAATGGCTTGAAATGACAGTCCAGTCTCTCACACCTAACAATCTTTGAGACAAACAGCTCAAGATAACAGTTCAGTCTCTCACACCATAGAGTACTGTTTGACAGGTGCATGAACTTTGGAAATGAAAACCATATTAAATTAGAAGTATATTTCCCAATGATATTGATGAAAATGAAAAAGTACCCTAGTAATTTATGTGCTCTGCTATATTGGATGCCTGTCATGCACAGCCAATAGCACAGTATTGAAAAGCAAACATTCAGGCAGAAGTCAAGATTTGAACAGATTGCAATTTGGTGATTATTGAAAAGAATCTTGATATTAAACATAGCATTTAGATGGCTTTAAAATGAACATTTGGTGTGGACTAACAGTATTTCATTGGAATAGGATTTTCCTTTGCAATAATCACATCTTATTAGGAAGTAGTTTACTATTCCTTAATGAATGTCACCCAAACTTAGCAGTGATTTAATTCTCAAACCTTCTGTTAAGAAGCTTTAAGGTCAGTGCACGTGTGCTTATGAGGGAAACTTTTTATATCACTTGCCTTCAGATGGGCATTGTCTGCAGACATAATTTCAGAGGTAGCATTTATTGCAAAATAATTTTGGTTTCATTAATATCACTGGTGTCTGTTGTTAAAGTAGACAAAAATAAATTGTGGTGGGTGAGAATTCCTGCCCCAACAAATAAAGGGAACAACTTTTGTCCTCATTACCTGGGAAACATGGAGAAGGATGTAGGATTCTAAAATTTTGATAAAAAACATGGCAGAACTTACAGTATCATTTTGTAAACTAAATGCCTGTTCCAGTATTTTTAGATAGGACACTGTAAATGAGATATTAGATTGTCAGACGTTAACTGTAAACAGTGTTAAAGTCTTTTAAAATGACTGAATACTGTTAATGTCCCTAAAAGCAGCAGTCAACATCATAGCTAGGCTTAGCTATTTTCATTTATTAGAATGAACCTGAATGCATAGCAGTTTAGCTATGGTCCACACACTATTTCTATGCCTACTTGCACTATTCTTAAAACACTAAAGATTTGTTGCATTTTCTATTACATTTTCCATTTTGTTTGGTCTTCATAGGTTTCAAAAAATTGTCACTGTAGCAGTTTCCTTACTGAACATAACCTGTACCTTTCTCAAAAACATTTTTTACTGTACAACTAAAGATGAACTTATTTAAAGATTTGTGTCAGAAAGGATCATGCAGTACTTAAAAAACAGGCTAAATTGTGGGCTAATTTAACACAACTGGCTTTTTTCCCCACAGAAATTGCTGATAGTAACTTCTCCCAGAGTATTACTTATTAAAGTATTTTGAGGTGAATTGAATGACTCATTTTTTATTTTCAGACTTAAATGAAATAGGTCCTTTTCATTTTTTTGAGATATGTTATTGGCCTAGTTATTATTTGCATCTGAAATGTGATTATGATGTGGTGGTTTTTTTTTTTCTTCTATAAAGATGAGTATATAGCAAAGTGCTGTGGAATAAAAAGGACTGCAGGTGTTGGCTGGGATTCTTTTTCTGCAAAGTCTTGTATGATCATCAAACTCTCTTATTTCCTGGTCAAACAGCACAACAGCAGCTAGACTACAGTGATTTCTTCAACAATTAAGACCGTCTAAGAGGAGGTGGATTAATAATATTTTAGAGGAAAATTTCCCTTCCTTTAAATTGACCTTTGTCTAATAACTGACAGTTGCTTATGACATGAGTGTTTTCCTGAAATTCTTGTTTGAACAAGGTAAATAACAAAGGATGTTTAATGTTTGAAGATGTTAGATGTTTGAAGAATAGGTTTTATCTGAATATTCCAGGAACAACATCCTTCTAGAAGTCCTCATTTTCTACAGTATGTCTGTGGTGGGGGGCGTGGTGGAGGGGAAATAAAAAGTATTTCCTTGTAACTCTAGTAATAAAATGATGCCCTAAACACAATTGTCTCCATACAAATGCAAAGTAGTGGTGTCAGACTTCTAGCTAAAATTATTAAGATTATACCTATGGAAGTTCTGTAGATAGGACCCTGATAAAAGAGAAAAATACTTTATTGGTACTTGCAGAGGGATCTAGATAGATTGGAGCATTGGGGAATCATCAACGGCATGAAATTGAACAAGACCAAATACTCAGATTCAGCACCTGGGATGGAGTAACGCTGGACACAAGTCTAAATTGGGAGAGGCATGGCTGGAGAGCAGCCCTGCAGAAAGGGATCTGGGGTTGCTGGTTGACAGTAGGCTCAACAAGAGTCAGCAGTGTGTGCCCTGGCAGCCAAGAGGGCAAACCGCATCCTGGGGTGCATCAAACACAGCAGAAGCAGCTGGTCAAAAGATGTGATTGTGCCACTGTATTTAACGTTGGTGCAGCCTCACCTTGAGTATTTTGTACAGTTCTGGGCCACAGAATTTAAAAAGGTTGTTAAGGTACTTGAATGCATCCCGAGGAGGGCAAGAAAGCTGGTGAAAAGGCTGGAAGGCATGTCCTCTGAGGAGTGGCTGAGGACACTGGGTTTGTCTAGTTTGGAGAGGAGGCTGAGGAGTGACCTCACTGCTCTCGACAGCTTCCTGAGGAGGGGACGTGGAGAGGGAGGTGCTGATCTCTTCTCCCTGGTACCCACTGCCAGGACACATGGGAATGGCTCAAAGCTGCGTCCATCAGGGGATGTTCAGACTTGACATGAAGAAGCATTTCTTTACTGAGAGGGTGGTCAAACCCTGGAACAGGCTTCCTGGAGAGGTGGTCAATGCCCCATGCCTGTCAATGTTTGAGGCAGTTAGACAATGCCTTTAATGCTATGCTTTAATTTTTGGTCAGTCCTGAAGTGGTCAGGCAATTGGAGAAGATGGTTGTTGTAGGTCCCTTCCAGCTGAACTGTTCTGTTCTGTTCTGTTTTATTCTAGTCTGTTCTATTCTATTCCCTGTGCTCACCCTGAGTCAAATAATATGAGACTGCTATTTGCCTGAAATGCCAGAGGTTTTTCAGCTCCAAAAACACTTGCAAGGACACAAATGACAAAGGTCACCAGTGGAAACAAGATTTTATTTTATTTTTCTGAATCTGTTTCAGAGGTGATGCACACAACTAGCAACCCAATGGGCATATGTAGCCAGGAGCAGGCTGATGCGTTCTTCAGTTTAGCTTGAAAAAAATCCCTTGTAGCCTGGCAAAGGAAAGCCACAGAACATGTAGCAGCAGGAATACAGGCCAAGCAGCCCCTTTTTCCTAAAGAGTGAGAACCTGAAGAATGAGGAACACGACCGACCACACACAAAAGAAGAAGAGGTGTGTGGTACCGTGGGGTATTTTCCAAACTATGACACTTATCGATGACAGGCACACTTTTTGCCTTCCAAAACTTGCTCTGCCTCTGTGCTTCTTGGCCAGCAAAGCATGAAAAGCACTTTCTTGCCTGCCCTGTGTTGTATTGCACGCAGGGAGAGCTGGAAATTGCAACTGCAGATGGTGCAGCAAGCCTGGACCCCTTCCAAGCACAGCCTGTTTTGCACAAGCAAGAATCCCTGGGGAAATGGAGCCAAGGGAAGAGCAGAGCTCGCTCCCGCTACAGACTGGCACTGGGCAAGAGAGCCCGAGAGAGGCAGGGCATGAGCGGTGCCTTGGAGGTGCAAGAGCAGCAGGCAAGGACCTACCGAAAGGGCCCAGAGGAGCCCTGACAAGGGGCTGTGCTCAGTGCTACAGAGGACAAGAAACAACCCCCTGGGGCATCCCTTGGAGCCCGCCCAGGGAGTCAGAAATCTTCCTCCCTGTGGATGCGGGGCATGAGGGCCACCTTCGTGGAGCATGAGCAGCGGGCACCTAGCCACAATGGCCCAAAGCAGCCCTGGCAAGGGGCCGTGCTCAGTGCTGCAGAGGAAGGCAAAAAAACCCCGGGGACACTTGCTAGACCACCATGGGGGGAAAAAAAACCTTCCTCTCCCCAGCTGCAGGGCACAAGAGGTCATCTTTGTGGTGCATGAGCAGCAGGCAGTAACCTAGCCAGACCGGACCAGAGGAACCCTAACAAGTGGTCATGCTCAGTGCTGCAGAGGAAGGAAAAAAACCCCCAGGGACCAGTGCCAATCTGCCCTGGGGGAAAATTCCTTCCTGACCCCAGAGCTGGCGATTGGCTATTCCCTGAGCATGTGAGCAAGACCTGCCTCCTCATCCCACAGGCTGGTCACACCTTCCAGGAGATAGATGTCCAAGCCCTGTTCTCCCTCAACCTGGAGCCATCTCAGGGGATTCCAAGAGTGGCCAAACACCCTGGCCTGATCAACCTTGGGGGCAAGAATTCTTCCTGTGCCTTTGGGCCACCAGTGGGTGCTCCAAAGCACTGGGACCCCAGGCAACATCTGTGCATCCAATTTCTTACAGCTGCTGCCACTGGCTCCGCAGGTGATGAGGACAGTGAGCTCTGCAGTGCTCCTCAAGAAGGCATTCCCTTGGTCTGGCCACTGCTATCCAGCTGAAAAGGATTTCCATCTTTCAGATGGGCTTTGAGCATGGCCCTGCCAGGAGATGGTGTTGCAGTAGAGAACTTCCAGCAGCACGTTCCAGCCTCCGGTCTTCCTCCCTCAGCCCCTTCCAAGTAATTCCACCAGCTCCTCAAGGACTTCCTCTTGGATGTCTTCGGGCTGTCCCTGGGCCATCTCTGGCAGCGGGGCACGGGAGGCTGCCCCTTTTATACTGCCCCGGGGCATTGTGACTGCTGCACTGCCGGCTGGTGGCACTGTGACACCGGGGTGATGGGGCCCCCCACGTGCAGCCCCTCCGCCCAGCATCCTTCAGAGGAAGGCCTTTGGGGTGCTGGCCCCAGGGGCTGTCCCTGTGCCCAGGAGGCCCAGGGGGCTGTCCCTGCCCTTGGTGGCCATGCACTGGGCCAGCTGCTGGGTGTCCCTGACGCCTCCTCTGCCACCCGGCTCCCAAGGACAAACCTGGTGCTGTTACTCTTCTCTCAGGCCATGGCAGAAACCAACCCTGCAGCCCAGAGACCGCCCCTATTAGGTGTCCACTCTCTGTGCCACAGCTAACGCCCATGAGGCCCCACAGCAAGGAGGATCAGGGACTTGATCTGGCTGGACACAAACACGGGGAGTGTGAGGGGGATTTCAGTAGCTGCAGCCTGGAGGAAAGCCAAAGTGTAACCAGAGCCATAGGTTGGGATGGACGGTGCCAACAGTCCGCCATGGAAATAAGTCAGGCTTTGAAAAAAAAAGGGAATGGAGGTTACACTGGAGTGGTGGAAAGGTTGGTCATTTTCAGACCTAGAACACTGGGATCCATGCCCAAAGCACAGCCAGGCAAATGACAACTCTTCCAAACTGGGAAAATAACCAGTTGCTGCTGTCGCTGTCACATCCCCTTTTCCCACTGAAACCAAGCTGTGCAGCTCCTCTATTAAACACACACATTGGCGGTGTTTAAAGGGGATACAAAACACACTTCAGCCCTGGGGTAAAACTTTCAGAGTTATTCTATTCTATTCTATTCTATTCTATTCTTTATAGTGCCACTTAGAAGATCTAAACTGCACTGTCATTGTTCAAACAAATGCTGTTTCATTAATACATAGACTAAAAAAATAAATAAAATATGGTTTATCTTTTTTATGTATTTTCTGGAGCTTTTAAGAATGGCAAAATGCAGCTCTTGTCTAAATGCTTTTGTACAGAGAATTTATTTGTAATTCTTTAAATAATACAACATAACATATTTTGAAAGTGGAGTATTAAGCTAGAGAGACCAGTTTTGGTAGGAACTTAATTAAGTTTGTGCAGTAATTGGAGAGTGCTCCTAAAACTGTGTGCTTCACAGGGGATTAGCTTGTGGTTATAGTGTACTGGCTTTTACCCCATCCTCCTAGTTGCTAGACTTTATTAAAAGATGCTGAAATCTAATTAAATCTATCCTTACATAAATTATCTATGTACATTATTGTAATAACTTTCACAAAGACATGATTTCATTGCATGTGGGAGAATATTGGGCATCACCAACATCATCTATCCTATTCATTTTTATCCTATGCATTGAATAAACCCAACAGGGGACCACAACAGGCTGAAATTAGTCCATACTGATATTTACTTTTCTTTGCATTTTGAAACCTCTAGGAGTCAAATGCCATAAAAGTTAGTATAAATAATAAAACAACTCTAAGTAGCCTTTTGTTTACAGTAATTTTTTATTTATTTTTTGCCTGATAGCACTTCCCAACACTAACATATCAACAAGAATATGTGTTGCTTTGTTGCCCCCCACCCTGTTTACCATCTGCATCATGCTTCCCTCTTTAAAAGAAGAAACAGGGATACGGGACCTGAGGACCTGAGTGTTCCCCAGATACATGTTCCTCTGGAATAGTTCAACAGAAAAAGTTTACCTGGAAATCTGAGACTTGTGTGACCTTACAGAGAAATCAAAATGAAGTCTATCATCCCCACTAAAGAGCAAACACTCCTAACTAGCACTATATGACTAACTGATTACTGTTATTTTTAGTTCAGCTGAACCATACTTTTGATAATGGATGTCCTTCACAAAACAGGAGAGAAGGAGATTGTGTTCCCTTCATGTCCTTTGCCCAGTGATTTGAATATTCAAGCGGGATGTAGAAAACAGATTTAAAATCCATCTTTGCCTGCTTTAGGAATAAGCTCAAGACTGTGCCCCAATATATCTTAGGAGACTTTTCTTAGCAGACAAATGAATCTTCTACAGAGTATGCACATATGAATTTCTTAGAAACTGTCCTGCTGAAGTTGTTGCATTTAAAAAAAAAAAAATAGTTAAGTATTTCTTCAAGGAAGAACGAGAATGATTTATCCCAATTTTGGGTGATTTAAACTGCAAGACTAAAAAAAAAAAAAAATCAATCTTTCATTCCTCTCCCTCCTTTTTCTCCCATCCCGCAAAATACCCTGACTCAGGGATTTGAGAAGACATGAGTTCCTTGTCTGCTTCAGGTTAGCAGTGTAACATCATCTTTGCAAAGATACGCAGTATAGCTTTCTATGATCGTTGAATCAGTCCAAAACTGAAATGTTGTGGAATTTTAGGTTGGTTTTTTTTTTTTCCATTTATGATGACAAAACTATGTGTTCAATTTGACCTAAAATCACTAATAATTTTGACTGACTCAAATTTTATGAATACCTGTACAGATACCCCACCCAATGCTACTCTGCGCTTTCAAAATAGCTCAGGAAATGACAGACGGTTATTCCACAGGCAAAAAATGAAATGCTAATAAGGGTAATATTTTCAGGATTAATGACTAAAACCGGATGTGGTAATCCCCAACAAAGAAAGGTGACCTAAAATCTTTGCTACCGGGAATGTCCAGGTCAGTCATCCCTGCAGGAAAGTGCATTTAGAATTCCCTCAGATGGAGATCTGGAATCGTAGAGTTTAGGCAAGGGGATTTCTCCTAAGGAGAAATTCTCCATTACATTGGTTTTGTAAATGAGGTTGTCTTTTATTTTTATTGAACCAACAGTCCAAGTGGCTATGTTTCACTTGAGCTCCAGTAAATTATAGGTAATTAAAATTGTTGCAGTGCTACCTTTGGGGCCAGAGGTTGAAGAGCTTGACATCCCAGAACCTGGCAGAACAGAGATCATCTGATCTTTTATTAAACACCTGCTGCTGGGAGTTGTACAGTTTTACCTACATTAGCTGGCAAGATGTTCTGGACAGAAGGACTATTGCAGATTTGATTCAATAGTAAATTGTAGTCAATTAACCAGTAGCTATTAGTACCTCACAAGCTTTTCCTAGTGTTAGTGGGAAGAGTAAGTAATATTATTGCTTTTTTGTTTCCTTGACTTGTTTTGGCAAAGTCATCTTCCTATCATAAGAAAATAAACCCAAATACCTTCCTCTAATTACTTAGCTTTTACTTTCAACCAGATGGTTTATATCTGCCTTGTTCAAAGTGCAAGACTGAGGGGAAAAAAGGATCAAGTTATTTTATGACCCAGAATAATAGGAGAGTGTGACTTACATGTCCCAGTTTCTCATCTTTAAGCTGCACATAGTAATATTTATTTCAAATGGAGTTAGAGTCTTGGTTTTGTTAGCATGTGTAAAATACTGAAAAATTCTCCAACAATATGAAAACATTATTAATAATTTCTATGCCACTGAAATCCCTTAGACTTGATGTGTACAGTGTCATGTAATTACACTCTATGTTTTACTCTGTGTAGTAAAGAGCAGGCCATTAAAAACCATACATATTTTGCCTGGATTCCTTCTAGCTTTTCATCACCAGCAAATTATTGCTGCCATATGAGAATCTACATATCCCCTAATAGGTGCTAGTAATATTCATGAGCAAGGCACTTTTTGTGTCCTGCATGTGACCTAGATATATGCACTCTGATCTCTAGATACTGGAAGCAGAAAAAAAAAGATGGAAAACTGTTCAGAATTCTGGTTTAAAAAAAATAAACAAATCAAAAAAATTAAGAAAGCAAACAAGTTAAAAAACCCCTCCAAAACCTATTGTAACTTAAACCATCTTACCACTGTGAGAAAAGCAGAAATGCTGATTTTAGCTGTGCCATCAGCTTCCACACTGAGTTTTCTGTGCATCAAGTAATGTAGCAGCATACCAGCACTCCTGGTACCTGTGTGCAGTGTTGCAGGGAAATAGCCCAGGTTCTTAGTGATGCCTGAGTAGGGATGAAATTTGGAGGCAAGCCCTGGCACAGCTCGTTGATAGATGGACATTGGCACACGCAGGCATACATCCATTGAATGCACAATTAAGATGTTTATAGAATATATACCTGTGTACTTGCTACTGTTTTCTGAACCTATGGGATTTTAGGACAAGTGCTACATGTACTGCAGCAGCTGGTTGGAGGGCTGTTATCTATTTCTTCAGTTAAGGCAAAGCTAGCTGATTACCACAGATATGCCCAGCCTGCCACAGTAAATCCCATTGTGTATAACACAAATAGACCAGCAAAGGAGAAGAGTTTGTATGCTTCCTGGCAGGAAATGGGGTCTGTGATCATCAAAATGTTCAGGCAGAAGGAGGATATCACTGAAAATATTTGATCCAGTCAGAGATAAGATGAACAGATCAAAATAAACAAAAAATATAGCCCTCTCTATTCAGGTCAGCACTAGACACTGTGAAGGTGGGCCTCAAAATAAGAGGGACTGTGGTTGTGGATACTGAAACAAAAGAGGGGAAGAATTTGCTGTCCTTTGCTTTCCAATACAGGTATAGAATAACACATGATTTCTCCATCCTTCTATCAACTTTGTTATAAGATAAAACAGACAATCACGATGCCCAGTGCAACCTAATAGGAATAACTTTAAATATTGCACTGAATATTAGGATCCGAAATGATTCTATGATTCTATGATTCTATGATCTCAATCTCCCTATCTTTCTATTTGCCACTTAGAAATTAAAAGGAAGCTTTCAAGAATACATCTTCTTTTGACACACGGTTGTAAATTGCAGTAAGATAGAAGTTTTTATCTGCTGAAAAAATGGCTAAAATGGAGAGAAAAACTGCATATTAATCTTAAAGAAATTATCTTCATCCTTTAAACATGATTAACTATGTAAAGAAATAGGTTGTTTTAATAGATTTATGTCTCATTAGCAGAACAGGAGGAGGTAATATAATAGAGCCAGACAGTAGAAGTAAATGTTGTTTAGCAGCATGGTGCTCAGGTACCAGGGAGTCAAACTTGTAGATACAGTTTCAGTTCAGATCTGTGAAATATCCTGGAATGCAATGTTTTGCATCATTTTGCATCACTTAATCATCCTACTCTTGTGAATTGAACATCTTTCAAAAACATCACAGAAAAAGGGCTAAATGTCTCTGAATGATGATGATAAACTGTCTACATAATGTGTAAAACTAATGCAGAAAATGCCTAGTATAACAAATAGTAAATCAGCCAAATAGCAGTATCCTTCCAGTAGCTGTTTTTATAGGATTTATGTATATAGTTTTAAATACATCTTGAAGAGGTGTTCTCCCATACATTTGAAATAACCTTTGAAAGTGACAATCTTTCCTGCAAACTGAAAAGCATGCAATGCATGGAAAGGAATCATCTGGTTTATTTTAACAGGTAGCCGTGAGCGTTTCCAGCTAACCAGGAGTAGCTATAACATAAGCTGTATAAACACCACAGTTGTATGGGCAAGAGATGTGAAATACCTGCAGAATTTCCTTGCCTTTTATGAGGTCTGAACTTCACTAAAAGTGCTTTCTGACCCGGGATGTGGCAGTTACTATTGTTAAGTAATTTTCCAATGAAAAGAAACTCTTAAATGAAATGGGAAAGCCTGCTTTGCTGGCTTTCCAACAGCCTTGCTCTGGCTGGTAGCTGCATGGGATAGCTGAGCTGCCACAGTTCCCTGCCTTCACACCCACTGACAAGTGGAGTGTTAGAAAGGCCCGTCCCAGAGGCCAGCCATGTACCAAGCAGCCAGAGTGCAAGGAACAAATTTCACTCCTGAAACCCCTAAGTGATTTTTCCTGCAGGTTCTCATTTTAACTTTTCAAGAATTAGTTTTTAATACACCATGTCCCATATTAATTCAGGTGGAATTTTTTTCTTCTTCTTCTTATTTATAGGGCAGGAAATAGTTTTCCCAAATCCTTCTAGTTATTTCTGCATTAGTGGAAGCACACTTGAGAATTTTTATTTGTCTCAACCTATACTCAACTCTCTTGCCTGCCTGTCATTCATCTTCTCTTCTTTTAGCTGCTTTTTTTATTTATGTTTCTAGATGCCTTGAAGTGCATGGTCATGAGCATACCTCTGATAATTAGAGCTTACATTATGTCTAAAATCTGATTTTCTAGACAGAGCCTATGATTATATAGCATTAGCATGTACAGGCCTCAGTGGAAATCACAGCCTATTTGTGATGTGCTCTGGAGTGCACAGTAACATTCTGTGCTTGCCTTCAAACATTTAACTGAAGCCTATGATCTTAAAAAAGATGCAACTTGCATAATTACAGAATTGATTTCAAAGGACTGCTTGTAGTAGAAAGAGTTAGGTAAACACCAAATTATTTGTAGTGTCCAGGGTGAAAAAAGAATATATACAAGGGAAGGGAGAAGGGAATAAAGAAAAAACCTAATTATAGAGATCTAAAGCTGGCGTAATACATATTCACAATGCAAGCTCTGCTGATAGATGTAGGAAGGGCATGTAGACAGATACTCTGCTAGGAGCTATACTAAGGAGAGTTGCTATAGGAGCCCAAGTAGAACTTCGCATGTTTGGAAGACAGTTACTAAATATTGGCAATGAAGTCATGTTGACTAATGCCTGTTTCTTGGGGAATAAATGTTTGCCAATCAGACACTCAGAACCAGTCTAATTGGAGGAAATTGTGCAGATTTGGTAGATGACCCATAGCTCTGCAAGTGAAGAGAGGTTGCAATTCCCCCTGTCAGACTGGCTGCAACCATGTTATCCAGAACATAAAATACGCTTAAAAGTAGAACTTGCTCCGTACCAGCAAGGAATCTTCTGTGGAAGCCTACAACAAAATAGGGTTTTATATACATGGCAGTCAATGACATGTCTCCAGTATTACAGGTTTTTAATTTGTCATTTGAAGCTGATGACAGATACTAATATTTGCAGTTGAAAAAGCCACAGTGAAGAGAAAATGTGCTTTACATTTTATTGCACAGCATAAACGAAGTTATGGCTAGATTAAAAAATGTAGATATGAGAGTATAGAGGGAAAATGGTTGAAACATTCATTGTACAGATTCCTTAGGTGGAGGTTTTTTTAATAACACCTGTATATTTAGAAGATACTTGATACTGATTTATTCAGCAATTTAAAAACCTAACAAGACATATCTCTCTATTCACATCCTTTTTCTTTACTGAGATGCAACAGCTGTCTACCTTTCAAGTTGTCCATGTGAATATGTGTCCATGTCCTTTTTATAAGTGTTTTGCAGTGTCAAAGCCAAAGCTTAACAATAAACAGCAGCTCTACCTGTATTTGTTGAAGAGGTTATCTAAAATATTTAAAATGCTTTGGATAGTAACTTTTCTTACATAAAGAAAGGTCACCAGATACATAAGTTTATAAGTATTTATAAGTATTCACAAAAGTCACTGTGAATAGTGTACAGCCTTTGAAAGCTTTCTTTTGTGAACATATGGATTCTTAAGCAGAGTAGAAGAGTGTATTAGTAGTTACTGTAAGAAATTCCCATATAATAAAAATTAAGCTATTTTGCATAGTGTAAAGGAACTAAAGCCCAGTACAATACAAAATTTAGGTTCAATAAATTCGCATGAGTACTCAAAATGTGATGAATTGAAAATTCCACATTAAAAAAATCACTATTAACACACTGAATTAGAATGAAATATTTATATGTGTCCACGTGTGCGCATGTGTGTGTGTATATACAGGCTTAAAAATTCCCCTGGAATGAAAATGTTGAAAACAGTCATGTCAATTTAAAAAACAATATTTCAGCTTTCGTTTTTATATTCCTTAAGCTATAAATTGTGAAAAGAAACTTCTTTAGCAATAAAAAAGTGGACTTCGAAAATTAATCGAAATGCTTCATCTTGATTAGTGATGCATTATTCCCTTCCCACATTAGTACCTGAAATGGCACTTTACAATCAAAAACTCTCAGATTTAACCGAAACTGGCTAATCCTAGGTTAGCTGAAAAAGAAGTATAATGGTGAATGAAGAGTATAGTCATCAAGTAGGAGTTCCTGCAGGTATGAGTAGCATCTCAATATAATGTGCCAAATTAGCTTTCAGCTGTTTTAATCTGTATTCTCTACAGCACAATGCCCTTTGGTGTTCCATATAGTTGTTTCAAAAACGCTATCTGAGCATACCTGAGGTTAAGCTCTGGCTGACCTGATGTGGATTATTGGATGAAGCTGCCAAATAAGTCTTGTATTTAGCTGGCACTTGGATGCCTTTGTTTGAGGGGAAAAATAAATCTAG
Source organism: Harpia harpyja (assembly GCF_026419915.1). Classification (NCBI taxonomy): domain Eukaryota; kingdom Metazoa; phylum Chordata; class Aves; order Accipitriformes; family Accipitridae; genus Harpia; species Harpia harpyja. The sequence continues at coordinate 56,288,926 of NC_068940.1, read as the reverse complement.
CATCTGGCCTGCATAAACAGACACCTGTCCTTGTAAATGCCTATGGGTCTGTGATTTTTGGAAGAATAGGAAAAAACCCATGAAAACTCTGGGAGCTGAAGAGGGTGTATTAAATTTCTCCCTTGACTCAGATAGGAGAATGTGGGCATGTCCATTTCAGTGAGAGGGTCCAGTGCAAAAGCTGAATATGAGCTTAGGTTCTGAATACAATAGCAGACAGGGCTGATTTAGATCTGATGTCTTAGTACGGGTTCGTTTATGGTCTGGACTAAAACTGTTATCATGCTTTGGCAGAATAATGCAGTTGCAGTTACTACATTAGAGGGCCATAGAATAAACATGGCTGGGAAGAAGATCATTATCTAGAAATGAAGCTGTTTGTTTTGCTTTTAGTTTGCCAGTGAGGTATTGATGCTGCATGGGATATTAACTTGCTGATGGGCAGTGATTTAATACAGTACCACGAATTTATTACATCTGTTAATATTAAGTAACTTGAATAAGTTGAATGTACAAGATAATGTAATTAGAAAGGAATGGTATGATTGTTCTTGCAAAATGCCAGATTCAAGATAAATACAGGCCTTTCACCTAAGTGTTAACTAAGGTCTTATAATGCTTTTACATAAATCATTTCTTATATTATCATGTAAATTAAAGATGAAAAGAGACTGAATCAAGAAAGACCTAGCAGAAGTAGAGTGGATTTCATGGAAGGTGCCAGAATGGTAAATGACACAGAGATAGCTTTGTGGGAAGAGAAACTGAACTAAACAGTTACCATATTTTGAGAGAGAAGACAAGTAGAAGGCATATGAGATACAAAATAATGGACTATGCTGACAAGATAAATGGTGGTTCCTGTTTACTACTTACCACAAGGAAATAATCATGGAGATTGAAAGGCAATACATTTTAAAACTGAGGAAAGGAACTAATCATCCAGCATATGAGATTTATGGAGCTTACTGTCCCAAGATATCACTGAAACTAGAAGCCCAGCAGATTTTTTTTTTAATCTATTGAATGAGTGGAAATGTGGTATTAGATGAAAGGAAAGGAGCTGTTGGAAGAATTTCTCCTTTCAGTTGCTGTTCAGTAATGAGGTTCTCCCACATTTTCCAGAACCATTCAATATTAGCCACTATTTGACTTTGAATGCTTTACATGTATGATAAGTATGAAAACCTATAAACTCATAGTTTACCTAAGCGAGCCCAAAAATACCACTTGTAAAAATCCCTTTAAGATTTTTTTTTAGCAGGAAACATATTCTCTGCAAAATACAAATATCTAGAAAAAGACTGAGCTCTGTTCCATTAACTTCTATAACAGCAAACAATCTTATTTACAACTGGTGTCTACAGGTATCTTGCTTAGAGGAAAGAGTTACTGGCATTCTGTTTAGGAAACAGCCACGTGTTCCCAGTGACTGACTAAATAATCTCTCTGGATAACAATTCTGACATGAGGAGGAAAAAAATACCTTAAGTATATGTTGGCACAGTTAACTTATCCAGGGTACATGGAGTTAAAAAGACATATGTATTCTTCAGGTATTTTGGAGCAAGTTTGCTCTGACATTATCAAGTGATCTTACTCCTTGTAGTGGCTGAGCTGCATATATATGGAATTAATAATTCATCTCTGCCACAAGGACAGCAAGTAGTTTTCCTCAATTACAATCCACATGACTAAGATAATAAGCACTTCAAAGCTCCTTGTGTTTGTTTTGTTGCCTTTTTATCTTTTGGGGGTTTTTTGCTTTTTTTAGCAATGTCACTTATGGCAGGTTGAGTCAACCAAGTCTAACATAATTTGATCTGCTGAAGTAATTATGCAACCCTATAGGCCTAAGTAGACTCAATTATCTGTCAAAACACGGTGTATCGTTAACAATATTAATGGTGAGTGGTCAGCAGGCTCTGCTGTGCACATCTGTCTGGACTGAAATATATAAATGTCTGAAACGGTAATGTCGATAAAAACTCTTTTCTCATCTTTTCAGAATCTTTGGGGTTTTTTTAGTTACACAGCAATAGACTTCGTAGGCTGTCATATGCATGCATTGCCAAAACACCTACATCTAAGAGTAAATATAGGTGCATTCTGACTTATTTGCCCATGCTTTCTCCCACAGAATTGTTTCTGTTTAATAATAATTGGTGTGTGGGAGAAAAAGCTTATTATAGTACTTCTCCATTGAAATTGCTTGCCAGATACTGAGGAGAAGGCTATAACATGAGCTTTTCAGAGGTCATCCATCGATGTAGCCTAGCATAAATCCATTTTATTTTCTTTGTTATCTGTTTCTGCATCATTTAAGTCACAGTGGAGTTAATCTGTTAGACCTTTGGGCTTGTCTTCTTTTCTAAAATCACTATGATATTTAAAAGGCTGACTTGCAAGAGAAGGAGCAGAGGTGTAGATTGTTCCTCCTCTACAGTATTTCTTCATCCATTGTCAATATGCCTTTCAGTTGATCTATATGCTTTCTTATTTTCAAACAATTTCAGTAGTGCACGTTATTTTGCTTTCCATGATTCTTTTTAGAAACTCTCTGTGCAGAGTTGTTCTGCACCTATATCCTTTTGTAAGGAAAAAAATATTCTCCATATCTTCACCCATCACATTCACCACAAATTATTACCTGGGAAGATGATCCCATTATACTACAGTCACAGAGGTCATTGTAAAAACTTTATATGTGTAAAAGAAATGCAGTTGTCCTGAACATTGTGCAATTACAGATCAGAGAGTTCTTGAGCTCCCTTTTGGGAAAGAAAAGAAAGAAGAAAAGAAAAAGTGGTGCTATGGGAACTAACAAGGAGAAAGGATTAAAAGCAATCACAGCAGTGAGATTTCTTAACAGTGTGAAAAGTAATACTATATGGCTCTAAGGATACTAGGCTAAAGCACATTCATTTGAATTTGTTACTCTAAGAACGTCTTTAGTACAGATAAAACTGGAAGAACCTTGGGATCTGAATGTTATAAAAACTCATTGCAGACTTCCATAATTCCTAGAGACTGCTGCTTTTTCTTTTCATTATGTGCATGTTGTATAGTTGCTCCAGTCAAAAAGGTATAAAAAATTGATGTGTGCGTCAGGGGCCCAACTTAAATGCCTCTATGCAAATGCACATAGCATGGGGAATAAACAAGAGGAGTTAGAGAAGTGCACATGCCTGCAGGGCTATGATCTTATTGGCATCACAAAGACATGGTAGGATGGCTCCTATGACTGGAGTGTTGGAATGGAAGGATACAGACCCTTTAGGAAGGACAGGCAGGAGAGACAAGGAGGGGGTGTCACCCTCTATGTCAGTGACCAGCTGGAGTGCGTAGAGCTCTGCCTGGGGATGGATGAGGAGCCGACCAAGAGCCTATGGGTCAGGATTAAAGGAAGGGCAGGGACAGGTGACATTATAGTGGGGGTCTGCTACAGGCCACCCGTCCAGGAAAACCAAGCATATAAGGCCCTCTATAGAAAGATAGGAGCAGCCTCACTTTCACAAGCCCTGGTCCTCATGGGGGACTTCAACCACCCCGATATCTGTTGGAGGGACAACATGGCAGGGCATAAGAAATCCAGGAGGTTCCTGGAATGCATTGATGATAACTTCCTTCTTCAAGTGACAGAGGAACCAACTAGGAGAGGTGCCATGCTGGACCTTGTTCTCACAAACAATGAGGGGCTGGTGGGGAGTGTGAAGCTCAAGGGCAGCTTTGGCTGTAGTGACCATGAAATGGTGGAGTTCAAGATCCTTTGGGCGGTGAGGAGGGCGCACAGCAAACTCACTACCCTGGACATCAAGAGAACAGACTTTGGCCTCTTTAGGGATCTGCTTGATGATAGAGTACCATGGGATACAACCCTGGAGGGAAGAGGGGCACAAGAAAGCTGGTTAATATTCAAGGATTACCTCCTCCAAGCTCAGGAGCGATGCATCCTAACAAAGAGGAAGTCAGGCAAAAATGCCAGGAGTCCTGCATGGATGAACAAGGAGCTCCTGGACAAACTCAAACACAAAAAGGAAGCCTACAGAGAGTGGAAGCAAGGTCAGGTAGCCTGGGAAGAATACAGAGAAATTGTCTGAACAGCCAGGGATCAGGTTAGGAAAACCAAAGCCCTGATAGAATTAAATCTGGCTAGGGATATCAAGGGCAACAAGAAAAGCTTCTATAGGTACTTTGGTGATAAAAGGAAGACTACAGAAAATGCGGGCCTCTCCGGAAGGAAATGGGAGACCTGGTTACCTAGGACATGGAGAAGGCTGAGGTACTCAATGACTTTTTTGCCTCAGTCTTCACTGGCAAATCCTCCAGCTGCACTGCCCAAGTTGCAGAAGGTGAAGGCAGGGACTGGGAGAATGAAGAACTGCCCACTGTAGGAGAAGATCAGGTTCAAGACCATCTGAGGAACCTGAAGGTGCACAAGTCCATGGGACCCGATGAGATGCATCCGTGGGTCCTGAGGGAACTGGCAGATGAAGTGTCTAAGCCACTATCCATCATATTTGAGAAGTCATGGCAGTCCACGGAAGTGCCCACTGCCTGGAAAAGGGGAAACATAACCCCTGTTTTTAAAAAGGAAGACCCAGGGAACTACAGACCAGTCAGTCTCACCTCTGTGCCCGGCAAGATCATGGAACAGATCCTCCTGAAAACTATGCTATGGCACATGGAAAATAAGGAGGTGATTGGCAACAACCAACATGGCTTCGCTAAGGGCAAATAGTGCCTAACAAATTTCATGGCCTCCAAGATGGGGTCACAGCATTGGTGGATAAGAGAAGAGCAACAGACATCATCTGCCTGGACTTGTGCAAAGCATCTGACACTGTCCTACACAACATCCTTGTCTCTAAAATAGAGAGACATGGATTTGACGGATGGACCACTTGGTAGATAAGGAATTGGCTGGGTGGTTGCACTCAAAGAGTTGTGGTCAATGGCTCAATGTCCAAGTGGAGACCAGTGACAAGTGGTGTTCCTCAGGGGTCAGTATTGGGACTGGTGCTGTTTAACATCTTTGTCGGTGACATGGACAGTGGGACTGAGTGCACCCCCAGCAGGTTTGCTGACAACACCAAGCTCTGTGGTGCAGTCGACATGCTGGAGGGAAGGGATGCCATCCAGATGGACTTTGACAGGCTTGAGAGGTGGACCCGTGAGAACTTTAAGTGCAAGGTTCTGCACATGGGTCGGGGAAATCCCAAGGACAAACACAGACTAGGCAATGAGTGGATTGAGAGCAGCCCTGCAGAGAAGGACTTGGGGGTGTTGGTTGACAAGAAGTTCAACATGACCTGGCAATGTGCGTTCACAGCCCAGAAAGCCAACCGTATCCTGGGCTGCATCAAAAGAAGTGTGACTAGCAGGTTAAGGGCGATGATTCTCCCCCTCTACTCTGCTCTTGTGAGACCCCACCTGGAGTACTGCATTCGACTCTGGGGCCCCCAACATAAGAAGGACATGGACCTGTTGGAGCAAGTCCAGAGGAGGGCCACGAAGATGATCATGGGGCTGGAGCACCTCTCCCATGAAGACAGGCTGAGAGAGTTAGGGTTGTTCAGCCTGGAGAAGAGAAGGCTCTGGGGAGACCTTATAGCGGCCTTCCAATACCTAAAGGGGGCCTACAAGAAAGCCAGAGAGGGACTTTTTACAAGGGCATGTAGTGATAGGACAAGGCATAATGGCTTTAAACTGAAGGAGGGTAGATTTAGATTAGATGTAAGGAAGAAGTTCTTCACTGTGAGGGTGGTGAGGCACTGGAACAGGTTGCCCAGAAAGGTTATGGATGCTCCATCCCTGGCAGTGTTCAAGGCCAGGTTGGATGGGGCTTTGAGCAACCTGGTCTAATGGAAGGTGTCCCTGCCCATGGCAGGGGGGTTGGAACTAGATGATCTTTATGGTCCCTTTCAACCCAAACTATTCTATGATTCTATGATATTATATACACAATTGTGTATCCACTGCATGCATGTAAAAATGTTATACAATGAAAAAAACAGTGTAGATTCAGAGCTGTGAAAGACTCCAAGAAAACAATTAAGTGCAACTTGGACAGATGATGAGATTTTCTTAACTTAAATCTAAGTAGAGGTTGTGGGATATACTACATGGTTTACTGAAGGAAAATGTGGCATGTCGATGGAGTGACTTTGCTACCTCATTTTGAATTGTTGGGGGGGCGGAGGAAGGGAGTGCTTTCAAATGTACTAATTGCTGCATCATGTTAGGTGCTATAAGTAACACTGGAATCTGTCTGCCACAGTGCAACAGTTACAAATAACTGCTTAAACAAAGAAAAATTAATTAATTGAGACATGGATATTCTTGGGCATACATGATTGCTTTGGAGATCTTTGATTACTTTTTAAAGATTGTAGAAGAAAACTAGTTGCCCAGAAATTCCCTCATTGGTTGGATGTTCTGTAAGTAGGAGAATTTCCAATACAGTACTATATGTAAAATAACTGAATAGATGTTTCCAGCTAAATTTGTGCTTCTACGTACACTTGTAAATACAGTTATGAAATATATTACTGTTAAGGTCTTGAGCAGTGGTTAGAAAGATTAAATGCACTAGTTCTGTAAACTAATCTATCCTTTAGAATAGGACACCCATCTGATGACCAAACTGTAACCTCTGGAACTTTGAACACTCAGATTCCATATAACAGTTTTATATTTCCAATAAAAAATTTCAGGTAAAGGCCTTGTTTTCAAGCCCGATTATATCAAAACATTAAGAAGACATCATCTGATATCAGACAGCCTCTCAGGATTCATAGCTCTAATGTCAACTAGATTTTTCTATACTCCCATTAAGTTATGGTGATAAAGGGGTAAGGGAGATCTGATTTTTGTGATACTTCTGAGCTGTTACACTTTGTTTAGGATCAGATTCAGAACAGCATAAAAAGTGTGAATCCAAATAAAATGGGAGGCTTTTCAATGCCTCTGTAATTTCAAGACTTAAAAGGCAGGACAAGGAGTTGTAATTTAGAAGAACTGCTGTGCTAGGCCATAATTCAGAAACGCAACAGCTTGAGCACAGTGAAGCAGCAGCTCACCTGGAACCTGAGTCACTTGTGTTTGTTCCTCATAACAAATTTCTGTGTACAGAAGAGACTGTATCTCCAAATGTACAAATCAAGGAAGAAGTGCAGTGGGTTTAGTTGGTTCTTATAAAAGAAAAGCTTTATCTGCATGTACCTGGAAAGCATAAAAAGCAGTCCTGCTTCCCTTACTCGGGAAACCTAAGGCTGCAGCGTGTATTACTGAAGTTTAGCATTAAGCACCAGGTATAGAGTTTTTAAAATGCATGTTCTGGGCATTATGTAAAATATCAAGGCCATCTGTAGGCATGAGGAAAGTTAATTTGCATATTCCAGTGTTATGAACAACCACAGCTGTTTGGCTTCGTTAATATATTGCCAGTAGAAAATAGGTCAATACACATTTGCTCTGTTCTCTGAGCCACCTGTCAGACTAATGGATGTGTATACATCGTGGTGGGTGTTCATCATAGGCTTAATTTCCCAATAACTTCTTGGTAAAACAAGTTTAGATGAAAATACTTTGAAACAGTAAAATAATATAACTTGCTTTAATTTAAGATTCGGTGGAATATATGTCTCTCTGATGTGGACAATTGCAATTTTTACTGAAGTCTGTGAGGAAAGCCGCTTTTTCAGCCAGATCTAAAACGAACCTAGAATGTCATGGGAATGGTGTGGCTAGACAATGTGATTTATGGCAGGACAGAGATTTAGTTCAAACATCTCTTCATCTTTCTTTTCCAACACTTTTGGCTTCTGACTTCAGGTTGTAACCATGTTTTTTTCTTTCCTGTTATATTTCCTGTTTTCAGTGACTGCAGTATTTCACAAAGAATGTATTTGTAATCTGTCTTTGGGACTTTGGGACTAACTCCTGGTTTTGACCAACTCATGCTAACTCTGCTGAACTTGGCCCAGAGATTTTAATGGGAGCTGTTTCCCTGAACACATCCTCATTGCATTATCTCTCACATACCTTACTCTCTGAGAATATTAAAAATGTGACAGTGCTTTTGTGAGAACATGCTTAGACTTGGGGTTTAAAGGTAGGGGAAAAAAAGATGCTTTCTATGGGTAATCTCGATTCCATATGTGTAAAGTTTGTAAAATACATTAATTTAGATATAGGAAAGGATTACACAAATGCTTACCTGGGATGCCATAAATTAATACATGAACATTAGAATAATGTCTTGGCTTTTCATCATCTTTACCAAACCTTTGTCTTCAGAGTAGAAGCATGTTTATGTAAGCAGATGAAAGTTAGGGACAGTTATATTTGTTCATCTTCAAAATTTGCTTTTTTTGAGCAACAGAAAGCTTAAGCAGAAATATTTGGATAGCTAAAGATTGGGTTTTTTTCTCATCCAAGCTCACTTAAAAATAACTGAGGTGCTATTATACAAACTATTTAAAAATAACTTAAAAAATCATTAGGTAGAGTATAATATTTATTCTCTATTGTAGCTTGAAAGTAGAATTTTTAGCATCTGGGTATTAATGCATAGTGGTTTTTTCATTCCAAAGCCATAAATGCAGCAGCATAAAAATTTGAAGTGTATAGAAGAGAAAACAATATACACACGATATAAAAATGCGAAGCCTGAATGTTTCACAGTTTCTCCTGCAGCTCAAGGGAAAACACTTCCTGAAGAAGTTTCATTTCCTTGGCTTTTCATGAGTGAACTATCCACTAATAAATAGATGCTTTTTTATTTACACGCTTTTTAATCACTGTAAGATATATCAAGGCTTGTGTTAATATGTGATAACACACACCACATGTTGAAAGCACAGGGCTTCACTTCTTTCTGACAGGACTCACAAAGCATATGTTATCTCTCACTAACACTTGCCTTGTTGTCTCTTACTGCTAAACTGAACCGCAAAATCAACTGCACATCACATGTGAGAGCCCCTTGGGCTTCAGCCAGTCCTTTTTTGACAATTGGCGCTAGCTGTGAGGAAGCAGTCTATTAACTTAATAACCCAACATTATATTAAAGGAATTCTTTAGGAATGAAATAGAATTGCGAGCAAGTTCTATTAAATTCAAATATGCAATATTTAAAATCATGACTAAAACAAACCAATGAAATCTGTCAAATATGAAGCTAGGGCTAGAGATTCATCTTTAACATGCCTTGTGTGCAGACAGAGTAGAGCTGATAAAAATGTCACATTACTGTCTTCTGGGATGGCTGAGAAGCCCTGGCACAGCGGGGAGAACTCTCCAGGCTGCAGATATAGTTTTTCTTTTTGTGAGGCTTCAGGCTTACAGCTGTCTGCCTTCCAGCCAGCCTGCAGGCCTGATTTGGGGTCCTCCATGCTTCCCTCTTGAGTATGATTGTGGTGAGGATGCCCTACTTCTTTTAGGTGAAAATACTGGAAGAATAGCAGAGAAAATGGAGAGGATGAGACTGGGTGGTTACAAGGGATGTTTAGGCAGCAGGCACTTAACAGCTCTGTGGGAGGGACAAATCAGGTAGCCAGAAGCCTCTATTAAACCCCTGTGGCATACAAAAATAAGCAAAATGTATGATTCATTCATAAAGATTTTGTTCCTAACATGTACTGTTTTCATAAATGTTTTTTAAGTAACTCGGGAAGTATTCAAGACACCAAAGAGGAGGGTGATGAAGAAGTTTGTTTTCTCCTTCAGAAATTAAATGGAATAGGTCTCGTAGCACTTTTCTTTTTTAACAAGATTTCAGAATTGCAATTATTAAACAGAATGAAAAATAAATGAAAGGGGAAAGCCCATAACAGGGCTGAATTAATTTAGCAAAACTCAGTGCAGAACTCCTCTGGCTTCAGATTACATTTTATTCAAACAACCAAACTTTATGTAAAAATTCCTGTTACAACTCATATTGGACAATTGCCATTCCCAGTGAAGTCTGGAATAACACAACACATATGCTTTTTCAAAGTAGCTTAATAGTGGGTATAAAACTGACACACAAGAACAAATTCTTTATGCAAGTCTGGATTTGAATACAGAACCATTTCTAGTGGTTGTAGAGAGCCTAAGTTGTGCAATCACTGGCAAAACCTAGTGGTAGTAGTGAGTCTCAATCTTTATTCTCTTTATTCTGCTTCCCTCTGAAGCACTCCATCTGAGTTACGCAACATTAATACTGATGTAAGATCCCCACAACCTGTGATTGAAAATGTTACAGGTATTCTGTAAGCTTAGAGAAGGATGCATGAAAAGCAGTGGAAACCTCCTCCTTCTGCAATCCTGAAATACCTAGTACCAGACCAATATTGTGATGGCCAAAACAAACAAACAAAAAGAATCTGGCTAGACTCACATATGGAACCAATAGTTTAGTTTCAGTATCCCATCTGGAATATGCAAAGAAGGCAAGTATAAATAATTTTCCTTAACTCTCAATTTCACGAATCCTGTAGTATTACAAAGATTTTATATATGTACATAATTGTTTTGAAGTTGAAACAAACTTTACATGTATAGCTTTTGTAGGAGCATGGTCATAAGTTTTCATGGGAGAGAGACTGGTTTTATCCTTATCTTTAGGCTAAAAAATATAAACTTTTTCCCAAAGTTTCTTTTGTGCTACACATCTGGGAACTGGTTTGAGTGCTTAAATAGCAGTTCATTGCACCGTAGCACCAAGTGCAGCAGGGTTTCTGGTCCATATGGATGGGGCTGACAAATAGGGCATAGGACACATAGTAGACCCACATGTTTCTAGAGAGCCAGCTGGAGCTAAAAGTATCTGAGATGGTACAGAATGCAGTCTTTGGGCCACTGAATTCCCAAATTCAATCTTGACAGAGATTGCCACATACACAGAACTACCTAAAAAAAGATGAATGTTTAGCCTTGTTCTTGTTTTTAAACACTTACTCAAAATGAATTTTCTTAGATTTTTGAAACGTGTAGTATTGTTACAAAGATTTTATAACTTACCTTAAGAACAGATATATACCTTTGCAACCTAAACTACTGTTAATGCAGTCTTTAAAATTTTAACTACTTGGTACTTCATTGTCTGATCACAGCTATTTTCTGTGTCAGGTTTTCATCCATGACAATTATTCACCTGTTTACTGCTAAAAACAACATCAAGAATGTGTAGACTTATTGAATGTTATTGCTATTTTAGTTTAGTTTAGTTCAGTTGTACATATCCAAATAAACATTTCCTTGTAAAAACAGATTTCCACCTAGAGAGTACTAGAGAAGTTTTTCATCTGTTAAGCCTGAAGCAAATGTTTGAACTAAAAGGTCTGTCTTGAATTTTCCAAACATAGTTTTGCTTTCATATATGGAAACAACTATCTTCATAATAAGAAGAAAGCCAAAGAGTATATATGAGCAGAGGTTGGAAGAGAACCTGGTTTCTGTAAAATGACCTTATCAGATCTTTTACACATTTGTTGAAGTATTATTATTATTATTATTATTATTATTTATAAATGTCAATATTGCTTGCTCTTCACTCATGTCAGTCACCTTCTGTACAAACAGGGTTGTTTATCATGCTCTGTTTTATTTCTAAAGGACTGTTGTATATACTTTCCCCAGGAAGTATAACTATCACAGACATTGAAATCATGAGGTTCAAATGGATTCCTTAGAGACTAGCTCATTTTCACACTTGAAGAACCAGTGTATTTAGGCCAATCTAACCACCTTCCTGGACAATTAACTTTCTTGTCTAGACTACCTGAGTAACAACATTTATGGAAGGGAAAAAAAAAAAAATCTTAAGTCTTAACCACTTCTGCAAGCATTAAGGTGACATCAGCTTAAATGATCAGAACATAATTTAGGACATGAGTGACCCCCTTTTGTAATGATAAACTCCTTTATATAAGCCTTTAGGTGACAAGGAAAACAAATGAACCACTCAGATCAGTGTAATGGCCCTTGTAAAGAAGAAAGTGAGCCCAGAAATCTGGGACATTGTCATGGTTTAAACCCAGCCAGCAACTAAGCACCACGCAGCCGCTCACTCACTTCCCCCCCCCCCCCCCAGTGGGATGGGAGAGAAAATCGGGAAAAGAAGTAAAACTCGTGGGTTGAGATAAGAATGGTTTAATAGAACAGAAAAGAAGAAACTAATAATGATAATGATAACACTAATAAAATGACAACAGCAATAATGAAAGGATTGGAATGTACAAATGATGCGCAGTGCAATTGCTCACGACCCGCCGACCGACACCCAGCTAGTCCCCAAGCAGCGATCCCCCGTCCCCACTTCCCAGTTCCTACACTAGATGGGACGTCACATGGTATGGAATACACCATTGGCCAGTTTGGGTCAGGTGCCCTGGCTGTGTCCTGTGCCAACTTCTTGTGCCCCTCCAGCTTTCTCGCTGGCTGGGCATGAGAAGCTGAAAAATCCTTGACTTTAGTCTAAACACTACTTAGCAACAACTGAAAACATCAGTGTTATCAACATTCTTCGCATACTGAACTCAAAACATAGCACTGTACCAGCTACTAGGAAGACAGTTAACTCTATCCCAGCTGAAACCAGGACAGTATCCACCCCTTATTCTATACCATTGACGTCATGCTCAGTTCCCATACCTTTAGTTACATCCTGGTCAATCATCATCACCTTTTCCATCCCTTTGAGACATATGAACAATGATATATATATAAATATATATTTGTATATATGTATACACACACAGAGATATCATTCCTTTAGTTTATGTGTTATGTTCATTAAATGCTCGTTGAGTTCATTTAGTTCCCGACTCTGGGCTCCATCTGTCATACCAGTCTTTCTGGGCAGGAGGGATGGTACAAAGTCCTCTCAGTCGGTAGAGCAGAATTGGGCTTCAGTGCAGTGTGAGGAGCAGGTGACATTTGACACAGCGGGAGGATGGTGTGCACCGTTGGATTGTTGCATGCTGGAGTCAGTTCTGGTTCCATCACTACTGCGCTTTGCTCAGTTTTATCACAGTTCTTTCTTGCTTGATCTAAGTGATTCTTACTATAGTACTATGGATATAGCATATAACAATTATAGTAATGATAACATACAGTAGCAGGGTTATATAGCAACTAATATCATACAGTTTAATTCTGGCTATTCTCACCTAAAATCAAATCCCCTTGAGGCACACATTGGACTTCCCCATTTTTTCACATCACCCACCAAGTGCACCCAGGCCCTTGAGCAAAAGCAATCCCACGAATGGGTTTACCTTTGCCTGAGGCAGGAGTAACCCAGACTGTCTTCCCTAACATATTTTTTATGTGCACTACAGGGACTTTATCCCCTTCTACAGTATGTAAAAATTCTGACTGGGCAGGGCCACCCTAATTGGCAGATCCTCTGGTGTTGACTAACCGGGTGGCTTTTGCTAAATGTGTATCCCAATGTTTGAAAGTTCCACCCCCCATTGCTCTCAATGTAGTCTTTAACAGTCCATTGTATCGCTCAATTTTCCCAGAGGCTGGTGCATGATAGGGGATATGATACACCCACTCAATGCCAAGCTCTTTGGCCCAGGTGTCTATGAGGTTGTTTCGGAAATGAGTCCCGTTGTCTGACTCAATTCTTTCTGGGGTGCCGTGTCACCACAAGACCTGCTTTTTGAGGCCCAGGATAGTGTTCCGGGCAGTGGCATGGGGTACAGAATATGTTTCCAGCCATCCGGTGGTTGCTTCCACCATTGTGAGCATGTAGCGCTTGCCTTGGTGAGTTTGTGGGAGTGTGATATAGTCAATCTGCCAGGCTTCCCCATATTTATATTTCAGCCACCGCCCTCCATACCACAGGGGCTTTAACCGCTTGGCTTGCTTAATTGCAGCACATGTTTCACATTCATGGATAACCTGTGCGATAGTGTCCATGGTCAAGTCCACCCCTTGATCACGAGCCCATCTATATGTTGCATCTCTTCCCTGATGGCCTGAAGCATCATGGGCCCACCGAGCCATAAATAGCTCACCCTTATGTTGCCAGTCCAGGTCCACCTGAGACACTTCAATCTTGGCAGTCTGATCCACCCATTGGTTATTTTGATGTTCTTCAGTGGCCCGACTCTTGGGTACGTAAGCATCTACATGACGTACTTTTACAACCAGATTCTCTAGCCGGGATGCAATATCTTGCCACAGTGCAGCAGCCCAAATGGGTTTACCTCTGCGCTGCCAGTTGCTCTGCTTCCATTGCTGTAGCCACCCCCACAGGGCATTTGCCACCATCCATGAGTCAGTATAGAGATAGAGCACTGGCCACTTTTCTCTTTCAGCAATATCTAACGCTAACTGGATGGCTTCCACCTCTGCAAACTGACTCGATTCACCTTCTCCTTCAGCAGTTTCTGCAACTTGTCGTGTAGGACTCCATACAGCAGCCTTCCACCTCCGATGCTTTCCCACAATGCGACAGGATCCGTCAGTGAACAGGGCATATTGCCTCTCATTTTCTGGCAGTTTATTATACAGCGGGGCTTCTTCAGCACCTCCTCCTCTGGTGACATTCCAAAATCTTTGCCTTCTGGCCAGTCCGTGATCGCTTCTAAAATTCCTGGGCGACTGGGGTTTCCTATGCGAGCCCGTTGTGCGATCAGTGCAATCCACTTACTCCACACGGCATCAGTCGCGTGATGTGTAGAGGAGACCCTCCCTTTGAACATCCAGCCCAGCACTGGCAGTCGGGGTGCTAAGAGGAGCTGTGTTTCAGTACCAACCACTTCTGAGGCAGCTCGAACTCCTTCATATGCTGCCAATATCTCTTTTTCAGTTGGAGTATAGCAAGCCTCGGATCCTCGATATCCTCGACTCCAAAACCCCAGGGGTCGGTCGCGGGTCTCCCCAGGTGCTTTCTGCCAGAGGCTCCAGGTAGGGCCATTCTCCCCAGCTGCAGTATAGAGCACATTTTTAACATCTTGTCTTGCCCGGACTGGCCCAAGGGCTACTGCATAAACAATCTCCCGTTTAATTTGTTCAAAGGCTTGTTGTTGCTCAGGGCGCCATTTAAAATCATTCTTCTTCTGGGTCACTTGATAGAGAGGGCTTACAATCAGACTGTAATTTGGAATATGCATTCTCCAAAACCCCACGACACCTAAGAAGGTCTGTGTTTCCTTTTTATTAGTTGGTGGAGACATAGCTGCTATTTTGTTGATCACATCCATTGGGATCTGACGACGTCCATCTTGCCATTTTATTCCTAAAAACTGGATCTCCTGAGCAGGTCCCTTGACCTTACTTTCTTTTATGGCAAACCCGGCTTTCAGAAGGATTTGGATTATTTTCTTCCCTTTCTCAAAGACTTCTTCTGCCATGTTGCCGCATGCGATGATGTCATCAATGTATTGCAGGTGTTCCGGAGCTTCACCTTTTTCCAGTGCAGTCTGGATTAGTCCATGGCAAATGGTGGGGCTGTGTTTCCACCCCTGGGGCAATCGATTCCAAGTGTACTGGACGTCCCTCCAAGTAAAGGCAAATTGTGGACGACACTGCTGCCAGAGGGATTGAGAAAAATGCATTAGCAACATGTCAATTGTGGCATACCACTTGGCTCCCTTTGACTCTAGTTCGTATTGAAGTTCTAGCATATCTGGAACGGCAGCACTCAGCGGTGGCGTAACTTCATTCAGGCCACAATAGTCAACTGTTAGTCTCCACTCTCCATTAGACTTTCGTACTGGCCATATGGGACTATTAAAGGGTGAGCAAGTTTCGCTGATCACTCCTTGGCTCTCCAGTTGGCGAATCAACTTGTGGATGGGAATCAGAGAGTCTCAGTTGGTGCGATATTGCTGCCAGTGCACCGTCGTGGTAGCAATTGGCACTTGTTGTTCTTCAACCCTCAGTAACCCCACAATCGAAGGGTCTTGAGAGAGATCAGGCGGGGTAGACAGCTGTTCAGTGCCCTCCGTCTCCAAGGCAGCTATACCAAAAGCCCATCAATACCCCTTCGGGTCCTTAAAATACCCTCTCCTGAGATAGTCTATGCCAAGGATACACGGAGCCTCCGGACCAGTCACAATGGTGTGTTTCTGCCATTCATTCCCAGTTAGGCTTACTTCAGCTTCCAAAACAGTTAACTCTTGGGATCCCCCTGTCACAGCAGAAATACAAATGGGTTCTGCCCCTTTATAACTTGATGGCATTAAAGTACACTGTGCGCTGGTGTCTACTAGAGCCTTATACTCCTGTGGGTCTAACATGCCAGGCCATCGAATCCACACAGTCCAATAGACCCAGTTATCCCTTTCCTCCACCTGGCTGGAGGCAGGGCCCCTCTAATTCTGGTCAGAGTATCCAGTATTCACTTCTCGTAAAATTGGCTCAGAAGTCCCTTCAAGAGGATCAGAAATAAGATCAGCCCTTCTACTCTGTTTGGAAACTGGAGCGGCATTTTTCCTAGTAGAATCCCCTTTTGTGGTGGTTTTTCCTCGCAGCTCATGTACCCGTGCATTTAGGACCGAGGTAGGTTTTCCATCCCATTTCCTCATGTCCTCTCCATGATCACATAGGTAAAACCACAGGGCACCTCGTGGTGTGTACCTTCTATATTCTCTCTCTTGGGCAGATGAGCGCTCACTCCTAACAGCTGAGACATTGGTCCTTACAGGTGGGCAATAGGTCATCTCCTCTTTGAATTGCTGGAAATCCTCGGACAGCTTCTCCACAGCCGAAATGCAGGCTTGTAGGGAGGAGGAGAGATTTTCTTCGTATTGACGGAGTTGGCGAGCCACTTCATCCACTGTCGGTGCCTCTTCGTCTTTCCAGGTCATTATTGCCAGCGAGTTGTCATAGGACAATGGTGTGCTTCATACAAACTTCCGCCACATGGGTCGTGTGCATTGGACTTCGTCTGGATCTTTGGGTAATTGTGGGTTGTCCGGGTCATAATGAATCGTCTCTAGCACAGCTAATTCCCTCAGATATTGGATACCTCTTTCCATGGTGGTCCACTTGCTTGATTGACATATAACATCTTCCTTAAAGGGGTACCTTTCCTTCACACTTGACAGGAGTCGCCTCCAGAGGCTGATGGCTTGTGTCCCTTTTCCAATTGCCTTGTCAATGCCACCTTCCCTGGCAAGCGATCCCAGCTGCTTGGCTTCCCTACCTTCTAATTCCAAGCTATTAGCCCCATTGTCCCAGCATCGGAGGAGCCAGGTGATAATATGCTCACCTATACTGCGGCCAAAATCTTTTCGCATATCCCGCAGCTCACTCAAGGATAGGGACCAGGTTATTACCTCTGGTTCTGCCTCTTCCTCCTGTTCCTGTGATGACCCTGGTTCACCTTCATCCTTCGCTAAGCAAACTGATTTTTTTGCATATTTCTTTTTCTGTACAGGGGCAACTGATACTGGTGCAGGTTGGTCTGCTGGTTCAGTTGCAGTACCGCTCGCCGGGTTTTGGATAACCGCAGTGTCTGTTGCCAAGGTTTGGGTTGCAACAGCGCTCGTTGCTGGGGCTGGAGGGGCTGCAGTGCCTGCCACTGAGGTTTGGGTAGCTTCTGTGCTCATCGCCGGGGCTGGAGGGGTCGCAGTGCCCGTTGCCAAGGTCTGAGTGATCACAGTGCTCATTGTTTTCTTGTTAGGTCCAGAGACCTTCTCTTCCCCTTGAGGGTACTGAGTGGTGTTGAACAGGGCTTAATAGGCATGGGCCAGGCCCCAGCACATTGCAGTGATTTGTATCTCTCTGAAGCTGCCGGGGTGACAGCATACCTTTTCCAAATATTTTACTAGTTCTTCTGGATTCTGCACTTGTTCAGGGATGAACTTCCAAAACATTGGAGGTGCCCACTTTTCTAGGTACTTGCCCATACCACCCCACATACCCTGCCACTCTTAATTATCCAGCCTCGGGGCAGATCTCTGGGTGTTCTTCTTAAATAGTTGTTTAACCTTAAACAAGAGCTGAACCACATTCAGGAGCATGCTAATTCCTAGCAGTAGGGCTAGGACCGTGCTGGTCTCAACATCCCAAGAGTATTCAAATTTTTCAAAATTCTCAAACACCATTGTAATTGGACTGAAGGAGAAAGGAGAGGGGAAGAAAGGTACCCCACCCATAGACTGGTTTTCCAAGGAGGAAAGGTAAATGGTGTAATTATTAATAGTTTCCCACACATGACTCCCGGAGTATAAAGGTGACAATGTTGAGTGCAAGTACTGGATTAATCCCACAACCGACGACTTTATCATACCATAAACCAGTGTTATACAATACATCAAAGCAAAAACCTTAATCCACCTCCCACGGATGATAAGCAGCAGAAGAGGGACTACATACAGCAAATGAGGTGATACATAACAGAACTTTAAAAACCAGAGCAACAACTCTAAGAAGACATAAATCAACATAATGACCAGCGAGTATTAGACCAATATAATGAATGCTTATAACAAATTTGTTTTAACAAGCTCTGGTCAGGTTTCTCGTTATCTCAACCCTTCATGCCCCACATTGGGTGCCAAAATGGACTGTCGTGGTTTAACCCCAGCCAGCAACTAAGCACCACGCAGCCACTCACTCACTTCCCCCCCCCCCAGTGGGATGGGAGAGAAAATCGGGAAAAGAAGTAAAACTCGTGGGTTGAGATAAGAATGGTTTAATAGAACAGAAAAGAAGAAACTAATAATGATAATGATAACACTAATAAAATGACAACAGCAATAATGAAAGGATTGGAATGTACAAATGATGCGCAGTGCAATTGCTCACGACCCGCCGACCGACACCCAGCCAGTCCCCCAGCGGCGATCCCCCACCCCTACTTCCCAGTTCCTACACTAGATGGGACGTCACATGGTATGGAATACACCATTGGCCAGTTTGGGTCAGGTGCCCTGGCTGTGTCCTGTGCCAACTTCTTGTGCCCCTCCAGCTTTCTCGCTGGCTGGGCATGAGAAGCTGAAAAATCCTTGACTTTAGTCTAAACACTACTTAGCAACAACTGAAAACATCAGTGTTATCAACATTCTTCGCATACTGAACTCAAAACATAGCACTGTACCAGCTACTAGGAAGACAGTTAACTCTATCCCAGCTGAAACTAGGACAGACATCATAGCTCTTTACTTAGAGATGTCCGAACATCCTTTGAGCAGCCAGCTCTGAGACGGAAGAAAGGGGAGGCTTCATTAGAGTTCATTTCATTTCCATTTCTTATCTGGCCTGCTGAAGATGGAGACTAGTGATGATGGGCTGCTAAATCTTTGAAAATCTGTCATCTTTCCACTTCTACCTTGAAAGAAAAGACTATCTCACAGTATTTCCCCACTCTGTCTCCTGGGGTGAAAGATCTATTGGACTACCGCTGAAGTTACAAGTGGAAAAGGCAGAAGAAGGAATGGCAAGGATTGCAAGGGGAAAGGTCTTCCTTTTCCAAAGGTTACTTCTTCCTGTTGTCCAGCTGAAAGGAGAGTGGAGTTGCCCAACAACCCATTTTAACTGATCCCTCTTCCTTAATAGATTAAGCATTTAGCTAAGCATCATGACTCTACTCAATTTTTGATTTCCTGATCTGTTCTCTCACTTGTAGCGTGTAAACCATATATTCAGGTACACTGAACTCACCGATTGTATATTTTAGCATCAGACAGGGACTCTCACTGGGGCCAAAGGGACAGTAGACAATTGTAACATTTATGGTTTAAGGAATAGTTAGTCTGGCCTGGCATACAGAACTCCACTGGGCCTGCTTCCAGAAGGAACAGGATCTATAAAATGATGGACCTTATTCCCACAAGATAACAGGAGGATTTTAGAATTGTAAAGAGTTGGGTTGGAAGGGACCTCTGGAGGTCACATAGTCCAAACATCCACTCAACGCAAGAACAACTGCAAAGTTAGAGTATTTTGCTCAGGGTTGCTTGTCCAATTGAGGTTTGAAAATCTCCAAGGATGGAGTTTCCACAACTTTTCTGAGCAACTTGTTCCAGTGTTGCACCTCTCTCATTATTATTATTTTTTTCTTATTTTCAGGCATCCCTGCTGCAACTTCTGACTGTTACTTCTAATGCTTTTATTGTACACCTCTGAGAAACATCTGTTTCTGTCTTCTGTGTAACAACGCTTTAGGTAGTTGAAGGCTGCAATTAGATCTCTCCCTCAGCCTTCTCCAGGCTAAACAAAACCAGTTAATTCTCTTTGTCACTGTTCAACTACCATATGCTCCATCCCCTAACCATTTTTGTGGCGCTCCACTGGACTCTGCAGTTTGTTGATGTGCTAGGAGACCTGAAATTGGATAAAGGGTTCCAGACACAGCCTCACGAATGCCAGCAAAGGCAAATAATAACCCTCCATCAAACTACTGACTATGCTTTTGCTAATGCAGTCCAGTATGTGGTTAGTCTCTATCACTTGCAAGGGCACACTGCTGACCCATATTCAGCCTAGGACTCTGTAGGTCCTCTTCTGCATAGCTGCTACCCACCCAACCAGTCTACAGTCTATACCAAATCATGAATGTATTCCATCACAGGTGCAGAAGTTTGCACTTAACAGTTGTCAGACTTCATGAGGTTCATGCTAGCCCATTTTTCCAGTTTATTGGGGTCCCTCTGAATGGCAGCCCAAAAATTCCAGCATATGAACCACTCCCCTCAATTTGGTGTCATCCACAATCTTGCCAAAGTTCCAAGTCTCCTGTTGTCCAGGTCACTGATGAAGATGTAAAATATAGCCGAGCACTATCAACCCCTGAAAAATACTACTTATAACCAGACTTTGAACCACTGTCTATCATTCTTTGAGCTCAGTGGTCCAGTCAGTGGTACCACCCACTCTGTAGTCCATCCAAACTGTACATGTCACTTCAGTTTGGTTACTAGGATACCATGGGAGACTGTGTTGAAAGCTTTGCTGAAGTCAAGGTAAGCTATATCCACTGCTCTCACCTGTGCACAGTCAGTCATTTTAAGGCATCTGGTGTTTGAAGATCTTGATAACAGTTGGATTTTTAACACTGAATAGCCAGAATAGAGAGTATTATTAGTTCTTTGTTTTGGCTGAGAAGAATGTGCCATATTGTGGAGATTGTCCCAGAATTCTCCTGTTAAAGATGCATTTTAAAATATCAAGCATATTAAAGAAGTCTGGAACTTAAAACTCATTCTTGTACATTTGCTTGGTCACCTGCATATCTAGATGGAACAAGAGTGTGCTAGAAAAAAGGGGGTCGGTGCAAAACCAATCATACCATCTCACCATGAAAAATTCAGTAGAGCTTCAGGGATTTTAGAAAAAAGCACATTTCTTTTTTCAGCAAACTCTTTGATGCTTCTCCTGGAGAGTACTTGAAACTGTAATTACTGCACCCTGAATCTTTTTAATTTATGCTGATATTAAAGATGGAAGTGTCAAGAAATATTCTGGAAGGGGCACAGGGAAACAAAGAAGGGATTAGAGAGTCATGGCCCTACAAGAACATGACAGAGAAAAGCACTTCATTTTATTAAAAAAGAGATGCAACAAGGAGGTTTTCAAGTGTTTCTCCTCATCTAAGAAAAGTCAAAAGCCTATAACACAGTTAAATGACACAGAGGATTTTTTCTTCTTGGTTTAAAAGTCCTTTCAAGTGCTATGAAGCTCCTTACAGTTGAGGTCTATTTTCCTTTCCACCACCATCTTAAAGTTATTTTGCTTGGTTTTGCCCTCTGCAATGCTTTTTTTTTTTTTTTTCCCCAGATATTTATGTTACTATGCTATATAAGAAGTGCTTGGCCTTCTGGAAAATATGTCAAATTGTTTAATGGAGCAAAAACCATCCTGCCATTTCAAAAATGCCATGAATATGCCATGCTCAGTCTTCCAGCTACAGAGTGAATTGCAATTAAGGACAAAATCTATTTAACTGTGTCATTATTTTAAAGTTGTGCATATACACACTAATGAACATGCAGAGTCAGTAACTCCATAGTTTATGAGAGCATTCTAGAGAGGTTGCACTGCAACGACCTGTTATGTGGATTAATTGTACTGTTAACAGTTATACTTTAGCGATCTGACCTATTTTATACTGTGCTTATTTTCCAGTCCTTCTATTGATGCAGGGCTCCTGACAGCTCACCTCCTGTTTGCCAAATCCAGAACTTGAAAATCAGGAAAATTCCTATTCATTTCAGAGCTTGACTCTATAAATTAATTTTATGCCTTTTGCATTCCCTTTTTTTTCAAAGAACTCTTACTCATTTCATTCCATTTTGTAATTTTACAATACCTTCTTGCTTGTTTCCCTGGTAAGTGGCTAACAGGCTAAAACTCGCACAGCATGCTGTGCTTGTGAGTTACTTAATAAAGTTCTCAAACCTTCCAGAAATCAGTGCTCTAATAGGATTTTTAGTTGGCTTGCTATTTCTTGTCCTTTCCCTTGAAGTGGTGATACTAGGATGTCTACTGGAATAGAGTTGAAGCACATGATGACACCAGCTGTTGGCAAGAAGAAGGTGCAATAAAATCCTTAAACAGACATTCAGCTGCTTTTCCAAAATTTAAACAGCATTTGAAAGGATGTCCTCTTCAGAAAAAAATTGAGATGTTTTCAGTAACAGAGGTACAGTAGCAGAGATTTTATGACCAGTCATGAGCTTTTTGTTCAAAACACAGATTTACAAAATCTATGAAAAGCATAAACTCCCACAAGCCAAATCCTTCATATTATTTTTTGTTATCATAACATACTGAAATAATCTGCTTTTAAATTTAAGATATCTTACACAGTGCATGGAGCTGCAGCTAAATATAAAAAAAGTTTAAAAATTCTGGACTTAGTATTAATGGTCTCCTGAGTTTCTTGGCATTAGGAGCTATTTATGTTGTAAGAAACAGAGCTGCTTTGATACATTTGGAGTTGTGGACCTCAGCAAAACAGTGGTTATCACATGGTTTTATTACTAATGCACAAACTTATTTCCAAATGAAAGATTGTCCATGAAATAATACTATAAGCAGATATGTAATGCAAATTCTGCAAAGGCATAGTCAGTGTTGCAATGACCAAAACAATACACATGGATGAAGAAAAAGGAGAAAATTATCTCTAAATTTTTACATGCTATATTCCACTTTACTTCAAGGGATTTTGTGTAAGTATCTGCCCTTACATATGGGCAGGAATGGCGATTGTGAGTACATTTGTTATCTAAAGCTTCAAAACAATTTGCTGAAACAAATGTATTTCATTTTTAGGGTTATTTGTTAAATATTACATCTCTCAACAGCACTGTCAATACCAGGCAGTACTTCCTGTATAATAATTTCTTTCCAATGGTTTCCTCCAGACTGGTATATTATATACATCAGTTTGTACCTAATGTGCTCTGTGTGGGTAGCATGCTACTGTAGTGCATAGATACTATTACAGAGATGTGATCATTTCCAGTCTCTCTACAGTCTCGACTTAAATTAGTAATTTTCTTTTCAAGCTCACTGTTCCTACACTGTATCTCAGCCCCTGATGAGCCCACTGTGTGTATGTTTTTCCTTGGGTGGCATGCAGGTTTTTTAGTAGACTATGCAACCTTTGTTTTTAGACAATGTAGACAATGCAAAGACTAAACATTAAAAACTTCTTAGCTAATTTTCATGTGTTTTACCTACTTTCACAGTGGGAGACAGTTTTTGACCTTGAAAGATAATTGCACAAATTTGCTTCTATTAAGATCCCTCCCCACCCTCCCAATAATTTAATAAGTATAGGAGCCTGATAAATAAAGCGTGTAATGTCAGTGTTATGAAAGTTTAATCATTGGTCATTACAGTAGAACAAAGTAATTTAATAATTGCTTTGTGAAGTACCATTAGTGCATGTTAACTAACTGCTGTTGGATGCTAGGCATCTGAGGAAATGTGTAATATCTCTACAGAGCACAACAGTCTCTCTGTACTGAAGATGGCATGCCTCCAAAGAAGGTATCTCTACCCCAGAGTCTAATGCAAAGGTGCCACCTCAATCAAGGAAAAGCAAGAGGTTTGGTTTCCTGGACAGTTGGACTTTGGTTAGCCTTACAAATAACCTAGCAGCAAGTATATACTGTAAGCTCCTGGAGCAGAGCCAGCCTTGTGTTCTGTGTTTGCGTAATGCTCAGCACAAAGAATATTTCTTTCCCTTCCCTGATGTATCATAAAATGTAGTGATATCCTCTCTAATGCTGTGTTGTGTTAGACTATAGACAGTGTGATGGGCTGCCCATTCCTTTGATTGCTCAGTAATCTAGTAGTGACCTGGTCGCATCCCCCAGAAATGTGCCTGGTCCCACAGATGCAACTCAGGGGGATCTTTACTAATAATTTAGTTGCCTGCCCTCTTCTGAGAAAGTGCAGAGCTAATCAAGAGAAACTGAAGGAGAAATCCTTCTACAGAATTCTGAAATAAGAGATTTAAGTAATTTAAGTATATCTATGCAGTTTTTAATTCCAAAATTTTCTGCATCTGGTCTGCAAACAAACCTGTTGTTCAGATCCTTATCCTGACATATTGTTGTTTCTTTTTACCTATGATTTGAAACCCCTGACGGAATATTTTAAGCTTGCCTCTGAATCTGATTTTTAGCTATGCACAGATCAACAAACAAAAAAAGCAAAAAGATAATTAGCTTTTCTGTAAAAGAAAAGATAGGGTGAATAGGATGAATGAGTATCTCTGGAAAGTAAATCTCTCTCCCCTGCTATTCATTTCTCCCAAAGCAACCCTTCCAGTAGAAAAATGTTGAATTAGGATATTTCTTCAAGAAAAAAACATGGCCACATGTTCTACTTTGAAGAGAGGTGAATGAGTATACTTTCATGGGTAAAGTCTTTATTAATTAACTGCCTTTAATAAACATTTGAAAAGTAATAGTAAAAATGCCCATGGCTCTGAGCAGTTAACACATTAATATCCAGAGAATGATGTCTGGAGCAGTAACAGAAAAATATTTCAAAGGATGATAAAAATAATATATGGACCACATATTTTGCTTATTACTGGCTATGAATTTGAGATTTAGAGGGCTATGCTATAATATCCTTATACTGAATATTCTCAATGAGGATGTTGGCAAAATGTGTCTAGGAAGGAGTTAATCATCTTCTTAACTGTAAAACCATTAACTAACTGTATCTGACAGGCTACAAGAGAAAGAAATTTTAAGGACTGAATATGCACTACTATTAACATTTTGATTGTCTTGATGTTTTGAGCAATTTACTGGTCTCACCATTAAAATCATAACAAAAATAATGAATACAGTAAACTCCTAGCAATTTGTTCCTTAAAAATGAGGACCAGGATAAGAACGAAGAGCACATCAACACAGTGTCAGCAGCAAATCAGAGTATTCAGAGCAAATCGGCATTAAAATGTGTCAAATAATCATGTAAGTTTTGTGACTGGCAGGTGAAAGTCACAAGACTTTGGATGGAGTCGCTATCTCTGTGAACAAAATGGAGAGCAACAGGAAATCCTGGGTATATCTATACAACCAGAAAGTTTCTCAGCACAGAATGGTTGTACAGGTAGTGCCTTTTAAGTACTCCCATGAAATGATAAAATCAGGACAATTAATTGTTGAATAATACTTTAAACTCTGGAAGAGATCTTCCATGCAACCTTCCCATTATGTGGCATAAAATAAATAAAGGAAAATGTAGCAAAAATACACTGAATCTGAAAAACACAGTAGGGAAAAATTTATGCACTTCTGACAAGGGTGCTGAAGTGCATGAGCTTCAGTGGACGTCTGTATCAGTTTTGTATGCCTATGTAAGGACAAAAAATGCTTCTTAAACGCTACAAAATTGGAACTGGTGAGCTGCCATTCACCTGGCACAGGCGTAAGTGTCAGGTGGTTTTTGTAGTGATGTGGACTTATCAGATGAAAGGTAATAATGATTCACTGGAGGGCAATAAAAAAATTCTACTGGATTTCTGTGATTCGTCAAGCTTTAGAAACAAAAGGCATATAGGAAAATCTGCTGTGTAATTTTCTAACTGACCATGAGGTCTGGGCAGATTTGAAAGTTGTTAAAAAGACAGCAGTTTTCTTTGTTTCTGAAGTGGATGTTTAACGGCTTGGAGATGTCCTGGTTTCAGCTGGGATAGAGTTAACTGTCTTCCTAGTAGCTGGTACAGTGCTATGTTTTGAGTTCAGCATGCGAAGAATGTTGGTAACACTGATGTTTTCAGTTGTTGCTAAGCAGTGTTTAGACTAAAGTCAAGGATTTTTCAGCTTCTCATGCCCAGCCAGCAAGAAAGCTGGAGGGGCACAAGAAGTTGACACAGGACACAGCCAGGGCACCTGACCCAAACTGGCCAATGGTGTATTCCATACCATGTGACGTCCCATCTAGTGTAGGAACTGGGAAGTGGGGACGGGGGATCGCTGCTTGGGGACTAGCTGGGTGTCGGTTGGCGGGTCGTGAGCAATTGCACTGTGCATCATTTGTACATTCCAATCCTTTCATTATTGCTGTTGTCATTTTATTAGTGTTATCATTATCATTATTAGTTTCTTCTTTTCTGTTCTATTAAACCGTTCTTATCTCAACCCACAGGTTTTGCTTCTTTTCCCGATTTTCTCCCCCATCCCCACTGGGTGGGGGGGGAGTGAGTGAGCGGCTGCGTGGTGCTTAGTTGCTGGCTGGGGTTAAACCACGACAGGAGTCTGCCCACAAGAGATCTTGCTCATCAAAAGTTTGGGATCCTGATTGTTTATTTTTATCCTTTCAGTGTTTTCTTTTCTGGAATAAACATTAAATCAGTATTCCTATACTGATTCCAGCCTCCACATTAAACTAGGATTTGTTAACTTCTCTTCAGCAGAAATGTTATGCTTCTGTTTTTGTTAAGTTCTTTTTAAGAAACAGAACTCAAAACCAGTGTCTTTACACTGCACAGCCGTAAAATGTTCCTAGCAACTTACCTTTATTATACTTCATAAGCAGTGACTTTCTAAGCAATAAGAGAGTTATTACACTACAGTGCAATGCTTTTTAGTCAAGCAAGTGTAAAGAGTAATGAGAGTTACCAACCATTATGTTTTGAGGTTAAGGGATTCTTCAGTTCAATTTTTATTCTGGACAATTAATTCTACTATGAATTTTCCCAGTATATAATATAATCAATTATAATTGTGCAGCAGATAAAATTATTATTGATCTTTGTGGATTTCTTGGCTTTCGAGTAAGGGTTAAATGCAATTTTCTACTGTATGGATTTTTTTTAATACATAGTTCAGTCAGCAGCAGCAGTGCTTGGGTGTTGGGGTGAAGAGAGTTTGTGAGAACACTCTCAGTTTGGTTTTTGGTCACAGCTGGCACCTTTATGGGCCAGCGTGGATGCAGCTTAGATGAGAATGTGTGCTATAATAGCCTAAATAGTTAAGACAAACAATGCTGTAAATGTCATCTAGAAACATAACTCTCTAAATGTCCTAAAAGGAAGACTACATCCTGAACTGCCTGTGTTTTGCACCTTTATGCCAACTCCGTATCTCCCTTTCACACACCCTTTATTATCCCAGTTACTGGGGGAATGCATGAAGAAAATAATGCCAAGGCAGAAATATAGGATGGGAAGCAGTATCAGCTACAGGTAATTAATTGCAGATGTTTTGTTTACTCTTCCTTGCTTACCCTTTGCATCAGTGCTGCTCGTATCCTCTCTTAAATGTTCTTCTAGGTACTGCTGGCAAAATGGATCAGTCACTCAACAAGGATGGTACAGTCACATAAGGTTTAGATCACTGTTTTTTTTTCTTTTTACTTTCCCCAGTTTCAAGACTGAACAGTGTCTCAGGGAAGTTTAGAAGTGTATTGCACTAGGTTATGGTTAGCTGAAAGGTATCACTTCTTGCAGTAGGGTTTATTCTTTGAATTGTCTGGAATTTAATTTGACAAGCACTGACATGCAGACATTGTTAAAATCCTTGACATGGCCATTTCAAAGCTATTAGAGGCTCTACTCTTTCATTGGCATCAACACAGCAGTTTCAAAAACTCTATAATAAGTTCAAAACATTTGACAGTTGTTTATACATTTATATAATTCTGAGCTCATGCAAATTTCAAAACCGGATACAAGGCATGCGAAGTTATTCCTATTCTTGAGGAAAATCCTGTCTACCTCTCAAATGATAGCTTTCCCCTCTCTCAGGAAAGGCTTATTAACAGATTGTACCTCCTATAGTCTTGCTTTTGGGGCTATGAGTCATTCTACCTCTCCTATGCTGCATTCTTCCCTCCCTTGTGTACAAAATGGGCATGCACAGTTAGTTTTACTGCAAAGTGATTTCTGCTGCCTTGAAAACCTCTTAAATTCAGCTTTAGGAATTTGAAACATAACTTTGAAGCATGTTCAGTTTCAAGAGTCCTACAGTCTGTCAGTGCTTCCTGGCTGCAATCTGAAATATGCAGTTTTATTATAGCTAGCATTTCTTCATCATGGATTCTTTATATAATATGTGCACAACCTACGGTTAATGGTGTGGAAATGTTTTATTGCGACTTCCTCTTTTAAGTAGATGTGTTTCTAAATTATTTTGCCTAAAGTGTCTGTTATGCCTCCTGTAACTCATTCAGTATTAAATCCCACTTTCATTTAGACTCCAAACTGTATGAAACGTATAAAAAGAATCTCATCTGGCTTAGTGTTTCCATATTGTACGTTAGCTAGACCTTTTGGTGAGGAATACCTTGTGGTTATCCAGTTACATTAGATGATTTAAACTCCAGCCAGGGTAAAATAATGCGCAAATAGAATTAATAACACCGTAAACTGACAACACAGTGTATTGAAATTCAGTAATGGATGGGCAAAGAATTGAAAGAAGAACATACTTAAATTATTTACAAACCAGAAAACTCTCTTTCTCCCTCAGCTAACTGTGATCTTCTAACATGGTGGCAGGCAGAGAAGCAGATTGTGCAATTATTATGCCTTTGGTTGCATCCTATATAACGAAACTCCTCTTTGAGCATCCTTCATCAGAGTATATTTTTCTTGATGTAACATTTTACTTCTTGCAGCCAGTTTTTCCTCTGAAGTCTACTAATCTCCAGACAGTTTTCCCCCCAAAAATGTCATCTACTTACTCCTTCTCTACGACAAGGTTGACCGTAAGTCCAAATTAATGCCTGGTTTTACATAGACAAGCAAACATCTCTTTGTTGGGCTAGGTATCATTTCTTGTACTTGAAAGGCTAACTGTGAACTCCTCATTTCAGCAAAGGATAAACCCCAAACCCCTCCTCTCTCACTGTTGGTTCACTGAAATTTTCAGTGAAATATGTCTTACCCTGGACGATCTAATATGTCATATATCAGTTTTCATATTAACACAGTTTCTACATGCAAACTCTAAATGGGTGGAACTTATTGGTGGCTCTCAATCTCATTGGGAATGAACCATTTTGACATGAAATGAGCTTGGAATGAATAGTCTTCAGCCTCCTTTTCCTAAATGTATTGTAATAGTATAAGCAAGCCAGTATATTATACAGCCCCGCTCCTTCTAAAGTGCGTTAAACTGCAGTGACCATGCACAAATGCGTGAGAAAGATCTTACACTGTAAAACTGCAAGGATTGGAAGGAGATCTTTATTTCTTTGTTAAAAACCTAATAATCATTTGAAGGTTCAGAAAAGCATTTAGGCAGTTGCAGTATTTTTTTCCAGTGATCTGAGGCACCACTTTCCTTTCCACCTGCTGTTTTATTCTCAGTATTTTGGAAAAATCTTCCATTTTGGAAGGACCAGGAAGCTTACCGTTCTGCCTGAGACAGCTGGAGTTGGAACGATAAATTACTTTGGTCACAAATCAGATATAAGTTTTTTTTATATGTCCTCTGACCTATCTATGTCCTATCTATGCAGGAAGATGGTTAGCTGATTGACAACTTTTTTTTCTCCATATCACAGTCTTTTAGCACCCAGAAGTAATGTATTTTGTTAATTTATGGATCTGCATGGCTCCTTGATTCAAGATATGAATTACCTCACAGAAACAAAGCCCCCAAAAGATTAATTTAGATATCAACTTATGGACATGGAGATATTAGTTTCTACAGTTATAATAGTCCTTTAAAAGTCAACAAAAGTTGTGCAACTTCTTATTTATTGGATAACTGGTTTGGTCTGATTCTCTATATCAGATGATCGAGTTTCTATTTTTATGAATATTATAGAAAAATGGTACCATCACACAAGGAAACAAAAGAGACTGACCTCAAGTTATTATGTGCAAAGGAAATTGGGTTGGTGGCAAGTAGTGATGAGTCAGAGACTGACGGGTAAGCAGCTTTTCATTGGAATTCCAGTCTTTTAAATAAAAGGAAGTGAATATTTTTAGATATGTAAAATACAGAAGATACTGCTGTACTGCTTAACTTGGATCTTACTTTCAGTGCTCTAAAAAAGCTATGTATTGCTACTTGAACTGTGCTATATTTGTAAACTAGAAACTGGAGTTAATGGCTGAAGAATGACAGGTGTCATTTCAGCAAGGAGGAACAAATATTGGTTCAGTCTTTCAGAACTGAGAGGGTCAAGGAAATCTAGCAATAAATTGTGATCTTGCTTTGTTTACTCCACTTACTTTGGATTGAGTTCAGTTCATCAGAACAATAGCAGCCATGTTAAGACACACTTTGTTCAGCAATACACCTTCTGCAATAAGTCTTTCTTCATGCAGAATTCAATTAATTTTGTTTCACATTTTCCTAAAGCATTTTAGATAATTTATGTTGTACTAAACAAGGCAATACCACCAACTGTACCTTGAAAATCTGACCCTCAATTGCATATTATACAATGAGATAGAGTAGCTTTCAGATGGTGATCGGCAAATTTTGCCTTCACAAGCATGTACTGATTTCAGAGGTTCCTGAGGATGAAGATGTAAGAGTCTTTGAAGAGACAGACAGTATGATAAGTGCACTTTAAGGGAAGAATGTGAAAAAATGTTGTGCAAGGGTATAATTGATACAAAAGATCCCACCTGTAAATGTTAAGTGTTCTGCAGAAGATTTGTTGAGGAGCTTGATACTGGAATTTGAAAAAAGGCAGAAGATTACAGCTATGAATTAAACATTGTGTTACATTTTCATGTACAGTATAATCATAATGTGGTATGACTTTATAAATATACCGCATCCTGATTCAAACAGTCTATAAATCTGGAAATTCAAATCTTGATCCTAAATATCTGGAGTACTGCTCAGTCCTACTGCTTTCCTGTATTTCTGGTTACCAGTCATGTTTGATTGATTAAAACTTAGCTGTAAACTTTGATGGAAATGAACAACAATCAGGCAGGTGAATATCCCATTTCATTTTAATCAGTTGCTTTTAAATCATAGTATCTTGTTTTATATTTTTGTTCCCCATCATTTATTGCTGAAGTTCTTTGTGTTTTCTTATATCATGCAGTCCTGTTACTTGATAGGCATGAACTGAGTTAGTGGAATTTATGCTCTGTTGATCTCTTCAAATTATTTTGGCATTTTCAGTGCTATATGAAATTACCATATTATTCTCCTTTAATTCAAAGGTTTACAGTCAGTTTAAACAATAATCTTTGTACTGCACATATATTAGCTATATGGTGGAGGAGGCCACAAATAAATTCCCAGTAAATCTTTCTTTTCCTTATCTTATTACAGATATAGGTGCTTTTTTAAATACTGCCAGAGAATTTTTTGTCAGTCCTTTTTGTTATTTGGGGTTTCTCTTATATATATTAAGAGCATTACTTTTAGACTTAATTTGGTAGGATTGTTTAAGAGTAAAAATCTACCTTAGAAAAAATGATACAATAACAGGAGTGATTTCTACGCAGGAAATAAATTTTATTTCTTTGCTTTCTGTAAATCAGCTTAGCTCTACTGACTCCAATAAAATTATGCTAACCTACACTAGCTGGAGGTATGGCACATTATGCAAATTTCCTTTTAGCTGCAGTCTCTTTTCTTCATTATTATCCACTCCCAGTGTTTCACCCTATCTCATCATCTGCCCTATACTCCTTCTTCTCATCCCCTTCTCCCTACCCAAAGAGAAGTTATCAGCTTCCCTCATCCATCCTTGTTATTCCCCTTACCCCAAACCAAGTATCTTCTGCCATGCCTCCTATTTAATACTGCATTTGTGAGGAGCATCACAGCACCTTATTTTCTGCCTTCAAATACTTTTCCTAACTTTGCCTGCCATTATGCTTACTAACAACTGTGCAGTGTTAAGGCTGCTCTGCACTGCTGTGCTGACCTATTTGCTTGTTGTTCTGTTTGACAGTGTTTGCTGTTTGTCTCTTGCTGAGTTCACAGTGTGTAGAGTCTTGAAATAGAAAAGATGTAACTATTTCTTTGTTTTGAGTTTATAGAGCAAGTAGCACATTAGAGCTCTGAGACATTAGGCTATATAGGGGATATAAATTAATCTGCACTCTACTGGATTTGCTCAGTGTTGTAAATTCACAGTTCATTACCAGAGAACATCAGAAAAAATATATTTTATGTAGAAATCACATAGAAAAATAAATGCTGGAGTTCCTTTAGGTTTTTTTTTTTTAACTTTTTTTTTCTTTTTTTCTGTGTTTTAATGAGTTCAGGAATCCCTCCAAAATAATCATTAAAAATTTCCTTATATATACTTCTCTACTTAAAAGGATATATTTGCAGGTCAGTAAAATCACCACCTTCCAGTCAGAACTGTAAAAACATTCACATCTTGAGGTCTGAATTCCCCCCAAGTGTAGGGTAAGAGAAGGAGAAAGGGAAGAGTTAATGAAATAGAAATCTATACAGATACCCTCCTAGACTCTGGAAATATGTTCAGCTTTATTTCTGTTTAGCACTTCTGGTGTAGCTACACAGGACACACAATGCCACACATTTTTTATTTGATACTTTCCACATCTTGATAGGCAAAAAAGACTCTTCTTACATTGGGACTTGTTGGTTTTCCCCCCTCTATGCACTGTTCTGCATAGTTCATGTCTGAGACGGATAATGCTGATTTCACCCAGTATTATTTCTCTCTCTCTGCGCTGCTACATGTGATTTCCTAACTCATTTATTTCAGCTTTATGTTCTTGTGACTCAGGTGACTTCAAAAGATTCACTATGCAGTCCACGCTAGCAGCATCTCTACATGAAGAAATATGACTATTTTTTAAAAATACTTTAGGAATGAAATCTTTGATTATATTAAGGAGTTCTCTATAAGTCAGAGTGATTTTGAATTACAAAACATTTTATTTTGAAAATTAACTTAACCGTCAGATTTTTTTTTTAGGTATTGGAAATTTAAATGTCAGAAAAGATCCTTATGCTTATTGGATGCCATTAAACTCCTCCTTCTAATAAAGTCTCCATGCTTACTGCTTTTCACTGAAGAATATATAAAGAGAAAATTGAAGAGGTGATGAAAGTATAATGTACAGTTTGTACAAAGCAAATAAA
This sequence comes from Harpia harpyja, assembly GCF_026419915.1. NCBI lineage: Eukaryota > Metazoa > Chordata > Aves > Accipitriformes > Accipitridae > Harpia > Harpia harpyja. The sequence continues at coordinate 56,255,447 of NC_068940.1, read as the reverse complement.
AAATAGCTTTTTCATTGCTTTTGAAGTTTATTTTTTAATTCTTATTAATTAGGGCTTCAAATTATTAATGTTTATGCAGATTTCTAAAGCTTCATCAAAGGTCCTTACAGCGTAATGCAATTAAGTTTCAGTTGATTAGGCAATTATAAATAAATGAGAATTTTTTCTCTGTGAACAATGCACTCAGATAAACTGGTTTGTGGAACTAATGTGATAAAAGGAATGCTGCATGAGGGTTGTCACATTTATTACGCAAACTTAGAAAATCCTTGGAATTTGGAACTTTTAAATTCTGTTCTCCGCCTGGCTTCTGCTGATTTTTTGATAGGGAAAAGCAGATAAGATGTAAATTATTGCCCTTTTTTTTTCTCTTTAAGTCAATTATTCATGATAAGTCATGGCTAGGAGACATTTGCATGTTTAATTCAAGCTTAGTTGTGGAAAAAATCTGTGCCTTTTACTTTTCAAACATTTTAATTAAACCAATGGCATTTATGAATATGAAACAAGTAATAAATGCATATTATTTGTTCAAGAGATTACTGATTGATGATAATATTCTAATTTGGAACAGTTTTACAGGTTCCTTAAAGTCTTTCAAAGCTTTTAATGTTTAATGTAGAACAATGCTTTTTTAACTTTAAAGTAGACACTGCAGCAAATAATAAACCCCTTTTTACTCTTGGTGCTATCATTTCTAATAGAGACTAATGTGTATGTAGAACATACAACCTAAAATAAGTGACAGAATATGTAGATCATATGCTTATCCTCTTTAATATGTTCTACAAGATGTGCATTTATTTGAAAACATTTTAATCATTTAACATCAAATGTGCATCCTGAGAGGGGCATAAATGACCAGATATTCAGAAAAGGAAGAATGTTTATTCATATCTATATTTGATGGAAAGGAGATACCATTTAACCAGTTTTTGCTAATGAAGCTTAAAATGTTTTCCTGACAGACATACAAATTTTAAAACTGCACTGATTATTGTTTTATTCTTATATCTTCTTACTGTGCACGCTGCCCTTGTGACTTCAGTAATTTTTCTCCCCACATACTGGAAGCAAAATGAAGACAATGGGATCACTTAATTGAAGCACATATTTAAATATTTTGCAAGACTTCAGTCACAGGCTTTTTTCTTCTAGAATCCAGCCTAACCGAAAACAGGCCACATCTCTGTGAATTAAAAGTTAGACCTTTTGCTGTGAATGGGAAAATCGCATTGATAACTGAACTTGATTTTAATAGTACCACCAGTATTTCATTGGTCTTTCTAATCTCTCTGATTGCAACTCATTTTGACTTCAATAAGGAATTTATCCTGACCAAACTAAGATTTAGCTTTTAGCCTAGTTTTTTAAGGAAGTGAAGGTAAGTTAGTTCAGCTCCTTGTCTGTCTGCTGCTAGTATCTTTTGGATCTGTTGACCCACTTAAACCTAATTTGAAAATTCAAAGATAAATAAATCTTTGTGAGTTTTGTTATAATCCATGGCTATATATAGGACACAAACAAATATGTATGTGTATCTATATATTTGTTCTCATCCAAGAATTTGTTGTTGTACACATTTTTCTTTATCACGTCCTTGCCAATTTGCTTAAAGTAGAAGGCAGCATATATAGACTTGATGTAGTGTAAATGTACATATATACCAGAAAAAAAGAGAAGTTCATTCTTGTTTCACAGAAAATATCACTTTTTTTTCCCCCATTTAAAAAGTGGAATTAAATACATTTATCTGGAAATTATACATTTTTTTTAAATCACCTTAATATTTCCTTTTGCCAACATTAGGGTATTAAACTAAGACTTCAAAACTTTTGAATTTGAAAGCTGTTTATAAAATAAAATTTTAATTTTAAAATGCTAATTAGAAATATTTCATTCCAAAAGTATTGCGACAGTGATTCATCTTATATAAATTAATTTTTCTCTTACACCAAATCCCAACGGCATCCTGGCCTGTATCAGAAATAGTGTTGCCAGCAGGAGCAGGGAAGTGATTGTTGCCCTGTATTTGGCACTGGTGAGGCTGCACCTCGAGTACTGTGTTCAGTTTTGGGCCCCTCACTACAGGAAAGACATTGAGTTGCTGGAGCGTGTCCAGAGAAGGGCAACCAAGTTGGTGAGGGGCCTTAGGCACAAGTCTTATGAGGAGCGGCTGAGGGAACTGGGGTTGTTCAGTCTAGAAAAGAGGAGGCTGAGGGGAGACCTTATCACTCTCTACAACTACCTGAAAGGGGGTTGTAGTGAGGTGGGTGTTGGTCTCTTCTGTCAGGTGTCTGGAGATAGGACAAGAGGAAATGGCCTCCAGTTGCAGCAGGGGATGTTTAGATTGGACATTAGGAAAAATTTCTTTACTGAAAGGGTTGTCAGGCATTGGAACAGGCTGCCCAGGGAAGTGGTGGTGTCACCATCCCTGGAGGTATTCAAAAAGTGCATAGACAAGGCATTTCAGGACATGGTTTAGTGGGTATGGTTGACGGTTGGACTCAATGATCTTTTCCAACATAAATGATTCTATGATTCTATAAATTATAACTATAGCCACATTTTCCTGATCTGTATTACTTTTTCACGAGCTGGTATTTTTTGATAGAAAAAACATTAATTGACAAAACTGAGCAAATCTTCTGTACTTATGAGATACAAGTTCCTCTCATACTGACAGCAAAGTGGGAGATCATTTCTTAGGGATGGATACACAGAAGAAAATGAAGAATCCAGGCGGGAACACTGATACTTTGCTTTTGATTATTTCATCAAAAAAATGGATGCAGTGCTCATTGTTTATGACAAATCACATTCTTTTTCTTACCTCAGGTTACAAAAATTTAATTACCTAAATATTCTTTCATTGATTTAATATGTTTTCCTATTGCAAAGGGTTCAGCAGTATATTTTCCAGCCCATTTCATAGTTCAATTTTGGATGGGTCTAGTGGCAAGATTTCATTCCTCTTCTCAGCTGCAGAATTGATCTTGCAGTCTGAAATGTTTCTTAATGGTCATTTAAAATGCAATTTGTTTCTTTATAGCTTTTTAAATGCAGTTTGAGTAGTATTGTTATTTTATTGTACAAGGATAGGCAACATATTCTACCAAAAAGAACTAGCGATATATAGCAAGAAGTGTTCAGGCTTGATCAGTGGTCTGATATTTCATCTGCCTTGCTAACAGTAGTTATGGGCAATATTTGCATTTATATAGATGATATAGATATAGATATAGATATAGATATAGATATAGATAGATATAATGGGCCTGTGAGCTATTTTTCTGGTTTCCAAAGAGTTGTGAATAGTGCTTATCCAGTTTTTCACATACAGAGACACCCACTTTCATATGCATATACTTTCTTGTTTCTAGTTGCCAACATGTTAGATTATGGTGCATAACTGAATGGAAGCTAAAATAGTTATTTTTTTCAACTCTACTTCTGAGAAATTCTTTCTTTGTGAAGAAAAGTCTAGCAACGTGACACCCTGGCAAGGTAATGTAACTTGTTTCTTTCATTTATTCTCCAAAGTAAACAATTGTCATGTATTATCAGTGCCAGCAAATCTATTCCTGCAACACTTCATGCCTTTTTGTAAATTAACAGCTCCTGATAATATATTTTCACAGAGAATAACAAAGAGCACTTAGAAAAAAAAAATCATTTGACAACTGGTATAAAAAGGACATTTGATGATGTCATTATGTGTTACAAGTGCAATGGAATATTTTCGTTTGGAAATGGAGGGTTCTGCTCAAAGTATCACTTTACTCACTTAAACTTAATTGCACATACACAGACACACTTAAGTCCATATTTAACAAATTGTTTTATCTGTTTATGTATTTAGTAGTGGAATCTGTTTCTGTTTTATATTATTGGCAGTAATCCCCATGCATATAGGTCAGCGTGGTCCAAACAAGAGCCCAGTGCGTCCTGTGGGTTGTTCCCATTCTACCCACTGGAAACACAGAATTGATATTCAGTCAGCAACTATTTCTTCCTGTGTCTGCAGGCAACACAGAACTGGGGCCTGCCTCTGGGACCATATGAAAAGATGGGAGATAGTTCTAGGACATGTAGGTTTGCATGATGGTGCAATCTGCTCTCACAGTTGAGGAGAAGGGAGAAGGAAAGGAATATTGCAAGGTTAACATATAGCTCCTGCAGTTGCTGAGGCTGGACAGCACGGCACTAGATAACACCATGGACCCCTCAAAGATGACACAGCAACAACACAAAACATCAAAATGGCAAAATAAAAAGTCGTCATCTTCATTAATTTCAGGAGTGTGGTGTTAATAATGAAAAAGTTCTTATTATTTTTATATGTATGAATTAATTTATTACTATTTTAATGTTTCCTACCTGACTTTTTTAATCCCCTCTTTAATTGCTCTCACCTAAAAACTGCAAAAGTTGTTAGATGGCTGCATGGTAGAAGGAGAGACAAAGTGAGGACAGGGCTATAGGGGTGTTTGGAACCATCTTAACCCTAATTTGGATGCACTCTACGTGCTAAGAAGCCTCTTGTCTTCTCAGCAAGTAAGATTAGTATGCACTAGCCTATATACTGCTGCCAATAGATTCCTAGTCTACAATCAGGTTAAGTTTCTATGTTGTGACTGCAGCTTCAGTCCTCCCCCATGACTGAGGCAAGAGTTGTGCTTTTGTGAAGGGGGTCCACTGAAATATTATGGGCAATATCAGCACAGAGATGTGTCACCCTGGCAAGAACTCTGTTAAAGAGAGATTACCAGAACTGCTCCTTGGACCTAATCAGGCCTTCTCCACTACTTCTTTTCTAAAAGTAATTCTTATGTTCTTCACTTATTCCAGTATCTAAACCATAGACGAGGGTTCCACTTCACGGCAGATCTGGTATTTCCAAGTTTCTAAATCACAATAAAAAGTGAAAATTAAGCATTACATGTAATTTCTTTTAAAAAATAGTATTTCTCTCTGTGATCACGTACATGTCGTATCAGTTCTGAATTGTTCAGATATCAGAAAGGTTAAAATATGAACTACATACTGCTATAAAGCATTTCATAGTGTTCCATGTATATATAATATGGTAATACACCATGAGTAGAGTTCACACAAAAGTTTTACTTCTTAGGTTGAAATGAAAAGCACAGATTAAGTCATGTTGACTTTATTCCATTAGTTTATAATCAAACAAAATCATTTGAATTTGACACCAGTAAGGAGGCATCTTGTCTTTACTTTCTTTTACAGTTACTCTTCTGATGAGTATCTCCAATATTGCCACGTGTTTATAGAGAACTTGCAAGTGAGAAGGGGATCTGACAGCAGGAAAAGTGGAAATTGTGGATGTGGTGGTCTTTGGATACAGATATAGAAAGACCCCGATACCATCATTTAAGGTGATCAGTGACTCCCACTGGGTGAGAATACAGCAGTGCCTGCTGCCTGTTGCCATTGGGAATCCTACCAGGTTCTAAATTTAATGCCACTACTCTGTGGTCCTTCCACTCCATGTCCCAGTACTTCAGTTACAGGTGCACTGGCATAAAGAGGCAGTCATTGCAGACCTAATGCCTTCCCAAAGGGGCAGAAGAGGGGCTGGAGCTAGCACTACTCGTACTTGGAGAAGAACTGATGAGGCATTAGAGACTGTATGTTTTCAAGTTTAGTTCAGTCTGGTTACTTCTACATTAAAGGCCAGTGCAGCACAAATTGACGACAGAGGTTTCATTTACTACAACCTGCTAGGGCTCCAGGATTCTGTATCCAGACTGCATCTTTACTGGCAACCAAATTCACACAGGTGCCAATCCTACATGCATGCTAGGCAGGCAAAGAGAAGAAACTAGTGGAGTAACCTGCATCCATGTTGTAAGTGCACTACTCTAAATTGTGCCTTGGCGTGTGACTTCAACCTCTGCTCCATTAAATATTCAAATATTTTTAGTACGTCAGTGGAGGCCTCAAGTGCATAATGCAAGACAAATCTTCATAAAAAATAAGCCTACAGTGCACTAAATCACTAATGTATTTTACATATTTTTACCAAGTTTGACCACAGTGCATCTTACTATTTGTTGAAATTTGACTATGTTTAACATGTTTCTTTAATGCTGGATCATATTCACTAAAACCGAGAGCAAACAATTGAACAGTGATTCATGCAGGATTTGATGGAAAGGGAAAAGAAATGGAAAGGGAAGAGAAAGGTCCTCCATGATTAAATCTGCAATAGCTTGTTATATTGGTTTTGCCATATGATATACTGGCATCATGCTGTATGGCAACCCTCCTCCCCCACAGCTGTAATTACAGAAAGTACACTCTCTTAATGGGTGCTATAAATTTCAGATGGAGAAGTCTTTCCAAATTTTCCTCTTTTAGTAGCAGTAGGGCATCCACAAAACCATCAATTTTTATCTATATTAATATTTTTAGCAGGCATGTCCAGGACTGAAAACAGTGAAAACCAAATCCTGAGGTAATAAAAATCAATATAGGCCTATTAATACGATAACATTAGTGTGATAAGAATGTAAGTCTTCTGTTAAGCCAATTATTAGGGCTTTCTTGGTCACTTCTAATTTTTTGATGAGTTGAGAGATGCATTCAGGTAAATCCATCTGCAAATAGAAATAGATTTAGCTATGTTTCAGTAAAGATGACTAATTGCCTTTCTTGGGCTTGCCTTATTGAAGAATGATGGATAACACTCTTCATCTCCCAACTGATTGATCTGCCTCTGGTCTATTCTCCAGTTTGAAGAAAAGGAAGGAGAGTTTGAGTGACAAGATTCTTTGGTAGCGTCTCCAAAGAAAAAGCTTTGCACAGCTTCATAGGCTAGCCTGCAGGGACTATAGGAAAAATAACAGTGTGTCTAGAAGATCTACTTGTAACACTAGTTTTCCACTGCTAAGCTTGCTTAAAGCAACGTCTGCAAATACTCAGTTGTATTTAAACAGTTAAAAAAATCTAATTTTTTTTTCTATCAGCAGTAATAACATCACAGTATTCAAAATTATGGTCAATTTGGTTGTAGAAATCATCAAATCTATTACAATGCTAACCCTAACATCAGTACAGAAAGTTTTATAATGTACTACCATATTTGTATCACAGTAGACTTACTTCATAGGTGATGGAAATGTTTTGCTGTCATTAGAAGACTGTACAGGCATACACATGAAACCAATGTCTACTAAATATTTCAATAGCATGCAACAAGTGAAGTTATGTTGACAACTCTCCTTGCATAAATGCAGTGAGTAATGGCATTAATTCTTTTTCTCAAAATATCAGTGCAGTAAGAGTTTGAAGCAACTTTCTGTCTTCTATCTCCCTCTGATTTTACTTGGACTGAATATGCCTTGAAAAAAAATGGTGATATGGATGCAGTTTCATTACACCTTTATCAGAATCTTGCCTGCTCAAAACAACCTCAAAAAAACCATTCTATTAGTCTCATGAGATATTCCCGGATAGAAGTTTCATCTTACCTTGCAAATGTTAGAAGTAAGTCTGGATCTGCCATCACTTACCCCTCATATTTTCAGTGTTTGCAGGGCAAAAGGAAAGTGTAGAAGAAGGATAATTATAGCACACTTACACTGCAGCTGCAAAAAGTACTGTATTGGTAGTGTAAATGATCCCTAACTAACTGAACTCTGCACTGTCATAACTAGGTTACTACTACTACTTGAACTTGCTATTTTAAAGCTAGCTCAGTTACCTGTATGACCAAATAATTTCTATGACTGTATTGCAGAGAGACACTTAGTCCGAGAATTTTCACACAATACTTGTTGTTGCTTTATGTGAGGCTGTGGAGGGGGAAAAAAAGTTTCATAGCATATTTTACCTGGCATATTTTATCTTCATTGCTTTGGAAAGTTATAGACCTAGGGTTTCCCTTAAGGTTTTGGCTTAACATACAGTTGATCTAAATTGCTGTTGGTTGACTAGTAGTGTTAGAAGAAAAGACAATTTAACATGAAGGATGTCTTACTTTGAGAATGGCAAATGTCTGCTTTTCTTGGGAGAAACAATATGAGAGCAAAATTGAGAGATTTTGCTCTGGAGTGAATGATGAAATAATTGCTCAATAAATACTCGTTTGATACAGGTTTTTGTTTTGAGAATTGTTTGGCTAGAGTAATTGGAGTAACTGTTTAAAGATGTGACAAACTTTCTACTGGCTATTATTAAATCAAAAGTATTTATTTTTAATATTTAATAGTACTTAAAATACACATTCTCAGATGAAAGGCTAAAAAAATCCAGGCATTATGTCAATGTCATTGCTTAAATGAGGCTTGCAATCGCCATCTTACTTTTATCATCTTTCCTTATATTACAATGAAGATACTGAATACTTCAAATCATTACAGTTCTGTCTGCATGCAAGCCAGGAAATAACTTGAAGTTACTGGGAGGTCTTTAAGAAGTAATTTAAAATCTCTTGTTCGTGCTATTCTGGAAATTTATTTTTTGAAGTGATAGTTTTTAGAGTGGGAAGAGAAGTGAGGAGACAGAAATGCTTCATGCTATTTTGACTTCATAGGATTTAATTTTTAAAAGGATTTAAATCAAAGGATTTGAGTCAAAGGATTTAATTATTTACATTGGATGAGTAACTATACTAACAGAATACTATTGTATAAATCTGATTTGGACTGGCTTATATAATGGCATCTTCTATTTCCAGTTGTAGGCAGTGGCAAAATGATCTTTGATCACGACCGTACAGCATATTCAGCAGTAGGATTGTCATGTGTGTATTCATTTAAAGTCTAATGACAGTCATTTCAGTCACAAACTGATGTTTTTTTAAATGTTTAAAATTTGAGTTATGAAACAAAATCTCAGGTAATATACTGCACCTGTTCTTTAACAGTGTCTACACTAGCAAAATGCCTCCTTCATTACAGGTAAAATCTGAAAAAGAAAATATGTGAAAAATCACTTTGAAGATAGGTAAAATGAGAAAGTGTAATTCTTCATAAGTTTGAGATGAAAAGCTGAAACTATAAAACAGAGGCTCATAAATTAACATGTTCTAACTTGTTCTTCAACTTCTGAAAATTATTTGATTGGGATGAGTTTGTGTCAGGAATGTTTGCTCATAGATGAGGGAATGAAAGAAAAATGCACAGAAACCACCCAAAGAACAAGGTCACCAATTTCCCAACATCCCAAACTGCTTTGCTCCGTGCAAATACATCTGTATTTGTTTATTTGTATGGGAAGGAAATATGAACGAAAATATCTACTACTTACCAAAAGAGGAAAAAGGGATGGACTGGAACTGTAATTAAATTCCACATGGTGGGTGATGAACAATCTTCCTGAGACTTGTCATTTTCCTTCAGCAAATCTGAGTTTTCCTCAAGAAAACTGGCTTTTGCTGATCAGCATGAGCTAAACCAGTGGATACATGTTACTTTGCCCAGAAGGGACAGCATCTTTGGTCTTTCTACGCTTGTCTTGTGCCTCCTGGGACAGAGGTGATCCTGAAGGCAGGGGAGTTCTTCCCTGGATGGGTAGCTGGTGCTGGGGTTGCCCGGAGTGGGAGCGTGGCCCTTGCCACCAGTGCAGGGTGGCAGCGAGGGTGCAGGTACTGACAGCTAAGCTGCAGGGGGATGGCATAGGGATTGCCATGGTGTGGAAGGTCACTGAGGTACCTGGAAGCAAGCCTGAAAGCAGTGCAGCACAGGAGTCCCTCTTAGCTTCTGGTTTTCTGTTTAAGAGGTTGAACTGCTTGTTTTATTTGTGTAAAATTTCTTTCAGCCACTCTGCGGAGCACACTACACAGAAAAGCCTAGATAGACCCTTCTCAAGGCTCTGGCCAACTCAGGGTTGTGTCTCAGCTGCATTTAAGAGTTTGGTCTCCAGCTGTACCATCCTGTAACTATCAGCCATGGCTGAAGCACCCCACACTCGTCCCGAGTCCTAGGCCCTGAAAGGAGCAGCTCTGCAAGGGCAGGAGGTGCCTTCTGGTGGGATGGAACTGTCAGCCTGGCTCCTGCTCCCCACTGCTCTGTGCCACAGCTGGCTGTGGCTCATCTTGGGCAGGGAGCTGGATCAGGGAAAGAAAACCTGCCACTGGCATGGGTTCACCACCTCCCTTCATCTCTGCTGTGGTATGAGCTCAGCAGCAGCAACTACCTTCGTAGCACTGGAGTTTTCCTCTAAGGACTGGAAGAGGAAGGCCCTGGCTAGCCTCATATTTTGGGTGGGCAGCTGAGTCCCAAGGCTGGCTGCAAACACCGCCCCACAGGGTTCATTAATTTTGGTGGAGCAGAGTTCGGGATTTAACCCAGGGCTCGATTTATAGCTGAATTAAAGGGAGCACTTGGATTTTGTGTAAACTCCACACAGTTTTTCAAGAGAGTTGGTGGGGTTTAGTATATATTCATGCCTTCAGGCTCAAGAGTTAATTGAAGATGCATAGCTGGTTACTTGCAGTCCAACTGGAAGTCCCTCAGTTAGCTAGTAATCATCCCGGCCAGTCTCTTCTAGAGGGTGGCTGAAAGCAGGATTTTATCTTAAATGTACCAGGAATTGTCTTTCTCTCCTGACTGATTAGTCATGCAATATGACATTGCAGACTGTACTTGCAGTGGAGTAGAAAGACTAAGCCAGGTAAAGCTCAATTCTTTCTTCCAGAGAAAGCATTAGTTTCTTCAGGGAATAAAAATAGTAACAATCAAAACCTAGCAATTGAACAGTGTAATAAAACAACAGTTGTAGCTGTGGTGAAAATTTATGAGATTATTTTTATTTATTCATTCATTTTCAGGTCCTTGTCAGTGTTTAACATAAAAATGATTTCATGTTTTTCTGGTAGTGACGCTTTCTGCAAAGAAAATACTTCAAGAGTAAGAGGAGATTGGCCCACTGTTCCAAACTGGAGGAGCCTGACTCCAGAAGCTCTATAATTATGGGATCTATTTATTATTAATGTCTGGCTTACACTCATTCTTGGCAAATATAATGTATGACCTCGTCTTTGAAATGACTGTGTTAAATGAGGCTTCCTAATCTTATCAGAGGAAAAGAAAGACTACATTTTCCTGCCTAGTGATAAAATTCAAAATTTATTATTAAAAAAATCTTTTTCAAACAGAACAAAAACTTCCAAATATGCAAAGTTTGAGGGGAGGAGAAAAACTTCAGATGTTAAAAAACTGGAGGAAAAAATAATTTCATAATTTCATCCCAATTGCCACAGTAATTACTAAACTTTTTGGAAGGGGGGGTAATTTATTTTTTCGTATTACGGCATTCTGGTAGTAATCACATGCATATGGTAGAGATATTCTGTTATTTTTTAATTTTAAATTGAGTTATTTAGAGCTGTTTGAAATGCTTTCCACTTTCCAGATTATATTATTTCCTAGTTATGCACACAAGCTGTATTAAGAGGTTGAGAAATGGTATAAAATAACAAAATATAAAATAAATAATAAAGTAAAAATACCCCAGAATCTTAATTTTTGAAATGGAATATTGAAATCAGTGTCAAAAAGAGGTTTTGCTTTGAGAATTTTCTCAGTAGAATTTTAATCAAAATTCAAACCATAATGAAAGTCTGCGATCAAAATATAATGAAAATATTTGAACAATTTTGATTCCTCTCTGAAAAAAACAATTGCTTGAAAACACTTACTGGGAAACATGAAGTGTAATTTCCTTCCACTGGAGACAGACATGTGCTTTATTTAGTGCTAAAGAAAAACACCTTGCATGTAGATTTATCAACATTTTTTATGTTGTTGCAATTTTACTCATCTTCACTTTGTCTGATCTTCCAGCTGAGAAGAACTGAGCATAGCTTCTTTTGAAGCCTTTTAGTAATTTACTGTAATCAGAGTGCAAACTAATAAGACAGAAACATCTTCCCACAACGGAGTATCACGCCAAAGAAGTACAAAGAGAAGACACTGAACCTCATTGGCAATAATCATTGTAATCTGTTGACCAATCTTTCTTTGGCAAAAAGAACAATTTAGACTCTCTTTTATTCAAGACTTTAATTCGGTTTGGTCTAGTTGTGGATGCATCATAGCAGGGCCACTCACAGGATTATTTTTATACCTTTTTTTTTTAATTAGTTGCCATAGATGTGAAAAAAACCCAGCCACATCTTCACTTTTAATGATACAGTAAGACGCTCCGGCACAGTGGACTTCAACAGGTAATAGCTTGTGTTGTTCACTCCTCTCGTGCATTGTTTCCAACATATTACTTTGTGCACCTGGCAACAGAAGGGGAGTAAGGAAGGGTAGCAGGGAGGAATAAGGTGTAAAAGAGAGGATAGACTGAGGAGAAAACAAAAGAAGAAAAAATAACTTCAAGTTTCTCAGCCTAAAGTGTGTATTCTGCTTTCATAGAGCTAAAAATCTGTAAGGCTGGATGGGATTTTTGTGATTTGGACAAAGCAGCATTTAAGAGAAGACTCCAAGAAGCTGCCTTTGCTCCCCAGCGGGGCCTCTCCCCAGGCCGCAGCTCCCTCAGGAGATGGATGTCCACCTGCTCCGGCGGCAGCTCTCCAGGGGACTCTCCGGGGGCGGCTGGAGCCCCCTCCTCCCGCTCTCCCCTCGGGGCTCGCAGGGCTGTTTCTCGCCCTTTTCCCCTCACCGTCGGGCAGCGTTTTGCCCTTTTTCAGCTGCGCTTTCCCCAAGGGGCTCGGCTGTGCCCTGCTGCGGGGCTGCGGGAGCCGGCCTCTCCTCACAGAGACCGCAGAGGCAGACCCCACCAGCACCTACAGCAGGTACAGCTTTTCGTTTAATCATGAGATAATAATCAATTTTTTCTTCTTCTTCTTTTTTTTTTTTAACCTCAGTAAGATCATGGCACCCATGCCAGGACAATAGGAAGCTCTGGAAAGATTTAACAATTGTCTGATGATTCTTGCAAAGAACCCTCTGCCCAAATCTGCAGGAAGGGATTATTAGACTGCGTAGCATTTTCTGAAAAGCTTTTGGCTTTAATTTTCCTGTTACCTTTGCTGCTTCTTCCATATTTTGACACCAAATCACAGTAAGAATATTAAACCATCTCAGAGATAACTGTCAAACTGAAAGAATTACAAGGCCAGAATTTTAAGAAAAATGCTTACAAGGCATTAGGTGAATCTTAGGCCGTTTTTCAGCAGTCTGCATGCCCAGAGCTGTGGCTTCAGAAATTGTTCGGAAGGAAGGTTCTTTGCTATAAAGTTCAGTGAGCAAACAGCTCCTTCCCTCACCCTCCATGTTCCTGTTGGTGGCTACTTTGCCCTTCCCAGGGCTCCCGCTGCTGCCTCGATGGCCTGCTGCCACCTGCTCTGCTGGCCCCGAGCCCCTGGTAATGGACTGCAGAAAGTTTATTAGTTAAGAAATGAGGAAATGTGGATCACGAAATACTTGTTTTGAGAGAGAGTGAATGAAAGACAAGGGCAATTGCATCTTTTACACTGGTGTAAGCCAAGAGGTAACAGATTTTGTCGCAGTTTTTGTGTATCTTTTTGTGTTTATATAAGTACACTAAATATCTAAATATATTTAGATATAAGTAATGTAAATATAATGTAAAACTTAATTCTTTTAAAGCGTGGTATTTACATTTTGTTTAATGCCTGGGAACTTTGCTCCTGAAGCCGTCAGGTTCTCTGTATCTGTGACCCTATCCCACCAGTACAGAGGCTGGTTTAAATTTAATTTTTTAGATTACTGGGATTTGACTTTCTAAGGCCCCATTTTCAAGGTCCTTTCTGCAACTGTGAGAACAGGAAATTTAGAGATAAAATTGTAATGGGACTTGGAAAAAAGAGTGCAGATGTGTTATGGTGGAAGTGTGTAGGATGGGCTTTGGTCAAAACATGGATGTTCACGTGACATGGAGCACGAACCTGCTGGTCATACGTGTATGTGTGTGTAAATACTTGTGCTTCAAGACCAAAATCCCTCAAGAGATATTTAGTTCATATTAGAGTAATCTGGCAATATATGTCAGGATATGTCTTCAATTTAAACCAACAAACCCTCAAATTGTGTCAAATGAGCCCTTTTTAGTAGTGATGCTCTTCCTTTTTCAAACAGAAAGCATACTTAGAAGACAGAGATCATCCAAATAAAGTAATTAAAATATATGACTAACTGGATACACTTCATTAGATATGATTTTGGGGTGTTGCAGAGACAGTAGTCAGCGCATTAAACATTATGATTTTTCAGAAGTGTGTGTAGTCCTGAGTACAAACTGTGGAGGAGACAGCCTAAGTGTAAAATAACGATATCTAGGCAGAGCCTGCAAATGCTAATAGTTGGTTTCCCCCCCCAGAAAGGAAGCTTAGTCAATAATTAAAATAAGCAATCCATATTTGACTTAAGAAAAAAAGAACTAAAATCATCTGGGGTTTTTTTCACTTGGCTTTGCTTTAGCATTCAAATTTAAGCACAAATGGAAGCATAAACATGCTGTCTTTGAGAGCTGCTTTTACCAGTAAGGCACTTAACATGCAAATCTGGAACATAAATTCAGCTTATAAATGGCATTGCACAAAGATTACTGTTACATCTCCTTCTGTAGCCAGAAAGAATGTGGAAAAGATAACTTGTTTCAGAAATAACTATAATTCAAGGAGAAACTGGCACAATTTGTTATAGTCTGATCACAGAAGCTTGCACCTTAAACTGGTGCATAGCATTGCTAACTAGTGCAGGCATAATTTTTATTACTTTGAAGATAGACATGATTAAAGCTGGATGATAGGTAAATTTAATAAGACACACAGAATTTCCCATGAGAAAGTGCACACATGGATCTGGAGGAGGTGATAGTAGGAGTTTATAAACTTGATTTGCCAAATTTTCCACTCCTTTCACTTGCGACTTGAGCCTCTTCTTTTCTAGAAAGCTCTATTAATTCAGAATTCTCCCCTTGTTTGTGGTGGAGTACCATTTTACACCACATCACTGCAACTGATACAAATATCTACATAAGCTATAAAGGCAGTGGCAAGACAGTCCCTGCATGTGTATAAGTGCTTGATGTGATGTGCAGTCCACTGTTGTCATTAGGATGTGAGTAATTCACAGAGACTTCTGCAGGATTTCTGCATGCAGTGCCATCAGAGAGCCAGACTCTTATATTGTGTATGTGTGTTCTCTCTTGCATGGCAGTAAGTTTCTAGCTATGGGCTGGTGTGAAAGAGATAAGTAGTAGACCCTTGTTTTAAAAATATGTAACACTCTGTTAATAATTCCCTGTTAGCTCTTTAATTCTCTCTAAGCAAAAACCTGAGAATTTTAAGTTATTCTTCCAACTCAGTGGAATGAGTTTGGTTATTCACAGTATGAGCTTATGTAAAAGAAAAAAAAATAGTTGCTAAGTACTTCAGTTAATTCCATGTCTTGTTTTTTGTTGCTTTCTTTAGAAAGAAAATGCATTTAACCCCACCCCCAATTATTTGGAAATTACTATTATTGTGATAATTTCAGTATATTGTAAATACACATTTTTCTAAACCCTCCATTAGTGAGCATCTTCTTCTGATCAAGGAAGAGGATAGTAGGTAATATTTTAATAAATAAATAATTGAAGTAGTTAATGATTTGGGACTAGGTCCCTGTATTAACTCTCTACTGTATAGATCTTAAGTTCCAAAGATACTGCATAAGCTATTTTTGTTTGAAATAAGGGCACAAGAAGTTGGTGTAAAGCATCAAAGTCTTTAGAGGTGATGAACTGACCTGTAGCAGAGTTAGCTTAGACTCAGTCACTCTGATTCCTCAACAGAACTCCTCTCCATCCTCTACTTTTAGTTGCTCCTAGTTTGTGCTTTAGCTTTGGTTGCATTTTTTAGACTTGAAGAGCTAGCTTCTGCATTGGATCTCAATTAATTACACCACAGCCTAGTATAAGAAAGCAT